>NC_092375.1:2235156-3722656 GCF_030028105.1 Mobula birostris | reverse complement strand
CTGCTGTGGCAAGATGCCCCCAGAGAACAAGCACAGCATGGTTACAGAGAGATCACTCCATTATGGGAAGAAGGCTGGGGAGTGGGGCTGAGGAGGGAAAGAGATCAGCCATGATTGAATGGCAGAGCAGACGATGGGTCAAATGGCCTAATTCTATTCCTATGCCTTATGGTCCTAAACACGTTTCCATCATTCCCATCCGCCCCGACACTTTCCACTTTCTGCAGGGATCGGTCTCTACGTGATGCCCTTGTGCACTTGCACCTCCTCACTAATCTCCCTACACCGCCTCCCTCACCTCCATTCAATACCCCAAAAACTCCTTCCAGGTGAGGCAACGCTTCACTTGTGAGTCTGTCATGGGCACCTACTGTATCCGCTGCTCCTGGTGTGGCCTCCTCTACACTAATGAAACCTGATGTAGGTTGGAGAGCTGCTTCATTAAGCATCTTCGCTCTGTCTGCTGGAAAAGGAAGGATTTCCCAGTTGCTACCCATTTCAATTTGACTTCTCATTCTCAGTCCAGTATGTCAATCCACAGCCTCCTCTACTTCCATGATGAGGCCACTCTTAGGCTGGAGGAGCAACACCTCATATTCCGTCTGGGTAGCCTCCAACCTGACAGCATGAACATCAAAGTCTCTAACTCCTGGTAATTTCTCCCCCTCCCCGTCTTGCTTTTTCCATTCCGCAATCTGGTTCTCTTTTGACCCCTTTTCTTCTTACCTGCCGTTAACTCCCGCTGGTTCTCTTCCTCCTTCCCTTTCTCCCATGGTCCACTCTCCTCTCCCATCAGATTCCCTTCTCTTCAGCCCTTTACCTCTTAACATCTCTCAGCTTCGTAACACACCCCTCTCCCCCACCCACCCACCATCCCCCTCACCTGGTCTCACCTGTCACCTTGTCCTCCTTCCCCTCCTCCCACCTTCTTATTCTGGCTCCTTCCCCCTTCCTTTCCAGTTCTGATGCAAGGTCTCGGTCCAAAACATCAACTGTCTGTTCCTCTCCGTAAGTGCTGCCGGCCCTGCGGAGTTTGCCCAGTATTTTGTGTGGGTTGCTCAAGGCTCCCAGCATCTGCAGAAACTCTTGTGTTTGGCTCCGCTTCTGTATCCAGGAAAACGTGAGAGAATGGGAGGGGCTAAAATAGAAGTTGCTGTTTACTGCCGAGCAAGTGGGAAAAGCAGCAGAAATCAAATACTCTGCCATTTACTCAGTGTGCAGGCAGTTCAAGGTGCTCAAAGTAAAGATGGCAGATTAATTGTTGCCTCTGAGTCTGGATCAGAAAAATATAAATAAGTAAACAAGGCTTTGTGGTTTAAACTTTTAACGAAACAAATCAAACTGGGGAAGTAAGTTAGTGTGTCTCATAGTGCTTCAGTATTGAAGTGGCAATGTTAATGACAAGGCTGGCAAGATTGTCTAATTAACAATAGATGTGCCTCAATCGACAGTACGCAAGTTTGCCGTCTGTACAATCCACTCTCTTCCATCCTTCTTACCAATAATTTGGAAAAATGTTAGACAGTGGGGATTTAATCGGAAATATCTGCAGAGCTTTTAATGTCCTGTAATGTTACACAGACACAATAGTAAAGGCTGTGTCTTCCCCTTCGGCACAGCAGCACACCAGAGCTGGCGCGGCCTGTCGAAGGCTCTGAGGTGGCATCTGAAGATATGCACACCTCAATGCTTGACCAGATTTGGTCTCTGTGGATGTCTTTATTTACTTCATTTTTATTTAGAGAAACAGCATTGGTATCTCAACATTAAAATAAGTAGTGTTGCAGCTTGGACCATTTTGCTTGTGATATAAACTCAGTTAATAATAAAGTGGCTACTGAGTGTATATTCATGGTCTTCTGCTGCTGTAGCCCATCCACTTCAAGGTTCAACGTGTTGTGCATTCAGAGATGCTCTCCTGCACACCACTGTTGTAATGACTGGTTACTTGAGTTACTGTCACCTTCCCGTCAGCTTGAAACAGTCTGGTCATTCTCCTCTGACCTTCTCTCATTAACAAGGTGTTTTTGCCCACGGAGCTATCACTCACTGGATGTTTCTTGATTCTCGCACCATTCTTTGTAAACTGTAGAGACTGTTGTGTGTGAAAATCCCAGGAGGTCAGCAGTTTCTGAGATTCTCAAGTCACCCCATCTGGCACCAACAATCATTTCATGGGTCAAAGTCACTTTGATCACATTTCTTCCGCATTCTGATGTTTGGTCTGAACAACAACTGAACCTTTTGACTATGTCTGCCACGTGATTGGCTGATTCAATATTTGCATTAATGAGCAGGTGCACAGACGTGCCTGATAGAGTTGCCACTGAATAGTGCAGGAGAGTGAGGGGAGAGATGATAGAGGTGTGCATAATTATGAGGGGTATAGACAGGGTAAATGCACGCAGGCTTTTTCTACTGAGGTTGGGTGAGACTAGGATTAGAGGTCATGGGTTAAGGGTGAAAGGTGAAATATTCAAAGGGAATCTGAAGGGGATCTTCTACACTCAGAGGGTTGTGCAAATGTGGAAGCTGCCTGCAAAAGTGCTGGATGCAGGTTCATTTTTAACATTGAAGAGAAGTTTAGATAGTACATGGATGGGAGGGATATGGAGGACTATGTTCCAGGTGCAAATTGATGGAATTAGGCAGAAGATCAGGTCAGCGTTCAATGATTGGGCCGAAGGGCCAGTGTCTGCTCATAATGTAGTGCTCTATGACTCGGGGGCAGTAAATCGGATATTGATTCAGATTCATCCAATTAAACGAACTGGACAAAGTCTCAGTTACAGCAACATATAGGCCACAATTGGAGTACTGTGTCCAGTTCTGGATGCCTCACTACAGGAAGTATGTGGAAGCATTGGAAAGGGTACAGAGGAGATTTACCAGGATGCTGCCTGGTTTAGAGAGTATGCATTATGATCAGAGATTAAGGGAGCTAGGGCTTTACTCTTTGGAGAGAAGGAGGATGAGAGGAGACATGATAGAGGTGTACAAGATAATAAGAGGAATAGATAGAGTGTACAGCCAGCACCTCTTCCCCAGGGCACCACTGCTCAATACAAGAGGACATGGCTTTAAGGTAAGGGGTGGGAAGTTCAAAGGGGATACTAGAGGAAGGTTTTTTACTCAGTGAGTGGTTGTGCATGGAATGCACTGCCTGAGTCAGTGGTGGAGGCAGATACACTAGTGAAATTTAAGAGACTACTAGACAGGTATATGGAGGAATTTAAGGTGGGGGGGTTATATGGGAGACAGGGTTTGAGGGTCAGCACAACATTGTGGGCCAAAGGGCCTGTAATGTGCCGTACTATTCTATGTTCTATGTTCTATTACCGCTGTATGGGTTCACCACTGACCCTGCCACACTCTCCTAGTCAGAACTGTGTACAATTCTAGTCCACAATGTACAGCCAACTGGGGATGGGCAGTAAATGCAGACATTGTCAGCAGGGTTTCCCCCTGTGAGCCAATAAATCAATCTCTCCATGAGCGGAAAGTTTGAGATTTTCAACATTGCTTAATGTCATTTCCAGTACACAAATGTAAAGGAGAACCCATAACTGTCTTGCCACCCACAACTCTAATCTGCTAATTAAATTTACCAACGACACTACATTGATTGGCCTTATCTCAAACAATAACAAGGTGGCCTACAGGGAAGAAGTCATCTCTCTGACACAGTGGTGTCAAGAAAACAACCTCTCCCTCAATGTCGCAAAAACAAAGGAGCTGGTTGTGGATTACAGGAGGAATGGAGATGGGCTAACCCCTACTGACATCAATGGATCTGGGGTTGAGAGGGTAAACAGCTTTAAGTTCCTCGGCATCCACATCACCGAGGATTACACGTGGTCTGTACACACCAGCTGTGTGGTGAAAAAGGCACATCAGCACCTCTTTCACCTCAGACGGTTGAGGAAGTTTGGCATGGGTCCCCAAATCCTAAGAACTTTCTACAGGGGCACAATTGAGAGCATCCTGACTGGCTGCATCACTGCCTGGTATGGGAACTGTACTTCCCTCAATCGCAGGACTCTGCAGAGAGTGGTGCGGACAGCCTAGCACATCTGTAGTTGTGAACTTCCCATGATTCAGGACATTCACAAAGACAGGTGTGAGAAAAGGGCCTGTAGGATCATTGGGGACCCGAGTCACCCCAACCACAAACTGTTCCAGCTGCTACCATCCGGGAAACGGTACCGCAGCATAAAAGCCAGGACCAACAGGCTCCGCGACAGCTTCTTCCACCAGGCCATCAGACTGATTAATTCATGCTGATTTGAGTGTATTTCTATATAACCATATAACAATTACAGCACGGAAACAAGCCATCTCAGCCCTTCTAGTCCATGCCAAACTCTTACTCTCACCTAGTCCCACCGACCTGCACTCAGCCCATAACCCTCCATTCCTTTCCTGTCCATATAGCTGTCCAATTTTCCTTTAAACGACAACGTTGAACCTGCCTCTGTTACATTTGTGTTACATTGACTGTTCTATTTATTATAAATTAGTATAAATTACTATGATTGTACATTGCACTTTTAGATGGAGACGTAATGTAAAGGGATTTACTCCTCATGTATGTGAAGGATGTAAGAAATAAAGTCAATGCAATTCAATATAAATATATAAGATAGCTTATAGACACAAATTAATTGTATGTCCATGAAGTGACACTAGGTACATAAGGTGACTGACAGGAACTGACAAAGTAGTGGTGGTTGGGGGTGTGGAGGGGTGGGTTAGTGGGTGGAGGTGTAGATTAGCCTCACTGGTTGGAGGAAGTCTCTGTTTTTGAGTCTGGTGGTCCTGGTGTGGATGCTGTGTAGCCTCCTCCCTGATGGGAGTGGGACAAGCAGTCTATTAGTAGGGTGGGTGGAATCCTTCAAGATATTACTGACTCTTTTTCTGCCACCTTTGTCATATTTTTCCTTGTGGGCTGGTGTTGGTGATGCATTGGGCAGTTTTGACCTCCCATTGTAGAGTCTCCCTGTTTGCCACAGTGCAGTTTCTGCACAGCACCCAGATGCGGCTAAGGGTCCGGAACAATACCAGCCATCCACATTGCTATGGCCTCTGCAGACCTGACAGAGTCATTGAGAAAGGCCCAAAAGGTGATTAGATTCCATTAAACGAGGAAATAGGCAGAGATGTGATTATTCAAATTCCTTGTGACTGAGCTCCAGGTTCAGGCTGACCTTTACTGGCTTGTCTTTGCAGCATTTGAACCCTATGTCTCACAGAAAATGTCATCCTGCTGTCTTCATTCCACTCTGTACTTGGGGTTCCTTTCAGGAGCAGGATGCCTGGAAATTGAAGCTGTCTTATAGCAGTCTTATTATCAATGCAGTCAGACAATTCAAATGTTGTGCGTTTGTCAGAGTTTATTACAGACAATTCTCAGTCTTCCAGAATCTTTCAAAATAGACAGGCCAGCACGAAACGGACAAACCCGTCTGCTATTGAAATCCTGTGTCACTGTGAATCAGCTCAAAGCACAGTCCACTCAGTGGCCACTCTAGCAGGTGCCTCCTGTACCTAATAAAGTGGCCACTGAGTGTATGCTTGTGGTCTTCTGCTGCTGTCGCCCATCCACTTCAATCTTTGACATATTGTACTGTTCGTTCAGAGATGTTGTTCTGCACACCAATGTTGTAACAGAAACATAGAAACACAGAAAACCTACAGCACAATACAGGCCCTTCGGCCCACAAAGCTGTGCTGAACAGGTCCTATCATGAGAAGGTATAACTTTACAGTGATTGGAGGAAAGTATTGGGGGAGATTTCAGAGGTCAGTGTTTTACATAGAGAGCGTGGGTGTGTGGAATGTGCTGTCAGGGGTGGTGGTAGAGGTAGGTACATCAGGGACATTTAAGTGACTCTTAGAATGGCACATGAAAGATAGAAAAATGGAGGGTGATGTGGGGGAAGGGGTTAGATTGAGCTAGAGTACAAGAACAGTTATTATCCTTTAATCATTAGGCTCCTGAACCGGTGTGGATAACTTCAATCACCACAATTCTGAGCTGATTATTGAAGATACCATTTGGACTCACTTTCAAGGAGTCTAGCTCATGTTTTCAGTTTTATTTATTTATTATTATTACTTGTTTCTTTTTGTATTTTCATTATTGTCAGTCTGTTTGTGTATAATTTTTCAATGATTGTATTGTACTTCTTTCTTCTACTGTGAAAGCCTGCAAGAAATGAATGTCAGGGTTGCATATGGTGACATATAGGTACTTTGATAATAAATTGACTCTGAACTTTGAAAAAGAGGGTTAAACGGTTGGCAAAATATCGTGGGCAAAGGGCCTGTATTGTTCTATGTTCTAAAACATGTGCAGAGCTTTATCCGAGCTGAGATGGGCACTTTACTTGTGCATAGTCTTTTATATTTATTTTTATAGATTTTTATAGAGTTTGTGAAGATTTGGCATGACATCTAAAACTTTGACAAACTTCTATAGATGTGTGGTGGAGAGTATAATGGCCGGTTATGGATATGGAAACACCAATGCCCTTGAATGAATAAAATATAAAAGTCTTTGAAGTGAATTTATATACTAATGACAGACAGAGGTGAGTACATACAATTTAAGCATCACAGTCACACTGCACAGAATCAGACCCTCCATCACCATGGCTGTGAGGATACCTTATAGAGATTTGTAAAATCATTATGTGGATGGTCACAGTCATATTTGAGTTTACTGACAACACCACTATTGTTGACCAAATGAAAGGCAGTAATGAATCGGAATATATGAGGGAGATTGAAAATCTGGGTGAATGGTGTCACAACAACCTCTTACTCAACGTCAGCAAGGCCAAGGAGCTGATTACTGACTTCAGGAGGAAACCAGAGGTCCATGAGCCAGTAATCATCAGGGGATCAGAGGTCAGAGAGTCAGCAATTTTAAATTCCTCAATGCCATCATTTCAGAGAACCTGTCCGAGGCCCAACACATCAGTACATTTACAAAGAAAACATTGCAGAAAATTCTACTTCCTTAGGAGTTTGTGAAGATTTGGCATGCCATCTAAAACTTTGACAAACTTCTATAGACGTGTGGTGGAGAGTATATTGACTGGATGTATCACAGCCTGGTATGGAAACACCAATGCCCTTGAATGGAAAATCCTACAAAAAGTAGTGGACACAGCCTAGTCCATCACGGGTAAAGCCCTCCCCACCAATCAGCTCATCTACTTGGAGTGCTGCCACAGGAAAGCAGCATCCATCATCAGGGACGCCCACCACCCAGGCCATGCTCTCTTCTCACTGCTGCCATCAGGAAGAAGGTACAGGAGCCTCAGGACTCACACCCCCAGGTTCAGGAACAGTTATTACCCCTCAACCATCAGGCTCTTGAACCAGAGGGGATAACTTCACTCAACTTCACACACCCAAACACTGAACTGTTCCCGCAACCTACGGATTAACTTTCAAGGACTCGTGTCTTTTAATCTCATGTTCTCAATATTTATTGCTTATTTACTTTTTTTGTTTCTTTGTATTTACAGTGAATGTCTTCAAGAAAACGAATCTCAGGGTTGTGTATGGTGATATTGATGTACCTTCATAATAAATTTACTTTGAAATTTGATAAAGTGTTGGGGAGCCTGTTGAGATAACAGATTCAAAGAGAAGAGGGTAAGATTTAAAGTCGTTTTGAATAACCTTTTCAAGCAGAAGGTAGTGGGCTGCCAGAGGAAGTGGTTGAGGCAGGGACAATTACAATATTTAAAAGGCATTTAGGCATAGATAGGAAAGGTTTCAAGGGATATGGGCCAAGTGCAGGCAATGGGTCTGGCAACTTGGTGGACGTGGATGAGTTGGTTCAAAGGGCTTGTTTCAATGCTGTATGACTATGAATCCATTACTCTGTTCCCATGCCAACCACTGCACTTATCGATACTAATCCCATCTGCTTGCTCCGTAGCACTGAGTGTCAATATTGTAGAGTGACTGAGAAAACAAACTCAGGAGAGTGTCGATCATAAACATAAGTGATTCTGCAGCATGAAATACCGACTGCTTATTCCCCTCCATAGCTGCTGTCCGACTTGCTGCGCTCCTGCAGCGTTCTGCCTGTGCTGCTCTGGAGAGGGCAAACGTGTGCTAGACAAGTTTTCTACTTGGGAATGACACCCTGTGAGTGTGGGGCAAGTTACAGAGCGACCGTAATTACACTCTGAATGGACAGTGGCTCAGAACTACGGGACCTGGGAGCAATGTGTCATGGGGCATTATCAACTGTACTACAAACTGACAGGGTAGACAGAGTATAGAACATAGAACATTGCAGCACAGTACAGGCCCTTCAGCCCACAATGTTGTGCTGACCTTTTAAACTATTCTAAGGTCAATCTAACCCCTCCTTCCCACATAATCCTCCATTTTCTTTCATCCATGTGCCTATCTAAGAGTCTGTTACATGTCCCTAATCTATCTGCCTCTACCACCACCCCTGAAGGGTGCACCACACACCCACCACTCTCTGTGTAAAAAACCCACCTGCAGCCTCCTGTACATCAGTGAGACCCGTCATAAATTGGGGGACCTCTTCATTGAGCACCTCCGCTCCAGCTGCCAAAAGCGGAACTTTCCAAAGGCCAAACATTTTGATTCCAATTCCCATTCCCATCCAGTGTGTCAGTTCATGGCCTCCTCTTGTGCCATGATGAGGTCACCCTCATGGTGGAGAAGCAACTCCTGATATTCCAGCTGGGTAGCCTCCAACCTGATGGCATGAATATAGATTTCTCCTTCCGAGATAAACATTTTCTTCTTCTCCATCCCCTATTCTTCTATTCTCCACTCTGGCCTATCACCTCCCACGGACCCCTCCTATTTCCCTTTCTCCTACGGTCCACTCTTCTCTCCTGTCAAATTCCTTCCTCTCCAGCCCTTTACCTTCTCCATCCACTTGGCTTCACCTATCACCTTCCAGCTATCCCTCTTTCCCCTCTCCCCACCTTTTTATTCTGGTGTTTTTCCCCTTCCTTTCCAGTCCTGATAAAGGGTCTCGGCCTGAAACGTTGACTGTTTATTCACTTCCATAGAAACTATCTGACCTGCTGTGTTTCTCAAGCATTTTGTGTGTGTTACCTGTAACGTCTCCCCGATATTTTCCTCCAATCTCTTTAAAAATATTTATTTTTTAAACTTAGAGATATGGCATGGTAATAGGGCCCATCTAGCTCAACATGTCCACACTGCCCAATTACACTCATGTGACCAATTAACCCACGAACAAGTATGTCTTTGGAATGTGGAAGGAAACCGGGGTGCCCAGAGGAAACCGGCCCAGTCACGGGGAGATCACGCAACCTCCTTACCGATGGTGCCAGGATGGTCGCTGGCGCTGTAACAGTGTTACGCCAACTGCTATGCTGCCATGCCTTCTCGTGTTCGCCTTTTATGCGCTGGGAAAAGGTCTCTGACTGGAAGCAGTGCTAATGAAACTCCTGGACTTAGTCACTACACAGAGAGGATGAGAAGTTCTTCAGTGCTGTGGAGATGGGTTGGAATACAGGCACGGTGAGCCGTCAATTATTTACGAAACAGCCAGCAGTGTGCTTGAGCCTGAGGGATTGGCCAGAACGTGGGTGGAGTCGATGGCGAGGGGGCATTGCAATGGGAATTGGTTTATTATTGTCAGATGTACTGAGATACAGTGAACGTGGAACCGAACAGAACACAGAACATAGAGCACAGTTCAGCACAGGGCCCACAATGTTGTACTGAACCAATTAAATTAATAATCAAATGTTCATCTCTTCTGCCTACACAACATCCACATCCTTCCATTTTCCTCACATTCATGTGCCTATCTCGATGTCTCTTAACAGTCCCTAATCTATCTGCCTCTACCACCACCCCAGGGAGCACATTCCGGGCACCCACCACTCTGTGTAAAAAATTTGCTCCTCACATCTCCCTTAATCCCTCTCACCTTAAATGCATATCATCTGGTATTAGACATTTCAACCCTGGGAATAGATACTGTCTGTCCACTCTATCTATGCCTATCTAAGTGAAAAAGCTTGTCTTACATATCAAAACACTACACAGTGTATTGAGGTAGAACAAGGTAAAACAATATCAGAATGCAGAGCAAAATGGAGTGAGAACTCGTAAAATGCACCATACGAGGGGGAATAGTTTCCAGGTGATTGAAGGCACGCATAGGAGTGATGTCAGAGGTAGCTTTGTTTTACATAGAGAGTGGTGGGTGTGTGGAACACCCTGCCAGGAGTGGTGGTAGAGGCAGATACATTCGGGGCATTTAAGAGACCCTTAGATAGGCACTGGGTGGTGGCTGGTCGTATGAGCACAAGTCCTGGTTATGCGACCACTGACCCCGGGCTGACAATCTCTGAGGACTGTTGTTAATGGCTGGGGTCACCCGTCCTGTAAAGACTCCACCCTGAAGGAGGTGATGACAAATCACTTCTGTGGAAAATATTGGCAAGAACATGGAAAGACCATGACTGCCAATGTCATACGGCATGGCACATAACGGAATATGGCACGGTCATACGGAATGGTACCGGAGGATTGGAGGGAGGCGAATGTGTTCAAAAAAGGTAGTAGGGATAGTCTGGGTAATTATAGGCCAATGAGCCTTACGTCTGTGGTGGGAAAGCTGTTGGAAAAGATTCTTAGAGATAGGATCTATAGGCATTTAGAGAATCATGGTCTGGTCAGGGACAGTCAGCATGGCTTTGTGAAGGGCAGATGGTGTCTAACAAGCCTGATAGAGTTGTTTGAGGAGGTGACCAGGCATATAGATGAGGGTAGTGCAGTGGATGTGATCTATATGGATTTTAGTAAGGCATTTGACAAGGTTCCACACAGTAGGCTTATTCAGAAAGTCAGAAGGCATGGGATCCAGGGAAGTTTGGCCAAGTGGATTCAGAACTTGCTTGCCTGCAGAAGGCAGAGGGTGGTGGTGGAGGGAGTACATTCAGATTGGAGGATTGTGACTAGTGGTGTCCCACAAGGATCTGTTCTGGGACCTCTACTTTTTGTGATTTTTATTAACGACCTGGATGTGGGGGTAGAAGGGTAGGTTTGCAAGTTTGCAGACGACACAAAAGTTGGTGGTGTTGTAGATAGTGTAGAGGATTGTCCAAGATTGCAGAGAGACACTGATAGGATTCAGAAGTGGGCTGAGAAGTGGCAGATGGAATTCAACCTGGAGAAGTGTGAGGTGGTACACTTTGGAAGGACAAACTCCAAGGCAGAGTACAAAGTAAATGGCAGGATACTTGGTAGTGTGGAGGAGCAGAGGGATCTCGGGGTACATGTCCACAGATTCCTGAAAGTTGCCTCACAGGTGGATAGGGTAGTTAAGAAAGCTTATGGGGTGTTAGCTTTCATAAGTCGAGGGATAGAGTTTAAGAGTCGTGATGTAATGATGCAGCTCTATAAAACTCTGGTTAGGCCACACTTGGAGTACTGTGTCCGGTTCTGGTCACCTCACTATAGGAAGGATGTGGAAGCATTGGAAAGGGTACAGAGGAGATTTACCAGGATGCTGCCTGGTTTAGAAAGTATGCATTATGATCAGAGATTAAGGGAGCTAGGGCTTTACTCTTTGGAGAGAAGGAGGATGAGAGGAGACATGTTAGAGGTGTACAAGGAATAGATAGAATGGATAGCCAGCGTCTCTTCCCCCGGGCACCACTGCTCAATACAAGAGGACATGGCTTTAAGGTAAGGGGTGGGAAGTTCAGGGGATATTAGAGGAAGGTTTTTTACTCAGAGAGTGGTTGGTGCGTGGAATGCACTGCCTGAGTCAGTGGTGGAGGCAGATAGACTAGTGAAGTTTAAGAGACTACTAGACAGGTATATGGAGGAATCTAAGGTGGGGGCTTATATGGGAGGCAGGGTTTGAGGGTCGGCACAACATTGTGGGCCGAAGGGCCTGTACTGCGCTGTACTATTTTATGTTCTATGTTCTATAATGAACGTATGAAATAGGCACGTACATGAAAGAAAACTGGGGGGCTCTGTGAGAGGGAGGGATTAGATTAATCTAGGAAGTTAAACGGTTGCCCCCACATCGTGGACTGAAGGGCCTGTACTGTACTGTTCTACGTTCCTGGAAGCAAGCAGGTGGACTGTTTGCCAGAACGGTGTGATTCCAAGACAACCCATTCAGATCTCTGAAGAGCAATGCCTGGGGCTCTGGATTTGGTCTGTGTGCCCCACTGCAGTCTCAGCTCAGTAAGTGCGTTTAACTTTGTTTACAAATGCCAGACCAGTTTACAGGGATCAATCAATGTGCTCCTCTGGTGTGATCATTGCAAACCTGCAGCTCTGACCCTGATGCCGGGTTCTCTGAAGCCTTTGAAACTGAATGTTTATGTAAGCAGGTTAACATTTTCCTTGGCAGCAGGACGCGGGGAAACCTGTAACCTGCTGACTCCGCATACAGGTTCAGGAGACGTCAGTGCCTGGAAGGTTACCAACACCAGGAGATGGAAGGTGTAAATATGGCATAAATGCACACAGTGCTAGCAAGCTGATATGCCTGCCCCTCAGGTGTAAACCCACAGCTTAAAAGGAGGGAAACCATTACAGTTGAGTTAGATTTGGGTTGAAATTGCAACACTCACACCCCGTTTACATCAGCGGCACAGCACTGGAAACTGTGAGCAGTTTCAGACCCCTGGGAGTGCACATCTCACCAATCTCTTGTGGTCCCAGAACATATCCTACACAGTCAAGAAAGCTCTTCAATGCCTCAACTTTCTGAGGAGGCTGAAGAGAGCCAGACTTACTCACATTAATACGCACTTCATTCTACAGATATGCCGTGGACAGCACCCTAACAAACCGCATCACTGCATGGTACGGAAACTACTCTGTGTTGGACAGGAAGGCTCTACACCGGGTGGTCAAAATTGTCCAACATGTCACTGGCACCAGCCTACCTGCCATCAAGGACATATATACAGAAAGGTGCCAGAAAAGGGCCAGTAACATCATGATGGATCCCACCCACCCTGCTCATGGACTGTCTGTCCCACTCTCATCAGGGAGGAGGCTACGTAGCATCCACACCAGGACTACCAGACTCAAAAACAGTTACATTCCCCAAGCAGTGAGGCCGATCAACATCTCCACCCACTAACCCACCCCTCCACACCCCCAACCACCACTACTTTATCATTTTTTTCCTGCCAGTCACCTTATGTACAGACACTCCTGTGCCTAACATCACTTTATGGACATATCATTAGTTTATGGATATAAGCTATCTATTGATTGTGTATTTTTATTATTTTGTTCTTTATTGTGTAGTTATTATTGTGCTGCACTGGATCTGGAGTGATGATTATCTTGTTCTCCTTTACACTTGGGTACAGGAAATGACATTGAAGGGAAGTTACTGTTCCTGAGCCTGTGGGTGTGGGACTTTAGGTTTCTGTACCTCCTGCCCGATGGTAACTGTGAGAAGATTGGCATGGAGAGGTTCAAGATTCAAGATTTGTGAATCTGTGAAATGTGTTGTTCGTATCAATGACCAACACAGACCGAGGATGTGCTGGAGGCAGCCCACAACTGTTGTACTGCTTCCAGTGCCAACATAGCATGCCCACAACTTAGCAACCCCAGCCTGTACGTCTTTGGATTGTGGGAGGAAACTGGAGCACCCAGAGGAAATCTACATGGTCACTAGCAGAACGTACAAATTCCCTACTGACAGTGGTGGGAATTGAACCGCAGTGGTTATCACTGCCACAGTAAAGTGTATTGCTAACCACTCCATTACAGGCTGTCCACCTCTCACTGAGGAACAGGCTGCTTTGTGAGTTTGACTCCCATTCTGCGAGAGTCATGATCCCAGAGTCCAAAACAAGAATGAATGTATGCTTTCTCTGTATGTTTCGATGTACAGCGTGTGACAAATAAAGTTTATCTTTATGAATCTGCCTCTCAATCCTTCTGGACTCCTGTGGCATTACAATTCATCCAGGTTTTATTCCAAGGGCTGGACCACTTTCTTTTCCCCTTCCTGCCGCAACATCCTTTTCACTTTCAACCTCTCTCTGAAGAAAGGCTGGAAGTGCCCTTGGATGTGGGACTAATTGAATTCTGTGTGCTGGGCAGGGAGCAATCAGTACTGGGAGACTGCTGCACAGAAATTGATTGCTTTTTTGAGTGTAGGAAGAAATGAATTTTCTAGGAAAGTTTCACAGGAAAGGAAGTGGCAGCTAATGCTTTGACACAGGGTTTCTACTAACAGTCAGCCACCTCCATGTTCACCCATGCAGCCTGCACCATGTGCACCCATGCAGGCGAGCTGAATCAAACTCTGGCCAGACCTCGACTGACCTTGGGGTCAGAGGTCAGACTATGGGTGAAACAGAACCTGAACCCGAAATGGAACCTGAAACTAAATCTGAATCTAGATCTGAAACTGAATCTGAATTTGAACCTAAACCCGAACCAGAATCTGAACATGAACCTGAATCTGAACCTAAAAATGAATCTGAATCTGAAACTGAAGCTGAATCTGAATCTGAACCAAATCTGAACCAGAATCTGAATCTGAATCTGAACCTGAATCTGAAGCTGAACCTGAACCTGAATCAGAATCCGAATCTGAACCTGAATCTGAATCCGAAGCAAATCTGAACCTGAATCTGAATCTGAAGCAAATCTGAACCTGAACCTGAATCTGAACGAACCTGAATCTGAATCTGAACCTGAAGCGAATCTGAATCTGAACCTGAACCTGAACCTGAATCTGAACCTGAAAATGAATCTGAATCTGAACCTGAAACTGAATCTGAATCTGAATTTGAACTGGAGTCTGAATATCTCCCAGTATTGAGTAATTGTTCTCTGAGGTTCCTGAGCCTGGAATCCGCAGATACAGGAACAACATAATACAGGCTCTCTCATCCTCTCCCTTGGGGACATTGTTCCTCGAGCGAGCTGATCCTGGGATCATACACTGCAGTGGCCGGGGGAGCGAAAATGACAGGTGTCTGTGTGTGGCAAGAATGAGGTGGGTGGGGGGTTTCAGTATTTAACACACAGATCCACCTGACCACCTGAGCGTTTGGAGCATGAATAAAAAATAAACATGTTCAAGCCCACTGGGAAATTAATACAGGAAGGAAATATCACAATCTGCTGATAAGAGCAATAGAATAGCCTCCAGTTATCGCTGCACAGACCAGAGCAAATGAACAAATATACACTGACGGTTGGGATTTCATTCAGAAACAAAAGCAATCTCTGAAATGCTTTACAGAAATCATATCAGATTCTATTCTGGTCTCAGCCACACCTCACAGTGTTCCACGAGGATAGGGAGCTAGCAACAGCCTCCTTTAATCTCCCAGCCCCCTCTAAAGCATAGCAAATTTGTCACTACAGGAACTTGCATTTAATGAATGTAGGAAAATTATATTAGCTATTACAGCACAACGACCTGGGTTCAATTCCTACTGCCATCTGAAAGGAGTTTGTACATTCTCCCTGTAAACAAATGGGTTACCGGTTTCCTCCCACATTCCAAAGATATACGGGTTAACAAAATAATTGGTCACATGGGCGTATTTGGGCAGTTTGGGCTCGTTGGGCTGGAAGGGCCTGTTACCACATAGTATCTTTAAAAAGATATTTTCTAGAAGTTCTAAGCCACTTCACAGGAGCTGTATCAAACAATATTAGACACTCAACTTGTGACTAAAACCTTGCAGTGGAATGGTTAAAACTAGACTGGGCAAGGGTTCCTGGAGCACTACAGAAAGAAATAAAGGAGAAAGGTAAGGTTTATTTGTCACATGTACATTCAAACATAGAAAGAAATGTGTGATTTCAATGGCCTATGCAAGGATGCGCAGGTGTCCACAAGACCAGAAGATATAGAAGCAGAGTTAGCCCATTCGTCTCTTTGAGTCTGTTCCACCATTCCATCACAGCTGATTTATTATCCCTCTCAACCCTATTCTCCTGCCTTCTCTCCGTAACCTTTGATGCCCTGACTAATCACAAGCCTATCAAACTCCATTTTAAATAAACTCAATGACTAGTCCTCCACAGCTATCTGTGGCAATGAATTCCACAGGTTTGCCATTTATTTTGTTGAAACAGATTTATCTTGTTAAGCAGCTTCATGTGTGGCACCTTGTCAAGAGCTTCCTGAAAGTCCAAGTACCCACATCCACGGACTCTCATTTGTTTATTCTGCCTGTCATTTCCTCAAAGAATTTCAACAGATTTGTTAGGCAAGATTTTCCCTTGAGGAAACCATGCTGACTTTGGTTTATTTTATCATGTGGCCCCCAAGTACCCCAAGCCTCATTAACTCCAACATCTTTCCAACCACTGACGTCTGACTAACTAGCCTATAATTTTCTTTCTTCTGCCTCCCTTCCTTCTTAAAGAGTAGAGTGACATTTGCAATTTTCCAGTCCTTCAGAACCATTCCAGAATGTATTGATTCTTGAAAGATCATTACTAATGCGTCTACAATCTCATCAGCCACCTCTTTCAGAACCCTAGGGTGCAGTCCATCTGTGCAGGTAACTTATCCACCTTCCCAAGCACTTTCACCTTCGTAAGAGCAATTACACTCACTATGACTGTCTCTCCAGTGTTATTTTCCATTACAATATCCACTATCACCTCTCTTTTGGTGTTTATATATTTAAAAACTTTTGGTAGTTTTTTTATATTATTGGCTAGCTTACCTTCATATTTAATCTTACCTCTCCTTATTGCTTTTTAAATACCTTCAGTTGGGTTTTTAAATATTCTCAATCCGCTAACTTCCCAATAATTTTTGCTCTATTATATGCCCTCTCAATGGCTTTTATACAGTCTTTGACTTCCCTTGTCAGCCATGGTTACCCTATTCTCCCTTTGGAATATTTCTTCATCTTTGGGTTGTATGTATCCTTCGTCTTCTGAACTACTCCCAGAAACACCAGCCATTGCTGCTCTGCCATCATGCCCGCTAGGCCTTCTTTCAGTCAACTTTGGTCAGCACCTCTCTCATGTTTTTGTAATTCCCTTTACTCCACTGTAATATTGATATATCTGATTTTAGCTTCTCCTTCTAAAACCGCAGGATGAATTCTAACATGTTATGATCACTTCTCCTAAGGATTCCTTTACCTTAAGCTTCTTAATCAAATACAGTTCACTGCACAATACCCAATCCAGAGTTGCCTTTCCCCTGGTGGACTGAACCACAAGCTGCTCAGAAAAGGCACTTCATGGGCCTTCTACAAATTCTCTCTCCTGGGATCCAGGACCAACCTAATTTTCCCAATCTACCTGCATAATGAAATCCCCCATGACTATCACAACATGGCTCTTTTTACATGCCTTTTCTATTACCCGTTATAACTTATATCCCACATCCTGGTTACTGTTCGGAGGCCTGTAAGTAAATTTCATCAGGGTCTTCTGACCCCTGCAGTTTCTGAACTCTACCCACAAGGATTCCATATCTTCTGATCCTTTGTCACCTCTTTCTAAGGATTTGATTTTATATTTTACAAACAGAACCATGCCACCCCCTCTGCCTACCTGCCTGTTCTTTTGATAGAATGTGTATTCTTGGATATTAAGCTCTTAACTATAATCTTCTTTCAGCCATGACTAAGTGATGTCCATAATGTCACACCTGCCAATCTCTAACTGATCTACAAGATCATCTACATTACTGTGTATATTGCGTGCATTCAAATATAACACCTTCACTCTTGTATTTGTCAACTTTTTCAATTTTTCCCCCATGTTACACTGACCGCAATTTGGCCCTATCATCTGCCCGTCCTTCCTCACAGTCTCACTACGCAATGTATTGACTTGTATACCAACTGCTCCATCCTCTGCTCTATCACTCGGGTTCCCATTCCCCTGCCAAATTAGTTTAAACCCTCCCCAAAAGCTCCAGCAACCCTGCCGCAAGGATATTGGTTCCCCTCAGGTTTAGGTGTAACCCGTCCTTTTTGTACAGGTAATATCTTCCCCAGCTGAGATCCCAATGATCCAGAAATCTGAAGCCCTGTCCCCCGCACCAATTCCTCATCCACTTATTCATCTGCCAAATCAATGCCAAATTTATTGATCCTGGGGGAAATTGGTTTTCGTTACAGTTGCACCATAAATAATAAATAGTAATAGTAATAATACTATTAGTAAATAGTAAATAGTAATAGTCATGGAAATAATAAATAGTAATAGAAAAATAGTAATAAATAGTTAAACAGTAATACACGGATTACTACCTTAGAGGTCCTGTTCTTCAGCCTCTTCCCTAACTCCCTACACTCACCGTGCAGAACCTCTTCCTCCTTTCTACCCATGTCATAAGAACATAAGAAATAGGATCAGGAGTCGGTCATCTGGCCCATCGAGCCTGCTCCGCCATTCAACAAGATCATGGCTGATCTGGCTATGGACTCATCTCCACCTACCTGCTTTTACCCCCCCATAACCCTTAATTCCCCTACTATGCAAAAACCTATCCAACCTTGTCTTAAATATACTTACTGAGGTAGCCTCCACTGCTTCATCGGACAGAGGACTCCACAGATTCACCACTCTGTGGGAGAAGCAGTTCCTCCTCATCTCTGTCCTAAATCTACTCCCCCGAATCTTGAGGCTATGTCCTGGTCTCACCTACCAGTGCAAACAACTTTCCTGCATCTATCCCTTTCATAATTTTATATGTTTCTGTAAGATCTCCTCTCATTCTTCTGAGTTCCAGCGAGTACAGTCACAGGTGACTCAATCTCTCCTCATAGTCTAACCCCTCATCTCTGGAATCAACCTGGTGAACCTCCTCTGCATCGCCTCCAGAGCCAGTATATCCTTCCTCAAGTATGGAGACCAGAACTGTACACAGCACTCCAGGTGCGGCCTCACCAGTACCCTGTACAGTTGCAGCATAACCTCCCTGTTCTTAAATTCAATCCCTCTGGCAATGAAGGCCAGCATTCCATTTGTCTTCTTGATAGCCTGCTGCACCTGCAAACCAACCTTTTGTGATTCATGCACAAGCACTCCCAAGTCCCATGCTGCAATTTTTTACCACTTAAATAATAATCTGCTCTTTCACTTTTCCTTCCAAAGTAGATGACCTCGCATTTACCAACATTGTACTCCATCTACCAGACCCTTGCCCACTCACTTAACCTATCTATATCTCTCTGCAGACTCTCCGTATCTTCTGCACAATTTGTTTTTCCACTCAATTTAGCATCATCAGCAAACTTAGATACACTACACTCGGTCCCCTCTTCCAGATTGTTAATGTATATCGTGAACAGTTGTGGGCCCAGCACCGACCCCTGTGGCACACCGCTCACCACTGACTGCAAACCAGAGCAAACCAATGTATCCCAATTCTCTGCTTCCTATTGGTTAACCAACCCTCTATTCATGCTAATACATCACCCCAACTCTATGCAACCTTATCTTATGGATAAGTCCTTTATGTAGCACCTTATCAAACGCCTTCTGGAAATCCAAGTAAATAATGTCCATCTGCTCCCCTCGATCCACTGCCATCATTATATCCTCAAAGAACTCCAGTAAGTTTGTCAAACAGGAGCTGCCTTTGCTGAACCCATGCTGCATTGCCCGATGGATCCATTTCTTTCCAGATGCCTCGTTATTTCTTCTTTAATGATAGCTTCAAGCATTTTCCCAACTACAGATGTTAAACTGACTGGCCTAGAGTTACCTGCCTTTTGCCTACGTTCTTTTTTGAACAGTGGCGTGACATTTGCTGTCTTCCAACCTGTCGGGACCTGCCCAGAGTCCAGGGAATTTTGGTATATTATCATCAAAGCCTCTACTATAACTTCTGCCATTTCTTTCAGTACTCAGGACCAGGAGATTTATCTATCTTCAGGCCCACAAGTTTGCTCAGCAGTACCTCTTTAGTGATAGTTATTGTATTGAGGTCCTCATCGTCTTTGACGCCACTGTGCATTACATCCTCGGCTACTCAACCCTCCCCCATTCTTGCAAATCTTCTGCAGCCGCTCTGAGACATCCTGGACGTCCTGGACCCTGGCACCTGGGAGGCAATACACCATCCTTGCAACACTTACAACATGCTGGAGGAACTCAGCAGGTTGGGCAGCATCTGTGGAAAAGATTGGTCGACATTTCAGGCTGGAACCCTTCGTCAGGACTCAAACGTCGAGCGATCTTTTCCACGGATGCTGCCCGACCTGCTGAGTTCCTCCAGCATGTTGTGAGTGTTGCTTTGACTCCAGCATCTGCAGATTATTTTGTGTTTACACCATCCTTGAGTGTTCTTTGCTGCCACAGCATCTCCTATCTGTCCCCTAACTACCCAGTCTTGTAGCACTGTTGCTCTGCCTGTCTTTACCCTTTGCTGTTGAGCCCCTGAGCCAGTCACAGTGCCCGAAACAGTCACGTCTCCATCACTGCCCCCCACCCACTCAGCAGTATACCAGTTGCTGATGAGAATGGCCAGAGGAGAAACATGCACTCACTACTTATTCCCTTCACTTCTCGAGTGGCCACCCATCTACTATCTGAATGCTACGCTTTGGGTGTGACCGCCTTGGTAAAAGTCTCATCTATGAAGTTTTCAGCCTCCCAGCTCCAGCTTCAGTTCCTTAACCTGGTCCGTCAGGAGCTGCAGTTCCCGACTGGCATTTGCAGGATGCGTTTCCTGCAGGTGTAGTCATCAGGGAGATGGTCAGGTAGCATGAACTTCCACGTCTTACAGGAGGAGCACTCCACTGTCCATACTTGTTATACATCTAAATTCTCAAGCTTATGTTCTGGCCTGCACCTGTTCTTACCTAAAGCTGTTGAGCCAAAGCTTGACCACTCTAACACTGTCCACTGCAACAATGGCCATTCCACTTGCCACGTGCCCCTGCCAAATGCCTAAGAGATCATTATAGTTAATTGTAGCCACTGAAAGGTTTCCAAACGGCCCCAAGTTCTTTTAGAACTTGCGCTGCCTCACTAATGAATAACTTCTTGCGATGATTGCTGCTTGCCGAATGTCCCAACAGGCCCTGGTTACTTTTTAAACCCGGCAAGTAAAGTCTACAAGGAACTGCCTCCAAGTCACTCCGCAATCTCCCGGTGCTCCGACAAATCCTGACAGACCCTGGTTGCTTTTTAAATCTGGCACGTAAAGTTAACGGAAGTTAGAGAAGTCAATGTTCAAGAAGCTCTCCGCTTCTTTTTGGATTCGAGACCTAACCAGTTCCCTTCTACCACCACTCTGCTCCGTCCAGCAGAATTAGTCCTTACTCTTAATAATTTCTCCTTTGGCTCTTCCCACTTCCTCCAAACTAAAGGTGTAGCCATGGGCACCCGTATGGGTCCCAGCTATGCCTGCCTTTTTGTTGGCTTTGTGGGACGATCCATGTTCCAAGCCTATTCTGGTATCTGTCCCCCACTTTTCCTTCGCTACATCGACGACTGCATTGGCGCTGCTTCCTGCACGCGTGCTGAGCTCGTTGACTTCATTAACTTTGCCTCCAACTTTCACCCTGCCCTCAAGTTTACCTGGTCCATTTCCGACACCTCCCTCCCCTTTCTAGATCTTTCTGTCTCTATCTCTGGAGACAGCTTATCCACTGATGTCTACTATAAGCCTACGGACTCTCACAGCTATCTGGACTATTCCTCTTCCCACCCTGTCTCTTGCAAAAATGCCATCCCCTTCTCGCAATTCCTCCGTCTCCGCTGCATCTGCTCTCAGGATGAGGCTTTTCATTCCAGGACGAAGGAGATGTCTTCCTTTTTTAAAGAAAGGGGCTTCCCTTCCTCCACCATCAACTCTGCTCTCAAACACATCTCTCCCATTTCATGCACATCTGCTCTCACCCCATCCTCCCACCACCCCACCAGGATTAGGGTTCCCCTGGTCCTCACCTACCACCCCACTAGCCTCCGGGTCCAACATATAATTCTCCGTAACTTCCGCCACCTCCAACGGGATCCCCCCACTAAGCACACCTTTCCCTCCTCCCCCTCTCTCTGCTTTCCGCAGGGATCGCTCCCTACGCGACTCCTTTGTCCATTCGTCCCCCCCATCCCTTCCCACTGATCTCCCTCCTGGCACTTATCCTTGTAAGCGGAACAAGTGCTACACAGGCCCTTACACTTCCTCCCTCGCCACCGTTCAGGGCCCCAAACAGTCCTTCCAGTTGAGGTGACACTTTACCTGTGAGTCGGCTGTGGTAATATACTGCGTCCGGTGCTCCCAATGCAGACTTCTTTATATTGGCGAGACCCAACACAGGCTGGGAGACCGTTTCACTGAACACCTACGCTCTGTCCGCCAGAGAAAGCAGGATCTCCCAGTGGCCACACATTTTAATTCCACGTCCATTCCCATTCTGACATGTCTATCTACGGCCTCCTCTACTGTAAAGATGAAGCCACACTCAGGTTGGAGGAACAACACCTTATATTCCATCTGGGTAGCCTCCAACCTGATGGCATGAACATCGACTTCTCTAACTACCGTTAATGCCCCACCTCGCCTTCGTACCCCATCCCTTATTTATTTATTATTATTATTTTTCTTTTCCCTTTTTTCTCTCTTTTTTCTCCCTCTGTCCCTCTGACTATACTCCTTGCCCATCCTGTGGGCTCCCCCCCCCCTTGTTTTTCTCCCTAGGCCTCCTGTCCCACGATCCTCTCGTATCCCCTTTGTCAATCACCTGTCCAGCTCTTGGCTCCATCCCTCCCCCTCCTGTCTTCTCCTATCATTTTGGATTTCCCCTCCCCCTCCCATTTTCAAATCTCTTACTAGCTCTTCTTTCAGTTAGTCCTGATGAAGGGTCTTGGCCTGAACCGTCAACTGTACCTCTTCCTAGAGATGCTGCCTGGCCTGCTGCGTTCACCAGCATTTTGTGTGTGTGTTGCTTGCAATTCCAGCATCTGCAGATTTCCTCACCTTTGCGTTTATTATCACTGATATATGTCATGAAATTTGTTGTTTTGTGGCAGCAGTGCAGTGTATTACATAAAATATAATGACAATAAAGAAAAAAAATATATATAAATGTTTGTGCTGATGTTTATAACCTGCTGCAGAAATGTTGCTATTAATGTGATGATGGGTGGCTGGAATTCATAAAGATTTTCTCATAGAAATCTGTTTTCTTAAAAATAACTTTACATTTTGAAAAATTGCAAGACAAATCTCTATTGCAGCCTAAACATAACCAGCTGGTGAAATATTAAATGAATAAATGTAGACATGATATAGACACAGTCATCGAGCCTTCGAGTTACACAGCATGGAAACAGGCCCTTTGGCCCAATTTGCTCATGCCTGCCAAGATGCCGAGAGTCTGCGTTTGCCCAGATCTCTCCAAACATTTCCTATCATTGCAATTGACCAAATGTTAACAAAGGGTAACACCCCCAACATTCCCATTATCTCTGGATGGTCCCACCAAACACCCCTGACCCTGGATGACATTCCCATTAACACTGAACGTTCCCACCGAACACCTTCCGACCCAATGCAACACCCCCTGACCCAATGCAACACCCCCTGACCCAATGCAATGCCCCCTGACCCTATGCAACACCCCCTGACCCAATGCAACACCTCCTGACCCAATGCAACACCCCCTGACCCAATGCAATGCCCCCTGACCCAATGCAACAACCCCTGACCCTATGCAATACCCCGACCCCAATGCAACACCCCCTGACCCAATGCAATGCCCTCTGACCCAATGCAACAACCCCTGACCCTATGCAATACCCCGACCCAATGCAACACCCCCTGACCCTATGCAACAACTCCTGACACTAAGCAATACCCTGACCCCAAGCAACAACCCCTAACCTCATGCAACACCCACTGACCCTTATCAGTCGCTGACTCTATGCAATAACCCATCACTATGCAACACCTCATGATCCGAAGCAACACCCCTGACACTATGCAACACCCCCTGACTGTTATAAACACCCCTGACCCTATGCAACACCCCCGACCGTTATAAACACCCCTGACCCTATGCAACACCCCCGACCGTTATAAACACCCCTGACCCTATGCAACATGACCCTGAGCAACACCCCTGACCCTATGCAACACCCCCGACCGTTATAAACACCCCTGACCCTATGCAACACCTCATGACCGTTATAAACACCCCTGACCCTATGCAACACCCCCGACCGTTATAAACACCCCTGACCCTATGCAACACCTCATGACCCTGAGCAACACCCCTGACCCTATGCAACACCCCCGACTGTTATAATCACCCCTGACCCTATGCAACACCCTCTGACCGTTATAAACACCCTTGACCCTATGCAACATCCCCGACCGTTATAAACACCCCTGACCCTATGCAACACCCTCTGACCGTTATAAACACCCCTGACCCTATGCAACACCCCTGACCCTATGCAACACCCCTGACCGTTATAAACACCCCTGACCCTATGCAACACCCCCGACCGTTATAAACACCCCTGACCCTATGCAACACCTCATGACCCTGAGCAACACCCCTGACCCTATGCAACACCCCCGACCGTTATAAACACCCCTGACCCTATGCAACACCTCATGACCCTGAGCAACACCCCTGACCCTATGCAACACCCCCGACCGTTATAATCACCCCTGACCCTATGCAACATCTCTGGTCCTAAGCAACACACCCTGACCCAAGAAACACACACAAAATGCTGGGGGAACTCAGTAGGCCAGGCAGCATCTATGGAAAACAGTACAGTACACAACCCTTACAGCACCCCTTGACCCAAAGCAACACCCTTAGAGCTGTAGTCATAGAAAAGTACAGCATAGAGAGCAGGTCCATGCCAAACCATTTAAACTGCCTACTCCCATTGACCTGCACAGGGACCCCAGCTTTACATCCTCCTACTATTCCAAACATCTCTTAAACTTTGAAATCAAAACTGCATTTACCACTTGTACTGGCAGCTCATTCCACACTCTCATGACGCTCTGAGTGAAGAAGTTTACCTTGATGCTCCCATTAAATTTTTAACCTTTGACCCTTAAGCCTCTAGTTGTAGTCCCACCCAACCTCAGCAGAAAAAAACTTGCTGGCATTTTCCCTGTCAATACCCCTCATAAGTTTGCATACCTTAATCAAATCTCCTCTCAGCCATCTACGGTCAATTGTATACAGTCCTAACCTGTTCAATCTTTACTTATAACTCAGGTTCTCCAGCCCCAGCAACATTTTGTAAATATTCTCTGTACTCTTTCATTGTTATTTACATCTTTCCTGTAGGTAGGTGACCAAAACTGCACACAATACTCCAAATGCACCTCAGGGGGGTGTGCTTAGCCCACTGCTCTACTCTCTCTATACACATGACTGTGTGGCTAGGCATAGCTCAAATACCATCTATGAATTTGCTGACGATACAACCATTGTTGGTAGAATCTCAGGTGGTGATGAGAGGGTGTACAGGAGTGAGATCTGCCAACTAGTGGAATGGTGCCGCAGCAACAACCTGGCACTCAATGTCAGTAAGACGAAAGAGCTGATTGTGGACTTCAGGAAGAGTAAGACAAAGTTACACATAGATAGACATAGACATAGACGTAGACATACTTTATTGATCCCAAGGGAAATTGAGTTTCGTTACAGCCGCACCAACCAAGAATAGAGCATAAATATAGCAATACAAAAACCACAAACAATCAAACAACATGCAAACTATGCCAGATGGAAATAAGTCCAGGACCAGTCTATTGGCTCAGGGTGTCTGACCCTCCATGGGAGAAGCTGCAAAGGTCGATGGCCACAGGCAGGAACAACCTCCCATGATGCCCAGTGTTGTATCTCAGTGGAATAAGGCCGGAGTCCAACAGCAAACAGTTCAATATCTGGGCTACAAACATGTTCCTCGATCGTAATATGACCAGGATTGCACCATCCATTGTTAACCAGAACAGCAAGCCCCCAACTCCTTTACGCTTACCGCTCTCAGTGCACTTCTGGTCAGCCCGAACGGTCTGGAAGCCCTCCACGGAAAAGTTTTGGTCGGGTATGACCACGTGGAGTCCAAGTGGAGAACTCCTCTTCTCCATAAGTCTCTGTTGTCTTGACCCGGTCCTCTTTCCTCGCTTTTGTGATCCCCCTCTGCTTCCTCTGTGTATTTTCCTCCAGATTTCAGCAGGGGTGTCTCCGCCGCTCTGCTCGTTAAACCGGCCGGCACAAGCGCAATCAGCTGGTCCCTGGAATACACAATGCGACCATACTGCTGCCCCGCTAATGAGACGTGTTGGAATATAACTATTTCCAGTGCTAAAAACCCAAGTAAAACTCTCTCCACCAGCATGTTAGAGAGGGTGCAGCTTCAATGTGTTACCGTGAAAAAAATACAACAAATAACGTAAGTTAAAAAAGTAAGAAGAAAAAGTAAGAAAACTAGTCGGAACAGCTGTAACAGGCTGCATGCACAACCAGCGCATGCGCACTATCCTCCTAGAAATCCTCACAGAGGGATCAGAAGTGGAGAGAGTGAGCAGCTTCAAGTTCCTGGGTGTCAAGATCTCTGAAGATCTAACCTGGTCCCAGCATATCGATGTAGTTATAAAGAAGGCAAGACAGCGGCTATACTTTATTAGGAGTTTGAAGCAATTTGGCATGTCAACAAATACACTCAAAAACTTCTATAGTTGCACTGTGGAGAGCATTCTGACAGGCTGCATCACTGTCTGGTACGGAGGGGCTACTGCACAGGACCGAAAGAAGCTGCAGAGGGTTGTAAATCTAGTCCGCTCCATCTTGGGCACTAGCCTACAAAGTACCCAGGACATCTTTAGGGAGCGGTGTCTCAGAAAGGCAGCATCCATTATTAAGGACCTCCAGCACCCAGGGCATGTCCTTTTCTCACTGTTATCATCAGGTAGGAGATACAGAAGTCTGAAGGCACACACTCAGCGATTCAGGAACAGCTTCTTCCCCTCTGCCATCCGATTCCTGAATGGACATTGAAGCTTTGGACACTACCTCACTTTTTTAAATATACAGTATTTCTGTTTTCGCATATTTTAAAAAATCTATTCAATATATGTAATTAATTTACTTGCTTATTTATTATTATGTTTTATTTTATTTATTAATATTTTTCTCTCTCCGCTAGATTATGTATTGCATTGAACTGTTGCTGCTAAGTTAACAAATGACTGGAAAACTGCAAATGTCACTCCAGTCGTTAAGAAGGGAAGAAAGGAAAAGAAAGGAAATTATAGACCAATTAGCCTAACCTCAGTGGTTGGGAAAGTGTTGGAGTCTGTTATTAAGGATGAGGTTTCGGGGTACTTGGAAACTAATGATAAAGTAAGTCAAAGTCAGCATGGTTTCCGTGAAGGGAAATCTTGCCTGACAAATCTGTTAGAATTCTTCGAGGAAGTCACAAGCAGGATGGACAAGGAGAGGCAGTGGGTATCATTTATTTGGATTTTCAGAAGGCATTTGATAAGGTACCACACATGAGGCTGCTTAACAAGATAAAATCTTATAGCGTTGCAGGAAAGATACTGGCATGGATAATGGAATGGCTGACAGGCAGAAGGCAGTGAGTGGGAATAAAAGGGGCCTTTTCTGGTTGGCTGCTAGTGACGTTCCTCAGGGGTCAGTATTGGACCACTACTTTTCACATTGTCAATGATTTGGATAATGGAATTGATGGTTTTGTGGCAAAGTTTGTGGATGATATGAAAATAGTTGGAGAGGTAGGTAGTGCTGAGGAAGCAATACAATTACAGCTGGACAGACAAATTTGAAGAATGGGCAAAAACATGGCAGATGGAAGTGATAATGCATTTTGGTAAAAGGAACAATAGTGTGGACTATTATCTAAATGGGGAGAAGGTTCAAACATCAGAGGTGCAGAGGAACTTAGGAGTCCTCATGCAAGACTCCCAGAAGGTTAATTTACAGGTTGAATCTGTGGTAAAGAAGGCAAATGCAATGTTGGCACTTATTTCAAGGGGAATAGAATATGAAAGTAAGCAGATAATGCTGAGGCTTTATAAGATACTAGTCAGGCTGAACTTGGAGTATTGTTACCAGTTTTGGGCCCCTTATCTCAGAAAGGATGTGTTGTCAGTGGAGAGAGTCCAGAGGAGGTTCATGAGGATGATTCCGGGAATGAAGGGGTTAACATATGAGTAGTGTTTGGCAACTTTGGGCCCGTAGTTACTGCTAATTTAGAAGAATGCGTGGCAATCTCAATGAAACCTACCGGATGCTGGAAAGACTAGATAGGGTGGAAATAATGTACTGGGTGGGCACAGGAGTACATTCAGCCAGAGACTCATTCCACCGAGATGCAGCACTGAGCGTCATAGGAAGTCATTCCTGCCTGTGGCCATCAAACTTTACAACTCCTCCCTTGGAGGGTCAGACAACCTGAGCCAATAGGCTGGTCCTGGACTTATTTCCTGGCATAATTTACATATTACTATTTAATTATTTATGGTTTTATTACTATTTAATTATTTACAGTGCAACTGTAACGAAACCCAATTTCCCCCGGGATTGATAAAGTAAGACTATGACTATGACTAAATGAAGAGGATGTTCCCTGTGGTGGAGGTATCTAGAACTATAGCGCACAGCCTCAAAATTGAGGGCCTAATTCTGCTCCTTTGTCTTATGGTCTTGAGGCAGTATCCAACATTAAGGATCCCCATCACTCAGGACGTGCCCTCTTCTCATTGCTACCATCAAGGAGGAGGTACAAGAGCCTGAACATTTCAGGAACAGCTTCTTCCCCTCAGCCATCAGATTTCTGAATGGACATTGAACACATGACACTGCCTCTTTTTTTTTTGCTGTCGTTTTGTGCTATTTACTTAATTTAATTTATATATATATTTCTTATTGTATTTTCTGGATTTTATATTATTGTGTATTGCAATGCATTGTTGCCACAAAGCAGCAAATTTCACACCATATGCCAGTGATATTAAACCTGATTTGGATTCAGATTCTGAGGGAAGGTGCTAAATGCCAATAAGGTGCTCTGGACCTTATTAATTTTCTGATGCCAGCACACCCCCAGGGTTTACTAACCCTAATTACACAGCCAGCTACTAGGGACCTGCCCTGTGGTCAATCCATTGCTGGGGAGAAAGAGTGTCAGATGGCAAGCCCACTCCCTGCGCTCGGCACCCATGGAGAATTGGATCAGCTTTAATTTGTTTGTTTTCCAGAAACAATCAGCGTGAGTGGGAAATGTTTCAGCACCAACATCGCCCAAGGCTGTTGCCTGACTAATGTGATGTGGGCACGTTTAGTTCACAGGCAGTCGGCAGCTCTTGGGGTGCTAAGCATTGCCTACGGTCGTGTCACAGCCCGAATATAACTTCATTAAGCGTGTTAAAGGAATAGCTTCCCTGCTGTGTGTGTGAAATCACACTCCCAAGTCAGCCGTAGAACCGCGAGGAGCCTGTCTTCAACCAACAAGAGAGACCGCGAGACGTAGAGAGGGAGAGATTGAGAGAAAGAAGAGAGAAGAGAGAGAGAGAGAGAGAGAGAGAGAGAGAGAGAGTGTGAAAGAGAGAGGAAGAGGGAGAGAAGGAGTGAGACAGAGGGGGAGGGAAGGGAATGAGAGGGAGGAAGGTAGAGAGAGAAGGGAAGGAGAGAGTGGGGTAAAGGATTGAGAGAGGGCAGAGAGGAGAGAAAGGTGAGGGAGAGAGAGGATAGAGAGCATAGAGAAGAAGGAGAGAGAGCTACAGAGAGTGAGAGAGAGAAAGAGAGATGGGATTGAGCAAGCAGAATGAGAGCGGTGTCCCCTCACTAACCTGTCCCTCCACTGAGTACACAAACTTGTCCCAGTGTGGTTCAGCAGCTCTAATGCACAGGGATGTAAGAAGCTGCAGAGGGAAGTGAACTCTGTCCAATACGTCACTGGCCCATCCTTCCCCACCATCGGCAGTATCTGTAGGATGCATTGTCTCAAGAAGGTAACGTCCACCACCCAGGCTATGCCATCATCTCACAGCTCCCATCGGGCAGGGGGTACAGAAGCCTGAAGTCCCACATCACCAGGTTCAGGAACGGCGACTTTCCTTCAACCATTCGGTTCTTTTGCCATTCACTGGCAAAACACCAATCACTACAGTTTAGTTACATTATGACCATGCTGATCATATTGCACTACAATACAATCTGTTTTCGTTCTAATTGTGTTCTTGTCTGCAAAAATTGTGTATAATTTGAGCTTGGTTGATGTTTTTCTGGTGAATGCTGTGTATCTGACACTCTGCCTGTGATGGTGCTGCCAGTAAGTTTTCCATTGCATCCTGAGCACACACCAACTTGTACAGACACAACTCTGACCACTCTGCATAGCGGGTGTTGGAATTTATCGAATGTTTAAATTTTATTTAGAAAAACATCATGGCATAGACCTTTCTGGCCACTGAGCCACACTGCCCAGCAACACACCTACTTAACCCTAGCCTAACCACAGGACAAGTTCCAATGACCTACTCACCTCTATGTCTTTGGAATGTGGGACGACAGCTGAGCACCCAGAGGAAATCCAGGTACTCACAGGAAGGACGTACAGACTTCTGACAGCTATCTCATACAGAATGACAAAGGGAGGCACATGACCAGACAATAGACAATAGACAGTAGGTGCAGGAGTAGGCCATTCGGCCCTTCGAGCCAGCACCACCATTCACTGTGATCATGGCTGATCATCCACAATCAGTATCCAGTTCCTGCCTTATCCCCATAACCTTTGATTCCGCTATCTTTAAGAGCTCTATCCATCTCTTTCTTGAAAGCATCCAGAGACTTGGCCTCCACAGCGTTCTGGGGCAGAGCATTCCACAGATCCACAACTCTCTGGGTGAAAAAGTTTTTCCTCAACTCCGTTCTAAATGGCCTACCCCTTATTCTTAAACTGTGGCCTCTGGTTCTGGACTCACCCATCAGTGGGAACATGCTTCCTCCCTCCAGCGTGTCCAATCCCTTAATAATCTTATATGTTTCAATAAGGTCCCCTCTCAGCCTTCTAAATTCCAGAGTATACAAGCCCAGTCGCTCCAATCTTTCAACATATGACGGTCCCGCCATCCCAGGAATTAACCTTGTGAACTTACGCTGCACTCCCTCAATAGCAAGAATGTCCTTCCTCAAATTTGGAGACCAAAACTGCACACAATACTCCAGGTGTGGTCTCACCAGGGCTCTGTACAGCTGCAGAAGGACCTCTTTGCTCTTGTACTCAATTCCCCTTCTCCACATCCATTCTATCTGTGCCCTCTGATTCTAGACTCCCTCACTATAGGAAACATCCTCTCCACATCCACGCTATCTGTGCCCTCTGATTCTAGACTCCCCCACTCTAGGAAACATCCTCTCCACATCCACTCTATCTGTGTCCTCTGGTCCTAGACTCCCCACTATAGGAAACATCCTCTCCACATCCACTCTATCTGTGTCCTCTGGTCCTAGACTCCCCCACTAAAGGAAACATCCTCTCCACATCCACTCTATCTGTGTCCTCTGGGCCTAGACTCCCCACTATAGGAAACATCCTCTCCACATCCACTCTATCTGTGTCCTCTGGTCCTAGGCTCCCCCACTATAGGAAACATCCTCTCCACATCCACTCTATCTGTGTCCTCTGGTCCTAGGCTCCCCCACTATAGGAAACATCCACTCCACATCCACTCTATCTGTCCCTCTGGTCCGAGACTCCCCCACTATAGGAAACATCCTCTCCACATCCACTCTATCTGTATCCTCTGGTCCTAGGCTCCCCCACTATAGGAAACATCCTCTCCACATCCACGCTATCTGTGCCCTCTGATTCTAGACTCCCTCACTATAGGAAACATCCTCTCCACATCCACGCTATCTGTGCCCTCTGATTCTAGACTCCCCCACTCTAGGAAACATCCTCTCCACATCCACTCTATCTGTGTCCTCTGGTCCTAGACTCCCCACTATAGGAAACATCCTCTCCACATCCACTCTATCTGTGTCCTCTGGTCCTAGACTCCCCCACTAAAGGAAACATCCTCTCCACATCCACTCTATCTGTGTCCTCTGGGCCTAGACTCCCCACTATAGGAAACATCCTCTCCACATCCACTCTATCTGTGTCCTCTGGTCCTAGGCTCCCCCACTATAGGAAACATCCTCTCCACATCCACTCTATCTGTGTCCTCTGGTCCTAGGCTCCCCCACTATAGGAAACATCCTCTCCACATCCACTCTATCTGTCCCTCTGGTCCGAGACTCCCCCACTATAGGAAACATCCTCTCCACATCCACTCTATCTGTGTCCTCTGGTCCTAGACTCCCCACTATAGGAAACATCCTCTCCACATCCACTCTATCTGTGTCCTCTGGCCCTAGACTCCCCACTATAGGAAACATCCTCTCCACATCCACTCTATCTGTGTCCTCTGGTCCTAGGCTCCCCCACTATAGGAAACATCCTCTCCACATCCACTCTATCTGTGTCCTCTGGTCCGAGACTCCCCCACTATAGGAAACATCCTCTCCACATCCACTCTATCTGTGTCCTCTCGTCCTAGGCTCCCCCACTATAGGAAACATCCTCTCCACATCCACTCTATCTGTGTCCTCTGGTCCTAGACTCCCCACTATAGGAAACATCCTCTCCACATCCACTCTATCTGTGTCCTCTGGTCCTAGACTCCCCACTATAGGAAACATCCTCTCCACATCCACTCTATCTGTCCCTCTGGTCCGAGACTCCCCCACTATAGGAAACATCCTCTCCACATCCACTCTATCTGTGTCCTCTGGTCCTAGACTCCCCACTATAGGAAACATCCTCTCCACATCCACTCTATCTGTGTCCTCTGGCCCTAGACTCCCCACTATAGGAAACATCCTCTCCACATCCACTCTATCTGTGTCCTCTGGTCCTAGGCTCCCCCACTATAGGAAACATCCTCTCCACATCCACTCTATCTGTGTCCTCTGGTCCTAGGCTCCCCCACTATAGGAAACATCCTCTCCACATCCACTCTATCTGTCCCTCTGGTCCGAGACTCCCCCACTATAGGAAACATCCTCTCCACATCCACTCTATCTGTGTCCTCTCGTCCTAGGCTCCCCCACTATAGGAAACATCCTCTCCACATCCACTCTATCTGTGTCCTCTGGTCCTAGACTCCCCACTATAGGAAACATCCTCTCCACATCCACTCTATCTGTGTCCTCTGGCCCTAGACTCCCCACTATAGGAAACACCATCTCCACATCCACTCTATCTGTGTCCTCTGGTCCTAGACTCCCGCACTATAGGAAACATCCTCTCCACATCCACTCTATCTGTGTTCTCTGGCCCTAGACTCCCCCACTACAGGAAACATCCCCTCCACATCCACTCTATCTGTGTCCTCTGGTCCTAGACTCCCCCACTACAGGAAACATCCTCTCCACATCCACTGAATCTGTGTCCTCTGGTCCTAGACTCCCCACTATAGGAAACATCCTCTCCACATCCACTCTATCTGTGTCCTCTGGCCCTAGACTCCCCACTATAGGAAACACCATCTCCACATCCACTCTATCTGTGTCCTCTGGTCCTAGACTCCCGCACTATAGGAAACATCCTCTCCACATCCACTCTATCTGTGTCCTCTGGCCCTAGACTCCCCCACTACAGGAAACATCCTCTCCACATCCACTCTATCTGTGTCCTCTGGTCCTAGACTCCCCCACTATAGGAAACATCCTCTCCACATCCACTCTATCTGTGTCCTCTGGTCCTAGACTCCCCACTATAGGAAACATCCTCTCCACATCCACTCTATCTGTGTCCTCTGGCCCTAGACTCCCCACTATAGGAAACACCATCTCCACATCCACTCTATCTGTGTCCTCTGGTCCTAGACTCCCGCACTATAGGAAACATCCTCTCCACATCCACTCTATCTGTGTCCTCTGGCCTTAGACTCCCCCACTACAGGAAACATCCTCTCCACATCCACTCTATCTGTGTCCTCTGGTCCTAGACTCCCCCACTACAGGAAACATCCTCTCCACATCCACTCTATCTGTGTCCTCTGGTCCTAGACTCCCCACTATAGGAAACATCCTCTCCACATCCACTCTATCTGTGTCCTCTGGCCCTAGACTCCCCACTATAGGAAACACCATCTCCACATCCACTCTATCTGTGTCCTCTGGTCCTAGACTCCCGCACTATAGGAAACATCCTCTCCACATCCACTCTATCTGTGTCCTCTGGCCCTAGACTCCCCCACTACAGGAAACATCCTCTCCATATCCACTCTATCTGTGTCCTCTGGTCCTAGACTCCCCCACTATTGGAAACATCCTCTCCACATCCACTCTATCTGTGTCCTCTGGTCCTAGACTCCCCACTATAGGAAACATCCTCTCCACATCCACTCTATCTGTGTCCTCTGGCCCTAGACTCCCCACTATAGGAAACATCCTCTCCACATCCACTCTATCTGTGTCCTCTGGTCCTAGGCTCCCCCACCAAAGGAAACATCCTCTCCACATCCACTCTATCTTGGCCTTTCGGTTTTTGATATGTTTTGCTAGGTTTTAATGAGATCCCCTGTCATTCTTCCAGAGCAGGGGTTCCCAAATCTTAGGTATGCCAGGTGCCTGTCTAAGAGTGTCTTAAATGCTCCTAATGTATCTGCCTCTCCCACCACCCCCACAGCATGTATCATGTACCCACCACTCATTATCATAATCATCATTATGTGCCGAGTTGTGTGGCGTGGGCAATCACAATTGACCATGATTGTTCTTGCCAAAATTTTCAACAGAAATAGTTTGCCGTTGCTTTCTTCTGTGGCTTTACAAGATGAGTGACCCCAGTCATTATCAATACTCTCCAGAGATTGTCTGCCTGGCATCAGTGGTCGCGTAACAAAGACGTGATATGCAGCAGCTGCTTGTACAACCATCCACCAACTGGTCCCATGGGTTCACGTGACCCTGATTGGGGGGGGGGGCTAAGCAGGGGCTGCACCTTGCCCAAGGGTGACTAGCGGGCTCGTGGAGGGAAAGAGCACTTTACACCTCCTTTATTAGAGATGTATCTCCAACCTATCACCCTACCTACCAGTATTCTGTATCAAAAACTACCTCTGACATTCCCCCCCGCAACCCCCACCTATACTTTCCTGCAAACAGCTGAAAGTTATGCCCCTGATATTAGCTATTTCTGCCTTGGGAAAACAGTGCTGGTTGTTCCACACCTCTACCAAATCACCTCTCAGTCCCTTCTTTCAGATTAATTCACCTTCGGTTTCCTCTGCTGCCAGAATCAGGTTTAATATCACCAGCGTGTGTCATAAAACTTGTCTTTACGGCAGCAATACGTAATAAGAGAAATAAAACTGTGAATTACAGTAAGTGTATGTGTGTGTATATATATAATAGTTAAATAGATAGTGCAAAAATAGAAATAAAAAAGCAATGTGGTCATGTTCACCGGTTTAAATGTCCATTCAAAGATTTGATGGTGGAGGGGAAGAAGCTGTTCCTGAATCGTTGAGTGTGTGTCTTCAGCTCCTGAACCTCCTCCCTAATGGTGCCAATGAGAGGAGGGCATGTCCTGGGTGATGGGTGCCATCTGTTTGAGACATTGCTTCTTGAAGGTGTCCTGGATACTGTGGAAGCTAGTGCCAATCATGGAACTAAGTTTACAACTCTGCAGTGTATTTCGATCCTGTACAGTTGCACCCCCCCCCACCCCCACCAGAGCAGATGGTGATATAGCCGGTTAGAATGCTTTCATGGTACATCTGCAGAAATGTCTAACTCACCACCAGTACATCCTGTGTTGGAAGGTCTAACTAACCCAGCTTGGTCTCCTACGCTTCCAGGATGCTGAGGGGGCATCTTATAGTGTATCAAATCAGGAAAGGCATAGACAGGATGAATGCACACAATCCTTTACACAGACTTGGACTGCCATGAACTAGAGGTAAGAGGAACCTAAGGGGCAACTTCTTTACCCGGAGTGGTGAGTACTTGCACGAGCTACCAGAGGAAGTGGTTGAGGCAGGTACATTAACAACATTTTAAAGCTCAAAGTAAATTTATCATTAGGTATGTACCTGCTACCATATGCTATCCCGAGACTCATTTTCCTGCAGGCTTTTACAGGGGAAACTGGAAATACAATTGAATCTTGTAAACAGACAGAGACTGACAAGCAACCAGCGTGCAAACAAAGACAAACTGTAGAAATAAAAATATGAAGAACATGAGTTGTCATGAGTTTTTGGAGGTGAGCGAGTCAAGTTGAAGTTGAAGTTTAATTCTCATTCAACCGTACATGAATATCCGCGAGTGCAGCCAAACGAAACAGCACACAGAACATTACAGCTCAGTACAGCTCCTTCACCCACACACTTAGACAGGGAAATGGTTAGGAAAGGATTAGATCAGGGGTCCACAGACCCCATGCTTAGAGGTATTGGTCCATGGCATATAAAAAGGTTGGGAACCCCTGCATTAGAATAAGGGCCAAATGCAAACAAATGGGAGGAGGTTTGATGGCAGTCTTGGTCAGCATGGATCGGTTGGGCTGAATGGTCTGTTTCTGTGCTCTATCACTTCATTCCTCTCCTTGTCTAGCAGTGATTGAACTGGTGAATACACTCCCTGTCCTTGCCAACCTTCCTGAGCATTGCACTCAAATTCGGTGTTCAAACAGGGGTACAGAGCGAGATCCTGACCAAGGATTTAAACAAGGCCGGGGGTTCCAAACCTTCTCCATTCTCCGGCGTTCTCCTGGTTCGGTTTGTGTGTGATTGGTGGAGAGGATTGCTGTGATGTGATTCCGACACGCAGTCCATGTCCACCTGAGGCCATTCTCAGGTTAGAGGAGCAGCATCTCATACTCTCTTAGGCAGCCTCCGACCTGATGACGTGAATATCGACTTCTCCAACTTCCGGTCATTTTTTCCCCCTCCTGTTCCCTCTTCTTCAATTCCCCACTCTGGCTCCTGACTCACCTCTTCTCCTCACCTGCCCATCTCCTCCCCCTGTTGCCCTCCTCCTTCCCTTTCTCCCATGATCAACTCTCCTCTCCTATTAGACTTAAACTTCAAAGTTCAAAGTACTTTTATTATCAAAGTATGTATACTATATATAAACTTGAGATCCATCTCCCTGTGGGTAGCCACAAAACAAAGAAACCCAATAAGACCACAAATACCCAATGTGCCAAAACAAGACCACATCATGCAAACAATAAAAAGTAAGCTGATTATGCTGAGCAAATAAATAAATAAATAAATAAATAAACAAGCCAGCAAGCAAATAACTTTCAAATCTAAAGTTGATGAAAGTGAGTCCACAGTCACGAAGCCAGTCACCACTGCAGCCGGTCCTGAAGCCCGTTAGTTGAAGGCCACAACTTCAGTTCAGTGCAGAGACGAGTAAACCTTGCCCCCCGAGCTGATACCCACACCTTCAATCTGACCCGGCACTTAAATTGGCTAAACATCTGTAGGCTCTGCCCCCTCGACTCACCCTCGGACCGGTGCCCCAGCACCTCGCTTTGGCCATTACCTTACCTTTCCAATCTGGCCTGGTGCTTAAATCGAACACTGGCTCATTCCTTGCTCTCAGGTCTGGACTGTGCCGTCCCGATTTGGCCCGTACATGCCACGACACAACTGTCTTGCACCTTCAAGATATCGGTTTACAGTGCAAAACTGCCAGGTTGTACAGCCAGTTCAAAAGCTCAACTCCGAAAGGGAAGTTGCAAGCTATAGATTGCAGAGATCATTGTCCAGAAAAAGTGTGATTAAATTTAGTAGCTCTGTTTGCTGCCAGTAAAGTGATGCTGTGTGGCACCAGCCACCTTAATTCCTTCTTCTCCAACCTTTTCCACCTATCAGCTCCCAGCTTCTTACTCCATCCCCCTTCCCCACCCACCTGGCTTTGCTGGTCCTCCTTCCCCTCCCCCAACTTCTTATCTGGCTTCTTGTATATAAGTGGATAAGATACTTTATACTTTCTACTTTATCGTCACCAAACAATTAGAACTAGAACGTACAATCATCACAGCGATATTTGATTCTGTGCCTCCCACTCCCTGGATAACAAATATTAAATATTAAAAACAGTAAAAATTAGTAAATATTACAATTTTAAATTATAAATTATAAATAGAAAATAGAAAAATGGAAAGTAAGGTAGTGCAAAAAAAACAAGAGGCAGGTCCGGATATTTGGAGGGTATGGCCCAGATCCGGGTCAGGATCCGTTCAGCAGTCTTATCACAGTTGGAAAGAAGCTGTTCACAAATCTGGCCGTATGAGTCTTCAAGCTCCTGAGTCTTCTCCCGGAGGGAAGAGGAACGAAAAGTATGTTGGCTGGGTGGGTCGTGTCCTTGATTATCCTGGCAGCACTGCTCCGACAGCGTGCGGTGTAAAGTGAGTCCAAGGACGGAAGATTGGTTTGTGTGATGTGCTGCGCCGTGTTCACGATCTTCTGCAGCTTCTTCCGGTTTTGGACAGGACAACTTCCATACCAGGTTGTGATGCACCCTAGAAGAATGCTTTCTAGATGATAAGAGGCATTGATCGTGTGGACAGTCAGAGGCTCTTTCCCGGGGCTGAAATGGCTAACACGAGAGGGCACAGGTTTAAGGTGCTGGGGAGGAGGTACAGAGGGGACGTCAGGGGTAAGTTTTTTACACAGAGAGCGGTGAGTGCGTGGAACGGGCTGCCGGCGATGGTGGTGGAGGCGGATACGATAGGGTCTTTTAAGAGACTCCTGGACAGGTACATGGAGCTTAGGAAAATAGAGGTCTATGGGTAACACTAGGTAATTTCTAAAGTAAGGACATGTTCGATGCAGCATCGTGGGCCGAAGGGCCTGTATTGTGCTGCAGGTTCTCTATGTTTCTTTACCCTTCCTGATGAAGGGTCTTGGCCTAAAACTTTGACTGTTTATTCAGATCCATAGGTGCTGCCTGACTTGTTGAGTTCCTCCACCACTTTGTGTGTGCTGTGATTAGCCCATTACTACCATGCCATGTGACTATCAGGGTGGTCCAAGGCAAGCGGAGTGAAACCTGGCTCCCTGCATTCCATGACCACTGTCCCCCTGTGGACCTTGTTCTGTTAATTGGCTACAAGTTGCACACAAAAGAGTTCATCCGATGATTAATTGAGCATGAATTTCTGATGGTACATCTGCAGTGCAGGAGTGTTTAAGCTGTAAAATATTTCACTTCCTGTAACGATGTCTGAGAGCTGTGAGCAGTGCTACAGAGATACAAATATCTCTTCCCATGGGCTCATAGCTGTTTTAGCAGTTTAGCAACCCTCTGACCACACTGAGCATTTTGCACTGAAAAATCTTTGTTTTATTTGCTATTATTATGTCGAACAAAAATAGTTAATAATTTATGTTTTACTTGCGACTGCTCACCATGGACACAAGCCCCCCGTTATGGAGGACACCCTCAGATGCCGATGCCTCGAGAAGCTGCCATCCATCATGAGTGACCCTCAACACCTGGCACGTGCCACATGCCCTCTTCCCCTTGCTACCGTCAGGGAGGAGGTATCAGAGCCTGACGCCACACGTTCAATGTTTCAGGAACAGATTCTTCCCCTCCACCATCAGATCTCTGAACGGACATGAACAGCACCTTATTAATCCTTTTTCCTGCCCTTTTTATTTACTTATTTCATCATTTACAGGATTTTTTTATGATTTGCTCTGTACTGTTGCCAGAAAACAATACATTTCACATGATATAAGTCAGTGATGAAAGCTGATTCAGAGTATATTTATTGCTCTCGATCAGCTATGGCATCGGTGACCCAGTCAGTCAATCTCACCATACCAACAGCAAACATCAACAACAAAACCATCTCCTCAGCAGTTAACTGACTCATGTTCACTTCACAGCAATGTCTTGTTCCACATCACAATGAGCTATTTCACTATTTACTTAGTAATTTACAGTAATTTTCATGTTAACTGGGCCAGTGACAATCTGATTCTGATCAACCTTTCTTTTATTGACCTTGAGGTCAAGCAGAGTTAGATATGTGCGACTGGAACCCACGCCATCACTCACCGCTCAGGACCATAAGACAGGGGAGCAAAGCTAGGTCATTCGGCCCATCAAGTCTGCTCTGCCAGTCCATCATGGCTGATCTCCGATCCCTTTCAACCCCATTCTCCTGCCTTCTCCCCATAACCTTTCACACTTTTACCAATCAAGAACCTATCAACCTCCACTTTAAATATACTCAATGACTCTGCATCCACAGCCATGCATGGCAATGAATTCTACAGATTCACCATACTTTGGCTAAAGAAATTCCTCCTCATCTCTGTTCTAAATGGATGTTCCTCTAGTTGAGGCACTGCCCTCTGGTCCTAGTCTCCCCACCATAGGAAACATCCTCTCCACATCCACTCTATCTGTGCCCTCTGGTCCTAGACTCCCTCAATATAGGAAACATCCTCTCCACATCCACTCTATCTGTGCCCTCTGGTCCTAGACTCCCCCACTATAGGAAACATCCTCTCCACATCCACTCTATCTGTATCCTCTGGTCCTAGACTCCCCCACTATAGGAAACATCCTCTCCACATCCACTCTATCTGTGTCCTCTGGTCCTAGACTCCCCACTATGGGAAACATCCTCTCCACATCCACTCTATTTTGGCCTTTCAATTTTTTCCATTACTGATTCAGATTCAGACTTAAATATATTTATCACTTGTACATTGAAACACAGAGTACAACACGTTGTTTGTGCCTACAGCCAACACATCCAGGGATGCACCAGGGGCATTCCGCAAGTGTCACCACACAGTCCAGTGCCAACATAACATGCCACAGTACCCAGCGCAATAACACAGAACACAAGCAACAAAACAACAAAGTTCAAAGTAAGATTAGTATCAAAATACATATACAGTACATTACTATAGACAACACTGGAATTCATTATAAGACCATAAAACGATAAGACATGGGAGCAGAATTAGGCCATTTGGCCTATTGAGTCTGCTCTGACATTCAATCATGGCTTTTTTATTTTTCTCCACCTCAGCCCCACTCTCTGGCCTTCTCCCCGTAACCTTTGATGCCATGTCCAATCAAGGACCTATCAATCTCTGCCTTAAATACACTCAATGACCTGGCCTCCACAGCTGCCTGTGGTAATAAATTCCACAAATTCACCACCCTCTGGTTAAAGAAATTTCTCCACACCTCTGTTTTAATGGACACCCCTCCATCCTGAGGCTGTGCCCTGTTGTCCTAGAACCTCACCATGGGAAGCATCCTTTCCACATCTACTCTGTCCGAGCCTTTCGACATTCGAAAGGTTTTAGATCCCCCCCCTCATCCTTCTAAGTTCCAGTGAGTACAGACCCAAAGCCATCAAACATTCCTCGTATGATAAAACTTTCATTCCCCGAATCATCCTTGTGAAACTCCTCAGCACCCTCTCCAATGCCAAGTCCCTTTGAATCTCAGATTTTTGGATTTTCGCCCCATTTAGAAAATAGTCTGAACATTTGCTTGTGGGCATTCACAATAAATACAAAGAAACACAATAAAATCAATGAACAACCGCACACAGCAAGATAGACAGACAACCAATGTGCAAAAGTAAACAAAAGATGCTAATACAAAAGGAAAGGAAAATAACAATATAAATAGTTAAGCAATAAATATTGAGACTATGAGATGAAGAGTCCTTGAAAGTGAGTCCACAGTTTGTGAGAGTAGTTCAGTATTGGAGCAAGTGAAGTTGAGTGAAGTTATCTCCTCTGGTTCAAGAGCCTGGTGGTTGAGGGGTAATAACTATTCCTGAACCTGGTGGTGTGGGTCCTGTGGTTCCTGGAACTCTTTCCTGATGGCAGCAGCAAGAAGAAAGCATGACCTGGCTGATGGGTGTCCCAATTCGCTGTCTGTACAAACAAGGATCGAAGTGAGGACAGGGTTTTTACTGTTGCCCTTGATTGGTAAAGCCTACTCACAGTAGTGGATACAGCCCAGTACATCACAGGTAAAGCCCTCACCACCATTGAGCACATCTACACAGAGCACTGTTGCAGGAACTCAGCATCCCTCATCAGGAACCCCTACCAGCCAGGCCGTGCTCTCTACTCCATACTGTCGTCACAAAGAAGGTACAGGAGCCTCATGACTCACACCACCAGGTTCAGGAACAGTTATTACCCCTCAACCATCAGGCTTTTGAACCAGAAGACCATAGAATGTAAGATCATAAGACAAAGGAACAGAAGTCGGCCATTCGGCCCATCGAGTCTGCTCCGCCATTTTATCATGAGCTGATCCATTCTTCCATTTAGTCCCACTCCCCCGCCTTCTCACCATAACCTTTGATGCCCTGGCTACTCAGATACCTATCAATCTCTGCCTTAAATACACCCAATGAAGGGATAACTTCACTCACTTTCAAGTACTCTTCATCGCATGTTCTCAATACTTATTGGTTATTTCTTTCTTTCTTTTTGTGTGCTACAGGGAACCCTGTTCTCACTCAGATCCTTGATGTACCGATAGCTAATCAGCCCACCATCTCCGTTCTGATTGTTTGAAGAAGCAACCCCATCAGTCATTCAGTCAGACCTGCGTCCTCAGCCCTGACATCTTCCTGCCTTTCAAGCACCGAAAGTTCTGATTGAATACTGCCCTTTCAGACACCGCATCCCACATCACAACTCAGCGCTGACAAAATATTCTGCTCACCTTCCCACGGCTTTTTATATGACATCAAACGAAAAAGCTGTGTCAAAGATCTTCACACAGCTACAGCAATTTTCATTCCTTTTAGTTTTTACTCGCCTGTTTAATCTGGGCTTCAGGGGTTCAATACTGTTTGATTTAGAGCACTGAGCCGAGCTGCTGCCATATTTCTGTTAGCCCACGGTTCTATCATGAACACAATGGCGAGAAGCTATTTGTGTTCAGAAAATGCTAGCCAGGAAGCAGTTCAAAGTCGGAGCTACTTAAACTTTGATCAGCACTCGAGCAGCTATCGTGAAGTTCAAAGTAAATTTATTATCAAAGTACATATATGTCACCGTATACAACCCTGAGATTTGTTTTCTTGCAGGCATTTAAAAATGAAAGACTGCACCCAACAGGATGGACAACCATCCAATGTTCAGAAGACAACAAACGCTGCAAATACAAAATTAAAGGGAAAAAAGAAATAATAATAATAAGCAATAAATATCGAGAACATGAGATGAAGCGTCCTTGAAAGTGAGCCCATAGGTTGTGGGAACAGTTCAGTGACGGGGTGAGTGAAGTTATCCCCACTGGTTCAAGGGCCTGATGGTTGAGAGGTAATGACTGCTCCTGATCCTGGTGATGTGGGTCCTGAGACTCCTGTAGCTGGCAGCATCGAGGAGAGAGCATGAGCCTGGTTGGTTGGGTCCTTGATGATGGAAGCTGCTTCCTGAGTCAGCATATGCTCAATGGTGGGGAGCACGATGCAGAGAACGTTGGAAATGCTCAGCAGGTCAGGTGGCATGTCATGGGAATATTTTCGTAATCTCTGCAGCCTCCACGTTGAGGAGAAATGGCCTGCACTGCTCTAACAGCAGGTTGGGCTATAGGAGAAGGAGGGAGCACCCTTCACCAGCTCAGGACAGCCTAACACACCGACAGCTCGTGAAATCCATTCGGAGAGGTCTTCTACAGCAAGGGCAGCCAAACTGCTGACACCACAGTCACACTCTGATCAAAGCAACAAAGACCAATCGAAAAAGGTTTTAGAAATTGAGGTTATTTTTCACAAGGCCATAAGTCATTAGACTAGAATTAGGCCATCTAGCTCATCGAATCTGCTCCACTATTCCATCATGGCTGATTTATTACCCCTCCCTGCATCATTCTTATCCCTTCTCCTTGTAACTTTTGACACCCTAACTAATCAAGAACCTATCAAGCCTGATGTTGTAGTGTGTGAAGGAAGAGAAGTGGGTGCAGTTACTATTACAAGGGAGAAGGTGCTCAAAAAGCTGAAAGACCTAAGGGTACATAAGTTAACCGGACCAGAGGAACTGCATCCTAGAGTTCTGAAAGAGGTAGCGTTAGAGATTGTGGTGGCTCTAGAAATGATCTTTCAAAAATCATTGGACTCCAGCATGGTGCCAGAGGACTAGAAACTTGCAAATGTTACTCCACTCTTTATGAAAGGAGAAAGGCAGCAGAAAGGAAATTATAGACCAGTTAGCCTGACCTCAATGGTTGGGAAGATGTTAGAGTGAATTGTTAAGGATGAGGTGATGGAGTACTTGGTGACACAGGACAAGATAGGACAAAGTCAGCTTCAGGGAAAATCCTGCCTGATAAACCTGTTGGAATTCTTTGAAGAGATTACAAGTAGGATAGATAAAGGGGATGCAGTGGATGTTGTCTATTCATTTCAAGCAGTCTAGAATACAAGAGCAAGGATGTGATGCTGAGGCTTTATATGGCACTGGTGAGGCCTCACCTTCAGTATTGTGAACAGTTTTGGGCCCCTCATCTTAGAAAAGATGTGCTGGCATTGGAGAGGATCCAGAGGAGGTTCACAAGGATGTTTCCGGGAATGAAAGGGTTATCATACGAAGAATGTTTGATGGCTCTGGGTCTGTACTCACTGGAATTCAGAAGGATGAGGGGGTGTGGGGAATCTCATTGAAACCTTTCGAATATTGAAAGGCCTAGACAGGGTAGATGTGGAAAGACTATTTCTCATGGTGGAAGAGTCTAGGATAAGAGGGCATAGCCTCAGAATGGAGGGATGCCCTTTCAAAGCAGAGATGTGGAGAAATTTCTTCAGCCAAAGGGTGGTGAATTTGTGGAATTTGTTGCCACATGCAGCTGTGGAAGCCAGGTCGTTGGGTGTATTTAAGGCAGAAATTGACAGGTTCTTGGTTGGACATGGCATCAAAGGTTACAGGGAGAAGGCCGGGAACTGGGGCTGAGGAGGAGATAGGAAAAAAGGATCAGCCGTGATTGAACGGCGGAGCAGACTCGATGTGCCAGATGGCCTAATTCTGCTCCAATGTCTTATGGTCTATCAAACGCTGCTATAAATATACTCAATGACTTGGCCTCCTCAGCTGTCGATGGCAATGAATTCTACAGATTTACTGCCCTCTGGCTAAAGAAATTCCTCCTTATTTCTGTTCTAAAGGGACATCCCTCTATTCTGAGACAGTGCCCACTCATCCTATATGCTCCCAATGTAGGAAACATCCTCTCCATATCCACTATGCCTTGGCCTTTCAGTATTCTATATGCTTCAATGATATCCTTCCCTCATTCTTCTAGATTCTAGCGATATAGACCCTGAGCCATCGGATGATCCTCGTACGTTACCCCTTTCAATCCTGGAATCATTCCCATGAATCTCCTTTGGACCCTCTCCAATGCCAGCACATCCTTTCTTTAGCCAGTCTACGTCTTGCCAGTCTCCCCAGTCACTATTGGCCCTATAACAGTGAATTAACTAGAACCTTGCCTCCTGGTTCTGTACACAAATCATATTCATTATTGATAACAAATACCGCTTGCATTTAGAATTTGTGGCCATTGAAAGACCAAATATAAATGTTGTATTAAATAATACCTGATAAACATGAAGTAAACATTTATAAAACTCTAGTTCGACGGCATCTGGAGTTTGGCATACAGTCCTACAGGAAGGATGTCGAGGGTTGTTTTCTCTGGAGCAGCGGAGGCTCGGTGGAGATCTGATACAGGTCTATAAGATTATGAGAGGCATAATATCTTTTTTCCAGGGTTGAAATTTCTAATATGAGAGAGAATGCATTTAAGGCGGGGGGGGGGGGGTGTCATAAATTCGGAGGTGATGTGAGTGGCAACTAACTTCTTTACACAGAGAATAGTGGGTGCTGTCTGGGGTGGGTGGTGGTAGAGGCAGATACATTAGAGACTTTTAAGAGACGTTTAGATGGGCACATGGAGGTGAGGAAATGGAAGGAAGAAGAGATTAGATAGCCTTTTCGTGACTAATTTAATAGACTTGGCAGAATGTTGTGGGCCGAAGGGACTGTTTCTTTGTTAAGCTGGTCTATGTTCTATGTTTTAAGTGGCAAGGACAGAAATATGGATGTCCATCACTGCATAACACTTCTATTCATTAAAGGTTCTAACAAGAGCAGACAAAGCAGAAAACGACTGAGTCATGGATGCTGAACCGAAATGAGTTTGCAAGCTGTTTCCATTAAAATTTAGAAAGATTCTTCTGAACATAAAACGCTCGAGAGCAGTTGATGCATGCAGGAGTTGCACATATCCCAGGGCCACACCAGGGCTGAACTGTAAAATATTGCATTTATTTCCTCTCTGGCAGAATGCAAGCTCCCTCAGTTAAACATCTGAAAATCTCACCCAACTCGAACCTTGCTCCTTGACAGACAGCTTTTGCAGTTTAACCTGGGCCTGTAGCTTAGAATCCTCTTCAACACTCCTCCGCAGTGCCCTGAATTTGACATCAAACACAGAACACAGAACAGTACAGGTCCTTCTGCCCATGATTGAGAGTCAACATTTAACTTATTCCAAGATCAATCTAACCTTCCCTCCTACATAGCCCTCCATATTTTTTTATCATCTATATGCCTAACTAAGAGTTTCTTAAAAGACCCTAATGTATCTGCCTCTATCACCACCTGTGGTAGGGCATTCCACTCTATGTAGAGCATTTAGCTCCAAAATACTCCTATAATATCCCTCAATCACCTTAAAATTAGGCCCTCTGATACTACCATTTCTAACCTGGGAAAAAGTCTTTGGCTATCCACTTGATCTATGCCTCTAATCATCTTAAACACCTCTATCAAGTTACTTCTTGTCCTCCTTTGCTTCAAAGAGAAAAGCCCTAGCTTCCTCAATCTATCCTCCTGAGACATGCCCTCTAATCCAGGCAGGATCCTGGTAAATCTCCTCTGCACCCTCTCTAAAGCTTCCACATGGTTCCTATAATGAGGCGACCTGAACTAAAGGCAATATTCCAAGTGTGGTCTAACCAGAGTTTTGTAGAGCTGTAACGTTGCCTTGCAGATCTCAAACTCAATCCCACGACAACTGAAGGCAAACACACCATACACTTCCTGACACCTTATTAACCTGCACAATGACTTTGTCCGATGCATCTGGAGATACCTGTCAACTGATCAATGAAGTTGGGTCAACTTCTGTGCCTGCTACCGAGAAGCCTGGAATGAGTGAATAGATGTGGGTCTGCTTCAATACAGGTGTTTCAAATTTCAATTGCATCTTTAATAAGGCAGAGACTTGCCTGTTTAAATGTGTGAACGGAGGTTTGCAGGTCTGTCAGGGGTGTTTACTGTCAGAGCTGACAGCACTGACCCAACTTACATCACTTGGTTACACGGGGTAGGGTGACACAGGCAGATCTCTTTTGGCTCTCTGACTGTGGCTCGTAGACTTCTACCAGACCCATTGACCTTGTAAGATTCCTCAGGCACAGACAATTGATAATTTCAACACTGAGCAGAATAACCTATAAATCAAGATGAGCTTTATTTGTTACATCGATATTGAAAACATCCAGTGAAAGGTATCAATCGCATCAATGAACGACACAGTCCAAGGATGTGCTGGGGGCAGGCCACAAGTGTTGCCATGCTTCCGGTGTCAAAATACCATGCCCACAATTCAATAACCCGAACACTCAGCGACTTCTGGCTGCTGGCTATTGAAACAAGGAAAACAACTACTGTAAATACTTCGTTAATCACTATTTTTCTGGTAAACAATCATCTCAAGCAATAGACTGTAACTTTCTTTTGGACTTTGAGGCAATTAGGTATGGACTTCAATTCAGAATGCTATTTGTTTGCATTTATTGCTTGACTGTAAGGGTCGACTGTCGATGGTACACTCTTCAATTTCCTTACTGCAACGTAGAATCGACTATAGCCATTTTACTGCTGATGGTACGCTCCCAATTCTCATACTCTGACAGAGAATGGACTGTAATGGGCTGATTGCCAATGGTATACCTCCTCAGTTCCCTTACAGTAATATCGAATGGACTGTAATGGGTTGACTGCTGAAGGTACACTCCTCAGTTCCCTTACACTGACAGAGAATGGACTATAATGGGTTGACTGCCTGTGGTACACCTCCTCAATTCCCTTACCCTGACAGAGAATGGATTGTAATGGGTTGACAGCCGATGGTACACTCCTCAGTTCCCTTACACTGACATAGAATGGACTGTAATGGGTTCACAGCTGATGGTACACCTCCTCAATTCCCTTACCCTGACAGAGAATGGACTGTAATGGGTTGACTGCCTGTGGTACACCTCCTCAATTCTCTTATGGTGTCAGAGAATGGACTGTAATGGGTTGACAGCCGATGGTACACTCCTCAATTCCCTTACACTGACATAGAATGGACTGCAATGGGTTCACAGCTGATGGTACACCTCCTCAATTCCCTTACACTGACAGAGAATGGACTGTAATGGGTTGACTGCCTGTGGTACACCTCCTCAATTCTCTTATGGTGTCAGAGAATGGACTGTAATGGGTTGTCTGACAGTAACACAATTCCTCAATTCCCTTATGTGACAAGAATGAACTGTGGGCGTTTGACTTGGTCACACTGTATTGGAATCATTCTGAAGCCTCACTTCGCTTACGGTGGGGTGGGGGAGAACTGCACACTGAATACAGTTCATGCCATTTCCAGTGGTAGGTCCTTGGCCCTCTGTTTTGCTCTGTTTATTTAGAGATACAACATGGAACAGGCCCTTCTGGCCCACTGAACTGTGCTGTCCAGCGACCCACTGATTTAACACTAGGGGTAACACAGTGCAATTTACAATGGCTAATGGATGTACATTGGGCTGTGGGAGGGAACTGGAGCACGTGGTCGTGGGGAAGACGAACAGAGGATGCCTGTGTTGAACTCTGAGCTCCAACACCCCGAGCTGCGAGAGTGTCGCGCTATCTGCTTCACCACCGAGGAACCTTTTTACACAACTTATTTATTTTGTATTTCTCATTGTAACTTGCAGTGGTTGTTTATTACACTGTGCTGCTGCCAAAGACAACAACAAATGTCATGACACATGTTACTGATAAGAAATGTGAATGGGATTCTGTTTCTGCTTCTCTTTCCACAGCTACAGCCTGACCTGCTGACAGATCCGGGTATTTACTGACTTTATTAACCTGGGTGGCCTTCACTGACCCACTCTTTAAGTGCTGGATCTCACTCCATTTCAATGGCTTGTTTATACATATAAGGGTTGTCTAAAAGAATGTCTGACAGCTCTGGGCCTGTTCTGACTGGAGTGTAGAAGAGTGAGTGGGGAAAGGCTTCAATAGAATGAATGTGAAGAGGTTCATTTATCTCCATTTAGAACCGAGATGAAGACGAATTCCTGTAGTCAGAGGGTTGTGAAACTCTGGAATTTATTGCCACAGACGACTTTGGAGACCAAGTCATTGGGTATGTTTCAAGTGAAGGTTGATTAAGTTCTTGATTAATCAGGGTATCAAAGGTTATGTGGAAAAGGCAGGAGAATAGGTTTGAGTTGGGTAATAAATCAGTCATGATGGACCGATGGAACTGACTTGATGGGCTGAATGGCCTAATTCTGGTCCTATATCTTACGGTCTCATGGTCTTTTCACTCTACCTCGGTACATGTGACAATAATAAACCAATTCCAATTTGCTTCTATCACCATTCCATGTACCCACCAATCTCTGTCAAAATCCTACCTCTGACATCCCTCCTATACCTTCCTCTAATCTCTTTCAAACTAAGCCACCTTAAATTAGCTATTTCCAACCTGGGAAAATGTTTCTGATTGTCCAGTCGATCTGTGGCTCTTATCATCTTGAACACCTTTATCAAATCACCTCTCATCCCTGACTCAACCTGTCCTCATAAGACACGCTCTCTAATCCAGGCAGCATCCTGGTAAGTGTCCTCTGCACCCTCTCTAAAACCCCCCCATCCTTCCTGTAATGAACTGAACCCAATAATCCAAATGTGGTCCAACTAAGAGTTTTATAACAGGCAAAGTCCTGGTAAATCTTCTCTGTTACACAGGTAACTCAAATTACCCATTAGATTTGTCTGCCTTTCTGGAAACAACTCTAACTTTGGCCACTGTCCGGTGTCCTGGCTCACTTCCAGCCTTATTCAGCCTCAGAATCTGTCCGAGAACCTCCGGACCCTGGCATCTCATTACTCTCTCTTTAACCTAATCGGCCGGCGAGGGCCTGCTTTAATCGATCACCATATTGATCACCTTGCTCTAAACCGTCTCAGGGTTCGTCTGCTCTGTGTCTGATATCCTTCGTTCCAGCACAGATCAATGCAAAGCACTAATTAAATACAATACCTCTGCATCTTTTTAATTTTCACCCACAAAACCGGCTCTCCCATCACAAACTGATTTTATTTTGTTGTAGATTGCTTCCCTGTTCGCTTTGAAGGTTGCTAAATTATATTCCCTTTGTTCTTAACCTCATTTCCCAACATTCCTGTGGTCACCATTGCTATAAACACTTTATATTTGATTGGCTTCAGAGTTTTCTAATATTCCATGGGATCTCAGAACCATCAGTCGTTTCCATTCAGTTGAATGGAATATTCATATTCAACACCTTTGAAATCCTGCCTTCCTCTTGCTGTGCGATTCCATGACCCCTGCCCAACATCGGCTGGGGTGCAGAACATTTTTACCGTGGCAGAGATGAAGTAACTTATCATCATGCCAGCTTGGTTCGATGGTGGCAGCGGCCGCCCCACGCAGTGCGGGCTGTGTGCTGGCCCACTCAGGATTCCAGCCCCCACTGAAGGAGTGGTTCACGTACAGTTTCAGATTCGATTTATTTATCATGTGTACATCGAAACATACAGTACAACGTGTCGTTTGTGTTAAAAACCTAAGGAGGTGCTGGGGGGGGGGGAGGGTGGTGGTTGGCGGATGGTGCCAACATAGCATGCCCACCAGGTTCGATAGAATAAAACAGAACACAACGAGCAACAAACAACAACAGCAAAACAAGGCCCGTTCCTTTCTCCCACTCACCCACCCAGACACGTGGACAGGTTCCCAACCCCAGTCTCCAGCACCTAGGCTTTGACTCCTGCAACTCTGATTGACCACATCTCATTCTCCACCTCTGTAAGACGTAAGACAGCAGCAGAATTCCACCTTTCAGCCCCACCACTCTATTATGGCTGACTCAGCCCTATTCTCCTACCTTCTCCCTGTAACTTTTGACACCCTGACTTATCAAGAACCTATCAACCTCTGCTTTAAACATGCCCAATGACTTGGCTTCCACAATTGGCAATGAATTCCACAGATTCACCATCCTCTGGCTTAACAAATTCCTCCTCATCTCTGTTCTAAATCGATGTTCCTCTGTTCTGAGGCTGTGTCCTCTGGTCCGAGACTCCCCCACTATAGGAAACATACTCTCCACATCCACTCTGTCTGTGTCCTCTGGTCTTAGACTCCCCACTATAGGAAACATACTCTCCACATCCACTCTGTCTGTGTCCTCTGGTCCTAGACTCCCCCACTATAGGAAACATTCTCTCCACATCCTCTCCATCTGTGTCCTCTGGTCCTAGGCTCCCCACTATAAGAAACATCCTCTCCACATCCACTCTATCTGTGTCCTCTGGTCCTAGATTCTCCCACTATAGGAAACATCCTCTCCACACCCACTCGATCTAAGCCTTTCAATATTTGATACATTTCAATGAGATCCCCCCTCATTCTTCTGAGCTCCATCAAGTATAGGCCCAGAGCCATCAAATGCACCTGATACGTTAACACTTTAATTTCCCTACATTCCAATGAAGCCCCCCAGTTTGCTCAACCTCTCCCCATAACTCAGGCTCTTGAGTGAGAGAAGGAGAGAGTGAGAGAGATTCAGAGCGGGAAGAGGTGAAGGAGAAAGAGAGGCTGAGAGAGAGAGATTCAGAGTGGGAAGCGGTGAAGAGGAAAGAATGAAACAGAGGGAGCAGATGTGTTTTAAGCTCCTCTTCCAAATGAAGAAACCTTCTTGTGTTGGAAAATCGGATTTGTATTTATCATATGTGCTTAAGCAAAATGATTTTAGACCTCGTTTATCAAGATGTAGCAAAGAGGGTGATTGAGTAATTTTGAGTTTATGATAATAGCCTATTCCTCAAAACCATTATAATGTACAATTATCTGCTTCATGATTACAGATGATGTCCTGAAACTGCTCCTCAGTGCAATAATTACAAGTTTATGGTTATAAATTATATCTGAATTTATAATGTGACATCTCTCAATCATCTTCAGAGCAGATGCGGGAAGTTTTATTTGAGTGAAAGCATTAAATCCTGCTGAAGTCACTTCTTCTTTCTGCTTTATGATAGAACAAGTGTCAGCAGCGAGGCGGCTGTTTAATGCTGTCAGCGCGCGAATCAATCATGTGGCACATTGGCAGAGAGGAGAGCAGCAAATGAACGAGGAACACTTGCTGCACCAGCTACAGAACTACAAAGCCATTTTCTCCCTGTCAGGAGAAGAGTAATCCACATCAGTCAGCCATTAGGCAAGGCGAGGATAGTGCACATCAGAAACCCCGGCTGCAATTCCCCCGACCTTTGCCTGGGAACGGGTTACTCTACAAAGACAATGCAATGGTCAAATCCATTAGGGTGTCCCCCTCCAAGGTTCAGTAGCTCAACGGGGAAAAATATACCCTGGTATACAAGCCTCCCCATACATTACACAGTATCTCCACTACATCTCCCTCACATTTCCCTTGGTATTGTGATTTATTTATTTCGAGGTACAGCACAGAACAGGCCCTTCTGGCCCAATTAGCCACACCGCCCAGCAACCTACCAATTTAACCCTAGACTAATCGTGGGACAATTTACAATGACCAATTAACCTACCAACCAGTACACGTTTGGACTGAGGGAGGAAACTGGAGTACCTGGGGGAAACCCACGCGCTCTCACTGATAGAATGTACAAACTTTTTTACAGACGACACCGTAATTAAACTTTGAATTTGATGCCCTGAGCTGTAATAGCGTTGTGCTAACTGCTCTGCCACTGTGGCCTCTCTGCTATAATACATTTCCCTTATGCACTGAGAGACAAGTATCGACCAAGGCAGGGTGATGAGGAAGGCACGCAGGTCCTCGTTGGTTGAGGTACAAGAGTTGGTGAAACCACACCTGGAGTACTGTGTGCAATTCAGGCAGCCACACTATAGGAAGGACGTGGTTACGTTAGAGAGGGCATTTCTTTATTTTTTACTTGGAGATACAGCACGGTTACAGGCCCTCCTGGCCCAACAAGCCTATTCTACCCAATTATACCCATGTGATCACAAGACCATAAGACATAGGAGATGAATTAGGCCATTCAGCCCATTGAATCTTCTCTACCATTCCATCATGACTGATCCCAGATCCCACTCAACCCCATACACCTGTTTTCTTGCCATATCCTTTGATTCCCTGACTGATCAGGAAACAATCAGCTTCTGTCCTAAATACACCCACGGACTTGGCCTCCACCACATCTGTTTGCAGAACATTCCACAGGTTCACTACTCCCTGGCTAAAAAAATTCCTTCTTACCTCTGTTCTGAAGGGTTGCCCCTCAATTTTGAGGCTGTGCCCTCTAGTTCTGGATAGCCCCACCACAGGAAACATCCTCTTCACATCCACTCTATCTAGTCTTTTCAACATTCAGTAGGTTTCAAAGAGATCCCTCCACATTCTTCTAAATTCCAGTGAGTACAGGCCCAAAGCTGCCAAACACTCATCATATGTTAACCCTTTCACTCCCAGAATCATCCTTGTGAACCTCCTCTGGACTCTATTGCTCTCGGACTCTGGAAAAACCTGCAAATCCCCTGAACTAGTGCGGTAGGGTCATTCACATCCACCTGGGAGAGCAGGTGAGGCCTGGTTAACCCCTCCCCTGTGAGATGGCAGACAGAGTTCTCCTGATACTGGGTGATCAGTGCGGATTAGATTTATTACATGAGAGCAGTTACTGTTCATTATAATTGACCTTGTTGACCTATCCACGTACAGTGGACAGCCAATCAAATTGTTGTAATATGGAGCCAAATACAGGTGGGCCCTGAATAGACAGTTTGTCTTTTACTAAAGAGCAGAGTGAAGCAGGTGTGTTCTGTTGAATGAAAATTCCTACAAAACATCAAGGATATGGGCCAGTCCATCATCCATCACAGCCTGGAATGGAAACACCAATGCCCTTGAATGGAAAACCCTTCAAAAAGTAGTGGATATGACCCAAGTCCATCACCCGCCACTAGTTCACCTACAGAGAGCGCTGTCACAGGAAAACAGCATCCATCATCAGGGAACCTCACCCCACCACCCACTTCTACCATCAGGGAGAGGGTACAGGAGCCTCAGGACTCACACTACCTGGTTCAGGAACAGTTATTACCCCTCAGCCATCAAGTTCCTGAACCAAAGGGGATAACTTCTCTCACCCCATCACAAACTGTTCCCACAACCTATGAACACACTTTCAAGGACTCTTCACCTCATGTCCTTGATATTTATTGTTTATTTATTTATTTGTTGTTTTTCTTTTCTATTTGCACAGTTTGTTGTCTTTTGTTCATTGGTTGCTTGTCCATCCTATAGTCTTTCATTGATTCTATTGTGATTCTTGGATTTACTGTGTATGCCCGCAAGAAAATGAATCTCAGGGTTGTATATAGTGACTTCTGTGTACTTTGATAACAAGTTTACTTTGAACTTTGAACTTCTCATGTCTGCAATGTGCTGTATTACTGCTGTACAAAGCTAATTCTCAGGGGATTTATATCCTGGGTGTGCACATCTCTAACAACAGAACTTGGATGACCTGGAAATTTGTCACAGTTCTGGTTTATTTAAGTCTATGATCCAGATTATTAATTCTATTTAAATTCCCCAACTGCTGTTGTGGAATTGACTCCAAATCATTGCCCACAACACTGAGTCGCTGGACCGATGTCATGAATGCCCTGTCAAGCAGTGGTTACTCTATACATCATTCAATGCTTCCAAAGAGTCATACAGTACTACATCACAGTAACAGGCCCTTCAGCCCATCTAAACCAGACTGAACTGTATTCTGCCTAGTCCCATTGACCCACACCCAGACCATAGCTCTCCACGCCTCTCCCATCGGTGCACCTATCCAAACTCCTCTTAAACGTTGCAATCAAACCCATATCCACCTCAACCACTTGTAGCTTGTTCTACACTTTCTTCACCCTCTGTGTGAAGAAATTCCATCTCATGTTCCCCTTAAATATTTTACCTTTCATCCTAAAGCCATGACTTCTAGTTACAGTATAGTCTCACTCAACCTCAGTGGTAAAAATCCTGCTTGCATTTAGCCTATCTATACCCCTCATAATTTTGTATATCTCCATCAAATCTCCCCTTAATCCCTGATGCTCCAGGAAATAAAATCCTAGCCTATTCAACCCCTCCCTATAACTCAGATCTTGGCAACATCCTTGTAAATTTTCTCTGTACTCTTTCAATCTTATTTGCATCTTTCCGCAGGTTGGTGACCAGAACTACACACAATACTCCAAATTAGGCCTCACGAATGACACACACAACTTCAAATGAACATCCCAGCTCCTACTCAATACTCAAAACCCTGATTTATCAACAATCACAATCTACCTTGTTGTGACCTTGCACCATATTGTCTGCTAGCACTTCACTTTCTCTGTAGCTGTTACACTTTGTTCTGTTATAGTTTTACCTTGTTCTACTCTAATGCAATGTAGTAATGATTTGATCTGTATGAATAGTATGCAAGCAAGATTTTCCCTGTACCTCATTATGTAATAAACCAATTTGGTACTTTCAGCTTTAATTAATGAACCAGCCTGCACGTTTATTGATTGTGGGAATAAACCAAACATTCAGGCGAAACCCACACATGAGAGGGAGAATGGGAAAACTCCACACAGACAGCACCGGAGTTTGGGATCAAACCTGGCTCTCTAGAACTGTTAGGCAGTGGGTCAACAAGCCAACCACTCTGCCACAGTCACTCATGTCTAGGGAGCAGCAGGAGAAGTTAAGTCCTAAACATTTCTATAGGAACACTTCAGGTAGAGGTAGATTGTCCATGCTAGCTTAATGGTCATGTATAGAAAAGATTGTGCAGATGCTGGAAGTCTTGAGCCAAAGAATGGGGAATGGGGAATGAGAAAAGAGAGAAGGAGGAGGGAGGGGGAGAAATTACTGAAGTTAGAGAATTTGATGTTCATGCCATTAGGTTGGAGGCTACCCAGTCAGATTATGAGGGATTGCTCCTCCAACCTGAGTTCATAAGAATTCATATGACAATCAAATGACTAATCAAGAACCTATCAACCTCCACTTGAAATATACCCAATAACTTGGCCTCAACAGCCGTCTGCGGCAATGAATTCCACAGATTCACCACCCTGTGGCCAAAGTAATTCCTCCTCATCTCTGTTCTAAATGGATGCCCCTCTATTCTGAATCCTAGACTCACCCATCCTCTCCACATCCACCCTACTAGGCCTTTCAATATTCAGCAAGTTTCAATAAGATTCCCTCTCATTCTCCTAAACTCCAGTAAGTGCAACCTGGAGTCATTTTGGGAGACTACAAAGATGGAATGTGAGGTGTTGCTCTTCCAACCTGAGTTTGGCATTAATGTGACAATAGAGAAGGCCATGGACAGGCATGTCAGAATGGGGATGGGAAATCAAATTGACATGGGCAGCAAAATCTTCGTCAATCCATAATCTCTGCTACAGAGAGGAAGGTTTCCAGTGTCCCAACAGGTGGTGGGATGGGCAGTACCTGATGATCTCAGGTGAGGGGGAAAGTTGATGACTCATACCCACCAAAATATGAGAGTTTCCTCCGTTCCCCTCTCACTCCTTCTTTTCTCCTTACCTGCCCATCACTTCCCTCTGTCCATCTGGTGACCACCTTCCACAGTGCTTTGCCCTCTTCCTTTCCAGACCTGATGAAGGGTCTTGGTCCAAAACATTGAAACATTCATGTTTAACAATTGTGTGTGTGTGTGTGTGTGTGTGTGTGTGTGTGTGTGTGTGTGTGTGTCCGTGTGTGTTTCTGTGTGTGCATCTGTGTGTATGTGTGTGTGTGCATATGAGTGTGTGTATGTATTTGTGTGTGTGAGAGTGAGTGTGTGTGTGTGTGTGTGTGTGTGAGAGTGAGTGTGTGTGTGTGTGTGTATGTGTCCGTGTGTGTTTCTGTGTGTGCACCTGTGTGTATGTGTGTGTGTGCATATGAGTGTGTGTATGTGTTCGTGTGTGTGTGTCTGTGTGCCTGTGTTTGTTTATGTGTGTGTGTCTGTGAGTGAGTGTGTGCCTGTGCCTCTGTGTGTGAGTGTGTGCCTGTGCCTCTGTGTGTGTGTGTGTGTGTGTGTGTTTGCCTGTGCCTCTGTGTGTGTGTGTGTGTGTGTGTGTGTGCGCGCGCGTGCGTGTGTGTGTGTGCCTGTGTGTGTGTGTGTATGTATGTGTGCCTCTGTGTGTGTGTTGTGTGTGTGTGTGTGTGTGTGCCTGTGTGTGTGTCTGTCTGTCTGTGAGTGTGTGAGTGTGTGTGTGTGTGTATCTATGTGTGCCTCTGTGTGTGCGTGTGTTGTGTGTGTGTGTGTGTGTGTGTGCCTGTGTGTGTGTCTGTCTGTCTGTGAGTGTGTGTGTGTGTGTGTGTGTGTGTGTGTGTGTGTGTGTGTGTGTGTGTGTTGTGTGAGTGTGTGTGTGTGTGTGTGTGTGTGTGTGTGTGTGTGTGTGGCAGGGCCCTGTGGGGATTCACGTGACCCTGGTGGATCTGGTACACCCCTGCTGAAAGCCCTGTTCTCTCAATACTGCTTTTTCTCCCCCTTGGCCCACACTTCCCAAGGGGCTCCATTTAACTCCCCCGCGAAAAGGGGAGCCTCCTCCCTGACGGTTGCACATTACCCGGGATTAGAGACAAATCATTTAAATCTGCAGCACTAATCTGTCGTGCTGCCACAGTCGGAATGAGTGAACAACCTGCAGCAGGTCAAACAGACCGACATTGTCGGCCTGACGTTGGTGCTGGCTGTCGTGCACTCGGTGCAAGATACCGCAGCACCTTCCCCTGACACCCGGCAAACGATGAAACTAATCATCCTGACATTAACGACCATTTAGAGCCGTTATTTTAATTTCCAACCTTTTATGAAGTTCATTCTGTTTCTTATTAAATCCTGAACATTCCACCGATAGGTTCGAATCAGTAATGGGCTATTCAATTACGGAGAAGATATAAGGCTTTAAAATGAGAACAGCTCTCTATTAGTGTAACACATTTCACAAAACGAAATGCCAGAGGGTGCAGTGGAAGGGGATGAGTGAGTTACATTAGAGGGAAGGTCTGGTGGGGGGTGGCCATGTAGTACGGGGCTTCTGTTGCTGACCAGATTGGTAAAGACACAGTGGTTGTGGGCGAGACAGTCGTAGAGCACTATAGCACAGAAACAGGTCTTTCTTTGGCCCATCTAGGCTGTGCTGAACTATTAATCTGTCCAGTTCCATTGACCTGCACTTGGTCTACAGGCCTCCATACCCCTCCCGTTCATATACCTTATCTTTAACTTTAACTTCAATTGAATCTGCATCCACCGCTTCCACACTCTCACCACCATCGCAGTGATGAAGTTTCCCTTCAGGTTCCCCTTAAACATTTCACCTTTCACCCTTAACCCATGACCTCTGGTTGTAGTGTCACCCAACCTCAGTGGAAAAAGCCTGCTTGCACTTACCCTATCTATACCCCTCATAATTTTGTGTGCCTCCATCAGATCTCCCCTCAGTCTCCTACACTCCAGAGAATAATGTCCTAACCTATCCAACCTCTCCTTATAACTCAGGTCCTCAAGTCTCAGCAACATCCTTGTAAATTTTATCTGTACTTTTTCAATCTTATTGATCTCTTTCCTGCAGGCAGGCCACCAGAACTGCACACAATACTCCAAATTAGGGTTCACTAACATCTCACACAACTTCAACAGAACATCCTGACTTCTGTAGTTCATACTTCGATCTATCACAATCACAGTCCATCTTGTTATGAACTCCAGATAATTCCTGAGCTGATGTTCACTTACTGCTGTCCCCTCACAGAGATGCACTCTCTCCCACCTACTGCACACTCTAACTAGCCAAAGCCAACATCAGACCCAGCCCTTGGTCTCGATTCCTTCATCCCATCCCTAGTTTTTGCTCAGCATATCTCTTGCTCCTTCAATACAACAGATTGGTTATTAACGACCTGTAATTGGAGAATTGGTTATGAACTACTTACAGGTTGGCTCAGTTTGTATTTTGATTGTTCTTATTCTCAGTAAATGACCCCGGATCCCAGTGTTCTTATCTTTCAGAGATTCTTATTCTTATTGTATTAATATTTCTTCTTTCAACTTGGTTCAGTTCTCTGCATGCTGCAGTCTGAGAGGAAAAGCCCAGGAACGTGCCCTACCTTTGGGAAGAGACTACCTACCCCAGCGTTGCAACTGTGTTGTACTGAGGGAGGGAAGGATAACACTGTGGGTGGAGCAGTGCTAATGTAGATTACCTTTTCATGCTCCTAGTTATCGATGAGGTTAATCAAAGGTATCAAGGCCCTCTGGGATTGACCTTCATAAATCAAAGTATTGAGTTGGCATGTTATAGTGAAGTTGTATAAAATGTTGGTGTGCTGATCTGGTTACTTAGCTACAGGAAAGATATAAATAAGATTGAAAGCATGCAGAGAAAATTGACAAGAATGTTGCTGTAACATGAAGTCCCAAGTTATGGGGAAAGGTTGAATAGGTTTGGACTTTATTCCTTGGAGCGTAGAAGAATGAGGGGAGATTTGATAGAGGTTTACAAAACTATGAAGGGTATAGACAGAGTAAATGTGAATCAGCTCTTTCCACTTAGATTAGGAGAGATAAATACGAGAGGACATGGCTTTAGGGTGAAAGGGGAAAGATTTAGGGGGAACATTAGGGGGAACTTCTTCACTCAGAGCGGTGGGAGTGTGGAACGAGCTGCCATCTGACGTAGTAACTGCGGGCTCACTCTTAAGTTTTAAGAATAAATTGGATAGGTACGTGGATGGGAGAGGTCTGGAGGGTTATGGACTGGGTGCAGGTCAATGGGACTAGTGGAATAAAGTTTTGGCACAGACTAGAAAGGCCGAATGGCCTGTTTTCTGTGCTGTAGTGTTCTACGGTTCTATGGTTCTATCTGTTGCTTTGCAGCAGCAGAGTATTGCGATACATATTAATAAAACTATAAATTACAATAAGTATGTATATAAAACTGTACCACAGTGATTCCATAGTAACGTGAGGCATTTTAAGATTATTCAGGTCCTGTGGCCTTGAACTCACAACTCACAGCAGCACCCTCTTGTTTTCTGGATGGGAAGATATTTTATTTTGCTCCAGGTGAAACTGCAGCTAATGATGATTCAAAAACCCACCCTTTTTAAAACCACCTGGTGTCATGGGTGAGGGTGCAGAAAGCCTGACAGACCCAGAGCACGCTTCCCTCATGGGGCCACTTGCTTCTGACTGTCCGCCACTAACGGGACAAGATATAAAAGTGACGGGGGAGAGCACTGGTTAGTCTGTGCTTGGATCAGACGCTGCACATCTCCACTCTCCTCCTAACGTCAACACAAACCAAAACCTAAACTTGCAAAGAGCCTTCAAGGGTTGAGAGTCCCGAGGCATTACAAGATGCAGGAGGATCCTGAAGACACACACTCAATGTTTTAGGAACAGCAACACCCCACCCCACCTCCCACTCCCCCTCACCCCGTCACCAGATTTCCGAACGGTTTGTGAACCCATGAAGATTACTTCAGTATTCCTCCTTTGCACCATTTACTGACAGTACCTGAGCGTGATCTTTCTGTCTTGCGTTGCACTGCTGCTGAAAAACAACAGATTTCATGATATATGCTTCATGAGTGCTTCATGGGGGGTTATATGGGAGTTTAGGTTTGAGGGTCGGCACAATATTGTGGGCTGAAGGGCCTGTGCTGTGCTGTACTATTCAATGTTCTATGTTCTATGAAGAGTTTGAGGAGATGTGGCATGTTGTCAAAGACTGGCAAGTTTCTACAGACACATGGTGGAGAGCATTCTGCCTGGTACGGAGGGGCCACCGGCACAGGATCGGACAGAGCTGTGGAGTATTGTAAACTCAGCCAGCTCCATCATGGGCGCTAGCTTCCCCAGCATCGAGGACACCTTCAAAACCTGATTCTCAAAATTGCAGCATCCATCATTAAAGACCCTCACCATCCAGAACAAGCCCTCTCCTTATTACTACCGTCAGGGAGGAGGTACAGGAGCCTGAAAACGCACACTCAACATTTTAGGAACAGTTTCTTCTCCTCAGCCATCAGATTCCTGAATGGCCCATGAACACCTCACTCTTTTGGACTATTCATTTATTTACTGTAACTCAGAGCATTTTATGTACTGCTGCCACAGAACAACATATTTCACGACGCAGGTCAGTGATATTAAACCTGATTCTGATTGGAAAGCAATGAAGACAAAGAGCATAGAGGTGTGTGTGGAACAGGGAGGCACGGTGGGATATAGAGGCTCCAGCAGCTCCTGAATGTCGATCCTGGACTCCACTTCACTTGCATTGCTGGCAGCATCTGGCTTCATGAGTGGATTGTGAAAGAGTTTTTCAATTAACACTCCCCACTACTTTGTTCATATTTTGCTCAAAAGTTCTTTACAGAGAAATTTACTGCAATATTAATGAGCAAATTTCAACACAAACTGTTGAAGAAAGTGCCAGTAAACAAAATGGTCACCATCACCAACGGCACTGTAGCTGAGAAATACAAACACTGCTGTCACTGGAGTTTAATGAAGTGAGATGGCAGAGGTGTGAAATTTTCAGAGAAACTTCATCTGAACTGTGAAACACACCTCCAGCACAATTAACAATTCTCTCTTTGCCGGCACAAGCCAAGCACACTTCCAGTGCTGGTCCAGGAGACAGTTCAAAGTAAATTTATTATCAAAATCACCATAAAACATAGGAGCTGCATTAGGCCATTCGGCCCATTTGAACTGGTCTGCTATTCCATCAAGGCTGATTTATTATCCCTCTCACCCTATTCTCCCCATAATCTTTAATGCCCTGACAAATCAAGAACCTAACAACCTTTGCTTTAAATATACCCAAGGCCTTGACCTCCACAGCCACCTGTGCCAATGAATTTCGCAGATTCACCACTCTCTGGTTAAAGGAATTCATGACAGATGCAATTTAATGTGGATAAATGTGAGGTTATCCACTTTGGTGGCAAGAACAGGAAAACAGATTATTATCTGAATGGTGGCCGATTAGGAAAAGGGGAGGTGCAACGAGACCTGGGTGTCATTATACACCAGTCATTGAAAGTGGGCATGCAGGTACAGCAGGCAGTGAAAAAGGCGAATGGTATGCTGGCATTCATAGCAAGAGGATTCAAGTACAGGAGCAGGGAGGTACTACTGCAGTTGTACAAGGCCTTGGTGAGACCACACCTGGAGTATTGTGTGCAGATTTGGTCCCCTAATCTGAGGAAAGACGTTCTTGCCATAGAGGGAGTACAAAGGAGGTTCACCAGATTGATTCCTGGGATGGCAGGACTTTCATATGATGAAAGACTGGATCGACTAGGCTTATACTCTCTGGAATTTAGAAGATTGGGGGGGGATCTGATTGAAACGTATAAAATTCTAAAGGGATTGGACAGGTTAGATGCAAGAAGATTGTTCCCGATGCTGGAGAAGTCCAGAACGAGGGGTCATAGTTTAAGGATAAAGGGGAAGCCTTTTAGGACCGAGATGAGGAAAAACTTCTTCACACAGAGAGTGGTGAATCTGTGGAATTCTCTGCCACAGGAAACAGTTGAGGCCAGTTCATTGGCTATATTTAAGAGGGAGTTAGATATGGCCCTTGTGACTAAAGGGATTGGGGGTATGGAGGGAAGGCAGGTACAGGGTTCTGAGTTGGATGATCAGCCATGATCATACTGAATGGCGGTGTAGGCTCGAAGGGCCAAATGGCCTACTCCTGCACCTATTTTCTATGTTTCTATGTTTCTATAATTTCTGTTCTAGAGGGACATCCCTCTATACTATGGCTGTGCCCTCTGGTCCTAGACCCTCCCCCACCACCATAGGAAACAACCACTCCTCATCCACTCTATCCAGAACTTTCAACATTCAATAGGTTTCACAGAGATTCCCCTGGATTCTTCTAAACTGCAGTGAGTACAGGCCGAGAGCCATCAAAGACACCTCATAAATTAACCCTTTCATTCCCACGATCATTCTCGTGAATCTCCAATGTCAGCACATTAAGGGGCCTAAAGCTGGTCACAGTACTACATGAGATATGGATAATGTAGGTTAACAATGCAACTTCTGATGGCTTCTGCCACTTTGGCAGTTTTTGTTTGTTCAGATCTCCTGTCACTGCATCTGCTCTGATGATGATAATAGTTTCCACACAAGTGTTTTCCATTGTCTTCGACCATGAACCTCTTCTCTTCCATGGTTGACAGAGGATCTCACCCATTCCACACCTTTGCACTCAGTCCTGCTCCTCCTGTAGAGACTTAGACTTCCTTGGCCCTCACCTTCCACCCCATCAATTTCAGATCAACAGTTTAACCTGGCAGCAATCCTAGCCTCACCGTACTTCCATTGCTACCACACCAAGTTCTCAACTTAAAACAAAGGTATTCTCTCTTTCCTACGTCTGCTAATATCTTTAAGTGATAGAGCACCACAGAACAGAAACAGGCCCCTTACCCCCTGCAGTCCATGTTGAACTGTTATTCTGCCTTGTCCCACTGACCGGCACCCGGACCATACCCCATCCGCCCAGGTTCTTATCAGCAGCTCATTCCACACTTTCACCAACCTCCTCCTTCGGTTCCCTTTCCATATTTCACCCTTCACCCTTAACTTGTGACCTCTAGAACTAGTCCCACCTAACCTCAGTGGAAAAAGCCTACTTGCATTTACCTTACCTATACCCCCCATAATTTTGTATACTTCTATCAAATCTCCCCTCAGTCTCCTACACTGCAGGGAATAAAGTTATAACCTATTCAACCTCTCCCTATAACTCAGGCCCTCAAGTCCCAGCAACATCATTGTAAATTTTACCTGTACTTTTCCAATCTTATTGATATATTTCCTGTAGGTAGGTGGTCTGTCTAAATTATGTAAGTTATTCAATTTATAACTTACATTTTCAATATAACATCCCTTTTCCTGTATTCAGGTCAATGTGCCAAAAACTCTCTTTACCACCTCATCTACCTTTGACACCACCTTCAATGATTTATGGGTCTGTATTCTCAGAGCCTTTGAGCCCAAATGTTCATTGTTTCTTTTCCCACAGACTCTACCTGACCTGCTGAATGTTTCCAGAATTTTCTGTTTTGATAACAGGTCGTTCAGATGATGGTTTGACAGTGTTGTCACGAAAATCATAGGAATTACTCGGCGGAAGATCTTTGTACCTGGGGGCAAGGTTACTGTCAGTTTGAAACATTCTTTGCCTGATGCCTGACTTGATCTCGGGATTTAGAGCTGATGGGTAGCAGAGAGCTGGCTTACCTAGAGCTGAGAGAAAGATACTAGGGATATTTGGATTTACAAAATCAGGATACCCCCCCCCCCCCCCCCGAGACTGGTGTGTATGGGAGACAAAGGAATCGGGCAGTTTGGTGGAGTTCAAGAGGCTTTTAGATGAGTAGAATGAAGGGGGATGGATGATACACAGGAAAACATTTAGTATAAACTGCAGAGTATCATGGGCCAATTGGCCTGTCCAATGCTGCACTCTACTGTAACTTCACTCAACTCAACACTGATCACTGAACACAACCTTTGGACTCACTTTCCAGGACTCTACAATTCGTTAATTTTCTAGAGAGCCCTGGTACTGATGGGATGCATCCCAGGGTGCTGAGGGAACCGGCAGAGATTATAGTAGATGCGTTGGTAATTATTTACCAGAACTATCTAGACTCTGGGCAGGTCCCGGCAGATTAGAAGACAGCAAATATCACGCTACTTTTTAATAAAGGATGTAGGCAAAAGACGGGCAATTATAGGCCAGTACATCTGTAGTCAGGAAAATGCTTGAAGCTGTCATTAAGGAAGAAATAGTGAAACTTTAGAAAGGAATGGTTCCATTAGACAGATGCAGCATGGATTCAGAAAGGGCAGCTCCTGTTTGACAAACTTACTGGAGTTCTTTGAGGACATAATGAGTGCAGTGGATAGAGGGGAACAGGTGGATGTCGTGTACTTAGATTTCCAGAAGGCGTTTGATAAGGTGCCGCAGAAGAGACTTATAAATAAGATACGGATGCATGGAGTTGGAGGAAGTGTATTGGCATGGATAGTGGATTGGTTAACCAACAGAAGGCAGAGAGTTGGTATAAATGGATGTTTCTCCAGTTGGCAGTCGGTGGTGAGTGGGGTTGGTGCTGGGCCCGCAGCTGTTTACCATTTACATTGATGATTTGGAAGAGGGGACTGAGTGTAGGGTAGCAAAATTTGCTGATGACACTAAACTGAGTGGAAAAGCAAATTGAACAGAGGATGTGGAGAGTCTGCAGATAGGTTAAGTGAGTGGGCCAAGGTCTGGCAGATGGAATACAATGTTGGTAAATGTGAGATCATCCACTTTGGAGGGAATAATGGAAGAGCAGATTGTTATTTAAATAGTGAAAGATTGCAGCATGCTGTTGTGCAGAGGGACTTGGGAGTGCTTGTTCATGAATCGCAAGAAGTTAACTTGCAAGTACAACAGGTTATTAAGAAGGCAAACGGAATGTTGGCCTTCATTGCCAGAGGGATTGAATTTAAGAACAAGGAGGTCATGCTGCAACTGTACAGGGTACTGGTGAGGCCGCACCTGGAGTTCTGCGTGCAGTTCTGGTCTCCTCACTTGAGGTCTCCACCAGGCCATCAGACTTATTAATTCATGCTGACACAACTGTATTTCGATTTTACATTGACTGTCCTGTTGTACATACTATTTATTATAAAAGACTATAAATTGCACATTGCACATTTAGACAGAGACATAATGTAAAGATTTTTACTCCTCATGTATATGAAGAATGTAAGTAATAAAGTCAATTCAATTCAATGAGGGGAATAGAAAGAGTGAGGGCACAGGTTTAAGTTGAGAGGGGAGAAATTTAAGGAACTTGAGGGGCAACATTTTTACAGAAAAAGCAGCACGTGTGCAGAATAAGCTGTCAAAGGAAGAGGTTGATTCACTTAAAAAATAATAACTTTTAAAAGACAGTTGGACAGGTATGTGGATAGAAAAGGTTTAGAAGGTTATGGACCAAATACAGGGGATTCTGGTTAATTGGGCCATCAGTTAATTGGGACAGCTGCTAATTTGGAACAACTCTTAAAGAACAAAAATTAATTGAGAAAATAGCTAGGATTCCCTTCGTTTATTTGGGACACTTAATTGGGGCAGCACAGTTACTGAAGATTTTCTAACTGGTATCGGTCGCATGCACTTGTGTAGTCGTTAGTCACTTCACTACTTCAAGTGAACCTATTTTTAAACGGTGTCAATTGCATGTGTTTGTGTTCAAAAAGCAATGATTTTTGTCACGGATAGTTGACGAGTAATAGACAGTAAGACAATTCAGGAATGTTTTGCTCACTGCAGTTTCAAACGTTCAGGCTTGGAGATGCCAGAAATGGCCAGGAGTAAAAATGAAACAATTTTACTACTTCAACAAGTTAAGAAATACTAAGATAATGACAATCATCTTGAATGTTACAATGAAAACGAAGATTTAGAGGATGCAATCATTAATGGTATTGTATTCTGCACTAGGTGTCTGTGCTGATTTCGTTCATTTACAGTCAAAAGCACATGATGCAAATTAATTCCTCCATCAGTAACTCTTCAGATCGAATCCAGTTTACAGTACTGTAGTAGCATTGGTAGTGTTCTAGTTTGTTCTGCATTTCATTTAAATATATTGTTACTCATTTTGTCTTTTTTATACCTTTTTACCTATTTCCATGAAACTTTGGCTAATTGGGTCAAAATGTACAGGTCCTGATGTGTCCCAACGAACCGGAATCCACTATACTGGAAAATGGGACCAGTTTAGATGGGGCATTGTATTTAGTTTTTAAAATTGATTTAGATATATAGCACAGAACTGGTCCTTCTGTTCCAACAACCCCACGGCGCCCAATTAAAGCCATGTGAAGAGTTACCCTACTAACCGATACGCCTTTGGAATGGGGGTGAGAAACAGAATATCCAGGGGAAACCGGCCCACTCACAGGGAGAATGTACAAAATCCTTATGGACAGTGGCAGAACTGAACCTTGATTGCTGCTGTGTTGCCCCCCTAATCTTGGCCAGAATGGATCAAATGGGCTGAAGGGTCTGTTACTGTACTGTTTAACTCTGTGACTTTATAAGAGACTAGCCAGCCTGCCCTTCTCAACAGTTTTGGGCCCCATATCTCAGAAAGGATACGTTGTCATTGGAGAGTCCAGAGGAGGTTCACGAGGATGATTCTGGGAATGAAAGGGTTAGCATATGAGGAGCGTTGGCAGATTTGGGCCTGTACTCATTGGAAGCTAGAAGAATGTGTAGGAATCTCATTGAAATCTACTGACTATTGTAAGGACTAGACAGAGTGGTTGTGGAGAGGATGTTTCCTATGGTGGGGGTACACAGAACTAGAGGGCACAGCCTCAGAATTGAGGCGCAATCTTTTATAACAGAGGTAAGGAGGATTTTTTTAGCCAAAGAATAGTGAATCTGTAGAATGCTCTGTCATAGACTGCGGTGAAGGCCGAGTCCGTGGGTATATTTAAAGCAGAATTTGATAGATTTCTCATTAGTCGGGTCATCAAGGGATATGGTGAGAGGGCAGGTCCATGGGGTTGAGTGGGATCCGGGATCAGCCATGATGAAATGGTGGAGTGGACTTGATGGGCTGAATGGCCTAATTCTGCTCCTATGTCTTACGGTCTAATGGACACTGTGTGTGTTAAATGGTTCGACAGGAAGAAGGATCACAAAACTACTTCTTTCACTACTTTTATTTCTCTTTTTCTTTCATATGTGGTTCTGCTACCGTTGGAGCCTATCATCTATATTTTGATGGCTGAATACATGGCCTGGTACTTTGCTCTCTCTCAGGGTGTTCCGTGGGGCTTTTTGTGAAGGGTGTGGCCTCAAGGTCAAGAAAACATCAAAACATAGAAAACCTACAGCACAATACAGGCCCTTCTGCCCACAATGCTGTGCCGAACATGTACTTACTTAGAAATTACCTCGGATTACCCATAGCCCTCTATTTTCTACAGAAGTTTGGAGGCGGGACACGAGCCCATGATCTACTCCACAGAGGAAGATTGAAATCATCGCAGCACGTGCGGAAGGCAAATGGGTGCTCAATGCTGTCCGCCAGCCTCTCACTTGCTGCTCCCGGAGGAATGGAGGAAGGTCCTTGCATCTGCATGTTCTGCCTCTCCCCCTCACTTGACGCTGTTGCAAGATGGTGGAGTTCTGGATCCTGGGCAAAGTTTAATCCAAGTAGTTTATTGATTGGATTCTGTGTTTCTGGTTTCTGGTTGCTCCTTTTTTTGTTTTTGTTTTGGGTGGCTTTGAATCACGGCAGCCAACAGATAACGAACACTGAGCAGAACTGAATATGCCTGGGTTCTTTCAATTTTGTGTTTTATTTTCTGCGGTTTTTCACTCATTTTTGTGCTGTTTGTGTGATTGGTTTTTTTTGCGCATGGGGGGGCGTTGTTTGTAGTTTTTCTTCCAATGGGTTCCATGGTTTTCTTTGTTTTGTGGCTGTCTGTGGGAAGACAAATCTCAGGGCGGTATACTGCATACATACTTGTATAATAAATGAATTTTGAATTTTGGTGTTGGACGCTGCTGTGCGCTCTGTGTTTGTGTATCAGTTACATTGAGGAACTGGTGATCACAACACACACGGGGGGGGTGGGTGGGGGTCTCACCGTGTATAGGCTCTGGAATTTCAAACAAGAAGGACACACAAAGCTTGCAATAACAACAGCATTTCTAACTGGTTAACCGTTTCCCCACTCTGTCCCTTTGCAACAGCAATATTAAATACAATTCTGAGAACCTGTCCAATATTCTCTGATTACATACAGTTTGATTCTCCAACAGCTGATGGACACCACCATGTGCAACGCTTGAATGATCAGAACCAATTGTTACCATGAAAACAGGGTTTTAAACTCAGATATTGCATCTTTCCGGAGAGTAAACTAGAAAAATTCAATCCCCGTTGAACTCCCTGTGGAACAAATATCACCAGGAACTCTGGTTTACTGATCACACAGGCTGTACCTGGCAGAACAAATGCCCTGAAGTGCAGACCGTGTACGCTGAAGTCCAGCTGTTTTAAGGCATTGACATGGGGTGGCATGGACGCAGAGCGGTCAATGTCAGCAATCAGTGACTGGGGTTCAATTCCCTCTACTGTCTGTAAGGACTTTGTACGTTCTCCAAGTGAATGCCTGAGTTTCCTCAGGGTCCTTCGATTTCATCTCACATTCCAAGGGCCTACGGGTTAGGGTTAATAAATTGTCGACACGCTACTTGGCACCAGAAGTGTTGTGACACTTGTGGGTTGCTCCCAGCACACCTTCGAACTACGTTGGTCATTGAGACAAACAACACATTTCACTCTATGTTTTGATATTTGGACTGAGTGACAATAAAGACCAGCAACATATAGATCAGGCCAGGGTGGCCGTGGGACCTTGAAGCACATCTACAGCGGCTGTAGAAAATGGCTCCCCAACACCTTCTCAAGAAAGATTAGGAGCCGTTCTAACCGCTGGCCTTGTTAGTAATGATTGCATTCCATGAACTACATTCTACACATAACACTCCCTGGGTCCCTGCACAATTACAGCACAGTGCTCACTTCCAAGGAAGTGCCGAGCTGATGATATTTTACATAACACCTTGAATTTTAAAGAGTGGGGGGGGGGTAGTCCTCTACAACTGAGGCAAGGCCTGGAATACATTTGGCAGTCCCAGTTGCCCAGGGTAAACACAATTGTCAACAGAGGTAAGTAACCAAAAGCCTAAAATAATGTTAGTCTTTATAATGAGGGCTTGAGGAAGTTTTATTGCAGATAAAGCACATCTGGGGGAGGTCCTGCGTGGTCCCTGCAGTGCACCACACAGTGGTTTCACTGAAATGCAAGCAGAAGCTGCTGGAACACAGCAGGTGAGGCATCATCTGCTAAAGCCAGAAGCAGCTGCCGTGCCAGCTTGTGACCTTTCATTATGAAGGACGCAGCAGGCTGACCAGATTCAGCAGGGCTCAGAAACGGAATCAGCTTTTTTACCATTGACTGACACAATTACATAGACAGTTACGTGGAACATTGCTACGTGAAAACAGCATCCATCATCAAAGCCCCCGACCACCCAGGCCATGCCCTCTTCACACTGCTGCCTTTGGGAGGAGGTACAGGAGCCTTAGGTCCCAACGACCAGGTTCAGGAACAGCTAATATCCTTCAACCATCAGGCTCCTGAACCGGTGTGGATAACTTCACTCACCTCTACTCCGAACTGATCACACAACCCAGAGACTCACTTTCAAGGACTCCATGGCTCATGTGCCCAGTAACAATTAATTAATTAATTAACCAATTACCTATTTATTTCAGAATCAAAAAAATCAAATCAAAATCCAGTTTAATTATCAGTCAAGCCATACATAGATACAGCTGGACAAGACAGCAACCCTCCAGGACCAAGGTGTAAAACATTCAAAAATAGAGACTAACATAATTCAGAGAATTGAATTGAATTTAGTTCAATTGATTTGACTTTATTTCTTACATCCTTCACATATATGAGGAGTAAAAATCTCTACGTTACGTCTGTCTAAATGTGTAATGTACAATCATAGTAATTTACGTTAATTTATAATAAATAGAACAGTCAATGTAACATAGAATACACTCAAAGCAGCATGAGTTAATCAGTCTGGTGGCCTGGTGGAAGAAGCTGTCCCGGAGCCTGCTGGTCCTGACTTTTACGCTGCAGTACCGTTTCCCGGCTGTGAAAGTGGGCAGACAATTACCACTGGTACATTCTCAGTTCCCACTTACTCTCCTGACATCAGCAACATCTGCACATCTCTTCCCCATGAGATGAGTACATTCTGTGCATGTTTTGAACAGGACGGATCGTGTATGTAACTACCCACCTTGATGGTGTCCAGTCCACCTGAGTCTCTACTGTCTCCGTTGCAGACGTAAGTTTGGTCTTCCAGAAGTTGAAACGATGCAAAGCCCAGATGGCTGTATCCTTACATGCTGTGCTGATCAGCTGGCAGAGGTATTTTCAGATAGTTTAAGTGTCTCCCTGCTTCAGGATATGGTTCCCACCTACTTTAAGACCTATCATACTGGTACCCAGCAAAAGCAAAGTAGTGCCCTGAATGACTACCTGGCAGCTCTGATATCTACTATCATGAAGATCATAAGACCATAAGACATAGAAGCAGAATTAGGCCATTTGGCCCATCGAGTCTGCTCCATCGAATCATGGCTGATCCCTTTTTCTCCTCTTCAGCCCCACCCCCTGGCCTTTTCCCCATAACCTTTGATGCCATGTCCAATCAAGAACCTATCAATCTCTGCCTTAAATACACTCAACAGCCTGGCCTCCACAGCTGCCTGTAGTAATAAATTCCACAAATTCACCACCCTCTGACTAAAGAAATTTCTCTGCATCTCTGTTTTATATGAACACCCCTCTATGCTGAGGCTGTCCCCTCTTGTCCTAAACTTCCCCACCATGGGAAACATCCTTTCCACATCTACTCTGTCTAGGCCTTTCAACATTCAAAGAGTTTAAATAAGATCCCCCCTCACCCTTCTAAATTCCAGCTCCAGACCCAGAGCTATCAAACATTCCTCATATGATAACCCGTTTGTTCCTGGAATCATCCTTGTGAACCTCCTCTGGACCCTCTCCAATGCCAGCACATCTTTTCTTAGATAAGCAGCCCAAAACTGTTCACAATACTCAAGGTGAGACCTCACCAGTGCCTTGTAAAGCCTCAGCCTCACATCCTTGCTCTTGTATTCTAGACCTCTTGAAATGAGGTGCTTCAAGAGGCTGATTATGGTGTACATCAACTCCAGCCTTCCAGACAACCCTGACCCACTGTACCTTGCCGAAACAGGTTTATGACAGACACCATCTTTCTGAGCCTACACTCATCCCTGGAACAACTAGACAGTAAGGGCACCTATGACAGGCTGTTGTTTATTAATTGAAGGCCCACTTTCAGTATTATAATTCTGAGCTGGGACTCAATAACTCTCTGTGCAGCAGGATCTTTAACATCCTGACCACAGTCAGTAAGGACAGACAGAAACAGCCTCACCAGGATTATTCTAAAGACTGGAGCTTGACAATGTTACATCCTCATCCCTGTACATTCATGACTGCATGGCCAGATTCTGTTCCATTTCCATCTACACGTTTGCAGATGTTACACTGTAGTGGACCCCCCCCCCCCACCTCATAGTAATCATAGGAACATAGAAACATAGAAAATAGGTGCAGGAGTAGGCCATTCAGCCCTTCGAGCCTGCACCGCCACTTATTATGATCATGGCTGATCATCCAACTCAGAACCCCGCCCCAGCCTTCCCTCCATACCCCCTGACCCCCGTAGCCACAAGGGCCATATCTAACTCCCTCTTAAATATCGCCAATGAACTGGCCTCAACTGTTTCCTGTGGCAGAGAATTCCACAGAACCACCACTCTCTGTGTGAAGAAGTTTTTCCTAATCTCGGTCCTAAAAGGCTTCCCCTTTATCCTCAAACTGTGACCCCTTGTTCTGGACTTCCCCAACATCGGGAACAATCTTCCTGCATCTAGCCTGTCCAATCCCTTTAGGATTTTATACGTTTCAATCAGATCCCCCCTCAATCTTCTAAATTCCAACAAGTACAAGCCCAGTTCATCCAGTCTTTCTTCATATGAAAGTCCTGCCATCCCAGGAATCAATCTGGTGAACCTTCTTTGTACTCCCTCTATGGCAAGGATGTCTTTCCTCAGATTAGGGGACCAAAACTGCACACAATACTCCAGGTGTGGTCTCACCAAGGCCTTGTACAACTGCAGTAGTACCTCCCTGCTCCTGTACTCAAATCCTCTCGCTATAAATGCCAGCATACCATTCGCCTTTTTCACCGCCTGCTGTACCTGCATGCCCACTTTCAATGACTGGTGTATAATGACACCCAGGTCTCGTTGCACCTCCCCTTTTCCTAATCGGCCACCATTCAGATAATAATCTGTTTTCCTATTTTTGCTACCAAAGTGGATAACTTCACATTTATCCACATTAAATTGCATCTGCCATGAATTTGCCCACTCACCCAACCTATCCAAGTCACTCTGCATCCTCTTAGCATCCTCCTCACAGCTAACACTGCCACCCAGCTTCGTGTCATCCGCAAACTTGGAGATGCTGCATTTAATTTCCTGCACCCAAGTTATTAATATATATTGTAAACAACTGGGGTCCCAGCACTGAGCCTTGCGGTACCCCACTAGTCACCGCCTGCCATTCTGAAAAGGTCCCGTTTATTCCCACTCTTTGCTTCCTGTCTGCTAACCAATTCTCCATCCACATCAATACCTTACCCCCAATAACTCTATAACTCCAACCCCCTAATCACTGCAGTGTCGTTCACAAAAATTATCCTGGGAACGAAAGGGTTAAAGGCTGAAGTGTGTTTGTTGGCTCTGGGCCTGTACTTACTGTGGTTTAGAATAATGAATGGGAAATCTCACTGAAACCTATCTATTGTTGAAAGGCCTAGATAGAGTGGATGTGGAGAGGATGTTTCCCAGCGTGGATGAATCTAGTACCAGAGGGCACAGCCTCAGAATAGAGGGATGTCCAATTTAGAACCGAGATGAAGAAGAATTTCTTTAGCCGTAGAGTGGTGAATCTGTGGAATTCATTGCCACAGTTGGCTGTAAGAGGCCAAATAATTGGGTATATTTAAAATGGAGGTTGATAGATTCTTGATTAGTCAGGATGTCACAGGGAGAAGGCAGGAGACTGGGTTGAGAGGGATAATAAATCAGCCATGATGGAATGATAGAGCAGACTCAATGGGCTGAATTGCCTTATTCTGTTGCTATATCTTATGGTGTTACAGGCTTTTCACTGTACCTTGGTACATTTGACAATAATAAATCATTTCCAATTCAAATTCCATTCTGTCACACAAACACACACATGTACTCACTCTCAGTCATACACAGAGCCTGGGCATTGACGTCAAGAACATGGACACTACGGTACCGCTGCGGTTACTGGGATGCTATTACAGCTTGGGGTGTCGGAGTTCAGAGTTCAATTCCGATGTCATCTGCATGGAGTCTGTACATCCTCCCAGTGGAATACGTGGGTTTTTCTGGGTGCCCTGGCTTCCTCCCGCAGTCCAAAGACATACCAATCAGAAAGTTAATTAGTCATTGTAAATTGTGTCGAGATTAGGCTAGTGTTTAAATCAGGGGTGGTGAATAGTGCAGCTCGAAGAGCCTATTCTGCACTCAATAAATAAGTAAGTACACAAAAACGGAGAGGCACAGGATTGTAGCAGTTGGCATAATGCTTCACAGTACCAGCAACCAGGGTTCAATTGCCAACACTGCCTGTAAGATGCATGAACGCTCTCCCAATGACCACATGGGTTTCCTCTGGGTGCTCTGGTTTCTTCCCACATTCCAAAGACGTGGGTTAGGGATAGTAAGTTGTAGGTATACTATGTTGGTGCCAGAAGTGTGGCAACACTTGGCTGTCCAGTACAATCCTTGCTGATTTGATTCAAACTGAACCATTACTTGTATGTTTCAATGTACATGTGACAAATAAAGCTCATCTTTAATCTTTGGAATCAAAAATACTACAAAACACTAAAAATCTATTAACACCAGCATTGTCACTTTAACTCAAGGAGGATTCCTCAGATAAAAAGTGATGTGCTTAACCAAAGGCGGAATGCAAAGAGAGAGAATCAAATGCGGATTCTCAGTGAAGCTGCGAAGTGTGGTACATCACGAACACAGGAACGGTGCTAATCGACATTCTTCATCAGAGCTGCTTGTCAAGGTCCCATCAGCAGAGGCAGCACTCAAGGTCAGAGAGGCAGATAATGCAGCTCCTGTATTGTTCCCAACACTGTAATCATCACACGCTATCACACTTCGTTTTCACTCATCACCGTGATTTTTCCCAGAAGCTTTTCTGATTAAATCTGCCGGTGCACCTTAAAAACTGGACATGGGGCTTGCTGTTTATGAAGACGTTATGTTAATTGGTCCTGAATCCGGTACAGGAAGGAAATCCAGAGAAATGGCAGGAACCAGGTGTATTTCACATGCAAGAAGAATTAGGCCATTCAGCTCATTGAATCTGCTCTGTCATTCTATCTTGGCTGATGCATTACCCCTTTCTCCATTCTTTTGCCTCCCCCTTGTAATCTTTGATGCCCTGAATAACCAAGGACCAATCAACCTCCATTTTAAATATACCCAATGACTTGGTCTCCACAGCCGTCTGTAACAATGAATTCCACAGATTCACCACTCACTTGCTAAAGAAATGCCTCCTGATCTCTGTTCTAAATGGACTTCCCTCTAATCTGTGGCCGTGTCCTATTGTCCTAGACTCCCCTACTATAAGAAACATATTCTCCATATACACTTTATCCAGGCTTTTCAATATCAGAATCAGAATCAGGTTTCTTATCACAGGCATGTATTGTGAAATTTGTTAATTTAGCAGCAGCAGTTCAATGCAGTACATAAGAAAGAAAAAGTAATAACAATAATAATAAATAAGTATGTAAATCAACTACAGTATGTGTATATTGAATAGATTAAAAATTGTGCAAAAATCAGAAATAATATATATTAGGTAGTGTCCAAGGGTTCAATGTCCATTTAGGAATTAGCAGAAGGGAAGAAGCTGTTCCTGAATCGCTGAGTTTGTGCCTTCAGGCTTCTGTACCTCCTACCTGATGGTAACAGTGAGAAAAAGGCATGTCCTGGGTGCTGGAGGTCCTTAATAATGGACGCTGCCTTTCTGAGACACCGCTCCTTGAAGACGTCCTGGTTACTTTGTAGGCTAGTACCCAAGATGGAGCTGACTAGATTTACAACCCTCTGCAGCTTCTTTCGGTCCTGTGCAGTAGCCTCCATCCCCCACACCAGACAGTGATGCAGCTTGTCAGAATGCTCTCCACGGTACATCTATAGAAGTTTTTAAGTGTATTTGTTGACATGCCAAATCTCTTCAAACTGCTAATGAAATACAGTTGCTGTTTTGCCTTCTTTATAACTGCATCGATGTGTTGGGACCAACAGGTTAGAACCTCAGAGATCTTGTCACACCGGAACTTGAAACAGCTCACTTTCTCCACTTCTGATCCCTCTATGAGGATTGGTATGTGCTACTTTGTCTTACCCTTCCTGAAGTCCACAATCAACTCTTTCATCTTACTGACGTTGAGTGCCAGGTTGTTGCTGCGGCACCACTCCACTAGTTGGCATATCTCACTCCTGTATGCCCTCTGGTCACCACCTGAGATTCTACCAACAATGGTTGTATCGTCAGCAAATTCATAGATGGTATTTGAGCTATGCCTAGCCACACAGGCATGGGTATACAGAGAGTAGAGCAGTGGGGTAAGCACACACCCCTGAGGTGTGCCAGTGTTGATTGTCAGCAAGGAAGAGATGTTATCACCAACCTGGTCTTCCAGTTAGGAAGTTGACAATGCAATTGCAGAGGGAGGTACAGAGGCCCAGGTTCTATAACTTCTCAAGAAGGATTGTGGAAATGAAGGTATTAAATGCTGAGTTATAGTCAATGAACAGCATCCTGACATAGGTATTTGTGTCTAGGTGGTCTAAAGCCCTGTGAAGAGCCATTGAGATTGAGTCTGCCGTTGACTTTTTGTGGCGATAGGCAAATTGCAATGGGTCCAGGTCCTTGCTGAGGCAGGAGTTCAGTCTAGTCATGACCAACCTCTCAAAGCATTTCATCACTGTTGATGTGAGTGCTACAGGGCGATAGTCATTAAGGCAACTCGCATTATTCTTTTTAGGCACTGGTATAAGTGTTGCCTTTTTGAAGCAAGTGGGAACTTCCACCCGTAGCAGTGAGGGGTTGAAAATGTCCTTGAAAATGTCCCGCTAGTTGGTTGGCACAGGTTTTCAGAGCCTTACCAGGTACTCCATCAGGAAGGAATATTCAATAGGTTTCAGTGACATCCTCCCCTCATTCTTCTAAACTCCAATAAGTTCAGGGCCAGAGCCATCAAACATTCCTCTTACATTAATGCTTTCATTCCTGAAAGCATTCTTGTGAACCTCCTCTGCACCCTCAGAAATGCCACCATACCTTTTCCTAGATAAGGGGCCCAAAACTGCTCACAATACGACACGTGTGCTCTGAACGATGCCTTATAAAGTCTCAGCATTACATCTTTGCTCTTACATTCTAGTTCTCTCAAGATAAATACTAACATTGCATTTGCCTTCCTTACCACCAACTCAATCTGCAAATTAACCCTTAAGGAATCCTTTATGTCTCCCAAGTCCCTTTGCACCTCTGATTTCTAAATTTTTCCCCATTTAGAAAAAGTCTATGCCTATATTTCTTCTGCCAAAATGCATGACCATACATCTTCCGACACCATGTTCTATCTACCACATCTTTGCCCATTCTCCCAATCTAGGTCCTTTTGCAGCCTCCCTACTTTCTCAATACTACCTGCTCAACTACTTTCATATCATCCACAAACTTGGCCACAAAGCCATCAATTCTGTCATCCAAATCATTCACATATAATGTAAAAAGAAGTGGTCCCAAAACCAACCTCTGCGGAACACCACTAGTCATCAGCAGCAGAAAAGGTCCCCTTTATTTCCACCCTTTGCCTCCTGCCAGCCAGCCAATCTTCTACCCATGTGAGTATCTATCCCTTAACACCAGGGGCTCTTATCTTGTTAAGCAGCCTCGTGTGTGACACCTTGTCAAAGGCCTTCTGAAAATCCATGTAAACATCATCCACTAACTCTCCTTTGTCTACCCTGCATGTTATTTCCTCAAGGAATTCCTACAGGTTTGTCAGGCAAGATTTCTTCCATGCTGATTTTGGCCTACTTTTTCATATGCCTCCAAGTACCCTAAAACCTCATCCTTAATAATGAACTCCAACATCTTCCGAACCACTGAAGTCAGGCTAACTGGCCTATAATTTCCTTTCTTCTGCCTCCCTCCTTAAAGATTGAAGTGACATTTGCACAGGAACATATGAAGCTGCAGAGAAAAGTAGACTCCCCAATTTATCTTTGGCATATCCCACCTCACCATTGATCATATCTACAGGAGTTGCTGCCTCAAGAATGCAACATCCATCATCAATCCCCATCATCCCATGGATGGCATGGTCCAGGTGAGATACACAACATAAGACTGTAAGACTTAGGGGCAGAATTAGGCCATTCAGCCCATCGAGTCTGCTTCACATTACATCATGGCTGATCCTGTATCCCACTCAACCTCGTACACCTGTCTTCTCGCCATATCCTTTGATGCCCTGGCCAATCAAGAATCAATCAACTTCCACCTTAAATATACCCATGGACCTGGGCTCCACCACGGTCTGTGGCAGCGCATCCCACAGATTCTCCACTCTCTGGCTAAAAAATTTCTTCCTTACCTCTGTTCTAAAAGGTCACCCCTCAATTTTGTGGTTGTACCCTCTAGTTCTGGATACGCCCACCATATCCAGAGCTCCACATCCTCTCCACATCCGCCCTACCCAGTCCTTTCAATATTCGGTAGGCTTCAATGAGCTCTTGTCCTCCCCCGCATCCATGAATTTTTCTAAATTCCAGTGAGTACAGGCCCAAAGCTTCCAAACATGATAACCCCTTTATTCCCAGAAGCATCCTTGTGAACCTCCTCTGGACTCTCTCCAATGGTAACACATCCTTTCTGAGATATAGGGCCCAAAACTGTTGATAATACTCCAAGTCTGGCCCGACTATTGTCTCATAAAGGCTCAGCATTATCTCCTTGCTTTTATATTCTATTCCCCTTGAATTAAGTGCCAATTTGCATTTGTCTCCTTTACCACAGACTCAACCTGTAAACTAACCTTTTGAGAGTCTTGCATGAGGACTCTTAAGTCCTTCTGCACCTATGATGTTTGAACCTTCTCCCCATTATTATAGTCTGCACTATTGTTCCTTTCACCAAAATGCACTATCATACATTTCCCAGCATTGTATTCCATCTGCCACTTTTTTGCCCATAAAATTTGTCTAAGTCCTGCTGTAATTGCATTGCTTCCTCAGCGCTACCTACCCCTCCACCTATCTTTGTATCATCAGCAAATTTTGCCACAAAGCCAGCAATTCCATTATCCAAATCACTGACAAACAATGTGAAAAGTAGCAGTCCCAATACTGACCCCTGAGGAAAACCACTAGTCACTGGCAGCCAACCAGAAAATGTCTCCTTTATTCCCACTCGCTGCCTCCTGCCTGTCAGCCATTCCTCTATCCATGCCAGTATCTTTCCTGTAATGCCACAGCATTTTATCTTGTTAAGCAGCCTCATGTGTGGCACCTTATCAAATGCCTTCTGAAAATCCCAAGTAAATGACATCCACTGCCTCTCCTTTGTCCACCCTGCTTGCTATTTCCTCGAAGAACTCTAACAGATTAGTCAGGCAAGATTTCCCTTTACAGAAACCATGCTGACTTTGACTTATTTTATCATTAGTCTCCAAGTACCTCGAACCCTCATCCAACACTCTCAACACTCCAAAACTCCAACATTATCCCAACCACTGAGGTTAGGCTAACTGGCCTATAATTTCCTTTCTTTTGCCTTCCTCCCTTCTTAAAGAGTGGAGTGACATTTGCAATCTTCCAGTCTTCCGGACATGCTGGAATCAAGTAATTCTTAGAAGCTCATGATCATCTGGGTCGTGCCATCTTCTCACAGCTACAATCCGGCTGAAGGTACAGAAGTCTTAAGACTCATATCACCAGGTTCAAGAACAGCTATTTCCCTTCAACCATTCAGATCTTGGACCAACTGCCTAAAGCCTAATCACTATAGTTAGCAACTCTTCTTCCTAAAATGGAATCAGATTTAATACTACCAACATATGTTGTGAAATTTGTTGTTTTGCGGCAACAGTCCAGCGAAATACATAATAATGGAAACTATAAATTACAACAGGAAATATACAGTATATATAATATAGATGTACAGTACACTTAATGCACACACACACACACATGTACTTGCATGATATATATAAAATTCAATAAGTAATGCAAAAAGAGAGCAAAAATACTAAGTGTCCATGGGTTCATTGTGCATTCAGAAATCTGATGATATCAGGGAAGAACCTGTTCCAAAACTACTGACTGTGTCTTCAGGTTCCTGTACTTCCTCCTTGATGGTAGTCCCCTAATTGTGCACCTTAAGGAAAAATTTGTGTATAATGTATGTTCAATTTATGCTTTCCTTGTGAATGCTGCTTATATGATGACACTCTGTGCCTGTTTTTCATTGCTCCCATGCAGACATGGACTTGTGCAGATGACAATAAACTCCACTGTCTTCAAAGTATACTTATTACCAAGTTATGCAAGCAGGATACAAGTCTGAGATTCATCTTCCCACAGCCTGCCACGAAGGTTAGAAATGCTGCATCTTAGTGGTGGTAGCCCTGTGCATCCAGTCTGATAACTCTGTTGAAAGGTACCAGTACAACCATACATTGCTTATCTCATTGTTTATTCCAAATCCTTAGACCTGAATTGATTGTTTACTTTAGCAGAATTATAGCCTGAGGTCTGTGTACGTAATAGACATGTTAACTGGTCTGGTTGAATAACCATTGACTCTTTATCATACAGTGACTTCTCCCATCAGTTTGCATAAATTCACATCCAGGACACTTCAATGTGTTATTCAAGCATCAAGGGAAACCTTCTGCTTTCTTTAAACGGTGTCATTCTAACGTTTTCTCCCATGTCAAGAACTTTACATCATCTACTGTACATTCAAATGATGCTTGGTTTCAGTAAAAAAAGTCACAGAAAAGTCCAGAGGAGGTTCACAAGAATGATCACAGGAATAAAAGAGTTAACCTATGAGGAGTGTTTAATAGTTCTGGGCCTGTGCTCACTGGAGTTTAGAAGAATGGGGGTTGGGGGCGGGAATCTCATTGTAACCTATGCAATATTGAAAGGGGATTCTAAGACAAGAGAGCATGACTTCAGGATTGAAGGACGTCTTTTTAGGACTGAGATGTGGAGAAATTACTGTAGTCAGAGGATGGTAAATCTGTGGAATTTGTTGCCACGAGTAGCTGTGGAGGCCAAGCCATTGGGTGTATTTAAGGCAGAGATAGATAGGTTCTTGATTAGCCAGGGCATCAAAGGGTATGGGGTGAAAGCAGGAGAGTGGGGATGACTGGATGAAGTGGATCAGCCCATGATTGAATGGCGGAGCAGACTCGATGGGCCGAATGGCCTACTTCTGCTCCTGTATCTTATGGTCTTATGGCCTCAATAGAGTAGATATGGAGAAGATGTTTCCCATGGTGGGGGAGTCTAGGACCAGAGGACACAGCCTCAGAATAGAGCAACGCCCATATAGAACAGAGATGAGGAGATGAGGAGGAATTTCTTGCTAGAGAGAGGTGAATCTGTGGAATTTATTGTCACAGATGGCTGTGGAGGCCAAGCCATTGAGAATATTTAAAGCAGAGGTTGACAAGTTCTTGATTGGTCGGGAAATCAAATTTATGACAAGAAGTCAGAAGAATGGGGTTGAGAGGAATAATAAATGAGCCAACATGGAAAGGCAGAGCAGAATCGATGGGCTGAATGGCCTGATTCTGCTCCTGCATCTTATGGTCTAGTTATCTGTGGATTGTTTTAGAATTAAGATAGAAATCATTTGAAATCCCCAGCATCTCCTGAGAGAAAAGTGGAGGTTCTACAAAAAGTCACCAACATGAAACGTTGGTTTTGATTCTGTCTAGCTCCTGTACGAGCCAAGCAATACCTGATTTAATCAATAATCCCCAGTATTATTAAGATTTTGCTTCTGTTGAGAGGCAGCAAAATCCAGTCTTGTACCAAGTTCCATTCCTGACAGCTCTTCCACAAAGGCGACAGTGTTGGGAAGCAGCCCGGAACTGCTGGAATCAAATCCCCTTGTCCGGATTAAGTAAATACGATAGCTCTGCCAGATGCAACTTAATGCAGTTAAATCTGAGTTCTTGCACTTTGGGAGGGCAAACCAGGGTAGGACTTACACAGGGAATGGTAGGGCACTGAGGAGTGCAGTAGATAAGATAAGATAAGATAAGATAAAACTTTATTTGTCCCGAAGGAAGTTATTGTTGCAAGGTTGCTCAGTCAAAAGTATATACTTCAAAATACAAAATGTAAGCAATGAGGTATGAAAAAAAGCAAAATATGTATTAAAAAGTGATAGTGCAAAATCCAGATGTGCAATGAAGCCATATACTTCTATACCTCAGGAGGAGGAGATGTGGAGTATGCAGCCACAGGGAGAAAGGATCTCCTCTGGGGTTCAGTGGAGTCAGCCTGTTACTAAAGGTGCTTCTCTGTTTGTCCAGAGGGATCTGGTAATACAGATTCATAATTCCTTGAAAGTGGCATCACAGGGAGATAGGGCTATAACGAAAGCTTTTTGCACACTGACCTTCATATATCTAAGTACTGATTACAGAAGTTACGATGTTGAAGTTGTATAAAGTGCTGGTGAGTCCATATTTGGAGTACTGTGTGCAGTTCCTGTCATCTTGAAATGATAAGGCACAACAATGACTATACGACCTGAAGTGCTTAAGGAGAGTTAATCTGCCCCAAAAATAGGTGGCCAACTTTTGTTGACGTGTGATAGAGAGCATATTGACATACAGAACAATAGTGTGGGACTCCAGCTGCAACAAGACAGATCACAAAGCACTCCAACGGGTGATTAGGGCAGCTCAGCGCATCACTGAGACTCAGCTACTGGACCTGAAGACAATCTACAACTCTTGTTGCCTATGGCGTGCTTGTAACATCACTAAAGACCCATCCCATCCCAGGCACCGTCTGTTCAACCTGCTGCCATCTGTTAGGAGATACAGAAACATCTTAGCCAAGACAGTCAGACTGAAAGATAGCTTCTTCCTGAGGGTCGTTGAATAATGTTACACCCCGCTTGCCAATGGCCCCTGAGTGACATGGACTATCGAAGTCACTTGTTGCATGCAAGTATAGGATTTTTTTTCAATTAAGCCAGACCATATGCATTGCCACTATCTGTTTTGCATGCACCGCAAGCTCATTGTCTTCAGCAATGGCAATAAAGTTCTGTTCTATTCTATTCTACCTACAGGAAAGATATCAATAAGATTGAAAGTGTGCAGAGGAAATTTACAAGGATGTTGCCAGGACTTAAGGACCTGAGTTATTGAGGAAAGTTGAATAGGTTAGGAATTTATTCCCTGTAGTGTAGGAGAATGAGGTGAGTTTTGATAGGGGTATACAACATTATGAGGGGTATAGATAGGCTTTTTCCACTGAGATTGGGTGAGACTACAACTAGAGGTCATGGGCTAAGGGTGAAAGGTGAACTATTTAAGGGGAACCTGAGGGGGAATGTCTTCACTCAGAGAGTAGTGAGAGCATGGAATGAGCCACCAGCTCAAGTGGTGGATGTGGGTTCAACTTCAACATTTAAGAGAAATTTGAATAAGTACGTGGATGGGAGAGGTATGGGGGGCTATAGTCCAGGTGCAGGTCAATGTGGGTAGGCAGAATAGCAACTCAATATGGACTAGATGGGCCAAAGGGCCTATTTCTGTGCTGTAGTGTTCTATGACTCTGCTCCCAAAACAGTGCCCAGCCCAGCACGGTCCCATGCCAAACCAACCTCACAGCACAATTACATTCTGAGTAGAAGCTGCTCCAAGCGCAGGAATCATGTCGATCATCCCAGTTCTGCCTGATCCGCTGAACGTTTCCAGCGTTTTGGGGTTTTATTACTGATTTGCATCACCTGCAGCTTTATCGATTTGCATTCAGTTTCTCCCGAGTGAGGAACAGGTAATGTTCACTCACTTTCACCGGGCATTTATTCCAGTCTATTGGACCCAGATCTCATGTCACCTGCTTTATAAGACTGGGCATGTTAGAGTTGTACAAGATATGAAAACCATGATTTGCTCCAACTTAGAATGGAGTTGTCTTCAGAACACTGGCCACAGTACAGTCCATCAAAGGGAAATCAGTGACTGGCTTTGTACAGCCGATGAGAAGCCCATACTTATACTCACACACTTTCACACCTACACACACATACACACACACACACACACACACACACACACACACACACACACACACACACACACACACGCACACTCACAGAGACACACACACGGATTCAGCCACACACACACACACACACACTAGCTCACTGACTTTGCTGTGGTCTCCAGTCAACAAACATTCGACTGATTTCCCACAAGAATATAACAATCAACAGCTCTGTTGCTCTTACAGTCGAGTGGGCTAATACAACAGATGATAGGAGAAACAGAAGTAGGTTTAGGATATGAAGCAAATACATAAAATACGCTCACATTAATGAATGTGGGTTTTTACCCAAATGGATATTGTTGAAAAAAAATCATTTCAACAGAAGCTCCAAAGTTAATGGGCCTTTATGGTCCAAATTACCTGCTGTTCAGTAATTTATGTCAACTATTTCATGGGATGGAAAAGAACATAGAAAATTCCAACACAGTACAGGCCATTCTGCCCACCACATTGTACTGAACTTCTCACTCACTCTAAAGTCAATCTAATCCACATAATCCTTCCCTCCCACATAACCCTGCATTTGGCTCTCATCCACTTGCCTACCTAATGTACCTACCTGTGGTCAGATGTCCCATACAGCTACAAAAGAGACACTATAAACTGGAGGAGGAAGGGAGAGCCCCATGATCCCTCAAGTATAATTGAATTGAATTGACTTTATTTCTTACATCCTTCACATACATGAGGAGTAAAAATCTTTATGTTACGTCTCCGTCTAGATGTACAATGTCCAATCATAGTAATTTATAATAATTTATAATAAATATAACAGTCAATGTACTATCTGATACTTCAACAGAAAATGAACATAGAACATAGAATAGTACAGCACAGTACAGGTCCTTCGGCTCACATTGTTGTGACAGCCCTCAAACCCTGCCTCCCATATAATCCCCCATCTTAAATTCCTCCATATACCTGTCTAGTAGTCTCTTAAATTTCACTAGTGTATCTGCCTCCACCACTGACTCAGGCAGTGCATTCCACGCACCAACCACTCTCTGAGTAAAAAACCTTCCTCTAATATCCCCCTTGAACTTCCCACCCCTTATCTTAAAGCCATGTCCCCTTGTATTGAGCAGTGGTGCCCTGGGGAAGAGGCGCTGGCTGTCCACTCTATCTATTCCTCTTAATATCTTGTATACCTCTATCATGTCTCCTCTCATCCTCCTTCTCTCCAAAGAGTCAAGCCCTAGCTCCCTCAATCTCTGATCATAATGCATACTCTCTAAACCAGGCAGTATCCTGGTAAATCTCCTTTGTACCCTTTCCAATGCTTCCACATCCTTCCTATAGTGAGGCGACCAGAACTGGACACAGTACTCCAAGTGTGGCCTAACCAGAGTTTTATACAGCTGCATCATTACATCGTGACTCTTAAACTCTATCCCTCGACTTATGAAAGCTAACACCCCATAAGCTTTCTTAACTACCCTATCCACCTGTGAGGCAACTTTCAGGGATCTGCGGACATGTACCCCCAGATCCCTCTGCTCCTCCACACTACCAAGTATCCTGCCATTTACTTTGTACTCTGCCTTGGAGTTTGTCCTTCCAAAGTGTACCACCTCACACTTCTCCGGGTTGAACTCCATCTGCCACTTCTCAGACCACTTCTGCAACCTATCAATGTCACTCTGCAATCTTTGACAATTCTCTACACTATCTACAACATCACCAACCTTTGTGTCATCTGCAAACTTGCCAACCCACCCTTCTACCCCCACATCCAGGTCGTTAATAAAAATCACGAAAAGTAGAGGTCCCAGAACAGATCCTTGTGGGACGCCACTGGTCACAATCCTCCAATCTGAATGTACTCCCTCCACCATGACCCTCTGCCTTCTGCAGGCAAGCAAGTTCTGAATCCACTTGGCCAAACTTCCCTGGATCCCATGCCTTCTGACTTTCTGAATAAGCCTACCGTGTGGAACCTTGTCAAGTGCCTTACTAAAATCCATATAGATCACATCCACTGCACTACCCTCATCTATATGCCTGGTCACCTCCTCAAAGAAATCTATCAGGCTTGTTAGACACAATCTGCCCTTCACAAAGCCATGCTGACTGTCCCTGATCAGACCATGATTCTCTAAATGCCCAGAGATCCTATCTCTAAGAATCTTTTCCAACAGCTTTCCCACAGACCTAAGGCTCACTGGTCTAGAATTACCTGGACTATCCTTACTACCTTTTTTGAACAAGGGGACAACATTCGCCTCCCTCTAATCCTCCGGTACCATTCCAGTGGACAACGAGGACATAAAGATCCTAGCCAGAGGCTCAGCAATTTCTTCCCTCGCATCATGGAGCAGCCTGGGGAATATTCCGTCAGTCCCCGGGGACTTATCTGCCCTAATGTATTTTAACAACTCCAACACCTCCTCTCCCTTAATATCAACATGCTCCAGAACATCAACCTCACTCATATTGTCCTCACCATCATCAAGTTCCCTCTCATTGGTGAATACTGAAGAGAAGTATTCATTGAGGACCTCGCTCCCTTCCACAGCCTCCAGGCATATCTTCCCACCTTTATCTCTAATCGGTCCTACCTTCACTCCTGTCATCCTTTTGTTCTTCACATAATTGAAGAATGCCTTGGGGTTTTCCTTTACTCTACTCGCCAAGGCCATCTCATGCCCCCTTCTTGCTCTTCTCAGCCCCTTCTTAAACTCCTTTCTTGCTTCCCTATATTCCTCAATAGACCCATCTGATCCTTGCTTCCTAAGCCTCATGTATGCTGCCTTCTTCCACCTGACTAGATTTTCCACCTCACTTGTCACCCATGGTTCCTTCACCCTACCATTCTTTATCTTCCTCACCGGGACAAGTTTATCCCTAACACCCTGCAAGAGATCCCCAAACATCGACCACATGTCCATAGTACATTTCCCTGCAAGAACATCATCCCAATTCACACCCGCAAGTTCTAGCCTGATAGCCTCATAATGTCCCCTTCCCCATTAAAAATTTTCCTGTCCTCTCTGATTCTATCCTTTTCCATGATAATGCTAAAGGCCAGGGAGCGGTGGTCATTGTCCCCCAGATGCTCACCCACTGAGAGATCTGTGATCTGACCCAGTTCATTACCTAGTACTAGATCTATTATGGCATTCCCCCTAGTTGGCCTGTCAACATACTGTGACAGGAATCCGTCCTGGACACACCGAACAAACTCTGCCCCATCCAAACCCTTGGATCTAATCAGGTGCCAATCAATATTAGGGAAGTTAAAGTCGCCCATGATAACAACCCTGTTATTTTTGTACCTCTCCAAAATCTGCCTCCCAATCTGCTCCTCGGTATCTCTGCTGCTACCAGGGGGCCTATGGAATACCCCTAATAGAGTAACTGCTCCCTTCCTGTTCCTGACTTCCACCCATATTGACTCAAAAGAGGATCCTGCTACATTACCCATCCTTTCTGTAGCTGTAATAGTATCCCTGACCAGTAATGCCACCCCTCCTCCCCTTTTTCCGCCCTCTCTATCCCTTTTAAAGCACTGAAACCCAGGAATATTGAGAATCCATTCCTGCCCTGGTGCCAGCCAAGTCTCTGTACTGGCCGCTACATCATAATTCCATGTATGTATCCAAGCTCTCAGTTCATCACCTTTGTTCCTGATGCTTCTTGCATTGAGGTACACACATTTCAGCCCTTCTACCTTACTGTCTTTACACCGTTTATTCTGCTTCTCTTTCCTCAAAGCCTCTCTCTATATGTTAGATCTGGCTTTACTCCTTGCACTTCTTCCACTGCTCTATCGCTCTGGGTCCCAACCCCCTTGCAAATTAGTTTAAACCCTCCTGAACCATGCTAGCAAACCTACCTGCAAGGATATTGCTCCCCCTCGAGTTCAGGTGCAACCCATCCAATTTGTACAGGTCCCACCTTCCCCAGAAGATGCTAAGAAAATTGTCGAAATTAGTAGTATACTGTAGATTTGGAATGGAGTTGGCAACACGGCCACTGTATGTGGCCCAATCCCAGAATACTGTCCCACATAATGCCCATCCCCTTCAGTACTCTAATTCCTATTGATCTCTAGCTGCTCACCTTCTCTCAGTCTGAATTGGGAGGGTGAATTCCTTCACTTTTCTACTCTCCTCAGCGTCTCACCTCATCCCCTCTGAACTTGCTGCACTCGTCAAAGTCACAACATTTTGGTTCCTCAGCCACTTTGGCAGCTTCCAATTTCCAGGTCCTAACTGGCTGGGCCTAACTATAGATGTGTATACACCTCTGTCTTCTGTCCCACATCTTGAACAGAGGCCCAACCAGTTTCCCTTCACCTCACGCACTTAAAGTCCTCACACTGAATAAGATCTCCTCCAACCTTAGTCTCATTCCATGTGTGGCCACGTGGGCCAAGCTACGGCTGTCTCCTTCAGCCCAGTGGTGGAAAGGAGGGTGCTACAGTGGGTAGTTAAAAGGGCCTAATGTATCACTAGCACCAGTCGACCAGACATATATAGAGAAAGGTGCCGGAGAAAGGCTAACAATATCATGAAAGGTCATGAACCCTGCTCAGGGGCTGCTTGTCACACTTCCATCAGGGCGAAGGATACATAGCATCCACTGTAAAGACGTGTTTTGAGAGGTTGGTGATTAAACATTTCAACACCTGCCTGAGAAGCAACTTGGATCTACTCCAATTTGCCTAACGTCACAACAGGTCAAGAGCAGGTGCCATTTAATGGGGTCCCCACTCAACCCTGGAACATCTGGACAGCAAAGATACACACATCAGGATGCTCTTTGTTGACCTACAGCATGGCATTCAATACTATCATCCCTTCGAAACTAATCAATAAGCTTCAAGATATGAAGCTCCTCCTTATGCAACTGGATTTCCTCACTTGCAGACCCCAGTCGGCTCGGATTGGCAACAACATCTCCTCCACAATATCCATCAGCTGTGAGCTTTGTCCCCTGCTCTACTCACTTTATACTTATAACTGTGAGGCTAAGCACAGCTTCAATGCTATACTTACAGTAAGTTTGCTGATGACACCACTGTTGTTGACCAAATCAAAGGCAGTGATGAATCAGGAGGGAGATTAAAATCTGGTTGAGTGGTGTCACGGCAACAACCTTTCATTCAATGCAAGACCAAGGAGGTGAATATTGACTTCATGAGAAGGAAATTGGAGATCCATAAGCCGGTCATCATCGGAGAATCAGATTTGGAGAGAGTCAGCAATTTTAAATTCCTCGGTGTTATCATTTCGAAAGGATCTACCCTGGATCCATCATGCAAGTGCCATTATGAAAAATGCACAGCAGTGCCTTTACTTTCTTACAAAGTTTGCAAAGGTTCAGCATGACATCTAAAGCTTTGACAAACTTCTATTGATGTGCTGTGGAGGGTATATTGACTGACTGCATTGCAACCTAGTATGGAAATACCAATGCTGTTTTATAAAATATCCTATGAAAAATATGGATAGGGACCAGTCCATTATGGGTAAAGCCCTTTCCATCATTGAGCACTGTGTTGTTGCAGGAAAGCAGCCTCTATTATTAATAACCCCCATCATCAAGAACATGCTCCCTTCTTGTTGCTGCCATCAGGAAGAAGGTACAGGAGCCTTGGGACATACTCCACCAGGTTCAGGAACAATTATTACCCCTCAACCGTCAAATAACTAAATACTTATTTATTTATGCATTATTATTACTATTATTATTTCTTTTTTCTCTTTATTTTTGACCTTGCACAGCTTGTTTTTGTACATTGGTTGTTGTCTGTCTCATTGGGTGTGGTCTTTCATTGATCCCATTGTGTTTCTTCTACTTACCATGATTGCCTACAAGAAAATGAATCTCAGGGTTGTATATGGTGACATATATGTACTTTGATAATAAATTTACTTTGAACTTTGAACACCAGGAGCACTAGACTCAAAAACAGTTACTTTCCCCAAGCCGTTTGGTCGATCAACACCTCCACCGCCCAACCACCACTACACACACATCACCCAGTGTCACTTTATGTATATACAATCAGTCTATGTATATAACAGTTACTTGTAAATTCCGTTTATAGTATTGCTTTTACATTTATTGTGCTTTTTGTGCTGCACTGGATCCAGAGTAACAATCATTTTGCTCTCCTTTACACTCGTCGACTGAAGAATGACAATAAACAGAATCTGCTTAGACCCTTTTCTCAGTATGCTGACGAAATAGCTGCACACTGACTGTGAAAATCCCATCATCTCTGCTGCTGCCAACTTCCACTCTACGCTCTCCTCCACATGGTCACTCCCCAGCTTCACCTTCCCCTTCCCCTTCCAACCTCTCTGTCTCCAACTTGAATTGGCCAGCAGCAAATTCCATGACAAAACCACATGTTGCCACAGACATTTTGACAACAGCTTCTCCCGTTCTGTAAGAACTCCATCCCATTATCTCAGTCCCTGGCTCATAGTGGTTACCATGACAGTATTACAGCGCCAGTGACCCAAGTTCAATTCCTGGCACCCTCAGTAAGGAGCTTATACATTCTGCCTGTAACTGTGTGGGTTTCCTCCGGGTGCTCCCATTTCCTCCCACATTCCAAAGACATATAGGTTAGTGGGTTAATTGGGAGGTGTGGACTTGTTGGAAAGGGAAGGGCCCCATTACCATGCTGTTCTGTAAATAAAACAAGAATATAACACGCTACATTACCCTCCTGATTACTGGGTTCCATCTGCAACTTCACTGGCTGCTTATCCTGCACCATCTGGATCACCCTGTTTACTGACACTCAACAATTTCAATAATATACGAATGAAAATTCATCACCTCACATTCCCCACTCCCGCTGTCCTGTCCGCACACCCATTTTCCTGCAGAATCCGTGTTCTCCTGATTTTTATTTCTCACATTCAGTGGCTGTACACAACACAGAACATGAAACAATACAGTACAAGAACAGGCCCTTCAGCCCACAATCTTGAACCAAAACCATTAAATTAGTGATCAAATGGCCATAAAGCTAGATGACAAAGGAACAAGATTAGGCCACTTGGTCCACTGCGTCTGCACAGCCATTCCATCAGCGCTGATTTATTATCCCTTTCAACCCCATTTGCCTACCTTCTCCCTCTAACTGTTGATGCCCTGACTAATCAAGAATCTACCAACCTCTGCTTTAAATGTACTCAATGACTTGGCCTCCACAGCCATCTGTGGCAATGAATTCCACAGATTCATCAGCCTCTGGCTAAAGAAATTCCTTCTTATCTCACTTCTAAATGGATGTCCCTCTATTCTGAGACTGTGCCCTCTGGTTCTGATGGCTCCGGCCATCATTTCTATTGTCCACATCATTGACATATGACATGATAAGAAGACGGTCCCAACACAGATCCTGTGAAACACCACTAGTCACCGGCAGGCAACCAGAAAAGGCCCCATTATTCTGACAATTTGCCTCTTGCCAGTCAGTCAATCTTCTATCCATGTTAGTACCTTTCATGTAATATCACGGGCTGTTGTCTTGATAAGCAGCCTCCTTGTCAAAGGCCTTCTGAAAATTCAAGTAACCAACACCCACTGATTCTCCTTTGTCTGTCCTGCCTGTTATTTCCTCAATGAATTCCAACAGATTAGTCAGGCAAAATTTTTCCTTAAAGAAAACATGCTGACTACTGCCTATTTATTATGTGCCTCCAAGTAACCCAAAACCTCATTCTTAATAAAGGACTCCATCAACTTCCCAACCACTGAAGTCAGGCTAACTGGTCTCTTCTGTCTCCCTCCCTTCTTAAAGAGTAAAGTAACATTTGAAAATTTCCTGTGCTCTGGAACCATTCCAGAATCTACTCACCCTTGAAATATCATTGCTATCTCTTCACTATCTCTTCAGATAAATCTTTCAGATCCCTGGGATATGGACTATCTGACCCAGATGACTTATCTACCATCAGACCTTGCAGCTTTCCAGGCACCTTCTCCTTATAGTAACAACCACACTCACTTCTGTCCCCTAACACTCTTGAATTTCTGGCATACTGCTAGTGTCTTCGACAGTGAAGACTGATGCAAAATACTCATGAAGTTCATTCACCGTTTCCCACATTACTACCTCTTCAGCATCATTTTGTAGCATCCATATACCCCTCTTGCCTCTCTTTTACTCTTTACATATCTGAAAATTTTTGGGCTCCTCTTTGATATTTTTGGCTAGCTTACCTTTGTATTCTTTCTTTCCAGGATGAACTACAACAATTGTTCATCCCAGTTTGGCAAAAGAATAAATCAGGGAAGGTAGTGCACCCATGGCTGACACGGGAAATTAGGGATAGTATCAATTCCAAAGAAGAAGCATACAAATTAGCCAAAAAAAGCAGCACACCTGAGGACTGGGAGAAATTCAGAGTCCAGCAGAGGAGGACAAAGGGCTTAATTAGGAAAGGGAAAAAAGATTATGACAGAAAACTGGCAGGGAACATAAAAACTGACTGTAAAAGCTTTTATAGATATGTGAAAAGAAAAAGATTGGTTAAGACAAATGTAGGTCCCCTACAGACAGAAACAGGTGAATTGATTATGGGGAACAAGAACATGGCAGACCAATTGAATAACTACTTTGGTTCTGTCTTCACTAAGGAGGACATAAATAATCTTTCGGAAATAGTAGGAGACAGAGGGTCTAGTGAGATGGAGGAACTGAGGGAAATACATGTTAGTAGAGGAGTGGTGTTAGGTAAATTGAAGGGATTAAAGGCAGATAAATCCCCAGGGCCAGATGGTCTGCATCCCAGAGTGCTTAAGGAAGTAGCCCAAGAAATAGTGGATGCATTAATGATAATTTTGCAAAACTCTTTAGATTCTGGATTAGTTCCTGAGGATTGGAGGGTGGCTAATGTAACCCCACTTTTTAAAAAAGGAGGGAGAGAGAAACCAGGGGATTAGAGACCGGTTAGCCTAACATTGGTGGTGGGGAAAATGCTAGAGTCAGTTTTCAAAGATGTGATAACAGCACATTTGGAAAGCAGTGAAATCATCGGACAAAATCAGCATGGATTTGTGAAAGGAAAATCATGTCTGACGGATCTCATAGAATTTTTTGAGGATGTAACTAGTAGAGTGGATAGGGGAGAACCAGTGGATGTGGTATATTTGGATTTTCAAAAGGCTTTTGACAAGGTCCCACACAGGAGATTAGTGTGCAAACTTAAAGCACACGGTATTGGGGGTAAGGTATTGATGTGGGGATAGAGGATTGGTTGGCAGACAGGAAGCAAAGAGTGGGAATAAACAGGACCTTTTCAGAATGGCAGGCAGTGACTAGTTGGGTACTGCAAGGCTCCGTGCTGGGACCACAGTTGTTTACAATATATATTAATGACTTAGATGAGGGAATTAAATGCAGCATCTCCAAGTCTGCGGACGGGTGACACGAAGCTGGGCGGCAGTGTTAGCTGTGAGGAGGATGTTAAGAGGATGCAGGGTGACTTGGATAGGTTAGGTGAGTGGGCAAGTTCATGGCAGATGCAATTTAATGTGGATAAATGTGAGGTTATCCACTTTGGTGGCAAAAACAGGAAAACAGATTATTATCTGAATGGTGGCCGATTAGGAAAAGGGGAGGTGCAACCAGACCTGGGTGTCATTATACACCAGTCATTGAAAGTGGGCATGCAGGTACAGCAGGCGGTGAAAAAGGCGAATGGTATGCTGGCATTTATAGCGAGAGGATTTGAGTACAGGAGCAGGGAGGTACTACTGCAGTTGTACAAGGCCTTGGTGAGACCACACCTGGAGTATTGTGTGCAGTTTTGGTCCCCTAATCTGAGGAAAGACATCCTTGCCATAGAGGGAGTACAAAGAAGGTTCACCAGCTTGATTCCTGGGATGGTAGGGCTTTCATATGATGAAAGACTGGATCGACTAGGCTTATACTCGTTGGAATTTAGAAGATTGAGGGGGGATCTTATTGAAACGTATAAAATCCTAAAGGGATTGGACAGGCTAGATGCAGGAAGATTGTTCTCGATGTTGGGGAAGTCCAGAACGAGGGGTCACAGTTTGAGGATTAAGGGGAAGCCTTTTAGGACCGAGATTAGGAAAAACTTCTTCACACAGAGAGTGGTGAATCTGTGGAATTCTCTGCCACAGGAAACAGTTGAGGCCAGTTCATTGGCTATATTTAAGAGGGAGTTAGATATGGCCCTTGTGGCTACGGGGATCAGGGGGTATGGGGGAAGGCTGGTACAGGGTTCTGAGTTGGATGATCAGCCATGATCATACTGAATGGCGGTGCAGGCTCGAAGGGCCGAATGGCCTACTCCTGCACCTATTTTCTATGTTTCTATGTTTCCTTTCTTTATGGGTTTTTACTTGCCTTCTGTTGGTTTTTAAAAGTTTCCCAATCTTCTAACATCCTACTATATTATATGCCCTCTCTTCGGCTTTTATGCCGTCTTTGACTTCCCTTATCGGCCACCGTTGTCTCATCCTCCCTTTGAAATACTTAGAAACATAGAAACATAGAAAACCTACAGCACAATACAGGCTCTTTGGCCCACAATGCTGTGCCAAACATGTACTTAGTTTAGAAATTGCCTAAGGTTACCCATAGCCCTCTATTTTTCTGAGCTCCATGTACCTGTCCAGGAGTCTCTTGAAAGACCCTATTGTATCCACCTCCACCACCGTCACCGGCAGCCCATTCCATGCACTCACCACTCTCTGCATAATAAACTTACCCCTGATGTCCCCTCTGTGTCTACTTCCAAGCACCTTAAAACTGTGTCCTCTCGTCATCTTTGGGATGTATCTATCGTGCGGCTTCCAAATTGCCCCTAGGAACTCCAGCCATTGCTGTTCTGTCGTCATCCTTGCTAATCTCTCCATCCAATCAAGTTTGGACAGCTCCTCTCTCATGCCTCTGTAATATCCTTTACTCCATTGTAATACTGATACATCAGATTTTAGCTTCTCCCTTTCAAACTGCAGAGTGAATTTTATCATATTATGATCACTGTCACTTAAAGGTTCCTTAATCAAATCTGGTTCATTACCCTATCCAGAATTACCTTTCTTCTAGTGGGCTCATCCACAAGCTGCTCTAAAAAAGCCATCTCATAGGCATTCTACAACTTTCCTCTCTTGGGATCTAGCACCAATCCAATTTTCCCAATCTACTTGCGTATTGAAAATCTCCCATGACTATCGTAACATTCAGCCAAAGACTCATTCCACTGAGATGCAACACTGAGCATCATAGGAAGTCATTCCTGCCTGTGGCCATCAAACTTTACAACTCCTCCCTTGGAGGGTCAGACACCCTGAGCCAATAGGCTGGTCCTGGACATATTTCCTGGCATAATTTACATATTACTATTTAATTATTTATGGTCTTATTACTATTTAATTATTTATGGTGCAACTGTAACGAAAACCAATTTCCCCCGGGATCAATAAAGTATGACTATGACTATGACTATGTAACATTGCCCTTTTGACAAGCACCTTCTATCTCCCATTGAAATTTATATCCCACATCCTGGCTGCTGTTCAGGGGCTGTGTACAACTTGCATCAGGGTATTTTTACCCTTGTAGGTTCTTAACTCTACCCACAAGGATTCTACATCTTTTCATCTTACTTCACTTCTTCTGCAGGAATTGATTTCATTTTTTACCAACAAAGGCTAACTAAATTAATCTCTTCTGCCTACACAATGTCTATTTTCCTTCCACTCATGTACTTATCTGAGCATCTCTAATGTATCTGTCTCTACCACCAACCGACTCAGCACATTCCAGGCATCCACCACTCTGTGTAAAAAACTTGCACTAACATCTCCTTTGAAATTACCCCTCTCAGCTGAAACCAAAGTCAGTAACAGAAACCGTACTCTGCACCCACCTCAACTCCAGTAAGAGCCTGACACCTTGACACAGACATGTTTATTCTGCTTCCTGTCCATTACCCCATTTCCCCCTCTGCGTAAACATTAACGACGAATACACAAGCCTTTATTATCTAACTTTCTGGAGGTGTGTACCTCATCAAATGTGTTTGATAAGGCACCATTATGATGCATTCAGTAATGAGCACAGTCAGAGTGACGGAGATCTGGTGAAAGTAATTCGCTGCTGCTGCCCATTCCACTGAGATTTGGAGTGGGTTTATCAGATAAATGCTCACAGTCTTATCGTTCACCAGCAGCTGGCAACATCTGCAGTTCAAGGGCACATTGGTCTGTCTCACTGCAACTTGCAGACCAGGATTCACAGAGGACTGAATCTGTGAGAGCGAGAATCAATTAATCCACCCACGATTTGTCCTGCAGGTTTTACACTGAAGTACAAATAGTTTTTTGTTGAAACCCGTTGTTGAATCTGCAATTCAAATCATACTCACTCACATGAAAAGACAATGTGTCCTCACATCGTCTCAGCCGCTTTAAATAAATCAGATCAATGACTACAGTTTAAACCTTCCCTCCTTGATCCACTGGTCACTCACCCTCCAGTAACTCACCCTCAGTCACTCACCCTCGGTCACTCACTCTCCAGTCACTCACCCTCGGTCACTCACCCTCCAGTCACTCACTCTCCCATAACTCACCCTCGGTCACTCACCCTCCAGTAACTCACCCTCCCATAACTCACCCTCGGTCACTCACCCTCCAATAACTCACCCTCGGTCACCCGCCCTTCAGTCACTCACCCTCACTCACCCTCCAGTAACTCATCCTTGGTCACTCACCCTCCAATAACTCACCCTTGGTCACTCACCCTCCAGTAACTCACCCTCCAGTAACTCACCCTCAGTCACTCACCCTCGGTCACTCACCCTCCAGTCACTCACCCTCGGTCACTCACCCTCCAGTCATTCACCCTCCAGTAACTCACCCTCGGTCACTCACCCTCCAGTCACTCACCCTCCCATAACTCACCCTCGGTCACTCACCCTCCAATAACTCACCCTCGGTCACCCGCCCTTCAGTCACTCACCCTCACTCACCCTCCAGTAACTCATCCTTGGTCACTCACCCTCCAATAACTCACCCTTGGTCACTCACCCTCCAGTAACTCACCCTCCAGTAACTCACCCTCAGTCACTCACTCTCGGTCACTCACCCTCCAGTCACTCACCCTCGGTCACTCACCCTCCAGTCACACCCTCCCATAACTCACCCTCAGTCACTCACCCTCCAGTCACTCACCCTCCCATAACTCACCCTCAGTCACTCACCACCCAATAACTCACCCTCGGTCACTCACCCTCTAGTCACTCACCCTCCAGTCACTCACCCTCCGTCACTCACCCTCCAGTCACTCACCCTCAGTCACTCACCCTCGGTCACTCACCCTCCAGTAACACCCTCGGTCACTCACCCTCCAGTAACTCACCCTCGGTCACTCACCCTCCAGTAACTCACCCTTGGTCACTCACCCTCCAGTCACTCAACTTTGGCCACTCACCCTCCAGTCACTCACTCTCCAGTAACTCACCCTCCAGTAACTCACTCTGCGGTCACTCACTGTGGTCACTCACCGGTCACTCACTCTGCGGTCACTGACTCTGCGGTCACTCACTCTGCGGTCACTCACTGTGGTCACTCACTCTGCGGTCACTGACTCTGCGGTCACTCACTCTGCGGTCACTGACTCTGCGGTCACTCACTGCGGTCACTCACTGTGGTCACTGACTCTGCGGTCACTCACTGTGGTCACTGACTCTGTGGTCACTCACTCTGTTGTCACTCACTCTGCAGTCACTCACTGTGGTCACTCACTCTGTGGTCACTCACTCTCTGGTTACTCACTCTCCGGTCACTCACTCTGTGGTCACTCACTCTGCGGTCACTGACTCTGCGGTCACTCACTGCAGTCACTCACTGTGGTCACTGACTCTGCGGTCACTCACTCTGTTGTCACTCACTCTGCGGTCACTCACTGTGGTCACTCTGTGGTCATTCACTCTGTGGTCACTCACTCTCCGGTCACTCACTCTGCGGTCACTCACTCTGTGGTCACTGACTCTGTGGTCACTCACTCTGCGGTCACTCACTCTGTGGTCACTCACTGTGTGCTCACTGACTTTGTGGTCACTCACTCTCCGGTCACTCACTGTGTGGTCACTCACTCTGTGGTCACTCACTCTGCAGTCATTCACTCTGTGGTCACTCACTCTCTGGTCATTCACTCTCCGGTCACTCACTGTGTGGTCACTCATCCTCAGTCACTCACCCTCCAATCACTCACCCTTGGTCACTCACCCTCCAGTAACTCACCCTCGGTCACTCACCCTCCAGTCACTCACCCTCCAGTAACTCACTCTGCGGTCACTGACTCTGCGGTCACTCACTGTGTGGTCACTCACTCTGTGGTCTCTCACTCTGCGGTCACTCACTGTGTGGTCACTCACTCTGCGGTCACTCACTCTGTGGTCATTCGCTGTGTGGTTACTCACTCTCCGGTCACTCACTCTCCGGTCACTCACTGTGTGGTCACTCACTGTGTGGTCACTGACTCTGTGGTCACTGACTCTGGTCACTCACTCTCCGGTCACTCACTGTGTGGTCACTCACTCTGCGGTTACTGCCTCTCAGCACTGGTCAGAGACCTCCAGTCAGAATCTCGCCCTTCCACATTTACTCTCTCAGTTCCACGGCCAACGTGATCACTGGACTTCAGCTCTCCAATTATTTTCAGGCAGTTAAGCTGGCTGGGCTCGAGTTACTGTATTTACTGTTTTTCATCTTTCTGTGGGCTGGGACATCATTTCCCAGCAGTTCTCTGGCTCCAGCTCATCCCCAATCTGTTCCTGAGTCTTCAGACCTCTGAACCTGCTCCTGGGTGGTAGTATTGAGAAGAGGGTTGATAGGTAGCCTTAATGATGGATGCCACCTTCTTGAGGCATTGTCTTTTGAGGGTGCACACACAAAACGCTGGAGGAACTCAGCAGGTCAGGCAGCATCTATGTAAAAGAGTAAACAGCTGACAGTTCAGGCCGAGGTGCTTTATCTGGACTGAAACACTGACTGTTTACTCTTCTCCAGCATTTTAAGCGTGTTGTTTGCATTTCCAGCATCTGCAGATTTTTTCATGTTTGTCAGCTTCTTGAAGGTGACCATGATGCTGGGGAAGCCAGTGTCCATGACAGAACTGGCTCAGTTTACAACTTTTTGCAGATTTTTCTGACAGGTGTTGATGCCAGGACTGTCTTTTGTGGATGAAGCCACACTCAGGTTGGAGGAACAACACCTTGTATTCCGTCTGGGTAGCCTCCAACCTGATGGCATGAACATTGACTTCTCTAACTTTCGCTAATGCCCCACCTCCCCCTCGTACCCCATCCGTTATTTATTTATATACACACATTCTTTCTCTCTCTCTCCTTTTTCTCCCTCTATCCCTCTGACTATACCCCTTGCCCATCCTCTGGTTCCCCCGCCCCCTTGTCTTTCTCCCCGGACCTCCTGTCCCATGATCCTCTCGTATCCCCTTTGCCAATCACCTGTCCAGCTCTTGGGTCCATCCCTCCCCCTCCTGTCTTTTCCTATCATTTTGGATCTCCCCCTTCCCCTCCAACTTTCAAATCCCTTACTCACTCTTCCTTCAGTTAGTCCTGACGAAGGGTCTCGGCCCGAAACATCGACTGTACCTCTTCCTACAGATGCTGCCTGGCCTGCTGCGTTCACTAGCAACTTTGATGTGTGTGGCTTGAATTTCCAGCATCTGCAGATTTCCTTGTGTTTGCAAAGTAGTAATCAATTGGTCTGTCATGTCCGTGTTCCCCATGATCAATTCGCCTGTTTCTGACTGTAAGGGACCTACATTTGTCTTAACCAATCTTTTTTTTTCACATATCTATAAAAGCTTTTAATGTCAGTTTTTATGTTCCCTGCCAGCTTTCTCTCATAATCTTCTTTCCCTTTCCTAATTAAGCCCTTTGTCCTCCTCTGCTGGACTCTGAATTTCTCCCAGTCCTCAAGTGTGCCGCTTTTTCTGGCTAATTTGTATGTTTCTTCTTTGGAATTGATACTATCCCTAATTTCCCTTGTCAGCCACGGGTGCACTACCTTCCCTGGTTTATTCTTTTGCCAAACTGGGATGAACAATTGTTGTAGTTCATCCATGCGATCTTTAAATGCTTGCCATTGCATATCTACCGTCAATCCTTTAAGTATCATTTGCCAGTCTATCTTAGCTAATTCACGTCTCATACCTTCAAAGTTACCCTTCTTTAAATTCAGAACCCTTGTTACTGAATTAACTATATCACTCTCCATCTTAATGAAAAGTTCCACCATATTATGGTCACTCTTACCCAAGGGGCCTCGTACGACAAGATTGCTAACTAACCCTTGCTCAAAATTGCTCAAAAACAACCCATTTGTCCAACTTCTCGTTATCGCCCATGCCCTCTAATCCAGGTAAACCTCTTCTGCACCCTCTCCAAAGCCTCGACTTCCTTCCTGTAGTGGGTGAGCAGAGCTATGTGCCGTACTCCAGCATTGACTCTGCACACAGACAGCACACCACTCGCTCATATTCATCTCACAGATTTCAGCCGGACCCAGTCGACTCTCACACTGAGAGGGCTGCTGTGCTGTGTCCAGCAACAGATGGCACTGCCCTCTGCTTCCAACACAACGCAGCCAAAATGAAAATGAAACATACCACTGGCATTCAGGGAAACCAGATGGCCTTTCCAAACTGCTCTGCTCTCTCCGCCGTGAGTGATGGAACTGGTCATGAGAAAGCTGCTGGAATTTAAATCACTGGCCAGATGGACCATTCTGCAAGATTCCCTCTGAGCAGCAGTATAACATTGAGACCCGTACGCCCCTCCCTGAGTGTACCAACCCGCCTCTCAAGCAAGAGCTGATGGGTTCAAAGGTTTCAAAGGTACATTTAATATCAGAGATGCGTACACAATTTACACCCTGAAATGCTTCTTCTTCGCAACCGTTCATGAAAACAGAGGAATGCCCCCAAAGAATGAATGTCAGTTAAATGTTAGCGCCCCAAAGCCCCCGCCCCCAGCAGATACATGGAGTTAACTTGATAAGACAGGATGGAGAAAGCTCAGCGAAAGTGTTTTTTATTTTACAGAGACACAAGAGGGACTGTAGCTGCAGGAAACCTGGAGCAATACACAGTCTACTGGAGAAACTCAGAGGGTCAGGCAGAGTCTTTGGAGGAGAATAAACAGCCCATGTTTCACACCAAGACCCTTAATCAGGAAAGTGGGGATGGGAAGGATAAAAAGGTGCGAGAAGGCTGGGGTAAGAGCTGACGGGTGACAGGTGAATCCACGTGCACACAGAACAGTACAGGCCCTTCAGCCCACAAAGCTGTACTGACCTTTTAACCTACTCCAAGATCAGCTAAGTGGGTGACAGCAGGAGAGGGTGAGGGAGTGTGGGAATGATGGGAGGTGATAGGTCTGAGGAAAATGGAATCTGACAGGAGAGGATGGTGGAGCACAGAATAAGAGAATGAAGTGGGAGGGAACTGGAGGGAGAAATGGGGTGGGTGTTGATGAGCAGATGGAGAGGGGAAGGAGATGGGATGGTGGGGGCCTGCTTGTTACTTCCTTGAAGAACTCTAACAGATTTGTCAGGCAAGATTGCCCTTTACAGAAACCATGCTGGCTGTGACTTATTTTATCATTAGTCTCCAAGTACCTCGAAAACTTCATTCTTAATAATGGACTCCAACACTTTCCCAATTACTGAGGTTAGGTCAACTGACCTATAATTTCCTTTCTTCTGCCTTCTTCCCTTCTTGAGTGAGGTGACATTTGCAATCTTCCACTCCTCTGGGATCAAGTGATTCTTGAAAGATCATTACCAATGCATCCGTTATCTTTTTAGCAACCTTTCTCAGGACTCTGCTCTGTAGTCCATCTTGTCTACGTAACTTATCCATCTTAAAACCCTTGAGTTTCCTTCACACTTTTTCCTTTGTAATAGCAATGGCACTTACTCTTGCTCCCTGACACTCTGGCACACTGCTACAGTGAAAACTGGTGAAAAGTACCTATTAAGTTCATCTGCCATTTTTTTGTCCCCCCAATTGCAGGGGCCCTGGCAGAAATATTTAAAATGTCCTTAGCCAGAGATATGGTGCCAGAGGACTGGAGGGTAGCTCATGTTGTCCTGTTGTTTAAAAAAGGCTCCAAAAGTAAACCAGGTAATTACAGACCGGTGAGCCTGACATCAGTAGTAGGTAAATTACTGGAAGGTGTTCTGAGAGATTGTATATACAAGTATTTGGACAGCCAAGGGCTGATTAAGGATAGACAGCAGGCTTTGTGCGTGGTAGATTGTGTTTAACAAATCTTGTAGAGTTTTTTGAGGAGGTTACCAAGAAAGTAGATGAAAGAAAGGCTGTGGATGTTGGCTTCATGGACTTTAGTAAGGCCTTTGACAAGGTCCCACATGGGAGGTTAGTTCAGAAGGTTCAGACACTAGGTATCCATGGGGAGGTTGTAAACTGGATTCGAAATTGGCTATGTTGGAGAAGACAGAGAGTAGTAGTGGATGACTGCTTCTCAGACTGGAAGCCTGTGACTAGTGGTGTGCCTCAAGGATCTGTGCTGGGACCATTGTTGACCATTGGATGCTTTCCTGGTGTCATGGATTCTTGATTACCTGACTGACAGACCACAGTACGTGTGCTTGCAACACTGTGCGTCCGACAGAGTGATCAGCAGCACTGGGGCTCCACAGGGGACTATCTTGTCTCCCTTTCTCTTCACCATTTACACCTCGGACTTCAACTACTGCACAGAGTCTTGTCATCTCCAGACGTTTTTGGATGACTCTGCCATAGTTGGATGCATCAGCAAGGGAGATGAGGCTGAGTACAGGGCTATGGTAGGAAACTTTGTCACATGGTGTGAGCAGAATTATCTGCAGCTTAATGTGAAAAAGACTAAGGAGCTGGTGGTAGACCTGAGGAGAGCTAAGGTACCGGTGACCCCTGTTTCCATCCAGGAGGTCAGTGTGGACATGGTGGAGGATTACAAATACCTGGGGATACGAATTGACAATAAACTGGACTGGTCAAAGAACTGAGGCTGTCTACAAGAAGGGTCAGAGCCGTCTCTATTTCCTGAGGAGACTGAGGTCCTTTAACATCTGCCGGACGATGCTGAGGATGTTCTACGAGTCTGTGGTGGCCAGTGCTATCATGTTTGCTGTTGTGTGCTGGGGCAACAGGCTGAGGGTAGCAGACACCAACAGAATCAACAAACTCATTCGTAAGGCCAGTGATGTTGTGGGGATGGAACTGGACTCTCTCACAGTGGTGTCTGAAAAGAGGATGCTGTCCAAGTTGCACGCCATCTTGGACAATGTCTCCCATCCACTACATAATGTACTGGGTGGGCACAGGAGTACATTCAGCCAGAGACTCATTCCACCAAGATGCAGCACAGAGTGTCATAGGAAGTCATTCCTGTCTGTGGCAATCAAACTTTACAACTCCTCCCTTGGAGGGTCAGACACCCTGAGCCAATAGGCTGGTCCTGGACTTATTTCTTGCATAAATAATTTACATATTACTATTTAACTATTTATGGTTTTATTACTATTTATTATTTATGGTGCAACTGTAACGAAAACCAATTTCCCCCAGGATCAATAAAGTATGACTATGACTATGACTATTGTTTGTTGTCTATATCAATGATCTAGATGATAATGTGGTAAATTGGATCAGCAAGTTTGCTGATGACACTAAGATAGGAGGCGTTGTGGACAGCGAGGAAGGCTTTCAAAGGTTGTAGGGGGATCTGGACCAACTGGAAAAATGGGCCAGAAAATGGCAGATGGAATTTAAAGCAGACAAGTGTGAGGTGTTGCATTTTGGAAGGACAAATCAAGGTAGGGCACACACAGTAAATGGTAGGGCACTGAGGAGTGTGGAGGAACAAAGGGATCTGGGAGTTCAGATACATAATTCCCTGAAAGTGGCATCGCAGGTAGACAGAGTTGTAAGGAAGGCTTTTGGCATCCTGGCATTCATAAATCAAAGTATTGAGTATAGGAGTTGGGATGTTATGGTGAGGTTGAAAAATAGATTGGTGAGGCCAAATTTGGAGTATTGTGTACAGTTCTGGTCACCTAACTATGGGAAGGATCTTTGTAAGATTGAAAGAGTGCAGAGAAGATTTACTATGATGTTGCCGGGTCTTCAGGAGTTGAGGTACAGGGAAAGATTGAACAGGTTAGGACTTTATTCCTCGGAGCATAGGAGAATGAGGGGAGATTTGATAGAGGTTTACAAAATTATGGGGGGTATAGACAGAGTAAATGTGAATAGGCTCTTTCCACAGATTAGGAGAGATAAATACGAGAGGACATGGCTTTAGGGTGAAAGGGGAAAGGTTTAGGGGGAACATTAGGGGGAACTTCTTCACTCAGTATCATTTTTCAGTAGCCAATATCAACTCTCACCTCCCTTTTACTCTTTATACAACTGAAACAGGGAATCCTGTAAATGTTACTCGACCTGAGTCCCAGGTCATCTCTGAGCCACACAAACTGTGACTTAAACTTCCTCACACTTTTGTGGATGATATTAATCTGGTATTTCTTCAGGATCCTGCTGATCCTTTCAGAAACTGTGGAAAGATAGAGAAGACAGGTTCCTCCCCGTTGTTCGGAACCTCATGCATAATCGTCTTATTTCCTTTGGGAGACTCTCTGGGTCCGAAATAGTTTTCATTTGGTTAGTCAAAGTAGAAAGAACTGCTGTATGTCGGGAGGTGTGGTGGTGGCTGTTATTGTTTAGGTATAGGTCTGTATGAGTGGGTTTCTGATAGACGCCATGTTCGAGGCTACTGTCCGGTTTCCACCATACAAAAATGTTCAAGAACGGGAGGCAACAATTCATCTCCGTCTCCATCTCCATTGTAAATTGAATGTTTGGATGTATACTGTTCAGATATTCATGGTACTGTTCAAGTTTCCTGAGTCCATGAGCCAAGTAAACATCAAGGATTCTGGAGACAGGAAAATTCTCTGGGTCACTCCAGTCCCATTACCCCACCTTGCTGGAATTCAGAGCAAACAACATCGAGCTCTAGGTTAATTGGAGTGATGGATTCATAGTGTTATGCCGTGAGGAAATAAATTCACCCAACTCTCCCTTGCCACTCAGGGTGTTTACTCAAGCCGGACCCATTTGTCTACCTTTGGCCAATATACCTCGAAACCTTTCCTATCCATAGGCCTGACAAAATGCTTTTTAAAAATTTATAATTGTGCCCACCTCTACCACTTCCTCAGGCAGTTTGTTCCCCATACTCACCAGCCTGTGGAAAACTTATTGCTCAGATCCCTTTTATACCTTTCCCCTTTACCTTTTAACCTACGTGCAGGGCCCATTTGATTAGGTACCTCCTGCACACCACTCTTATAATGCATGGTTACTTGATTTCCTGTCAGCTGGAACCAGACTGTCCATTCCCTCTGACCTCTCATTAACAAGGTGTTTTCACCCACCGAATTGCCGCTCTTGGATGATTTTTGTTTCTCACAGCATTCTCTGTAAACTCTAGAGACTGCTTTGTGTGTGAAAATCCCAGGAGATCAGCAGTTTCTGAGATACTTAAACCACTCCGCCTGGCAGCAACAATTATTCTACGATCAAAGTCACCTCGATCACATTTCTTCCCCATTCTGATGTTTGGTCTGAACAACAGCTGAACCTCTTGACCATGTCTGCATGCTTTTGTGCATTGAGTTGCTGCCACATGTTTGGCTGATTAGATATTTGCATTAATAAGCAGGAGTACAGGTGTACCTAATAAAGTGGCCCCTGAGTGTATGTCCTCTAACTTTAGACTAGGGAAAAGTCTGTGACCACTTACACTAACTATACCCATCAATTGTAACCCTTTATACCACCTCTGCAGGGAAGACCGTCCTAGCCTGTCCAGTCTTCCTTAATGCCTCAACGCCTTCTGTCCAGGAAATAATCTTGTGAAAATTTTCTGCACCTCTTTCCCTTAGCAGGGCAACCAAAATTGTACACAAGACCACAAGCACGGAGTACCAATGCCTTGTGCACAGGTAACATGACTTCCCAACTCTTACACTTTGCGGTCTGACCAACGAAGACGTGCATACCAAACAACTTCTTCAATACTCCAGCTACATAATTGAACCACAACCCATGGTTGGGGCAAACCTATGTGGTCATGGGGAGAATGTAGAAACTTCCTACAGACAGCAGCAGGAACTGATTCCCAATCACTGATCACTGGCACAGTAAAGCACTGTTGTAACCGGTACACCATGTCACAGCCCAGTGGAAGAGTTTGCAATGTAACTAGAACCTGATTAGTGCTTTACACTGATGTTGTCAAGGGAGGAGAGACTGTACTGGAGAACACTCTCAAAGAAGTCCCTGTGATCATTCCTGACCACCGGAAAGGCCAGCTGGGGTCCCTGTTCCACTCGTTTGGCACTGTAACACAGCGGTGATACAACCAGAAGCTGCATGAGTATTCTGGAGGCAGCGGTTTACATCCCGCTTAAAGCAGCCGGGGAATGTAAATTCAATTAAATAACACTGGAATTTAAAAGCCCTTCTTAGTGCTGGTGAGCATGAAACCACCAGATGGTCATAAAGAACAATCTGGCTCTGTGTCATCCCCTGGGGGAAGGTAGCTGTCACCTTGACCTAATCTGGCCTGCGTGCAGCTCCAGGCTCGTGGCAAGTCTGAACCAGTCTCCTCCAGGACAACGAAGGATCACTGATGAAAGCTTGGCTCGCTCCTAATGCATAATGAATGATCTCACTTTAAGGGCCCTTTACCTTGTTATTTCATGCTCCTGTTATTTATTGCTATTTATTAATATTTACATTTGCACAATTTTTTGTCTTCTACATTCTCACTCTTTTATTGATCCTGTTTACAGTTCCCATTCTATAGATTTGCCGAGTATGCGCACTGAATCTCGGGGTTGTATCTGGTGACGTGTGTACTCTGATAATAAATTTTACTTTGCATTTTAAAATTTAATAAGACCATAAGTACAGCCGTGGTTGACAAGGGAAGCCAAAGCTAATTTAAAAGCAAAAGAAAGGCATACAACAAAGCAAAAATTAGTGGGAAGATAGAGGATTCGGAAACTTTTAAAAACCTACAGAAAGCAACTAGAAGAATCATCGGGGGGAACTGATTAAATAGAAAAGCATGCTAGCAAACAATATCGAAATGGATAATAAAAACTTTTTCAAGTATGTAAAAAATGAAAGAGAGATGAGAGTGGATAGAGGACTGCTAGAAAATGAGACTGGAGAAATAATAATAGGAGACAAGAAGATGACAGATGAACTATATGAGTATTTCACATTAGTCTTCACTGTGGAAGACACTAGCAGTGTGCCAGATGCTGTAGTGTGTGAAGGAGGAGAAGTGAATGCAGCTACTATTACAAGGGAGAAGGTGCTCAAAAAGCTGAAATCCTAAGGGTACATTAGTCACCTGGACCCGATGAACTGGGTTCTGAAAGAGGTAGTGGTAGTGATTGTGCAGACATTAGCAATGATCTTTCAAAAAAAATCATTGGACTCTGGAATGGCGCCAGAGGACTGGAAAATTCCAAATGTCACCCCACTCTTTAAGAAAGGAAGAAGGCAGCAGAAAGGAAATTATAGACCAGTTAGCCTGACCTCAGTGGTTGGGAAGATGTTGGAGTCAATTGTTAAGGATGAGGTTATGGAGTACTTGGTGACACAGGACAAAGTCAGCATTATTTCCTCAAGGGAAAATCTTGCCTGACAAAACTGTTGGAATTCTTCGAGGAGATTACAAGTAGGATGGATAAAGGGGATGCAGTGGATGTTGTATATATGGATTTTCAGAAGGCCTTTGACAAGGTGCCACACATGAGGCTGCTTACCAAGTTAAGAGCCTATGGTATTACAGGAAAGTTACGAACATGGTTAGAGTATTGGCTGATTGACAAGAGGCAGTGAGTGGGAATAAAAGGATCCTTGTCCGGTTGGCTGCCAGTGACTAGTGGTGTTCCACAGGGGTCGGTGTTGGGACCACTTCTTTTTATGCTGTATATCAGTGATTCAGATGATGGCATAGATGGCTTTGTTGCCAAGGTTACAGATGTTAGGAAGATTGGTGGAGGGACAGGTAGTGTTGAGGAAACAGGTAGGCTGCAGAAGGACTTACAGAGATTTGGAGAATGGGCAAGAAAGTGGTAAATGAATTACGAGATTGGAAAATGCATGGTCATGTACTTAGTAGAGAAATTAAAGAGGAGACTATTTTCTAAACGTGGAGAGAATCCAAACATCTGAGATGCAAAGACACTTGGGAGTCCTTGTGCAGAACACCCTAAAGGTTAACTTGCAGGTTGAGTCGGTGGTGAGGAAAGCAAATGCAATATTAGCATTCATTTCAAGAGATCTTGAATGGGTGTCAAAGGTTATGGGGATAAAGCAGGAGACCATGGTTGAGAGGGAAAATAAATCAGCGATGATTGAATGGTGGAACAGACCTGATGGTTCAAATAGCCTAATTCTGCTTCTCTTTCTTATAAGACCATAAGACATAGGAGCAGAATTAGGCCATTTGGCCCATCAAGTCTGCTCTGCCACTCAATCATGGCTGATCCTTTTTTCCCCTCCTCACCCCATTCCCTGTCCTTCTCCCCATAACCTTTGATGTCACGTCCAATCAAGAACCTACCAAACTCTGCCTTAAATACACCCAATAGCCTGGCCTCCACAGCTTCTTGTGGTAATGAATTCCACAAATTCACCACCCCCTGACTAAAGAAATTTCTTCATTTCTCTATTTTAAGTGAATGCCCCACTATCCTGAGGATGTGCCCTCTTGTCCTACACTACCCCACCATGGGAAACTTCCTTTCCACATCTACTCTGTCTAGGCCTTTCAACATTCAAAAAATTTTAATGAGATCCCCCCCCCCCATCCTTCTAAATTCCACCGAGTACAGACCCAGAGCTATTAAGCATTCCTCATATGATAATCTTTTCATTCGCGGAATCATCCTTGTGAACCTCCTCTAGACACTCTCCAATGCCAGCCCATCTTTTCTTCGATGAGGAATCCAAAACTATTCACAATATTTAAGGTGAGGCCTCACCAGTGCCTTATAAAGCCTCAGTATATTGAAGAAGATCCAGGCTGACATTTGAATGTGTGGGCAATCTCTGCCTTGTGCTTGCTTCAATCAGAATGACAATTTCACTGAATTGTATGTTCAATTGACAATTGCCTGGGAAAATCAACAAACTACATTGTTACAGGCTATAGGTCAATCAACACACACTAAATTATGGCCAGAAATCTAGAAGTCAACCTTTCATAATTTGATTTTACAATCACCCACACTTTAATCCAATCACAGTCAATCACCAGAGATAAAGCATATTCAGTGGCTTCAACAATGCTATTTCAGAAGGATGTTGTAAATAAGGCAATGTTTAACTGGTAAAAGTGTTGCCATCATCATTGTGAATGGAAGCTGTCCTCAGCATCGCCACTATTGACAGCACCAGAGTCTCTGACTCTCCAATGGGAGGAAACAAAATCAATCAAACTTGTACCTTGATGCCGTTTCCAAGGAAACCAAAGTTTCCTTGTGCCAGTGGGATTGTTGTGGGAGGACAGTTAGACAAGGGAGGAAGAGAACAAATGTAATCCCTTCCTAAGTACTCATATAATCTGCCGTAGTGGTTCAAAAGAGGTTTGAGTGGGGGTTGTGCTCAGAATGAAGTCAGATTTCACACAGAAGCTGGTCTCATGGATGGCCAGCACCCTTATCTCAATGATTAGTTTGACTCAGTGTCCATCTCCATCGCCACCTCCCTCATGTGTGGAACATTGTTGATGCTGTTCTTCACAAGGCAGATGGCAACATGTGTGTGGGAACTATTCTGATTTCTTCCACCTTCCTTTCCAGTCTGATAAAAGGTCTTGGCCGAAATGTTGACTGTTTTCCCTCTCCACAGATGCTGCCTGACCTGTTGAGATCTCCCAGCATTTTGTGTGTGTTGCTCTGGGTTTCCAGCGTCTGCAGAATCTTTTGTGTTTATGATAGGGGTTCAATTCCCACTGTTGTCTATAAGGAGTTTGTACGTTTTCCCTGTGACTGCGTGGGTTTCCCCCCACATTCCGAAGATGCATGGCTTACAGTTAGTGAACCGTGGACATACAATGTTGGTGCCAGAAGCGTGGCAACACTAGTAGGCTGTCCCCAGAACCGTGTGTATATGGTCCGTATCCCAACATTCCCTGCCCGTTAACACAAATCACACATTTCGCTCTATGTTTTGATGTACACGCGATAAATAAATCTGGATCTGGATCATCAATTTTGACAGATAGTGTGAACATTTTTTTCGAAAGGCGGGGGCAGTCAGCATGAGGCCACGCCTGATAAACGTACCTGAGCGTTTCCAAGGAGGGTCAATGTTTCTCAATGCAGTCTACATGGATTTTCACAAGTCCAGCGAGGTAGACTGGGTATTGAATCATGGGATCCAAGGCAAATTGAGAGGAATTATGAAACTGGAAGGCTAATTCCAAGAGGTTTCCACATGGCTCAGCCCTCAGTTCCTCATGTGGGAACGCAGAGCAGCATGGCACGGGAACAGGGTCTGCAGCCCAGCCATAGAGCAAATACAATCTAAACCAGATGCCTGTCTACGGTTTGTACCCGTCCACCCTTTGCCTGTTCATGTGTCTGTCTAACTTCCTCTCAGAGTCAGTTTTCATCATTACCTCGGCTTTGTTTGCTGCACTCAGAGTGAGGCTGTGGGCTTGCTCCGCACACCCTATCTACGGACTCACTTTCCTTCTGAATACTGTTTGCTTGCTTTTATTGTTTGCCTGATTTGTGTTTCTCCCTCTCTGTGCTTTAGGTGTTCGTTGGTCTTTTTTAGTGGGTTCTTTTTGTTTTCTTGTCTTGTGAGTGCCTGTAAGGAAACGAATCCCGATGTTGTATAATATATACATACTTTGATAATAAACGTACTTTGAATTTGAACACCTGGCAGTGGGTTCCAGCACACACCAATCTGTAACAAAAAACTTGTCTCACACATCTCTTTTCAACTTTCCCCTTCTCACCTTAATCCTCTGTTCTCTGGCATTTGGCATTTCTACCCTGGGAAAGTCCTTGAATTTCAGCCTTACAGAACACAGAACAATACAGCACAGTACAGGCCCTTCAGCCCACAATGTTGTGCTGACCTTTAACCTACTCTAAGATCAATCTAACCCTTCCCTCCCACATAGACCACCATTTTTCTTTCATCCATTAAGGGTCTATTAAATGTCCTGAATGTATCTACCTCTACCACCACCCCTGGCAGTATATTTCACACACCCACCACTCTCTGTATAAAAAAACCTAACTCTGACATCTCACCTATACCACAAAACCATAAGATATAGGAGCAGAATGCTATTCCATCATGGTTGATCTAATTTTCCTCTCAGCCCCAATCTCCTATCTTCTCCCCATATCCTTTCATGCCCTGAACAATCAAGAATCTATACATTCCACCAATTACCTTAAAATTATGGCCACTTGTATTAGCCATTTTCACTCTGGTAAACTTCCTCTGCACCCTCTATAAAGCTTTCACATCCTTCCTATAACATGTTTCAGTCCATTCTGTCTCATAAACTTCCATCAGGTCTCCCCTCAATCTATGCCTCTTATCATCTTGCACACCTCGAACAAATTACCTTTCATTCTTCTTCACTCCAAAGAGAAAAGCTCTGGCTTACTCAACCTTTCCTGACAAGACACGCTCTCTAATCCAGGCAGCATCCTGGTAAACTTCCTCTGCACCCTCTATAAAGCTTTCACATCCTTCCTATAACATGTTTCAGTCCATTCTGTCTCATAAACTTCCATCAGGTCTCCCCTCTGCCTCTGCCATTCCAAATTTGCCCAACCTCTCCTTATAGCTTCTGTGCTCTAATGCAAGCAACATCTTGGTGAATCCTTTCCACACCCTCTACAAACCCTCCACACTCTTTTAGTAAATGGGTGATCAGAAAAGCACACAGTACCCCACATGTGTCCTAACCAAAATTTTATATGCTCTGTAATATGACTTAAATGAATAGAGTGATGAACAAGTTTACAGTTAATAGTAAAAACATGGCTTAGGCCTAAAGCTTAGCTTTCAGTCTGCTGAATATCACAGAGAACAGGTCTCTCTGGCAAGCACAGATCACAAAATGTCTACCATGGAGGTGAGGGAACAGAGTCACATGTCCCTGTGTGTCTGTGCACATCACGTACCCTGAGATGATCTCAGAAGTGGGTTGGGTGTAGGTGCATGCAGTGAGAGCCCACAGACAGCTGAATGTGGATGTATGGAACTCAGTGCCCGAGAGTGTGGGGCAGGCAGTAACCCTTCACTCGGTTACACAGTACCTGGGGGTGCACTTGCAGAGCTGTGACCATGGGATGAAGCTGGGTGGCTCTTTCTCCACCAGCACTTAAATGAGGACCGAGGACTACATAATTTATTGTTATGTTGTAATTTGTCCTCTACTGTGCCTATTGTCTTGTTTATTAATTATTGTACTGCCCTGCACTGTTTTGTGCACTTTATGTAGTCCTGTGCAGGTCTGTAGTCTAGTGCAGTTTTTATGTTGTTTTACGTTGTCTAGTGTAGCCTTGTGCTGTCTCACATAGTCTAGTGCAGTTTTGTGTTGTTTCAGGTAGCACCATGGCCCTGGAGGAATGTTGTTTCGTTTTTACTGTGTATTGTACCAGCAGCTTATGGTCAAAATGACAATAACAATAAACTTGACTTGACTTGACTTGACTTGAGAAGCCTCCTCTGAGTGATTCTCCTGAGATTCTGTAATTCTAGATTCAGGTAGCCCAGGAAACGAACGGATTAACAAACCAATCATTTTACCAGAAACTATCTAATAAACTCTGAGCCATTGCAGGATAGTCTGAGCCTCAGGATAGTTTACAGTGTAACATTTCCAGCTAAAAACCATAAGACACAGGAGCAGAACTAGACCACCGGACCCATTGAGTCTGCTCCACCATTCCATCGTGGCTGATTTATATTCCCTCTCAACCCCATTCTCTTACCTTCTCTCCGTACCTTTTGACACCCTGACTAATCAAGAGTCTATCAACCTTTTCTTTAAATAAACCCAGATGACTTTGCCTCCTCAGCTGACTGTGGCAAAGAATTCCACAGATTCACCACTTTCTGACTGAACAAATCCATCCTCATCTCTGTTCTAAATGGATGTCCCTCTATTCTGAGGCTGTGACCTTTGGTCCTAGACTCCCCCACTATGGGAAACATCCTCTCCACATCCACTCTTTTGAGGCCTTTCAATATTCAATAGGTTTCGATGAGATCCCCTCTTATTCTTCTAAACTCCAATGAATACAGACCTAGAGGCTTCAAACACTCCTCATATGTTAACTCATTTATTCCTGGGATAATTCTCTTGAATCTTCTCTAGCCCTCTCAATGCCAGCACATCTTTTCTTACCAAAGGGGCTTTATGACTGTTTGGATAATACACTTCCAATGCCATGTTCAAGTTTGCTGTTGTAGGCCGAATCAAAGGTGGTGATGAATCAACACATAGGAGGGAGATTGTAAATCCGGCTGAGTGGTGTCATAACAACAACCTCTCACTCAATGTCAGCAAGACCAAGGGACCGATTATAGACTTCAGGAGAAGGAAACCAGACATCCATGAACCAGTCCTCATTGGAGGATCTGAGGTGGAAAGGGTCAACAACTTTAAATTTCTAGGTGTTATTATTTATGGGACCGGCACATAAATGCGATTATGCAGAACGCATGACAGAACCTCTAATTCCTCAGGAGTTTGCGGAGATTCAACACGACATCTAAAACTTCTATAGATGGGTGGTGGAGAGTATATTGACTGACTGTATCACAGCCTGGTATGGAAACACTAATGTCCTTGAACAGAAAATCATGCAAAAAGTGGTGGATACAGTCCAGTCCATCACAGGTAAAGCCCTTCCCACCATTGAGCACATCTACAGGAAATGCCATTGCAGGAAAGTAGCAGCCATCATCAGAGACCCCCACCACCCAGGACATGCTCTCTTCTTGTAGCTGCCACCCGGAAGAAGGTACAGGAGCCTTAGGTTCAAGAAGAGTTATTACCTCTCAACCATCAGGCTCTTGAACCAAACACGATAACTTCACTCAACTTCACTTGCCCCATCATTGAAATGTTCCCACAACCAATGTACTCATTTTCAAGAACTCTTCATCTCATGTTCTCGATATTTATTGCTTATTTATTTATACTGTTGTGTCTTTTTTGCACTTACACAGTTTGTTGTCTTCTGCACTCTGGTTGAGCACCCTAGTTGGGTTCATTGGTTATCATTCTATAGATATGTTGAGTATGTCCACAAGCAAATGAATCTCAGAGTAGTTTATGATGACATATACTGTATGTACTTTGATAAGAAGATTACATTTACTTTGTAAAACTGCCAGATTGACCAATGCCTTGTAAAGCTTTAGCATTACATCCTGACCATTACAGTGTTTTCAAAAACATCTTTCAATGACTGCATGGCCATCTGTAGTGTCCAGCGTCGTTGATCATGCCTAACTTTCTCTGAGGAGGTGGGGTGAGCCACCTTCTTGAACAGCTGCAACTCAGGAGAAGCTGCCCCCATGACATTGGTGGGGCCAGGGTTCCAGGATTTGGACACGGCAACAATGAAGGAACAGTGTTGGCACCAAGTTCTGAAAATGGCGTATCCCGTTGTGGTTGGCAACGGTCTGCCCTGCAGACTGCTGCCTTCGTGTATTGCTTGTGAGGGAATGGACGTTCAGGATTTTGGAACAGGAATCATGGCTAACAATTAGGTTCAGCCAACCACAACAACTGAATAAACTCATTACAACTCTAGTCCATGTATTCAATTACAAACCTCACTCATTGGAATGTGCTAAGTGATAAGTGGAGCCGCATTAATAACACATTAATCTTTCGATTGCTGACATTTTCATATGTAACTCTCTTCCAACTGAATCACTTTAACACAAAATCATAACTTCACTAAATCATATGCAATTTCATGCTAATTCATCATTTTGTAACAAATGAGGCGCCAGTATGAAAGCCTTGAACCCTCTTGCTACATAAATATACCTTATTACACCTATTCTAAAACTATAAATTTACAATTCTACTGTCTCAGTCAAGACTTCTTTTGCCGTGAGGAATATTCATGTCCGGGGCAGGTGCCAAATGGAAAATGTTGAACTGTGGACACGTAGACCAAGAAATTCAACACTTAGCAACATGATATGCCAAGAGCCTCAAACTTTCGAAGTTCATGAAAATGTAATATCTGTTCTAACCATGAGATTTATTTTCTTGTGTGCATTCACTATAGATATAAATAAGGAAAATCTCAAGGCATTCTTCAATTATGTGAAGAACAAAAGGATGACAGGAGTAAAGATAGGATCGATTAGAGATAAAGGTGGGAAGATGTGCCTGGAGGCTGTGGAAGTGAGCGAGGTCCTCAATGAATACTTCTCTTCAGTATTCACCAATGAGAGGGAACTTGATGATGGTGAGGACAATATGAGTGAGGTTGATGTTCTGGAGCATGTTGATATTAAGGGAGAGGAGGTGTTGGGGTTGTTAAAATACATTAGGACAGATAAGTCCCCGGGGACTGACGGAATATTCCCCAGGCTGCTCCATGAGGTGAGGGAAGAAACTGCTGAGCCTCTGGCTGGGATCTTTATGTCCTCGTTGTCCACTGGAATGGTACTGGAGGATTGGAGGGAGGCGAATGTTGTCCCTTTGTTCAAAAAAGGTAGTAGGGATAGTCCGGGTAATTACCAGTGAACCTTACGTCTGTGGTGGGAAAGCTGCTGGAAAAGATTCTTAGAGATAGGATCTATGGGTATTTAGAGAATCATGGTCTGATCAGGGACAGTCAGCATGGCTTTGTGAAGGGCAGATTGTGTCTAACAAGCCTGATAGGGACCTTTGAGGAGGTGATCAGGCATGTAGATGAGGGTAGTGCAGTGGATGTGATCTACATGGATTTTAGTAAGGCATTTGACAACGTTCCACACGGTAGGCTTATTCAGAAAGTTAGAAGGCATGGGATCCAGGGAAGTTTGACCAGGTGGATTCAGAAGTGGCTTGCCTGCAGAAAGCAAAGGGTCGTGGTGGAGGGAGTTCATTCAGATTGGAGGATTGTGACTAGTGGTGTCCCACAAGGATCAGTTCTGGGACCTCTACTTTTTGTGATTTTTATTAACAACCTGGATGTGGGGGTAGAAGGGTGGGTTGGCAAGTTTGCAGACAACACAAAGGTTGGTGGTGTTATGGATAGTGTAGAGGATTATTGAAGATTGCAGAGAGACATTGATAAGATGCAGGAGTGGGCTGAGAAGTGGCAGATGGAGTTCAACCCAGAGAAGTGTGAGGTGGTACACTTTGGAAGGAGAAGCTCCAAGGCAGAGTACAAAGTAAATGGTAGGATAGTGTGGAGGAGCAGAGGGATCTCGGGGTACATGTCCACAGATCCCTGAAAGTTGCCTCACAGGTGGATAGGGTAGTTAAGAAAGCTTATGGAGTGTTACCTTTCATAAGTCAAGGGACAGAGTTTAAGAGTTGCGGGGTAACGATGCAGCTCTATAAAACTCTGGTTAGGCCACACTTGGAGTACTGTGTCCAGTTCTGGTCGCCTCACTATAGGAAGGATGTGGAAGCATTGGAAAGGGTACAGAGGAGATTTACCAGGATGCTGCCTGGTTTAGAGAGTATGGATTATGATCAGAGATTAAGGGAGCTAGGGCTTTACTCTTTGGAGAGAAGGAGGATGAGGGGAGACATGATAGAGGTGTACAAGATAATAAGAGGAATAGATAGAGTGGATAGCCAGCGCCTCTTCCCCAGCGCACCACTGCTCAATACAAGAGGACATGGCTTTAAGGTAAGGGGTGGGAAGTTCAAGGGGGATATTAGAGGAAGGTTTTTTACTCAGCGAGTGGTTGGTGCGTGGAATGCACTGCCTGAGTCAGTGGTGGAGGCAGATACACTAGTGAAGTTTAAGAGACTACTAGACAGGTATATGGAGGAATTTAAGGTGGGGGATTATATGGGAGGCAGAGTTTGAGGGTCGTCAGAACATTGTGGGCCAAAGGGCCTTTACTGTGCTGTACTATTCTATGTTCTATGTTCTATAAATAAAATGGAATCAACAAAAAACTACACATAAAGATGAACGGACAACCAATATGCAAAAGAAGATAAATTGTGCAAATACAGACAAGAACAATAATAATAATAAATACACAAATAAATAAATAATACTCAGAACATGAACTGTAGACAGTGAATCTCTAGGTGTGGACCAAGAAGAAGGCGGTAACCTGCCTCAATGACTATCGTTCAATAGAACTTATATGCACTGTGATGGAGTGTTTGGAGAGATTGGTCACAAACATAGCAACTCCTGCCTGGGTGGCAGGTGGTCCTGTGCCTGGTAGGGACCCAAACAGAAGAGAAGAAGCTGGAGGCCATTCAACCCCTCATGTCCTGCCTACTATTCCATGAGATCAAGGCTTACCTGTTATCTGAGCACCAACACCTCTTAACATCCAAAAAGCGACAAGAGAAAGACGACCATTCTGTGTCTCGATCAGCCCTGGGGAACTTTGTATAAGTATTAATCAACAGTCCTTCAAACAACAGTCCTGGGTGACAGCACAGTACTATAGCAGTTAGCATAATGGTGTTTAGTGGCAGTGATCAGGGTTCAATTCCCACTGCTGTCTGCAAGGAGTTAGCATGTTCTCTTCATGTGGGTTTCCTCTGGGTGCTCCGGTTTCCCCCCGCAGTCTGAAGACGTACAGATTAGGGTTAGTGAGTTGTGGGCATGCTATGTTGATACTGGAAACATGGGTAAACTTGCGGTCTGCCCCCAGCACATCCTCAGACTGGGTTGGCAGTTGACGCGTGGCACATTTCACTGTATGTTCTGGTGTTTCGATGTACATGTGACAAATAAAGCTAATCTTTAAAAACGATAAATAAGACTAAAACATGAGAAATTCTGCAAAAGCTGGAAATTCAAAATAACACACACAAAATACTGGAGGAATTTATGGCAATAAATAAACAGTCAATGTTTAAGGCTGAAACCCTTCATCAGGACTGGAAAGGAAGAGGGAAGATACCAGAATAAAAAGGTGGGGGAGAGGAGGGAGGCTAGCTGGAAGGTGACAGGTGAAGCCAGGTGGTGAAGGTAAAGGACTGGAGAGGAAGGAATCTGACAGGAGAGGGGAGAAGAGCATAGGAGAAGTGGAAGGAGGAGGGCATCTACAGGGAGGTGATAGGCAGCTGAGAAGAGGTAAGAGGCCAGAGTGAGGGGAAGAGGAGGGAGAAATCAATCTTTATTTTTACCGGAAGGAGAAATCAGTATCCAAGTCACCATGTTGGAGGCGAGCCAGATAGAATATAAGATGGTCTCATCCTGGCACAAGAAGTGGCCGTGGATCGACATTTTGGAATGGAATGGGAATCGGAGTGAAAATGTTTGGCCACTGGGAAGTTCTACCTTTGACGGATGGCGTGGCGGTGCTCAACGAATACTTCCAATAAGATGGGGACATTAGTGTTCCAGCACACCTCTGGGGGATTCTTTGTGTTGACAGAGGCTGGGACCGGTCTGTGGAATGCGAGGGGAGTTGTTGGAAAGACATGAGGATTTGTGTCAGCGAATAGCACAGATGAAGGAGAGCAAGACCTGCTCCTGAGCTGACTCTATGTTTACACTTAATGCACTAAATTAGTGCAAAAGATCAATTTAAAATCTATTACACATTTCCTACAATACAGCAATTTTTTTCAGTGAGCAGTTGGGGAGGATAATTTATGTGGAACGAAAGTTACAAACCCAAGGCAACACTTCAAATAACAAAGAGATGCTCTCCTCAGGCCCTAAGCACTCATTAAGCACAGGCCAAGTTCTGTGTTTGAAAATGCTTTTTGTCACTTCTCGTTGTGGATTTAACTTTCAAAGAATAATGAAAAACTTCGCTCAAAGAAGCCATTTTTCAGCCCCAGTTACTCTCTCCCTCACCAACTCATTGCTCACAACTTAACTACTTTTTAATTCGAGATACATCCACCCGGATTCATCACAACTGAAGGGTTAGATAAAGAATACTGTAATTTTGACAGAATCTGTACTCTGCAACTCTCTCAGCCAGGGTCCTTTGGTGACAGAGAGGGTGCTAAGGTGAAGTATCACCAGCGTTTTACCCATTCCAACTTGGAAATGAAGCCAGCCAAATTCCATTTCAGCCACTGATCTGGAAATGACTTGGAGATTTATAAATGAGTGAACTGGACAGCTATATGGACAGGAAAGGAATGGAGGGTTATGGGCTGAGTGCAGGTCGGTGGGACTAGGTGAGAGTAAGAGTTCGGCATGGACTAGAAGGGCCGAGATGGCCTGTTTCCGTGCTGTAATTGTTATATGGTTATATGTTATATGGTTAACTCGGCTACGCCAGCTGCGCTAAGAATGTAGATTAGAGAACAAAAACAGCAATTAGTTCAGTCCAGCCCAGAAGGTACAGTGCAGAAGTTTTTTTAAATTTTACTTTATTTTGAGAGATACAGTGTGGTACAGGCCCTTCCGGCCCAACGAGACGCACTGCCCAGCAACCCATTGATTTAGCCCTAGCTTAATCACGACAAATTACAATGACCAACTAACCTAGTAACTGGTACACCTCCGGACTGTGGGATGAAAGCAGAGCACTCAGGACACATCAAAGTGCAAACGGGAAGGAACTTACAAGCATAATGCACTTCATTGACTATGGCTTGGCATTTAATACTATCATACCCCCAATACTAATTGTAACCCAGGTTAATTAAACATAAGGATGTAATGTTAGAAAGCTCCACCTGTAGAGGGATGAAAAATGAGGTTTACCAAATTAAAAAAAGAACTTGGACAAAAAAGCTATGTGAACGAGGCATGGCTGACGCAGGCGGAAAGGTGAGAGAAATGCGGCAAACTATTAGAAACTAAAGATATAAACTATTAAAAGTGGAATTAGGGGTAAGTACCTCTATCCTACTTATTTGAAAACCTCAGGGTGAAAGCCCTGGAGGAGAGGTGGAGGAGGAATGTCTCCCATCCACTACGTAGTGTGCTGGCTGGGCACAGGAGTACATTCAGCCAGAGACTTATTCCACCGAGATGCAACACAGAGCGTCATAGGAAGTCATTCCTGCCTGTGGCCATCAAACTTTATAACTCCTCCCTTGGAGGGTCAGACACCCTGAGCCAATAGGCTGGTCCTGGACTTATTTCATAATTTACTGGCATAATTTACATATTACTATTTAATTATTTATGGTGCAACTGTAACGAAAACCAATTTCCTCCGGGATCAATAAAGTATGACTATGACTAAAAGATCGATTGAAGCTACAGCTATAACAAGCAGCAGCTGTAATGAGACAATACTGGCAGAGACGAGTGTCCAAGATCTCTACTGTGTGACCAGGAATTAGCTCAGCTAAATCACACCAAGCGATTTGGTCATTTTTTTTGTGTTAAGTATTGTGAATAGACTTTCCATGGATGACCAACTATTTCATCCAACGAACCAACAACTTTAAATTCCTCAGTGCTGTAATTTCAGAGGGTCTATCCTGGATCCAGCATGACAGTGCCTCTACTTTCATAGAAGTTTCAAAGATTTAGCATTTCACTAAAACTGACAAACTTCTATACTGAAGTTTATTGAGAGGAGTGGAGAGTATATTAACTGGTTGCATAATGGCCTGGTATGGAAAAACAATGCTTTGATACAGAAAATCCTACAAAGAGTAGTGGATACGGCCCAGTCTACTATGGATAAAGCCCTCCCAACCACTGAGCACATCTATACAGAGCACAATCACAGGAAAGCAGTATCCATCATCTGGGACTCCCACCACCTAGGTTATGGACTGTTCTTGCTGTTCCCATCAGGAAGAAGGTACAGCAGCCTCTGGACCCGCACCACCAATTTCAGGAAGGGTTATTACCCCTCAACCATCAGGATCTTGAACCTAAGGGAATAAACTTCACTCAACTTCAATCGCCCCATCATTGAAATGTTCCCAAAACCTGTGAACTCACTTTCAAGGACTCTTCTCATGTTCTTCATATTTATTGTTTTATTATCATTATTTGTATTTGTGCAATTGGCTGTTGCTTGTCGTTTTGACGTTGTCTTTTATTCATTCTATTGTGTTTGTTGTACTGAATGCCTGTAAGAAAACAAATCTCACGGTTGTATATGGTGACTTATCTGCACTTTGATAATAAATTTACTTTGAAGTTTGAACTTATTTGTCAGAGTTATTCGCCAAGTTCAATGAAATTGATCTTCAATTGCGAGGAAATGACGTGAATGTTATCAAAGTCAAATCAGTTGTCTCTACATTTCTGTCCAAGTTAACCCTATTTAAGTGCAATATTGGCCATCATGACACTCTCCAATTTCCAAACCTCTCTGAGTTGGAAGAGAGAGAGAATACCAGGTGCTGATCTTCTATTATACTGTGCCCACCTGGGTGAGCTGCATAAAGACATGTCAGAGAGATCTCAGGATCTTCTCTTGATCCATATTCCTGACTGGGTAACATATCCATTCCTGAACACTTGTAATAAGGAATTAACAGGAAGGATGGAGAATATACTCACTATAAATTAACTTTGAGCTGAAGCCAAGGTTCAAAAAATCCTATCAAGAATTCCGGTTGCAGAAAAAAATCTAAAAATGCTCTACTGCACTGTGGAAAAAGGTCAAGGTATCACCTTTAGAAACATAGAAAACCTACAGAACAATACAGGCCTTTGGGCCCACAATGCTGTGCCGAACGTGTACTTACTTTAGAAATTACCTAGAGTTACCCATAGCCCTCTAGTTTTCTAAGCTCCATGTACCTATCCAGGAGTCTCTTAAAAGACCCTATCGTATCCGTCCCCACCATTCCACGCACTCACCACTCTGCATAAAAAACTTACCCCAGATATCTCCTCTGTACCTACTTCCAAGCACCTTAAACCTGTGCCCGTTCATGTTAGCCATTTCAGCCCTGGGAAAAAGTCTCTGACTACCCACATCATATTTAGTGGAGCATGGTTTCAGCGTGCACTCGCTCAACTTCTTTCAAAGCAGCGAAAGAGACACAAATTACTGAAGGTGGGAATCTGAGACTCCTAATGTCGGGAAGCTGATATTACTGCACCAAGCCCATCCATCTCATCGAAAGGTGAAAAAGCAATTAATTCATGAATAGCTGGACTACTAATGTACACTCTAAAATTGTTGATGAAATTGTTTTTGCTGTAATTAAATTAAAAAACCCTATTTATAGCTTTAAAAAAATTAGAATAATTTTTGTGATTATTTGTCACTACTTTGAACTTGAAGCTTAAATTTTCTTTCACTGTGCATCATAAATTAAAATTCTTTATAGTATTTTATATAACGGCTGGTAAGCTCAGTCAGTAGAGCATCAGACTTTTTCTATGGTAAGGAAGAGGAGGCACTGGGGATGCAGTCTGGGAGCCAAGATAGTGGTACCAAAAAAGTTTGGGAACTACTGGGACAGATATTTAGAACCTCTTTCACAGGATTGATAGACAAAATAACAAGGGGTATAGATAGGGTAAATACAATCAGGCTTTTTCCACTGAGGTTGGGTGAGACTACAACCAGAGTCATGGGTTTAGGGTGAATGATGAAATATTTCTGGGTAAACTGAGGGGGAATTTCTTCACTCAGAGGGAGGTGGGAGTGTGGAACGAGCTGTCAGCAGAAGTGGTGAATACCGGTTTGATTTTGTTAAGTTAGGATAAGTGTATGGTTGGAGGGGTATGGAAGCCTACGGCTTCAGTGCAGGTTGATGAGACTAGGCAATGTAAGAGTTCAGTATTAAATTGAATTGACTTTATTACTTACATCCTTCATATACATAAGGAGTAAAGATCTTTACCTCCATCAAAATGTGCAATGTGCAATTATAGTAATTTATAATAAATAGTATGTACAACAGTAAAGTTATTATAGCATAGAAATACAATTGTATCAGCGTGAATTAATTGGTCTGATGGCCTGGTGGAAGAAGCTGTCCCGGAGCCTGCTGGTCCTGGCTTTTATGCTGCGGTACCGTTTCCCGGATGGTAGCAGCTTGAATAGATTGTGGTTGGGGTGACTCAGGTCCCCAGTGATCCTACGGGCCCTTTTTACACACACGTCTCCGTAAATGTCCTGAATAGTGGGAAGTTCACATCTACAGATGTGCTGGGCTGTCTGCACCACTCTTTGCAGAGTCCTGCGATTGAGGGAAGTACAGTTCCCATACCAGCCAATCAGGATGCCCTCAATCAGACAGACTAGATGGGCTGAAAGGCCTGCTTCTGTGCTGTGTTTCTCAATGACTCTAAATGTCGAATAACAGAGGGCTTGCATTGAAGGTGGCAGGGGGAAATTCAAAGGAGATGTAGTTGGTAAGTGGTGGGTACCTGGAACAGACAGCCAGGGGTGGTGGTGAAAACAGCTGTTAGACAGACACAGGAATATTCAGGATAGAGAGACGTGGATCAAAGAGGAGATTTAGCGAAGCTTGGCATCATGTTTGGCAGAAACATCGTGGGCTGAAGGGCCTGTTCCTGTTCTATGTTACTCTGTGTTAGCTTTTTTCTCACATGAATTGTCTTCTTAAATATAGAACATAAGACATACAACATTACAGCACAGTACCCGCCCTTCAGTCCACGATGTTGTGCTGACATTCTAACCTACTCTAATATCAATCTAACTTTTCCCTCCCATATAACCCTCCATTTTTCTGTCATCCACGTGCCTATCTGAGAGTCTCTTAAATATTCCGAGTGTATCGGTTTCTACCACCACACCTGGCAGGGCGTTCCACGCACCCACCACTCTCTGTGTCGAAAACCCATCTCTGACATCCTCCCACACATTCGTCCAATTACCTTAAAATTATGCCCCTTGTATTAGCCATTTCCACCCTGACTATCTTGTACACCTCTATCAAATCACCTCTCATCCTCCTTCACCTCATGGAGAAAAGCCCTAGTTCACTCAACCTATCCTCATAAGCTATGCTCTCTAATCCATTCAGCATCCTGGCAAATCTTCTCTGCACCATCTCTAAAGCTTCCACATCCTAGAATGATATCAATATACCCGCATATTTGCTCCATGGTGGCTATTCCGTTATTATCCCTCCCTAAGGAGGGTCACCTGAATACCCCATTTGACTTTTGATTTCTCGTTTTGAAATCAGAAGTAAAATTCAAATCAAATCAAGTTTAGTTATCACTGAAACCATACATAAGTACAGCTGAAAGATCAAATTGCTAAGTTTGCTATCCACACTGAAATGGGGACATGAACTGGTAACACGTACTGAAGAGCAGTGAAAAACTCTGGGTGTGCCGTCCTTACAGATCATTCCATTAATAAGCAGACCGAGCGAGTACAGAAGAAGAAGCAAATAAAAGAGTGTAGAATAAAGAGTCACAGAGAGAAAGTTCATGCAACTGACAATCAGGTGCAAGGAGATGAAAAGGTCTGGCATATAACCTTGAATGGAAAATCCTACAAAAAAGTAGTGGATGAGGTCCAGTCCATCACGGGTAAAGTCCTCCCCACCACTGAGCACATCTACATGAATCCCTGTCACAGGAAAGCAGCCTCCATCATCAGAGAGCCCCACCACACAGTACCTGTTCTCTTCTTGCAGCTGCCATCAGGAAGAAGCTACAGGAGCCTCAGGACTCACACCACCAGGTTCAGGAACAGTTATTACCCCTCAACCATCAGGCTCTTGAAGTGGAATAACTTCACTCACCCCATCACTACCCCAACTCTGACCTGATTCCACAACTTATGGACTCAATTTCAAACACTCTTTCGCTCATGTTTTTGAAATTTATTTATTATTATTTTGTTTTCTTTTTCCTTTTTTAAATTTTTTTGTCTTTTGCAGATTGTTTCTATGTTGTGTGCAGTTTTGCAATAATTCTATTGTGTTTCTTTGTGTCTACTGTAAATCCCGTAAGAAAATGAATTTTAGATTAGTATATGGTGACCTATATGTACTTTGAAAATAAATTTACTTTGAACTTTGAGGTAGATTCAGAGATGAAGAGATCACCTTTATTGTACAAGAGGTCTGTTCAAGGGTCTGAAGATTTGTAATAGACACTGGAAGCAGTTTACAAACAGGAGTTAGGAATAGCAATGACATTTGAATACATTACATTTGGTTAAGAGGCCACAGATCGCTTTACATGAGACAAGGAGCAAAATGATCTGGAGAACAATCACAGCCCTGGAGTGCCTTGGTAGAACAGAGGGTGAGCCAGGAGAGACACCCTCCGGTATGAAAGCACAGTTTTACACTTCACAGCACGCCAGGGTTCAAGGCCCGCTGCTGTACGTTCTCCCTGTGACTGTGTGGGCTCTTCCACACGCTCCAGTTTTCTCTCGCATTCCGAAGACATACAGCTGGAGTTTACTGGGTCATAGGTATGCGGTGCTGGCACTAGGAGCGTAATGGCACTTGCGGGCTGCCCAGCAAAGTCTTTGATGCAAACAATGCATTTCACTGTATATTTCATGTTTTAATGTAGTGTGGCAAATAAGCTAATTTAATCTTTAATCTTTACTGAGACAAGATGTGCTCTTGAAAAGAGAGGTTAATTTCAACAAGAATAATTGGAGAGTAAGTTGGTAGATGAATGAATAAATGGTGATGAGTTGCCGGTAAATATTGTGACATAGTATGTTCCACCTGCTTCCTGACAACTCTGTATGGATTAGATTACCAGCCAGATTTACAATCTGAGTAACTAGTTTATATGCTGAGGATTGAGGCTATTCTCTATTTTCTGTTTTTATTTCTAACATAAAGATCCCTTATTACCAGGGTAGATTTAGAGACTTTCCTTCATACGCTGACATAAGACTTGACAGAAATCATTAAAGTTATGAAAAGACAAGAAGCAGACCTCATGGATCAGTGATTCAAGACAGGCAGGTTCAGAGGCACCAGGGACATGTGTGGAAGTTACGAAAGTATCAAACTTGTTTTGAGGCACAAAGTTATTGATCTCATCAGGGCGTGTGTCCGATTTGTTGGAAACATTGGAAAGAGAGGTGGAGAGGTTGCTTGAAGTGGCTGACTGAAGCAGGAAGTATAGGTAGGAAACACATGAGAGACTGCAGACAAAGGAAATCTTGAGCAACACACAAAGGCCCAGGAGCAACTCAGTGTGTCAGGCAGCGTCCGTGGAAGGAAAAGGAGGAGCAGGAGGTTAGATGCTGGGATGGAGACATCCCTCAGTCACTTGACTTACTGCAGTTATTGAGGAATTAGTACAGAATTCCATCAGAGTGGATAACTTCACTCGCCTCAACACTGAACTGATTATAATTTCACAATCAAGGACTCTACAACTCATGTTCTCAATATTATTTATTACTTATTATTATTATTGTTGTTGTTTTGTTTAAGGATAGGCATCCATTAGTCTTGTGAGACCATGGTTTTGCACCTTGGAAGGTTTCCAGGGTGCAGGCCTGGGCAAGGTTGTATGGAAGACCAGCAGTTGCCCATGCTGCAAGTTTCCCCTGTTGTCCAAGGGAAGGGCACTAGGGCCAATACAGCTTGGCACCGGTGTCGTCGCAGAGCAATGTGTGATTAAGTGCCTTGCTTAAGGACACAACATGTTGCCCCAGCCGAGGCTCGAACTAGCGACCTTCAGATCACTAGACTGATGCCTTAACCACCTGGCCACATGCCAACACTGTTGTCTTGTATCTATACAATATCCATTGTCTTTTTCATATTGGTTGTTTGTCTGTCTTTGCATGCAGTCTTACATTGATTCTGTTGTGTTTCTACATGCTTACTGTGAATGCCTTAAGAAAATGAATCTTAGGTTAGTATATGGTGACATATATGTTCTTTGATAATAAATGTTCTTAGAACTTTATAAACTGATGCTGTGGAAATATCTATCATTTTCTATCAAAAGCACCAATCCTAGGCTACAAAACTCTTTGCATAGTACAAACAAATGAATTATATTCCTGCAACTGGATTCAATCTCACAACAGATTATTATTTTGGAGGAGCCCCAGTAGAAAACAACAGATCTAGGTCTCCATTTGTTGCACAGATATAAACCTGAAACCCTTTCTTTCTCATGTGCAAACCTATAAAATAATAGAAGCCGATTGTCAGAGAGCAGGCAGCTTTCTGCTAGAGCTGATTAAATATTCTCAGCCTGTACACTGCCCTCACTGCCAATACACCAACCCCAGGACTGCAGAATCCTCAGTCATGCACTAAAGACGAATTCTTCTTGGAAACCCACAAGAGATTCTGCAGGTGCTGTAAATCCAGAGCAACACACACAAAATGCTGGAGGAACTCTGCAAGCCAGGCAGCATTAATGGAGATGAATAAACAATCAACATTTTGCATAGGGACACTTCATCAAGACAGGAAAGGAAGGGGGAAGATGCCAGAAGAAGAGGGTGGGGTGAGGGGAGGGAGAATGGTTATCTTCCTATTCATTTCCATAAATGCTGAGTTCCTCCAGCATTCTAAGTGTGTCGTTAGAAAGAAAACATTTTGTTTGTATTACACCTTTCACTTCCCTATCGAGCAAACCATTTATGATCAATTTTGAAACATGGCAAAACAGCTGTAATGTTAGAGATTTGAGTACATAAGGATCCCACAGAAAGCAGTGGGAGAAATGAGCGGATGTCTGGAAAGCTCATCAATGCTTCTACTTTCTGAGGAGGCTGAAACAAGCTGGACTTTGCCGATCTATACTCATGTCTTTCTACAGATGTGCAGTAGCGAGCATCCTGACAAGCTGCATTGTGGCATGGCATGGAAACTGCACTCACCACAGTTACAACTATTCATGTACTTAAGTACAGGAAATGACAAGAAATAACATTGAATCTTGAATCAGTGTATCACCTTTGACCAGGGGACGAACATTGGAGATGATGCTGTGGAAAATTATATAGAACTCAGGGCAGAAAGAAACCTTGATTTAAAACAACCCAAGGATCATCTGGTCACCTAACTATAGGAAGGATAGCATTCATAAATCAAAGTATTGAGTATAGGAGTTGGGATGTTATGGTGAGGTTGTATAAGACATTAGTGAGGCCAGATTTGGAGTATTGTGTGCAGTTCTGGTTACCTAGCTATAGGAAGGATATCAGTAAGATTGCAAGAGTGCAGAGAAGATTTACTAGGATGTTGCCGGGTCTTCAGGAGTTGAGTTACAGCGAAAGATTGAACAGGTTAGGACTTCACTCCTTGGAGCATAGAAGAATGAGGGGAGATTTGATAGAGATCTACAAAATTATGAGGGATAGAGACAGAGTAAATACGAGTAGGCTCTTTCCACTTAGATTAGGAGAGATAAATACGAGAGGACATGGCTTTAGGGTGAAAGGGGAAAGGTTTAGAGGGAACATTAGGGGGAACTTCTTCACTCAGAGAGTGGTGGGAGTGTGGAACGAGCTGCCATCTGACACGGTAAATGCGGGCTCACCTTAAGTTTTAAGAATAAATTGGATAGATACATGTATGGGAGAGGTCTGGAGGGTTATGGAATGGATGCAGGACAATGGCACTAGCGGAATAAAGTTTCGGCACAGACTAGAAGGGTCGAATGGCCTGTTTTCTGTGCTGTAGTATTCAATGGTTCTATGGTTCTATGAATAATCCAGCATACCCTAAATGCTGCCCGTTGTCCTGACAAGATTCCCAAATTCCATCTTCTGGAAAGGAAGCTGAACCCACCATGTCCAATCTCATAGAAACACTGCTGCAGAAGTTGATGTCAAAGTCAAGTTTATTGACACACACACAAGTACACAACTGCACAGGAGTAAGCACAGAGCATCAGAAAAGCAGCATAAATTAAACATGAATTATACAGAACCATTTCGAGGGACTACTACACTGACCACAAAGTGATCAGAGTGGTCACGGTGTTTCTGTACTGAGATGGTGATTAGGGTTCTCACGGTTGGTTCAGACTGGTTACGGTGTTTCTGTACTGAGATGGTGATTAGGGTTGTGACGGTAGGTTCAGAGTGGTCACGGTGTTTCTGTACTGAGATGGTGACTGGGGTTGTGACGGTTGGTTCAGAGTGGTCACGGTGTTTCTGTACTGAGATGGTGATTAGGGTTGTGATGGATGGTTCACAGTGGTCACGGTGTTTCTGTACTGAGATGGTGATTAGGGTTGTGATGGCTGGTTCAGAATGGTCACGCTGTGTCTGTACTGAGATGGTGTTTAGGGTTGTGACGGTTCGTTCAGAGTGGTCACGGTGTTTCTGTACTGAGATGGTGATTAGGGTTGTGACGGTTGGTTCAGTGTCGTCACGGTGTTTCTGTACAGAGATGGTGATTAGGGTTGTGATGGTTGGTTCACAGTGGTCACGTTGTTTCTGTACTGAGATGGTGATTAGGGTTGTGACTGTTGGTTCACAGTGGTCACGGTGTTTCTGTACTGATACGGTGATTAGGGTTGTGAAGGTTGGTTCAGAGTGGTCACGGTGTTTCTTTACTGAGATGGTGATTAGGGTTGTGACGGTTGGTTCACAGTGGTCACAGTGTTTCTGTACTGAGATGGTGTTTAGGGTTGTGACGGTTCATTCAGAGTGGTCACGGTGTTTCTGTACTGAGATGGTGATTAGGGTTGTGACGGTAGGTTCAGAGTGGTCACGGTGTTTCTGTACTGAGATGGTGACTGGGGTTGTGACGGTTGGTTCAGAGTGGTCACGGTGTTTCTGTACTGAGATGGTGATTAGGGTTGTGATGGATGGTTCACAGTGGTCACGGTGTTTCTGTACTGAGATGGTGATTAGGGTTGTGATGGCTGGTTCAGAATGGTCACGCTGTGTCTGTACTGAGATGGTGTTTAGGGTTGTGACGGTTCGTTCAGAGTGGTCACGGTGTTTCTGTACTGAGATGGTGATTAGGGTTGTGACGGTTGGTTCAGTGTCGTCACGGTGTTTCTGTACAGAGATGGTGATTAGGGTTGTGATGGTTGGTTCACAGTGGTCACGTTGTTTCTGTACTGAGATGGTGATTAGGGTTGTGACTGTTGGTTCAGAGTGGTCACGGTGTTTCTGTACTGAGATGGTGATTAGGGTTGTGACGGTTGGTTCACAGTGGTCACGTTGTTTCTGTACTGAGATGGTGATTAGGGTTGTGACTGTTGGTTCAGAGTGGTCACGGTGTTTCTGTACTGAGACGGTGATTAGGGTTGTGACGGTTGGTTCAGAGTGGTCATGGTGGTTCTGTACTGAGATGGTGATTAGGGTTGTGACGGTTGGTTCAGAGTGGTGACGGTGTTTCTGTATTGAAATGGTGATTAGGGTTGTGACGGTTGGTTCAGAGTTGTCACGGTGTTTCTGTACTGAGATGGTGATTGGGGTTGTGACGGTTGGTTCAGAGTGGTCACGGTGTTACTGTACTGAGATGGTGATTAGGGTTGTGACGGTTGGTTCAGAGTGGTGACGGTGTTTCTGTATTGAAATGGTGATTAGGGTTGTGACGGTTGGGTCAGAGTGGTCACGTTGTTTCTGTACTGATATGGTGATTAGGGTTGTGACGATTGGTTCAGAGTGGTAACGGTGTTTTTGTACTGAGATGGTGATTAGGGTTGTGACGGTTGGTTCAGAGTGATCACGGTGTTTCTGTACTGAGATGGTGATTAGGGTTGTGATGGATGGTTCAGAGTGGTCACGCTGTGTCTGTACTGAGACGGTGATTAGGGTTGTGACTGTTGATTCAGAGTGGTCACGGTGTTTCTGTACTGAGATGGTGATTAGGGTTGTGACGGTTGGTTCAGAGTGGTCATGGTGTTTGTACTGAGATGGTGATTAGGGTTGTGACGGTTGGTTCAGAATGGTCACGGTGTTTCTGTATTGAGATGGTGATTAGGGTTGTGACGGTTGGTTCAGAGTGGTCACGGTGTTTCTTTACTGAGATGGTGATTAGGGTTGTGACGGTTGGTTCACAGTGGTCACGTTGTTTCTGTACTGAGATGGTGATTAGGGTTGTGACGGTTGGTTCACAGTGGTCACGTTGTTTCTGTACTGAGATGGTGATTAGGGTTGTGACAATTGTTTCTGAGTGGTAACGGTGTTTTTGTACTGAGATGGTGATTAGGGTTGTGACGGTTGGTTCACAGTGGTCACGGTGTTTCTGTACTGAGATGGTGATTAGGGTTGTGACGGTTGGTTCAGAGTGGTCACGGTGTTTCTGTACTGAGATGGTGATTAGGGTTGTGACGGTTGGTTCAGAGTGGTCACGGTGTTTCTGTACTGAGATGGTGATTAGGGTTGTGACGGTTTGTTCAGTGTTGTCACGGTGTTTCTGTACTGAGATGGTGATTAGGGTTGTGATGGATGGTTCAGAGTGGTCACGGTGTTTCTGTACTGAGATGGTGATTAGGGTTGTGACGGTTTGTTCAGTGTTGTCACGGTGTTTCTGTACTGAGATGGTGATTAGGGTTGTGACGGTTGGTTCAGAGAGGTCACGGTGTTTCTGTACTGAGATGGTGATTAGGGTTGTGACTGTTGGTTCAGAGTGGTCACGGTGTTTCTATACCGAGATGGTGATTAGGGTTGTGACGGTTGGTTCAGAGTGGTCACGGTGTTTCTGTACTGAGATGGTGATTGGAGTTGTGACGGTTGGTTCAGAGTGGTCACGGTGTTTGTACTGAGATGGTGATTAGGGTTGTGACGGTTGGTTCAGAGTGGTCACGGTGTTTCTGTACTGAGATGGTGATTGGGGTTGTGACGGTTGGTTCAGAGTTGTCACGGTCTTTCTGTACTGAGACGGTGATTGGGGTTGTGACGGTTGGTTCAGAGTGGTCACAGTGTTTCTGCACTGAGATGGTGATTAGGGTTGTGACGGTTGGTTCAGAGTGGTCATGGTGTTTGTACTGAGATGGTGATTAGGGTTGTGACGGTTGGTTCAGAGTGGTCACGATGTTTCTGTACTGAGATGGTGATTAGGTTTGTGACGGTTGGTTCAGAGTGATCACGGTGTTTCTGTACTGAGATGGTGATTAGGGTTGTGACGGTTGGTTCAGAGTGGTCATGGTGTTTGTACTGAGATGGTGATTAGGGTTGTGACGGTTGGTTCAGAGTGGTCATGGTGTTTCTACTGAGATGGTGATTAGGGTTGTGACGGTTGGTTCAGAGTGGTCACGGTGTTTCTGTACTGAGATGGTGATTAGGGTTGTGACGGTTGGTTCAGAGTGGTCATGGTGTTTGTACTGAGATGGTGATTACGGTTGTGACGGTTGGTTCAGAGTGGTCACGGTGTTTCTGTACTGAGATGGTGATTAGGGTTGTGACGGTTGGTTCAGAGTGGTCACGGTGTTTCTGTACTGAGATGGTGATTAGGGTTGTGACGGTTGGTTCAGAGTGGTCATGGTGTTTCTACTGAGATGGTGATTAGGGTTGTGACGGTTGGTTCAGAGTGGTCACGGTGTTTCTGTACTGAGATGGTGATTAGGGTTGTGACGGTTGGTTCAGAGTGGTCACCGTGTTTCTGTACTGAGATGGGGATTATAGTTGCTGTAAATGAGGGGTCTTAGAATCAAAGAGAAATACATCACAGAATCAGGGCCTTTAGCCGAAATACTCTGTGATGAACCATTTAAACTGTCTAGTCCCATCGACCTGCACTGTTACCATTGCCTCCATACCCCCACTATCCATGTACCAATCCAGATTTCGAGCTTGCATGCACCACTTGCGCGAGCAGCTTATTCCACATTCTCATTGCCCTCTGAGAGAAGAAGTTTTCCTTCATGTTTCCCTTAAATAATGCTCCTTTCACCCTTTTTGTAGTCCCACTCAACCTCAGTGGAAAAAGCCTGCTTGCATTTACCCTATGCGGACACAGGTTGAAGGTGCTTGGGAGTGGGTGCAGAGGAGATGTCAGGGGTAAGTTTTTTACTCAGAGAGTGGTGAGTGCGTGGAATGGGCTGCTGTCAACGGTGGTGGAAGCGGATACGATAGGGTCTTTTAGGAGACTTTTTGATAGGTACATGGAGCTTAGAAAAATAGAGGGCTACAGGTAAACCTTGCAATTTCTGAGGTAGGGACATGTTCAGCACAGCTTTGTGGGCGAAAAGACCTGTAATGTGCTGTAGGTTTTCTATGTTTCTATGGTCATTGTAAATTAGGCTAGGGTTAAAATCAGGGGTTGCTGAGTGACAAATAAATAAAAATTAAAAGAGTTAACACAACAACCATAAAAATACCTTAAACATTCCTATGTCTGTTAACATAACAAATATTCAGTCTACTCAAATAGACCCATTGAGACTCTGCAGTAGGGGACATTTGACATGAATTTGTGAAAGTACGAGTTCGGCACGGACAAGAAGGGCCAAGATGGCCTGTTTCCGCGCTGTAATTGTTATATGGTTATATAACCCTCACAGTTTTGAATATCTCTATCAAATCTCCCGCAATTTTCTACATTTTAGAGAATAACGTGCTAACCTACTCAGTCTCTGCTCCTCCATTCCCAGCGTGTACATACTTTGATGAGAAATCTAGTTTGATTTTGAAGTGAATGGTTTCAGGGAAGTCGCTGTCCCTGAACATGGTGCTGTGGGACTTCTGGCTTTTCTACCTCTTGCCCGATGGGAGCGGTGAGGAGATGGCATAGCCATGATTGTGGGGCTGTTTGATGATGGCTTCTTGAGGGAGTGACTCGTGTAGATACAGCTGATGGTGGGGTGGGATGTGTCAACCAACACCTACCTGCATTCGTATGGGAGGCTGGATTCTGCCAGCTCAGAAGGCCTTTTCCCTGCCGCTGACAGAGAGATCCTGAAGTGAACACTGAGTGACATTGAGTCAGATTATTCTGTAGGCCCCCACACCCACAGAGACAGTTGTCCCGGCAAAGAAAGCAGCACATTTCTTTGGGACAGGAGATCCCAAAAGAATATTATAAAAATAAAATAACACTTTTAATATAGAAATTTTCACTTGAATTCCTCAGAGACTCTGAGTTACTCCAAGAGCATTTTTTTACTGTGTGGATTTTAATGGAAATAATTGCAGTTTTTAAATCTTTAAATACGAATGAGGAATGAAAACAGCAGCCACATGATGTGAAGCTCCCTGAGGGGTACAGATTGCCAGATGAATAGAAATGACACTAAACTGCCAACGTCTAGCTAATGTAGATGTGAGCTCTGTACATGCATGGTTCTTTGTCAGAGTCTCCAATTTATTCTTTTTTGAAAGTAAGGATAAACTGACCTGCCCTCTCTTATCTTAATCCCAGTTAATATGCATTGATGTTCCATTACTAATGTTGGTTACTGCGAAAGACCAAAGGATATCTCCCTCACCAACTATTTTCCCAGGCTGCCGCAGGCAATGTTCAAATTCTTCATCTTTAATCCCTATCATAACCATCCTTCATTCACACACACTGCAATGCTGCAACGTGTTCTGCTTGTCACTCGAATGGAAAGGTCTTAGCATGTTCTAAGGGAAAGGGGAGCTTGGAGATGACAACAACACGGATTCAGATTTGTTTATTTATCACATGTACATTGAAATATACAGTGAAATGTGTGAACAACCAACACAAGCCAAGGATATGTTGAGGGCAGCCTGCAGAACTGGCCACATATTCCAGCATTCCCACAATGTTCGGGAGAACAACAACGACATCACAACACTAACAAGACAATAGCGAAACACCCACACACTCTCACACACACAGTCATCCATCCAACCTAGGACAGACTGCCTATGGGACTCCAGCCCTTGGCCCCGGACTCTCAGAATTGCAGACCCTCTGGGATGCGGCCTTCATTAGTCAGGGCACTGAATTCAGAGCTATGGGTCAAGTGCTGGGTGATGGGATTAGCACAGAGAGGCCAAACAGCCTGTTTCCAGGCTGTAAGATTCCATTATTCACATTATTGTCTCTTGATCATTGGCCTTTGACATGAATGCTGTGTCCTTCTCATGATCTAATGACTGTTTGCAACAGTTTTTGTTTTGGTTTCAGATTCTAAGTCTCTGGACACCCCATTGTCCACTCTGCCAGTGATCATTGACCGTAAGATACAGCAGCAGGATTAGGCTATTCAGCCCATTCCAGAATCAGAATCAGGTTTACTATCACCGGCATGTGATGTGAAATTTGTTAACTCAGCAGCAGCAGTTCAATACAATACATAATCTAGCAGAGAGAGAAAATAATAATAATCATAAAATAAAATAAAACATAACAATAAATAAACAAGTAAATCAATTATGTATATTGAATAGACTTTTAAAAAGTGCAAAAACAGAAATACTGTATATTAAAAAAGTGAGGTAGTGTCCAAAGCTTCAATGTCCATTTAGGAATCGAATGGCAGAGGGGAAGAAGCTGTTCCTGAATCACTGAGTGTGTGCCTTCAAGCTTCTGTACCTCCTACCTGATGGTAACAGTGAGAAAAGGGCATGCCCTGGGTGCTGGAGATCTTTAATAATGGACGCTGCCTTTCTGAGACACCACTCCCTAAAGATGTCCTGGGTACTTTGTAGGCTGGTGCCCAAGATGGAGCGGACTAGATTTACAACCTTCTGCAGCTTCTTTTGGTCCTGTGCAGGAGCCCCTCCGTACCAGACAGTGATGCAGTCTGTCAGAATGCTCTCCATGGTACAACTATAGAAGTTTTTGAGTGTATTTGTTGACATGCCAAATTGCTTCAAACTCCTAATAAAGTATAGCCGCTGTCTTGCCTTCTTTATAACTACATCGATATGTTGGGACCAGGTTAGATCCTCAGAGATCTTGACACTGAGGAACTTGAAGCTGCTCACTCTCTCCACTTCTGATCCCTCTATGAGGATTGGTATGTGCTCCTTCGTCTTACCCTTCCTGAAGTCCACAATCAGCTCTTCCGTCTTACTGACGTTGTTGCTGCGGTACCATTCACTAGTTGGCATATCTCACTCCAGTACACCCTCTCATCACCACATGAGATTCTACCAACAATGGTTGTATCGTCGGCAAATTTATAGATGGTATTAGAGCTATGCCTAGCCACACAGTCATGTGCATACAGAGAGTAGAGCAGTGGGCTAAGCACACACCCCTGAGGTGTGGCTGATTTATTATCCCTCTCTACCTCATTCCCCTGCCTTCTCCTTGTAACCTTTGACAACCACTATATTTATTGGTTATTTATTTGGAGATCCAGATTGGAACAGGCCCTTCCACTCCATTGTGCCACACTGCCCAGCAACCCCTGATATAACCCGAGGCTAATCACAGGACAATTTACAATGACCAATTAATATAGAACATGGAACAGTACAGCACAGTACAGGTCCTTCGGCCCACAACGTTGTGCTAACCCTCAAACCCTGCCTCCCATATAACCCCCCCACCTTAAATTCCTCCATATACCTGTCTAGTAGTCTCTTAAATTTCACTAGTGTATCTGCCTCCACCACTGACTCAGGCAGTGCATTCCACGCACCAACCACTCTCTGAGTAAAAAACCTTCCTCTAATATCCCCCTTGAACTTCCCACCCCTCACCTTAAAGCCACGTCCTCTTGTATTGAGCAGTGGTGCCCTGGGGAAGAGGCGCTAGCTATCCACTCTATCTATTCCTCTTATTATCTTGTACACCTCTATCATGTCTCCTCTCATCCTCCTTCTCTCCAAAGAGTAAAGCCCTAGCTCCCTTAATCTCTGATCATAATGCATACTCTCTAAACCAGGCAGCATCCTGGTAAATCTCCTCTGTACCCTTTCCAATGCTTCCACATCCTTCCTATAGTGAGGCGACCAGAACTGGACACAGTACTCCAAGTGTGGCCTAACCAGAGTTTTATAGAGCTGCATCATTACATCGCGACTCTTATACTCTATCCCTCGACTCATGAAAGCTAACACCCCATAAGCTTTCTTAACTACCCTATCTACTTGTGAGGCAACTTTCAGGGATCTGTGGACATGTACCCTCAGATCCCTCTGCTCCTCCACACTACCAAGTATCCTGCCATTTACTTTGTACTCTGCCTTAGAGTTTGTCCTTCCAAAGTGTACCACCTCACACTTCTCCGGGTTGAACTCCATCTGCCACTTCTCAGCCCACTTCTGCATCCTATCAATGTCTCTCTGCAATCTTCAACAATCCTCTACACTATCTAGAACACCACCAACCTTTGTGTTGTCTGCAAATTTGCCAACCCACCCTTCTACCCCGTCATTCAGGTCGTTAATAAAAATCACAAAAAGTAGAGGTCCCAGAACAGATCCTTGTGGGATACCACTAGTCACAATCCTCCAATCTGAATGTACTCCCTCCACCACCACCCTCTGCCTTCTGCAGGCAAGTCAATTCTGAATCCACCTAGCCAAACTTCCCTGGATCCCATGCCTTCTGACTTTCTGAATAAGCCTACCGTGTGGAACCCTTGTCAAATGCCTTACTAAAATCCATATAGATCACGTCCACTGCACTACCCTCATCCATATGCCTGGTCACCTCCTCAGAGAACTCTATCAGGCTTATTAGACACAATCTGCCCTTCACAAAGCCATGCTGACTGTTCCTGATCAGACCATGATTCTCTAAATGCCCAGATATCCTATCTCTAAGAATCTTTTCCAACAGCTTTCCCACCACAGACGCTCACTGGTCCATAATTACCCGGACTATCCCTACTACCTTTTTTGAACAAGGGGACAACATTCACCTTCCTCTCCCTTAATATCAACATGCTCCAGAACATCAACCTCACTCATATTGTCCTCACCGTCATCAAGTGCCCTCTCATTGGTGAATACCGAAGAGAAGTATTCATAGAGGACCTTGCTAACTTCCACAGCCTCCAGGCACATCTTCCCACCTTTATCTCTAATCGGTCCTACCTTCACTCCTGTCATCCTTTTTTTCTTCACATAATTGAAGAATGCCTTGGGGTTTTCCTTTACCCTACTCGCCAAGGCCTTCTCATGCCCCCTTCTTGCTCTTCTCAGCCCCTTCTTAAGCTCCTTTCTTGCTTCCCTATATTCCTCAATAGACCCACTTCTCTGGGTTGAAATCCATCTGCCACTTCTCAGCCCACTTCTGCATCCTATCAATGTTTCTCTGCAATCTTCGACAATCCTCTACACTATCCACAACACCACCAACCTTTGCGTCATCTGCAAATTTGCCAACCCACCCTTCTACCCCCACATCCAGGTCATTAATAAAAATCACAAAAAGTAATCTACTTACCATTACGTCTTTGGACTGTGAGAGGAAAGTGGAGCACGTACAACTCCTTACAAACAGCCCACACACCAGCCACTCTTCTCCACAGCCCCTCAGCACACTTCATCCCCCTGTACACTGCCACGTTCTGCTTACACTCCACAGCTCATATTTGCACAGCCACTGTCCTGTTGTGTTTTCATCTGCCCTGTTGCTTCCTAGAAGAGCTCCTCTTGCCAGAAGTCACTTTGTCAGTTTCCTGCCAGAGTCACCTTATGGTGAGGTTACTCTGTCACTGAGCATTACTTTACATACAGACCATCAGTCTAAGGATATAAACGAATGTTATATAAATGCAGCCACACTTATCAGTTACTAGGATGTGGTGTTTTATAGGATTGCTTTTATACTAATACATAATGTATGTTTTCCTGCTGCACCACATCCGGAGTAGCAATCATTTTGTTCTCCTTTACACTCATTGACTGAAGAATGACAATAAACAGTCTTGAATGGAAAATCTTGCTAATCAAGGACCAATTTATCCCAGTGACCTTGGGACATTTGCCAGGCCGTTTATCTGTCTGCCCAGCTGGCCACTGTCACTTCAACTGAAGAATGACAGAAGTGCTGAGTCTCCGAGTGGAAGAGCCCAGTTGGAGTTACATTCACCCGTTACTAAACCCCTAACTGTAACTAATATCAGAATCCTGATGCAGGGTGCTTTTATTTAGACATACAGTCCTTTCCACCCTTTGAGCTGTGTCAGCCAGCCTGTCCCAACAGCTCATTTAACCCTAACCTAATCATGGGACAATTTACAATGACCAATTAACCTACTAACCAGCAGACACAAAATGCTGGAGGAACTCAGCAGGCCAGGCATTCCCCTTGTTCATGATTGAACCTGTAATTGATACGTCTTTGGACTGTGAGAGGAAATCCAGAGGATCCAGAGAAAAGCGATGCAGTCACGGGGAGAACGTACGGGGACTCCTTACAGAGGAGGAGGAGGTTATCCAGAAAAAAGTGATAATTCCTCCCTCCCACGGACACTGCTTGATCCATTGAGTTCCTCCAGCAGTCTGTTTATTGGCCCAGTTTCCAGCACCTGCAATCTCTCGTGTCTATGTATAAATAAATTTATGTTGCTGTTCAAAAGAAACCATAGAAACCATAGAAACTACAGCACAGAAACAGGCCCTTTGGCCCTTCTTGGCTGTGCCGAAATGGTATCACAGAAACTCTCCTCTGCTGACAGCCTAATAACAGACCTCAAAGTTGAAACAAGATCTGGGTCAGAAAGTCCATTTGGTTCACGTTTAGTTTGGTGATGGACATAGGATGTCACAAGAGGACCAGATGCTGTTTAATCATGCCAATCATTCCCGTTCAATTAGTCCCAGCAGGAGCATCCTGTCTCCTCCACACAGCCTTCTCTCAATCTATACTCAAACTTGATGCCATCTCATCAGGCATTTCACTGGATTTTACGAGAGAGTGAAGCGATGATTCTGGCATCACAAGGCAAAATACAACGGTACTTGTAATTAAACTGTGACTCAGAAATAGTGAATGTCAATCACTCAGGTAATTCCCGGAAGCAAAATGCTGAGGAACTCAGCAGGTCAATCCACAACTATGGAAGTGAATAAACAGGCCGAGACCCTTCTTCAGGAGTGGAAAGGAAGGGGAAAGATGCCAGAATGAAAAGAGAGGGGAGGAGAAGGAGAACAAGGTGATAAGTGAGTCCAGGTGGCTGGGAAGGGGGATGAAGTGAGAAGCAGGGAGGTGATAGTTGGGAAAGGGAAAGGGCTGGGGAAGAGGGAATCCAATAGGAGCGGAGAGAGTGCCATGGGTGAAAGGGAAGGAGGAGGGACACCAGCGAAGTGATAGCCCAGTGATGATAGGCAGCCATCGATCCCAGGGGATCGTGGGATTGTGTCTCTGGTGGACTAGGTTAAGCAGCATCTGCTGTGACTGTGGACTTCAACGTGGGAGTGACAGTCCTTGCCACACTGTATAGCAGAACACTGAGGCAGCTTCTCTTTCCCTCTGCTTGCTGTATCAGAGTGGCCTTATCCCTCAAGAGACCATTCTTTACCTCCTGCCTCCAGGCACACCTGTCCAAGGCAAGTGACTGCCATGTGTTGGTGCTAATACCAAGTGCCTTGAGGTCGCGCCTGCAGGTGTCCTTGTAGCGCAGTTGGGGTCTTCCTGTTTCCAGGTTTCAGCTCCCCAAGAGGAGGTCTTTCGATATGCATTGCACAAGATGTGGCCAAGCCAGCGTGTATGCCCCTGTTTGAGGAAGGTGAACGTGGAGGTGGTACCTGCTCTCTCGAGCACTGTGTTGTTGGGAACCTTGTCCTATCAAGTATGCAGCTGAGGCAGTACATGTGGAAAGTGTAGTCACTGCTCTCGTCTTGTGCGCAGGGCCCAAGTTTCACTGTTGATCTTGCTTTCGAGTGACTGGTTATCCGAGATTGTGGAGCCCAGGTATGTGAGCATGTGGACGACTTCCAGCTCATAGTCGACAATGTTAATGGATGACCTGTCCTCAACGTCTTGCCCCATCAGCTGTGTCTTCTCCGGGCTGATAGTCAGGACGAATTCTCTGCAGGCTTCCACAAAGCCGATCATGAGATCTTGTGGCTCCTGCTGTGAGCGAGTTGCGACTGCGTCATCGGCAAACAGGAAGGCTCTGAGAAGCCTTACCCTGCACTTCGGTCCACACTCTGAGTCTGGACAGTCTGAAGAGGTTTCTGTCTGATCGTGAATGAAGATAAAGGTCCTCAGTGGTCTCCCCAAAGCAGACTTGAGCAGGACTGCAGAGAAGGTGCTGAGTGGAGTCAGAGTGAGGACACAGCCCTGTTTTACCCCGCTGAGCATGTGAAAGGACTGTGATGTGGAGCCGTCGAACACTACGGTTTCCTTCATGTCGTCATGAAATGACCTGATGATACTGAGTAGGATTGGGGGGCAGCCAACCTTGGCAAGGATCTCAAAGAGGCCCTTTCTGCTCACAAGGTCAAACGCCTCAGTAAGATTGATGAAGGCGACGTCGAGTGGTTTCTGCTGTTCTCTGCACTTTCCTTGCAGTCGCCTGAGGGAGAAGATCATGTCGATGGTGAACCGCTCAGCTCTGAACCCACACTGAGACCCTTTCTGTGAGCAGCTGGAGTCTCTTCAGGGTGGCTCGAGCAAAAAGCTTTCTCATAACGCTGAGAAGAGAGATGTCGCGATAGTTGTTGCAGTCACTCCTGTTACCCTTGCTCTTGTAGAGAATGACGGTGCTTGCATCCCTCATGCCTTGGGGTACGCTGCATTCTCTCCTCTGGCAGAGGATTTGGTGCACCTCCGGGATGAGGGTGCCCTTGGCACATTTGAGAACCTCAGGAGGGATGCCATCTTTTCCTGGTGCTTTCGCAGAAGAAAGTGTTTCCAGTGCTTCGCTGAGTTCCTCTGGTGTGGGGTCTATATCAAGTTCGATCATGGTGGGCAGAGTTTCAATGCTGTTCAGAGCTTTATCTGTAACAACAATCTCCCTGGCATACAGCTCCGAGTAATGTTTGACCCAGTGTTCCATCTGTTGTGTTCTGTCCTTGATGACTTTAGTGGGGCAGTCTTGCTCTGTAATGGACCAGTGGCTTGCTTGATAACGCCATGCATTCCTCTGGTGTTGCCAGTGTCAGCAGCCTCCTGGATCTTGGAGCAGAGCTGGAGCCAGTAGTCACTGGCTCACCACCTGGCAGCCTGTAGAACTTTGTTCCGGGCAGACCGGAGCACTTGCGGGTTCTTCTCTCTAGGAGAGGATTTGTCAGGGCTTTTCTCTTCTCCCCAGTCAGAGGCAACAGTACTTCAGAGTGGGCCTCAAACCAGTCAGCAGACTTGACTGTCTTTTTTCTGAAGATGGATATCACAGTGCTGTAGATGGCGTCCCACAGGTTGTCCCATCTCTTGCTGACATTGGTGTCAGGAGAGCCAGGCAGAGCTTCCTCTAGGGCTTGCACAATGTCAGCTCTCTTTACAGGGTCACAAGTATTGTTGGTGTCAATGCGTGGCCCCCCTCTCTTCTGGAACAATGAAGTCCCCTAGCTGAAGTTTTACCTTGCTGCACACAAGGAAGTGGCCAGTGTTGCAAACTGCACTCTGGCAACTGTGTGCCACCTTAACAGTCTGAAGACTGCTGCATCTTGTGAGGATGAGATCAAGTTCGTGCCAATGTTTGGACCTCGGATATCTCCATGAAACTTTGTGCTGAGGCTTGGGGTTGAAGAAGGTGTTGGTGATACAGAGTTCAAGGAGATGCTGGCCGTTTCCTTTCACCTTTCCAGTTCTGAACTGTCCCAGACAGGAGGGCTAGCTGTGGTGGTCACTGCCACCTCGTGTGTTAAAGTCGCCGAGAATGAATAGTGGCTGTTGAGAAGGGACTTCTTTGATGGCAGCGCTGAGTTCATCATAGAACTTGTCCTTAGCTTCCTGGGTAGAGGTTAGTGTAGGTGCATGTACACTGATATGCTAACTAGGCCCACAGACGTTTGAAGATGAATCCTGCACAGTCTTTCAGTTCCTTCATTTGGTGGTACGATGGTGCCAACTAGGCTATTTCTTATGGCAAAGCCATCATCAGGTTCCCTGGGCCATTCTGGTGGCTTTCCATGCCAGATGAAGCAGACGTCTTCCTCTCGAAGGCTTCCAGAGGAAGAGAGCCTTGTTTCTTGAATGGAGACAATGTCCATCTGCAGCCTGCTCAGTCCGTTGTTGATGACTGCGGTCTTGCGGCCTGGAGTTACAGCCCGTACATTCCAAGTACCCATCTTGAGGGCCAGATACCTTTGACTTTTCCTTTTATTGCCTGGCGTAGGTTATCAATCCACTTGTCAGGGGTTCCTGAGCCCCCCACACCCCGTGGAGCAAGTGGGCTGTGACAAAGCAGCACCTATTTGACTGGGGACTGCCCAGCTTGAGATGGGTGCTAGCTGCCCGGTGAGGTCCTAGGACCTTTCCCACCGTTAGAAGCAGCCCCTGGTGCCTCACCCTGTGCCAACTGAGTGCAGTGGCTTACCACCGGTAACTGCTGCTTCCTGTGTTGTCTCAACACTGAGTAGTGATGCTGGAGTGGGAAGATTTGAAGAACCGGCTGTTGCCCATGCAGCAGGTTCCCCCTCTCTACGTCTAAGGGAAGGGCAAGCACCGATACAGAGTCGCACCAGTGTCATTGCAGAGGGTGCCAGAGTGAAGTTGTAAACAACATCAAACTGCCTTAGGGACCCCAGCTCTGGATTTCTTCCTTGGGGTTTATTCCCAAAGCCTTTCCCACGGGTGGGTATGGTTGCAAGGCAGCGGAGGCTTAAAATCAGAGTTTTCCTTCTCCTCGGCGGGCTGCCCGCCAAGGCTGATGAGCCCCACCTGCCCGAAGCAGCTGGTTTTGAGGTGCCAGTGGTTCACCTTTGACCCTTTTTGTCAGTAGAAACAGTTCTGCTGGGCCTAGTAGCTAAGCCACACGTGATGACCAGGAGTTGGATTTGGTTGTCAGGGGCCGTTAGAGATGCATGCCATTTGGAGCACTTTATAGGTAGTGGGAGCTTATCCCCACTACCACCCCTGGCTATGACAATCGGGAAGTAAGGAGAAGAGATATGAGGTCAGAGTGGGGAATAGAAAAAAAGGGGAAAAGAATTACCAGAAGTTTGAGAAATTGATGTTCTTATCATCAGGGTGGAGCCAACCTAGATGGACTATGAGTTGTTGCTCCTCCAACCTGAGTGTGGCCTCATCACGGCAGAGAGAAGGCTATCAACCAAGACATCCGAACGGGAGCGTGGCTAGGAAGTAAAATGATTAGCCACCGGGAACCTCTGCTTGTTGCGCATGGAGTGGAAGTGCTTGACAAAGTGACCCCCCGATTTAGGTTGGGTCTCACCAATATACATGAGGCCGCGTTGGGAAAAGAGCTCTCGGAGGAATGTTTACACTGAGCCCAAGCAGGAAACACTCAGGTGCCAGAATCTTGTTCGAGGAGGTTTTAAGCAGAGTCTGAATGAAGAAGGAGGAGCAACATAGGGAAGGGACCCAGACGGCCGGAGGTACGGTCACCAATTCCAGAGCAAAGTGAGTGTGGGCTGAGGAAGGGCGGAGGTATGGGACATGGGAGATCTCAGAGTCAAAATCAGAATCAGCTTCATTATCACTGACATATGTTGTGAAATTTGTTGTCTTGAAGACATAAAATATAAATTACAATAACATACAGGTTACATATTTCTTACATATCTTAAATACATAATGCAAAAAGAAAGCAAAAATAATGAGGTAGTTTTCAAGGAATCACGGACCATTCACAGATCTGATGACTGTTCCCGAGACACCGAGTGTGTGTCTTTACTCTCTGATGGTAGCAATGAGAAGAGAGCGTGACAGAGCTGGTTGAATCTACACCTGTCTGCAGCTTTTCCTGATCCTGTGCATTGGTGCCTCCATACCAGAGGTGATGCAAGCAGCTAGAATGCTCCCCGGTATATCTGTAGAAATCAAATCAATCTCCGAGGAGTGGTGAGAGGAGAACCAGGGAAGTGGAGATGCTCGATCTGTAGGACATACTCATGGACATGCCGTGATGGTGAACTGAGCTCGGTGTGTAGACCATATCTCTTTTTTGACCACATTTTTGGTATGTCACCAAAGACACACGCAAATTTCTACAGATGTACTGTGGAGAGCATTCTAACTGGCTGCATCACCATCTGGTATGGGAGTTGGTGGGCGGGGGGCACTGCACAGAATCAAAGTAAACTGTGAACTCAGTCAACTCCATCATGGGCACTATTCTTGCCAGCATTCAGGACATCTTCAAGGAGCAATGCCTCTAAAAGGCTGCATCCATCATTAAGGACCCCCATCACCCAGGACATGCCCTTCTCTCATTGCTACCACCAGCAAGGAGCTTTAGGAGCCTGAAGACACATATTCAATGATTCAGGAACAGCTTCTTATAGTAGTCACAGTCATAGTCATACTTTATTGATCCCTGGGGAAATTGGTTTTCGTTACAGTTGCACCATAAATAATTAAGTAGTAATAAAACTGTAAATAGTTTAATAGTAATATGTAGATTATGCCAGGAAATAAATCCAGGACCAGCCTATTGGTTCAGGGTGTCTGACCCTCCAGGGGAGGAGTTGTAAAGTTTGATTGCCACAGACAGGAATGACTTCCTATGACGCTCTGTGCTGCATCTCGGAGGAATGAGTCTCTGGCTGAATGTACTCCTGTGCCCAACCAGTACATTATGTAGTGGATGGGAGACATTGACCAAGCTGGCATGCAACTTGGACAGCATCCCCTCTATTCTTCCCCTCTATCATCCGGTTTCTGAATGGACAATAAACCCATGAACACTACCTCATTGCTTTTTTTTCTCTTTTTACTTATTGAATTTAACCACATATATATAACTATATAACTGTAAATTACAGAAATATATATACATAGTTCTGTGATTTACAGTTTTTATTATTATATATTGAAATCTACTGCTGCCATATGACATATTCCAGTGATATTAAACCCGATTCAGATTCTCACAATTAAGTGGACGAGATGGTTACAAACAACTGCTCAGATTTGGGAAAGGTCTTGGTCAAGAATATGCTTAATCACTGAAGAACACATACAATTATTCAATAAAAACACATTATTGAAACATTCATAAGGTTCTTTGAAAAGACCAAACATCCTATTCTATTCTTTTCTGTAATGAAGTGCTATATAGTAGTGTGACCTAGAATACTCATGTTGCTGATTTGAAAGTAGCTCGCTGCTCTTTACTTAGTCACTGTGACATTAATTAATGAAGGTTATTGATCAAGGGAAACTTTTAACATTAACATAAGTAAATGTTATGACTGCCAAAAAGGCTAATGAAGCTGTTATCTTGAGGATATTGTAGGACCATTCACAGTGCTAATTATATTGTAAATTATTTTGTGTACAAGTGCATTCAGGTTCATCCTTCGTGGCTTCTGTGTGAAGTTTTGGCTCAGGGTAAGATGTGGAACGTGGTCATGCAGAGGTTAGTGTGGTGCTTTACTGCACCAGATATTCCATTGCCATCACTACCTGTAAGAAGTTTGTATGTTCTCACCATGACCATGTAGATTTCTTTCAGGTGCTCTGGTTCCTTTCACATTCCAAACACTTACCAGTTAGGGGTAATAACGTGTGGGCATCCTATGTTGGTGCCAGAAGCGTGGCGACACATGGGGTCAGCACCCAATACATCCTTGGGTGTGTTGGTCATTAACACAAGTGATGCTTTTCAATGACAAATAAAGATCATCTCTAATATTTCTGATAAATTGTTGTACAGTTCTTCCTCCGTAAGGGGACAGACATCCGTCACGGAAGCTCTATACAGAGGAGGAAACTTATACACCAGTGTCAACTCACTCGTGTCACGGTTCGAGGGCACCACAGGAGTGTAGTGGTTAATGTGAATCTATTACAGCTCGAGGCATTCACAGTTCAATTTTGACACCATCTGTATGGAGTTTGTACGTTCTTCCTGAGAGTGTGTGAATTTCCTCCGGGTGCTCTGGTTTCCTCTCACAGCCCAAAGATATCCCAGTTAGTAGATTAACAGGTCTTGTCAATTGTCCTGTGATTAGGCCAGGGTTAAATAGGTGTGCTGTTGGGTGGTGCAGCGCAGTGGGCCGGAAGAGCCTGGTCTGTGCTGTACCTCTAAAATAAATAAATAACCGGAAGTAAGGTTTCAATCAATTAAAACAGATGTCTCTGCCTTTCCTCTTGTCAAGGGCAAGATCACTACAGCCAATAAGATGGATTCTTGGCCTCACGATCTACCTCGTTATGATCTTGTACTTTATCGTTTACCTGCACTGTTCTTGCTCTGTGGCTGTTACACTTTACAAGGAACAGAGAACATACAGTGCAGTTAAACGATAAAGTGCAAGGTTGTTTTTGTTCTACCTCAATGACCTGATCTGTATGAACAGCATGCAAGACAAGCTTGTCACAGTACATGTGACAATAATAAACATTAAAGATTAAAGATGAGCCTTACATGTATTTATATCAAGGCATACAATGAAATGCTTTGTTTGTGTCAATTCTCCTGACCACCATTCCACTGTGCCACCGTATCCCAATACTGTATAACCAGTATCAAAGATTCTTCCGGTTGCAATGTGGTGAGAGGGAACAGGTTAATCGCGAGAAGCAACATTTTATACAGACAGACACGAGTGACACCGCTGCCATGTTAATCAGCTTTCCCCTTGGTGCTTGGGCAAAGTCTCTCAATTTTTAAGGAATCCCATCTTCAGATACAAGATCCTGCAGCTTCTACGTCCTTGGAGCAATTGTCTAACTGCCACTTACTGTTAAATTGGAAAGCAGAGTGTGCGGTGAATAAGTATCTGGTAGAAGTTGAAGGCTTTCGAGAATGGCAGCACAGTGAGGGAAAAGAGACTTTCATCCACGATTGGAACCGAAATTAAAATGACATGGCTGTCCAGCCACGTACAGCAGCTTAGCCTGGTAAAACCATCAAAGCCCTTCACACAGGGTAATCACACAAAAATTAATTAGACCTCCAACCTTCAGTTTTGATGGTTTAATTAAACTGTTGTCACCTTGCCTGTTCTCAGACACAGATTCATGTGCCCACATACAGCCTGATTATCTCCCATAAATTTAGGCTTTCAGTATAAATTCAGCCTTGGAAGAAATGTGTGTCAACTTCTACCTATTTCAGCATCGACGTAAAACAACCACGCTCATGCAAACATGGTTGTTGAACATACGTGTGGTGCTTGTAAAACATACTTGCAACTTTGAGGCACAATAACTATGAAGTAATCTATAGGTGGGCTTTGGTTACTTGCCAGTCAGCTGAACTAGGAGCACCCTTCCCCACAACGCGGTACGTAGATAGGGGCCTTCAGGAGGGAAAGAGGAATTGGATCCAACTGCTCTACATAGACATATACAGTGCAGTCAAAATCAGTGGGTGGGAGACAGGTAGCTTCTCCATCAAGTCTAGAGTTAGGTATGGTTATCCTCTCTGCCATTGTGGTTGTATGCTGAATCCACCAAGAAGGACGAGAGCAGGAGAGTGGCGATGTTGATGCACCCAGGTGAAAAACTCCCTGTATGTGGACACCATCACTGTCATCAGCTCGGATTTGCATTCTGTTCACGTAGTGATCAGCATCTGTGACCAGTGTGAGTCGGCACTGGCACTAGCAACCTGACCAGCCCCAGGTATCTTCTGACCAGTCCATTGTCCCTTTCACGAACAGGCCTGAGTACCTGAGGGTGCTGGGGTTTGGTTTGGAGGGGCTAGAGTGAACATGCTAGGTTAAACAAAAGCTGGGAGTGTGGTGGCAGTGCTCCCTCTGGATGACCAGGCAGAACCTAGACATTAGGTACAGAGAGTCTCCACTACAGTTGTGCTTGCTGCGTATTATCCAGCTCCCCAGTCTTCTGCTCTAGAGGTCACCCTGTTCATCCAGGGATGCAAGCGTAAATGATATCAATGGGTCACAATGCACAAAACGTACCTCACATCGCCCTCATAGTGATGGCCAGAAATAGCGTGGACTGGAAGTTTATTTTACCTGAGGCACAGCGCAGTAAAATGTGCTTCATTAAATGTACACTCAGAGGCCACCTTATTAGGTACTGGAGTAGAACCCTGTGTGGTCTTCTGGTGCTGTAGCTCATCCACTTCAAGGTTTGATGTACTGCGTGTTCAAGGAAGCTCTTCTCACACCACCGTTGTGACGTGTGGTTACTTAAGTTACTGTTGCCCTCCTGTCCGCTTGAACCAGCCTGGCCATTTTCCTCTGAACTCTCTCATTAACAAGGCATTTTCGCAAACAGAACTGTCGCTCGCTGGATGTTTTTAGTTTCTCACACCATTACTTGCAAGCTCTAGAGACTGTTGTGCATGAAAATCCCAGGAGATCAGCAGTTGCTGAGATACTCAAACCACCCTATCTAGCACCAACAATCATTCCACGGGTCAAAATGACTGAAATCACATCTCTTCTCCATTTTGATGTTTGGTCTGAGCAACAACTGAACCTCTTGACCACACTTGCATGCTTTTATGCATCGAGTTGCTGCCACGTGATTGGCTGATTAGATATTTGCATTAACAAACAGGTGTACAGGTGTACCCAATAAAGTGGCCACTGTGTAGATTTATTTATTTTGATGCATTCTGAATGTGCTGATGAGCTCCATGTCTCTGATTATCACAGGAAATAGGATAGAGGCAGGAAGGCTGTTTCCACTGGTAGGTGAGACTAGAACTGAGTGACATAACCTCAGGGTTCAGGGGGCAGGTTCAGAATGGAAACTTCTTTTCCCAGACAGGAGTGAATCTCTGGAATTCTCTGCCCAGGGAACCAGTAGAAAATACATATTTATAAGACATAGTTAGATAGATCTTTACATGGCAGAGGACTTAAGGATTCTGAGGAAAACAGGTAGGTGGAGCAGAGTCCATAGCTGAATAGTCTGTTTAATGGTGAGGGGTTTGACGAGCTGGTTGGCTGACTCCTGCTTTTCAGTCTTATGCTGGAGGTAATTCAGCATATGATTTATTTTTCGGTTGCAATTGAGTATTTTCTGTCCTTTCCTTGGGTATTTACCCAGTTTTTTTTAAAGTTCCTGCAGAATGGCTCCTACTGCTCCTTTAGACAAGTAGAGTAGAGGAGGCCTGCTTCTGCAATGGAGACAATTCAGTGGTGAGTGATGATTTTACTAATAAACAGCAAGCCGTGAGGGGTCACAAAACAAGAGAGAACAGATATTTAACATGACAAGGTAATTGAAGGCTAGGAGCAGCAGGTTGTGGCCAGCTGGTTCGATGAGTGAACATGGACTGTGCATGAGAGCTGGGTTTAAATAGGCTGCAGGTGATAAGTTAGAAATGAGTTGGAGGTGAGTCCTATTAGCTGGCTGGAGTCTGGGAGGATCTGCAAGTGCAGGCCTGACAGGCTCCAGACCACAGCAGCCTACTCTTCTTTGGTTTTTTGGCATGACCTCCAAGCGAAATAGCAGAGTGATCGGGTCACTTGGCAGGGAAATTGGCCTGATAGTCGTCTGATTAATGAGCCCCTGCCACTTAAATCTCTGCTTCCTTATTTAAGCCACCAAAAGCACCTGTGATATTAAACTTCCGTTTCAAATCTCTCTTTAATCGTTTCTGATCTAAAAGGTATGATTTCAGATTGCCCAGGATTTCATCCCCTCGCAGTAATCATGCAAATCTCCTCTGTATTCCGCCCGAGCCCACAAATGTACAGCAGTGAACAGGAGCATACTCTAGCTGAGGTCTATCCCCATGGTTTATTGTGGTTCAGTGTGGCACTCTTGTTTTCTGTGTCTCTGCTCATAAAACCAGGCATAAAGGCTCTTCACAGCTTGTGTGTGTGTCCATTTAGCACAGCACGATAGTGTAGAGGTTAATGTAACACTTTTACAGTGCCATCAACCCTGGTTCAATTCCACCGCTGTCTGTAAGGAGTCTGTACGTTCCCACCATGACCCCGTGGGTTTCCTCCCAGAGTCGAAAGACGTACAGGTTAGTCGGTTAACTGGTCATTGGGTGGTGCGGGTATACTGGGCCAGAAGAGCCTGTTATCGTGTTGTATCCGAATCCAGTTTCATACTGATGGCAATACTTAATAAAAATAACTAGAGTATAAAGTAGGTTCCAGTTAATTGGCCCATCGGTTAACCAGGGCAGCTGGTTAATTGGGACAACACTTAGAGAACAAAAACTAAATTGAGAAAATAGCCAAAATATACTGATCCCAATGAACCGGAATCCATTGTGTGTGTGTGGAGTGTGTGAGACATGTTCCCCAGTCAGGCTCCGGCTGTGTGTGTGTGTGTGTGTGTGTGTGTCTGTGTGTGTAAGTAGTGCAAAGAGAGAACAGTAAAACATAAATAATGAGGTACTGTACTTGGGTTCATTGTCCATTCAAAAAACCAAGGTGGAGGGGAAGAAGTTGTTCCTAAAGTATTGAGTGTGTGTACCTCCTCCTCTGAATAAATAATAAATAAATAAAAGGGACAGTGGTTGAGTTACCATGCAGTACAGCAATTAGCTTCATGTTGAGTGCCAAACTGATGGACATGAAATGTGTATGGAACAATATTTGACGAACACACACTTGACATCACCGCTGAGTAAGAGCACACTCACAGGTGGACACAACACTAGTGATTCCACTTTCTCAAGGTAAAGGCTGGTGGCGTTGCCATTAAAAGTTGTGCACTTTGATGTGACTTTATTTTTACTCTGGTCGTAAAATGCTCTGCTACCAACCTCACATTAGGTCCGTCCATTGTTCCATCGATGAAGACCTCAACACCACTTATGGTGTCGAGACTAGCGCTTGATTTGGATTTAAGTGGGGGAGAGTTGTGCAGTGTCAGCCTCTCTCTCTCTTCCCAATTCCTATCTGAATCCAGTGGCAAGACAAGTCGAAACGGCTGGAGATGGGACTAGGTGCAGTGGATGACCAGGACGTCTTCTGTGTCTTGTCCTGCTCTACGTGCTCCAGGACGCTTGCAGAGACCGCCTTCTTGACCGTTGGACCTTCCAATGGTCTCATTTGCTTAATCCGCCAGAGTCTGTCTTCACATGCTGGGATAGACATCTCCCTATCTTGGGTGTATGGGGAGTCTGGGAGGGGTAGCACCTCTGGTACGGGAACATGTCGCGTCCTTTTCAAGGTGGTTAGTCCACCTTTGGTCCCCACCTGGCACTCTGCTATCACCTGTGGCTGTTTGCATGTGACAGCGGCCATACCCTGGGCAACGGCTTCGACAAGCCGGCTAAACCAGGTGAGGGTAGCCGACGGGTCCCAACCTCACATAGTGATTAGATCAAGCAGTTTTTAGAAAAATAATGAGCCAAACCAGATGAAAAACACAGATAAGGGAAGCTAAGTTGACTGTTCCCTCCATATTAATCTAAAGGCTTTTTAAGGCTGTTTAAAAGGGCTACATGGTCAGTGTTAAGTCATGAGAACTTATTGTCTATTATTAATATTTTAGCAAGGCTGCAATAGTTGTCTCTAAAATGGTTCCAAACCACTTTCTAGAAAATGCCCTGTATTAATGTTAAATATTTATGATGTTTTGGAGTTTAGCTTTTCTCTCCATGCTGTGGTTCCATTAGTACTCTGTTTCTACGTTCAACAACATTAATGTCATCTGCCCACAACCATCACCTCTCCCACTTTGATTCCTTTCCTATTGAAATGCCTCTTACACATAATAACTGTATATAATTCTACCACCTGCTCTGTCAGCAAGTTCCAGAAATCAAGGTCTCTCTGTGTAAAACACTGAGCCCTCAGATCCCCTTTAAAACTCCTCCCTCTCCTTAAAGCTCTGTCCTCTTGTTTCTGATACTCCAGCTGTGGGGAAAACACACCGTTTGTTTACCGTCTCTGTGTCCCTTTGTGTTTTATATATCCTCCTTCACACCAGGGAGAACAAGACCAGCTTATCCCGTCTCTCCCCATAACAGGTAGATAGGGTCAGATAGTCAGAGAAAAATACAGCCCAGACACTGGCCCTTTGGCCTATCTAGTCTGTGCCAAACCATCTAAACGGCCAACTCTCATCGACTCCCAAAGGGTGGTGTAAGACATCTCTCCCCATAAGCAAAATCCTGCAATCCAGCCAACATCCCGCTGCGTCTCCCCTGCGATTTCACACACACAATGGGTGATAGCTGGAATCAGATACAGCCAGCATGTTTAAGATGTGTTTAGAGCAATAGGTAAGGAATCGGATACAGGCCTAATGTGGGCAAATGGGAATAGTGTTGTTCAAAGGGGTTAGCATGGACAGGTTGAACCAAAGGGCTTGTTTCTGTGCTGGACAGTGACTTCATGACTCTAATGTAGAGTGCAATCAACCTCTGCATACGCTCCTCCCCAATCTCATCAAACACTTTCAACCCATCAACTGAGCTAATGGTTAATCCCTCTCCAATCTGGCTGCCCAAACCATGACTGAATGCTGCCAGTCTCGGTTCAAACTGGCTGGTTCAGCACAAACGTAATTTGGGGTCAGGTCATAGCATTGGGTCAATCCAGTTCTCACCATTCTCCTGCCTCCTCCCTGTAACCTTTGACACCATGACTAACCAAAAAAAGATTAACTTCTACTTTAAGTACAGTGTCTATAAAAAGTATTCACCTCCCCCTCCCCAGATGTTTTCATGTTTTATTGTTTTACAGCATTGAATCACAGTGGACTTAAACATAGAAACATAGAAAACCTACAGCACAATACAGGCCCTTCGGCCCACAAAGCTGTGCCGAACACGTCCTTACCTTAGAACTACCTAGGGTTACTCATAGCCCTCTATTTTTCTAAGCTCCATGTATCCATCCAGGAGTCTCTTAAAAGACCCAGTCGTATCCACCTCCACCACCATCGCTGGCAGCCCATTCCACGCACTCACCACTCTCTGCGTAAAAAACTTAACCCTGACATCTCCTCTGTACCTACTCCCCAACACCTTAAAACTATGCCCTCTCATGCTAGCTATTTCAGCCCTAGGAAAAAGCCTCTGACTATCCACATGATCAATGCCTCTCATTATCTTGTACATCTCTATCAGGTCACCTCTCATCCTCCGTCACTCCAAGGAGAAAAGGCGGAGTTCACTCAACCTATTCTCATAAGGCATGCTCCCCAACCCAGGCAAAATCCTTGTAATTCTCCTCTGCACCCTTTCTATGGTTTCCACATCCTTCCTGTAGTGAGGTGACCAGAATTGACCACAGTACTCCAAGTGGGGTCTGACTAGGGTCCTATATAGCTGCAATTTAATTTGGCTTTTTTGACACTGATCAACAGAAAAAGACTCTTTTGTGTCAAAGTGAAAACAGATCCCTACAAAGTCACCTAGATTAATTAAAAGTATATAAAACACAAAATAATTGATTATATAAGTATTTACCCCTTTAATATGACACACCAAATCATCACTGGTGCAGCCAATTGGTTTTAGAAGTTGCATAATTAATTAAACGGAGATCACCCGTGTGCAGTCACGGTGTTTCAATCATTGTAGTAAAAATACACCTGTATCTGGAAGGTCCAGCTGCTGGTGAGTCAGTATGCTGGCAAAAACTATACCATGAAGGCAAAAGAACTCTCTAAGCAACTCCACAAAAGGGTTATTGAAAAGCACAAGTCAGGAGATGCATACAAGAAAATTTCCAAGTCACTGAACATCCCTTGGAGTATAGTTAAGTTAATCATCAAGGAGTGGAAAGAATCTGGCACAGCTGTAAATCTACCTCGAGCAGGCCGTCCTCAAAACGGAGTGACCGGGCAAGAAGAGGACGAGTGAGCGAGGTCACCAAGAGACCTATGACAACTCTGGAGGAGTTACAAACTTCAGTGGCTGAGATGGGAGAGATTGCACATACAACCGTTGCTCCGGTGTTTCACCAGTCACAACTTTATGCAGAGCGGCAAACAGAAAACCACTGTTAACGATAACTCACGCGAAAACTCAGATAGAGATTGCCAGAAGGCACGTGGAGACTCTGAACTCAGCTGGAAGAAAGTACTCCCACAGGCACTGCATGGCCACACGCCCGCACCCACAGGCATTGCACGCCCACATCCACACCCACAGGCACTGCATGCCGCCACCCACAGGTATTTTACGCCCACACCCACAAGTGTTGCACACACACACACACACACACACACACACACACACACACACACACACACACACCCACTGGCACTGCCCACATCCACACCCACTGGTACTGCCTGCTGCACCCCCACACATACTGCACATCCCCAGCCACTGGTATGCACGCCCCGCCCACAGGCACTGCACACCACCACCCACAGGCACTGCACGCCACCACCCACATGCACTGTATGCCCCATCTACAGGCACTGCACACCACCACCCACGGGCACTGCACGCCCTGCCTATGGGTACTGCATACCACCACCCACAGGCACTGCACGCCACCACCCACGGGCACTGCACACCACCACCCACAGGCACTGCACGCCACCACCCACGGGCACTGCACACCCCGCCTACGGGCACTGCATGCCACCACCCACGGGCACTGCACGCCCCGCCCACGGGCACTGCACGCCCCGCCCACAGGCACTGCACACCACCACCCATGGGCACTGCACACCGCCACTCATGGGCACTGCACGCCCCGCCCACAGGCACTGCACGCCACCACCCACAGGCACTGCACACCACCGCCCACAGGCACTGCACACCACCACCCACAGGCACTGCACGCCACCACCCACATGCACTGTATGCCCCATCTACAGGCACTGCACACCACCACCCACGGGCACTGCACGCCCTGCCTATGGGTACTGCATACCACCACCCACAGGCACTGCACGCCACCACCCACGGGCACTGCACACCACCACCCACAGGCACTGCACGCCACCACCCACGGGCACTGCACACCCCGCCTACGGGCACTGCATGCCACCACCCACGGGCACTGCACGCCCCGCCCACAGGCACTGCACACCACCACCCATGGGCACTGCACACCGCCACTCATGGGCACTGCACGCCCCGCCCACAGGCACTGCACGCCACCACCCACGGGCACTACACACCGCCACCCACGGGCACTACACACCGCCACCCACAGGCACTGCATGCCCCACCCACAGACACTACCTATACACACACCCACATGTACTGCACATCCCCACCCACACGTACTGCACATCCCCACCCACACGTACTGCACATCCCCAGCCACAGGTACTGCACATACACAGCCACTTCCATTGTAAAGTACAATATTCACTGCTACAGACTCACACTGTACACTAACAACGGTATATGCTGGCAAACTTCAACATTCTGCAATCTCTTAATAACCAAGGACATTTCATTAAGTTGGAAGTTTAAATTTAAAGCAGAAGTCAAAAACAGTTTTGTTAATTCTGGTTTGCACAATTAGCAGCTAGTGGCACTGAGTCCCATGTGAGCTCTATACAGTCCTACACAATAACTACAAAACTGACTGACAAGAATGCATTCTAATCCATGTCGAGCATTGCAGTTTACAGATTCATACTAAAACAAACTTATATTAGTTTGGTGTAAATCATGTCTTAAATCTAAGATCGATTTGTATTGGTGTCACCAGGGACTTAAATCAGCAGTTTGTCATTCTGGACAAATTCTGCAGCCACCTTTGTTCCTTCTGCCTCCAAATTCTTCCCCACATTACGTTATGGAAGATTTAACCAAGATTTTGAGTATTTCCTTGAGAGGGTAGCTGCAGTTGTAAAGGTGAAGCATCTCCCTGTCTCCTTCCACATCAGCTCATGAGGTGGCATAAACCAGGCCAGTCTGAGGAGGTCTCTGAACAACTAGCATCAACATTTCACCTGTGGAAGCAGAGGACCAACACACTTGACCACCGTCACATCACCATCAAGAATGCTTCCTACGGCAGGGGTATGGAGGGCAATGGTACTAGTGCAGGTCGATGCAAGTAGGCAGTTTAATGGTTCAGCATGGTCGAGGTGGACCAGCTGAAGAGCCTGTTTCTGTGCTGTACTTTTCTACAACTCCATGACTCTGTGACTCTACCTGGCTGTACTTCGACCCCCAGCCAAGAGGCAGAGGCTAAAGACCGCAACGTCAGTGGTGAGGATCAAGAAGGCATGGTCAAGGGAAGAAGTGGAGCGCTTGCAGGACTGCTTTGAGTTAGTGGACTGGATGATATTCAGGGATTCATCCTTGAGTCTCGATGAATATGTCAGTTGTCACTGACTTCATCAAGACCTCTGTGGGTGAGTGTGTGCCTTTCAGAACATACTGGACCTACCCAAATCAATAGCTATGGATGAACCCAGAGATCTGTAGTCTGTTGAGGGCTAAACCTGAGGTATTCAAGACTGATGATCCAGAACCGTCCATGAAGTCCAGATAACAACCCACAAAAGGCTATCTTACGAGTGATGAAACAATTCTGATTGAGGTTATAGATAGCATCGGATGCATATTAGCTCTGGCAGGGTTTGCAGGCCATCATTCCTACAAAGCAAAATCTAACATCATGAATGGCTGTGATGCGTCACACCCAGAGGAGCTTAATGTCAATTATGCATGCTTTAAAATGGCAAGGCACCTGACCACACATTGCTCTGCGACGACACCGGTGCCAAGCTGTATCGGCACTAGTGCCCTTCCCTTGGACAACATCGGTGGCGTGGAGAGGGGAGACTTGCAGCATGGGCAACTGCCAGTCTTCCATACAACCTTGCCCAGGCCTGCGCCCTGGAAACCTTGCAAGGCACAAATCCATGGTCTCATGAGACTAATGGATGACTATTAAAAAAATGGAGAATGAAATTACATATATGCCAATCCCTGTAGCATCTGGTGACTCTGTGATCGGTCTCGGATGGCAACGGCAGAACATCTTGCAAGAGAATGAACCCTCACAAGGCATCCGGACCTGAAGGCTGGGTGTCAACACCTCTGCGGATCTGTCCTGGGCCAGACACATTGATGCAAATACAAGGAAGGCATGGCAATGGCTATATTTCATTAGTCACCAAAGACACTCTCAAATTTCTAAGATGTACTGTGGAGAGCATTCTAACTCGCTGCATCACTGTCTGGTATGGAGGGGTCACTGCACAGGATTGATATAAGCTGCAGAAAGTTGTAAACTCAGCCAGCTCCATCATGGACAATAGCGTCCCCATCATCAAGGACATCTTGAGAAGTTGATGCCTCAAAAAGGTGGCATCCCTCATTAAGGACTCCCATTACCCAAGACATGGCTCTTCTCATTGCTACCATGAGGAGGTACAGGAGCCTGAAGACACACACTCAACATTTCAATCCCTTCTGCCATCCGATTCCTAAATGGACATTGAACCCTTGGACGCTACCTCACTTTTTAAATATATAGTATTTCTGTTTTTTTGCATAATTTTTAATCTATTCAATATACGTATACTGTAATTGATTTAGTTATCTATTTATTATATTTTATTTTATTTCTTCTATATTATGTAGTGCATTGTACTGCTGCTGTTAAGTTAACAAATTTCACATCACAGGCTGGTGATAATAAACCTGATTCTGATTCTGAATAGACTTGATGGGCTAAGTAGCCTAATTTTGCTCTTATCTCTTATGGTCTTATGGTGTTGCAATGCATCTCTGCTGCAAAACAACTAATTTCATAATATACATCAGTGATAATAAACCTGATTCGGATTCTGACCAATTTGGTCTCCCTGTTCTAAAGCATTGTCCATTTCAAACCAATACCATTTTAAAAGCCTGAATTAGAGTTCCATTTTATCAAATTTAGCCAGGAAATGAACTGTGTTCTAGATAAAAAGAAGGGCAATAGGTTCTCTTAACAGCAGGAGTCAATACAAGCATTTATAACCCTTGTCCTACAATTCATCAGCACTTCTCACTATTCTGCCTCAATATATCCTCATACATCTTGAAGCCCATACTGGTTCAACCATGGAGGCACGACAGAAAAGAAAACTCACCAATGTCACTACATCCTCAGGAGGCTAAAGAATTTTGGTATGTCTCCTTCAACCCTCACCAATTTTTATTGATGCACCACAGAAAACATTCTACACATCTTGGTCTGGGCACTGGTCTGCGATTGCAAGAAACTGCAGTTGACACAGCTCAGCACATCATGGAAACCAATCTCCCCTCCATGGATTTATAGAAGAAATATAGAAGCGTAGAAAACCTACAGCACAATACAGGCCCTTCGGCCCACAATGTACTTACTAACAAGATTACCATAGCCCTCTATTTTTCTAAGCTCCATGTACCTATCCAGGAGTCTCTTAAAAGACCCTATCATATCCACAGTGTATACTCGGTCTACACTGCCTCAGTAAAGCAATCAGCAAAATCAAAGTCCCTGTCCATCCTGGACACTCTCTCTTCTCCTTCTCACTGGGAAGAAGATACAAGAAGCCTGTGTATGGGGTTTCTTCTTTGTTATGTTAAATTTAAAATGGCTACTTTGTGATGTTAATCTTTTAAACTGCTGCGTATCTGAATTAAAATGGCTTCTATGTCATGTTAAATGCTGAGGAAGTCTCTAGCTAGCACTTTGCTTGGTTTAATACAGATAGCAGATGTACTATGAGCCAATGGGTGTCCATGTTATTCTTTCTTGGGGTGATATGCTGTCTCATATGGCTGGGAACCAGGGGCTTTTGGCGGGGAGTTGGAGGAGAGACCGTGAGGACGATCATACGGCTGGGAACCAGGGGCTTTTAGCGGGGAGTTGGAGGAGAGACCGTGAGGACTACGGACGTGCGGGAAAGCTCAGGCTGATCACTCCGGGTGATCCTGAGCCGCGAGCCGACGCGGTCAGGGTGGTCCCGAAGAAATTCCTGAGCTCCAACGTGTGCACGAAGAACTTGAACTTTGATAAATTTGGCGCCTTTTCCATTCCCTTTTCCTGTATTGAACATATTAATTTCATAGTAATATCTATAAAGTGTACTGAGTAAAACGTACTGTGTGTGCTGGCTGATGATTGATGTTTGAAACTGATTTCGGTTGCAGTGGTACAGCAGCCGACACAACCGGGAGCCTCCAGGTGGGCGCCGGGCGGGATATCCCCTAGAGGTATACGAGCCAATATAGCTGAGTGTTACACCTGAAAGGACGTACCACCAAGCTCAAGAATGGCTTCTACCCCATGAATTAGACGATGAAACTATTGAATGATTGCCTGGTACAAGTGTTCCCAAACTGGGGTCCAGGGACCCTCCTTGGTTAATGGTAGGGGCATAAGAAAGGTTGGGAAGCCCTGTCCTAGTATGACAAGATAGACTCAGTCTACCTGACTATGACCTTGCACCTTACTGTGTACATACACAGAACTTTCTCTGCAACTGGAACACTTCATTCTGCATTCTCTGATTGTTTTCCCTTGTACTAACTTGACACACTGTTGTAATAAATTGATCTGTATGTACACATTTTTCACTGTACCTTGGTATGTGTGACAATAATAATCCATTTTACCAAATATTTACTGCAATATTTCATAAACATGGACATATTTCCTTAACTCGTTCATCAGTGAGAAATGGCTCAGCGTGAACTGTTCTCTGTGCTGTCAACAATACTACCCCACATAACATAATGGCTCATTCAGTGTGTCACTCATGTAAATGCGCAGACCCAGGAGAGTATCTGTGCCAAATGATGTAAGGCTGTTCGATAACATAACGGCACACACTGACACACATCACACAACATCAAAACGTGCTTTTATGGGTCAAAAAGTCGGAAGCAGTAAGAAAATCCACTTCAAAAGCACTAAAATACAGACAGAAATGTGCAAAGTTCTCAGCAAGAGGCTCAGCACTGGAAATAGAAAGACACGTTGAAAGATACATGAAGGACTGCACTGAAATACTGTACTGGCCTTGTTAGATCTGTACTGGTGCTTGTCCCTGTATCACTCCATCTGTCCTGTGGATATTTCATTCCCTACGTTAAAGATGAAGGCTTTGCTTCATCAAGTCTATCCCCTGTAACACCACACTCACACATCCTCTGTGTAAAAGATGCTTTCTTCTATCCTTCCATATTTCAGATCTTTATCCTCTTCTTCCTGAGCTACCAGTGCAAATGATCTGCCACCCCTAACAACCGCTCTTCGAGTCTTTTATACAAATGAGTAGAGACAAGGAGCAAGAGCTGAACAGCAGCCTGCACGAGGGAGAGGAGATGTGTGACGCAGTTAGTGTGCCCATCACAGACCAGTGACTCATGACCTCACCGGGTACAGCAAAGTAGGAACCGAGGATGCTGCGGATGCTGGCCGGTTGGTCAAACAAGCTAGGGCTTCTCTCTTTGGAGCAAAAGAGGTGACTTGATAGAGGTGTACAAGATGATAAGAGGCATAGATTGAGTGGACAGCCAGAGACTTTCATCCGGGGGCATAATTTTGAAGTGATTGGAAGAAAGTACGGGGGAAGGGGGGAATGCCTGAGGTAGGTTTTTTACACCGAGGGCTAAGGGTGCACTACCAGGGGTGGTGGTAGAAGCAGTTACACTGGGGACAATTAAGAAACTCTTAGATAGTGCATGGATGCCATAAAAATGGAGGGATATGTCAGAGGGAAGGGTTCAATCGATCTAAGAGTAAGTTCAAAGGTCAGCACAACACTGTGGGCCAAAGAGACGGTACTGTGGTGTAATATTCTATGATATGGAATAATCCACTGGTAGGCAGCTGGCTGATGGTCATTACAAGAAGGTTAAAGGGTCAGCACAGCATTGTGGGCCAAAGGGCCTGTACAGTGTTGTACTTTTCTATGATGTGGGATGGATCCACTGGTAGGCAGCTGGCTCGTGGTCATTACAAGATACAGCATCTGTTAAACTGTTTTGTCAGGATCCCCTCTACGTCAACAATGCATTGTGAAGCGCAGGAAGTGAAGCATACACCTACAACCCTCTACCGCGGCTGTGTACCATTGTGACAGAGGCCAGAAGGTCAGAACTGCATTTCACAGGAATGGCACAGATGACCATATACTCCCTGCCATTGATGCTTTCTGACCTGCTGAGTAACTCCAGTATTTGTGTCTGAATTTCCAGCATCCTGTGTTTACAGTGGAATAGAAGAGACTGTAAAGAGTGCCGGTGAAGAGCTTACCAGAACCAGCAGTACCCAGGACGTCTCTAGGGAACGGTGTCTCAGAAAGGTAGCACCCATTATTAAGGACCTCCAGCACCCAGGGCATGCCCTTTTCCCACTGTTACCATCAGGTAGGAGATACAGCACAACACTGTGGGCCAAAGAGACCGTACTGTGGTGTAATATTCTATGATATGGAATAATCCACTGGTAGGCAGCTGGCACACACTCAGCGATTCAGGAACAGCTTCTTCCTCTCTGCCATCCGATTCCTAAATGGACATTGAAGCTTTGGACACTACCTCAGTTTTTTAATATACAGTATATTGTTTTCGCACATTTTAAAATAATCTTTTCAATATACACAATTGATTTACTTGTTTATTTATTATGTTTTATTTTATTTGTAATTTTTTTCTCTCCGCTAGATTATGCATTGCATTGAATTGCTGCTGCTAAGTTAACAAATTTCGCATCACATGCCGGTGATAATAAACCTGATTCTGATTCTGATTCTGAATTGAATTGAATTGACTTTATTTCTTACATCCTTCACATGCATGAGAAGTAAAAATCTTTACGTTACGTCTCCGTCTAAGTGTGCGATGTGTAATCATAGTAATTCATAATAATTTATAATAAATGGAACAATCAATATAACAGAAATACACTCAAATCAGCACGAGTTAATCAGTCTGGTGGCCTGATGGAAGAAGCTGTCCCAGATCCTGTTGGTCCTGGCTTTTATGCTGTGATACTGTTTCCCGGATGGTAGCAGCTGGAATAGATTGTGTCTGGGATGATTTGGGTCCCCAATGATCCTTCAGGCCCTTTTTACATCACCTGTCTTTGTAAATGTCCTGAATCATGGGAAGTTCACATCTACAGATGCGCTGGACTGTCCGCACCACTCTCTGCAGAGTCCTGCGATTAAGGGAGGTACAGTTCCCACACCAGGCAGTGAGGCAGCCAGTCAGGATGCTCTCAGTTGTGCCCTCGTAGAAAGTTCTTAGGATTTGGGGGCCCATACCAAACTTCCTCAACCGTCTGAGGTGAAAGAGGCACTGATGTGCCTTTTTCACCACACAGCTGGTGTGTACAGACCACGAGGTCCTCAGTGATGTGGATGCCGAGGAACTTAAAGCTGTTTACCCTCTCAACACCAGATCCATTGATGTCAATAGGAATTATCCCATCTCCAATCCTCCTGTGATCCACAACCAGCTCCTTTGTTTTTGTTACATTGAGAGAGAGGTTGTTTTCTGTGTCAGAGAGATGACTTCTTCCCTGTAGGCCACCTCGTTATTGTTTGAGATTAGGCCAATCAATGTAGTATCGTCGGTAAATTTAATTAGCAGATTAGAGCTGTGGCTGGCGACACAGTCATGGGTAAACAGGGAGTAAAGGAGGGGACTTAGTACACAGCCCTGAGGGGCTCCTGTATTGAGAGTCAGAGGGTTGGAGGTGAGGGAGCCCACTCTTACCACCTGCTGGCGATCTGACAGGAAGTCCAAGATCCATCTGCACAAGGCAGGGTCCAGGCTGAGGTCTCTGAGCTTCTTGTCGAGCCTGGATGGAATTATGGGGTTGAATGCTGAACTGTAGTCCATGTATAGCATTCTCACATAAGCATCCTTCTTCTCCAGATGTGTAAGGATGGTTTGTAGAGCAGTGGCTATTGCGTCGTCTGTTGATCGGTTGTCTCAGTGGACTAATTGTAGGGGGTCCATTTTGGGTGTAGCATGATGCAGATGTGAGCCTTGACCAGCCTCTCAAAGCATTTGCTTATTATTGAAGTAGTGCGACAGGATGCCAGTTGTCCAAGCATACACTTCCATCCCCTCTGCCACGGCTATGTACCATTGTGACAGAGGCCAGAAGGTCAGAACTGCATCTGGTCTTTTTGGTACAAGGACAATGGTGGATAATTTGAAGCAGGAGGGCACCCTACACTGGGAGAGGGAGAAATTAAAAATGTCTGTAAACATTCCTGCCAGTTGTGCTGCGCACATCCTGAGTACTCGCCCAGGGATGCCATCCGGTCCCGCAGCCTTGCGACTGTCCACTCATTGGAAACATCTGAGTACCTCAGCCTCAGTGATGACCAGGTTGCAGGTTGTAGCGGTGGCTTTCCTCGAAGACTCAGAGTTGGCGACATCGAACCGAGCGTGAAAGCGATTGAGCTCATCTGGGAGAGAGGCCGCGATGTTGGTGGCACCACAATGTTCGGCTTTGAAGTCTGTGATGGTATGCAGCCCTCGCCGCAAGTCACGTGTGCTATTCATTGTGAATCTTGGCTCAATCTTCTCCCTGTATTGTTGTCTCACAGCCTTGATAGCTTTCTGCAGATGGTAGCTGCTTTTCTTCTGCTCCTGCTGATTGCCGACACCGTATGCTCTGTGTCACGCGGTGAGTGCTGCTCACATGGAACTATTGATCCAGAGTTTCTGGTTCGGGAAGACCCTGACTGACTTCAGGGGGACAACATCGTCAATGCACTTCGGATGAAGCACATGACTCCATCAGTGAACTTGGAGACATCCTCATCATGGAAAACATTCCAGTCGACGTCATCGAAGCAGTTCTGCAGCATGGAGATCGAAAGGTTGGACCAACAGTGGATGGTTTTAACATGGCTACCTCTTGTTTTAGCTTCTAGCTGTACGTTGGCAAAAGCAGGATTGAAGATTGGTCTGATTTTCCAAAAGCTGGGCGAAGGAGAGCTTTGTAATCATTGCGGAAGGGAGTGTAGCAGTCGTCAACTGTCTTATCTCCATGAGTGCTCACCTGGATGTGCTGACAAAACTTCGGAGAGACTTTCGTCAGCGACGCTCAATTAATGTCACCGGTGATGATGAAGGCAGCCTCCAGCGTGTTGATAGACTTGTACAGTTCCTTGAGAGCCAAGTCAGTATCAGCCTGCAGTGGAATGTACACCGCTGTGATGGTAACATCCATGAACTCCCTAGGCAGCCAGGAGGGTCTGCACAGCAGCACCAGGAACTCCAGGTCTGGGGAACAAAAGGATTTGAGGCCAATCACATTATGGGAGGGGGGGGGTCACACCAAGCATTGTTGACCATGAAGCATATCTCTCCTCCTTTACTCTTCCCAGAGAGGTTTTTACACCTGTCCGCCTGAAACAGGGAGAACACAGAGGGTTCGATAGTGTGGTCCAGTATCTCCTCTGTCAGCCATGTCTCCACAAAGCACAAAACATTGCATTCCTTTGTTTCTCACTGATAGGAGATTCTGGCTCTCAGTTCGCACAGCTTGTCCAGGGACTGAGCGCTAGCCAGGAGTATGTTAGGGAGTGGCGGCCGATTTGCAACCCGCCTTAGCCTCACCAGGACGTTGGCCCTTCTCCCTCGCCTCCAGCGCTTTTTCCGAGGTAGTGGCGGTGTAAGAGATGAGTCTCCCAGCATCGCGCAAGCATAGTTCCCAGTGTAGGAAAGGCAGCACATAGTGGGTAAATGCCATCTTTCTGATGTACAGAAGGGTCAGGCTATCATATCTGATGTGACTATCAGCTACTTGTACAGAAAATACCAAGGAAGTTGTAGAAATTAGTCGTATACTGTAGATTTGGAACAGAGCACGCAACCCGGCCGCTGTACGCGATGCCATCTTTAGCCAGAGAGTAAAGGCTTTAGACTAAGCCTGTGTGAGGAAATTACTCGTGGCATAAGGCAGTCAGCCACAGAGATGCAATTATACCAGCTTTTCTTACCCCTTACCCAGGTATTGGTGTTGGCAGCACACTGCTCACACCCTCCCTCCTTACAGCTGGGCACTCTCATCTGGCATGGAGCTTCTCCATCTAGTAGGATGCCATTAGACATCATTGTATGCACCAACGGCAAGTCTAGGGGTCTCTCCAGATCTACAGCTGGTTCACACCTTCACACGCTGTGGATCAAATAAAGGAATGAGCTTAAGACGGAACATCCAGGGCTGATCCTTAACACCAGAGATTCTGCAGATGCTGCAAATCCAAAGTAACACACACAGAATGCTGGAGGAACTCAGCAGGCCAGGCAGCATGTATGAAAATGGATAAACAGTCTACCTTAATGGCCAAGCCACTTCATCAGAACTAAAAAGTAAAGGGGAAGTTGACAGAATAAGAAGGCGGGTTGCGGGGGGGGGGGGAGAAGGAGTACACGCTAGAAGCTGATAGGTGAAGCCAGGTGTGTGGGGAAGGGGGAACAAAGTAAGAAGCTGGGAGGTGATGGGTGGAAAAGGTAAAGAGCTGGAGAAGAGGGAATCTTCTTCTTCCAGCTGGTGCTCCTTCCCCTTCCACCGTCTTCTTATTCTGGCATCTTCCTCCTTCCTTTCCAGTCCTGATGTACGGCCTCAGCCCAAAGCATCAACTATATGCTTTTCCATAGATGCTGCCTGAGCTGCTGAGTTCCTCCAGCAATTTGTGTGTGTTGCATTTAGGCTGCAGTGTTTTCCACAATCACTGGTAGCACAAAGCTCCCTTGGACTTCACCAGGCAGCAGAGCTTGGGCTTGGATTTGGAGACAGGAATGCTGGACAAGATGTTGGTGAGACCACAACTGAATATAATTTTATCCCTTTTCCCAAAGAAGCTTAAGGCAAAATCAGAGTCAGTTTCAAAGAGATTCTTTATTCAAAATCCTAGGATGAGAGGGTTGTCCTCTGAGAGAGAGGCTGCAATGTTTAAGCTTGAATATTTGGAGTGTTAGGAAGGGGTGACAAAATTGAAAAATATTCCATCCAGGGAGAGTCATAAACAAGTAGTTCATATAGTCTCAAGAAATGGGGTCAGTCACTCAAAACAATTTTTGCTCTGTATTTCTATTATCATACGATCAATGATACCCATTGGACAGAAGATATGAAGGCCTGAAAGCATGTACCACCAGGCCCAAGGACGGCTTCTACTCCACTCTTAATGGACTTCTTATACAATATGATGGACTCTTGGCCTCAAGTTCCACCTTGATGTGACCTTGCATTTTATTGTTTACCTGCACTGCACTTTCTCAGATGCTTTTACACTTTATTTTACGTTGTTATTGTTCTCCCTTGTTCTACCTCAATGCACTCTGTGATGATCTGATCTGTAAGAACAGTATACAAGACAAGCTGTTCACCAGATCTCGGTACACGTGACAACAATAAACCAATACCAAGACCCATAGATTCAGAATCAGTGTTAATTCTCTCTCTCCATCTCTCACTCAAGACAGTCACATTTATATCACTGATGAGATTCACCAACGTTAAATCAAGTGACGTACCGTTCCCACCAGAATCAGGGTTAATATCAGCAGCTCCTGTCGTGAAATTCATTTGGCGGCACATGTTTTTAATGCTCGTCTACCTAAAAATTAATACTACTAATCCTGGTTCAAAGTAATCTACTGAAATTTATCCAGGACTGACAAGTTCTCTGACAGAACGTGCTCTAATGACATATCCCACAGGGATGCCATCAAGCTGCCGACACTTATTTCAATCTCTCAGACTGATCAAGTGCGTTTCTTCCAAGACTGAAACACAAATATTCCCTCTGTGTCATTTCCCTGTTAAATCTGCAGGAACAGAACTCATCCACCGCTCAAGAGGGAAATCAATCCTTCTATGAGGCCTGACGAAGATGCAGTTACTCTACAATAAGTCAATGTTCACAGATTACCCTCATTTTGTCATTGACATCATTGGGTACATTCACAAATTAAGAGGCAGGTCTCCTTTGGGTGGGGATCACAGTGAAAGCATACTGGGCATGGATACACCCTGGTGATAAAGCCATGGTCAAACACCTTGGGGATAAAGCTATGGTCAAACACAGTGGTTTAACAAAATATTTAAAGCTTCAGATTGTCAGTAGCAAATCTGACAGACCTTTAAAGGGTTTGTAAAAGGCTGTAAAACATCACCTCTGTTGCATTATACATCATAAAGAGTGCTCCTCAGTGATTATGTAACTCTGAAATTCAGATGACCCCACAATGTGTTTTTGGTTGTGTTTTACAAAGTTGTCCTTTTGTATTAGCCATTCCCATCCTGAGTGAAAGGTGCTGGGTGTACCCTGCCTCTTGTTATCTCAGCTAGAATCCTGCACAGCCACATGGAACAGTCTAATAGTGCAGTACAGTCCCTTTGGCCTACGATGGGCTGACATTTTAATCTACACCAAGATCAATCTAATCCTTCATAGTCCTACGTAGTCTTCCATATTTCTTTCATCCATGTGCCTATCTAAGAGTTAGATATCCCTATGTATCTGACTCTGACGCCACCCCTGGCTGGGTTTTCATGCACCCACCACTCTCTGTGTGAAAATCTGCCTCTAACATCACCTCTGTACTTTCGTCCAATCACCTTTAAAGTAAGTCCTCTCATATTAGCCATGCAGCCCTGGTAAGAAGGCACTGGCTGTCCACTCGATCTATGGTTCTTACCTTGTACACTACAATCGAGTTGCCTCTCATCTTCCTGCATTCCAAAGAGAAAAACCCTAGCTAGTCAACCTTTCCATATGAGACCTATTCTCTTACCCAGGCAGAGTCCCCTCTGTACCCTCTCTGAAGCTTCCAGACCTTTCCTATAATGAGAAGATCAGAAATGAACACAATACTCCAAGTGTGATCTAACCAGGGTTTAATAAAGCTGCAACATTACCTCACGGCTCTTGAACTCAATCCCCTGACTAATGAAGGCCAACATACAATACGGGCTCTTAACCACCCTATCACCTTGCACGGCAGCTTTGAGGGATCTGTGGACGTGGACCCCAACGTGTCTCTATTCCTGCCATTAGCCCTGTCTACTGCTGCCAAGTTCAACCTTTCAAAGTGTATCACTTCACACATTGCTGGATTGAACTCCATCTGGCTGGCTGTGCTGTACTGTTCTATGATCTATATTCTACCTTGGGAAAACTTCCTTTCGCCATAGAGTGGTTGCAGTCTGGAATATGATACCTGAGATGGTGGTGAGGGCAAAGACTCATTACATTTAAAAACCATTTGGACAAGGTCCTGAACCCCAGGTCATGATAGGATACAGACCTGATAAATGGGATTGTGTCGATGGTTAGCACAGACAGGGTGGGCCAAAAGGCCTGTTCCTGTACTGCTGGCTCTATAGCTTGTGGTTATTGTGTACGTTCCTGCCCAGATCTCAATGTCGGATTAAAACTGTGTGTTTGCCCCTCCAATTACAGACCATGGTGAGGGGTACCTGGGCTGTAAATTGGAAGCATTTCAGCTTCCACTCCTGTGAGAACAAAAGCTTTATGGGAGACAGAGGCCTGGTGGGTCAGAGGTCATGGTAGGCCCCATGAGTTACTCACCATTCTGACAACAGTCCCTCAGTGTTCTTGAAGACAGTATCCTGGATCCAGAACCTCAGCAGACTGAATTGCTTCAGTCCCAGAGAGAGCACCGAGGCACAGCAGGTAGTGAGACTACCTCTCTGTGCCAGTGACTGTATTCAATCCTAACCTCCGGCTTTGCCGGTGTGGAGTTTGCATGTTCTCCCTGTGGCCCAGTGGGTTTCCTCCGGGTCTCCATTTCCCTCGCCCGTTCCAATGACGTGCAGGTAGGTAGATAAATTATCCCTAGAATTTTGGTGGGTGGTGGGTGAGATGATGAGAAAGTAGGGGGAATCAGACTGAATTAGTGTGAATGGGTTACGTGTTCAAGGTGAAAGGTGAAATATTTCAGGGGAACCTGATGGGGATCTTCACTCAGAGGGCGATGCAAGTGTGGAACCTTTAAGAGAGGATTGATTACCTACATGAACAGGAGGAGTATGGAAGACGATGGTCCAAGTGCAGAACGGTGGCACTAGGTTAAGTAACAATTTGGCATGAACTAGATGGGCCAAAGGGCCTGTTCTGTAGTACTCTATGATTCTAGTTGACTAATGGTTGGTGTGACTCTCTGAGAACAGGAACTTCTCCTCAGGTGAGAATCTTACCATGGGGAGCCCAGAACTACACATCAAGCCCAACAAAACGCGGAGTCACATAGCACAGAAACAGGCCCTTCGGCCCAACTCAACCATGCTGACCAAGATTCCCAGCTCAGCTCGTCTTTTGTCCCATTTGCCTGTGTTTGTCTTCCTCTCCATTCGCCCGTCCAAGTGTCTTTTAAACATTGTTAATGTACCTGCCTCAACCACTTCCTCATTCCATATACAGACCGCCCTCTGTGTGAAAAGCTAACCTCATCGAAACATTCTGCACACTCTCTCTACTGTAGGATAGATAAAAGGAGACTCTCTCCAATGCAAACTGCCTCCAGTCTTTATATAAATACCAGGTGGATCTCAAATGGCCTTTTAACATTTCACCATGATCACATCAGAAGTTAAGTAAATGCCAAGAAGGCATTTTTTAGTGTGGTGTTAACTCGAATCACCTGCAAACTGATCCATGTCGTTGAACACCTTGTCTTTAAGATGGATTAACCTTCAGAGGGTATTTTATTTTCTATCTACAAGCCTCTGCAAAGAAAGAGATTATCTTCCAAAATTCAGTAAGAAATCTTACATTCTATAATATCTTAGCATGCCACCTTAAAAGAGTGTAAAGTGTTTATAAAACCCAGTGATCTGGTTTTAAAAGCAGCTGCCATTTTGTGCATAGTGGGGCTCTCTGAGCACACCATTTACTTGAGGGATTAACTGAACCTTCTTTATTTTAGTGATGCTGGTTTTGGGCATGTTTAGGAAGCTGTTCTTTACATTGTGACCAGCTGCCGTAACAATCGAGCTGGTTTAACATGGAGGGTGATTCTGCACCAGAATAGAATCACACTGACTGCTCTCCTGTCAGTGACAGACACAAAAAATATGAAGTCAATGCTACCTGAAATGTAGAGTCTCCTTCAAGGAAGATAAGGGGCATGAACCTTTCAGAAAGAATTCTTTTAACCGGCAGAAATTTGATGCACTGTTGCAATAATTTCAACTGAGATAAACAGCTTCTGCAGACTTCATAGTTGCTCAAGTAGCTGGTAATATGAAGTTCCTTGCAGACAAAACAGCGTTAAGACACTGCAGGGATGTCACATAACAAGCAGCTTTGAGCATAGAGCCTGCTGCTGAAACAAACATTCCTGGTTACTCATAAACATGTAAAGCCTTGTTATAAAGCTGGCAATCAGGGGAGAGTATTGAGATCTGTGATTACAATTACATTGCCCAATCTCCACCAGCAACTCAAAGACAAAAGTTTTATTACATTTTATTTTCCATTCAGAAGCTCAACGAATTGCAGATTAGAGATGAAGCCCTTGGGGTAAATGCTCGGGTATTTTCAGCCAAGGCACAGGCTTTATTAGAAGTTCAGTGAGGACCAATAAGTGTATTTGTAGTCAGAGAGACTGTTATAATGAGATCTGATTGTGGGTCACCAGGCCTAACCGTTCGAAGTGATTATTTACTCCTAGGAGGATACAAGATGGTTGAGGAATTTACAATCTCTCCATGGGACCTTTAATTTAATCTACAGAAGGTGAATAAATAAACCGGAGGTTCATGTTTTTCTTTAAGACATCAGCATTCTGACAGGTCCTGCATTAATGGGATTTTTATGCAACTGATTCCCACATATTCGAGCTCTGGCTGGTCTGTTTATCTGCCCTTAGAAACTTCAGCAGCTCAAATAGATATACAGAGTGCTTTGTGCTTGCAAGAGTCTTTGATTGTGTACTAGGGGCGGCAGATCGGATAATCCTTGTAATGAGTGAACATGGGCATGATAAGCCAAAGAGCCTCCAGTACGGTTCCATGGTGTAGTAACAGTAGGGAGCGGGGACGTGACCACAATGGGCCGAATGGCTCCATTCTGCAAGATGTTTATTGTATTCTGCGATTAAACAGCCTTCTAATTTATCCATGGCAATCAGCATGATAATCATTATTTTATGTACTGTATTATTCGAAGGTCTTTCTGGCCCTTCAAGCCACATCGCCCATCAACCTTCAATTTAACACGAAGCTAATCATGGAACAATGATAAATGGACAGGGGTTAAATCAACAGACCAGTAACCCAGAGAGCAGAACCTATGTCAAAGGGATACCGGTTCAATTCCTACCACAGCTACAGTATAATTTATACCTACAATTAAAAAGTACAATTAATCTCATCACAACAGAGGCAGTGTATTCCAGGCATCCACCACTGTCTCTGTGAAAGCAAGTAGCCCCATACGTTTCTTTAAACTGTCTCTGTCTCACCTATGGTCTGCACCTTCCGTTATTCCACATTTCTACCCTGAAATAATGGTTGTGGCTGCCTCCCCAGTCTATGCTTCTCATAACTTATAAACTTCAGCATCAACCTCAGATGCTCCAGAGCCGTCAAACGTTCCTCGTATGATAACCCTTTCATTTCGGAAAGGGACAATTCCTCAACCCACTGTCCAATCACAGTGTGATTCCTCAACTGACTTTATAAACATAAGAAATTCTGCAGATGCTGTAAATCTAGGGTAACATATAAAATGCTGGAGGAACTCAACAGGTGAGGCAGCATCTATAGAAAAGAATAAAGAGTCGATGTTTTGGGCTGAAACCCTTCAGCAGGACATATGTTAACTCTTTATTCCTCTCCATAGGTGCTACTCACTTTACATATATTACCGTGTGGCTAAGTACCACTCCAATGCAGCATATAAGTTTGCTGACAACACCACTGTTGTTGGCTAAATCAAAGATGGCATCAGATCAGCACATAGGAGCAAGTTTGAAAACCTGGTCCAGTGGTGCCACGACAACCTCTCGCTCAACATCAGCAAAATCAAAGATTATCGTCTCTAGGAGGAAGAGGCCAAAGGTTCATGACTCAGCCCTCATCAGGGGATAAGGGGTGGAGAGAGGATTGATAGCTTGAAATTCCTTGGTGCCTGTATATCAAAGAAAACTGTCCTGGGACCAGCACATGCATATTATCAGAAAGAAGACACAACAGAACCTCTAGTTATTGTAAGCTTACATAGATCTAGCATTTCACCAATAACTTTAATAAATTTCTACAGTTGATTGGTAACAGTTTCTTCCCCCAAGCCATCAGACTCCTCAATACCCAGAGCCTGGCTTGACACCAACCTACTATACCCTCTACTGTGCCTATTGTCTTGTTTATTATTTATTGTAGTGCCTGCACTGTTTTGTGCACTTTATGCGATCCTGGGTAGGTCTGTAGTCTAGTGTAGTCTTTGTGTTTTTTCTTACGTAGTTCAGTGTAGTTTTTGTATCGTTTCATGTAGCACCATGGTCCTGGAAAACGTTGCCTCATTTTTACTATGTTCTGTACCAGCAGTTATGGTCAAAATGACAATAAAAAGTGACTTGACTTGACTTGACTTGGTGGAGAGTATCCTGACTAGTTACATCACAGCCTGATATGGAAACACCAATGTCCTGGAGTGGAAAAGGCCACAGAAAGACTGAATGCAACCCAGTATTTCATGGGTAAAGCTCTCCCCAACACTGAAAAGCAGCATCCACCATCAAAGGCACCCACCATCTGGCCCCGCTCTCTTCTCGCTACCACCATTAGGTAGAAGGTTCAGAAGCCTCAGGTCCCATACCACCACGTTCAGGAAGTCATTGATCTTCAAGCATCAAGTTCCTGAACAGTGTGGATAACATCACTCACTACAATTCTTTCAGGGATTCGACAGCTCGTGTTCTCAGTCTTAATTTTATTTGCACAGTTTGTCTTCTTTTTGCACATGGTTGTCAATATTTGTTTGCTAATGCATAATTTTTCATAAAATTCTATTCTATTTCTTTATTTTCCCATAAATGCCTGCAAGAAACATAGAAAACCTACAGCACAATACAGGCCCTTTGGCCCACAATGCTGTGCCGAACATGTACCTACGTTAGAAATTACCTAGGGTTACCCATAGCCCTCTATTTTACTAAGCTCCATGTACCTGTCCAGGAGTCTCTTAAAAGACCCTATTGTATCCACCTCCACCACCGTCACCAGCAGCCCATTCCACGCACTCACCTCTCTCTGCGTAAAAAACTTACCCTGACATCTCCTCTGTACCTACTTCCAAGCACTTTAAAACTGTGCCCTCTCGTGTTAGCCATTTCAGCCCTGGGAAAAAGCCTCTGACTATCCACATGAACAGTGAATCTCAAGGCAGTGTATGGTAACATACATGTTATCATATGAGTGAAAAGTACAGAAGCCTCAGGACTCACACCACCAGGTTCAGGAGCAATTATTACCCCTCCACCATGAGAAAATCTGCAGATGCTGGAAATGCAAGCAACTCACACAAGATGCTGGAGGAACTCAGCAGGCCAGGCAGCATCTGTGGAAAAAAGTAAGCAGTTTATTTTCTGGGTGGATACTCTGCATGAGTCCTGATGAAAGGTCTTAGCCCGAAATGTCGACTGTTTACTCTTTTCCATAGATGCCGCCTGGTCTGCTAAGCTCCTCCAGCATTTTGTGTGTGGGACTTTTGAACCAAAGTGGATAACATCATTCAACTTCACTTGCCCAGTCATTGAAATGTTTGTACAACCTATAGACTCTCTTTGCAGGATTCTTCATCTCATGTTCACAATATTTATGTATTTATTGTTATTATTGTTTCCTTTTGACTTCTTGTGTTTGCACAGCTTCTTGTATTTTGCACACTAATTGCTTGTTGGCCCAATTGGGTACAGACTTTCATTGATTTGATTATGGTTCTCGGATTTACTGAGTGAACCCACAAGAAAATAAATCTCAGGGTTGTACATGGTGACATATACTGTAGGTAATTTGATCATAAATTTACTTTGAACTTTGAACAAACACCAGATTATTGAATCTACAACATGACCTTTACTTTTACAGAATCTGCATCAGTGGCCACTTTATTAGATACACCTGTGCACCTGGTTGTTAATGCAAATATCTAATCAGCTGGTCATGCAGCAGCACTCAATACTTCAAAACATGCAGGCATGGTCAAGAGGTTCAGTTGTTCAGACCAAACATCAGAAGGGGGAAGTGATGTGATCTAAGTGACATTTATTGTGGATCAATTGTTGGTGCCAGATGAGGTGGTTTGAGTATCTCAGAAAATCCCAAACAACAGCCTCTACAGTTTATAAATAATGGTGTGAGAAACAAAAAAAAAATCTAATGAGCAGCAGTTCTGTGGGCGAAAGCACCCTGTTAATGAGAGAGATCAGAGGAGAATGGCCAGACTGGTTCAAGCTGACAGGAAGCTCAAATAACATACACCAATGGTGTGCAGAAGAGCATCTCTGATTGCACATGTCAAACCTTGAAGTGGATGGGCTACAGCAGCAGAAGACCATGAACATACACTCAGTGACCACTGAGTATATATCCAAAATGTTTTGGTTAACAGATAATAAAGCTCAGGTGAAGCTAAAGAAAACCAAATTTTAATATCTCAAGATTATTCCCCCAAAGAAGTGAATAAGCTTCAAAAATAGCAGATAAGTACCCATGGATTCAGACAGCACAGAATGCCCCCAAGTCAGGTCCACCACCAGCATAAAGAGCAGTTGTAAAAGATGTCCCCAAATGTCGACTGAACGCTTTTCCACAGATGCTGCCTGGTCTGCTGAGTTCCTCCAGCATTTTGTGTGTGTTCCCCATTCTCTAATTATTTTTGTTTTCTTCCAAGAGTCACAGAGTTTCTATAATTGTTGCACTTTATTCTGCACTGTTATTGTTTTATCTTGTTCCACCTCAATGCACATTGTAATTTGATATGTATGATCAGTGTACAAGACAAGTTTTTCACTGGATCTCAGAAATAAACCAATAATGACAATAATAAGCCGATACTAATACCAATTCCAATCAAGGATCTCAGCTTGAAATATCAACTGCTCATTTCCCTTCCACAGATGCTGCCTGACCTGCTGAGTTCCTCCAGTGTTTTGTGTGTCTTGTCCTGGATTTCCAGTGTCTGCAGAACATCTTGTATTAGTAGTCTGAAGAACTGGGAACACTTTTGGATTCAGTAGAGGAAGAGAGGAAAGAATGTGTAGAGTACATGAGTAACTGTGCAAGAAATATGTAAGCAGACAGGAAAAGCTTCCATAGATTCAGAAAAAGGAAAAGATTAGTAAACGTTATTCTGGCACATTCAATAATTAGACTAGACAATAAAGAGTGGAAGAGAAATAAGTACTGTGTATCTATCTTGACTGAAGAGGAAATGGTTGAAAAGAACCAGTTTAGTAAGAATCGAGGAAAAATGGTTAGTGAAATTGTTTATTATCCCTGTCTTAGACAGTTTCTCTCAACAAAACAGCTACATACCACACTGAATGAAGGAAGAAAGCAATTCTTTTCACTGCCCAAGATGACTCAGACTAACCAAGTGTAGTCACGTCTGTAATATAAAATACTCTACACAGAAAGCTGCCACCAACAGCACTCAGACATTGATGTGACTGCCATTGCTGATAGTACGAATGGTGGATGGGAGATGACACTGGGAGCACCCCTACTGCTCTTCTTCAAGGTAGTCTCTGAGATCATTTACCTCCTGAGACAGCAGCAAGAGCTTTGATTTAACATCCCAGACAAAAGATTGCAGGTGAATTTCTTATCTAATGCCACTGGAGTCTCTGTCCAGAACGTAAGAGATGATGGAAATCCACAGAGACACACTCAGTATGCTGGAGAAACTCAGCAGGTCAGGCAGCATTTATGGAGGAGAATAAACAGTTGACGTTTCAGACCGAGACCCTTCATGGGATCATCTGTCCTGATGGTCTTGGCCCAAAATGTCAACTCTTTATTCCTTTTCATAGATGCTACCCGGCCTACTAAACTCTTTCAGCATTTTGTGTGTTGCTCTGGATTTCCAGATTCGCAGTGGAAGGTCCCAAGCCCTGTTGTGAACGAGGAGGGTTGTGCCTGGGGCTAGCGACACCATCCTGTAAAAACCCAGAGCTACAGAAACACCAGCAGAAGCTCCGAAGACCTTATCCTTGGGAGAGGAAGGATACACCAAGAACCTGGGCTACACCTGGGAAAGTTTGAAAGAGTGGACTGGGACAGAGGACGCTGGAGAGCTGCTTTTAGGGGCTATGCCCCTGTAGGAGTGATGGGCTTAAGAAGAAGAAATCTCTCGATTTCCAGCATATTCAGAATCCCTTGTATTTATTCCTCTCCATAGATGCTGCCTGACCTGCTGAGTTCCTCCAGCATTCTGTTTCTGTCTAGACCCCTGAGCTGCAGCCCCTGAGACCTGGACTTCCAAATCATGCCTTAGTATAGGAGTTCTGCTATTGTCATTCATGCCTGAGAGATGGGCTTTCTCATCAGAAATCTGTTGAAGATCCTGGTTTACCACCTGATTTTAAAAATAACTCTCCACAAAAAATTCTCATTAAGCCAAGATAGTTATTCTCCCTTCCAGCAGATCTGATGTGAATGAATAGCATTTTTATTTTGAAATCGGAATGCCAATATCAGCAGCTTTCTCCTTCAGTTCTATTTTCGATTCCTTCTCCCTGAAAAGAGGGCTGTACGTTCCTGCATCCCATGAATATCAATGCAACAGTCACATTTCCTGCGGTGGTGTCTGACTGCATCATGCAGTATCACAACCATGTCAGGCTCTGTAGTGCATGAACTGGAAGGGCAAAGCAGGAATTGAAATAATGGGAGAATGAACAGTGGCTTTGTAACCCAATGGTTATTTTTGTACTTGATTTTGAGCCCTGCAGTGTCCCTACAGCAAATCAGTGAAGATAAGGAGTGGTGGTAGAGGAAGATACATTAGGGATATTTAAAGGTCTCTTAGATAGACAGATGGATGAAAGATAAAAGGAGGGCTATGCGAGAGGGAAGGGTTAGAATGATCTTGAAATAGTTTAAAAGTTTGTCACAACATCATAGGTCGAATGGCCTGTACTGAGGCCAGACATTCTATGTCTGTAAATAAATTCTGCAAGTATCGAATATCACAGGGCTATGGACTACAGCAGGGTGTGTGGGAATAATCAGAGAATAGCCAATGGATGTGGTGGGCTGACAGAATTTCTTCCGATATGTTTAGTCATAGAATCATAGAGAACTAGAGCACAGAAACAGGCCCTTTGGCCCATCTAGTCCATGCCAAACTGTTATTCTGCCTATATACCCATGACAGTGTCATCACCCACAGCTCTAATCTGCTAATTAAATTTGCCAATGACACTACATTGATTGGCCTTATCTCAAACAATAACAAAGTGGCCTACAGGGAAGAAGTCGTGTCTCTGACACAGTGGTGTCAAGAAAACAACCTCTCCCTCAATGCCCGTAGGATCACTGGGGTCCCGAGTCACCCCAACCACAATCTATTCCAGCTGCTACCATCTGGGAAACAGTACCGCAGCATAAAAGCCAGGACCAACAGGCTCCGGAACAGCTTCTTCCAGCAGACCATCAGACTGATTAACTCCCGCTGATTTGAGTGTATTTCTATCTAAATGTTACATTGACTGTTCTATTTACTATAAGTTATAAATTACTATGATTGCACATTGCACACTTAGATGGAGACATAACGTAGAGATTTTTACTCCGCATGTGTGTGAAGGATGTAAGAAATAAAGTCAATTCAATTCAATTCCTATCTGGATCATAGTCCTCTGTACCTCTCCCATCCCTGTATTTACCCAAACTTCACTTAAATGTTGCAATCTATTTTTTACTTTTTAAAATCTGTAACTTTTTAAAATGTTTATTTATTTTTGGTATATTGCTTTGTATATGACATTATGATTCGAACCCAAGGTGATGGCTGTGTGTTTTTCACTTAACAGTTTCACACTTATACTGACACTGATTCTGAATGTAAAGAAGGATATTAAAAAGTTACCAAATGCCATGACTAAGGGCTCTGCGTGTGTTTTTGAAGTTGTGTGTGTAAGTTCTGTTGGTCTGGAAGAATCATGTGGAATACAGAAGTAAGGCAGCCGACTCTCATGCATTGGATGATTTTTTTTCAGATATTTTGATGGCTTCTATCTCTCAAAGTTTTTGACAGTTTTGACATCTGTCTCAGCCAGGGGCCTGCTGGGCAGCCAGTCAGTGCTCTCCAGCAGTTTTGTGTGTAGGGCTTGTTCTGCCTCCAGCTCACATGCACTGACATTGCCGAGGATGCAGCACTTCAGCACTGGACAGCTCCTGTCTCATTGTCCCACTGGGCAGGTCGGGCACTGGACTGCTAACCATCCCAGTGGGTCAGACAGAGAAAAGACAGGTTAAAGATTAGCTTTATTTGTCACATGTACATCAAAATATTGACACACAGTGAAATGCATCAATAATCAACATAGTCCAAGGATGAGCTGGGGGCAGCTCGCAAGTGTCACTCTGCTGGTGCGATGAACATAGATTGCCCACAACTCACTAACCCTGACATATATGTCTTTGGAATGTGAGAGGAAACCAAAGCACCTGAAGGAAGCCTCTGATGTCATGGGGAGAACATATAAACTCTTGCAGACAGAGGCGGGCATTGAACTGGTGCCGTAAAGTGTTACACTATCGTGCCGAGTCTTAGAGCAGTACAGCAGTACAGCGCCTTCAACCCAACCAGTCCATGCCAACCATGGTGTCCACATAGCTAGTTCCAACTTCCACATCCCTCTGAGCCCTGCCCCTTCATGTACCTGTTCAGGTGCTTCTTAAATGATACTGTTGTACCTGTCTCAATCACTCAGTAGTAAAGGCAGGCTGTTCAATCATTTACACTACGGGAGGTTGTAGAGGGGTAACTCCAGGCCACTGGGTTCAGTGGAAAAAGGTTGCAGGCAGAGTGTAAGCACGGAGGGGACATAGCTTAATGGATCACTCGGGTACTATCAATTCCAGAGCCAGGGAACATGCTGAAAAGGAGACAGGATGCAGCACAAGGTGCACAGGTTTCAACTCCTCGACAAGAAGTTGTTTGAGGGAGAGGTGGTTTAATGAATTTTGATTTTGAGTGCAAAACAACAACAGTGACAGGGAACGTGAGGAATGACTGAATTAATTAAAGTGCGCAGAACTCCATAAATCCCTTGTAAATTCTGACATCATCTACTCAGTGAAATGAGGCCCAGCATGAGTGCTTATTGTGTGATCTGGAATCCACACGAGTAAATATTGCAATAATGACACATAGTCATTTCAAATCATAATGCCACTTGGATTGAAAAGAGATTGTTACACATTCAGTTATGTAGTTATAATTGGCAGAGTTTGTTACCTCGTTGGTAGTGATTGGCAGTTCTGGGAAATATTCCGTAGTGTGTTGAGATGCATTAAGCATTTTCTCAAGATGCCAGGGCCAGGAGATGGAACTATACAACAATCAATGGGCTGTTGATGCAGAAGAGGAAAAGTGTTTTATATTAATTAGTTCTGTGCCTAAGTCATTTTATGAGCAGGAGTTTTCATTTTCTTCACTTGGGCATGTCTGTCAAAAAGATGTTTGTACAGACTTAGCAAATGGGAGCGATACAGGTGAATTTAATATCAAAGTTAATTTCTGACAAATCCTGAACCCAATCTCCTCAGAACTTCATATAACTCAAAACTATCTACCCATCTTCTCCCTGCATTCATCAAACCTAAGACCTACCACCTTCTTCTTTCACATAGCTTGCCGTCTCCCCAAAACAAAAACCCATATCCGAATGTGGTTTAATATCACATTTGTTGTTTAGCGGCTGCAGTACAGTGCAATACATAATAATTTTAAAAAACTATAAATAACAAACAAGTAGTGCCAAAAGAGAGCAAAAAATAAGAAAAGTGAGGTGCTGTTTATAGGTTCATTGTCCATTTAGAAATTTGATGGCACTGGCAAAGACGCTGTTCCTGAAATGAGTATGCGTCCTCAGGCTCCTTGATGGTAGCAATGAGAAGATGGCATGTTCTGGGAGATAGAACCCTTTAACAATCGGTCCTTCAGCCCATTCAGTCAATACCAGCCCATATCCCTCTTAGACCCACCCCTCCTTGTATTTATCCAAGTGTTTCCTGAATGGTATTGTGTCTATTTCACCCATTTCCTCACTCCATATACTCACCAACTTCTGTGTGAAAATGTTCTCCCTTAGGTTCCTCTTAAATCTCTCCACTCTCCTTCTAAATCTATGCACCCTGGTTTTAGACTCCCCTATCCTGGGAGAACACTCGTTACCATCCATCTTATCCATGTCTCTCATAATTTTAAATACTTCAATAAATTTACCCCTCATTCTCCTACGTTCCAAGGAACAAAGGCCTACTCTAGTTGATTTCTCCCTACAACTAAGGCTATGTCCACACTAGACCGGATAAATCCGTAACCAAAGCTTTTTCTCTTCGTTTTGACCCTCCGTCCACACTGAAATGGTGTTTTCCTCCCCTGAAAATGGAGATTTTCAGAAACGCTCTCCAGAGTGTTTAAATCTGAAAACGCCTAGTATCCGGCGTAGTGTGTACGGGGTAACCGGCTAATTTTAAAACCGCTGTCATGACGTGCTGGAACAAATGGTGGCGGCAGCACAGCATTTCATTGTTTTCTTAAACGCAACCTCCAACACCACAACAATAACTGACAATAGATGTGTAACATTGTATGGAAATACAAGATAACACTGATGCAGACATCTTCTATACATTTATCAAGGTGCTTTGTTAATGTATTGCTTGTGCAAACATTCAATAGATGCAATTGTCACTTTTGCCCAGTAACTCATTTCATTGCACATGTTAAATACAGCAAAATAATACAAAGACATGGCAAATGTAAAGGCAAACAAATGAGGTAACAGCAAATTTCACTTTTGCCCAGTAACAAGCCTTATTGCATTTAGTTTTAGCTGTCGTCCCTTTCATCGATGAAGAGACCATGGCTGTAGGAAATGCTTTTGGACAAGCGTGCACCAAGTCTTTTGTTTGGCAATTTCCTTTTAAGTTTTTCTAGTCTGTAACTGAACAAACGCGCACCAAGTATACCGTTTCCTCTTCGCTTGCTTTCTGTGTGTCTTGTACATGCCCAGTAGGAGGAGATTCGCCCAAATATCAGTTTTAATTGGACAGAGGTATTTTTAAAAACGCCTCGTGTGAACGCCTGTCGTTTTTACGTGAAACCGGCATTTTCAAAATTATCTGGTCTAGTGTGGACATAGCCTGAGACTCTCAAGTCCCAGTAACATCCTTATAAATCTTTTCTTCACTCTCTCCAGTTTAACCATGATTTTCCTATAACAGGGTGATCAAAACTGTAGACAGTTCTCCAAGTGTGGCCTCACCAACATCTTATACAATAGCAGCATAATGTCCCAACTCCCATACACAGTGTTCTGACTGATGAAGTGCCAAATATAGAAACATAGAAAACCTACAGCACAATACAGGCCCTTTGGCCTACAAAGCTGTGCCGAACATGTAGTTACTTCAGAAATTACCTAGGGTTACCCATAGCCCTCTATTTTTCTAAGCTCCATGTACCTATCCAGGAGTCTCTTAAAACACCCTGTCGTATCTGCCTCCACCACAGTTACCAGCAGCCCATGCATGCACTCACCACTCTCTGTGTAAAAAACTTACCCCTGACCTACTTACAAGCACCTTAAAACTGTGCCCTCTCACTATCTTCACTATACTTTCTGACATCCCCCCTATACCTTCCTCCAATCACCTTAAAATTATTCCCCCTTGTATTAGCCATTTCTGTCCTGGGAAGAAGTCTCTGTCTGTCCACTCTATCTATGCCTCTTATCATCTTGTACACTTCTATCAAGTCACCTTTCATTCTCCTTCACTCCAAAGAGAAAAGACCTAGCCTGCTCATAAGACATGCTCCCTAATCCAAGCAGCACCCTGGTAAATCTCCTCTACACCTTCTCGAAAGCTTTCACATCATTCCTGTAACGAGGTGACCAGAACTGAACACAATATTCCAGATGTGGAACAGATACGGGCACCTTCAGAATCAGAATCAGGTTCAATATCACTGGCATACAGTATGTTGCAAAATTTATAGTTTTGCAGCAGCAATATATTGCAACACATAATGTTTTAAAAAACTATATATAAAATGAAATTAAATAAGTAGCGCAAAAAGAATTTGTGAGATTGTGTTCATGGGTTTATTATCCATTCAGATATCTGATGGTGGAGAGGAATAAGCTGCCCCAGAAATGTTCAGTGTGTGTCTTCAGCCTCCTGTACCTCCTCCCTGATGGTAGCAATGAGAAGAGGGGGTGTCCGGGATAGTGGGGGGGGGGGGGGTCCCTAATGATGGATACACCCTGTTGTTTACAGGGTTGGCAACAACACTGAAGGAACTGGTCTTTAACTTCAGGAAGTGCCACAACCACCACCCCCCACCCCCACCCTGCACAGAGCCATCAAATATTCCTCATATGTCAATCCTTTCATTCCAGGGATCATTCTTGTGAATCTCCTCTGGTCCCTCTCCAATGCCAGCACATATTTCATCAGGTAAGCAGCCAAAGCTACTCACAATACTCTCAGTGCGGTCTGACCAGTGCCTTATAAAGTCTCAGCATCACATCCTTGCTTTTACATTCTAGTCCCCCAAAAATAAATGCTAACACTGTACTTGTCTTCCTCATCACAAATTCAAGCTGCAAATTGACCTTTAAGGAATCCTGCATGAGGACTCCCAAGTCCCTTTGCACCTCTGATTTCTGAATTTTCTCCCTGTTGGGAACGCATCTCTCAAATGCTAAGGATGAAATCACGATCTGCCAGTCAACTTTGTTGTAGCTACTACAGTTCATTTGACAACTCTTGCTGTTATTGTAGGACTCTATTCTGCACTGTTTTCTTTTTACTAGCTCAATATATGGAACGATCTGCTTGGTACATAGGCGGAAGTTTGTGACAATACCAAATTTGTAGCAAAACCAATCAGAGGCAATTTAAAAGATATTCACCAGGCTAGTTCCTGGGATGGAGGACTCCCAAGAGGGATGGGATAGTTACACTAATAAACCAAATCCTCAGGCATCCCAAGCTGAAAGAGCTTCTGCAGTCACCGGGTTTTATTTGTTTTGTTTTGTATTTAGTCATAGTCATAGTCATACTTTATTGATCCCGGGGAGAAACTGGTTTTCATTATAGTTGCACCATAATGGTAGTAATGTAAATAGTAATAAAGCCATAAATAGTTAAATAGTAATATGTAAATTATGCCAGGAAATAAGTCCAGGACCAGCCTATTGGCTCAGGGTGTCTGACCCTCCAAGGGAGGAGTTGTAAAGTTTGGTGGCCACAGGCAGGAATGACTTCCTATGACGCTCTGTGCTGCATCTCGGAGGAATGAGTCTCTGGCTGAATGTACTCCTGTGCCCACCCAGTACATTATGTAGTGGATGGGAGACATTGACCAAGATGGCATGCAACTTGGACAGCATTCTCATTTGTATTTGTACTTTCTCTTCTCTTGTACACTGGTTGTTTGTCAGTCATAGTCTGTGTGTAGTTTTTCATTGTTTCTATTATACTTCTTTGTTCTACTGTGAATGCCCACAAGAAAGTGAACCTCAGGGCTTGATGATACTTCGATGATAAATTTACTTTGAACTTTGATTACAGATTACACGGGGCACCAGGGTGGGGTAGCAGTAACCGTGACCCTATTACAGTTGGAGCGCAGGGTTCAATTCCAGTGTTGTCTGTAGGAAATTTACACATTCTTCCCATGAGCATGTGGGTTTCCTCTGGGAGCAAAAGTGTTCCCGTTTCCAAAGTGTTTGTAGTTAAATTGGTCACTGTAAATGGTCCTGTGATTAGGCTGGGGTTAAGTCGGTGGGTTGTTGGTCAGTGCCGCTCGTTGGCCGGAAGGGGCTGTTCCACCCTGCGTCACCAAGTTAAAGGCAGAGAAGCTCTGAGAAAGTCATGGTTACCAACAGGATAACACAAGGAGAGTGAAGCCAGTTGTGATAAGTGGAAGTGCACAAAACAGAGATAGAGCAGTGACTTTCTAGTGTAGGAATGAACTGTCCCAATACAATATTCAAAGTAAATTTATTACCAGAGTACATATATGTCACCATATGAAATCCTGAAATCTTGTGGACATTCACAGTAAAGCCATAAATCATAATTAAATTAGTGTAAAATCACACCCAGCAGGATAGACACCAAGTGTGCAAAAGACAACAAACTGGAAATATAAAAGAAAAAAAGAATAAATAAATAAGCAATAGATATTGAGGACATGAGATGAAGAGTCCTTGAAAGTGAGTCTATAGATTGTAGAAAGAGTTCAGTGATGGGGTGAGTGAAGTTATCCACGCTAGTTCAATGCCTGATGGGTGAGGGGTAATAACTCTTCCTGAATCTAGTGGTGTGATTCCTGAGGCTCCTGTACCTCCTTCCTGATGGCAACAGTCAGAAGAGAGCATGTTCTGGGTGGTGGGGTCCTTGATGATAGATGCTGCTTTCCTCTGATGAGACTCCATGTAAATGAACTCAGTGGTGGGGGGGGGGGCCTTACCTGTGACAAATTAATACCTTGTTAAAATATTGATGAGAGGGTGAGTCCTAATCCAACAGGAAGAAAGTGTAACTGTGCTGGAGGGGACTTCCAACTGAAAGGATTAGTAAATATGAAGACAGGAAGGTTCCACATGCCCAACCATGCCAGGACAACTAAATTAAAAAACCATCACAACTGCCCAATCCATCACTGGCACCAGCCTACCCGCCATCAGTGACATTGGAGTTTGTCAAATGTGTTCAGGAAAGTTTTCTAAATCAATGTACAGAGGTACCAAAGAGAGAGGATGCAACACTTTATCTCCTATCTCCTTGATCTCCTAATCTCCTATTAGGGAACCAGACAGGTCAGGTGTCAGAAGTATGTGTAGGCAAACATTTTGGGTCCAGTGACTATAATGTCATTAGTTTCAAGTTAATTATGGATAAAGATAGACCTGGTCCTTGAGTTGAGGTTCTAAATTGGAGAAGGGCTAATTTTGTGGAAATGAGAAAGGATCTAGGAAGAGTGGATTGGGATAAGTTGTTTTCTGGCAAGGATATGTTCAGTAAGTGGAAGGCATTCAAAGGTGAAATTTTGAGAGTGCAGAGTTTGCATGTTCCTGCCAGGATTAAAGGCAAAGTTAACAGGCATAGGGAACCTTGGTTTTCAAGGGATATTGGCGATCTGGTTAAGAAAAAGAGAGAGGTGTACAGCAGGTATAGACAACAAGGAACAAATGAGGTAGTTGAAGAGTATAGAAAATATGAGAAAATACTAAAGAAGGAAATCAGGAAGGCAAAAAGAAGGCATGAGGTTGCTTTGGCAGATAATGTGAAGGTAAACCCGGAGGGTTTCTACAAGTATATTAAGGGTAAAAGGACAATAAGGGACAAAATTGGTCCCCTAGAAGATCAGAGTGGTCGTCTATGTGTGGAGCCTCAGGAAATGGGGGAGATCTTAAACCGTTTTTTTTCTTCAGTATTTACTCAGGAAACTGGCATAGCGTATATGGAAGGAAGGGAAACAAGCAGTAGTGTCATGGAACATACGGAGATTAAAGAGGAGGAGGTGCTTGCTGCCTTACAGCGAATAAAGGTAGATAAATCCTCCAGGCCTGACAGGATATTTCCTCGGACATTGAGGAAGACTAGTGTAGAAATTGCTGGGGCCCTGGCAGAAATATTTAAAATGTCCTTAGCTACAGGTGTGGTGCCGGTGGGCTGGAGGGTAGCTCATGTTGTTCCGTTGTTTAAAAAAGGCACCAAAAGTAAACCAGGTAATTACAGACCGGTGAGCCTGACATCAGTAGTAGGTAAATTATTGGAAGGTGTTCTGAGAGTTCGGATATACAAGTATTTGGACAGCCAAGGGCTGATTAAGGATAGTCAGCATGGTTTTGTGCATGGTAGATCATGTTTAACAAATCTTGTAGAGTTTTTCGAGGAGGTTACCAAGAAAGTAGATGAGGGAAAGGCTGTGGATGTTGTCTGCATAGACTTTAGTAAGGCCTTTGACAAGGTCCCACATGGGAGGTTAGTTCAGAAGGTTCAGACACTAGTTATCTATGGGGAGGTTGTAAACTGGATTCAAAATTGGCTGTGTGGGAGAAGACAGAGAGTGGTGGTGGATAATTGCTTCTCAGACTGGAGGCCTGTGACTAGTGGTGTGCTTCAGGGATCTGTGTTGGGACCATTGTTGTTTGTTGTCTATATCAATGATCTAGATGATAATGTAAATTGGATCAGCAAGTTTGCTGATGACACTAAGTTTGGAGGCGTTGTGGACAGCGAGGAAGGCTTTCAAAACTTGCAGAGGGATCTGGACCAGCTGGAAAAATGGGCCAGAAAATGGCAGATAGAATTTAATGCAGACAAGTGTGAGGTGTTGCATTTTAGAAGGACAAATCAAGGTAGGACACACACAGTAAATGGTAGGGCACTGAGGAGTGTGGAGGAACAAAGGGATCTGGGAGTTCAGATACATAATTCCCTGAAAGTGGCATCACAGGTGGACATGGTGGTAAAGAAGGCTTTTGGCATCCTGACATTCATAAATCAAAGTATTGAGTATAGGAGTTGGGATGTTATGGCGAGGTTGTATAAGACATTGGTGAGGCCAAATTTGGAGTATTGTGTGCAGTGCTGGTCACCTCGCTATAGGAAGGATATCAGTAAGATTGTAAGAGTACAGAGAAGATTTACTAGGATGTTGCCGGGTCTTCAGGAGTTGAGTACAGGGAAAGATTGAACAGGTTAGGACTTTATTCCTTGGAGCGTAGGAGAATGAGGGGAGATTTGATAGAGGTTTACAAAATAATGAAAGGTATAGAGTAAATGCGAGTAGGCTCTTTCCACTTAGATTAGGAGAGATAAATACGAGAGGACATGGCTTTAGGGTGAAAGGGGTAAGATTTAGGGGAAACATTAGGGGGAACTTCTTCACTCAGAGAGTGGTGGGAGTGTAGAATGAGCTGCCATCTGACATGGTAAATGCGGGCTCACTCAAGTTTTAAGAACAAATTGGATAGGTACATGGATGGGAGCGGTCTGGAGGGTTATGAACTGGGCGCAGGTCAATGGGACTAGTGGAATAAAGTTTTGGCACAGACTAGAAGGGCCAAATGGCCTGTTTTCTGTGCTGTAATGTTCTACGGTTCTATGGTTCTACACAGAAGAGTATCAGAAAAAGGTCAGTAACATCATGAAGGATCCCACCCTGCTCATGAACCGCTTGCCCCACTCCCATCAGGGAAGAGGCCATGTTGCATCCACTCCAGGACCAGCAGATTCAAAACCAGTGACTTACCCAAGCAGTAAGGCTGATCAACATCTCCACCCACTAACTCCCCCCCTCCACACACCCCACCACCACTAATTTATTATTTTCTGTCTATCATTTTATGTGCAGACACCCCTGTGCCTAGTGTCACTTTATGGACGTACAATCTATATATATCAGCTATCTATGTATTTATATTTATTGCGCGTTTTTCTGAATTATTAGAAACATGGAAAACCTACAGCACAATGCAGGCCCTTCGGCCCACAATGCTGTGCCGAACATGTACTTACTTTCGAAATTACTAGGCTTACCCATAGCCCTCTATTTTTCTGAGCTCCATGTACCTATCCAAAAGTCTCTTAAAAGACCCTATCGTATCCACCTCCACCACCGTTGCCGGCAGCCCATTCCATACACTCACCACTCTCTGCGTAAAAAAACTTACCCCTGACATCTACTCTGTACCTACTTCCAAGCAGCTTAAAACTGTGCCCTCTCGTGTTAGCCATTTCAGCCCTGGGAAAGAGCCTCTGACTATCCACACGATCAATGCCTCAATTATTATTCTGTCCTTTATCTTAGTGTGTATTTTTTCTGCTGCATCGGATCAGGAGTAACAAGCATTTTGTTCTCTTTTACGCTGCGTACTGGAAATGGCATGAAACAATCTTGAATCTTGAATGGGGACAAAGTGGACAATATTCCAAACAGCTGAAAATAAACAGCATATGAAAAGCAAAAGATAAATAAACAGGAAAATGAAGGGATTCCAATTAAAATGTGTGTACATTTGTACATAGGCAAATTGGGGAATGAGATTCATTAATTAAAATGTAATATTAAAAAACTGCAGCAGCTAAGCCATATTAATTTTGAAACTGTCAGAGCAAAAGGGACAGAAACCAGCAGGGGTGGGAGTTGTACTAATTAGAAACAATATGATACCATTCGAACAGAGGAATGTATGTAGAGGAACAGTCCCAAAAGAATTCCAAGTAATCCGCGTAACACTTGGGGATCTGTTATAGTGGTGGGAATATATTACCGACTGTCAAACATGAACATCAATAGGCCATTCAGCCCCTTGAGAATCTCCTGTGATCCTAACAGATTGCAGCTGCTCTAAAACTTCAACTCATTTACTTGTATTTTCTTCACATCCCCTGAGACCGGTTACTAACAGAGGAAACAACCTTGCTAATTTAATTGCAGCAGCAATATTTCCATCAGCTTTTATGTGAAAAAAACAAGGAATGGAAACTAGGTTCAGTAATGAATCATGTCGTATCATCTGCTGGAAATGAAGGGCTTTTAATTATACAAATTTAAACCAAGACGCAGATGGTATTTGTGCTGAGAAAGTCTGGGCTGCCCCGCAATATGTGCACTCGTGGTACAGGTCCCTGTTTAAAATCCCACTGACCGGGATGGACTCGGTGCTAACAAGCTCCAAGGCTAAGTGTGTCAAGACTGCTACACTGCAGATGGAGAGGGATTCAGGCTCACAGGGCAGAAAATATAATGAAAGTTAAGATCAATGGAGAGAATTTAGGAGAGGTATAAAAGGAAAGATTAGAAAGCCTAAGGGGAAATATATATAAAAGAGGTGGAAACCATTAAGAGGTACCCTGGGGCACATTAGTACCAGGGACAGATAATCAGAATGGGAGTAGAGCTTTTGCAAGATAACAAGGTAATGTTGCTGCAGAGCAGTAGGGATGCCATTGAAATACTTTCTATCAAGAAGGTAGATATTGAAATTATGGAGTCACTGGGGGTTCAATGAAGAGCAGTTAGTTAGTTGGGGCATCACTCAAAAAGATGAAAACACGTCTCTCAGCAGAGGAGACAGCAGGTAACAAAACTTACATATAAAAATGCTCATTTCCATGCCAAAGCCGAGGCTTTAAATCCGTCTCAGGCCCTCAACTTAACCACTCCTCGGGGACTGAGTCTCACTCTCTCTGCTGCATGAGGACATTCTGACCAATCTGACTGGATCCCCTGAAAACATAGCCATGCAGACAGACGAAAGGAATCTACATTGGAATTTGTGGATTTTTAGAACGTTTTGACATGGAACGAAGGGGGAAATGAAGGGAAGGCAGACTCAAGGTGAGACAGATCGATGAGACTTAACACAGACGCACCTCAAGTATGTGTGCTTACCCACTGATCTGCTCTCTCTATATCCCTGACTGTGTGGCTATGGCACAGCTCAAATGTCATCTACAAATTCACCAAAAACACAAGCGTTGTTGGCAGAGTCTCAGATAGTGACAAGGAGACAAGCAGGAGTGATACTGACTCTTTGAACAGTGTCGCACTCAGTGACAGTAGAACAGGTGTTTGATTATGGACTTCGAAAACTTACAAAAGGTTCAAAAAATTAGGTAATGATAGAGGTCTAGAAGATTATAAGACTAGCAGGAAGGAGTTTAAGAATGAAATTAGGAGAGCCAGAAGAGGCCATCAGAAGGCCTTGGTGGACAGGATTAAGGAAAACCCCAAAGCATTCTACAAGTATGTGAAGAGCAAGAAGATAAGACATGAGAGATTAGGACCAATCAAGTGTGAAAGTGGAAAAGTGTGCATGGAACCAGAGGAGATGGCAGAGTTACTTAATTAATATTTTGCTTAATATTCATGACGGAAAAGGATCTTGGCGATTGTAGGGATGACTTGCAGTGGACTGAAAAGCTTGAGCATGTAGATATTAAGGAAAAGGATGTGCTGGAGCTTTTGGAAAGCATCAAGTTGGATAAGTCACCGGGACTGGATGAGATGTACCACAGGCTACTGTGGAAGGCGAGGGAGGAGATTGTTGAGCCTCTGGCGATGATCTTTGCATCATCAATGAGGACAGAAGAGGTTCTGGAGGATTGGAGGGTTGCGAATGTTGTTCCCTTATTCAAGAAAGGGTGTAGAGATAGCCCAGGAAACTATAGACCAGTGAGTATTACTTCGGTGGTTGGTAAATTGATGGAGAAGATCCTGAGAGGCAGGATTTATGAACATTTGGAGAGACATAATATGATTAGGAATAGTCAGCATGGCTTTGTCATAGGCAAGTTGTGCCTTAGGAGCCTGATTGAATTTTTTGAGTATGTGACAAAACACATTGATGAAGGTAGAGCAGTAGATGTAGTGTATATGGATTTCAGCAAGGCATTTGATAAGGTGCCCCATGCAAGGCTTATTGAGAAAGTAAGGAGGCATGGGATCCAAGGGAACATTGCTCTGTGGATCCAGAACTGGCTTGTCCACAGAAGGCAAAGAGTGGTTGTAGACGGGTCATATTCTGCATGGAGGCGGGTGACCAGTGGTGTGCCTCAGGGATCTGTTCTGGGATCCTTACTCTTTTTGAATTTTATAAATGACCTGGATGAGGAGGTGGAGGGATGGGTTAGTAAGTTTGTTGATGACACAAAGGTTGGGGGTGTTGCGGATAGTGTGGAGGGCTGTCAGAGGTTACAGAGGGACACTTATAGGATGCAAAACTGGGCTAAGAAGTGGCAGATGGAGTTCAAACCAGATAAGTGTGAGGTGGTTCATTTTGGTAGGTCAAACATGATGGCAGAATACAGTATTAATGGCAAGACTCTTGGCAGTGTGGAGGATCAGAGGGATTTTGGGGTCCAAGTCCATAAGGCACTCAAAGCTGCTACGGAGGTTGACTCTGTGGTGAAGAAGGCATACAGTGCATTTGCCTGCATTAATCATGGGATTAAGTTTAAGAGCTGAGAGGTAATTTTGCAGCTACAGTATATAGGACCCTGGTCAGACCCCACTTGGAGTACTGTGCTCAATCCTGGTCGCCTCACTACAGGAAGGATGTGGATACCATAGAAAGGGTGCGGGGGAGATTTACAAGGATGTTGCCTGGATTGGCGGCCATGCCTTATGAGAATAGGCTGAGTGAACTGGGCCTTTTCTCCTTGCAGCAACGGAGGATGAGAGGTGACCTGATAGAGGTATACAAAATAATGAGAGGCATTGATTGTGTGGATAGACAGAGGCTTTTTCCCAGGGCTGAAATGGCTAGCATGAGAGGGCATAGTTATAAGGTGCTTGGAAGTTGGTACAGAGGAGACGTCAGGGGTATGTTTTTTTTACGCAGAGAGTGGTGAGTGCGTGGAATAGGCTGCCAGCAGTGGTGGTGGAGGTGGAAATGATAGGATCTTTTAAGAGACTCCTGGATGGATGCATGGCGCTTAGAAAAATAGTGGGCTATGGGTAACCCTAGGTAATTTCTAAGGTAGGGACATGTTCGGCACAGCTTTGTGGGCGGAAGGGCCTGTGTTGTGCTGTAGGTTTTCTATGTTTCTATGTTTCAGGAAAGGCAAGTCAGAAGTACACACACTGGTCCTCACTGAGGGGTCAGTAGTGGAAAGGGTGAGCAGCTTCAGGTTCCTGGGCATCAACATCTCAGAGGATCTATCCTGGGCCCGAACACATTGATGCAATCACGAAGAATGCACAACAGTGGCTTCACTTCATTAGGAGTTTGAGGAAATTCGCTGTCACCAAAACTCCAGTAACTTTCTATAGATGTACCATGAAGAGTATTCTGACTAGATGAACTACCATCTAGCATGGAGGCTCCAACATATATATGCAGGATTGAGAAAACTGAAGAGGGTTAGAGACTCAACCAGCTGCTCCATCACGACCACAGGCCTCCGTTAAAGGACATCTTCAAAAGGCAGTGCTTCAAGAAGGTGGCATCCATTACTGAAGACCCTTACCATCCAGCACATGCTTTCTTCTCATTACTACCATCAAGCAGGACGTACAGGAGTCTGACAACACACGCTCGACATTTTAGGAACATTAGGAATAGCTTCTACCCCTCCACCATCGGATTTCTGAACCGTCCATGAACACTACCTTATTTTGTGCTCTTTTTGCACTACTTAGTTATTCTTTATGTAATGCAACTTATAGAAACATACGTACCACAAAACAACAAACTTCAGGGCATACTGTATGTCAGTGATGAAAAACCCGACTGCAATTCCAAGGGACAAGACCTCGAGGTAACATTGACAGCATCAGGGAGGTCAGGCTTGCTCCCACTGACAGTGGTGGAAACCTTTATCTGGCTTCATGTATTTTTAATGTACAAAGTCCTGTCTGGGATGCTTTGAGATCTTTCAAGTGAGAGGTCTAGATGGAAGTCATCATTGGAATGCTGCATCGAATGATAGAAATGCAGTGCAGAGGAAGATCATTCAGTCCTTTGAATCCATGCTAGCTCTCTGCCTTTGGTTTGTCCCAGTCCCAGGCTTTACCCACAGCTCTACAATATTCAAGATTGTTTGATACCTTTTCAGGTACACAAGTGCAAAGGAGAACAAAATAATTGTTACTCTGGATCTGATGCAGAACAAAAAGAAACAATAAAATTATAAAAACACAGTAATACTAAAAAAACACAATAAATATAAATATGTAAGATAACTTATATACATAGATTGATCGTATGTTCAGAAATTGTCACTAGGCACAGGAGTGTCTGTACATAGGGTGACTGACAGGAAATGATAAAGTACTGGTGGTTGGGGGTGTGGAGGTGTTGATCAGCCTCACTGCTTGGGGAAAGTAACTGTTTTTGAGTCTGGTGTTCTGTAACCTCCTCCCTAATGGGAGTGGTATATTGTATTTTTCGTGCACCATCTCAGTTCCCACGACTGACTTTTCACCACCTTAATGGGGAATGCATTCTAAACACTCACACTTCATGTAAAGCTGTTCTCGGTGTTTCAGTTCTTTTGCCAAATCACCTTTGATTTGTGACGTTAGGCTCTCAGCATTTCCACCCCCTTTGCTCTGAACACATCATACCTCTTTCTCGCCTTCCCTGCTCAAGGTGGGACTGGTGGGTAGGGGAGAAAGGGATCAATCCCAGCTCTAATCAAAGTTGCTGGTGAACGCAGCAGGCCAGGCAGCATCCCTAGGAAGAGGTACAGTCAACGTTTCGGGTCGAGACCCTTCGTCAGAACTAACTGAAAGAAGAGCTAGTAAGAGATTTGAAAGTGGGAGGGGGAGGGGGAGATCCAAAATGATAGGAGAAGACAGGAGGGGGAGGGATGGAGCCAAGAGCTGGACAGGCGTTTGGCAAAAGAGATATGAGAGGATCATGGGACAGGAGGCCTAGGAAAAGGGAGGGGGGAAACCCAGAGGATGGGCAAGGGGTATAGTGAGAGGGACAGAGGGAGAAAAAGGAGAGTGAGAGAAAGAATGTGTGTATAAAAATAAATAATGGATGGGGTATGAGGGGGAGGTAGGGCATTAGCGGAAGTTAGAGAAGTCAATGTTCATGCTATCAGGCTGGAGGCTACCCAGAGGGAATATAAGGTGTTGTTCCTCCAACCTGAGTGTGGCTTCATCTTTACAGTAGAGGAGGCCGTGGATAGACCTGTCCAGCTCTTGGCTCCATCCCTCCCCCTCCTGTCTTCTCCTATCATTTTGGATCTCCCCCTGCCCCTCCCACTTTCAAATCTCTTACTAGCTCTTCCTTCAGTTAGTCCTGACGAAGGGTCTCGGCCTGAAACGTCGACTGTACCTCTTCCTAGAGATGCTGCCTGGCCTGCTGCGTTCACCAGCAACTTTGATGTGTGTTGCTTGAATTTAGCATCTGCAGATTTCCTCATGTTTGCAATCCCAGCTCTTCTTCCTTTCCCTGTAACCAGTTCATAGAATCAGAGGTCACCCATTCAGAAATAGTCACATGATTACCCCCTTGAACTTTGAACTTTTCTATATTTTTGTTCCTGTATCCCATCTGATACCCTCTGATCCTACATGGAATGTCAAACAGTGTAGCATTGTACAGGCCAATCAGCTCGCCATTATATTCCAATCTCGATGTTAGTCTTTATTTATTTTTATTTGGAAGATACAGCACAGAACAGGCCCTTCCTTCCAGTCATTTGAGCTGGGCTGCCTGGCAACCCACCTATTCACCTGTGGCATAATCTCAGGAAAATTTACAACCAGTACATCTTTGGACTGTGGGAGGAAACTGTAGCATCCGGAGGAAAGCCATGCACATACGGGAAGGAATATATAAACTTGCTTACAGATGATGTCGGAATTGATCTCCCAGCTGTAATAGCGTTGCACTGACAACTACACTACTGTGGCAGTTCAATACATAGCTTCCTTTTCTGTAGGATCCATATCCCTCCATTTCCTTCACATCCATGTGTCTGTCTAAAACTTTCTTAATGTCCACCAAAGTTCAAAGTAAATTTATTACCAAGTACATACATGACGGTGGTGTCTGAAAAGAGGATGCATGCCATCTTGGACAATGTCTCCCATCCACTACATAATGTACTGGTTGGGCACAGGAGTACATTCAACCAGAGACTCATTCCACCGAGATGCAACACAGAGCGTCATAGGAAGTCATTCCTGCCTGTGGCCATCAAACTTTACAACTCCTCCCTTGGAGGGTCAGACACCCTGAGCCAATAGGCTGATCCTGGACTTATTTCATAATTTACTGGCATAATTTACATATTACTATTTAACTATTTATGTTTTATTACTATTTATTATTTATGGTGCCAATTTATTATTTATGAAAACCAATTTCCCCCGGGATCAATAAAGTATGACTATGACCATGACTATATGCAACCCTGATAATTCATTTTCTTGCTGGAATACTCAATAAATCCATAATTGAATAATAACAATGATAAAAGTCAATGAATATCTGAACCAACTGTGTGTTCAACCAGTGTGCAAAAGCCAACAAACTGTGCAAATAGAAAAAGAAAGAAATAATAATAATAAAGCAATAAATATCAAGCACCTGAGAGGAAGAGTTGTTGAAAGTGAGTCCATAGGTTGTGGATACAGTTCAATGATGGGGCAGGTGGAGCTGAGAGAGATTACGCCCTTTGGTTCACCAAACCGCTGATCCCACCACTATCTCTGCTAACTTTCTCCAGGCACTGTGCAATGGGTTACCAAGGGCAGTTGTGGAAGCCGCCTATTTAGGTCTCTGTGTAAAAAAAAAACTTAATCCTTACGTCAACTTTAAATTTCCCCCTTCTAATTTTAAAAGTATGTCCTGCGGTGGTTGACATTTGCACCCTGGGGAAGATTCAGAATGTCTAGCCTGTCTATTTCTCTGATAATTTTAAAATAGCTTTCCCATCAGCTGAGAACAACGCAAGTTCATCCAATCTTTCCATATAGCTTGTACCCCCTAATCCAGGCAGCATCATGGTGAACCTTTTCTGCACCCGCGACATAGTCTACACATCTTCCCCACTCTTGTTCCGTTCAGAATGGAGAATCTCATCTGGGAAAGCACTGACCAGCTCGAGTCTCTGTGATAGGAAAACATTTATCACTCAGACCATCATCACCCCATCCCATCCAATACCATCTGTTCTCTCTGTGTCCACAGAACACCTCAGGCCCTGCAGAACCAGAGTGGAAATGAGTTAACCATGATTCCAAGACAGAGCCAGAGAAGATTAAGAGTGGTGTGTGCTTGTGCATGTGTATGCGCGCGCACGTGTGCATATGCCTGTGCAGTGCGTTTCAGCAGATTTAAAAGAAATTAATTAGTTAAAAACAAAGTGGGTTTTAAAAATTTGTTTTATTTATCACGTGCATCGAAACAGAGTGAAATGCATCGTTTGTGTCAGCGGGGATTGTGCTGGGCAGCCTGCAAGTGTCACAATGTCTCAGGTACCAACGTAGTCTGCCCGCAATTTACCAATCCTAACTCGTATGCCTTTGAAATGGGGGAAAAAAAATCACTGCGCCCAGGGCAAGTGACAGAGTCACAGGGAGAATGTATAATCTTTATACATTGGCAAGGCCTTTGACAAGGTGCCACACATGAGGCTGCTTACCAAGTTTAGAACCCATGGTATTACAGGAAAGTTACTAACATGGTTAGAGCATTGACTGATTGGTAGGAGGCAGTGAGTGGGAATAAAGGATCCTTTTCTGGTTGGCTGCCAGTGACTAGTGGTGTTCCACAGGGGTCAGTGTTGGGACTGCTTCTTTTTATGCTGTATATAAATGATTTAGATGATGGAATAGATGGCTTTGTTGCCAAGTTTGCAGATGATATGGAGATTGTGGAGGGGCAGGTAGTGTTGAGGAAACAGGTAGGGTGCAGAAGGACTTGGACAGATTAAGAGACTGGGTAAGAAAGTGGCAAATGAAATACAATGCTGGAAAATGCATGGTCATGCACTTTGGTAGTAGAAATAAATGTGCAGACTATTTTCTAAAGAGGGAGAAAATCCAGAAATCTGAGATGTAGAGGGATTTGGGAGTCCTTGTGCAGAACACCCTGAAGATTAACTTGCAGGTTGAGTCGGTGGTGAGGAACGCAAATGGAATGTTAGCATTCATTTCAAGAGGTCTAGAATACAAGAGCAAGTATATGATACTGAGGATTTATAAGGCACTGGTGATGCCCCAGTGAACAGTTTTGGGCCCCTCATCTTAAAAAAAGATGTGCTGGCATTGGAGAGGTTCCAGAGGAGGTTCACAGGGATGATTCCAGGAATAAAAGGGTTATCATATGAGGAACGTTTGATGGCTCTTGGTCTGTACTCACTGGGATTCAGTAGGATGATGGGGGATCTCACTGAAACCTTTCAAATGTTGAAATGCCTAGACAGAGTAGATGTGCAAAGGATGTTTCCCATGGTGGGAGAGTCTAGGACAAGAAGGCACAGCCTCAGGATAGAGGGGCACCCTTTCAAAACAGAGAAGCAGAGAAATTTCTTCAGCCAAAGAGTGGTGAACTTGTGAAATTTGTTGCCACCTGCTGCTGTGGAGGCCAGGTCGTTGGGTGTATTTAAGGTAGAGATTGATAGGTTCTTGATTGGACATGGCATCAAAGGTTACAGGGAGAAAGCCAAGAAATGGGCTTAAGGAGGAGAAGAAAAAAGAATCAGCCATGATTGAATGGCGGAGCAGACTTGATGGGCCAGATGGCCTAATTCTGCTCCTATGTCTTATGGTCTATCTGTCATGGTCTAAACCCCTTACAATCAGTGGTGGGAATTGATCTCTGGTGCAGTAAAGTAATTGTGCTAACCCATACCCTTCTGTACTGACCAGTTACATTAGCTTTTGTTTGTTGTCCAATGTGTACTGGTTTCTTAAGGCTGAAACAGCTGGGGAGGCAGGGGGTGGTAATGGGGATAAGCTTGCGCTGCCTATGAAATGCTCCCAATGTCATATGCCTCAAACAGCCTCTGACAACCAAGTCCGGCTCCTGGCCTTCATGTGTGGCTTAGCTACTAAGCCCCGGTGGAACTGTTTCTACTTACAGAAGAAGGGGAAATGGTGGATTACTGGTGCCTTAAAACCAGTCACTTTGGAGGATGGGACTCATCAGCTGTGGTTGGCAGCTCATGTAGGAGAAGGTAAACCCCAATTTCAAACCTCCGCTACCTTGCATCTACACCTATTCACATAGTAGGCTTCAGGAGTAAACCCCAAGGAAAAGTCCAGGGCTGGAGTCCCTAAGGCAGTCCTACACTGAGTTCAATGCTGACCGGCACCTCCTGCGACGCTGATGGTACCAAACTGTACCTGTCTCTGTCGTTCCTTTGGATTCATCAGCTACTTGGAAAGGTGGAGCCTGCTGCACGGGCAACAGCTTGATCACCATATCGTACTGCCCTGGCTTATGTAACAGAGCACCTCATTCTGTCATTAGTTATGACAGTACAAAAGTCTAATCAAAGTCTTAGATTTACTCTTCATAACTTCACTACGTCCACAGTCTGCCCCTGATGCATCATTTTCAAATGTCAGTTCAAGTTTTTCAGCTGTACTCTTTCATGGAGACACTGCTTGGTCTAGCAGAATTTATCATCCACCCCTGAGTGCGTTCCAGGCTCTGTCAGTAAAGCGTTGACCACCACTGGGTCAGGACGGCCACCAGGAGATGCTTCCGTGTGAAGGTTGCAGAGCACGCAGGCCAGCACCAACCGAGGAGCTTTGTTACTGTGGAGGTACGGCTGGGTTTAAATGTTATTGAGAAATCCTAATCATGGCCCAGTGGTGCAGAAAATGCAGAAGTTTTGATGTAGAGTTCTGGTGTGGCACTGCTAAGTGAGAAGTGAAATTTCAAACATTTCTGTCTACTTTTGCAGTGTTAGCAGATTGGCTGATGTTAGAGAATTTTGCTCCTGAATTTTTTGAAGGTAGATTTTGATGGGTTATGCAACCTGCAGCTGGAACCCATTAAAGGGACTCTTTTCAAATTTGTGTACCCCCTTGGTAATTCGTTGTGTGAGGAACAGAGTAATACACCTCCCTATGGCTAAGAACACATGACCAGCTGTCAAACCTGTGATAAATACACGAGTGTCAGGCCCACAGTTCAATGGAGTTTTGTTTTTGCTCATTAATGGGGAGAGAGAGCTGAACGGCATCTTACCAAGGACCACTCACCATCTGAATACAGTGCAGTACAAATGTTCACGTTAATCTTTCTTAGGCACTCAGTGGCCAGTTTATTAGGTGCCTCCTGTACTTAATAAAGCGGCCACTGAGTGTATGTTCATGGTCTTCTGCTGCTGTGGCCCATCCACTTCAAGGTTCAACGTGCTGTGTTTTCAGAGATGTTCTTCTGCACACCATTGCTGTAACATGTGGTTATTTGAGTTACTGTCACCTTCCTGTCAGCTTGAACCAGTCTGGCCAGTTTCCTCTGACCTCTCTCGTTAACAGGGTCGGGATCGGGAGCAGCATCTCCAATGCCATCACACTGAGCACGGGGGCCCCCCAGGACTGTGTGCTCAGTCCACTGCTGTTCACTCTGCCGACCCACGACTGTGCTGCAACACACAGCTCGAACCACATCATCAAGTTCGCCAATGACATGACCGTGGTGGGTCTCATCAGCAAGAACGATGAGTCAGCATACAGAGAGGAGGTGCAGCAGCTAACAGACTGGTGCAGAACCAACAACCTACCTCTGAATGTGAACAAAACAAAAGACATGATTGTTGACTTCAGGAGGACACGGAACGACCACTCTCCACTGAGCATTGACGACTCCTCCATAGAGATTTTTAAGAGCACCAAATTTCTTGGTGTTCATCTGGCAGAGAACCTCACCTGGTCCCTCAACACCAGCTCCGTAGCGACGAAAGTCCAGCAGCGTCTCTACTTTCTGCAAAGGCTGAGAAAAGTCCATCTCCCACCCCCCATCCTCACCACATTCTACAGAGGTTGTATTGAGAGCATCCGCATCATGGCCTGGTTCGGCAATTGCACCATCTCGGATCGCAAGACCCTGCAGCGGATAGTGAGGTCAGCTGAGAAGATCATCGGGGTCTCTCTTCCCGCCATTACAGACATTTACACCACACGCTGCATCCGCAAAGCAAACAGCATTATGAAGGACCCCACGTACCCCTCATACAAACTCTTCTCCCTCTTGCCATCTGGCAAAAGGCACCGAAGCATTCGGGCTGTCATGACCAGACGATGTAACAGTTTCTTACCCCAAGCCATCAGACTCCTCAATACCCAGAGTCTAGACTGACATCTACATCAATTATTATTATATTGAAATTTGTCCTCTACTGTGCCTATTTTCTTCTTTATTATTTATTTATTTATTAAATAATAATTGTACTGCCCCGCACTATTTTGTGCACTTTATGTATCCTGTGTAGGTCTGTAGTCTAGTGCAGTTTTTATGTTGTTTTACATAGTCTAGTGTAGCCTTGTGCTGTCTCACATAGTCTAGTGTAGTTTTGTGTTGTTTCATGTAGCACCATGGTCCTGGAGGAACGTTGTTTCATTTTTACAGTGTACGGTACCAGCAGCTTATGGTCAAAATGACAATAAAAAGCCACTTGACTTGACTTTTTCCCACAGAACTGCTGCTCATTAGATATTTTTGGTTCTTACACCATCCTTTATAAACTCTAGAGACTGTTGGGTATGAAAATCCCAAGTTTCTGAGATACTCAAACCACCCCTTCTGGCACCAACAATCATTCCAAGGTCAAAGTCACAGATCACATTACTTCCCCATTACAATGTTTGATGTGAACAATAGTTGAACCTCTTGACCATGTCTGCATGCTTTTAGGCATTGATTTGCTACCACGTGATCGACTGATTAGATATTTACATTAACGAGCAGGTGTACATATGTAACTAATAAAGTGACTCTTCACAAAACCATTCCACAGCTATCTGGACTATACTTCCTACCCTGTCACTCATAAAAGTGTCATTCCCTTTTCTCAGTTCCTCCATCTCCACCACATCTGTTATCAGGATGAGGAATTCCTTTCCAGAACATCAGAGATGTCCTTCTTCTCTGAAGAACAGGGGTTCTCTTCCACCACCACTGATAATCCCCTCACCTGCATCTCCTTCATTTCCTGGACATCCACTCTCAGCCAATCTTTCTGCTGCTCTAACAGTGATAGAGTTCCTCTTGTCCTTATCTACCGCCCCACGAGCGTCCGCATCCAACACATCATCTTCCACAACTTCTGCCATTTTTAACAGCATCTCACCAAACACATCGATACTCCACCCCCCCCGACCACTTTCTGCAGGGATTGCCCCACCGTGATTCCCTTGTCCCTTCATCCAAGTGGTAATAAAACTGGGTTTGGAGTCAGATCCTGTAAGGATGGCAGATATTCCCTAACAAAGGTTGCTGGTGAGCCAGTAGTGGGGTTTCAGAATTGGGCAGTTCCAGTCCATGATAATGGGCACGTAAACTAGTTTTCTATTCTAACTTTATTTCATTTCTCAAATTTAAATTTCCCAGCCATAGTGGGATTTGAGCATGTATCTGATCAAAGAGCTAGGTGTCTGGATGTTGTACCCTTCACTGTGATTGCTATCATACCCTGGATGTGCTCTTAATCAAAGTTTGGAGTTCATAGTCAGCAAGTCCTTGGGTGTTCGTGCAGAAGACACTGTGAATGGTGTTCCTCAATACAGCACCTCCTGATCTTTTCTGTGTAGTGAGGACCCCTCTTGGGAACTACTCTAGCACCACCTGGCACCCTTTGTAGCTGCTGGCAATCTTCCAGGGTCTCAGATCTGAAACAGGGAGGAAGAGTCTTCATCTAAATGCAGCTGAGGAATGAGTAAGCGAATCAACAAATCTGGAGAAAGATGTGAAATGCAAAATTGACAGTGAACTGTTTGGCAGCCAGCTTCAGAACTGCATTTACATACATCTTCACACCCCTCCTCTTCATTCAAATTCATCAACTCAGAATTTTAAATTAAACCTCTTCTCCTTGTTTCCTGTAGTAATGTCTGCTTGTTATTATTTCTGTAATTTTCCCTGTTCACTGAAGTGCCTCACAGCTGAGCACAGCATTTTCTCACACTGTATTACCCACTTATATCTCTCAAAACTCCATCTTTCCATTTTAATATTTTGGCTATGACCATAATGCCCATCTTCAGTGTAATTTTTCAAAATTCATTTATTTTTCTTGCGGTCAATTTGTGGCCTCCTCTCCCCCACCTTTCACCTCAGGGGAAACAGCCTGTCAGTATTAGTCTTGTAGCTACTCAGAGCTTTGAATTTAAGTAGCGCCTTTGACAGCCTCAGGACATCCAGATGACATTACACCTAGCAAAGTACTCCTGAAGGGAAATGTGATCACGATGAGATAATTTGTTTATTTTATGAGGCAACTAAGAAATTACTTCTTCACATTAGAACTAATCTTTCGTATAGAATCCAAGTTGTAGATCAGTGCAGTTTTCTAATTGTTTTTCTAATGCTTGTGCTATGTGCGATAATTCCTTTCAGAGTGTTCAGTAGCAGAATAATGTACCGAGTGACTTGCGGTGCATTTTTAATTGGAACTTGTTAATGCATCAAGTTGGGCCTCTGATGAATATTGGTGTGAACATGGTTCACGTCTCAGTCAATTTGGTCAAGAGGACCAATGCCGCTCACAGACTGTGGAATGATACTGACACTGTCTTACTATGAACGAGACACTGGCAGTTGCAAGTTTGAGCCCATAACACCATAAGATATAAGAGCAGAATTAGTCCATTTAGCCCATCAAGTCTGCTCTTCCATTTTATCACCACTGATCCATTTCCCTCTCAGTCCAAATCTCCTGCCTTCTCTCCATAACCCAACATGCCCTGACTGATCAATAACCTCTGCCTTCCCTAAAATATCTGTGGCAAAGAATTCCACAGATTCACCACTCAATGGCTAAAGAAATTCCTCCTCACCTTCGTTCTAAATGGACATCCCTCTACTCTGAGGCTGTGCCCTCTGGTCCTAGAGTCCTCCACCATAGGAAACACCCTCTCCACATCCATTTTATCAAGGCCTTTCAACATTCGACAGTTTTAATGAGATCCCCCCTCATTCACCTGAACTCCTGTGAGAAAACACACTTTTACAAGATAAGTGGAAAACTCCTGAGTGTCCTGTGTTACATCCCTCAGCCAGATTGACCATGCTGTGCATGATGTGAGAGCAGACTTTTCCATGATGACTGCAAAATATTTCATCTGCTAAAAGTTATTTTGTGATGTGCTGGGGGAAAGGAAGGTGAGATATATACTGTATTTGAGGTGCTCTTTCAGAAGAGGCTTTCACCACACAATTGTGAGTAAGATTTTGGTTGATAAACAAAAGAGAACAAAGAGGATTAATGTCACTTGAGATTACTGAAGTGTGCAGCAGCTGAAAGATCTCTGAAGTAGCTGAAAAGTGAGAAAGGAGAGAGCGTGGGGTTCAGGCTAACAGTGTAGCAGCCCCTGTGGCAGAGAGTGACAGCCCATCATACACTCCCAAACATTATCAGCACGTCTTCCCTGCCTACACTGAGCAGAATCAGCAGCAGTCTTTTCATGGGCTGTACGTACCCAATTACAGCACTGCATGTAATCCCCTTCTATCTAATATTCCAATAAGGCTTCCTGCATCTCCGAAACAACATCACAATTACACAATTGAAAGCAGCTCCAGTTCCGCAGGATAATAAGCTGAAAGCTGTTAAATCGAAGCAAATGTGTAATGGGAAAGGTAAAAAGGAATTGCTACATTATATGATGATAAACATGACATTAAAGAGATGACTTCCTGATCACACACTAAAGATAAAGATTCGCTTTACTTGTCACATGTACATCAAAACATTGCCATAGAGGGAGTACAAAGAAGGTTCACCAGATTGATTCCTGGGATGGCAGGACTTTCATATGATGAAAGACTGGATCGACTAGGCTTATACTCGTTGGAATTTAGAAGATTGAGGGGGGATCTTATTGAAACGTATAAAATCCTAAAGGGATTGGACTAGATGCAGGAAGATTGTTCCCAATGTTGGGGAAGTCCAGAACGAGGGGTCACAGTTTGAGGATAAAGGGGAAGCCTTTTAGGACCGAGATGAGGAAAAACTTCTTCACACAAAGAGTGGTGAATCTGTGGAATTCTCTGCCACAGGAAACAGTTGAGGCCAGATCATTGGCTATATTTAAGAGGGAGTTAGATATGGCCCTTGTGGCTAAAGGGATCAGGGAGTATGGAGGGAAGGCAGGTACAGGGTTCTGAGTTGGATGATCAGCCATGATCATACTGAATGGCGATGCAGGCTCGAAGGGCCGAATGGCCTACTCCTGCACCTTGTTTCTATGTTTCTATACAGTGAAATGGTTCGTTTGCAGCAACAACCAACACAGGCTGAGGATTGCGCTGGGTCAGCCGACAAGTGTCACCAACATAGCACACCCACAACTCACTAATCCTAACCCGTACATCCTGAAACATCGAAACATACAGCGAAATGTCTCATTTGCGTTACGGATGCCACAGTGGTTAGCATGATGCTCATCCAGACCACACCTCCATGATGCTCACCCAGACCAATTGAAAAGCTTGGATAGACTAGATGTGAAGAGGACGTTTCCTACAGTGCGAGAGTCTGGGACTAGAGGGCACAGCCTCAGAACAGAGGTAAGGAGGAATTTCTTTAGCGAGAGGCTACTGAACCTGTAGAATTCATTGCCACAGACAGATGTGGAGGCCAAGTCATTGATTATATTTAACACAGAGGTTGATAGGTTCTTGTTCAGTAAGAGTGTCAAAGGTTATGGGCAGAAAGTACAAGAATGGCATTGAGATGGATAATAAGTTCAAGGTGAGGTGGTAAATTGGATTAGACATTGGCGTTGTGGGAGAAGCCACAGAGTGGCAGTCGAGGATTGCCCCTCTGACTGGAGGCCTGTGACTCGTGGAGTGCCACTGTGATTGGTGGTGGGTCTGTTGTTGTTTGTCAACTATATCAATGATCTGGATGATAATGCAGTTAACTGGATAGCAATTTTAAGGATAACACCAAGATTGGGGATGCAGTGGATAGTGAGGAAGACGAACATGGCTTGCAGAGGGATCTGGACCAGATGGAAAATTGGGCTGAAGAATGGCAGATGGAATTTAATGCAGGCAAGTGTAAGGTGGGCCAATCAGGTCTTACACAGTGAATGGTAGAGCACTGAGCAGTGAGAGATCTGGGAACACAGGTCCGTGGTTCAGTGAAAGTGGCATCATAGGTAGCTAGGGTCGGAAAGAAAGCTTTTCGTACATTGGCTTTCATAAATCAAAGTACTGTTTACAGGAGATGGAAAGTTGTGTTGAAATTGTATAAGACATTGGTGAGGCCCAATTTGAAGTATTGTGTGCAGTTTTGATCACCTTCCACCTCGAAAGAATACAGAGAAAACTTATAATGATGTTGCTGCGTCTGGAGGATATAGAAACATAGAAACATAGAAAACCTACAGCACAATACAGGCCCTTCGGCCCACAATGCTGTGCCGAACATGTACTTACTTTAGAAATTACCTAGTGTTTCCCATAGCCTTCTATTTTCCAAAGCTCCATGTACCTGTCCAGGAGTCTCTTAAAAGACCCTATCGTATCTGCCTCCACTACCGTCACCGGCAGCCCATTGCATGCACTCACCACTCTCTGTGTAAAAAACTTACCCCTGACATTTCCTCGATGCCTACTTCCAAGCACCTTAAAACTGTGCCCTCTCGTGAGAGCCATTTCAGCCCTGGGAAAGAGCCTCTGATTATCCACATGATTAATGTCTCTCATCATCTTATACACCTCTATCAGGTCACCTCTCATCCTCCATTGCTCCGAGGAGAAAAGGCCAAGTTCACTCACCTATTCTCATAAGGCATGCTCCCCAATCCAGGCAACATCCTTTTAAATCTCCTCTGCATCCTTTCTATAGTTTCCACATCCTTCCTGTAGTGAGGTGACCAGAACAGAGCACAGTACTCCAAGTGGGGTCTGACCGGGGTCCTATATAGCTGCAACATTACCTCTTGGCTCCTAAACTCAATCCCATGGTTGATGACGGCCAATGCACCATATGCTTTCTTAACCGCAGAGTTAACCTGTGCAGCAGCTTTGAGTGTCCGGTGGACTTGGACCCCAAGATTTATCCGGGTTGCCTCCATCTGCAACTTCTCAGCCCAGTTTTGCATCCTATCAATGTCCCGCTGTAACCTCTGACAACCCTTCACACTATCCACAACACCCTCAAGCTTTGTGTCATCGACAAACTTACTAACCCTTCCCTCCACTTCCTCATCCAGGTCATTTATAAGACCCAAAATCTTTGCAGTCATCAGGCACAAAGCTCATAAAAAGTGACAAAACAGACTTTTTAACATGGTAAATCACTGGGTTGTTGTTACGTCTCCCGCTCGCTGTGAAAATGCAGGACACCTCCCCTCTCCCTTATGAGGGAGAGAGGGAACCTGTGGGTTGCCGAATGCCGGATGAATTGCGATAGCCTTTGGGGTAACTGCAAGGTCTGTGTCTTTGCTTTGCTCGGTAGTGGGCGCGCTTTTTGTTTCGCCGGTGGAGGGGGGCGGGGATTGTTGCTAGCCGCCGCTTACAGTCACTGAAGTCTGTAACTCCTCCAGAGTTGTCATAGGTCTCTAGGTGGCCTCCCTCACTCGTCCCCTTCTTGCACGGTCACTCAGTTTTTGAGGACAGCCTGCTCGAGGTAGATTTACAGCTGTGCCAGATTCTTTCCACTCCTTGATGATTGGCTTAACTGTACTCCAAGGGATAATCAGTGACTTGGAAATTTTCTTGTATCCATCTCCTGACTTGTGCTTTTCAAAAACCTTTTTGCAGAGTTGCTTAGAGAGTTCTTTTGTTTTCATGGTGTAGTTTTTGCCAGGATACTGACTCACCAGCAGCTGGACCTTCCAGATGCAATACTTTTACTATAATTAATTGAAGCACCTTGGCTGCACACAGGTCTCCAAGAACAGATCTCCATTTAACTAATATGTAACCTCTAAAACTAATTGGCTTCACAAGTGATGATTTGATGTATCATATTAAGGGGGGGGGGGCACTGAATACTTACGCAATCTATTATTTTTGTTTTATATTTGTAATTAATTTAGATCACTTTGTAGAGATCTGTTTTCACTTTGACATAAAAGAGTCTTTTTCTGTTGATCAGTGTCAAAAAAGCCAAATTAAATCCACATTCATTCCAAATTAAAGCTGAATTCAATGTTTTAAAACAATAAAACATGAAAACTTCTGGGGGGGGTGGTTGAATGCTTTTTATGGGCACTGTATATTTTTTCTCATTCTTTATGGGTGGTGTGTATGTGTATTTTCCCCTCAGTCTTGGGTCTTCTACCAGAGGCTTGGCATCTTGACGGTTCGGCACAGTGTCCTTGCTGTTCCGAGCAGTGCGCTCTTCTGGACTGAGATCTCAGATGTCGTTCCCAGGATTTGTTGGAGCCATTTTCCCAGTCCAGGTGACACAGCTCCAAGTGCTCCTATCACCACTGGGATTACCCTGACTTTAACCTTCCACATCCTTTTTATCTGCTCTTGAGAGCCCTGGTATTTCTCCAGCTTCTCATATCCTTTCTTCCTGATCTTACTGGCATTTGGGATTGCCACATCTATTACTATTGCTTTCTTCTGGTCCTTGTCCAGTATTCTATGTCTGGTCGGTTGGCCAGTATCTGCTTATCAGTCAGTATTTGGAAATTCATCAGGATCTCAGCTCTGTCATTCTCCATGACCTTCTCAGGTGTTTCCCATTCGGATTTGGGAGAGTCCAATCCATACTCAGCGCAGATATTGCTGCAACTTGGTTATGCTGACCCTGCCTGCACCCTGCTACTATGTGCTGGATGGTTTCAGCTGATTCCTTGCACAGTCTGCACCTTGGATCTCTTCTGGTGTGACAGACCCCTGCTTCTTTCGCTCTTGTGCTTAGCGCCTGTTCTTGTGCAGCCATGAGCAGAGCCTCTGTGCTGTCGCTCAGCCCCGCCATTTCCAGCCATTGGTAGGACTTCCTTATGTCAGCCACCTCTGAGATCTGACAATGGCACATCCCCAGGCAGTGGCTTATCCTCTGGCTCTGCTTCATCTACTTCTATTTCCATATCCCCTGGCTGCTGTCTGAGGTATTCTCCTAGCAGGTTGTCCTTGGGGGCCATCTTCCTGACATATTCATGGCTGATTTGTATTTCTTCCAGCACTGTGGCCTTGACACCTCCAAGTCCCTGTCCTCCTTTATTCTGGTGGATATACAGTCACTCAGCGCTTGACTGTGGCTGGACTTGGTGTTCACCTGGCAGAGAATCTCACCTCGTCCCTCAACACCAGCTCCATAGCAAAGAAAGCCCAGCAACGTCTCTACTTTCCGCGAAGGCTGAGAAAAGTCCATCTCCCACCCCCCATCCTCACCACATTCTACAGAGGTTGTATTGAGAGCATCCTGAGCAGCTGCATCATGGCCTGGTTCGGAAATTCCACCATCTCAGATCGCAAGACCCTGCAGTGGATAGTGAGGTCAGCTGAGAAGATCATCGGGGCCTCTCTTCCCTCCATTACAGACATTTACACCACACGCTGCATCCACAAAGCAAACAGCATTATGAAGGACCCCACGCACTCCTCATATAAACTCTTCCCCCTCCTGCCATCTGGCAAAAGGCACCAAAGCATTCGGGCTGTCATGACCAGACTATGTAACAGTTTCTTCCCCCAAGCCATCAGACTCCTCAATACCCAGAGCCTGGACTGACACCAACCTACTGCCCCCTACTGTGCCTATTGTCTTGCTTATTATTTATTGTAATGCCTGCACTGTTTTGTGCACTTTATGCGGTCCTGGATAGGTCTGTAGTCTAGTGTAGTTTTGGTGGGTTTTTTTATGTAGTTCAGTGTAGTTTTTGTATTATTTCATGTAGCACCATGGTCCTGGAAACCATTGTCTCATTTTTACTATGTTCTGTACCAGCAGTTATGGTTGAAATGACAATAAAAAGTGACTTGACTTGACGACTTGAATCCTCCATGTATTGTTAGTAGTTTCTAGGTACTGTTGTCAGCAGCTTCCAGTTCGTTCCTTGGCCAGTACGCTATTGCAGCTGGGTATCTGATGACTGGTAGAGTGAACATGTTGATGCTCTGATCTTGTTCTTCCCATTCAGCTGGCTTTTTAGGACTGTGTACTGAACCAGTCTCCACTTCCACCCAGCAAGAGGGCACATCACAGTGTTCTGCTACCATACACACACGGGATGGCATGGCAGCGTAGTGGTTAGCACAACACTTCACAGTACTAGCGACCCAGGGTTCAATGCCTGCTGCTGCCTGCAAGAACTTCGTACGTTCTCCCCGTCACAGCATGGGTTTCCTCCAGGTGCTGCAGTTTCCTCCTACAGAGCAAAGACTTACCAATTGGCAGGTTAATTGGTTATTGCAAGTTGTCCTGTAATTAGGATAGGATTAAATTGGTGGATTGCTGTGTGGTACAGCTCAAAAGGTCTATTCCATGCTGTATATCAATACATCATGGACACTAGTCCCCCCACCCACCCCAGCATCTTCAAAAAGATGATGCCTCAAAAAGGTGGCATCTATCATTAAGGACCCCCAATCGCATGCCCTCTTCTCATTGCTACCATCAGGGAGGAGGTACAGGAGCCTGAAGATACATTGTTGTTCACGGTGAGTTTCCCAGCCTAGTCCCCTTGACAAATGGGCAACAATGCTCAACATCTCAGGAACAGCTTCTTTCCCATCACCATCAGATTTCTGAATGGACAATGAACCCATGGGCACTACCTCAGCATTTTTGCTCTTTTTTGTTTTTGCATGAATTATTTATTTATATAACAATTCCGATTGTAATTTATAATACATGTTATGCATTGCACTGCATTGCTACCAGAAAACAACCAATTTCATGACATATGTTTGTGATAATCAACCTGATTGTGATTCTAATTGGGCCACTGGACCTGCTGGCTTCATAGTTCAAAGTAGATTTATTATTAAAGTACATATATGTCACCATATACAACCCTGATATTCATTTCCTTGTGGGCATACTCATTAAATCCATAATACAGTAATAGCCACAATAGAATCAATGAAAGATCTCACCAATTTGGATGTCCATCTAGTCCACATAAACACTGTTGTCCATTTACTTACTATCCTCATGATAACAGATCGAACAGGAACATACTTGTTTACAAATACAACTGACTAACTTCTAGGCCAGGGTCATGGTGAGGGTGCTCCTGGTGATTAATAGCTTTGGGTACAAATCCACTTTTTGCCTCCAAGGCACACCTCTGTCATCTTATCCCCAAATCTGTCCAGTCACATCTGAAGTGTTTGTCATTGTCACAACCGCTTGAAAACTATTCCACTCCAACACTAGCAGGGTGTGAAAGGTAAGACCAGCCCAAGCAAGGGCCAAGGCCAATGAAGAACATGAAACCATCTCCAGGAACAGCACAATAGCTCCTGCAGTCACCCTCCAGAGTTTCACTGGCTCATTTCACACATTCAAAAGTTCGGAGAATCAGATTATTTCTACATTCTCGACAACTCCGAAACAGCTGTGGTTGAATAATTTGTGTTAACTTTAGAAATTCAGAAACTTCACAAATTCAGCAACTTCACAATTTCATTAAGTTCAAAGGGGAACTTCACTGCCAGAATAAATTTTTAATTGGTTTTGGCAAGGTCTAAGATAGAGATCGGCAAACAGCCTGCAAAGTTGGGGAATTTCTCCTAGTGACAGGTTTCCTTATCTGCACTTTATTTGTTATGATTTAATAATGGCACAGCTCCTCGGCACTGCAATGTGCACGGCCTCAGAGGGAGCGACTGTATGTACATCTGGTGTCCTTCAGACACCATGGTATTTACACAGCAGTCTGCGTGAGTGGCCTTCAGTGGAGATAAGTTCTGTCTGACAGGACATTGGATCATGAAGAAGATGTGATGTACTCATTCACGTACAGGCTCAGTTTGAATCAACATTAGGACCTGGTCCAATCTCTTGTACAAATGTCGTGTGCACAGTTCTACACTCATGGAACAGAGAAAGCAAAGAAGCATTTACCATAAAATGCAAACAGATAGATCACATTTTGTGGTACATGTGAGATTAATCACTTCTTCAACAGCAAATGAAAGCATTCACTCTGCATCATTTATTTGTAAAATATAATACAGGCGGAACATTTTCAACTTGCCAAGATGCAATTTTGATTCTGGGTTTGTACTGAAATATCTCTCAGACCATGGCAGCCTACATGTATCATGAGTATACAGTTAGGGGTTATTCCAGTTCACAGCTCACTCACTGTTAAGACCCACACAAGTCTCACCTATGGAACATCCAATAAGCTACAGAACATCTGGTCAGGTTTCTGATGAGGCTGGAGCAAAGCAGGATGAGATGTATCTGAATAGAGGTGTACAACCTGATAAGAGGCATAGATAGAGTGGACAGCCAGAGGCATTTTCCCAGGGTGGAAATGGCAAATAGGTGATTAGAGGAAAGTATAGGTGATATCAGAGCGTGGTGGGTGCATGGAACACACTAACAGGGGTGGTAGTGGTGGAGGCAGATACATTAGGGACATTTAAGAAACTCGTATGCACATGGATGATAGAAAAATGGAGCACTATGGGGGAGGGAAGAGTTAAATTGATCTTGGAGTGGGTTAAATACTTGGCTCAACGTTGTGGGTCAAAGGGCCTGTGCTGTTCTATGTCCTATAAAAAATAACGGAATCTGGCTGGAGGAGTGCAGAAGAGGAGACAAAAGCATACTTCACTATGCCCAGACTTCACCTTCATCTACTTTGAAACTACTCTGAACAAAAAGGTGTGAGATGGGCATGGCCCCACAGGGAGGACTGTTTGTGTCTGGAGGTATCACTAAATGGAAGACAAGACAATTTATTTTTCTTTCTGGACCTGACTTGCCTTCAGCACATCAGTGTTCATTGAACACTGAACATAGAATATCACAGCACAGCACAGGCCATTCAGACATCGATGTTGTACAGACCTTTTCATCTACTCTAAGATCAATCTAATCCTTCCCTCCCACACAGACCTCCATTCTTTTTCATCCATGTGCCTCTGTAAGAGTACCTTAAATGTCCCTATTGTACCACCACTGGTAGGGATTCCATGCCCTTAAATATCCCTGGTGTATCTGCCTTTACCACCACCACGGGCAGGGATTACATGCCCTTCAATGTCCCTATTATATCTAACTTTACCTCCACATTGTCAGGGATTCCATTCTCTTAAATGTCCCTAGTGTATCTGTCTCTGCCTCCACCACTGGTAGGGCTCCCATGCACTCACTACTCTAATGTAAAAGAAACTTCCTCTGCTCTATGTTCCTCCAAGCACCTTAAAATTATACCCCGTTGTATTAGCCATTACCACCCTGGGAAAAAGTCTCTGGCTGTCCACTCGACCTAAGCCTCTTATCATCTTGTACACCTCTATTAAGTCACCTCTCATTCTCCTTCGCTCCAACGAGAAAAACCCTTGTCCTGACGAAGGGTCTCGGCCTGAAACGTCGACTGTACCTCCTCCTAGAGATGCTGCCTGGCCCGCTGCATTCACCAGCAACTTTGATGTGTGTTGCTTGAATTTCCAGCATCTGCAGAATTCCTCGTGTTTGCTCACTCAGCCCTATCCTCATCAGACATACGAGTTCTTTTTCCATTGTGCCTTTGTTTCCCTGCCAGACGAGCAGGTGAGGGGTAAGACCAGGTGAAGGGGTAGGTGGGTGGCTGGAGAAATCGAAAAGCTGCATCAGGATTGGGACAAGCGCATGAGATTGAGACGAGATTTGATAGAAGTATGCAAAATAATGAGGGGTAGAGATAGTGGAGAAAAGACTGGCTGTATTTTCCCCGAGGTTGCATGAGACTAGAACTAGAGGTTATGGGTTAAAGGTGAAAGATGAAACATTTCAGGGGAACTGGAGGAGAACTTTTACACTCAGAGAGTGGTGAGAGTGTGGAATAAGCAGCCAGCAGAAATAGTGGCCATGGGTTTGATTTCAACATTTAAGAGAAGTTTTGATAAGTACTTGAATGGGAGGGGCATGGAGGGCTATGGCCCAGGTGCGAGTCAATGACGGCATAGCAGTACAGTATAGACTAGATGGGCAGAAAGGCCATTTCCTGTGCCATTCTCTGTGACTCTGTGGACGAAGCTACAGAGTGATGCTAGCGAGTTGGTGACCCTTAGCCTGCATGAAGACTGAAATCTGGGAAGTGTGTCCCGAATGGAGATGCCTGGGGAAACTGAGGGATCTTGGGATTGTGTTGCTGGGGACTGAAAGCAGAGCTGTTGCTGAGGCATTGAAGATCAAAGTAAGGGGAACAAATGAACGTATGACAGCCGATGGATTATGGAGTGTGTTTTTGTTCTCCTGATAGGTTAAACATTACAGTTGTAAAGCAGAATTGTTTCAATACATGAACTGTACACTGATAATAGAACAGAGGAATCAGGAGGCTCAGTCAGAGCTGCTTGTACAGGATTATTCCACATTGAGGAGATATCCGGGAGATTAAGTGGGGTGGATTTTGTGAAAATGGTTAATACATTTGTTATACACCATTAAGCTTCCAGAAATGTAATTTTTCACACTGTCATTTGCAAGGCTAATATAGTACAACATGACACACAGTGTATTCTTTATTAAGCTTTGCTGTGTAAATAGTCTGAAGACACTTGAGCAACACTGTCTCACTATATGGCCGCTCCTGCCTGAGTGGTGGTATGCAGATTTCAGAGTGGTAGGGAGAGGGAGAGGGGAGCCCCTCCGTGTCGGTAGGGAGGAGGGAGAGGGGAGCCCCTCCGTGTCGGTAGGGAGAGGGAGAGGGGAGCCCCTCCGTGTCGGTAGGGAGGAGGGTGAAGGGTGAAGGCACCACTCCCCCTGGACATTCTCTCTTCTCTCCCCTTTCACCGAGAAGACACAGAGAAGCCTGAAAGCACGTACTCCAGGATGAAGGTCAGCTTCGAAGCACCGTTAAGCAGGACAATGTACATCTGTACTCATGTTATTCTACAGATACACACTGGAGAGCAGCCTGACAAGCTGCATCACTGCATGGTACAAAAACTGCACTGCAGCAGACCGGAAAGCTCTGCAACATGCAGTCAAAACTGCCCACCGCATCACCAACACTAGCTTACACACCACCGAGGACAAATATACAGAAAGGTGCTGGAACATGGCCAGTAGTATCATATAGGATCTCACCCATCCTGTTCATGAACTCCTTGTCCCACTCCCGTCAGGGAGGAGGCTACGTAGCATCCACACCAGGACCACCAGACTCAAAACAGTTACCTTCCCAAGCAGTGAGGCTGATCAACATTCCACCCACTAACCCACCCCTCCACACCCCCAACCACCACTACTTTATCATTTCCTGACAGAGTCACCTTATGTACAGACACTCCTGTCTGTCTAGCAACATTTTATGGACATACAACCACTCTATGTATATAAGCTATCTTTTGTTTCTATAATTATCGTGCTTTTTTATTGTTTTTTTAATTGCATCATAACTGGAGTAACAATTATTTTGCTCTCTTTTATACCTGACATTAAACAAACTTGAATCTTGAATGATTTCCTTGGATGATGAACTCGTAACGTCACAATTTACCTCATTATGAACTTGCACTTTATTGTCTGCCTGCACTACACTAGATCTGTAACTGTAACACTTCATTCCACATCTGTTCCTGCTTTCCTTTGGACTACCCCAATGCATGGTGGACGGTGGTAGTGAAATGATCTGTTAAGGTGGCATCCAAAATGAAGTTTTTCAGGATAATAGACCAATTTAGCGTTATTTCAATCTACAAGCATATGCCCCAGAAAAAGCCATTTTCATTTTCAGATCTTGGGAAGCACCTCCTGGAGCATGAATTCTGACTGGGAAAGTCCTGCCCAATATGCAACCAAGAGACCAGGAAATGAATATCCTTGTTTAGAGCAATTTCAAAAACTTGGCTGTCAAGTGAAGCTTCAGGAAATGTGAGATTGTTTCATTCCCAAATAAGAAAAACCCAAGGAATAGTGTAGGGAAGTGCATTGTCATGCACTTTGGAAGAAAAAATAAAGGCATAAACTATTTTCTAAACGGAGAGAAAATTCAAAAAAAAAATCAGAGGTGTAAAGGGACTTGGGAGTCCTTGCCCTAAAAGTCAACTTGCAGGTTGAGTCAGTATTAAGAAAGGCAAATACAATACAAAGGAAAGTGCAACTAAAAAATCAATAGAAGGGAAAAGCTGAACGCTGGAGAGAAAACTGGCTGCAGCCCAGGGCCGCAAACCGGCACCACTCAGCCATGTCAGCTAACACCCCTCTCAAAGGGATTTTAAAGAACAGGAAGGCAGCACTGTGTCAACAGAACACGGCTCTAGATCGATCTGTCGAGGAAGAGGAGGAGTCCAATAAAAAGACACAAAAATGGGATGAGATGAACATTCTTGCTACTTATCATCCAGAAGGAAAGGACTATGGGTTAATGAAAATGGATGAGCCCAGTACACGTACAGCAGGATAATAGGAGGTGATGATGATGATGAAGAAGCTGCAATCAGTGACTCTGAATCAAATATAAATATTACCTCAGAAATACTGGTTAAAAAGTTGACAGCAGCTGAGGGAAATAATCCTAAAATCTTAAAGGAAGAAAGCAGTGAAGAGGAGGAAGAATTAACACAAGAAGAACAAGAAAACGAGAAACAGTTTGAAGTGAAGAGGAAAATGCACTACAATGAAGGCATGAATATCAAATTAGCAAGACAGTTAATAGCCAAGGAACTTGAAGATGAAGATGAGGATGACTTGAAAGAATCCCCAGACTTAAAGGACTTTCAAGATGATACAGATGAAGAACTTTCTGAAAATGAAGACCCAGAGCAAAGCCACTCTTAAACTCTGACACAAAATATTCCAGTTAACAGCATTAGCCATCTTAAGTTTTTCACTTATCGATATGCTGTTGTGTTTTGTGGACAGTTGAACTTAAGATCAGAGAAGAGAAGTTTCATCTGTGCAGTCAGAATTTGGCTGTCATGTATTTCTACAGTAATGTAAATAAAATATTTTTGAGAGGTGGGCGGTAGGTTGCTAGTCTGCCTGTATTTTTACGCTCTCACCAGAACTGGATCAGTGATGAAACACTTTTCTGGAAATTGCAATAGTACTGGAGCATAAAACAGAACACACTTTAACCAACTTGACACATTTCCATATGTGTGATATTGTGTCGATAGGTTAAGTTCCTATTGATACCTGTGTGGTATAGTTTTGTTTGCTGCTTATTTTGATATCTGATTACCAGTTCTAGTTTGTAGCATTTTTTTTTGAAGCTTGCCTTTTGAAAGGGGTTCAAAGAGGAAGTCTTGACTGGGGATTATCTTTCTTTGTTAAGATAATTTCTATGCTGCTGATGGTGTAAATTAAAACGATTGCTAGTTGATGTTAACAAAGGTACTATGGCCCCATTTTTTAAAGGAATCTTATCAATTGACAGCTGTAAAATATTTTAATAGACAGCACCAACAATAACGCACCTATAGTTTGCTGCGGATCAGTCTGTAACACAAATGTCCTAACAGAGTTGTTTAATCATCTGTTGTAATAAACTGTTTGCATCAGAGAATGAAAGGGGTAAAAAGCTACATGTTTATAATCTAAATGATGGCATAGTTCTCAGTAAAAATGTGAACTATATATCTCCACAAATTTTGATTTAAGAAGTATATAGGATTTGGTTTTGAGTAGCACATGGTTATAAAGCTTTGAAAGCAAACCAAATAAAAGAAAAAAAAATCTCCTTGGAGCAACGGTGGATGAGACGTGACCTCATAGAGGTGTACAAGATAATGAGAGACATTGATCGTGTGGATAGTCAGAGGTTTTTTCCCAGGGCTGAAGTGGCTAGCACAAGAGGGCATAGTTTTAAGGTGCTTGGAAGCAGGTACAGAGGAGATGTCAGGGGTATTTTTTTTTTACGCAGAGGGTGGTGAGTACATGGAATGGGCTGCCGGCGGCAGTGGTGGAGGTGGAAACGATAGGGTCTTTTAAGAGACTCCTGGATGGATCGAGCCTCAGCTGTGGCAGTGTGTTTGTGTCCTTGAGCAAGGCACTTAACTACACATTGCTCTAGTGTCTGTGCGAGGAGTGGCGCCCCACATAGACTTCCAACCTGTGCCTTGTAAGGCATGAAAATGCCCGACGCAGGCCTCTCACGGTTTGAGTCGACGTTCCCTCCCCTGGATGGATACATGGAGCTTAGTAAAACTGAGGGCTATGGGTAAGCCTAGGTAGTTCTAAGGTAAGGACATGTTCAGCACAGCTTTGTGGGCCAAAGGGCCTGTATTGTGCTGTAGGTTTTCTATGTTTCTATGTTCTATGTTTCAAATATGAAAGCAAGTAGGCAAATAATATCAAAGTAGATAGTAAGTATGTAAAAAATAAAAGAGCTATGAGAGTGGATATAGGACCGCTAGAAAATGAGACAGGAAAAATAATAACGGGGGACAAGGAGATGGCTGATGAGCTAAGTGAGTATGTTGCATTGGTCTTCACTGTGGAAGACACTAGCAGTAAGCCTGATGTTGAAGGAATTGGTTGTTGAGTTCAGAAGGGGTAGCGGACCGCACGACCCAATTTACATCGGTGTTGCGCAAGTGAACAGGTCAAAAGCTTTAAGTTCCTCACCAATGACCTGACTTGGTCTAACCAAGCAGAGTTCACTGCCAAGAAGGCCCACCAGTGCCTTTACTTCCTGAGAAAACTAAAGAAATTTGGCCTGTCCCCTAAAACCCTCACTAATTTTTATAGATGCACCGTAGAAAGCATTCTTCTAGGGTGTATCACAACCTGGTATAGAAGTTGTCCTGTCCAAGACCGGAAGAAGCTGCAGAAGATCGTGAACACAGCGCACGACATCACACAAACCAATCTTCCGTCCTTGGACTCACTTTACACCGCACGCTGTTGGAGCAGTGCTGCCAGGATAATCAAGGACACACCCACCCAGCCAACACACTTTTCGTCCCTCTTCCCTCCGGGAGAAGGTTCAGGAGCTTGAAGGCTCGTACGGCCAGATTTGGGAACAGCTTCCTTCCAACTGTGATAAGACCGCTGAACAGATCCTGACCTGGATCTGGGCCATACCCTCCAAATATCCAACCTGCCTCTCGGTTTTTTTGCACTACCTCACTTTCCATTTTTCTATTTTCTATTTATGATGTATGACATTATCCCCCCCAAGTCCCCATACTCTTCTTCAGTCACTGTGGAGGAGTTAACTGCTGTACAGGCTGAATTGCCTGTTCTCTCCTACTTTCCAGAACCCAACACGTGCACTGCCTGGCAGTACCAGTGGTGTACGCAGAGGACCCACCCACTGTACCACTGTATTCTGGAATCCCTCACTCACACACAGTACCTGGCGCGAGCAGCATGCCCCGCACACACCAATTGCCACTCTAGCCTTTGTGGGCTACACTGTGCTGCTGTTCAGTGAACAAAAGGAAAACCCTCAGTGCATGTAGTGAAACACCAGCGGTGTTTGGGGCAATATGTAACATGAGTCAAAGCATATGATACAAACTACTTCATCCGTGAGACAGATGGCGGGGAGCTGTGTGGCCTTAATCATTGCATGCCCCAGGCCCTAAAGCTGCAGTGATGCCAGCTGTAACTGCCCAGGGAAGTTGAGCCTGTGTGGCAGAGAGCTGGAGTCCGTGGTAGGTTGGAGGTTGGCCCCCTCCCTCAGTGCTGCTCTCCAGTATGCGCTCGATGGAAGACAAGCTGGATGTATCCGTCTGCAGCTGCACTAGCGCATGATAAGGAACTGCTGAACCATCAATCTGAAGGCCATGACACTCAGGGCCTTGGGCTATATTATGTTTAACACTAATCAACAGAAAAGGCTCCTTTGTGTCAAAGTGAAAACAAGTTTCTACAGTTATTACAATTATTAAACACAAAATAATTATTTGCATAATTAGTCACCACCTTCAAGTCAGTATTTAGTAGGTGCATCTTTGGCAGCCTTGACTCTGTGTGGATAGGTCTCTATCAGCTTTACACACCTGGACACTGCAATATTTCCTCATTCTTCTTTATAAAACTGCTCAATCTCTGTCTGATTGCATGGGGATTGAGAGTAAACAGCCCTTTTCAAGTCCAGCCACAAATTCTCAATTGGATTGAGGTCTGGACTCTGACTTGGCCACTCCAGGACATTAACTTTGTTGTTTTAAAGCCATTCCTGTGTAGGCTTGGCTTTTCGCTTGGGGTCATTGACTTGCTGGAAAACAAATCTTCTCTCACGTCACAGTTCTCTTGCAGACTGCATCAGGTTTTCCTCCAGGACTTCCCTGTATTTTGCTGCATTCATTTTACCCTTTACCTTCACAAGCCTTCCAGGGACTACTAAAGTGGAACATCCCCACAGCATGATGCAGGCACCACCATGCTTTACAGTAGGGATGGTGTGTTTTTGATGATGTGAGGTGTTTCGCTTATGCCAAACATAACATTTATTCCAATTGCCAAAAAGCTCAATTTTGGTTTCATCAGACCATAGAATCTTCTTCCAGTTGACTTCAGAATTTCCCACATACCTTCTCACAAACTCTAGCTAGGATTTCATGTGAGATTTTTCAACAGTGGTTTTCTCTTTGCCACTCCTCCATGAAACTGTGACTGGTGAAGTACCCAGGCAACAGTTGGTGTATGCACAGCCTCTCCCATCACAGTCACTGAAGTTTGTAACTCCTCCAGAGTTGTCATAGGTCTCTTGGTGAGCTCCTTCACTAGTCCCCTTCTTGCATGGTCACTCAGTTTTTGAGGACAGCCTGCTTTAGGCAGATTTACAGGTGTGCCATATTATTTCCATTTCTTAATGATTGGCTTAACTGTACTCCAAGGGATGTTCAATGACTTGGAAATTTTCTTGTATCCATCTCCTGACTTGTGCTTTTCAATAACCTTCTTGTGGAGTTGTTTGGAGTGTCCTTTTGTCTTCATGGTGTAGTCTTTGCCAGGATACTGGCTCACCAGCAGTTGGACCTTCCAGATACAGGTGTATTTTTACTACAATGACTGAAACACCGTTACTGCACACGGGTGAACGCTGTTTAATTAATTATGCAACTTCTAAAACCAATTGGCTGCACCAGTGATGATTTAGCATGCTATATTAAAGAGGTGAATACTTATGCAATCAATTATTTTGTGGTTTATATTTGTAATTAATTCAGATCACTTTGTAGTGATTTGTTTTCACCATGACACAAACGTCTTTTTCTGTTGATCAGTGTCAAAAAAGGCCAAATTAAATCCACTGTGATTCAATGTTGTAAAACAATAACACATGAAAACTTCCGGGGGCTGGAGGGGGGGGAGGTTTGAATACTTTTTATAGGCACAGTGTATACATGTATTTTTTGTGATTGTAAGTATTTTCTGCTGTCGTAACTATATCTGCTGTGTGTGACAGTGTTTTGCACCGTGGCCCCTGAGGAACACTATTTTGCTTATATTCATGTCACGGTTAAGTGACAATTACACTCGACCTTGAACTTGAATTTTCAAAGGCCCCCCCTGCAAATCCTTTGGCAGCGCCCTTCACAAAGCTGCATTATCCTGATCAATTAATGTTATTCTCAACAACACTCCCCATCCGTTACAACCGAGTTCTTAATTAATATGTGTGGAAGTAATTAATAAACACTGCTGGAATGCCCCCACAGCACCCTTGGGTGTGTTGGTCATTAATGCAAATGATTTATTCACTGTATGTTTCGATGTACATGTGATATATAAGTTTGAATCTTGAATATTGACTTTAATAAAGAGATTGCTTCTCATGTGTGCTTGCCCTGTTAAAGATGGACCCAAAGCCTTGCCTATGTAAAAATTCCTGTGAAGCAATTGTCCATTATCACCCTTAGATCAGTCCTGCTGTCTGGCGCAGTTACCTCCCACTCCCCGATCTCCTGATATGGCTTACAATGCAGACCCTTGCTTCTCCGCTTCCTCATAACGTTTTGTTTTTGAGATTAATCTCATTCATCTTGTTCTGCTCAGTGACAGGAAAAGGAGGAGGTTTTTGTTATGACCCAAATCCAAACTTGGACCCATATCTCTAACACCTTGCTTCACAATCTCATTTTGGTGAGTCAGCATCTACTGCTCCACTCGTGCATGAAATCTCCAAATTCCACATTTTACCTTTCTCCACTCCTGCACCAACCTTCCCAACGTCCACATTTTACCATTCTCCATCCTGCTAATAAATTCAGCTGGACGGGTGCCCAAGACCTCTATCCCTATTTCACATCACCTCCCTCATAGTTCTGCCTCCTTCTACTACTTCGCATTGTTCTCTTGCCAATCACCTCCCTGCTTCCCCTCCCCCACCCCCTTGTCTTAAAATTACTGTTTTTTTCAACTACCAGCATTCCTCAAACCCTCCCCAAAGTTCTTCCTTCAGTCCTGACGAAGGGTTTCGGCCCGAAACGTTGACTAATCTTTTCAACTGATGCTGACTGACCTGCTGAGTTCCCCCAGCGCATTGTGAGCGTTCCTTTGACAACAGCATCTGCAGATTATTTTGTGTTGAAGACTTGAAGGGCCATAAGGCCTAGTTCTGCTCCTATGTCCTATGGTCTCCAGCGGTCTGCATGTTTAATTGACCTGACACTCCGCAGAAGGATTTGAGCTTCAGCCCCAGGGCTGTCACCCCGACTCCGAATTATTAACCACATACACCATATCCATCCCTAAACTGTGGAACAGAGGGAACTTTCCCGGTGCTACATAGGAAGATGCAGCAGTGAGTTTAATTGGAGAGCTTTTTCAGAGACCTGGCACAGAGTCAAGGTAGAGAATGGCCTCCTGATTTGCCATGAGATTACATGATTCTACACAGTCAATTGCTGCAGTTCAGTTAACAGGTTAAATTGAATGTAAACCAGTTTCAAATGCACTTTAAATTGCCTTTTACTTCATTATGTTGTCAGCGCAGAAGTCAAAACACATTTTTTGACACAACTTTCAAAGAAGGAAATCGTCACCTACACAGATGAGAAAGTGACATATTTTGAAGATCAACAGATTTCCAACATCCTGAGTCGATTTAAATTGATTCTGTTCAGATGATTAATTAAGTATATTTTCGGGCTTCTGTAATATGTTACTCTGAATCCAATGAATGTGTTGCAGTGAAATGAAAATGTCATCAAAGCACACAGATAATAACGAGAGGAAACTCTTGTATGAATACAGTATTCGGAAAGAGCCATAAACAGTTTTAAAGAATACCCATCACTGTTGTGCTAAATAATTACTTATTCAAGCTATTCAGTACGGGATTATGGTTGTAATGAAACTCGTACAGAGGTTAGGAACATATCAATCTGTTACATTAATGCAATAGCTAATGTCTTCAAGCCAGAAAGATTAGAAAGTGCATTTGTTAGTACGCCGGCTTTCTCACATAGGGACCTGGAGTGAGGAGTGTGGCGGACCCTTTGGCAACTCCCACTGGAGCAGGAGATGTGCACTTTCTATTGGAACAGGTAGGAATTGGAATGTATGCCCAGAGGCTCACTCTCTGCCTCAGGGGCAGGCCTCCAAGGTGGGGCTCTCAGCAATGCGTTAACCTTCCATTTCAGCATGGTAACGTAGCGGTTAACGTGATACTTGACAGCATCAGTGATTGGGGGTCGATTCTCGCTGCTGTCGAGAAGGAGTTTGCATATTCTCCCCGTGACCATGTCCATTTCCTCCTGCACTCCAAACATGTACAGATTACGGTTAGTAGGTTGTGGGCATGCTACCTTGGTGCTGGAAGCATGGTGACATTTGCGGGTCATTGACGCAGAAGACATATTTGCTTCAATGTACATGACCAATGAAGCTCATCTTCTCAGTGTAACTTCCCGTGGCCTCCACTGGGCGGAAACTGCTTCCCATCAGAAAGCTGCTCTGAGTGAACATCCAGCCCATTAAACCTCGCACATCAGCTCCAATGGACATAGAGCAAACCTGGACCTAGCCTCTCCGTGCAGATGGCTGCAGGTCATCTTGCAAGACTTGAAAGTTAATTGTCCTTGTGAAGGAGGGATGGCGGGGGGGGGCGTTGCCTTTTTCAGCTGCTGTAGACCTCTGGTGAAGATCTTCCCACAGTGCTAGGGACATCAAAATCAGAACCAGAATCAGGTTAGCTATCACTGACAAATCTAATGGCAGAGGAGAAGCTGTTCCTAAAACATTGAGAGTAGGTCTTCAGGCCCCTGTACCTCGTCCCTGACGGTGGTAATGAGAAGAGGGCATGTCTGGAGTACTGGGGATCCTTCATGATGGATGCTGCGATAGGGAGTGAACCGTGGACCTGGGGCGCCACAGTAACGCCATGCTACTACAGCTCAACGTGTCGCAATTTGGGGTTCAACTCCGGTGTCCTCTGTAAGAAAAACTTGTATGCCCTTCCTCCAGGTGCTCCGAGTTCCTTCCACAGTCCAACGAGGTACTGGTTAGTAGGTTAATTGGTCATTGTAAATGGTCTTGTGATCAGGCTAGTGTTAAATCAGGGGGTTGTTGGGCAGCGTAGCTTGTCGGGGTAGAAGGGCCTGTTCTGTGCTGTATTATTTTATTTATAAATAAAAAATGAACAACAATGAAGAACCCATTATGCATTTCCAGGAGAGGATGGTGCAGACTGGGAGGGGAAGCTGCGGAGGGTGGTATGGACTGTGATGGGAGGGTGCAGGGTGCGGTGTGGACTGGGATGGGAGGGTGCAGGGTGCGGTGTGGACTGGGATGGGAGGGTGCAGGGTGCGGTGTGGACTGGGATGGGAGGGTGCAGGGTGCGGTGTGGACTGGGATGGGAGGGTGCAGGGTGCGGTGTGGACTGGGATGGGAGGGTGCAGAGTGTGGTGTGGACTGGGAGGGGAAGATACAGAGGATGGTGTGGACTGGGAGGGGAAGGTGCAGAGGATGGTGTGGACTGGGAGGGGAGGGTGCAGAGGATGGTGCGGACTGGGAGGGGAAGATACAGAGGATGGTGCGGACTGGGAGGGGAAGATACAGAGGATGGTGCGGACTGGGAGGGGAAGGTGCAGAGGATGGTGCGGACTGGGAGGTGAAGATACAGAGGACGGTGCGGACTGGGATGGGAGGGTGCAGAGGACGGTGCGGACTGGGAGGGGAAGGTGCAGAGGACGGTGCGGACTGGGATGGGAAGATACAGAGGATGGTGCGGACTGGGAGGGGAAGGTGCAGAGGACGGTGCGGACTGGGAGGGGAAGATACAGAGGATGGTGCGGACTGGGAGGGGAGGGTGCAGAGGATGGTGTGGACTGGGAGGGGAAGATGCAGAGGATGGTGTGGACTGGGAGGGGAAGGTGCAGAGGATGGTGTGGACTGGGAGGGGAGGGTGCAGAGGATGGTGTGGACTGGGAGGGGAAGGTGCAGAGGATGGTGCGGACTGGGAGGGGAGGTTGCAGAGGATGGTGTGGACTGGGAGGGGAAGGTGCAGAGGATGGTGTGGACTGGGAGGGGAGGGTGCAGAGGATGGTGTGGACTGGGAGGGGAGGGTGCAGAGGATGGTGTGGACTGGGAGGGGAAGGTGCAGAGGATGGTGCGGACTGGGAGGGGAGGTTGCAGAGGATGGTGTGGACTGGGAGGGGAAGGTGCAGAGGATGGTGTGGACTGGGAGGGGAGGGTGCAGAGGATGGTGTGGACTGGGAGGGGAAGGTGCAGAGGATGGTGTGGACTGGGAGGGGAAGGTGCAGAGGATGGTGCGGACTGGGAGGTGAAGATACAGAGGACGGTGCGGACTGGGATGGGAGGGTGCAGAGGATGGTGCGGACTGGGAGGGGAAGGTGCAGAGGACGGTGCGGACTGGGATGGGAAGATACAGAGGATGGTGCGGACTGGGAGGGGAAGGTGCAGAGGACGGTACGGACTGGGAGGGGAAGATACAGAGGATGGTGCGGACTGGGAGGGGAGGGTGCAGAGGATGGTGTGGACTGGGAGGGGAAGATGCAGAGGATGGTGTGGACTGGGAGGGGAAGGTGCAGAGGATGGTGTGGACTGGGAGGGGAAGGTGCAGAGGATGGTGCGGACTGGGAGGGGAGGGTGCAGAGGATGGTGTGGACTGGGAGGGGAAGATGCAGAGGATGGTGTGGACTGGGAGGGGAAGGTGCAGAGGATGGTGTGGACTGGGAGGGGAGGGTGCAGAGGATGGTGTGGACTGGGAGGGGAAGGTGCAGAGGATGGTGTGGACTGGGAGGGGAAGGTGCAGAGGATGGTGTGGACTGGGAGGGGAAGGTGCAGAGGATGGTGTGGACTGGGAGGTGAAGATGCAGAGGATGGTGTGGACTGGGAGGGGAAGGTGCAGAGGATGGTGTGGACTGGGAGGAGAAGATGCAGAGGATGGTGTGGACTGGGAGGGGAAGCCCATTCTCGGGATGCTGATACAATGAGTCTTCAATCTTCTGGATTCCTCATGGGTTGAAACAGCATTATGTACCCCTCACCCAACCAACTAATCTCATTCCCCCCTCAGCCAAACTGTCCAATTGCTGGGTAACAACCCACTCCCCCCCCCACAAATCGCATTTCCCCAATTCCAACTGGCTCTGACCTTGTCTAATAATAACATTTAAAAAAGTGAATAGAAAGGTTGCGAGGGATATGGGCCAAAGGTGGGATCAGTTTCAATTGGCTTCTTGCATGATTTGAGATTCAAGATTGTTTAAAGTCATTTCTAGCACTCAAGTGTAAATGAGAACAAAATAATTGTAACTCCTGATCCAATGCAGAACAAAAACCAGTAAGATAAGGAACACAATAATGATAAAGAAGCACAATAAATATAAATATGTAAGATGGCCTATCTAGCCCTCTCACCAGGTGAATGCTGTTGAAATACTGCCCATCGGCAAGGAATAACAGATCATAGACCACATACAATTATAAAGAATAATAAAGAAAGTATATTTACTAATTTCAGCTTTATCAAACAGTTATTAAGAGAAAAAAGGAAAGAAAAGAAAAAGACGGGCCTATTACGGCTGAACCAGTTTAAATGTGCCCATGGCGTTGCAGCTCACATTGTCCTAAAGCTGGGTATGACCATTACTCATGGTGTTGAATTCTCATCACCAATCAGCAGTAGAGCTCCCCATCTTAGACTCCCTCTCATGAAGCACTCCTTGCAATGCGTCTTCCCGCCAGATCGAATCCTGCGGCAGCTCTCCTGATCTTCTCCTCTCTGCATCTCCCGCCAAAAAGATCACACACCCCACTAGTGTCCAGCACAATCTCTCTCTGCCCAGCTCTCTTTAGAACCTTCTCCCAATTCCGCCATCTTGATGGGCTGACACAACATTCCGAAGTTGAACATCATAGCCCCTTATCTTTAGCTGAAACCAAAACATTCCACCAGCAGCACACACTGCTTTTAACAACAAACTACTAAATGAAATATGCCACAGCACTAGTAGTATAATTGTCAACCAGGGCATTACGCTTATATACATTGATTGTATAAAGTGACACTGGCACAGGAGTGTCTGTACATAAGCTGACTGACAGGAAATAATAAAGTAGTGGTGGTTGGGGGTGTGGAAGGTTGGGTTATAGACAACAGACAATAGGTGCAGGAGTAGGCCATTCGGCCCTTCGAGCCAGCACTGCCATTCACTGTGATCATGGCTGATCATCCACAATCAGTATCAGGTTAGTGGGTGGAGGTGTTGATCAGCCTTACTGCTTGATAAAAGTAACTGTTTTTGAGTCTGGTGGTCCTGGTGTGGATGCTACGTTGCCTCCTCCCTGATGGGAGTAAAAGAAGAGGTTCATGAGCAGGATGGTGAGTTCTTTCATCACGTTACCGGCCCTCTTCCAGCAGCTTTCTATATCCATGTCCTTGATGGGCGGTAGGCTGGTGCCAGGGGTATGCTGGATAGGTCTGACTACCCGTTGGAGAGCTTTCCAGCATTTAAAAGACATGATTGGAAAAGGTCTAGAGGGATAGGGCCTAGCAAAATCAAATGGGACCAGTGTAGGTGGGAAGTTTGGATGAGTTGGGCCAAAGGGCCTGTTTCCATGTTGTATGTTGTAAAATAGCATGGAAAAAATGGCCATTTAGATCAACTGGTCCATACTGACCACAGCTTTCTGCCTGCTGGTCCCAGCTTCCCATGTTTGGCCCTTCCCTCTGTGTACCTATCTAAATCCTCTCAAATGATGTAATTGTAGCTGCCTTCCTGTGGCAACTAATTCAAGGTACACACTACCATCTGTGCAAAGAAGTTTCCTCTCAGGTCTCTTCTCAATCTTCCCTCTTATTTTGCATCTGCACCCTCTAGTCATCTCTGCCTTGGCTCTCTAATTCCACCCTCCAAACACCGCGCCTGACTGTTCCAACCCTGACTGTCAGCTCCCTAGGCAAAGGCTGACAAAACCAAATTTGTTAACTTGACTTTGCAATTGATGTGATTCATTTCCTGTAAAGAGCACCAGTGGAATTCTCCTGGTTTTAATGCATATTTATCTGAAAATCAATGAAATTTCCCTCAACTTCTTTAAATGTTACAAACTCATTGCAATTGAGCCAATTTAATGAGGCCTCTTGCTTTTTGAATTATGCAGTTACTTTGATCTTTTGCAGAGTAACACAGTTACATAGCTCCCAGTCTGTTTCTGTGATGACACTTAAGGTAATGAGCACATTCAGTGCACTGTGCACAATTAAACATCATATTCATCAGCCCACAGTCCCTCGTTCACCACTAATTGGTACTAAGTTGGCAAATTCACTCAGACTCATTGCAGAGAGCAAAATGGGTGCCTGAGACACTGTAACACTGTCCAGTGTTAGTTCTGGAGTTGGAGAAGTGTGTGTGTGTGTATATATGAGTGTGGGTGTGTGTATGAGTGTGTGTGAGTGTATGTATGAGTGTGGGTGTGTGTGTATGAGTGTGTGTGTGTGAGTGTATGAGTGTGGGTGTGTGTATGTATGAGTGTGGGTGTGTGAGTATGAGTGTGTGTGTGTGAGTATGAGTGTGTGTGTATGAGTGTGGGTGTGTGAGTATGAGTGTGTGTGTGTGAGTATGAGTGTGTGTGTATGAGTGTGGGTGTGTGTATGTATGAGTGTGGGTGTGTGAGTATGAGTGTGTGTGTATGAGTGTGGGTGTGGGAGTGTATGAGTGTGTGTGTATGTATAAGTGTGAGTGTGGGTGTGTGAGTGTATGAGTGTGTGTGTATGTATGAGTGTGAGTGTGGGTGTGTGAGTGTATGAGTGTGTGTGTATGTATGAGTGTGGGTGTGTGTGTGTATGAGTGTGGGTGTGTGTGTGTATGGGTGTGTGTATGTATGAGTGTGTGTGTGAGTGTATGAGTGTGTGTGGGAGTGTATGTATGAGTGTGGGTGTGGGAGTGTATGAGTGTGGGTGTGTGTATGTATGAGTGTGTGTGTGTGAGTGTATGTATGAGTGTGTGTGTGTGAGTGTATGTATGAGTGTGTGTGTGAGTGTATGTATGAGTGTGGGTGTGTGAGTATGTATGAGTGTGGGTGTGTGAGTGTATGAGTGTGGGTGTGTGTATGTATGAGTGTGGTGTGTGTATGTATGAGTGTGTGTGTGTGAGTGTATGTATGAGTGAGTGTGTGTGTGTGAGTGTATGTATGAGTGTGGGTGTGTGAGTATGAGTGTGAGTGTGTGAGTGTATGAGTGTGTGTATGAGTGTGGGTGTGGGAGTGTGTGGGTGTGAGTGTATGAGTGTGGGTGTGTGTATGTATGAGTGTGGGTGTGGGAGTGTTTGGGTGCTTGTGAGTACAGTATGTGTGCATGTGAGAGTGCGTGCTTGTATGCATGTAAGTGTGGGATTGTGTGTGTGTGTGTGTGTGTGTGTGTGTTTGTGGGTGGGAGGGAGGAAAGGACTTGTTTCGTTGCATGTTGTGTTGTGTGTTCTGCTGAACATTGTGGACATGCATTGTTGGTGCCAGACGATCTGAGCAATGGGATCAACATGCATGAAACAGCACAGCCAAAAGCCTCCACCATCGTTTAGGGAGATTTTAATCAGGCCAGTCTGAAATAATCACTAAGCAATTACCATCAACAGATCACTTGCAATACTAGAGGAAACAACACACTGGACCATTGCTACACCACCATCAAGAACACCTACCGTGCTATTCCAGGCCCTCACTTCGGGAAGTCTGATCTACTCCCTGAGTATAGGCTGAAACTGAAGACTGCAGCACCAGTGGTGAAGACCAAGAAGGTATGGACAAGGGAAGCACAGGAGCGCCTACAGGACTGCTTTGAATCGGTGGACTGGACTGTATTCAGGGATTCATCATCTTTGTGCTGTTCTGCCGAGGGTTGTGGCATGCTATGTTGGCTCTGGAAAGTGTCGTTGACACTTATGGGCTGCTCCCAGCACACCTTCAGTGTCGGCTGTTAACACAAACGATATATTTCACTGTATCATAAACACAAATGATGCTGGAAATCCAGAGCAACAGACATAAAATGCTGGAGGAACTCAACAGGAGAGACAGCATCTCTGGAGAGGAATGAACTGTCGACATTTCAGACCGACACCCTTCATCAGGACTGAGAAGGAAAGGAGAAGACACCAGAGTAAAAAGGTGGGGGGAGGGGGAGGTGATAGGGGAAGCATTTTCAATGTATACATGGCAAATAAATTTGAATCTTGAATCTTCTGTTCTGTTAGAGGAACAAATTTGTAACAAAGACCGCAGACTGTTGCAAGAAACACAAGATTGATATAGTAGGTGATTTAAACTTTCCTCATATTGAATGGGAATTCCACACCGTAAAAGGACTTGATGGGATAGAGTTTGCCAAATGTGTTCAGGAAAATTTCCTTCATCAGTACGTAGACGTCCCAGTGAGAGAGCTTGCAATGCTGAATTTGCTATTAGAGAATGAGACAGGGTCGGTGACAGAAGTTTGTGTAGGGAAACACTTTGCATCCAGTGGCCACAATGCCATTAGTTTGCATCGCAGATATAGGCAAGCAGGATCGAATGAGGTGCTTAGGGAGTACAAAAAATGCAAGAGAACACTAAAGAAAGAAATTAGAAAGGCTAAAAGAAGGCAGGAATTTGCTCCAGCAGACAAGGTGAAGGAGAATCCTAAGGAATTCTACAGATATGTTAAGAGCAAAAGGATTGCAAGGGATAAAATTGATCCTCTGCAGGATCAGAATGGTAAACCATGTGTTGAGCCAAAAGAGATGGGGGAGATCTGAAATGAATTCTTGCACCTGTATTTACTCGGGAGATGGACACAGAGTCTACAGAAGTGAGGCAAAGCAGCATCTACTTTGGGAGGTGGGGGTTAGACTAGAGTTGCAGGGGGATGGGAACCAGAGTGCCAGAATAGAGAGTGGAGAAGTTGTGGAGACTGATGTTGTTAAGACAGATAAAGTTAGGAATCCAAAGGTTAAGCATGGCACGACTCAGCTGTGCTGTGTATATTTCAGTGCAACAAATAACATAGGAAAGGCAAATGAGCTCAGGGCATAGAGTAACATGTGGAATTCAGGTACTGGAGCCATTAGTGAGACTTGGTTGCAGGAGGGGCAGGATGGCAGATCAATATTCTGGGGCTCTGTTGTTTTCCCTGTACAGAGGAGGAGGTGTTTGCTATTTTGAGGCAAATCAGGGTGGATAAATCCCCAGAGCTGGACAAGATGTTCCCTTGAACCCTACAGAAGGCAAGTTCAGAAGTTGCCAGGGCCCTGGCAGAGATAATTAAATCATCCTTAATGACAGGAAAGGTACCAGAGGATTGGAGGATAGTCAGTGTTGTTCTGCTGTTTGAAAAGGCTTCTAAATATAAGCCAGGAAATTATAGGCCAGTGAGTCTGATATCAGCTGTGGGAAAGTTATTGGAAGATATTGTCAGGGACCAGATATATATAAGTATTGAGGACAGTCAACATGGCTTCATACACAGTAGGTCATGTAGAGTCTTTCAAAGGAACGTAGCTGAAGGCAAGGCCTTCATGTTGTCTGTCTGGATTTCAGTAAGGCATTTGACAAGGTCCTGCATGGGAGGCTCATCTAGAAGCCGCTCGGCATTCAAGATGATGTAGTAAATTGGACAGGACATTGACTTTGTGGGAGAAGCCAGAGAGTGGTATTAGAGGGTTGCCTCCCTGACTGGAGGCCTGTGACCAGTGGTGTGCCTCAGGGATCGGTGCTGGGTCTGTTGTTGTTTGTCATCTACATGAACGATATGGATGATAATATGGTTAACTGGATCAGCAAATTTGCGAATGACACCAAGATTGGGGGTGTAGTGGACAGTGAGGAAGGCTATCATGGATTGCAGAGGGATCTGCATCAGCTGGAAAAGTGAGCTGAAAAATCACAGATAGAATTTAATGTAGACACGTGTGTGGTTTTGCACTGGGGTAGGACCAACCAGGGTAGGACTTCACAGTGAATAATAGGGCACTGAGGAGTGTGGTAGAACGACTGAGAATACAGGTCCATAATTTGTTGAAAGTGGTGTCAAGGTTGATAGGATCATAAAGAACGCTTGTGGCACATCGGCCTTCATAAATCAATGCACTGAGTACAGGAGATGAGACGTTATGTAGAAGTTGCATAAGACGTTTTGGTTACCTACCAACTGGAAAGATATAAGCAAGAATGAGAAGATACAGAGAGAAATTACAAGGATGTTGCTGGGTCTGGAGGAGCTGAGTTATAAGGAAAGATTGAATATGTTCGGACTATATTCTTTAGAATGTAGAAGATTGAGATGAGATTTGATAGAGGTATACAAAATTATGAGGGGTTTAGATAGGGTAAGTGCAAGCAGGCTTTTTCTACTAAGCACAAACAAGAGAAAATCTGAAGATGCTGGAAGTCCAACACACACAAAATGCTAGAGGAACTCAGCAGGCCAGGCACTTGGTCCGAAACATTGACTGTACTTTTTTCCATAGGTGCTGCCTGGCCTGCTGAGCTCCTCCAGTATTTTGTGTGTGTTGCTTTCTCTACTAAGGTTGGGTGGGACTACAACCAGAGGTCATGGGATAAGGGTGAAAGGTAAGAAGTGTAAGGACATGAAGGAAACTTCATCACTCAGACTGTTGTGAGGGTGTGGAATGAGCTGCCACTATCTGTGGTACATGGGGGCTCGATTTCAATATTGAAGAGAAGTTTGGATGGTAGGGGTATGGAGGGCTATGGTACTGGTGCAGGTCGATGGGAGTAGGTAGGCAGCAAGGACTAAATGGGCCAAAAGACCTGTTTCGGAGCTGCAGTTCTCTATGGCTCTATGTAAGTTCAAAATATTTAACCATATAAAACTCCTCATTTGTCAAATAGACATGGGAGTGAAATCATTCCTCTGCACATGGCAGAAAGCTGGCTGCAGTTTGTGGCAGTAATTTGTGTAGAATCACAGCACTGCATATTGTAATGAGGTCTTGTGTAAATTCCCTCCTTATTAACACCCCATCACACAGCACTCTCATTATGGCCTCTTAGTTACAACACTCACTCTGTGACATTGTGCACTCACAGCAAGGTTATCAGTTATAATACTGACGTGCCACCCAACTGTTAGTCTGATAGCTCTGTTGTATATTGCTCTCATTAAAAGATGTCTAGTAGCAATATCCCGCACGCACCTGCTTTTTATACAGTATTTTATAATAATATTTTTAAAAGTTGGAATTAAAGAAGCCCAGTTTTAACACATTCAGGGGTATTTATAGAGTAACTCAAGCAGGCTTCTTCCACTGATGTTGGTAAGACTAGCACAGGAGGTTCTGGGTTAAGGGTGAAAGGTGAAATGTTTGAGGAGAACATGAGAGGGAACCTCTTCATTCAGAGGGTGGTGAGGAAGCTGCCAGCAGAAGTGGTGGATTGAAATGTTTAAGAGAAGTTTGGGTAGGTACGTGGATGGGAGGGGTATGGAGGCCTCTGGTCCAGGTGTGTTGATGGGACTAGGCAGAATAAGAGTTTGGTGTGGACTAGATGGGCCAAAAGGGGTGTTTCTGCAATATAGTGCTCTATGACTCTATGGCACTGCTCCCATTGTTCTGAGATTTTTGAAATACCAGGCCACAGGGCCTTTCATGGCCGATGTGGACTTTGCCAAGGTGTTTGATAATAAGCATAAAGTAACAAGACTGAAGGCTGTGGGTCACACGGAAAGGAACCGAGACTGACTGATACTGAAAGGTGTTCCTCAGACTGGAGAGACATCAGCTTGCAACCTCTGTATTGGAACCGCAGCTGTGTGTGATCGATCTGGGGGTGCCGGAGGGGCAGTGAGGTGCCATTTCAAAATCGGCAGAGGCTGAGACTGGAGAGTGCAGTGAGCTGTGGGGAGAGCAGTGATAGACTACGAAAAGATAAACGCAGGCTGTTGGAAGGGCAGATCCCCTTTTGTGAAGATGCAAGACATCCTTTTAAAGACAGTTTGTGTGTTAAAGAATATGAAGATGACAGATATTGTAAATACTGTGTTCTGTTCTGGTTGCCTCGTTATAGGAAGCTTTAGAGAGGGTGCAGAGGAGATTTACCAGGATGCTGTCTGGATTAGAGAGCGTGTCTTCTGAGCATAGGATGAGCAAGCTCGGACTATGATCTTTGGAACGAAGGAGGATGAGAGGTGACTTGATAGAGGTGTACAAGATGATAAGAGGCAAAGATCGAGCAGACAGCCAGAGACTTTTTCCCAGGGTGGAAATGGCTAATGTGAAGAGGCATAATTTTGAAATAATTTTGGAGGATAGTATGGGGGGGATGTCAGAGGTAAGTTTTTCACAGAGTGTGGTGTTTGCTTGGAACACACTGCTGGGGTGGTGGTATAGGCAGGTACACCACGGACACTTAAGAGACTCTTAGACTAGCACATGGATGACAGAGAAATGGAGAGCTGTGTGGGAGGGAAGGGTTAGATTGATCTTAGACTAGTTAAGATATTGAAACGACGTCGTGGTCGAAGAACCTGCATTGTGCTGTATGTTTCCATGCCTGATGTTCTGAACAGGTGTCAAAGCTGTCAATATATCATGTGTAAACCCAAGAGATTCTGCTGATGCTGGGAATCCAGAGCAACTCACTCAAAATGCTGTGGAAACTCAGCAGGTCAGGCATCATCTATGCAAAGGAATAAAGAGTTGACATTTCAGACTGAGACTCTTCATCAGGACCTGGAAACATTTATTCCTTTCCATTGACTCTGTCTGACCTGCTGAGTTCCTCCAGCATTTTGTGTGTGTTACCCTGGATTCCCAGCATCTGCAGAATCTCTTGGGTTTCTACACGATATATTGACAGCTTTGACACCGATTGACATGGAAATGTATAGCATAATGCAGGCTCTTCGGCCCACTCATACATCATGAGTGAAGTTAAACTTTGAAAACTGGGGCAATGAGTACAAAATCCAGGCAGTTACGTTAAATCCACGTACGGAGCTCCCAGCTGGATCAGAGAGATCAAATCTGGGTAATCTCCTTATGGCAGCAATGCTGTGGCTTTCAGGGAATTTACAGAAATGGCTCCACGGAGGTGATTAGACTGAAGAAACAATGTTTGTTCTCCCCAGAGAAGACTGAGGAGATTTGATCAAGGCGCTAACAGTCATGAAGAATTTAAATAGAACAGGCCTTCAGCCCACAGTGTCTGTGCTGAACGTAATACCAACAATGTCTGTGTTTAACATGATAGATCTCCATGGCAGCATCATGGTTAGCACAACACTATTACAGCTTGGAGTATTCTGGCGTCGGGAGTTCAATCCTGGCCCTGTCGGTAAGGCGCTTGTACATTCTCCCCGTGACCCTGTAGATTTCTTCTGGGTGCTTCAGTTTCTTCCCTCAGTCCAAAGACGTATCGGTTGGTAGGTTACTTGGTCATTGTAAATTGTCCTATGTAAGCACGACAGCACCTCTACTTCCTCGGGAGTCTGTGGAGATTCAGCATGACACCAAAAACTTTGATAGACTTCAATGGATGTGTGGTGGAGAGTACATTGACTGAAACACCAATGCTTTGAACAGAAAATCCTACAAAAGGTGATGGATTTGACCCAGTACACCTCGGGTAAGGCCCTCCCAACCACTGACACATCTACATGAAACGCTGTCACAGGAGAGCAGCATCCACTATCAGAGAACCTCACCAGCCAGGCCATGCTCTCTTCCTGCTGCTCCCATCAGGTAGAAGATACAGGAGCCTCAGGACTTGCACCACCAGCCTTAAGAATAGTTACTACCCCTCAGCCGTCAGGCTCTTGAACAATATACATACTAACCCATCCAATGAGATCTTCCCACAACTAATGATCTCACTGTAAGGACTGCTTATCTTGTGACGCAAACACAAGGAAATCTGCAGATGCTGCAAATTCAAGCACACACACAAAAAATGCTGGTGAACGCAGCAGGCCAGGCAGCATCTATAGGAAGACGTACAGTCGACGTTTCGGGCCGGGACCCTTCGTTAGGACTAACTGAAAGAAGAGATAGTAAGAGATTTGAAAGTGGGAGGGGGAGGGGGAGATTCCAGAGGATGGGCAAGGAGTTATAGTGAGAGGGACAGAGGAAGAAAAAAGATAGGAAAAAAGGGAATGAATAAATAATAAATCAACAAATAAATAACGGATGGGGTACGAAGGGGAGGTGGGGCATTAGCGAAAGTTTGAGAAGTCAATGTTCATGCCATCGGGTTGGAGGCTACCCAGACAGAATATAAGGTGTTGTTTCTCCAACTTGAGTGCGGCTTCATCTTGGCAGTAGAGGAGACTTATCCTGGTAAGCGGAACAAGTGTTACACATGCCCTTACACTTCCTCCCTCACCACCATTCAGGGCCCCAGACAGTCCTTCCAGGTGAGGCGACACTTCACCTGTGAGTCGGCTGGGGTGATATACCGTGTCCGGTGCTCCCGATGTGGCCTTTTATATATTGGCGAGACCCGACGCAGACTGGGAGACCGCTTTGCTGAACACCTACGCTCTGTCTGCCGAAGAAAGCAGGATCTCCCAGTGGCCACACATTTTAATTCCACATCCCATTCCCATTCTGACATGTCTATCCACGGCCTCCTCTACTGTAAAGATGAAGCCACACTCAGGTTGGAGGAACAACACCTTATATTCCGTCTGGGTAGCCTCCAACCTGATGGCATGAACATTGACTTCTCTAACTTCCATTAATGCCCCACCTCCTGTTCTCATCCCTTATTTATTTATCTATCTATCTATCTATCTATTTATTTATTTATTTATTTATTTCCCCTTTCTTTCTCCCTCTGTCCCTCTCACTATACTCCTTGCCCATCCTCAGGGCTTCCCCCCTCCCTCTTTCTTTCTCCCTAGGTCTCCCATCCCATGATCCTCTCCCTTCTCCAGCCTCGTATCCCTTTTGCCAATCACCTGTCCAGCTCTTGGCTCCATCCCTCCCCCTCCCTCTCCCACTTTCAAATCTCTTCCTATCTCTTCTTTCAGTTAGTCCTGACGAAGGGTCTTGGCCTGAAACGTCGACTGTTCCTCTTCCTAGAGATGCTGCCTGGCCTGCTGCGCTCACCAGCAACTTTTGTTGGTGTTGCTTATCTTGTGACTTCATGTTCTTGTTATTTTTTGCTGTTTATTTATATTTGTATTTGTGCAGTTTGTTGTCTTTCATTGATCCTGTTATAGTTACTATTCTATAAATTTGCTGAGTATGCCCACAAGAAAATAAATCTCAGGGTTGTATGTGGTGACATGTAGGTACTCAGAGAATAAAATTGACTTTGAACTTTGAGTGGGGTCAAATAGGTGAGTTACCAGGTGGTGAAGCATATTGGGCAGAAGGGTCCGTTCATCCCTATATCTCTAAATAAATAAATAGAATTAAGTTAAATCTCTTCTACCCGTACTTGATCCATATCCTTCTGAATGCAATTCATGTGTCTGTTTAAGTAGATCGTAAATAATCTACTTGCAACAAAAAGCAAAACGGCAGAAGACCAGCTAGCAGAGGGCAGGGTCATGAGGGAGGACAGGCAAGATGAGAAAACAACTTCCTGCAGTTTGCGGGGAGGAGATGGGAAGCAGGTGCCTGTTGGACTGGTATGATTGAAAATCGGTTTGGAAATGAATCCAATAAGTCGTTGAAGATGGGAAAGCCTCCGGCAAGCAGGGCAGTGGGAGCAGCTGGATTAACAGCATGGGCTGAAGTGGCCACACTCAGTGTGGTTCAAGGAGCCCATCAAGCTGCTGTTACTTGCTTTTTAATTCTTTCTGAATGACGGCATTGCAACTTCAACACGTCCACGAGGGCTGTACCAAAGGGAGGGAAGAATGCTCTTATGATAATGCACAAAGAGGATATATCAGCATTAAATGTCTCCAAATCTCCTGCTTATTGCAACTTAGAGAATTCCATCATGATTCTCTCCCCACTAATTGTTCCGGTTAAAGCAGATTTCGTGGTAATGCTTTGTACATTAGGTAGTGTTATGGACTGAAACTGTTTACTTTCATTAGCAGCGTCTTTCTGCAAATCTTTTGCAAATGGCACCTTTGCCACTGGCCCATCTGGCTGAAGGGTTCTGTGCCAGCGATCAGACTGGGTGAGCCGTCCATACACAACGCTGCAGCGTGAGTGACAGATGTCACAGGCACTTGATTAAGAAGGTGACTTGCATCTTCATAATACTCCTCACCAGAACCCCACTGTGAAAAACCAAATTTCCTTTCCCTCCACTGAGATGATGGATTGCCACTGCAGGATAAGTAAAAGCAAAAACCTTCAAGAATGGAAATTAACTTAGGGAAAGAAAAAATTACTTCCAGAAGATACAGATCAGGTATTTGATACAGCTTAAGTGAAGACAGGGAAGAAAATTATTTGGCTTGGCAAAGTTTTGTTTGCCAGTCTTTGTTTGCCTTTGTTCCTGTGTAGCTTTTCATCGATTCTATTAATCTTCTTTGTTCTACTCTGAATGCCCTCAAGAAAATGAATCTCAAAGTAGTGACACATATATATTTAGATAATGGATTTATGCTGAACTTCAAACTTTTAAAGACACAGAGTCTATTGAACTGGAATTCCTTGGAGTCATAGAGTCACAGAAGAGTACAGCACAGAAATAGGCTCTTCAGCCCATCTAGTCTGTGCCAAACCTTCCAAGTGAAGAAGTTTCCCCTCATGTTCCCCTTAATTTTTTCACCTTTCACACTTAACCCATGACCTCTATCTGTAGTCACATCCAACCTCAGTGGAAAAGCCAGCATGCATTTATCCTGTCTAGACCCCTCATAATTTTGAATACCTCTATCAAATCTCCTCTCAACCTTCTACATTCCAAGGAATAAAGTCTTAACCTATTCCTTCCTATGAGTATCAGACTAAAAGTTCCTTGGTGCCACAAAACACCTGTTACAATAACATATTCGATTCAGAACTGAATATGCATGAGGTTGTGCAACCTTTACAAGTTGGAATAAATGACCAGTCATTTGCACTCTTCGCCAGTGTGAGAGACATTGCAGGCAAGGAGAAGGTGGTGGGTCACCAGTGGGAGGAGAATTGCCCAAGATAGTGATGGGGAAGGGAATGTGTGTAGATGGAGAGTCAAGGTTATGTTCTGAGGAAGGCTGAGGTTGCAAACTAATGGTAGGAGGAGTCACATTCCTTAATTAGAAGAACTAAACTTCTGGAAATACCATGCAAGTCAGGCAGCATCTGTGAAAGGAGAAATTGTGATACTTCACCTCAATGGTATTTCATTGCTGAGTTAGTATTATAATTAACAATGCACATTATCAACCCGGGTGCTTCCTTGACCCTTTACATCCTGGCCCCGCTGATTTTGGTGTCCAGCAAGGACACAGTGGCAGCACCTCACCCAAAGTGGGTTCACTTATGCGGCTGCTAACTCAGCTTCAGATTCAGATTTTAGATTTATTTCTTTACCACACTTACATCCAAACATCCAGTGAAATGTGTTGTTTATGTTAACAACCCAACACAACCTCAGGGTGTGCTGGGGGCCTCACATTCTGACAACACCATAGCATGTCCACATGTTCAGCAGCACAACACAAACAACAACAAAACAAGCCCCTTCCCAACCACTAACGTACACAAACATGTCACCAACCCCAGAATAGGCCACCTCCAGGCCTCCAATCTCAAGTCCTTGGCACCAGCACTCTCAGACTCACAGACATTAGGCATCTGACCTCCAGTCTCCGACTGCACACTGCATCAACTTGTATACCAACTGTCCCATCGACAGCCCATTCACTCTGGATCCCAGCTCCTGCCAGATTAGTTTAAACCCTCCCCAACAGCTCTAGTCAGTGATACTAAACCTGATTCTGATAGCTTTTCATTCTTTGCCTGTAATACCTGTTTATGGTCAGATCTGACAATATTGCTCACAAATCCCTCATATTTAGGATAAACAGCAGCAAACTACTGCAGTCTTTTGATAACCAGTATCGCACAGCCCAAACAAACAGAGGAAGAAGTAGCTTGTGGTAACAGACGTGTGAGGCCTTGTCAGAAACCACACATCTCCACACCTCTTCGCTCTGTGAAGTACTGTATCCCGAAGCATAGGTCAAAGTTCATTAATTTATTTTGAATTCACGAAAATAATCGCAATTACACGATTACTGCCTGTGCCACGCGACAGTGAGAGTAGGAATGCGATGAGGTGGAGGATAAATGCGTGGCTGAGGGATTGGAGCAGCGGGCAGGGATTCAAGTTTTTGGATCATTGGGACCTCTTTTGGCGCAGGCGTGACCTGTACAAAAAGGACGGGATACACTTGAATCCTAGGGGGACCAATATCCTGGCAGAGAGATTAGCGAGGGCTACTGAGGTGACTTTAAACTAGAATGGTTGGGGGGTGGGAATCAAATTAAAGAGGCTAGGCGTGAGGAGGTTAGTTCACAACAGGGGGACGGGAACCAGTGCAGAGAGACAGGGGGGTGTAAAGTGGGGGTAGAAGCAAAAAGTACTAAGGAGAAGAGTAAAAGTGGCAGGCCGACAAATCCAGGGCAAGCATTAAAAAGGGCCACTTTTCAACATAATTGTATAAGGGCTAAGAGAGTTGTAAAAGAGCGCCTGAAGGCTTTGTGTGTCAATGCAAGGAGCATTCGTAATAAGGTGGATGAATTGAAAGTGCAGATTGTTATTAATGATTATGATATAGTTGGGATCACAGAGAAATGGCTCCAGGATGACCAAGGATGGGAGCTCAACGTTCAGGGATATTCAATATTGAGGAGGGATAGACATGAAGGGAGGGGAGGTGGGGTGGCGTTGCTGGTTAAAGAAGAGACTAACGCAATAGAAAGGAAGGACATAAGCTGGGAAGATGTGGAATCGATATGGGTAGAGCTGCGTAACACTAAGGGGCAGAAGACACTGGTGGGAGTTGTGTACAGGCCACCTAACAGTAGTAGTGAGGTCGGAGATGGTATTAAACAGGAAATTAGAAATGTGTGCAATAAAGGAACAGCAGTTATAATGGGTGACTTCAATCTACATGTAGATTGGGTGAACCAAATTGGTAAAGGTGCTGAGGAAGAGGATTTCTTGGAATGTATGCGGGATGGTTTTTTGAACCAACATGTCGAGGAACCAACTAGAGAGCAGGCTACTCTGGACTGGGTTTTGAGCAATGAGGAAGGGTTAATTAGCAATCTTGTCGTGAGAGGCCCTTTGGGTAAGAGTGACCATAATATGGTGGAATTCTTCAGTAAGATGGAGAGTGACATAGTTAATTCAGAAACAAAGGTTCTGAACTTAAAGAGGGGTAACTTTGAAGGTATGAGACGTGAATTAGCTAAGATAGACTGGCAAATGACACTTAAAGGATTGACGGTGGATATGCAATGGCAAGCATTTAAAGATTGTATGGATGAACTACAACAATTGTTCATCCCAGTTTGGCAAAAGAATAAATCAAGGAAGGTAGTGCACCCGTGGCTGACAAGAGAAATTAGGGATAGTATCAATTCCAAAGAAGCAGCATACAAATTAGCCAGAGAAAGTGGCTCACCTAAGGACTGGGAGAAATTCAGAGTTCAGCAGAGGAGGACAAAGGGCTTAATTAGGAAGGGGAAAAAAGATTATGAGAGAAAACTGGCAGGGAACATAAAAACTGACTGTAAAAGCTTTTATAGGTATGTAAAAAGGAAAAGACTGGTAAAGACAAATGTAGGTCCCCTACAGACAGAAACAGGTGAATTGATTATGGGGAGCAAGGACATGGCAGACCAATTGAATAATTACTTTGGTTCTGTCTTCACTAAGGAGGACATAAATAATCTTCCGGAAATAGTAGGGGACAGAGGGTCCAGTGAGATGGAGGAACTGAGCGAAATACTTGTTAGTAGGGAAGTGGTGTTAGGTAAATTGAAGGGATTGAAGGCAGATAAATCCCCAGGGCCAGATGGTCTGCATCCTAGAGTGCTTAAGGAAGTAGCCCAAGAAATAGTGGATGCATTAGTGATAATTTTTCAAAACTCTTTAGATTCTGGACTAGTTCCTGAGGATTGGAGGGTGGCTAATGTAACCCCACTTTTTAAAAAAGGAGGGAGAGAGAAACCGGGGAATTATAGACCGGTTAGCCTAACGTCGGTGGTGGGGAAACTGCTGGACTCAGTTATCAAAGATGTGATAACAGCACATTTGGAAAGCGGTGAAATCATCGGACAAAGTCAGCATGGATTTGTGAAGGGCAAATCATGTCTGACAAATCTCATTGAATTTTTTGAGGATGCAACTAGTAGAGTGGATAGGGGAGAACCAGTGGATGTGGTATATTTGGATTTTCAAAAGGCTTTTGACAAGGTCCCACACAGGAGATTAGTGTGCAAACTTAAAGCACATGGTATTGAGGGTAAGGTATTGATGTGGATGGAGAATTGGTTAGCAGACAGGAAGCAAAGAGTGGGAATAAACGGGACCTTTTCAGAATGGCAGGCGGTGACTCGTGGGGTACCGCAAGGCTCAGTGCTGGGACCCCAGTTGTTTACAATATATATTAATGACTTGGAATTAAAATGCAGCATCTCCAAGTTTGCGGATGACACGAAGCTGGGTGGCAGTGTTAGCTGTGAGGAGGATGCTAAGAGGATGCAGGGTGACTTGGATAGGTTAGGTGAGTGGGCAAGTTCATGGCAGATGCAATTTAATGTGGATAAATGTGAGGTTATCCACTTTGGTGGCAAAAACAGGAAAACAGATTATTATCTGAATGGTGGCCGATTAGGAAAAGGGGAGGTGCAACCAGACCTGGGTGTCATTATACACCAGTCATTGAAAGTGGGCATGCAGGTACAGCAGGCAGTGAAAAAGGCGAATGGTATGCTGGCATTTATAGCAAGAGGATTTGAGTACAGGAGCAGGGAGGTACTACTGCAGTTGTACAAGGCCTTGGTGAGACCACACCTGGAGTATTGTGTGCAGTTTTGGTCCCCTAATCTGAGGAAAAACATCCTTGCCATAGAGGGAGTACAAAGAAGGTTCACCAGATTGATTCTTGGGATGGCAGGACTTTCATATGAAGAAAGACTGGATGAACTGGGCTTGTACTTGTTGGAATTTAGAAGATTGAGGGGGGATCTGATTGAAATGTATAAAATCCTAAAGGGATTGGACAGGCTAGATGCAGGAAGATTGTTCCCGATGTTGAGGAAGTCCAGAACAAGGGAAGATTGAGGGGGGATCTGATTGAAACGTATAAAATCCTAAAGGGATTGGACAGGCTAGATGCAGGAAGATTGTTCCCGATGTTGGGGAAGTCCAGAACAAGGGGTCACAGTTTGAGGATAAAGTGGAAGCCTTTTAGGACCGAAATTAGGAAAAACTTCTTCACTCAGAGAGTGGTGAATCTGTGGAATTCTCTGCCACAGGAAACAGTTGAGGCCAGTTCATTGGCTATATTTAAGAGGGAGTTAGATATGGCCCTTGTGGCTACGGGGATCAGGGGGTATGGAGGGAAGGCTGGGGCAGGGTTCTGAGTTGGATGATCAGCCATGATCATAATAAATGGCGGTGCAGGCTCGAAGGGCCGAATGGCCCACTCCTGCACCTATTTTCTATGTTTCTATGTTTCTATGTTACATTTATACAAAAAAAAATTTGCAGCAGATATTATGTATGAAGAAAATAAATGCAAATTACATTTTTTTTCAGGTGTTGGGGATATTTAAATGATTCTAGTGACTGATTTTTGAGGATTGATGTGTGAAATAGAACATAAAAAGTTCACATTTTAGTGTTATTTCAGGTTACTCTTGTCGTCTCAACTTTCCTCCATCTCTCCCCTGAGGTACATGAATGTGAAGAGACTGAGTTTTTCAGAAGGTCTTAATTCCAGGATTTTATGGGGATGTCAGTATCCCTGTGGAGCTGACTTGCATTGTAAAATAGCTCTTAAATGGAAAGGAAAGGTATGTCGCATCCGGAGTTTCTCCGGTTAGCGGACGATTTCCCTCCACGCCTCTCTGACGTAGCGAGGGACCATGTACGAGGCAAGTTACAGCAGTGGTTTGCCATTGCCTTCTGCCGGGTGAGTTTCCAAAGAGATCACCAGCTCGCAGCCCAGCACGGATGGAAAGCGTGCAGAGGAGCCGCATGGCTGGATTCGAACCTGGGACCTTTCGTCCCGAAGTCCAGCTCTGCAGCCGGGTCAGCACCTAAATAGGTCATTGTAATGTGGAAAAGAGTCTCACCTCCTGAGTTTGTCCAGCAGAGACTGTATCCCTTACACTTGCCAAGCAATGCTGAGACCATAAGACATAGGAGGAGAATTAGACCATTCAGCCCATTGAGTCTGTTCCACCATTCCATCATAGCTGATTTATCATCCCTCTCAAGCTAACTCTCCTGCCTTCTCCCCATAACCTTTGACACCCTGATTAATCAAGAACCTAGCAACCTCCACTTTAAATATACTCAATGACTTGGCCTCCACAGCTATCTGTGGCAGAATTCCTCTGGCTAAAGAAATTCCTTCTCATCTCTGTTCTAAGAGATGTCCCTCTATTCTGAGGCTGGGCCCTCTGGTCCTAGACTCTCCCACAAAAGGAAATATTCTCTTTACATTCACTCTATCTAGCCCTTTCAACGTTTGATAGGTTTCAATGAGATCCCCCCCTCCTCAATCTTCTAAGAGTAGTCGCAAACTGAACCATACTACGACACCAATCACCTTCACCAAATGAGATCAGGCACCAGCACAGAGTAGGATAACCACAAAATACTTGGATGGAAAAGCCATAATGCATGTTGCAAGAAACACATGGATTGGGGTGGCACAACAGCACAGGGGTTAGCGTATGGCTTTACAGTGCTCGTGATCTGAGTTCAATTCCCGCTGATCTCTGTAAGGAGTTTGTATGTTCTCCCCTAGCGCTCTGGTTTCCTCCCACAGTCCAATGACGTACAGATTGGAGTAAGCAAGTTGTACCAGAAGCACGAAGACACTTGCTGGCTGCCCCCAAGTACAATCCTTGGACCGAGCTGTTTGCTGACACAAATGAAGCTTTTCACTGTATGTTTTGATGTTACGATGTACAGTACATGTGACAAATAAAGCTAATCTTTATCTTCCTTTCAGAATGGAGCTTTTTCCTTCCCTGCAGAGGGAAGGCAGGTGGCCCTGAGATTACTTTGGGTAACTGGAGATGCAGGAGACTACAGATGCTCGAATTTGGAGCAGAAATCAAACTGTTGGAGGATCTCAGTGTATCAACTGGCATCTGTGGAAGTGCAGGTGTTGGGTCGAGACCCTTCATCGGGTTCCTGCATCACCCCTCTGTCCCACAGATGCTACTTGACCCATTGAGTTCCTCCAGCAGTTTGCCTGTTGCTCCAGATTGCAGTATCTGCTGTCTTTGGGATGTCTCCTTGTCATAGAGTCATAGAGCACTGTAACACAGAAATGGGCATGTTTCCCAATCCACTCCCTGCCATTGACCTGCACTAGACAAAATAACAGTTCATTTTCTCACTTTCTCCTTCTCATAATGAGTCTCCAATTGCAAACATTAACAGTTTCTCTCTCCACAGATGCTGCCTGACCTGCTGGGTGTTTTCATCACTTCCTGTATTCATTAAACTGGTAAGTTAGATTAGAACTTTATTCAGTAACACGGGGGAGCGGAACTGGGGTACTGGTATAGGAGAAGCCTGGTGATTATAGGGCTGGGCACAGTGGTACTGATACATCTCAAGACAGGAGATTGAGTGAGACAGATTCACCTGGAACTCAGGTTGAAAGAGGTATGGGCCATAGAGGGTAAATGGCAAGATAGGTAAGATAAGATATTTGATAGGTTTCAGTAAGATCCCCTTCATTCTTCTAAGCTCTAGTGAATACAGGCCCAGCGCCATCAAACACTTCTCATTCCCAGGATCATTTTTATGACCCTCCTCTGGATCCTCTCCAACGCCAGTACATCTTTTCTTACATAAGGAGCCCAAAACTACACAGAATATTCTGTGCAATCTGACCAATGCCTTATAAAGCCTCAGCATTACATCCTTGTTCTTATATTCTAGTTCTCTCAAACTGAATGTTAACATTGCTTTCTTTCCCACCAACTCAACCTGCAAGTTAACCTTTAGGGAATACTGCACAAAGACTCCCAAGTACCTTTGCACCCCTGAGTTTTGAATTTTCTCTGCACTTAGAAAATAATCTACGCCTTTCTTCCTTCTACCAATGTGCATGACCTGCACTACGTTCCATCTGCCACTTGGGTCATTCTCACAACCTGTCCAAGTCCTTCTGCAGACTTCCTGCTTCCTCAACACTACCTACTCCTCCATCTATCTTCGTATCATGCACAAGCCTTGCCACAAAGCCATCAATTCCATCATCCTAGCCATTGACATATAATGAAAATATCGACCCCTGCAGTTACCAGCACCAGCTTCATTTTAAGATCCCTGCAGCGAAAGGTGCAGGAAAGCTTCACCAGGATGTTTCCAGCACTGGAGGACTTCAATTACGAGGAGAGGTCAAAATTGATTTCTCTGCAGTAAAGGAAGCTGAGGTGTATAAAATCTTGAGGGTTGTAGACGCTGGTCATAGTCTTTTTTCCCAGGGTAGTGGAATATAAAACCAGAGGCCACGGGGTTAAGGTCAGAGGGGAATGATGTAAAGGGGATGTGAAGGGCAACATGGTGAACATGTGCAATGAGGTGGAAATGGGAAAGCTGTGTATAATAATATTTGGAACACAGTGTTAGACAGGTAGATGGAGAGGGAAGGTTGGGATGTGGGCTGATGGCAGACAAATGGGATTAGTTTAGCCAAGCAATCTGGTTGTTGGGTGAGTTGGGCCAAAGCACATTTCTGTGTTGTATGAGTCACAGATAATTCATATGACTCATATATTCTGGTTCTCTGTCATATGTCTGTATAAACTTTAATCCCTGTAAAATTATCAGTAATGATGACTGGAGATTTTCCTCATTGATGCATACATCACTCCTAGAACTGAGATGTCCCAGATCCATTTTGTTGTACATAGTACAGATTCACATATATTTATTGAACACTCGGCTCATCTAGAGTCATAGAGAGGTACAGCACAGAAACAGGCCATTCGTCCCATCTAGCCCATGCTGAACCACTTAAACTGCCTACTCCCATCGACCTGCACCAGGTGTGATATACTGCATCTGGTGCTCCTGGTGTGGCTGTCTATATATTGGTGAGACCCGAAGCAGACAGGGAGACCATTTCACTGAATGCCTACGCGCTGTCTGCCAGAGAAAGCAGGATCTCCCACTGGCCACACATTTTAATTCCACGTCCCATTCCCATTCTGATATGTCTATCCACGGCCTCCTCTACTGTAAAGATGAAGCCACACTCAGTTTGGAGGAACAACACCTTATATTCCGTCTGGGTAGCCTCCAACCTGATGGCATGAACATCGACTTCTCTAACTTCCATTAATGCCCCACCTCCCGTTCTCATCCCTCATTCATTCATTCATTCATTCATTCATTTATTCATTTATTTATTTATCTATCTATCTATTATTTTTTCCTTTTCTCTCTCTCTCTCTTCTCTCTCTGTCCCTCTCACAATTACTCCTTGCCTTCTCTCCATCTTCCTCTGGTGCTCCCCTTCCCCTTTCTTTCTCCCTAGGCCTCTCCTCCCATGATCCTCCCCCTTCTCCAGCCTGGTATCCCTTTTGCCAATCAACTTTCCAGCTGTTGGCTCCATCCCTCTCCCTCCTGTCTTCCCCTATCATTTTGGATCTCCCCCTCCCCCTCCCACTTTCAAATCTCTTATTACCTTTGCTTTCAGTTAGTCCTGACGAAGAGTCTCGGCCCAAAACATTGACTGTAGATGCTGCCTGGCCTGCTGCATTCCACCAGCATTTTGTGTGTGTGACCTGCACCAGGACCATTGCCCTCCATACCCCTCACATGCACCACTTGTGCTGGCAGCTGCTTTCACACTCTCATGACCCTCTGAGTAAAGAGATTTCCTCTCATGGTCCCCTTAAACTTTTCACCCTTTGCCCTTAGCCCAAGACCTCTATTTGTTGTCCCACCCAACTTCAGTGGAAAAGCCTAGTCCATGCCAAACTGTTGTTCTGCTCGCTCCCATCGACCTGAACCTAGATCATAGCCCTCCATACCCCTCCCATTCAGGTACTTATCCAAATATCTCTTAAATGTTGAACTCAAACCACGTCTGCTGGCAGCTCATTCCACATTCTCACCACCCCCTGAAGTTCCCTCTCAGGTTCCACCCATATCTTCCAATCACTGCCTCTTGGTCAGCCTGAAGCTGAAAGCCCTGGTCAAATATTGACACAGAGACTGATCTGTTCTGGTAATCCCAGGCTGCCCTTCTTCATATTTTGTTCACACATTAAGTTTTAGAACATCTGGAGGGAAGTGGAGGTTTGAACCAAATCCTACTTTATCCTTGCTTTATAAGCTAGGATGCTTCTAGTCCAATAAATCTCACCAGCTGCAGTTCAGAATGGATCTGAGATGCTGGCTCAGCCACCTTCGAGCAGAATGAGAAAATAACTGCTCCATTTTCAAGGCCCTCTATGTAGACTGCCTTATTATACTGTAGGCTCATCTTGACCACACCTCTCCTCATCAATGCAACTCATCGTACGGGAAGCTGTGTGCTTGTAATTGGGAAGCAGTTGCCATCACCCACAGAGCAGTGTTCGTTTCAAATGAGAAAGCAAAAAAAAAAAAAATCCCAAACCTTTCTGAGCTGGCAGGACTGGTGTTATTTAATAGTTATTAATCAAATATGAATCCTGTTCTAATTTAAGACCAGCCTCCAAGACTGCCCTCCAAGACATGTAATGTTTGACTTTATTCTCACAGTGAAGCATGGAGGAAATATGCTTCTTCAAATGTCAAGTCTGTGCTGTTGGAATAAGACCATTCTACCTCCACTGTTTCTGCATTCAAAACCCCCCAATTAACATGGCGCTACTAAAGCTCAAGGGAACCGAATTGGGACTTCAATTCCGACATCCTCTGTAAGAGAGTTTGTATGTTCTTCTCGTGTGTGTGGGTTTCTTCTGGGTGCCCCAACCTCCTCCCACAGTCCATACACCCACTGGTCAGTAGGTTAATTGGTCATTGTAAATTGTCCTGTGATTGGCTGGGGTGAAATAGGGGTGCTGCTGGGAGGCACGGCTCAGAGGGCTGGAAGGGCCATATCTCTGAATAAATAAACAAATAACATCATGAGCTGAGGGACCTTTACTGTGTTGTGACCTTCTGTGTTCACTTCGTGACACAAACCTAGTCCACTTTGCGTTCAATCGCCAATTCTCTTCATGTCCAAATTAGTGCACAAAATCCAATTTAATACACCAGTTTATATGCAGTCAGTTTGGAAGCAGATGCCAGGAAGACTGCCACGTCGATTATTTACTTTACCAGTGATGTACATTCACACAGGGTACAGCAGACTTGTTTCACTTTACAGTTATCAGAAAGATCTATGTGTGTGTGTGTGTGTCTGTCCCCAGTGAGGGTCAGTTTGTGTGTGTGTGTATATATGTGTGTATATTTATATGTGTGTGTGTGTGTGTATGTGTGTTCCTTTCCCCAGTTAGGGTCAGTTTGTGTGTGCGTGTGCGCGTGTGTGTGTGTGTGTGTGTGTGTGTGTGTATGTCTCTTTCTCCAGTAGGGGTCAGTTTGTGTGTGTGTGTGGGAGCTGCTGATCCTCGGAGAGCTGTCTATTAGACTAAACAGGAGGATTTCTCCTGCTAAACATGTGGCATGAAGTTCCCTTCCTTCATGAATTATAATCCACAAGTTTTTGTTCACGACCCATCAGACTGGGTGCTCTGGGTCAAGTGTACACTCCTCATTAGTCTGACATGTATTAAGAATGGAGGAAGGCATTTGAGCATCTGAAGATCCCATGTGGAAATATTGCACAAGATGTTGTGAAACTGGGAGTGTGAATTGCGTCAAATGTCAGCCTTGGACCTGGGCTGCTGTTCAGAGTTGGGTCAATGGGATCAGTGATTTTGGGCTATTTGTAACCACACTCAGCAAGGCTGGTGAAATCAAGATAAATGCGCCAATATTTCAGCAGCTTTCTCTCAGTCTTTGACTATCCGATTAAGGTGTGGGCCATTTACAATGGTAGCTGTGTGGATGTGCTGCCTGGGTTGGTGGCAGAGGTAGGTACATTAGGGAACTTTAAGAGACGTTTAGTTTGGCGTGTGAATGTGAGGAAAATGGAAGGATATGGACACTGTGTAGGCAGAAAGGATTAGTTTAGTTGACCATTTGATTTTTAATTTATTTGGTTCGGTGCAGTATTGTGGGCTGAAGGGCCTGTTCCTGTGGTGTACTGTTCTATGTTTGATATTCAATGTTGTGATAATAACATAGAGACCGAGAATTAAACATACAACATAGAACAGTACAGGCACTTCAGCCCACAATGTTGTGCCAATCTCTTAGCTTACTCTAAAATCAATCTAACCCTTCCCTCGCACAAAGCCCTCCACTTTCCTATCATTCATGTGCCTATCTATGAGTTTCTTAAATCTCTCTAATGTATCTGCCTCTACCACCACCCCTAACTGTGCATTCCAAGCACCCCCCACTGCCTGTGTAAAAACCCACTTTTGATATCCCCCCCCCTTATACTTTCCTCCAATCACCTTAATATTATTCACCCGGTATAAGCCATTAATGGTTACATTTAGCCAGTCCTCTCATATCATGATTCCAGGAGCTGCTTAAAACAGATTTCAAAATGCCACAATCTAATTTCTCCAGGGTCCTTAACTAAAAAGACGGCAGTTTCTTCATGCTGAAGTGGTGCAATGTTCTTTAATTAAATGTATCTGATAGACCTGAGTTGCACAAGAGGATGGTCACAAAAGTGGGAATACTGCTGAGATTGCACTGTCGATATTCTGAAACGTGTCTTGTAATTCACTGGAAACTCAAGTGAAAGATGGGAAGTGCTTGTCAGAAAGAAGACTTTATACAAAGAATTATCGCGTGGTTTTGATTCTACACAGTGAAAGTTGCAGGAGGTGTATAAGTAAACACATCGATAACTAACTAATGCAAGATCAAGGTACTATCTTAATTGGGTGACTTCCCAGGCACATTTAGAGTAAAGTGCATTGTTAGCTCCGGGAGATTATCAGGGAATTCTGCCTCTTTTTCTAATCACTCTGGCACCATGATGGATTGCAGTTGGCCATCACTTTACCATCACGATTACTGACTTTATAGAATTTGAGATTAAACAAACACATTTTCAAGAAAAAGCACACACTGAAGCCCTCGATGTAGTAGGTATGCCACACTTTGAGCAAGATGTATATTGAAACATCTGTCTTGAAAACATAGAATCTTCGCAGAAAGGCAGAAGAGAATCTCAGTGTGATACCATCGCAGACATTTCCTTTGCCCAGCCTGTCTTTGAGCCTGCTTCATATTTCATTGTTCAATTCATATGTCAGTATTTTAGTGAACGTCCTCAGGTCTATCAGATAAAAGTGGTTTGAGGAGAAATAAACTATGCTGCCCCACATCTGTATGGAAAAGGTTGGAGGATCTGATTGGACCCTGGCCTTCTCCAGGACTGAATCCAAGGTCTCGCTGAACCAGGGCTGGTGCAAAGAACATTTCCACACAGAAAATAAAAGTATTGAATTATTCTAATTGAAAATTTTAAAAATCTGCAAGAATAGAGGGATAGTATGGGAGAATGGACTCACTGGACTGGTGTAGAAAGCCAGCAAACTGAGCGGCCTCCCCCTGTGCTGTTGTCATCTTATACTCAGTGGCTACTTTATCATATACCACCTAACCTAACATAATGGCCACTGGGTGTATGTTTGTGATCTTCTGCTGCTATAGTCCATCCACTTCAAGGTTTGATGTTTTGTGCATTCAGAGATGCTTTCCTATACCACGCTGTTGTGACACATGGTTATCTGAGTTACCTTTGCCTTCCTGTCAGCTTGAACCAGTCTGGCCATTCTCCTTTGACCTCTTTTGGTAACAAGGTGTTTTTGCCTACAGAACTGCCACTCACTGGATGTTTTTTTTTGTTTTTCACACCATTCCCTGTAAACTCTAGAGACTGTTGTGTATGAAAATCCCAGGGGATCAGTTTTTTTGAGATATTCAAACCACCATGTTTGGCATCAACAATCATTCCATGGTCAAAGCTACTTAGATCACATTTCTTCCCCATTCTGATGTTTGGGCTCAATAACAACTGAACCTCTTGGCCAAGCCTGCATGTTCTTATACATTGAGTTGCTGCCATATGATTAATTAATTAGATATTTGCATTAAGGAGCAGGTGTACAGGTGTACCTAATAAAGAAGTCACTGAGTTTAAAATCACTGTCATGTACTACAGGAAATTGGCACAAGGAAGAACAACCAGAGAAGCACACAGCAACCCACACCACTCCTAAGGGAGCCACAATCCCCTAAATACAGTTTTACTGACCTGCTCAGAGCCCCAAAGCTGGATGTTTGCATCGTCTGGGCAAGAATTTGCTGATACTGAGGCATTTCCGATGTTCCAATGTCACATTAGTTTAATCATGAGGGGTTTGCAGTGACAGCTAAAATTCAACATGGCAAAGTGTGATGTCATCACTTCCTTAGAAATATCAGAAAGCTGGAATATATTTTCAATGATGGAGATGGATATCTACTCGTGTCAGGACGGAGCAGGTTGTTGCTGGAAGTTTACATGCAGATAGAGCAAGTTCAAGTTCAGAGTAAATTTATTATCAAAGTACATATCTGTCACCATATACAACCCAGAGATTCATTTCCTTGTGGGTATCCACAGTAAATTCAAGAAACACAATAGAATCAATAAAAGATCACCTCCAACAGGATGTACAAAACCAATGTGCAGAAGACAAGTAACTCTGCAAATACAAAAGAAAGGAAAAGAAGAAATGGTAATATTGGTAAATAAATATGCAACAAACACCAAGTGGTTAGGGCGTTGGACTAGCGATCTGAAGGTCGTGGTTCAAGCCTCGGCCAAGGCAGTGTGTGTGTCCTTGAGCAAGGCACTTAACCACACATTGCTCCAGTCCACCCAGCTGAGAATGGGTACTGGCAAAAAATGCTGGGGGTTAACCTCGCGATGGACTGGTGTCCTATCCGGGGGAAGGGCATCCTATCCGGGGGAGGGGGGGGGAGTCTCGTACTCTCAGTTGCTTCACGCCACGGAAACCAGCATAAGCACCGGCCTGATGGGCCACAAGGCTCGTGACAGACTTTAATTTTAAAAAACATTAAGGGCATGAGATGGAGAGCCTTTGAAAATGTTTGATTTTGTGAGGTAGTGCAGAGAGCACACTAGTAGGTCAGCAGACAGGATATCCAACTGAACTTTATTGATAATCTTGCTTGTACAACACGTGAGCTCATCCCATGTGGGAGTGACTAACTGAGTGGTTAGGAATAACCTATTAACTACCTCAACAGATAAGTTTTGGGAACAGTTCAGTGATGGAGTGAGAGAAATTGAGTGAAGTCCTGACGAAGGGTCTCAGCCCGAAACGTCGACTGTACCTCTTCCTAGAGATGCTGCCTGGCCTGCTGCGTTCACCAGCAAATTTTATGTGTGTTGCTTGAAATTCCAGCATCTGCAGATTTCCTCGTGTTGAAGTTATTTCCACTGATTTACGAGTTTGCTACATTAGTTCTGGAGGGGAATGGTGTGTTGGCCTGAATTGTAAGAGGAATTGAGTACAAATGGACAGGGCTCTGGTGAGAGCACACCTGGAACAACATGGAAGTAGGCCCTTTGTCGTAACTGGTTCATACCAACAGTATTGCCCAGCCAGCAAATCCCATTGACCCACAGCCATTTAACCCTGTCCTGTCCATGGACTTTCCTGTCCAGGTGGCTTTTAAGTATGGTAATGTGGTAGGGACTGCAGGAGGGCAAGGTCAGGAATCTGATTCCTGACATGGGAACTTCATAATAGAAATGGCAGATCATAACCCATCTGCTTCAACTTCTTTACATTCATTCTTACAGCCTGTCGTGTTGTGGTCACAGATCATCAGAATTCCCAAAGTTAGTTCAAAAAGGAATTGATGAGGAATAGGGGTAAGAATAGGTCATTGAGATCTTCAAACTTGCTCCACCATTCACTGACTTGCATTAAACGAGGTGGCACCGTAGTGTGGCAATCTACAGCACCAGCACCATCAATTCCTCCCACTATCCCTAAGGGGTTTGTACATTCTTCCTGTGACTACATGACCACAAGACCATAAGACGTAGGAACAGAATTAGGCCATTTGGCCCATCGAGTCTGCTCTGCCATTCCATCATGACTGATTTATTATCCCTCTCAACCACATTCTTCTGCCTTCCCCCGGTAACCTTTGACACCCTAGAAGCTATCAGCCTCCGCTTTAAATATACCCAATGACGGCCTCCACAGCCGACTGTGGCTGTGAATTCCACAGATTCACCACTCTCTGGCTAAAGAAATCCCTCCGCATCTCTGTTCTAGAGGGATATCCTTGTTTTCTGTGGCTGTGCCCTCTGGTCCGAGACTCCCCCACTATAGGGAACATCCTCTCCAATCCACTCTATCGAGGCCTTTCAAGATTCAATACGTTTCAATGAGATCTCCCTCATTCTTCTGAACTCCAGTGAGTAGAGAGCCACAGCCACCAAACGTTCCTTGTACATTAACCCTTTTATTCCTGGGACCATTCTCATGAGCCTCCTCAGGACTCTCACCAGTGCCAGCAGGGGTTTGCTCTGAGTGCTCCGGTTTCTTCTCACAGTTCAAAGATGTTCAGGTTATGGTGAGCTGAGGGCATGTCTTTGGCAGGAAAAGCAAGGGTTAGTATGTTGTGGGCATGCTATGTTGGCAACACTTATGGGCTGCCCCCAGCACATTTTTGGGCTCTGCTGATCGTTAACAAAAACAACACCTTTCACACATGACAAGTAAAGCTAATCTTTAATGTTTACCGCACCTTCTTTTCCAATCTTGATCTCCCTGGTGCCATGAGTATACTTGGGGCTGAGCACCCCAGTGGCCTCTAGTGCAGAAACCTGCAAAGGCTCACAATGTTCTCCCCTTCTCCCTATCTGGGCTAAATGACAGAGCCTTCACTCTGAGGGAAGAGGCAGCAGCAGGAATATCCTGAAACTGATGTCTACAATGAAAGTTAGGTGAATACAGAAACACAAAGGTTCAATTATAATAAATAAATTTGCAATTTGAGAAATAAATTATAAAGCAGATCTGTCTGCAATATTGGGCAGTAAAATATGAATAGTGAGATATTAAAATTCTGAACCCGCTCAACAGCAAATTACTTTTTAAGATTTTGTTGCATGTTAATGTGATGACTGTGTACAGAACAGTCAGCCCCATGTGTAGAATACCTAATGCGCTTCCTCTTTGAGATTTCAACACATGTTCTACTTTTAATTTCAATATGAGGAGTTCTGAACGAAAGGTTAACTACAAGGTTATACTTCTGCGTTCATACTGTACACCTCTAGTAATTAGTTAATTTGGAGGCAATTAACTAATTAATATAAATATCTGCTCAATCTCTTGTGCTTTAATCAAGATTACATCAAATTTCATAACAGTTGTAACAGAGAAGTAGGCCAATCAGACCAAAAGGAGGTTTAGAAATTATCTACTTTTGGGAACTTAAGACTCACTGGATTCAGAAGCCAATTATCAGTAATGTGACCAGGAACCTTGAGTATTTCCGAGAACCCTCTGTTTCTCCACTGTCCTTTCGGGGAGTTAATCTATTGTCCCACCTGGTCTGGGCAATAAGTGACTCACAGAAAAATGTTTCCTGAAATTATAATCATTAATGATGACTATATGTCTTTAACATTCAATTTTGGGCCTCATCTCCATACAACACTGACTCCGTAAGATTGAACACCACACCAATTAGCTCTCAGTGTTCTCTAGGGACTCGAGCTAGGGACAATGGAGTCCCTTATTACGGTCTCACGTTCAACATCCCCACATCTGAGCAGCTGCCATCAAAGGTGGGCACCATCCTACACCCCCATCAGAAGTGGAAGGAGGAGTTCTGTGCTCTGTCATATCCCTCTGTGGCGGAGTCAGCATTTAAAACCAAAAGACATAGGAGCAGAATTAGGCCTTTGGCCCATCAAGTCTGCTCTGTTATTCCATTATGGCTGATTTAATATACCTTTCAACACCGTTCTCCTGACTTCCCATGCAACCATTGATACTCTGACTAATCAGTGGCCTGTCAAACTCCTCTTTAATTATAACAATCAGAATCAAAATCAGGTTTATTATCACCGGTATGTGTCGTGAAATTTGTTAACCTCACAGCAGCAGTTCAATGTAATCCATGATAACATAAAAAGAAAAAAACCCAGTAAATATATACGTCTATGTATATTGAACTGATTAACAACGGTGCACAAACAGGAATAATATCTATTAAAAAGTGAGGTAGAGTTCATAAGACCATAATACACAGGAGCAGAACCGGGCCATTCGGCCCATCCAGTCTGCTCTGCCATTTCATCATGGCTGATCCAAATTTCCTCTCAGCCCCAGTCTCCTACCTTCTCCCCGTATCCCTTCATGCCCAGACCAATCAAGAACCTATCAACCTCAGTCTTAAATATACATATAGACCTGGCCTCCATAGCTGCCTGTGGCAAAGAATTCCATGAATTCACCACTCTTTGGTGAATTAAATTCCTCCTCATCTCCATTCTAAAAAGGCGCCACTGTATTCCGATACTGTGTCACAGAAACATAGAAAACCTACAGCTCAATACAGGCCTTTCGGCCCACAAAGCTGTGCCAAACCTGTACTTACTTTAGAAATTACCTAGGGTTACCCATAGCCCTCTATTTTACTAAGCTCCATGTACCTATCCTGGAGTCTCTTAAAAGACCCTATCGTATCCACCTGCACTACTGTCACTGGCAGCCCATTCCACGCACTCACCACTCTCTGCACAAAAAAAACTTACCCCTGACATCTCCAAGCACCTACTTCCAAGCACCTTAAAACTGCCCTCTCATGCTAGCCATTTCAGCCCTGGGAAAAAGCCTCTGACTATCCACACGATCAATGCCTCTCATCATCTTATACACCTCTATCAGGTCACCTCTCATCCTCCATCACTCCAAGGAGAAAAGGCCGAGTTCACTCATCCTATTCTCGTCAGGCATGCTCCCCAGTCCAGGCAACGTCCTTGTAAATCTCCTCTGCTCCCTTTCTGTAGTTTCCACATCCTTCCTGTAGTGAGGTGACCAGAAATGAACACAGTACTCCAAATGGGGTCTGACCACGGTCCTATATAGTTGTAACATTACCTCTCAGCTCTTAAACTCAATCCCACTATTGATGAAGGCCAATGCACCGTATGCCTTCTTAACCACAGAGTCAAACTGCGTAGCAACTTTGAGTGTCCTATGGACTCGGACTCCAAGATCCCTCTGATTCTCCACACTGCCAAGAGTCTTACCATTAAAACAATATTCTGCCATCATATTTGACCTACCAAAATGAACCACCTCACACTTATCTGTATTGAACTCCATCTGCCATTTCTCAGCCCAATTTTGCATCCTATCGATATCCCGCTGTAACCTCCGACAGCCCTCCACACTATCCACATCACCCCCAACTTTTGTGTCATCAGCAAATTTACTAACCCATCCCTCCACTTCTTCATCCAGGTCACTTATAAAAATCACAAAGAGAAGGGGTCCCGGAACAGATCCCTGAGGCACTCCACTGGGCACCAACCTCCATGCAGAATATGACCCATCTACAACTAATCTTTGCCTTCTGTGGGCAAGCCAATTCTGGATCCACAAAGCAAGGGCCCCTTGGATCCCATGCCTCCTTACTTTCTCAATAAGCCTTGCATGTATCTTATCAAATGCCTTGCTAAAATCCATATACACTACATCTACTGCTCAACCTACATCAACGTGTTTAGTCACATCCTCAAAAAATTCAATCAGGCTCATAAAGGCACGACCTGCCTTTGACAAAGCCATGTTGACTATTCCTAATCATATTATGCCTCTCCAAATGTTCATAAATCCTGCCTCTCAGGATCTTTTCCATCAACTTACCAACCACTGAAATAAGACTCACTGGTCTATAATTTCCTGGGCTATCTCTACTTCCTTTCTTGAATAAGGGAACAACATCCGCAAACCACTAATCTTCTGGAACCTCTCCCATCCCCATTGATGATGCAAAGATCATTGCCAGAGGCTCAGCAATCTCCTCTCTCATCTTCCACAGTAGCCTGGGGTATACCTCATCTGGTCCCGGAGACCTAGGCAACTTGATGCTTTCCAAAATCTCCAGCACATCCTCATTCTTAATGCTTAAGCTTTTCAATCTGCTGGTGGTCGATAAAAAACACCCAGCAGAGTTATTGATCCCTTCCTGTTTCTAACTTCCACCCACAGAAACTCAGTAGACAATCTCTTCATGACATCCTCCTTTTCTGCAGCTGTGACACTATCTCTGATCAGCAGTGTCACATCCCAACCTCTTTTGCCTCCCTCCTTGCCCTTTCTGAAACATCTAAAGCCTGGCACTCAAAGTAACCATTCCTGCCCCTGAGCCATCCAAGTCTCTGTAATGGCCACAACATCATAGCTCCAAGTACTGATCCACGCTCTAAGCTCATTTGCTTTGTTCATGATGCTTCTTGCATTAAAATAGACACATATCAAACCATTGGTCTGAGCGCATCCTTTCTCTATCACCTGCCTATCCTCCCTCTCACACTGTCTCCAAGCTCTCCCCATTTGTGAGCCAACCACCTTTTCCTCGGTCTCTTCAGTTCGGTTCCCACACTGCAGGAATTCTAGTTTAAACTCTTCCCAACAGCCTTAGCAAACCTCCCTACCAGGATATTGGTTCCCCTCGGATTCAAGTGCAACCTTTCCTTTTTGTACCAGTCATGCCTGTCCCAAAAGAGGTCCCAATGATCCAGAAATCTGAATCCCTGCCCCCTGTTCCAATGCCTCAGCCATGCATTTATCCTCCACCTCATTCTATTCCTATACTCACTGTCACGTGGCACAGGCAGTAATCCCGAGTTTACTACCTTTAAAGCTCTGCTTCTCAACCTTCCTTCCTAACTCCCTATAGTCTGTTTTCAGGACCTCCTCCCTTTTCCTGCCTATGTCGATGGTACCAATTTGTACCTCTGGTCTTAGACTCTCCCACCATAAGAAACATCCTCTTCACATCCACTCTATCAAGGTCTTTCGCCATTCAGTAAATTGCATTGAGGTCATACCTCATTCTTCTGAATTCCAGTGAATACAGGCCCGGAGCCATCAAACGCTCTTTGTATGACAAGCCATTCAATCCTGGAATCATTTTCATGAATCTACTTTGAAACCTCTTCAGCTTCAACACAGCCTTAACTATTCATAATACTCCAAGTGAGACCTCACTGGTGCTTTATAAAGTCTCAACATTACATCCTTGCTTTTATATTCTAGTCTATCTGAAATGAATGCTAACATTGTATCTGCCTTCCTTACCACAGACTCAACCTGCAAATTAATCTTTAGGGAATCCTGAACAATGACCTCCAAATCCCCTCCCATCTCAGTTTTTGGTATTTGCTCTCCATTTAGAAAAGAGTCAACACTTTCATTTCTTCTACCAAAGTGCATGACCGTACACTTCCCAACACTGCATTCCATCTGCCATGTCTTTGCTCATTCTCCTAATCCCTCTAAGTCCTTCTGTGGTCTCTCTACTTCTTCAAAGCTACCTGCCCCTCCACCTATCTTCATATCATCTGCAAACTTTGCAACAAAGCCATCAATTCCATCATCCAAGTCATTGACATATAATGTAAAAAGAGTCAGCCCCAACATAAACTCCTATGGAACACCAATAGTCACTGGCAAGAAGATTAGAGAGTTAAATACATTGGTGGGGGAGAAATGGCTTTGAATTAATGGGAAATTGGCATCAGTATTGGGGAAGGAGGGAACTGTACCAATGGGACGGGCTCCACCTGAACTGTGATGGGATCTGGATCCTAGTGAATCGCATAGCTAGGGCTGTGGATAGGTCTTAAAACTAAATAGTAGGAGGCTGAGTTCAACAAATTGGAGAAGGATGGATAAAGTGGAAGACAAAAGTGTAGATAAAGCTAAAGTAAAAGCAGAAGATTCAAAAGAGAAATGTAAGAGCGGAGTGCAGAAAAGTAAAGTGAAAAAGAGAAGATTACCAGATTTTTAAGGCACAGTGAGTGTAAGGGCACTCTCTCTGAATGTCTGTGGTATTCGAAACAAGGTCAGTGAACTTGTGGCACAAATCAGTACAAAGGGGTTTGATTTAGTGGCCATCATGGAAATGAGGTTGCAGGGTGGAGAGGGCTGGCAATTAAATATCCAAGGATATCGGGTTATACGGAAGGATAGGTAGGAAGGTGAGGGAGGTGGGGTAGCACTCTTAATTAAGGATGAGATCAGGGTGATAGTGAGAGACGATATATGATTGAAAGAGCAGAATGTTGAATCCATCTGGGTTGAGATTAGGAACAGAAGAGGGAAAAAAATCACTGGTGGAAGTTGTCTAGCGGCCACTAGATAATAACATTACAGTAGCACAGGCAATAAACAGGGAAATATCTGAGGCATGTAGGAATGGAACAGCAGTTATCATGGGGAACTCTAACTTGCACATAGATTGGGTGAATCAAGTTGGTTGAGGTAGTCTTGAGGAGGACTTCATAGAAGGCATCCATGATGGCTTTCTTGAACAGCATGTTACTGAACCTACAAGGGAATGTGTTATCTTAGATCTGGTCCTGTGCAATGAGACAGGTAAAATTAGTGACCTTGTAGTTAGGGATCCTCTTGGAAAGAGTGATCACAGTATGACTGAGTTTCTCATACAAGTGGAGGGTGCAATAGTTCGATCTAAAACCAGTGTATTATGCCGAAACAAGGGCGACCACAACAGGATGAGGAAGGAGTTGAATCGGGTAGACTGGGAACACAGGCTATATGGTGGGACAGTTGAGGAACAGTGGAAGACTTTCAAAGAGATTTTTCACAGTGCTCAACAAAGGTATATTCTAGTTAAAAGCAAGGACAGTAAGGGCGGGGAGAGGCAGCCATGGATAACTAAAGAAATAAAGGAAGGCATCAAACTGAAAGCTTGTGAAAGATTTGGAAACTTTAAAAAGCTACAAAGAACCACAAAGAAAGCAATAAAGAAAGGGAAGATAGACCATGAAAAAACTAGCATAAAATATAAAAGCAGATAGGAAAAGTTTTTATAATTATATAAAGCAGAAAAGGGTGGCTAATTGATATTGGGTAATGAGGAAATGGCCGAAGCTTTGAATGACTATTTTGTATCAGTCTTCATGGTGGAGGACACGTCCAACATGATATGGAGGCGATGGGAGGTGAAGATCTCGATACAATAGCATCACTGAAGTAAACTTGTGGGCCTGAAGATTAACATGTCCCCAGGTCCTGATGGAATGTATCTCAGGGTACTGAAAGAAATGGCAGACATTATAGTAGAGGCTTTGGTGATAACTCACCAAAATTTTTTGGACTCTGGGCAGGTCTCGGTGGATTGGAAGACAGCGAATGTCACGCCACTGTTCAAAAAAGGATGTAGGCAAAAGGCAGGTAACTACAGGCCAGTCAGTTTAACATCTGTAGCTGGGAAAATGTTTGAAGCTATCATTAAAGAAGAAATAACGAGGCATCTGGAAAGAAATGGATCCATCAGGAAATGCAGCATGAATTCAGCAAAGTCAGGTCCTGTTTGACAAACTTACTGGAGTTCTTTGAGGATATAATGAGCGCAGTGGATAGAGGGGAACAGATGGATGTTATTTATTTGGATTTCCAGAAAGCGTTCGATAAGGTGCTGCATAAAAGACTTATCCATAAGATAAGGATGCATAGAGTTAGGGGTGATGTATTAGCATGAATAGAGGATTGGTTAACCAATAGAAAGTAGAGAGTTGGGATTCATGGGAGTCACTCAGTGGTGAGCGGTGTGCCACAGGGGTCGGTGCTGGGCCCGCAACTGTTCACAATATATATTAATGATCTGGAAGAGGGGACCAAGTGTAGTGTATCTAAGTTTGCTGATAATGTTAAATTAAGTGGAAAACTAAATTGTGCAGAGGATATGGAGAGTCTGCAGAGAGATATAAATTGGTTAAGTGAGTGGGCAAGGGTCTGGCAGATGAAGTCTTTGGCAGTCCATCACTTTCAATGTTGACTGAGCCCTGGGCAAGGTTGTATGGAAGACCAGCAGTTGCCCATGCTGCAAGTCTCCCCTCTCCGATGTTGTCCAAGGGAAGGGCACTAGGACCCATACAGCTTGGCACCGGTGTCATCACAGGGCAATGTGTGCTTAAGTGCCTTACCCAAGGACACAACACTCTGCCTCAGCTGAGGCTCGAACTAGCGACCTTCAGATTGCTAGACCAACATCTTAACCACTTGGCCACGCGCCACAACACCATGTTGGTAAATGCAAGGTCATCTTCTTTGGAAGGAAAAATTGAAAGAGCAGATTATTTTTTAAATGGTAAAAAATGCTGTTGTGCAGGGGGACTTGGGAGTGCTTGTGCACAAATCACAAATGGTTGGTTTGCAGGTGCAGCAGGCCATCAGGAAGGCAAATGGAATGTTGGCCTTCATTGCTACAGGGATTGAATTAAAGAGCAGGGAGGTCATGCTGCAACTGTACAGGGTACTGGTGAGGCCACACCTGGAGTTCTGCATGCAGTTCTGGTCTCCTTACCTGAGGAAGGATATACTGGCTTTGGAGGCAGTGCAGAGGAGGTTCACCAGGTTGATTCCAGAGATGAGGGGGTTAGATTGTGAGGAGAGATTGAGTCACCTAGGACAACCAGGGTGAACAAAGGAAAGACAGTGGATGTCATTCCAGCAACTCTTATGTGTGTTGCTTGAAATTCCAGCATCTGCAGATTTCCTCGTGTTTGGATGTCATTCACTTGGATTTTCAAAAGGTATTTGATAAGGAACCACACATGAGGCTGCTTATCAAGATAAAGTCCTATGATGTTACAGTAAAGATACTGGCTTGGGTGAGGAAAGGCTGACAGGCAGGAGGTAGTGAGTGGGAATAAAAGGGCCTTTCCGGTTGACTACCAATGACTAGTGGTGTTCCTCAGAAGTTAATATTGGGACCACTACTTTTATATTGTTTGTCAATGATTTGGATAATAGCATTGATGGTTTTGTGGCAAAGTTTTCAGATGATACGAAGATAGACGAAGGGGTAGGTAGTGCTGAGGAAGTAATGTAATTGTAGCAGGACTTAGACAAATTGGAAAAATGGGCAAAAATGTGGCAGATGGTGTACAGTATCGGGAAATATATGGTAATGCATTTTGGTAAAAGGAACAATACTGCGGACAATTACCTAAATGGGGAGAAGGATCACACATCAGAGGGAGAGGTGCAGAGGGACTTAGGAGTCCTCGTGCAAGATTCCCAGAAGGTTAACTTACAATTTGAGACTGAGATAAAGCAGGTAAGTGCAATGTTGGTATTTATTTCAAGCGGAATAGAATATAAAAACAAGGAGATAATACTGAGCCTTTATAAGAAATTAGTCAGGCCACACTTGGAGAATTGGCAACAGTTTTGGGCCCCTTATCTCGGAAAGGATGTCACTGGAGAGAGTCCAGAAGAGGTTCACAAGGATGATTTGGGGAGTGATGGGGATAACATATGAGGGATGTTTGGGAGCTTTGGGCCTGTAATCGCTGGAATTTAGAAGAATGCATTGAAATCTATTTACTGTTGAAGGGACTCGATCGGGTGGATGTAGGGAGGATGTTTCCTATGGTGAGGGTATCCAGAACTAGAGGCAACAGCCTCAGAATTGAGAGGCGACCTTTTAAAACAGGTAAGAAGGAATTTTTTTGGCCAGAGAGTAGTGAATCTCTGGAATGCTCTGCCACATTAGTGATGGAGGCTAAATCTGTGGGTATATTTAAGGTGGAAGTTGATAATTTTCTGATCAGTCAGGGCATCAAAGGATATGGCGAGAAGGAGGTGTGTGGGATTGAGTGGGATCCAGGATCAGCCATGATGGAATCTCGATGAACTGAATGGCCTAATTCTGCTCCTATGTCTTATGGTCTTATTCTTTAATATTATTGGCTAGCAGACTTTTGTATTCTATTTTTATCTTCTTAATTACTTTTTTAGGGTCTTCTGTTGGTTTTTAAAAGCTTCTCAATTTTCTAACTTCCCACTAAGTTTTGCTCTATTGTATGCCCTCCCTTTAGCTTTTATGTAGGCTTTTTCTTCTCTTGTTTGCCATGATTGTGTCAGCTTTCCTTGAGAATACTTCTTCCTCTTTGGAATGTACTTTGTATATATCCTGTGCCTTCTGAATTGTTTCCAGAAATTCCAGCCATTGATGCTCTGCTGTCATTCCTGCCAGTGTTCTTTTCCAATCAATTCTGGTCAACTCCTCTCTCATGCCTCTGTAATTCCCTTTACTCCACTGTAAGACCATAAGATCATAAGATACAGGAGCAGAATTAGGCCATTTGGCCCATTGAGTCTGCTCCACCATTCAGTCATGGGCTGATCCAATTCTGCCAGTCATCCCCACTCCCCTGCCTTCTCCCCGTACCCCTTTGATGCCCTGGCTAATCAAGAACCTATCCATCTCTGCTTTAAATACACCCAATGACTTGGCCTCCACAGCCGCTCGTAGTAATAAATTCCACCAACTTATCACCCTGACTAAATTTCTCCGTACCCCTGTTCTAAATGGACGTCCTTCAATCCTGAAGTCGTGCCCTCTTGTCCTAGACTCTCCTACCTGTAGTATTGATAAAACTGACTTTAGCTTGTCCTTCTCAAATTTCAGGGTTAATTCAATCATATTATGATCACTTGCCCCTTAGGGTTCTTTTACCTTAAGGTCTCTGATCAATTCTGGTTCATTACACAACACCCAGTCCACAATAGCTGATCTTCTAGTGGACTCAACCACAAGCTGTTCTAAAAAGCCACCTCGTAGGCACTTGAGAAATCCCCCTCCTGGAATACAGCACAAACCTCATTTTTCCCAATCTATCTGCATATTGAAATCCTGCACGACTATTGTAACGTTGCCCTTTTGGCGTCCATTTTCTACCTCCCATTGTAATATGTAGATCACATCCTTACTACTGTTTAGGGGTTTGTATACAACACATTAGGGTCTTTTTACCCTTGCTGTTCCTCAGCTCTACCCACAACCCAACTGATCTGATTTCCTCTTTCTAATGTTATGATTTCATTTTTATCCAACAGAGCAATGCCACCCCCTCTGCCACCCTGCCCATCCTTTCAATACAATCTCTACCCTTGGACAGTAAGCTCCTAGCTATAACCTTTCAACCACGATTCAGTGATGCCTACAACATCATACATGCCATTCTGCAATTGTGCTGCAAGTTCATCTACCTTATTCCATACATCATGCACATTCAGTCCTATGTTCACCCGTTTCGATTTTATCTGCTTTTACATTGCATATCGCCCTGTTGACTGCAGTTTTACCCTATCAAAAGCCTCTCTGCAATGCTAACACCTTTTTTCTGCATGCTGCTATTGTTTTCCCTTTTGTGCTACCTTGATATACGTAACAATCTGCCTGGAAGGCACATTTTTCACGGTATCTCAGTTCATGTCACAATAATAACCCAAAGACCATTGCTCTGGGTTCTCCTGCAGCTACTGAATTCCCAGTGCAGTCACTGTAACTCAACCCTACTCAGGCCACTGAATTCCCAGTGCAGACACTGTAACTCAGCCCCACGCAGGCCACTGGATTCCCAGTGTGATCACTGTAACTCAGCCCTACTCAGGCCACTGGATTCCCAGAGCAGTTACTGTAATGCAACCCCAGTCAGACCACTGGATTCCCAGTGCAGTCACTGTAACTCAGCTCCACTCAGGCCGCTGGCTTCCCAGTGCGATCACTGAAACTCAGCCCCACTCAGGCCACTGAATTCCCAGTGCAGTCACTGTAACTCAGCCCCACTCAGGCCACTAAATTCCCAGCACAGTAACAGTAAATCAACCCCACACAGGCCACTAAATTCCCAGACCAGGAACTGTAACTCAACCCCACACAGAGGGCAAGGAAAGAGAGGTCTCCGTGAGCAGCTCTAAGCACTTGGCCAGCATGTCCTATGGTTGTTACCTGATGTCTGAAATCAGGGCCAGGAATTGGAGTTTGGAGGCTCAGTGTCTGGCTCTGAGGGTTTGGGGCTGAGGACTGGAGATTGTAGTTCTGGAGGCATGTCTGTGGTTGAGGGAGGGTAGCAGGATGGCAAATGGCCTTGTTTTGCTGTAGGCAGGCCTGTAGAGAAGGCGGGATGGCTTTGTTGGTAAAAATCAAATCACTGCCTTGGAAAGAGGAAGATGTAGAATTCTTGTGTGTAAAGTTAAGAAACTGCAAGGGTATAAAGTCCTCGCTGGGAGTTGTATACAGGCCTCTGAACAGTACCCAGGATGTGGGATTTAAATTTCTCTGGGAGAAAGAAAAGGCATGTAATAAGGACAATATTACAGAAATCATGGGGGACTTCAATATGCAGGTTGACTGGGAAAATCAGGTTGATTCTGCATCCTAAGAGAGGTAATTTATAGCATGCATACAAGATGCCTTTTTCGAGCAGGTTGTGGTTGAGACCACAAGGGGATCAGTCATTCTGGATTGGGTGTTGAGTAATGACCCAGATTTGATCAGGGAATTTAATGTAAACAAGCAACCTGATAGAGGTGTATAAGATGATGAGAGGCATTGATCGTTTGGATAGTCAGAGGCTTTTTCCCAGGGCTGAAATGGGAAGCACAAGAGGGCACAGTTTTAAGATGCTTGGAAGTAGGTACAGAGAAGATGTCAGGGGCAAGTTTTTACTCAGAGAGTGGTGAGTGCATGGAATGGGCTGCCGGTGACGGTGGTGGAGGCCGATACGATAGGGTCTTTTAAGAGGCTCCTGGATAGGTACATGCAGCTTAGAAAAATAGAGGGCTATGGGTGACCCAGGGTAATTTCTAAAGTAAGCACATGTTCAGCACAGCATTGTGGGCTGAAGGGCCTGTATTGTGCTGTAGGTTTTCTATGTTTCTAAACCATTTGGATGCAGTGATCATAATGTGGTATAAAGCCTCCTGCATTTTCAGAAAGAGAAGACAGGTAGATGTATCAGTATTACAGTGCAGTAATGGGAATTACAGAGGCATGAAACAGGAGCTGGCCAAAGTTGATTGGAAGGGGACACTAGCAGGGATGAAGGTAGATCAGAAATGGCTGGAGTTTCTGGGGGAAATTCAGAAGGCACAGGATGGATAATCCCAAAGAAGAAGAAATATTCTAAAGAAAGGATGAGGCAACCGTGGCTGACAAGGGAAGTCAAAGAAGGCACGAAAGCCAGAGAGGGCCTATAACAGAGCAAAAAATCACTGGGGAGTTAGAGGATTGAAAAGCTTTTAAAAACCAACAAAAAACATAAGGAAGAAAAGATGAAACATGTAAGTAAGCATGAGGAAATCTGCAGATGCTGGAATTTCAAGCAATACACATCAAAGTCGCTGGTGAACGCAGCAGGCCAGACAGCATCTCTAGGAAGAGGTACAGTCGACGTTTCAGGCCTAAGACCCTTCGTCAGGACTAAGCTAGCCAATAATATCAAAGAGAATATCAAAAGTTTTTTTCTGATATGTGATGTGTAAAAGAGAGGTGAGAGTTAATCTTGGACCGCTGTGAAATGATGCTGGAGAGATAGTAATTGGGAACAAAGAAATGGTGGATGAACTTCATAAGCATTTTGTATCAGTCTTCACTGTGGAAGGCACTAACAGTATGCCAGAAATTCGAGAGTGTCAGGGGCAGAAGTGAGTGAAGTTGTTGTTACTATGGAGGTGGTAGTTGAGAAGCTGAAAGGTCTAAAGGTAGGAAGTCACCTGGACTAGATAAACTACAACCCAGGGTTCTGAAAGAGGTGGCTGCAGAGATTGTGGAGGCATTAGTAATGATCTTTCAAGATTCACTAGATTTTGGGATAGTTTTGGGGGACTGGAAGATTGCAGATGTCACTCCAATCTTTAACAAGGGAGAGAGGCAGAGGAATGGAGATTATTAGTCTGATGGTTGGGAAGATGTTGGGATGAAGTTTTGGGGTACTTGGAGGCATGTGATAAAGAAGGCCAACATCAGCATGGTTTCCTTCAGGGGAAATCATGCCTGACAAATATGTTTGAATTCTTTGAGGAAATAACAGGCAGGATGGACAAAGGAGAGTCAATGGATGTCGTTTATTTGGATTTTCAGAAGGCCTTTGACAAATGTCACACATGACCCTGCTTAACAAGAACCCATGGTACTACTGGAAAGATACTTGCATGGATAGAAGATTTGCAGTCTGGCAGGAGGCTGCGAGTGGAGATAAAGGGGGCCAGTGACTAGTGGTGTTCTGCAGAGGTCAGTAATGGGGTGTACTTTTTACATTGCATGTCAATGATTTGGATGAAGGAATTAATGGCTTTGTGGCTATAGAAAGATAGGTGGGGGGGGCAGGTAGTGTTGAGGAAGCAGGGAGCCTGCACAAGGACCCGGACAGATTGGGAGAATGGGCAATGAAGTGACAGATTGAATACAGTATAGGAAGGTGTATAATCATGCACTTTTATAGAAGGAATAAAGGAGTAGACTATTTTCCAAACGGAGAAAATTCGAAAATCAGAGTTGGAAGTCTTTGTAGACGATTCCCTAAAGGTTAACATGCAGGTTGTAAGGAAGGCAAATGCAATGTTAACATTCATTTTGAGAATATGAAAATATAAAAGCAAGGATGTGATGCTGAGGCTTTATAAGGCATTGGTCAGATCACACATGGAGCATTTTGAGCAGTTTTGGGCTCCTTATCTAGAAAAAGATGTGTTGGCATTGGAGATGATCCAGAGGAGGTTCACGAGAATGATTCTGGGAATGAATGGGTTAACATATGATGAGAGTTTGATGGCTCCGGGCCTGTACTTGTTGGAGTTCAGAAGAATGGAGGGGAGATTTCACTGAAACTTATCAAATATACCAGATAGAGTGGATGTGGAGAGATGTTTCCTATGGTGGGTGAGTTTAAGACCAGAGGGCACAGCCTCAGAATAGAGGGACATTGATTTATAATGGAAATGAAGAGGAATTTCTTTAGCCACAGTGAATCTGTGGAATTCACTGCCACAGATAGCTGTGGAGGCCAAGTTGTTGGGTATATTTAAAGCAGAGGTTGATAGGTTCTTGATTAATCAAGGTGTCAAAGGTTACTGGGATATGGCATGAGAAGGGGTTGAGAGGGATAATAAATCAGCCATGACTGAATGGTGAGCAGACTTGATGGGCCGAGTGGCCTAATTCAGCTCCTATGTCTTATGCTGTTATGTTGCTGTTGCTGTTGCTCCTTGTGTTGTTCTGACAAATATTATGGGACAACTCGGTGAACCGAGCAGTATTTGTGTGGGGAAGGAATTGTTGATATTTCGGATTGAAACTTTGCTTTAGGACTGCGAGTGGAGAGGGGAGATGGTTGGCATAAAGAGAGGTGGAGGATGAAGCAGGAGTCTATATTCTCAGGCGGAGTGTGAGACAACAGGCACATTGTACCGGGAAGGGGATGGGAGTGACAGCGAAGTTGTGAGAGAGTGGCAGATGAATGATAGATAAAGACAGACAGAGAGAGGGAGTGAAACAATACATTGAAAGAGAGATGGAATGACATGGGGGGAGAGGAGTGTCAACTACTCAAGGGAAATAAGCAGGAACTGGAAGGCGTCCCAGTGCTGGACTCTGATAGGTACAGGAGGTGAGGATGGGAATGAGTACGAGAGAGGCGCATGGCAGGTGCAACCAGAACTAGATGGGGGTAGTGTCAGCCTGGGAATGGGAACGGCAATTGAAATAGCTTTCAATGCTTAGAATGGCCAAACATTCACCCAGGCTGCACTAGGTTTCTGAGTGATGCTGAGGAGGCCACATCAGGAGCGCCAAATGCAATAGAACAGGCTGAAGGAAGTGCAGGTGAATCTCTGCCTCACCAGGATGAGCTGTTTGAGGCCCTGTATGGTGGTGAGGGAAGAGGTGACTGCGAGGGAAAGTGCAGCGGTCAGAGAGGGATCGGTATGGAGGGGTGAGTGGATCAGGGAGTCAGCAGGAGATGGGGAGAAGATGTGGCTAATGGTGGGACCTTGTTGCAGCAGGCGGAAATGATGAAGGATGATGCACTAGATGCAGAGACTCATAGGGACGAGGGGAAATCTATCCCTGTTCTATTTGCGGGGAGGGGGGCAGGGTGAGATGTGAAGGATGAAAAACTGAGGAGATGCAAGATCAGGCAGAAGGGAAGTCAAACCTTCTAAAAACGGAGGACAGTTCTAATGCCTCAGCTTCAGAACAACTCAGGCAGAGATGTACGAACAAGAAGAAAGGAATGGCATCCTCACAAGAGACAGGATGGGAAGAGGTCCAGTCTAGGCTGCTGTGTTGGTCAGTGTACTTATCATTAATCTCAGTAGACAGTTAATGAACTGAAATGGAGACGGAGATCTAGAAAAGGGAGAAATGAGTCAGAAATGGCTTGTGTGAATTTGAGGCCTGAGTGGACGCTAGTGGTGAAGATGATAAGATTAGGAAGCCACATTAATGTAACACAGACAGAGTTGGGAGTGGTACCGGAAGAGGTTTGGAACAGGGATTATTGCATGTAGCCACGCACCACTCGAGCCTGTGTGAGTGCCCACGGCTACACTTTTTGTGGAAAGTGGGAAGAGCCAAAAGAGAAGGTGCTTAGGGTAAGAATGCACATTCCAGTATCTGTGGGCTCTTGTGTCTCTCTCTGTAGAAGAAACAAGGAGATGACAAAATGGACTGAAGATGGTCAACAATTAAATTGCAGTGGGGAGCGACTTTGAGGAGAATTCTAATTTACAAAACAATCTACCAAGTCACATTCCTACAAAAAGCAATACATGCAGATTTATCAGGAGTCTTCACAAGATTATTCTTAGACATAACTAATGAAAAAAAAAGTTAAGAGTCGGGGAGTGCAACCAATTTGAGACCTCATACACCTTTGCCTTTTCATTCAATAGTCCTTTGGTACAGATTCCTAATGAAACAATGTTTTCTCTACAAAAAGAACTTGAGTTAACATAAGACTCTGGAAGTTTCCCAACTCTTCACCAGGTACTTTCTTTTCATCCAGATAATATTTGCTGGTGTAGCAGACCCACTGACTGACAGTACCAAAACATTAGTGTCACTGGGAATGAAACTTAGACATCTACCTCTCAACTTCTTCAAACCGTTATGAAGAAGACCGCTTGTAGATAAATGAACCCTTGTGTGGCACTGCAGCACATTCATTAAACAAATCCAATAAACCGAGCTAGCCAGAAAAGCAGGACAGTAAAAATCAATACTGAACAGGTACCAAATCCAGCTTCAAAGAATTCGCATCTTCGCTTTGAAATTAACCCTCCACAACATTACAAATGCTCCTCTACTTTGAGAATTCCTTCAGTGAACACTTCTCAATATTTCTTAATGAGATTTCCTAATTGCCTGCCCCAAAATTCAAAGCACTTTAATTGCTTGTTTTCAAGCAGACTATGCATTCCAGCACATTTAGTTCCTGAAGCCGAATGAAGCTAAGCCTTGAGGATATCCAAGGATACAAGTACATACTCCTCGGGCACCTTTGTACCTGGCACATTAATTAAGACGAGTTTGCTAAACTATTATCATAATGATTTCTCTCTTGGAAGAGGAACAAGTTATTCTCTGCACGGGCATTACAAGATCCATGGAAATCTGTGTAAAATCCTTCTCCCAAAGCCTGAAATCTGTACAGCTACAATTAATCTTGTATTTTGCACAGAAGTCGGTGAATACGTACATTTAACCTTAAGTATTCATGGTGCAATCGCACTGCATGCATCTTCACGGAAGACGAGGTTCTGTTTAATTGTTAGTATTTATGGATAAATACTTAAGTTCCGTCATGATTAAATGTAGTATTCAAAAGCTGAGGAGATTGATGAGGGGTGATCCACTGAATATCTGATCAGATTCATTCAATTTCCAGTCAATGCTTGAAGGTTTCTGATGAACGGTCTCAGCCCGAAGCATTGACTGTTTATTCCCCCCCCCTTCCCCCCCCCACTCCCGATGCTGCCTGACCCACTGAACTCCTCCAGTGTTTTGTGTTATTTGAGATTCCCAGCACCGTCAGTCTTCCGGTAATCTCTGCTACAGAGAGGAAGGTTTGCGGGATCCCAGTAGGTGGTGGGGCAGGCAGTACCTGATGATCTCAGGTGAGGGGAGAACTGGACATCTCACACCTTCCAAGATATGAGAGGTTCCTCCATTCCCCATTTTGGTTCTCCCTACCTGCTTATCACCTCCTTCTGGCTCCCCTCCTCCTTCACAGTTCCTTCTTCTTTAGTCTTTATCTTTTCCACTGATCCCCTCCCACTCTCTTGCTTCAACCACCTGCCCCCTCACCTATTACCTGCCAACTTGTCCTCCTTCCCTGCCTCTATCTTCTTATTCTGGCTTCTGCCCCCTACTTTCCAGACCTGATAAAGGGTCTTGGCCCAAAACGTTGACTGCTTATTCATTTCCATACATGCTACCCGACCTGCTGAGTTCCTCCAGCATTTTGTGTGTGTTCCTTGGATTTCTGTACGATCTCTTGTGTTTAAGTTGTGAGAATGTAATGGGTACTGCAGCAAGGAGGTAGTGCCTGAGGAGCTAAGGTGGACAATAAGGAAGGCACAAAGAACTAGGCATCAATTTATAGAATATAGAATACAGCACAGTACAGGCCTATTGGCCCATAATGCTGTATGACCTTGGAACCTACTCTAAGATCAGTTTTGAGGCTGTCCTCTAGCTCTGGATAACCCCACTACAGGAAACATCCTCCCACATCCACCCCCTGGTCCTTTCAACTTTTGGTACGTTTCAATGAGATTGCCTGTCATTCTTCTAGGTTCCAGTGAGTACAGGCCCAAAGCTGCCAAACGCGCCTCACATGTTAACCCCTTCATTCCCAGAATCATCCTCACGAACGTCCTCTGGACTCTCTCCAATGACAACACTTCCTGTCTGAGATATGGGGCCCAAAACTGTTGGCAATACTCCAAGTGCAGCCTGACGAGTGTCTTATCTCCTTAAGGCTCAGCTTTATCTCCTTGCTTTTATGTTCTATTCCCCTTTAAATCAATGCCAGCATTGCTTTTGCCTTTGTTACCACAGACTCAACCTGTAAATTAACCTTCTATTCCCTCTGCACCCTTGAAGGTTGAACCTTCTCCTCATTTAGATAACAGTCCGCACTATTTCTCCTTTTACCAGAATGCATTATCATACGTTTCCCAATACCATATTCCATCTGCCACCTTGTTGCCCATTCTTCCAATCTGTCGAAATCCTGTTGCAATCGCATTGCACTACTCAGCATTACTTACCACTCCAACTATCTTCATATCATCCACAAACTTTGCCACAAAGCCATCAATTCTATTCTGTTATCCATGCCTGTATATTTCCTGCAACACCATAGGATTTTATCTTGTTAAGCAGCCTCATGTGTGGCACCTTATCAAATGCCTTCTGAAAATCCAAGTAAATGACATCCACTGCCTCTCCTTTGTCCACCCTGCTTGTTACTTCCTCGAAGAACTCTAACAGATTTGTCAGGCAAGATTTCCCTTCAAAGAAACCATACTGACTTTGACTTATTTTTTCATTAGTTCCCAAGTACCACTCCAAACCTCATCCTTAATAATAGACCAACACTTTCCCAACCACTGAGGTTAGGCTAACTGACCTATAATTTCCTTTTGCCTTCCTCCCTTCTTAAAGAGTAGAGTGACACTTGCAATTTTCCAGTCCTCCGGGACCATGCCAGAATCAAGTGATTCTTGAAAGATCATGACCAATGCACCTATTACCTCTGGATTCCCAGCATCAGCAGAATCTCTTGGGTTTACACATGATATATTGACAGCTTTGACACCTGCTCAGAACATCAGGCATGGAAACATACAGCACAATGCAAGTTCCTTGGCCCACGACGTCGTATCAATATTTTAACTAGTCTAAGATCAATCTAACCCTTCCCTCCCACACAGCTCTCCATTTCTCTGTCATCCATGTGCTAGTCTAAGAGTCTCTTAAGTGTCCGTGGTGTACCTGCCTATACCACCACCCCAGCAGTGTGTTCCAAGCAAACACCACACTCTGTGAAAAACTTACCTCTGACATCCCCCCCATACTATCCTCCAAAATTATTTCAAAATTATGCCTCTTCACATTAGCCATTTCCACCCTGGGAAAAAGTCTCTGGCTGTCTGCTCGATTTTTGCCTATCATCTTGTACACCTCTATCGAGTCACCTCTCATCCTCCTTCGTTCCAAAAATCATAGTCCGAGCTTGCTCATCCTATGCTCAGAAGACACGCTCTCTAATCCAGACAGCATCCTGGTAAATCTCCTCTGCACCCTCTCTAAAGCTTCCTATAATGAGGCAACCAGAACAGAACACAGTATTTACAATATCTGTCATCTTCATATTCTTTAACACACAAACTGTCTTTAAAAGGATGCCTTGCATCTTCACAAAAGGGGATCTGCCCTTCCAACAGCCTGCGTTTATCTTTTCGTAGTCTATCGCTGCTCTCCCCACAGCTCACTGCACTCTCCAGTCTCAGCCTCTGCCGATTTTGAAATGGCACCTCACTGCCCCTCCGGCACCCCCAGATCGATCACACACAGCTGCGGTTCCAATACAGAGGTTGCAAGCTGATGTCTCTCCAGTCTGAGGAACACCTTTCAGTATCAGTCAGTCTCGGTTCCTTTCCGTGTGACCCACAGCCTTCAGTCTTGTTACTTTATGCTTATTATCAAACACCTTGGCAAAGTCCACATCGGCCATGAAAGGTGGCCTGGTATTTCAAAAAATCTCAGAACAATGGGAGCAGTGCCATAGAGTCATAGAGCATTATATTGCAGAAACACCCCTTTTGGCCCATCTAGTCCACACCAAACTCTTATTCTGCCTAGCCCCATCAACACACCTGGACCAGAGGCCTCCATACCCCTCCCATCCACGTACCTACCCAAACTTCTCTTAAACATTTCAATCCACCACTTCTGCTGGCAGCTTCCTCACCACCCTCTGAATGAAGAGGTTCCCTCTCATGTTCTCCTCAAACATTTCACCTTTCACCCTTAACCCATGACCTCTAGTTGTAGTCTCACCCAACCTCAGTAGAAAAAAGCATGTTTGCATTTCCCCTGTGTATACTCATCATAATTTTGTATACCTTCATCAGATCTCCCCTGTTTCCTATACTCATCCTAAAGTGATTTGCCAGTCCTGAATACAGCTTCTCAATTTATACCCCTGCCCCACTCACCATCCTTCCCCTCTTCTCTTCTCACCTATCACCCGACAGTTGACTATTTATTCCCCTCCGTCTTAGTTTGGAAAAAATCAGACTTTGAGAAAAGGTGGGGCTCTTTTGCCCGCTACTATCATTTGATCTGAGTTAATTAAGATGGTCCTTTTCTGATTCTTGGGTAAATGCATTTGGTTGGCGGATTGATGTCTTTTTTTTTAAGGAAGCTTGTATGGCATATAGCTCCGGGGTTGTGCTCCAAATGGGTTTTTTTCTCTCTCGTTTTTTTTGTTAGCAGGGTTTTTTTTGTTTTAGTTAGCAGGCGTTCTTTTTTCCTTCTTTCTTTTTTCCAAAAAAAAGCTTTAACTTTTTTTTTATTATTATTATTGATATACTGTTTAGCTTGATTAATAGCTTGACTTATACATATTGATATTTTGACTTGATTATTTTAATGTATTTTTGTTGTCAATTTTCAATAATAATTAATAAAAAGATTTAAAAATTAAATTAAATTATTCCCCTCCATAAATGGGCCACTCATCCACAAAAGGAAGCATCCTCTCCCCAACCACTTTATCAAAGCCGCCGAATATTCGATAGGTTTCAATGAGATCCCCCCTCATTTTTATAAATTCCAGTGAATATAGGCCCAAAGCCATCAAACATTCCTCATATGTTAACCCTTTCACTTCTGGAATAATTCTAGTGTACCACCTCTGGACCCTGTTCAATGCCAGCTCACCTTTTCTGAGATAATGGGCCCAAAGCTACTCCAAAGTGCAGCCTGCCCAATGCCTTATAAAACCTCAGCATCACACTGTTGTTCTTGTCCTCTCAAAATGAATGCTAACATTGCATTTGCCTTCCTTACCACCAACTCAACCTACAAGTTAACCTTCAGGGAATCCAGCATGAAGTCTCACAACTCTCTTTGCACTTCTGATACAACACATCTGGACAGCAGTATCAGGGATGGTCCGAGTCAGCATGGATTTACGAAGGGGAAATCGTGCTTGACTAATCTTCCGGAATTTTTTGAGGATCTAACTATGAAAATGGACAAGGGAGAGCCAGTGGATGTAGTGTACCTGGACTTTCAAAAGCCTTTGATAAGGTCCCACATAGGAGATTAGTGGGCAAAATTGGAGCACATGATATTGGGGGTAGGGTATTGATATGGATAGAAAATTGGTTGGCAGACAGGAAACAAAGAGTAGGGATTAAAGGGTCCCTTTTAGAATGGCAGGCAGTGACCAGTGGGGTACCGCAAGGCTCAGTGCTGGGACCGCAACTATTTACAATATATATTAATGATTTAGATGAAGAGATTAAAAGTAACATTAGCAAACTTGCAGATGACACAAAGCTGGGTGGCAGTGTGAAATGTGAGAAGGATATTATGAGAATGCAGGGTGACTTGGACAGGCTGGGTGAGTGGGTAGATGCATGGCAGATGCAGTTTAATATGGATAAATGTGAGGTTATCCACTTTGGTGGCAAGAACAAGAAGGCAGATTACTATCTGAATGGTGTCAAGTTAGGAAAAGGGGAAGTACGACGAGATCTAGGTGTCCTTGTTCATCAGTCACTGAAAGTAAACATGCAGGTACAGCAGGCAGTGAAGAAAGCTAATGGCATGTTGGCCTTCATAACAAGGGGAGTTGAGTATATCAGCAAAGAGGTCCTTCTGCAGTTGTACAGGGCCCTGGTGAGACCACACCTGGAGTATTGTGTACAGTTTTGGTCTCCAAATTTGAGGAAGGACATTCTTGATATTGAGGGAGTGCAGCGTAGGTTCACGAGGTTAATTCCTGGGATGGCGGGACTGGCATATGCTGAAAGATTGGAGCGACTGGGCTTGTATACACTGGAATTTAGAAGGATGAGAGGGGATCTGATTGAAACATATAAGATTATTAAGGGATTGGACACGCTAGAGGCAGGAAACATGTTCCTGATGGTGGGGAGTCCAGAACCAGAGGCCACAGTGTAAGAATAAGAGGTAGGCCATTTCGAACTGAGTTGAGGAAAAACTTTTTCACCCAGAGAGTTGTGGATCTGTGGAATGTTCTGCCTCAGAAGGCAGTGGAGGCCAATTCTCTGGATGCTTTCAAGAAAGAGTTAGATAGAGCTCTTAAAGATAGTGGAGTCAAGGGATATGGGGAGAAGACAGGAACGGGATACTGATAGTGGATGATCAGTCATGATCACAGTGAATGGCGGTGCTGGCTCGAAGGGCCGAATGGCCTACTCCTGCACCTATTGTCTATTATCACATTACACCCAATCCAGTATAGCTGATCCCCTAGTAGGCTCAACCACAAACTGCTCTAAAAAGCCATCTCTTAGGCATTCAACAAACTCACTCTCTTGAGATCCATTACCAACCTGATTTTCCCAATCGACCTGAATGTTAAGATCCCCCATGACTACCATAACATTGCCCTTTTGACTCGCCTTTTCTGTTTCCTGTTGTAACCTGTGGTCTACCTCCCAGCCACTGCTGGGATGCCTGTATATAACTGCCATCAACATCCATTTACCTTCGCAGTTTCTTAACTCAACCCACAAGGATTCAACACCTTCCCATCCTATGTCACATCCTTTTACTAATTTGAAGCCATTCTTCACCAGTGGAGCCACACCACCCCCTCTGCCTACCTTCCTATCCCTCTGATATAATGTGTAACCTTGGACATTCAGCTCCCAACTACAACCATCCTTCAGCCACGATTCAGTGATGGCCACAACATCATACCTCGAAATCTGCATATAACCATATTATAAGCCCTCTCTTTTGCATTTATGCTGTCATTGACTATCCTTGTCAGACACAATTGCCACATTCTCCCTTTAGAATACTTCTTCATCCTGCACCTTCCAAATTGCCCCCAGAAACTCCAGCCATTCCCAATCTGCCGTCATCCCTGCTAATGTCCCCTTCCAATCAACTTTGGCCAGCTCATCTGTCATGCCTCTGTCCTTAAGTTCCTTCATCAAACCCAGTTCATTACACAACACCCAATCTACAACAGCATTTTCTGTAGTGGGCTCAGACAAAAGCTGCTCTAAAAAGCCATCTCATAGGTATTCTACAAATTCATTTCTTGGGATCCAGCATATACCTGATTTTCCCAAACTCATTGCATTTTGAAATCCTCCGTGGCTATCTTTAAATTTCCCTTTTTACATGCTTTTTCTATTCCTTATTGGAATTTATATTCCATATCTTGGCTGCTGTTTGGAAGCTTGTTTATAACTGCCATAAGGGGTTTTTTTTACAATTGTAGTTTCTTAACTTTACCCACAAGGATTCTACATCTTCCAATCCTGTCACCTCCTTCGAAAGATTTCGTTTCATTTTTTGTACCAACAGAGCTACCCTACACCCTGCCTGCCCTTTCAATCCTATTTGCATCCTTGGATGTTAAGCTCCCAACTATAACTTTCTTTCAGCTATAACTCAGAGATGTCCACAATGTTATACTTGCCAATCTCGAACTCAAGTAGAAGATAATCTATATTATTCTGTACACTGTGCTTATTCAAATATAACGCCTTCAGTCCTGTATTCATCACCTTTTCAATTTTGCCCACACGTTGCACTTCACCTCATCCCACTGGCTGCAATTTTGCCTTATCATCTGCCTGTCCTTCCTCAGTCTCACTACACACTGTATCTACTTGTATACTGACTGTCCCATCACTCACAGTCTGACTACAAACGGTATCTACTCGTATACTGACTGTTCCATCACTCACGGTCTGACTACACACTGTATCTACTTGTATACAGACTGTCCCATCACTCACAGTCTACACACTGTATCTACTTGTATACTGACTGTTCCATCACTCAGAGTCTCACTACACACAGTATCTACTCATATACTGACTGTCCCATCACTCAGTCTCACTACACACTGCATCTACTTGTATACTGACTGTCCCATCACTCAAAGTCTCACTACACACAGTATCTACTCATATACTGACTGTCCCATCACTCAGTCTCACTACACACTGTATCTACTTGTATACTGACTGTCCCATCACTCACAGTCTCACTACACACTGTATCTACTTGTATACTGACTGACTCATCACTCACAGTCTCACTACACACTGTATCTACTTGTATACTGACTGTCCCATCACTCACAGTCTGACTACACACTGTATCTACTTGTATACTGAGTGTCCCATCACTCACAGTCTCACTACACACTGTATCTATTGTATACCGACTGTCCCATCACTCACAGTCTCACTACACACCGTATCTACTTGTATACTGACTGTCCCATCACTCACAGTCTCACTACACACTGTATCTACTTGCATACTGACTGTCCCATCACTCACAGTCTCAATACACACTGTATCTACTTGTATACTGACTGTCCCATCACTCACAGTCTCACTACACACCGTATCTACTTGTATACTGACTGTCCCATCACTCACAGTCTCACTACACACTGTATCTACTTGCATACTGACTGTCCCATCACTCACAGTCTACACACTGTATCTACTTGTATACTGACTGTCCCATCACTCACAGTCTCACTACACACTGTATCTACTTGTATACTGACTGACTCATCACTCACAGTTTCACTACACACCGTATCTACTTGTATACTGACTGTCCCATCACTCAAAGTCTCACTACACACAGTATCTACTCATATACTGACTGTCCCATCACTCAGTCTCACTACACACTGTATCTACTTGCATACTGACTGTCCCATCACTCACAGTCTCAATACACACTGTATCTACTTGTATACTGACTGTCCCATCACTCACAGTCTCACTACACACCGTATCTACTTGTATACTGACTGTCCCATCACTCACAGTCTCACTACACACTGTATCTACTTGCATACTGACTGTCCCATCACTCACAGTCTCAATACACACTGTATCTACTTGTATACTGACTGTCCCATCACTCACAGTCTCACTACACATTGTATCTACTTGTATACTGACTGTCCCATCACTCACAGTCTGACTACACACTGTATCTGCTTGTATACTGACTGTCCCATCACTCACAGTCTGACTACACACTGTATCTACTTGTATACAGACTGTCCCATCACTCACAGTCTCACTACACACTGTATCTACTTGTATACTGACTGTCCCATCACTCACAGTCTCATTACACACTGTATCTACTTGTATACTGACTGTCCCATCACTCACAGTCTCACTGCACACTGTATCTACTTGTATACTGACTGTCCCATCACTCACAGTCTGACTACACACTGTATCTACTTGTATACTGACTGTCCCATCACTCAGTCTCACTACACAGTGTATCTACTTGTATACTGACTGTCCCATCACTCACAGTCTACACACTGTATCTACTTGTATACTGACTGTTGCATCACTCACAGTCTGACTACACACTGTATCTATTTGTATACTGACTCTCCCATCACTCACAGTCTGACTACACACTGTATCTACTTGTATACTGACTGTCCCATCACACACAGTCTCACTACACACTGTATCTACTCGTATACTGACTGTCCCATCACTCACAAGCTGACTACACACTGTATCTGCTTGTATACTGACTGTCCCATCACTCTCAGTCTCACTACACACTGTATCTACTTGAATACTGACTGTCCCATCACTCACAGTCTCACTACACACTGTATCTACTTGTATACTGACTGTCCCATCACTCACAGTCTGACTACACACTGTATCTACTTGACTGAACCATTCGCTCGCTCACAAGCGGTGTTAGCCTCCATTTAATGGATTATGTCGAGACCTGAACCAGCAGGGTCTCATCATGATTGTGTGTATGTCTCAAACTCTCTTGCTCAGAGGATAGAATTGCCCATTAAGGAAAATGCTGCACTGAATAATTTTCATTTGAAGTGTTAACCCCGATGAGAAGGCAAAACCTCTTGAAACAAAATGACATGTCTGGTGAAGGATCTTAGCTTGAAACAGTGACTGTTCATTTCCCACCATAGACACTGCCTAACCTGCTGAGTCCCTCCAGCATCTTTAATGTGTTGGTAAGGATTTCAAAGATCTGCAGAATGTCATGTTTGAGATTAATTTACCTAAGAGTTCTCTTGTGTGTTTGTAAAAACAAAATGGCAACTGATGTCTGCCATTGCCCAGAGAGAGAGGAAGCTGTGTGAGTAACACAGTGTAAATGATTGAGCTGTTCCATGCCAATAACTTCCTGCCAGCTGCCTCCCTTCCACTGACCCACTCCACTCCCTCCATATTGTTATATTGCTTCCTCTGCTGTTCGCCTCACTGCCAGTTCCACAATTGGGGTGAGTACCTTCCTCCTGAATTCCTGATTGGGTTCATTAGTGGCCAGCTTCAATCCATGACCTCTGGTCTTGGCTCGAAAGCAGAATGATCTTTTGTACACTGTGAAGCGCTTCTCATTATCAGCAACGTCAACTCCTGACCCCAACAAGAGCTTGAAATTGCTCAAAATTTTATTGCCATTTGCTGAAAGTACTGAATTTTTTAAAAAAGCTCAAGGAATTCACAAGGCCACAGTTTGCAGAAAAAGTGGATTGAGCAGCATTGCTGGCGGCTTCCATGGGGAGGATGCAATCTTGATTTTTCTGTTATTTATTATTTATGCCATTCTTCAATTTTCCCATTGAATTTCAATGCCCTGAATACATTGGGAAAGAGTAGAGGCTGCTGATCAGAAGCAAATTGACAACAGAACATCAGAGCACTGCATGATGAAACCTTAAACATGAAGCTCTCAATATAATCCTGCAAAGAAGCAAACCCCTCTACCATTCTCTGTATTATTTCTAAATCTTTCTCAAACCTCCGTGGCAATGAGATTACCATTAAAATAATACAGTTCTAACAAGGTACACTCATAACAGCAGAACTATTAAAAAGGGATAAGCCCAGAAGATCGAAGGGAAAGAAACAAGTTGAAGAAAATCAACTAAAAAAACTATAGATGTTGGAAATCTGAAATAAAGACAGAAAATTCTGGAAGCTCAAGGCTGGTCAGGCAGCATCTGTGGGGTGAGAAATACAGTTAATATTTGAAGCTGCCAAAACTAATGATGCCTTGTCCTACAATATTAACTCCGTTTTGCTCTCTACAGATGCTGCTTGACCTGATCCTTTTTGTATTTTCTGCGTTTATTGTCTCAGCAGGTCAGCCCTCTCACGTACGTGTTTTTTTAAGTCTGAGCCTTAAATTACCTGATTTCTTTAAATGTTCATAAAATGTGATCAACAAAAAGGCAAGTATAACAAATCTCAGATGAATGATTCAAGTGGGAACTGGAATGAATTTTAAAGGTTAAAGATAAGCTTTATTTGTCATGTATATTAAAACATACAATGGAATGCGATCAACAGGAATTCTGCAGATGCTGGAAATTCAAGCAACACACATCAAAGTTGCTGGTGAACGCAGCAGGCCAGGCAGCATCTCTAGGAAGAAGTACAGTCGACGTTTCAGGCCAAGACCCAGTCCTGACGAAGGGTCTCGGCCTGAAACGTCGACTGTACCTCTTCCTAGAGATGCTGCCTGGCCTGCTGCGTTCACCAGCAACCTTGATGTGTGTTAATGGAATGCGATGTTTGTGTCAATGACCAACACAGTCTGAGGATGTGCTGGGGCAGCCCACGAGTGTTGCCATGTTTCTGGCTCCAAGATAGCACACCCAGAACTCACTGACCACGGGTCTTTGGAACATGTGAGGAAACTGCAGTACCCAGAAGAAATCTAGGTTTGCTACAGGGAGAGCATACAAACAGTGTTGGGAATTGAATCTGATTGCTCGCACTGTAAAGCGTTACACTATTACACTTACACTGAATGCTAGCACTATAAAGCATTACACTATTACACTTTCACTGATTGCTAGCACTGTAAAGCGTTACACTAACTCTTACACTTTCACTGATTGCTAGCACTGTAAAGCGTTACACTATTACACTTACACTGAATGCTAGGGCTGTAAAGTATTAAACTATTACACTTACACTGAATGCTACTGCTATATCAGCTAGTGCTGATCTGGGCCGTACCCTCCAAATATCCGGACCTCCCTCTTGGTTTTTTTTGCACGACCTTACTTTCCATTTTTCTATTTTCTATTTATGATTTATAATTTAAATTTTTAATATCTACTATCGATTTGTAATCCAGGGAGCGGGAAGCACAGAATCAAATATTGCTGTGATGATTGTACGTTCTCGTATCAATTGTTTGGTGACAATAAGTATAAAGTTTAAAGCATTACACTAACTAGTACACTTACACTGATTGCTAGCACTGTAAAGTGCTACACTATCACACTTACACTGCTCATGCTGTAAAATGTAACACCATTACACTTACACTGATTGATCACACTGTAAAACATTACACTATTACACTTACACTGATTGCTAGCACAGTAAGGCATTACACTTACACGTTCATAAAATTCAGTCAACAAAAGGGTGAATATGACAGGTCTCAGATGAACAATTCTAGTGGGAAGTGGGCTGAATATTGTGAGCTGAGAGAGGAACTGAGAATCTAAGTAAGGGAAAGAGACATTTTCAGAAGATGAGAACCCGATTTATGAAGAGCAAGCCGGAAATAAAAGGGGCAATGGGATTGAGAAAGAACCACAAAGATGATAAAGGGGGAGACTACAGTATTCAGTATATACTGAGCACCATGTTTTTGCGGATGACACTGACAAAGTCTCAGTACTGGACTATAATGGGTGTAATGGCTTCTCTGTAATGTTACCTGCTGATGTACTGGTTTCTCTGTAGCTGCACTGTTTGGGTTATGACTAGTGATAACAGGACTTTATCCAATGGGAGAGATGTTATTCTTTCGTGGGTGTCTGAAAGCTGTTGGTTTTGCGGGCTTTTGGGAGAAGGCACGATGGGGATGAACAGAGGAGACACGAATGAAAGGATGCTCTAGGCGGCTTGACAGTGAGAACCCCGGTTGGAAGCCCAGAGGGTCGGCGACCTTTGGAGGGGATCGACTGTTGGAAAGAGGACCCTGCTGAGTGAGCTCCAACGATTTGTGCACAAAGTGTTTAATAAAATCGGCGCCCTGTTATTTTATATTTTGTTTCTCAGCTAACGACATAGTCAAGGTAAGAGTTATAAAATCTTAATCGTTTAACCGCATATTGTGTACTGTTTGTTATTTCTGGGTACTGATTTGAAACGGGGGACACACCGCGCAGCATGCACCCAAATGAGAGTTCTGCAGTTTGGCTGGGAAGTGGGGGGGTTAGCGGCTGGGATCATGCCGCTAGGCAAAGCGAGTGTTACAACGTGGGGGCTATGTCCGTGGACTGACTCCATGCAATACTGTGTGATCGCCCTGTTTAAATCAGTGCTGGTGTGCCTCTGTGGGATTGTGGTTAGTAACATGCTGAGTGGGGTGGATATTCGTACCCCGGATGAATTGTTAATTTGATTTTTGAGTATGGTTAAAGCTGTTGGCAAAGTTGAAAGTGTAGCGCCAAGGTTTGATAAAATGGCAGGCTCAGACGTTGTTTTAGTTCAGACTAGCGCTGACGTCACGGGGGTGGGACTTCCAGTGTCTATTGGTGCCCCAGGTGAGGCGGGGCCATGGGCTGTCCATACTGTCAGGAGTGAGGGGAAAGAGTGGTCAGATTTGGAATGTCTAACTAGTCCTCGTCTCCCGGTAAAGAGTGAGAATTCTGAAGTAGTATCCGCCCTTGTTTCTCTGGCGGATCAATGTTCCAGCTATATAAATGTTCTGCCCGTTCTCTGGAATAATGCTCACCCCTAAAGGGGAGGAGGAGTATGAGATGTGGGCGGAACGGACCTCTCAGTAGTTAGATGAGTGGCAGTGCTCGGTTGAGGGATAGCAACAGAGATTGGTTGAAAGTTCGACTAGGCGGGCTGCTGACGTTGTTAGAACTGTCACGTTCAATTATCCCGTAGTGACAGCTGCCAGTTATCTGCAAGCGCTGGACAATGCGTTTGGTTCGACTGAAAGCAAATTGCAGCTCAGGGTGGGGTTTCAAAACCTGCGTCAGGAAAATGGGGAAAAGCTTTCAGCGTATATTGTTCGGCTGGAGAGACAGCTAAATTGCTTGTGGCACCGGGGGGTCAGTCAGGCGGCTGAAGTAGATAAGTTAAGGATGGATCAAATAGCCCCTCTCTCATTTGTTCAGCTGATCAGAGGGGTGTCGGGAAACTTAGAGGAGACCCAGTGGGAGAACGACCTGGTGTCTCTGGGGGAACACATTCCCAGCAATGTACAAAGGAACTCCTGAAAGAAAAAGCCCCTATTCCTGGAGGCTTAGTGGGACCACACCCCAGTGTGTCGTTACAGATAGATGGAAGCTACGCTGAAGCCATAGTCGACACCGGGTGGCAGGTCAAGTTACTGTACCGTTCGCTATACAACCGGTATCTGAAGCCATTCAGGGCACTGGAGATTTGGGGTATCAGTGCTGGTGATTATCTCTACCTCGGTTATTGGTCAGTGAAACTGGAGTTCTTGGAGGCCGATGCGGGGTGTTTGAGGTTCTGGAATTGTTAGTGCTGATTTGTCCGGACTCTGTTGAGACGGGCGGCGTTTCGATTCTGGAGGGGACCAACACCCTGCTTGTGAGGAGGTTCACGGGGGCCTGTAAGAAGAAGGCAGGTGAGAGCGGTTTGGGGACATTGTCCGTGCACCAAGTGTTTCAAGCTGCTTTTGAGGACGTGTGTGGCAGCATTGGGCTGGGTACCGAATTTAAACAAGGGACTGTGTGGTTCATCCAGTTGAAGTCAATGGAAGTAGCGAGAGTGATGGGGACTCCAAGGTTTCCCGAGGTGTCTGAGAGAGAAGCCCTCTTAATGAATGTTCTGAAATACCACCGGGGGAAAAATTGACCGCTGAGGACACCCTGGTTAGGGAGAGGTTGCAGCGACTGGCCCCTGCAGACATGGAAGACGTGCGGCAGCATTTGTATGAGTTGGAGGAGGCTGGGATCATTACTGAGTCACGAAGCCCCAATGAGCCCCCAGTAGTAGTGGCCCAGAAGAAGAATGGGAAGGTACGCATGTGTGTGAACTATAGGACTCTGAACAGTCCCTGATTAGTATGCGGTCCCAAGGGTCGAAGACGCGCTAGTCTGTCTGAGTGGTGTGAAGTGGTTTAATGTGCTGGATTTGAGGAGTGGATATTACCAGATCCCGATGAGTGAGGCTGACAAAGAGAAGATGGTAGTTATATGTCCCCTGGGATTCTTCCAGTCCAAAAAGATGCCCCAGGGCATATCAGGAGCTCCTGCAGCCTTCCAGTGGGGCATGGAGAAGACAGTTGGGGATATGAACTTGTTTGGAGTCTTGGTGTATTTGGATGATCTCCTAGTATTTGGATCTGCCTGGGAAGAACACAAAGCGAGGCTATTGCAGGTGCATGGGTGCCTGGGAGCTAAAGGGTTAAAACTTTCCCTGGACAAGTGCCAGGTCTGCCGAAGGCCCCAAACTGTGAGTGCTCTGCACTCGTTCCTGGGGTTCTGTGGTTATTATCGGAGATTCATGAAGGGCTACGCCAAAGTGAGACACCTCTTGAATCAGCTTCAGTGTGGTTACCCTCGCTTGGGGAGGAAAGGGAGGGGGAAAAAAGGACCAGAGCATGGAGAATATTTAAACCTGTCGGAGCCCTTTGAACAGAGGTGGGATATAAAATGTGAGGAGGCTTTTCAGTCGCTGAAGGAGTTGCTGACTCCGGTGCCGGTGCTGGCTTCTGCGGGCCCCCAATTGCCAAGTGTACTGCACACAGATGCCAGCCGAGAATGTTTAAGGGGCATCCTGTATCAGGATCAGGGCATCGGGTTGAGGCCTGTGACGCTTGTCAGCCAGAGTTTGTCACCCTCCGAGAGAAATTATCCCATGCACAAGTTGGACTTACTGGAGTTGAAATGGGCAGTGGTGGATGAGCTGAGTGACTACCTCTACGAGGTCAAGTTTGGGGTGAGGACGGATAACAAACCCCTAACTCATATCATGACCTCGGCGGAACTGGATGCCACGGGCCATCGGTGGTTGGCAGTGTTGCCCGCCTATGATTTCAGCCTGAAGTACCGGCCGGGGAGCCGGAACATCGATATGAATGTTTTATCATGACGGGTGCCTGAGGGGCTGGACATGGACGAGGAGTGGAAGAGCGCTCCTGCCCCAGGGTGAAGGCCAGGTGTCAGTTTGCCATTACCGTGAAGGCCGAGGAAAAGGAGAGGGATGCTGATGTGGCGGATGAATATACGATGACTATGTGGTTAGTAGAGAAACAAAATATAAAATAACAGGGCGCCAATTTTATTAAACAGTTCGTGCACAAATCGTTGGAGCTCACTCAGCAAGATCCTCTTTCCAACAGTCAATCCCCTCCGAAGGTCGCCGACCCCCTGGGCTCCCGCCCGGGGTCCTCTCTGTCGAGCCGTCTAGATCATCCTTTCATTCGTGTCTCCTCTCTTCATCCCCATCGTGCCTTCTCCCAAAAGCTCGCAAAACCAACAACTTTCAGACACACACGAACGAGTAACATCTCTCCCATTGGATAAAGTCCCGTTATCTTAATATACCTGTAAAAGCTCTTTGGATTATCCTTCACTTTGACTGCCAAGGCAACCTCATGTCTTCTTTTAGCCCTCTTGATTTCTTTCTTAAGTTTTTTCTTGCACTTCTTATACTCCTCAAGCACTTTATTGACTCCCTGCTTCCTATACACGTCATACAACTCCCTCTTCTTCTTTATCAGAGTTGCAATATCCCCAAAACAGTACAGATCATGCCCTGTTCCCCAGGCACTACATAGGCCAACTTATCCGGGGGTTTCCCACTTCTCTGAGACCTCCGTACCCCCTCACCTAACCCTCCAGGCTCGGAAGCTACTGGGGATACTTCGGGTCTGCATGCCGAATCCTCTCTCGATCCATCACTCGTACCCCTCTGCAACTCAAAGCCCCCTGTCCCGTGTCCAGGCCTCGCTTCCTCTCTTTTAGAGAGTGGAGGGAGCCTGGATTGCAATGTGAAGGGTGGTGGTGGTGGAGACAGAGACGGTAGAGGCATTTAGAGGCTCTTAGATACATTCAGACAAGAGAAGTTAGAGCTGGGAGGGGACAAGGTCAGGTCAGGATTGTTTAGAATAAATAAAACAAAGCTGTTTCCACCAGCTGGAGTGACAGGTAACATGTTTAACATGATGGCGGAGAAAGATGGTGGGGACAAGGAGAATGTGAGGGAAATGTATTTCACTGTAATGAATGCTACGTAAAGAGATGGAGAAACGGTGTTAACCAGAGATTTCAATGGGGATTTTTAGAGATTTGAGCAAAGAAAATGGACGGGCCACAGGGATAGAGCAAGGGAATGATTACCAGGAATGTAAGGGTTAACATATGAGGAGTGTTTGATGGCTGTCAGCCTATACTCGCTGGAGTTTAGGAGGATAAGGGGTGATCTCCTTGAAACCTATCGAATATTGAAAGGCCTAGATAGAGTGGATATGGAGATTATGTTTCCAATAGTGGGGCAGCCTAGGACCAGAGGCATAGCCATGGAAAGAAAACAGAGTGGAGGAGAAATTTCTTAAGCCAGTGGGTCGTGAATCTGTGGAACTGATTGTCAAAGAAAATTGTGGAGGCCATGACATTGAGTATATTTAAAGTGGAGATTGATAGGTACTTAATTAGTGAGGGCATCAAGGGTTACAGGGAGAAGGCAGGAGAATGGGGTTGAGAAAGTTAATAAGTCAGCCATGATGGAATGGCAGAGCACACTCAGTAGGCCGAAAGACCTAACTCTGCTCTGAGGTCCTATGGTCCTAAAGTTGAATGGGTCAGAAGTGAGTTGGCACACACACACGATGAACTGAAAGTCCACCTGAAAGCATTTAATTTGCCAGGATTGTGCTTCCAGCAAAACAACACCACAAATCTCACTGATCCTTATCCCCTCTTCCCATGGAACGACCAGACAGCTGTTTCTGAATGATAGAGGGAGAGGAGTACTCAAACTCTCTGTGAATCAGATGTTCCAGCTGCTGATGGACCTGTCCTACAGTCAGAGAGTGATACTATTCACATGTTGATGTCAAAAGAGATGGCAAACGGGCCCAAGTCAAAGGCAAAGTGCTTCTTCACTGGAAAAGCTCGAACATTAGTTTTATTTGTCACGTGTACATGGAAACATACAGTGAAATGCGTTATTTATGTCAAATCAAATCAGCCAGACTTGTTTTGGGCAGCCCGCAAGTGTTGCCACACTTCTGGCGCCAACAGAACATCTCCACAACTCATGAATCCAAACACTTACTTCTTTGGAAATGTCAGAGGAAACTGGAGTACCCAGAGTAAGCCCAGGCCATCACGGGGAGGATATACAAGCTCTTTCCAGACAGTGGTAGGAATCAAACCACGGTCTTAATCTGTTACACTACGGTGCCTGCCAAGATCAATGTGTGTAAACATATAGCTTCTCCATTTCAGGGTCTTAATGTCAGGGCAAGAGGCACTTCAGAATCATGTCACCTTTATAATTCTTTGAAATACTGTTCTTACAATTTGCAGAGCCATCTCACAAGACCCAAAATAGAATGAGCAGATCAATAATCCTGTCATTATAACGTTGCTAGATATTTTTTGTGAAATTAAAACTCCTGTGCAACATCCTGTACTCCTTCCCCAATCTACCCTTGTTCTAGAGATGTTTTCACACTCCTCAATGTTCCTACAGTCTGTGTAATAATTACTTATCCACATACTTTCAGGAAGAATTTTAATGCTCAGCCATCAGTATGATTGCCATGCTCTGAAGTGCAATGAAAACACTTTGAAATTTAGCAGTAGAAATTGTGGAGGCATTAGCAATGATCTTTCAAAAATCATTAGACTCTGACATGCTGGCAGAGGACTGGAAAATTGCAAATGTACCCTACTCTTTGAGAAAGGAGAAAGGCAGCAGAAAGGAAATTACAGGCCAGTTAGCCTGACCTCAGTGGTTGAGAAGATGTTGGAGTCAATTAAGGATTATGTTATTGAGTACTTGGTGACACAGGACAAGATAGGGCAAAGTCAGTATGGTTTCCTCAAGGGAAAATCTTGCCTGACAAACCAGATGGAATTCTTTGAGGAGGTTACAAGTCGGATAGGTAAAGGGGATGCAGTGGATGTTGTATATTTGGATTTTCAGAAGGCCTTGGACAAAGTGCCACACATGAGGCTGCTTACCAAGTTAAGAGCCCATGGTATTACAGAAGAGTCACTAGCATGGCGAGAGCGTTGGCTGATTTGTATGCTCTAACCATGAGGCAGCATGTGGGAATAAAAAGATCCTTTTCTGGTTGGCTACCAGTGACTAATGGTGTTCTGCAGGGGTTGGTGTTGGGGACCCTTCTTTTTATGCTGTACTAATGATTTAGATGATGGAATAGATGGCTTTTTTGCCAAGTTTGCAGATGATACCAAGATTGGTAAGAGAGGCAGGTGGTCTTTTATTGGCTCTCCTCCATTATGTCATGTTTAATTTTAGAGAAAATAAGAAGTCGGACATTTGATACATCCTTTAAATTCGAGCAAATCTCGCAACCGTTTATCCAATATTTTCGTTTAATTTGATTTATTACTCCTTCAATCTTTTGTTTTCGAAGTTTTAGATTTGATCAGATAATCTTTCTTTCTTTTTTTTGGTCGTATCCTCAAAATGGACTGCCCAGTCCCTCTTTTTCTGTTGTTTTTATATAGTGTAGTGGTTTCTTTTTCTCTTCATTTAAAACTCAATGTTTTTTCTCTTCTCTTCATAAACTGATAAGAGGAGAATTGCTATTTTCATTTTTTTAATTATATATTTTATGCTAGTTTAACAATATCTATAATTTTGACAATGTCTATCTTAATCTCAGTTTATATTTTTTACTGATATATATATATTTGAGATAATTCTCCTCTTGATTGTATTTATGCTCCTTTTAAATCAATAAAAAGATTAATAAAGAAGAGAGGCAGGTGGTTTTGAGGAAATGGAAGGCTGCAGAGATTTAGACAGATTAGGAGAATGGACAATAAAGGGGCAAGTGAAATACAATACTGGAAAATGCATGGTCATGCACTTTAGTTGTAGAGATAAATCTGCAAACTATTTTTTAAATGGGGAGAAAATTCAAAAATTTGAGATGTAAAGAGACTTGGGGGGTCCTTGTGCAGAACAACGTAAAGGTTAACTTGCAGGTAGAGTCAGTGTTGAGGAATGCAAATGCTGTGTTAGATTACAACAGGAAATAGAAAAGGCGTGTCAAAAGAGCAATGTTATCTTAGTCATGGGAGATTTTAACATGCAGGTCAATTGGGAAAATCAGGTTGGTAATGGACCTCAAGAGACTGAGTTTGTTGATTGCTTAAGAGATGGTTTTCTAGAGCAGTTTGTCATTGAGCCTACTAGGGGATCAGCTATACTGGACTGGGTGTTATGTAATGAATTGGAGGCAATTAGTGAGCTTAAGGTAAAAGAACCCTTAGGAACCAGTGATCACAATCTGATTGAGTTCAACTTGAAATTTGATAGGGCGAAAGTAAAGTCTGATGTAGCAGTACTTCAGTGGAGTAAGGGAAATGACAGTGGTCTGAGAGAGGAGTTGGCCAAAGTAAACTGGAAGGAGCTGCTGGCAGGGACATCAGCACATCGGCAATGGTGTGCGTTTCTGGGAAAAATGAGGAAGGTGCAGGATAAATGTATTCCAAAAATGAAGAAATACTCAAATGGTAAAATACTACAACTATGGCTGACAAGGGAAGTCAAAGCTATTGTAAAAGCAAAAGAAAGGACGGACAAAAAGAAAAAAATAGTGGGAAGATAGATGATTGGGAAGTTTTTAAAAACCTACAGAGAGCAACTAAAAAAATCATTAGGAGGGAAAAGATGACACAGGACAAGATAGTACAAAGTCAGCATGGTTTCCTTCAGGGAAAATTCTGTCCTATGAACCTGTTGGAATTCTTTGAGGAGATTACAAGTAAGATAGATAAAGGGGATGCAGTGGATGTTGTACATTTGGACTTTCAGAAGGATTTTGATAAGGTGCCATACATGAGGCTACTTACCAAGTTAATAGCCCATGGTATTACAGGAAAGTTACTGGCATGCTTAGAGCATTGTCTGATTGGTAGAAAGCAGCCAGTGGGAATAAAAGGATCCTTTTCTGGTTGGCTGCCAGTGACTAGTGGTGTTTCACAGGGGTCGGTGTTGGGACCACTTCTCTTTATGCTGTATATAAGAGATTTGGATGGTGGAATAGATGGCTTTGTTGCCAAGCTTGCAGATGATATGAAGATTGGTGGAGGGGCAGGTAGTGTTGAGCAAACAGGTCGGATGCAGATAGACTTACTCAGGTTAGGAGAATGGGCAAGAAAGTGGTAAATTAAATACAATGTTGGAAAATGCATGATCATGCACTTTGTTAGTAGAAATAAATATGTGGACTATTTTCTAAAAGGGGAGAAAATCCAAAAATCTGAGATGCAGAGGGACTTGGGAGTCCTTGTGCTGAACACCCTGAAGGTTAACTTGCAAGTTGAGTCGGTGGTGAGGAAGGCAAATGCCATGTTAGCATTCATTTCAAGAGATTCAGAATACAAGAGCAAGGATGTGATGCTGAGGCTTTATAAGGCACTGGTGAGGCCTCACACTGAGTATTGTGAACAGTTTTGGACCCCTCATCTTAGAAAAGATGTGCTGGCATTGGAGAGGATCCAGAGGAGGTTCACAAGGATGATTCCAGGAAAGAAAGGGTTAACCTACAAGGAACGTTTGAAAATTTGGGGCCTGTATTTGCTGGAATTCAGAAAGATGAGGGGGATCTCATTGAAACTTTTAAAATGTTGAAAGACCTGGACAGAGTCGATGTGGAAAGGATGTTTTCCATGGTGGGGGAGTCTAGGACAGGAGGGCACAGCCTTAGGATAGAGGGTCATCCACTTAAAAGAGAGATACGGGGAAGTTCCTTTAGCCAAAGGGTTGTGAATTTGTGGAATTGGTTGGAGGCCAAGTCGTTGGGTGTTTTAAGGCAAAGATTGATAGGTTTGTGTTTGGACATGGCATCAGAGGTTACAGGGAGAAGGCTGGGTTGTGCCTTCCCATATTATTTCACAGGACAATATGAAGGCATTTCATTGATTTATTAAGGAATGGCAGATTTCATGGTGGTCTGGTTATTCCGTGACCCGGAGTTCAAGCCTGGAGTCCGGGGTCCCGTCACCTGCTAGTCTGGGTGCAGATACCAAACATCAATTGGAAATCTGAAATCAATGCCCGATATCTGGAGACTGGAGCCCCAGAGTCCTGTCCTGGGTTGGAGGACTGCCCCCACACATGCTTGGTGTGTTGGTTGATATTGGAAATGACACATCTTACTGAATGTTTCTATGTACATGTAATGAGTAAATCTGAATATGAATCTAAAATTCATTCCAATGACAAAACTGATCTAAGCAAATAATTCCCTTTGTATAAAATTCAAATCCCAGAAGACGTGTTTAAATCAGAGACCTTGAAAGCACATGAAACAATGGCTCTCCCTCTAGGTACTGGGAAGCTGCCAGATCTAGCAAGAAACAAAGGTTAACATTCGAAAGAAATCACTCAGGGCAGTGGAATGGGGAAGTCTATTCACGCAGCATGAATAAACTTGTTCAAGAGTCAACAAATTGTGTTTCTGGACAGAGAATGTATTGTTGAGAAAAAAAGTGTCCGTGGGGCTGAAATTAATCAAAATCTTCAGCTTTGATCTGGTTAAAGGTCTTTCCATTCCTGCAGGTTCTTTTCTTCAGTTCAGATCGAATCAACTTGAATGGAGAACATTGTTCTGGTAAGGAACATATTTATATTCCTAATATTGTTGTCAGTGATGTTAGAATAACTTTGTCAGAGAATAAATGCGAGTGAATTGGGAGCGAGGCCATTAGAAAATGATAACGAAGCCTTTATATTTTCACTGTTTCTATAGCTCAGCAGTTTGATTTATTGCAGCAATAGAAATCAGTCCCGAAAATGTTTTTTGCTAATGCCTTGGTAGAGAGTATCTATCTAAGTGACGCAGCTCTGTTAACAAAGGGTAGTCCTGTTTAAATCTGTCCATGGGTAATGAAGGGTTTGGCCCAATACCAAACGTTTTCACTGCAGCGGCAGACATGAGTACAACAGTACGCTTGTCACCATGGTCCAGGTTTACCAACAACATACAAGCTCGTTTGCAAGTCTCTAATCACATTCTAATGTACTCTGCAGTTGAACACTCTAATATATACAATTACTTTGCCTTACTAATGTCAACCTGTCTCTACCGACTACACACTCACCCAGATCAAAAGGTTTTGAATTATAAGCTGAATCTAGGTGATTATTTCTAGACTGAGAGACCAGTAAATACCGAGAGAGCCCTGTATTCTCCAACATTCCACCTCAACTTATTATGCAAAATGCTGCTTTCTTTAATCTTTCTTAATCTTAGACTCATTACCACTCTGACATGTCGATCCATGGCCTCCTCTACTGCCATGATGAGGCCACACTCAGGTTGGAGGAGCAACACTTCATATTCCTAATAACGCTTCCAATTCACGCATAGTCTTAAGTTAACTTTGTGTGTAATTAAAGTTGTATGTCCTAATGTCTAATAAACTGGGCTTTTTGCTTTCAGTAGGAGAGAGAGCGAGAGAGAGAGAGAGAGAGAGATCGGGGTTTGCCAGGACTTCATGCTGGACAAAGTATGGAGCTGTCATCATGTTTCCTGGTAGATATGTTTTTGTAAACATTGGCAGTTTTCTTTTCACTAATTTTACTAATTTTTTGCAAGTTTAACTTTTGATGCACCTAATAAACACCCTTGCACTAAAGTGCGGAGGAATTCCAACCATTTTTCCTTTGGTCGTAAGTCACATATCTAAAACTTTTCCTTGGTCTTACTGATATTGAGTGCAAGGTTGTTGTTACAACACCACTCAACCAGCTGACTGCATGCTACCTTTGCTTTTTTACAGTTTGTCCTATCCTGAATCCCCTTACTCCGGTTCCCATTCTCCTGCCAAATTAGTTTAAATCCTCTACAATAACTCTAACAAACCTGCCCGGGAGAATATTGGTTCCCTTCGGGTTCAGGTACAACCCGTCACTTTTGAACAGGTCATACCTCCCCCAGAAGAGATCCCAATGATCCGAGAACCTGAAGCCCTGCCCCCTGCACCAACTTCTCAGCCACGCATTAATCTGCCAAATCATCCTGTTTCTACCCTCACTCTCACATGGCACAGGCAGCAGTCCAGAAATTACTACCCTGGAGGTCCTTCTTCTCAGCTTTCTTCCTAGCTCTCTAAATTCTCTTTTCAGGACCTCTGCTTTTCCTTCCTATGTCATTGGTTCCAATATGTACCAAGACACCTGGCTGCTCCCCCTCCCTCTCCAAAATGCTGTGGACATAATCTGAGCCATCCCTGACCCTGGCAACATACCATCCGTGTGTCCCATTCACATCCACAGAATGCCTGTTCCTCTGACTAATGAGTCTCCTATCACAACCGCTCCCCTCTTCTCCCTCTTTCCGTTCTGCAGCATGGACCTTTACTCAGTGCCAGTAACCTGGTCTCCATGGCATTCCTCTGAGAGGTCATCCCACACAGCTGTATACTTATTATCGAGGGGAATGGCCACAGGGGTGATCTGTGCTAACCTCCTATTCACATTTTCATTTCTCCTCACAGTCACCCAGACACTCGCCTCCTGCAACTTCAGGGTAACTACTTCCCTGTAACTCTGATCGATGATCTCCTCACTCTCCTGTACAAGCTGAAGACCATCCAGATCGCTAACACGGTCTTCAAGGAGCTGCAGCCGGATGCACTTCGCACAGATGTTTCCTGGGAGAGTCTGGACTCCAGGACTCCAGCATCCGGCATGAAGAACACACAACAACCATTTAAACTACACTAAGTACCCCGACACAGTAAGAAAAAAGGGAAATTTTCAAGTTTACAGCTTATCGAGAGCCAACGCCTCCTTTGAGTCAAAGGCTGACACTCCCACTCTCAACACTGGTCTATTCCCGATAATGGCTGTTCTGCACTTTTATTTACTCCTCTCTGTGCTGCTCCCACCGCTGATTGGGCCGCCGGAATGACACCGAACGCCCGCGAAGCTCTCCTCTTAAATGAGTGCCGCCAACCTGTGAGAAACCTCCTGGCTGTGCGCTACTGGACTGCATAAAGAGGTGCATTTTCATATCTCTGCTCATTCACTAACACAGGCCGTACATAAAACCAGTCAAACACCATACACCAACACACAGTGTTTTATGATGCGTCTCGCATCCAATTTTTAAACACTCGTTCTGTGGGTGTGATTGAAAATCTCGGAATGGTTTACAACATAGAACATAGAACATTACAGCACAGTACAGGCCCTTCAGCCCATGATGTTGTGCCGACCTTTTAACCTGCTCTAAGATCAACCTAACCCTTCCCTCACACATAGTCCTCTATTTTTTTTATCATTCACGTGCTTTTCTATAAGTCTCTACATGTCTCTAATACATTTGCCTGTCCTGCCATCCCTGGCAGGATGTCTCATGCACCCACCACTCTGTGTAAAAAAATTACTTCTGACAACTCCCTTTATACTTTCCTCTAATCATCTTAAAATTATGCCCCATCATTTGAGGGTATTGTTACAGCCCAGGCTATCTATCCCAGCAGCTCACGGCACACCACATCGCTCTTGGCAGAACCAGCAGTGTGGTGAGTGTTGTGAGACTGGTCACAGTCAAAGGGCAGGAGGAATGAGAGTGCCAGCGGGGTGGGCACCCGCCTGTACGTTTGGAAGCAGGCGTGGTGTAGCTGTCACTGTTCATCCACCCGATAGATTTGCGGACTGCACCTTGGCTAATTTCCACACCTGACAACTGTGCTACTCTGGAAGAGCACTGATGATGAAAAGCTGAAGGCAGGGGCAATCTGGATGGCCATTTGTCAGCTGGGGCAGCGACCTACAATGCGAACAGAATTCACTGCCAACAACAGCAGATGGAGCTGTCGGATTACGATAATAAAGCCAGTCAGCTTTACCACCATCTGACCCGCTGCCAACCTAAAATTCAGAAGACCACCCAGGGCAGGAGGTGCCACCTCTCACTACCTAAACCCAATCCCAACATCCACAAGACCAAAGGACACAGGAACGATATCCAGCCGTCAGCCTGAGATGTGTTTGTTCTGAGCTTCAGCTAAAAGCAGTTCCAGCACTGTGGCACTTCCACAGTACTGTACAGAACACTAGACTAGATCACATATCCACGAAATACCGAAGCAGGTTGAGGCTCTTTAGCCTGTAGAGTCTGCTCCACCATTCCATCATGGGCAAAGCTGATTTCCTATCCTTCTCAACCCCATGTTCCTGCCGTCTCCCCGTAACCTTTGACATCCTTACTAATCAAGGACCTATCAACCTCTACTTTAAATATACCACTCTCTGAATACTGAAGCATAACGTAATCTATAGAAAACAACCAGCCCTTTCTTCTACTATCTCTCAATGATCATCCTTTCCTGACATGCCCTTGGCTGAATGGTTGATGACACTGGAACTTAGAAGAATAACGGAGGATCTCATTGAAACTTACTGAATGTTGAAAGACCTAGCCCTAGATAGAGTGGATGTGGAGAGGATGTTTCCTATAGTGGGGGAGTCTAGGACCAGAGGGCACAGATAGAATGGATGTGGAGAGGATGTTTCCTATAGTGGGGAGTCTAGGACCAGAGGACACAGATAGAGTGGATGTGGAGAGGATGTTTCCTATAGTGGGGAGTCTAGGACCGGAGGGCACAGATAGAGTGGATGTGGAGAGGATGTTTCCTATAGTGGGGGAGTCTAGGACCAGAGGACACAGATAGAGTGGATGTGGAGAGGATGTTTCCTATAGTGGGGGAGTCTAGGACCAGAGGGCACAGATAGAGTGGATGTGGAGAGGATGTTTCCTACAATGGGGGAGTCAGAGAACAGAGGGCACAGGCTCGGAGCAGAGGGATGCCCATTAGAAAAGAAATGAGGAGGAATTTCTTTAGCCGGAGGACAGGGATTCTGTGGAATTTATTGTCACAGAGGGTGTGGAGCCCAAGTCGTATATTTAGAGTGAAGGTTGATAGGTTCTGGATTAATAAGGGTGTAAAAGATTGTGGGGAGAAGGAAGGAGAACGGAGTTGAGAGGGATAATAAGTCATCCATGAAGGAATGTCAAAACAAGTTGATTGACCGAATGGCGTTATTCTGCTCCTATGTCTTACAGTCTGTGACAGCACTTCTGGTTTGCAACTTTTACAAACCTGGGCTCATATTTTTTATGGTATTTGATGCAATCGTTCTGCTTATTCAGCTGCCGCGGCTATGGCCTTGTAATATTTCCTCCTTTATTCTCAGAAAAATATTTTCTTTTCATGGCGTATAAGAAGACAGCAGAAAATCATTCAAACTGGCATGCTAGGCCAAAATTGGATTTCATTGTACTTGACAATAGCTCAATATGCAGACTTTAAAAATCCCTTTCTGACTGGTTATGGTTCAGTAGGCAGCAACTCTGCACCTGAATGGTCCTTGTGTGTTTGAGACCTGGATCCAGTGACTAGTGGTGTTCCACTGGGACCATACTGGTTTTGCTACTTCTCTTGTGTTAATAATCTGCACGACAGAATTGATGGCTTTGTGGACAAGTCTGCAGGTAACACAAAGATCAGTGGAGAAGCAGGCAGTGTTGTGGATCTCACCCAGTCCATCATGGGTAAAGCCCTCTCACCATTGAGCTCATCTACGAGGAGTGCTGTTTCAGGAAAGGGAAAGCAGCATTCGTCATCAAGGACTCTCACCATCCAGCCTTGCTCTCTTCTCATTGCCGCCATCAGGTAGGACATACAGGAGCCTCAGGAACAGTTACCACCCCTCAGCCATCAGGCTCTCGAACCAGAGAGTATAACTTCACTCGCCCCAACATTGAAATGTTCCCACAACCTATGGACTCACTTTCAAGGACTCTTCATCTCATGTTCTCGATATTGTTGCTTATTTATTTATTATTATAATTGTGTTTTTTTCTTTTTCCTTTTTCTGTTTGTACAGTTAGTTGTCTTTTATACATTGGTTGTTTGTCCTGTTGTGTGTGGTCTTCCACTGATTCTATTGTATTTCTTTGTATTTACTGTGAATGCCCACAAGAAAACAAATCTCAGCATATGATAACATATATGTACTTGGACAATAAATTTACTCTGAACTTTCAACAGTGGTTGGTCTCAGTGCGTCGGGTGGTTGGTCTCACTGTGTCGGGTGGTTGGTCTCACTGTGTCGGGTCGTTGGTCTCACTGTGTCGGGTGGTTGGTCTCACTGTGTGGGGTGGTTGGTCTCACTGTGTCGGATGGTTGGTCTCACTGTGTCGGGTCGTTGGTCTCACTGTGTCGGGTGGTTGGTCTCACTGTGTCGGGTGGTTGGTCTCAGTGCGTCGGGTGGTTGGTCTCACTGTGTCGGGTGGTTGGTCTCACTGTGTCGGGTCGTTGGTCTCACTGTGTCGGATCGTTGGTCTCACTGTGTCGGATCGTTGGTCTCACTGTGTCGGGTGGTTGGTCTCACTGTGTCGGGTGGTTGGTCTCACTGTGTCGGATCGTTGGTCTCACTGTGTCGGGTCGTTGGACTCACTGCGTCGGGTGGTTGGTCTCACTGTGTCGGGTCGTTGGTCTCACTGTGTCGGGTGGTTGGTCTCAGTGCGTCGGGTGGTTGGTCTCACTGTGTAGGGTGGTTGGTCTCACTGTGTCGGGTGGTTGGTCTCACTGTGTCGGGTCGTTGGTCTCAGTGCGTCGGGTGGTTGGTCTCACTGTGTAGGGTGGTTGGTCTCACTGTGTCGGATCGTTGGTCTCACTGTGTCGGGTGGTTGGTCTCACTGTGTCGGGTGGTTGGTCTCACTGTGTCGGGTGGTTGGTCTCAGTGCGTCGGGTGGTTGGTCTCACTGTGTAGGGTGGTTGGTCTCACTGCGTCGGGTGGTTGGTCTCACTGTGTCGGGTGGTTGGTCTCACTGTGTAGGGTGGTTGGTCTCACTGTGTCGGGTGGTTGGACTCACTGTGTCGGGTGGTTGGTCTCAGTGCGTCGGGTGGTTGGTCTCAGTGCGTCGGGTGGTTGGTCTCACTGCGTCGGGTGGTTGGTCTCACTGCGTCGGGTGGTTGGTCTCACTGTGTCGGGTGGTTGGTCTCACTGCGTCGGGTGGTTGGTCTCACTGTGTAGGGTGGTTGGTCTCACTGCGTCGGATGGTTGGTCTCACTGCGTCGGGTGGTTGGTCTCACTGTGTCGGGTGGTTGGACTCACTGTGTCGGGTGGTTGGTCTCAGTGCGTCGGGTGGTTGGTCTCACTGTGTCGGGTCGTTGGTCTCAGTGCGTCGGGTGGTTGGTCTCACTGTGTAGGGTGGTTGGTCTCACTGTGTCGGATCGTTGGTCTCACTGTGTCGGGTGGTTGGTCTCACTGTGTCGGGTCGTTGGTCTCACTGTGTCGGGTGGTTGGTCTCAGTGCGTCGGGTGGTTGGTCTCACTGTGTAGGGTGGTTGGTCTCAGTGCGTCGGGTGGTTGGTCTCACTGTGTCGGGTGGTTGGTCTCACTGTGTCGGGTGGTTGGTCTCACTGTGTCGGATCGTTGGTCTCACTGTGTCGGGTGGTTGGTCTCACTGCGTCGGGTGGTTGGTCTCACTGTGTAGGGTGGTTGGTCTCACTGTGTCGGGTGGTTGGTCTCACTGTGTCGGGTGGTTGGTCTCACTGTGTAGGGTGGTTGGACTCACTGTATCAGGTCGTTGGTCTCACTGTGTCGGGTGGTTGGTCTCACTGTGTCGGGTCGTTGGACTCACTGCGTCGGGTGGTTGGTCTCACTGCGTCGGGTGGTTGGTCTCACTGTGTCGGGTGGTTGGTCTCACTGTGTCGGATGGTTGGACTCACTGTGTCGGGTGGTTGGTCTCACTGTGTAGGGTGGTTGGACTCACTGTATCAGGTCGTTGGTCTCACTGTGTCGGGTGGTTGGTCTCACTGCGTCGGGTCGTTGGACTCACTGCGTCGGGTGGTTGGTCTCACTGTGTCGGGTCGTTGGACTCACTGCGTCGGGTGGTTGGTCTCACTGCGTCGGGTGGTTGGTCTCACTGGGTCGGGTGGTTGGTCTCACTGGGTCGGGTGGTTGGACTCATTGGCACTCAGAAGGCAGGAGATTGGGGCTGAGAGGAAATTGGATCAGCCATGATGAAATGGCGGAGCAGACTCGATGGGCCAAATGGCCTAATTCTGCTCCTGCCACACACATCAAAGTTGCTGGTGAACGCAGCAGACCAGGCAGCATCTCTAAGAGGAGGTACAGTCAATGTTTCAGGCCGAGACCGTTCGTTAGTCCTGACAAAGGGTCTCGGCCTGAAACATCGACTGTACCTCCTCCTAGAGATGCTGCCTGGCCTGCTGCGTTCACCAGCAACTTTGATGTGTGTTGCTTGAATTTCCAGCATCTGCAGAATTCCTCGTTTTTGCGTAATTCTGCTCCTGTATGGTTTAAGAAGGCAATGACAAGCCACTAATGTGAAAAGAACAATCATGGCCGTGTAAAGACATGATGTGATCACCCACATCAAACAACATGACACATACCGAAGGAACGAGAGAACGATTGATGGACTTCAGTTTTACCCTTTCACCCTGACGCCACTCTTGGTCAATTGCTAACCTGATGCCATGTCCTTGTTGGTCAATATTTGGACTCAGACTATGATGATGTCTGGAGCTCAGATTCCAGTTGAACACAATCTGGGCTTCAGAGAAAGGGTGAGAATGGAGGATTTGCTTTATTTGTTATCTGTGCAACAAAATATAAAGTGAACTGCGTCATTTTGCATCAACAACCAATGCAGTCTGAGTATTATGCTGGGGGCAGTTAGCAAGTGTTGCCACGCTTCGAGTGTCAAGAGAGCATGCCCACCACTGAACCTCACCTGTACATCATTGGAATGTGGGAGGAAATTGTTCTCCATATGATCACAGGGAGAATGTATGAACTTCTTACAGCGGCGGTTATTGAACCATAAGTTTATAGCCGGCATTGTATCGTGTAACGCCAGCTGTTATGCTGCCCTGGCAAGTGGAAGATTATTGACAAGTGATGGTTAACAGCACTGTCAACGAGAACTCCACTCCTCTGCTGGGGATGGATTGGGAGCAGTGTGCTATTCAGGCAAATGTAATTGTTTTGTCTTGTATGGGTAAATCAAAACGGGGCAGTTCTTCAACTTATCAGTTAGACACCAGCATTGAGACTGTCAGAAACAGCTTGGCTGGAGCCTCAGTTATTTACACCAGAGATGCAATATCTCAACTGTATCTTGCACAGAGCGAAACTCCCACCACACCATGCTGGCACATCTGGTTGGAATTTTTGTGATGTCATTCTTCAGTGGTTTGATTGTGGCACGACTGCGCAGGGGCGTGGGCGTCAGTGAGTTAGACCAGTGGGAACAATTTAAAAAGAAGACGGCTTTATAGAGTGTCGTCAAAGTAGAGGGAGTCAGAGTAGGACTGCTTTGGCTCAACGAGGCTTCAGCGATAACGGTCACCTCACTACAGGAAGGATGTGGAAACCATAGAAAGGGTGCAGAGGAGATTTACAAGGATGTTTCCTGGATTGGGGAGCATGCCTTATGAGAATAGGTTGAGTGAACTTTTTCTCCTTTTCTCCTTGGAGTGACGGAGGATGAGAGGTGACCTGATAGAGGTGTATCAGATGATGAGAGGCATTGATCGTGCAGATAGTCAGAGGCTTTTTCTCAGGGCTGAAATGCCTAACATCATGGCAAACACAGGTTTATGGTGCTTTAAGTAGGTACAGAGGAGATGTCAGGGGTAAGTTTTTTACTCAGAGAGTGGTGAGTGCGTGGAATGGGCTGCCGGTGACAGTGGTGGAGGCGGATACAATAGGGTCTTTTAAGAGACTCCTGGACAGGTACATGGAGCTCAGAAAAATAGAGAGCTATGGGTAACCCGAGGTAATTTCTAAAATAAGTACAAATTTGGCACAGCATTGTGGGCCGCAGGGCCTTTATTCTACTGTAGGTTTTCTATGTTTTTACATTTCTCTTTCTGGACCTGCATTGAAGCCCAATTCTTACAGGTTTTTAACTAGTGCTAACTAGTCATCATACACAGCTCTTGCTGTAGGTTGTCATTTATAGATACAAAAGTAATAACTACAGTTAGACAGGAACCTTTCCCAATGCCCAAATAATTTTCTAATAATTATAAAGGAACTATTACACCCTCAGGGTGAAACATCAGATCGGCATAATGAATGAATCTGAACAAAGTTGAAACTGTCAATAAAACCAAATCAATTCTGAAAAACTAAATATGTGTTTGAATTTCTCTGGAGGAACAAACAGTGGGGGTCCCAACAATTATGTTCCCTTTTGCAACCCCTCACTGAGGGAACCCTCTCGGTCATCGTAATATAAAACCATATTAGGCCACTCAGCCCAGAGTCGGTTCTGCTGTTCCAGCATGACTGATCCCAGATCCCACTCAACCCCTGACACCCCCCGACAACCCCCGCCATGTCCTTTGATGCCCTGACCGATCAGGAAACGATCAACTTCTGCCCTAAGTATACCGACAGATTTGGTCTCCACCACGATCTGTGGCAGAGCATTCCAGAGATTTACTACTCACTGGCTAAAAAAATTCCTCCTTATCTCTGTTCTAAAGGATCACCCCTCAATTTTGAGGCTGTACCCCCTAGTTCTGGATACCCCACCAGAGGAAACTCCACATCCATTGTATTTAGTCCTTTCAACCTTTGGTAGTTTTCCATGAGATCCCCCACACTCTTCTGAATTCCAGTGAGTACAGGCCTAAAGCTGCCAAACACTTCTCATATGTTAACCCTTTCATTCCTGAAATCATCCTCGTGAACCTCCACGAGACTCTCTCCATTGACAACACATTCTTTCTGAGATATGGGGGCCCAAAACTGTTGACAATACTTCAAGTGTAGCCTGACTAGTGTCTTCTCAATACTTAGAATTATCTCCTTGCTTTTATATTCTATTCCCCTTGAAATAAATGTCAACATTGCATTTGCCTTCTTTACCACAGACTCAACCTGTAAATTATCCTTCTGGGAGTCTTGCACAAGGAATCCTACATCCCTCTGCATCTCTGATGTTTGAACCTTCTCCCTATTTATATAATAGTCCACACTATTGTTCCTTTAAGAAAAATTCATTCTACATTTCCAACACTGCATTCCATCTGCACGTTTTGTTCCCATTCTTCCAATTTGTCAAAGTCCTGCTGTAAGCACATTGCTTCCTCAGCACTACCTACTCCTGCACCTATCTTCGTATCATCCACAAACTTTGCCACAATGCTATCAATTCCATTATCCAAATTATTGACAAACTGTGAAAAGTAGCAGTCCCAATACTGACTCCTGAGGAACAACACTAGTCACTGACAGCCAACCAGAAAAGGCCCCCTTTATTCCCACGCACTGCCTCTTGCCTGTCAGCCATTCATTTATCCATGCCAGTATCTTTCCTGTAAAGCCATTGGATTTTATCTTGTTAAGCAGCCTCAGGTGTGGCACCTTATCAAACGCCTTCCGAAAATCCAAGTAAATGACATCCACTGCCTCTCCTTTGTCACCCTGCTTGTTACTTCCTCGAATAACTCTAACAGATTTGTCAGGCAAGACTTCCCTTCACAGAAACCATGCTGACTTTGACTTACTTTATCATTAGTCTCCAAGTGCCCAGAAATCTCATCCTTAATAATAGACTCCAACACTTTCCCAACCACTGAGATTAGGCTAATGTGCCTATAATTTCCTTTCTTTTGCCTTCCTCACTTCTTAAAGAGTAGAGTGACATCTGCAATCTTCCAGAATTCTGACATGTGCCAGAATCAAGTCATTCTTGAAAGTTCCTGACCAAGGCATCCATTACCTCTTCAGCAACCTCTCTCAGGATTCTGGGATGTATGCCATCTGGCCCAAGTGACTTACCCACATTAAGACCTTTGAGCTTGCCTCATAGTTTTTCCTTTGTAATAGCAAAGGCACTTACTCCTGCTCCCTGACACTCACGGACCTCTGGCACACTGCTAGTGTCTTCCACAGTGAAGACAGATGCAAAGTACTCAGTAAGTTCATCTGCCATTTCTTTGTCCCCCATTACTACCTCACCAGCATCATTTTCCAGCGGTCCAATATCAACTTTCAACTCCTTTTTACTCTTTATACAACTGAAAAACTTTTGGTATTCTGCTTTATATTATTGGCTAGTCTCCCCTCATATTTCATCTTTTCCCTTCTTTAGTTGGACTTTTTTAGTTGCACTTGTTGTATTTTAAAAACTTCCCCATCACCCAACTTCCCACCAACTTTTGCTACCTTATATGCCCTTTCTTTGGCTTTTATGCAGTCCTTAACTTCCCTCGACAGTCACAGTTGCCAACCCCTGCCATTTGAGAACTTCTTCCTCTGTGGGACACATCTATCCTGTGCCATGTGAACTATTCAGAGAAACTTCAGCCACTTCTGCTCTGCAATTAACCCTGCCAGTATGCTCCTCCAATCCACTTGGGCAAGCTCCTCTCTCATGCCTTTGTTCCATTGCGATACTGATACTTACGCTCTCCCTCTCAAATTGCAGTATGAATTCAATCATATTTTAAAGGTGGCACCATTACTGGTGACTCTGCACGTGCTCTCCCGAGCAAACTGCCCTCTCCACTATCCTATATCCGAGAAACCCTCCTAAACCTTCAATTCAGAAAGATAAAGAGCAACAACACCCTGGCGAAGCTACTGACCGAGCTGGAGACCACCGCGCCAGAACTGCTTCTTAAACTCTGGACTGCACCTGGACCCGACAAACGAGGCCCACCACGTTCCCGGAGACCCGCGGTCTGCTACCGTGCCGGAGTGGTTGGAGACACGGCCCATTCCGACCAGCACCTTTCCGGAGCAGACGACCACACAGAAGTAAGACTGCTGAACAGATCCTGACCCGGATCTGGGCTGTATCCTCCAAATATCCAGACCTGCCTCTCGGTTTTTTTGCACTACCTTACTTCCCATTTTTCTATTTTCTATTTATGATTTATAATTTAAATTTTTAATGTTTACTAATCTTAACTATTTTTAATATTTTTAATATTTAATATTTGTAATCCAGGGAGTGTGAAGCGCAGAATCAAATATCGCTGTGATGATTGTATGTTCTAGTACCAATTGTTTGGCGACAATAAAGTATAAAGTATATTATGATCACTACCTCCTAAGGGTTCCCTGATCAGATCTGGGTTACTGCACTACACCCACTCTGAGATAGCCTTTCCCCAAGCAGTCTCAAGCACACGCTGCTCTAAAAAGCCACCTCATAGGCATTCAACAAATTCCCTCTGTTGCGATCCGACACTAACTCGATTCTCCAATCCTCTTGTATATCGAAGACCCCATTACAACTAGTTCCCTTTGAAAACTCAACCCCACATCTTGGCTACTATTTAGAGGCCTATATGTGATTCTCATAATGTTTTTTTTCACCCTTGCAATTTCTTAACTCCACCCACAAAGATTCAACACTCTCTGACCCAATGTCATCTCTTTCTAAAGATATAATTCCATCTCTTACTAACAGAGCCACACCACCGCCTCTGCATTCCTGCCTGTCCTTCCAGTACAAAGTATATCCTTTAATGTTAAGCTCTCAACGATGGCCTTCTTTCAGCCACAACTCAGTGATGCCCACAACGTCATACCGACCAATCTTTAATTGCACCGTGAGTTCATCCACCTTATTCCGAATGCTATATGCATTTACCTTCAGTCCTGCATTCTTCACCCTTTTTAATTTTGCCTCTGTGGAACAATTTAACTCTTTGCTCTGTCTCCATTTGTACCCAATCATTGGCTTGTCCTTCCTTACATTCATGTTACACTCATCATCTACTCATAAACCTGCTGGCTCATCCTCAGTTCTATTATCATGGTTCCCATCCCCTGGCAATATTAGTTTAAGCCACTCCCAACAGTTCAGGTAAATCTGCCTGCAAGAATATTGGTCCCCCTCAGATTCAAGTGCAAACCATCCTTTTTGTACAAGTCACACCTGCCCGTGAAGAGGTCCCAATTATCCAGAAATCTGAATCCCTGTCCCCTGCTCCAATTCTTCAGCCACTTATTTATCTGCCACCTCATTCTATTCCTGTCCTCACTGTGGTGAGGTACAGGCAGCAATCCTGAGATTACTACTTTTGAGGTCCTGTTTCTCAGCTTCCTTCCTAACTCTCTGTATTCTGTTTTCAGGACCTCCTCCCTCTTTCTTCCTACGTCGTTGGTTCCATGACTTCCAGCTGCTCACCCTCCCTTTTCAGGATATTGTGGATCTGTTCAGAAACATCATGAACCCTGGCACCTGGGGAACCAGAGTGTTAGAGCAGACAGTGAGGTGGAGGAGGATAAAGGTCATGCGAGGACTGCATGTATAGACAGAAATCAAAGGTTTGTACATGATAGAAACGTTCTCAGGTCCATCTATTTCAATGCAAGGAGTATTGTAAGTAAGGCAGATGAGTTTAGGGTGTGAATTGGCACGTGGGATTACGACAGTATTGCTATTAGTGAGACTTGGTTGCAGGAGGGGCAGGACTGGTAGCTTAATGTTGCGGGGTTCTGTTGTTTCAGACATGATAGAGGGGGAGGGATGAAAAGGGGAGGAATGGCATTACTAGTCAGGGAAAATATCACAGCTGTGTGTAGATAGGACAGCCCGGAGGGCTTGTCTACAGAGGCCATACGGGTGGAGCTGAGGAACAGGAAAGGTGTGACCACACTAATAGGGTTGTATTATAGACCACCCAATAGTCAGAGAGATTTGGAGAGTAAATCTGCAGAGAGATAGCAGACCTATGTAAGAAACAGAAAGTTGTAATAGTAGGGGATTTTAACTTTCCACATATTGACTGGGACTCCCACACTGTGAAAGGGCTAGATGGCTTGGAATTTGTCAAATGTGTTCAGGAAAGTTTTCTAAATCAATACATAGAGGTACCAACGAGAGAGGATGCAATACTTGATCTCCTATTAGGGAACCAGACAGGTCAGGTGACAGAAGTATGGGTAGGCAAACATTTTGGGTCCAGTGACCATAATGTCATTAGTTTTAAGTTAGTTATGGATAAGGATAGGTCTGGTCCTCGAGTTGAGGTTCTAAATTGGAGAAGGGCCAATTTTGTGGAAATGAGAAAGGATCTAGGAAGAGTGGATTGGGATAAGTTGTTTTCTGGCAAGGATATGTTCAGTAAGTGGAAGGCCTTCAAAGGCGAAATTTTGAGAGTGCAGAGTTTGCATGTTCCTGCCAGGATGAAAGGCAAAGTTAACAAGCATAGGGAACCCTGGTTTTCAAAGGGTATTGGCAATCTGGTTAACAAAAAGACAGAGGTGTATAGCAGGTATAGGCAACAAGGAACAAATGAGGTAGTTGAAGAGTGTAGAAAATGTAAGAAAATACTAAAGAAGAAAATCAGGAAGGTAAAAAGAAGACATGAGGTTGCTTTGACAGGTAATGTGAAGGTAAACCCAAAGGGTTTCTACAAGTATATTAAGAGTAAAAGGATAATAAGGGACAAAATTGGTCCCCTAAAAGATCAGAGTGGTCGTCTATGTGTGGAGCCTCAACAGATGGGGGAGATCTTAAACAGTTTTTTTGCATCAGTATTTACTCAGGAAACTGGCATAGCGTATATGGAAGGAAGGGAAACAAGCAGCAGTGTCATGGAACATACGGAGATTAAAGAGGAGGAGGTGCTTGCTGCCTTACAGTGAATAAAGGTCGATAAATCCCCTGGGCCTGACATGATATTTCCTCAGACCCTGAGAGAGACTAGTGTAGAAATTGCAGGGGCCCTGGCAGAAATATTTAGAATGTCCTTAGCCACAGGTGCGGTGCCGGAGGACTGGAGGGTAGCTCATGTTGTTCCGTTGTTTAAAAAAGGCACCAAAAGTAAACCAGGTAATTACAGGCCAATGAGCCTGACATCAGTAGTAGGTAAATTATTGGAAGGAATTCTGAGAGATCGGATATACAAGTATTTGGACAACCACAGGCTGATTAAGGATAGTCAGCATGGCTTTGTGCATGGTAGATCATGTTTAACGAATCTTGTAGAGTTTTTCAAGGAGGTTACCAAGAAAGTAGATGAAAGAAAGGCTGTGGATGTTGTCTACATGGACTTTACTAAGGCCTTTGACAAGGTCCCACATGAGAGATTAGTTCAGAAGGTTCAGACACAAGGTATCCACGGAGAGGTTGTAAACTGGATTCGAAATTGGCTGTGCGGGAGAAGACAGAGAGTGGTAGTGGATGATTGCTTCTCAGACTGGAGGCCTGTGATTAGTGGTGTGCCTCAGGGATCTGTGCTGGGACCATTGTTGTTTGTTGTCTATATCAATGATCTAGATGATAACATAGTAAATTGGATCAGCAAGTTTGCTGATGACACTAAGATAGGAGGCCTTGTGGACAGCGAGGAAGGCTTTCAAAGCTTGCAGAGGGATCTGGACCAACTGGAAAAATGGGCCAGAAAATGGCAGATGGAATTTAATGCAGACAAGTGTGAGGTGTTGCATTTTGGAAGGACAAACCAACATACACATACACAGTAAATGGTAGGGTACTGGTAGGGCAATGGTGGGGTGCGGAAGAACAAACGGATCTGGGAGTTCAGATACATAATTCCCTGAAAGTGGTGTCACAAATAGACAGTGTTGTAAGGAAGGCTTTTGGCATCCTGGCATTCATAAATCAAAGTACTGAGTATAGGAGTTGGGATGTTATGGGGAGGTTGTATAAGACATTGGTGAGGCCAAATTTGGAGTATTGTGTATAGTTCTGGTCACCTAACTATAGGAAGGATATCAGTAAGATTGAAAGAGTGCAGAGAAGATTTACTAGGATGCTGCCAGGTCTTCAGGAGCTGAGTTACAGAGAAAGATTGAACAGGTTAGGACTTTATTCCTTGGAGCATAGAAGAATGAGGGGGGATTTGATAGAGGTTTACAAAATTATGAGGGGTATAGACAGAGTAAATGTGAGTAGGCTCTTTCCACTTAGATTAGGAGAGATAAATATGAGAGGACATGGCTTTAGTGTGAAAGGGGAAAGGTTTAGGGGAAACATTAGGGGGACCTTCTTCACTCAGAGAGTGGTGGGAGTGTGGAACGAGCTGCCATTTGACGTGGTAAATGCGGGCTCACTCTGAGGTTTTAAGAACAAATTGGATAGATACATGGATGGGAGAGGTCTGGAGGGTTATGGACTAGGTGCAAGTCAATGGGACTAATGGAATAAAGTTTCGGCATAGACTAGAAGGGCTGAACGGCCTGTTTTCTGTGCTGTAGTGTTCTGTGGTTCTATAGTTCTATGTTACTCCACTCTTCAAGAAAGGAGGAAGGCAGCAGAAAGGAAATTATAGACCAGTTAGCCTGACCTCAGTGGTTGGGAAGATGTTGGAGTCAATTGTTAAGGATGAGGTGATGGAGTACTTGGTGACACAGGACAAGATAGGACAAAGTTGGTATGGTTTCCTTCATGGAAAATTCTGCCTGACGAATCAATTGGAATTATTTGAGGAGATTACAAGGTGGTTAGATAAAGGGTATGTAGTGGATGTTGTATATTTGACTTTCAGAATGCTTTTGATAAAGTTAATAGCCCATGGTATTACAGGAAAGTTACTAACGTGGTTAGAGTATTGGCTGATTGGTAGGAGGCAGTGAGTGGGAATAAAAGGATCCTTTCCTGGTTGGCTGCCAGTGACTAGTGGTGTTCAGCAGGAGTCAGTATTGAGACCGCTTCTTTTTATGTTGTGTATAAATGATTTAGATGATGGAATAGATGGCTTTGTTGCCAAATTTGAAGATGATACGAAGATTGGTGGAGGAGCAGGTAGTGTTGAGGAAAGAGGTAGGATGCAAAAGGACTTGGATAGATTAGGAGAATGGGCAAGAATGTGGCAAATGAAATACGATGTTGGAAAATGCATGGTCATGCACTTTGGTAATAGGAATAAATGTGTGGACTATTTTCTAAACGGATATCTCAAATGCATAGGGACTTGGGAGTCCTTGTGCAGAACACTCCGAAGGTTAACTTGCAGATTGAGTCAGTGGTGAGGAAGGCAAATGCCATGTTAGCATTCACTTCAAGAGGTCCAGAATACAAGAGCAGGGATGTGAGGCTGAGGATTTATAAGGCGCTGCTGAGGCCTCACCTTGAGTGTTGTGAACAGTTTTGTGCCCCTCATCTTAGAAAAGATGTGCTGGCATTGGAGGGGGTCCAGAGGAGGTTCACAAGGATGATTCCACGAATGAAAGAGATATCATACGAGGATTGTTTGATAGCTTTGGGTCTATACTCACTGGAATTCAGAAGGCTGAGAGGGAATCTCATTGAAACCTTCTGAATGTTGAAAGGCCTAGACAGAGTGGATGTAGAAACCATGTTTCCAATGGTTGGAGAGTCTCGGACAAGAGGGCACAGCCTCAGGATAGATGGGCACCCTTTCAAAACAGAGAAGCAGAGTAATTTCTTTAGCCAAAGAGTGGTGAACCTGTGAAATTTGTTGCCACAGGCAGCTGTGGAGGCCAGGTCATTGGGTGTATTTAAGGCAAAGATTGACAGGTTCCTGATTGGAATGGCATCAATGGTTACGGGGAGAAGGTTGGCAACTGGGGTTGAGGAGGAGATAGGAAAAAAGGATCAGCCATGATTGAATGGCAGAGCAGACCTGATGGGCCGGATGGCCTAATTCTGCTCTTATATCTTATGGCCTTCTGGTATTATGGAATACTTGTTGCTGAGAGGGACGGTTAGAGGGTTGCTCTCCATGTGCTGACTTTCTCCCTTCTCTCTCTTCACTCACCTATTTATCTGTTTCCTGTAACCTTGGAGTGACTATCTCCGTGTAACTCCTGTCTATCATCTCTTCACCTTTCCTAACAAGCCCAACGTCATCGAGTTGCCGGTCCACTTCTCTAACTTGGTCTCTTAAGAGCTGCATCTTGATGCACTTGGCACTGATGTGGCCATTGGACCAGGTATTTTTTGAAAATTTCAAAATCACAAGAGTGAATTTATAATTTGCATCCATCTCTTGATTTTAGAGACAGAGATTTAAGAATATAATTTTTAATCGATGATCCAGGTGGGATTTTGTTTCAGTGGGGACATATTGTACAGTCTACCTTATGTCGCTAAGTATAACACACAGAGGGTCGTGGCAGAAGACAGGTGCTTTGGCACTGACTCTGTTAGAGAACTGCAACACGTTTCTCACTGTGATTCATGTACATCTGCAGAGGATAGTAATGCAAAAACTTGGTGAAAATAAGTCCATTTTTGCCTGAGATGCAAAATGATAACAGCTGATACCAACACACCTAAGGTGCATGACATTTGTTTCTCCACAATACAAGGAGACAGAAACCAAAATAGTTTCTCTGTTTACACCTCTCACTGCCTCATTAAAGCAACCAACATTATCAAAGAACACACATAAAAAACGCTGGTGAACGCAGCAGACTAGGCAGCATCTATAGGAAGAGGTACAGTCGACATTTCAGGCTGAGACCCTTCGTCGGGATTAACTGAAAGAAGAGATAGTAAGAGATTTGAAAGAGGAAGGGAGAGGGGGAGATCCGGAATGATAGGAGAAGACAGGAGGGGGAGGGATGGAGCCAAGAGCTGGAAAGTTGTTTGGCAAAAGGGATATGAGGCTGGAGAAGGGAGCGGATCATGGGATGGGAGACCTAGGGAGAAAGAAAGGGGGAGGGGAGCCAAGAGGATGGGCAAGGAGTATAGTGAGAGGGACAGAGGGAGAAAAAGGAGAGAGAGAAAAAAAATTAATAATAATTTTGCTGAACACCTATGCTCTGTCCGCCAGAGAAAGCAGGATCTCCCAGTGGCCACACATTTTAATTCCACGTCCCATTCCTATTCTGATATGTCTATCCACGGCCTCCTCTACTGTCAAGATGAAGCCACACTCAGGTTGGAGGAACAACACCTTATATTCTGTCTGGGTAGCCTCCAACCTGATGGCATGAACATTGACTTCTCTAACTTCCGCTGATGACCCTCCTCCCCCTCGTACCCCACCCCTCATTTATTTATTTATTTATTTATTTATTATTACTATTATATATGTATTTCTCTCTCTCTCTTCTTTCTCCCTCTGTCCCTCTCACTATAACTCTTTGCCCATCCTCTAGGCTCCCCTCCCCCTTTCTTTCTCCCTCGGCCTCCTGTCCCATGATCCTCTCCTTTTTCCAGCCTCATATCCCTTTTGCGAATCAACTTTCCAGCTCTTGGCTCCATCCCTCCCCCTCCTGTCTTCTCCTATCATTTTGTATCTCCCCCTCCCCCTCCAACTTTCAAATCTCTTACTCACTCTTCTTTCAGTTAGTCCTGACGAAGGGTCGCGGCCTGAAACGTCGACTGTACCTCTTCCAAGAGATGCTGCCTGGCCTGCTGCGCTCACCAGCATTTTTTATGTGTGTTGCTTGAAATTGCAGCATCTGCAGATTTCCTCGTGGCAACATTATCAAAGAGTTCACTGCCCCCAGACGTTCCCTCCTCTCCCGTCTGGCAGAGGGTATAAAGGCTTGAAAACATGTACCATTACGCTCAAGAATGGCTTCTGTCTCACAGTTACAAGACTATTAAATACTTCCCTAGACAAAAAGATGGACTCTTAAGCTCATAATTACCTCATTGTGATCTTGCACTTATTGTCTACTGCAGTGCACTTTATCTGTAGCTATTACACTTTGTTCTGCATTCTATTATTGTTTTTCCTGGTTCTACCTCAATGCATTGTGTAACGACCTAATCTGTGTGAACAGTACGTAAGTCAAGTTTTTCACTGTAGCTCAGTACATGTGACAATAATAAACCAATTCCAAAAAGCAAGTGCAAAGCTGCAGTTTGCTGTAAAGATCATGAGGAATGAAATAACCTTTTTGATTAAATGGTCTGCGGAGGGATTGACAAGCTTTGGATTCCCTGAAAAACCAAGAATTCATCAAATGGACCACAATAGTATTCAAGGTCAAGTTCACAGAATCAGCCAGAAACTAAATTCATCTTATATTTTCTGATCTAATGTACCTCTTAAACCTGACGAGGAGAGCTAGTGCACAAAACAAAACAGGAAAGCGATCCCCAGTGTCAAAATAGCTTGAGAGAGAAATCATGAAATAACTGGAAAACACAGAAAGTACTTGCAAATCCTTACTCTCGAAGAAATGGTGTGCTGGCATTGGAGAGGGTCCAGAGGAGGTTCACGACAATGAGCCCAAGAACGGAAGGGTTAACAAATGAGGAGCGTTTGGTGGCTCTGGGTCTGTACTCACTGGAGTTTGGAAGCATGGTGGTGGGGGAGCTCATTGAAACCTAACCTCTAGTTTAAGATGGTGCTTGTAAAGCACAGCAATGATTTTGCTGGCAGCAAAGAAAACTACTAATTACTTTATTAATCACACATTTTCTCGAAAATGATCTCTGCGATGTAACCTCCCTTTCAGGTTGAGCTTTAAAACTGTCTGTACGAACTGGCATTTTTGAGGTGCGAGTTGAAGTCTCGCAGTTGCAGGATGGGTGCGGCGTGGCGTGTATGAGCTGAATGCAGTCAGTACGGGCCAATGTTTGACAATTGCTGCAGCTGATTCGAAGCAGCAGGTCCAAGGTGAGGCAAGGCACAACAGGGCCAGGCCCGAAAGGGAGCAATAACCTGATGGATGATTGATTTAAGGACGAGGTCGGGGGGTTGGGGCCAGAGGAGAAGAACAGGTCAGTGTTCAGCTCACTGCACTGCGAGCTTTACTTGTCTCTGTGCTGAACTGAGGCTGTGGCCTGCAGCTAATGCGCTCCTGGACCAGCTGTAACTGGCTTCGTGGCTGTGGAATTACCTTCAGTAATTTTGGTTCTGAATGTAATTTGGTTACCTTTATTATTTCACAATTTGTTTTACTGCACGTTGGGTGTTTGATGATCTTGTTTTTAATGGGTTTCTTTGTTTTGTGGTTGTCTGTAAGGAGATGAATCTCAAGGTTGTACACAGTGTACACACTTCAATAATAAATGTACTGTGAACTTCGAAATACTAAAATTGGATTGAATGTATGTGGAGAGGATGTTTCCTATAGTGGGGAGTCTAGGACCAGAGGACACAGATAGAGTGGATGTGGAGAGGATGTTTCCTATAGTGGGGAGTCTAGGACCAGAGGACACAGATAGAGTGGATGTGGAGAGGATGTTTCCTATAGTGGGGGAGTCTAGGACCAGAGGACACAGATAGAGTGGATGTGGAGAGGATGTTTCCTATAGTGGGGAGTCTCGGACCAGAGGACACAGATAGAGTGGATGTGCAGAGGATGTTTCCTATTGTGGGGGAGTCTAGGACCAGAGGGCACAAATAGAGTGGATGTGGAGAGGATGTTTCCTATAGTGGAGGAGTTTAGGACCAGAGGACACAGATAGAGTGGATGTGGAGAGGATGTTTCCTATAGTGGGGAGTCTCGGACCAGAGGACACAGATAGAGTGGATGTGGAGACGATGTTTCCTATAGTGGGGGAGTCTAGGACCAGAGGACACAGATAGAGTGGATGTGGAGAGGATGTTTCCTATAGTGGGGGAGTCTAGGACCAGAGGGCACAGATAGAGTGGATGTGGAGAGGATGTTTCCTATTGTGGGGGAGTCTAGGACCAGAGGGCACAGCCTCAGAATAAAGGGTCATCCACTTAAAACAGAGATGAGGAGAAACTTCTTTCGCTAGAGGATGGTGAATCTGTGGAATTCATTGCCAGGAACTGCTGAGGAGGCTAAGTCATTGGGTGTATTTAAAATGGAGGCTGATAGGTTCTTGATTAGTCAGGGCATCAATGGTTACAGGGAAAAGGCAGGAGGATGGAGTTGAAAGGGATAATAAATCTGCCACGATGGAATGGCAGAACAATCCTGATAGGCCAAATGGCCGCATTCTTCTCCTGTGTTTATGCTCTTCTTTGGTGAGTAGTTTACAACTAACTACTCCTGGCTTGCAGGATTTATTATCACGCGTACATGGAAACATACGGAGAAATGCACTATTTGTGTTAACAACTAGCACTCCAAAGGGTGTGGTGGGGCAGCCCGCAAGCATGGTCACACATTCCAGCACCAACACAGCACAGCCACGAGGCTCAGCAGAACAAAGTTTGCTGTAATTAAACTTATTACAATGAAGACCAAATAATATAGTGATTTTATGAATAGTTGTTATGCAGACTGGTGAAGCCGAATGCTGGTGTTTATTTACTCTCCTGCAGATTTACTCTCTGCTTGGAGTGCCAGAGGGCAGTATCGAACCTGGGTCACTGAGCAACTCCACTGGCCGCACTGCTGCCGTACGCAGACATGAATCAGGCACCACGTACCAGCTATCACTGTGCCCTGGTCAATAACCAACCCCACTAACACCCCTGAATGTCCATGGTTGCAAAGCTTACTGTCATTGAATTTATTATAAGACCACAAGACATTCAGAATGGGGCCATTCTGCCCATTGAGTCTGCTCTGCTACTCCATCATGCCTGATTTATTTTCCTTCTCAGCCCCATTCTGCCTCAGCCCCCAGTGAGCTGTTTACTGTTTACAAGTGCTGCTCACTACATGTATTTTGAATGGTACTTTATTGATTTATTTGCCATGTGTGATATACATTTTGTGTGTGCATTGTGGTCCAGAGGAACGCTGTTTCATTTGATTGTCTATGTGTACAGTCAGATGACAATAAACTTGAACTTGAATCCTCCTGCCTCGGCTTATCTGCTTTGACAGGCTTATCATTGTGGTCTTCATAATCTTCATTATATGGACTGGAGAAGGTCAATGGTGGCAATCCCCAGGGATTGGTGTCAGGGCCATCGGTCTTTCTTTAATCTATATTCATGATTTACGTTCCTTAAGCTTGTTCTAGCTGGGGATGGTAATGGGGATAAGCTCCCTCTACCTATTAAATGCATCAATGCCATATGCCTCAAATAGCCTCTGACAACCAAGTCCAATTCCAGGCTCCACCTGTGGCTTAGCTACCAAGCCCAGTGGAACTGTTTCTACTGACAGGAGAAGCGGCAAAGACAGTTTACTGTTGCCCTAAAACCAGTCCGTCCAACAGCTTGTCAGCTGTTGTTGCCAGTTCATCTCGGAGAAGGAAAACTCTGACCTCAAGCCTCTGCTGCCATTCATTGGGAAGGCTTCAGATTTAAACCCCCCAGAAAAATCTGGAGCTGGAATCCCTAAGGCAGTCCTACATTGAGCTCAATGCTGACTGGCAACTCCTGTGATGTTGCTGGTGCCAAAGTGTATTAGTGTCTGCCGTTCCTTTGGATTCATCAGCTGCTTGGAGAGATGAAACTTGCTTCGTGGGCAACAGCTTGCTCTCTGTATTGTACCGAACTGGTTTGGGTTTCTAGACAGCTAGGATGGTCGACCTGACCAATGGAGGCCTTGCATTCATGATTTAGATTTAGGCTGCAAACCACAATTTTGAAGCTCATGGACAACTCAAAAAGGCTGGTGACAAATTACAGCAGGTTACAGATAGGCTGGTGGAAGGGGGCAGTTGTGTAGCAGATGAGTTTTAACATGGAGGAATGTGAGGTAATGCATCTGACACAGGAGCAGGATTAGGCCATTCACCCCATTACGTCAGATTCGCCATTCCATGATGATAGCAAGAATGAGGAGAGGCTACCTGGGATCTTGTTGTAAAAGGACTGTAGGGGGGCAGGGAGCTGGGGTGTGGGTCACTAGTTATCAATAGTGGCAGGGCAGCTGAAAATGTCAATCAAAGGCCACACACAATACCTAGCTCTATCAGAGGTACAGAGGATAACGGCGGTGGGGCGGTGGGGAGGGGCATTGGGCTCATGCTGATCTGTGATAAACCACTGGTCCAGTCTCACCAGGTGGTTACATTCAATTCTGTCATCTTGTTATTGGAAAGATGTGATGTTGGAGAAGGTTTGGAGGAGAATATCTCCTGAGATGAGGAATCACAGTTACTAGGATTGATTGGAGAGGCTAGAACTGTCTCACTGGAGAAGGAACAGTGGAGGAGAAATTTGTTAATCTATATTGTGATGTGGGGTCTGGGCAGAGAGGGGAGTGGGAGGTGTTCCCGTTGATAGAAAGGTTGAAGGCCAGGCATCACAGGTATCCCATGTAGTGATCCATGCTGTAAGTTCATCCTCCTTACCCTTATAGTGTTAAAATAAACACACTTCAGCCTGCCTATCTCATTATGTGTATTACTTTGTTCCCACCCGCTCCTCCTTATAGACTTAGAGATCATGACATCTACCTTCTTCTCCATCCCTCCACATTCATACACACACAGAGCACTTTAGGAACAGCTTCTTCCCCTCTGTCATCAGATAATGAACCCACCTATGACACTACCTCATCATTTTTGCTTTCTTCTTGCGCTACTTATTTCATTCATTAATTGATTTTGACTGGTTGCATTACAGCCTGGTATGGAAACACCAATGCCCTTGAATGGAAAATCCTACAGAAAGTAGAGGAAATGGCCCAGTCCATCAAAGGGTAAAGCCCTCCCCAGCTGTACACCGACATAGAGCATTGTCATGGGAAAGCAGCATCTATCATCAGTGAACAGCTATTAGCCCTCAACCCTCAGGCCCTTGAACCAGGGGGGATAACTTCACTCAACTGCACTCACTCCGTATCCGCAGATTTTCTCTTGTTTGTGATTGGTTCACTCACCCATCACCGAACTGTTCCCACAATCTACGTCTGTATTCATTTTCAAGGACTCTTCGTCTTACGTACTCAATAGATAGATATTAATTTGTTTGTTTGTGTATTTATTAATTATTTTCTTTCTTTTTTGCATTCACACAGTTTTATGTTTTTTAGCACATTGGGTGTTTGCCTGCCCTGTTGGGCGTGGCCTTTCATTGATTCTATTGTGTTTCTTCTGTTTACTGTGGTTGCCTGCAAGAAAACAAATCTCAGTTGTATATGTTGACATATATATACTTTAAGAATAAATTTAGACCGTAAGACCATAAGACAAAGGAGCAGAAGCCGGCCATTCGGCCCATTGAGTCTACTCCGCCATTTTATCATGAACTGATCCATTCTCCCATTTAGTCCCACTCCCCCGCCTTCTCACCATAACCTTTGATGCCCTGGCTACTCAGATACCTATCAATCTCTGCCTTAAATACACCCAATGACTTGGCCTCCACTGCTGCCCGTGGCAACAAATTCCATAGATTCACCACCCTCTGACTAAAAAAATTTCTTTGCATTTCTGTTCTGAATGGGCGCCCTTCAATCCTTAAGTCATGCCCTCTCGTACTAGACTCCCCCATCATGGGAAACAACTTTACCACATCCACTCTGTCCATGCCTTTCAACATTCGAAATGTTTCTATGAGGTCTCCCCTCATTCTTCTAAACTCCAAGGAATACAGTCCAAGAGCGGACAAACGTTCCTCATATGTTAACCCTCTCATTCCCGGAATCATTCTAGTGAATCTTCTCTGTACCCTCTCCAACGTCAGCACATCCTTTCTTAAATAAGGAGACCAAAACTGCCCACAGTACTCCAAGTGAGGTCTCACCAGCGCCTTATAGAGCCTCAACATCACATCCCTGCTCCTATACTCTATTCCTCTAGAAATGAATGCCAACATTGCATTCGCCTTCTTCACCACCGACTCAACCTGAAGGTTAACTTTAAGGGTATCCTGTACGAGGACTCCCAAGTCCCGTTGCATCTCAGGACTTTGAATTCTTTCCCCATTTAAATAATAGTCTGCCCATTTATTTTTTCTGCCAAAGTGCATAACCAAACACTTTCCAATTGTACTTCATTTGCCACTTCTCTGCCCATTCTTCCAATCTATCCAAGTCTCTCTGCAGACTCTCCGTTTCCTCAGCACTACTGGCCCCTCCACCTATCTTCATATCATCAGCAAACTTAGCCACAAAGCCATCTATTCCATGATCCAAATCGTTGATGTACGATGTAAAAAGAAGCAGCCCCAACACGGACCACTGTGGATCTCCACTGGTAACCAGCAGCCAACCAGAATAGGATCCCTTTATTCCTACTCTCTGTTTCCTGCCAATCAGCCAATGCTCTATCCACGTATGTAACTTTCCCGTAATTCCATGGGCTCTTATCTTGTTAAGTAGCCTCATGTGTAGCACCTTGTCAAAGGCCTTCTGAAAATCCAAATATACAACATCCACTGCATCTCCCTTGTCTAGCCTACCGATAATTTCCTCAAAAAATTGTAATAGGTTTGTCAGGCAGGATTTTCCTTTAAGGAATCCATGCTGAGTTCTGCCTGTCTTGTCATATACCTCCAGGTAATCTGTAACCTCATCCTTGACAATCGACTCCAACAACTTCCCAACCACCGATATCAAGCTAACAGGTCTATAATTTCCTTTTTGCTTCCTTGCCCCCTTCTTAAATAGCGGAGTGACATTTGCAATCTTCCAGTCTTCTGGAACCATGCCAGAATCTATCGACTTTTGAAAGATCATCGCTAACGCCTCCGCAATCTCCACAGCTACTTCCTTCAGAACACGAGGGTGCATTCCATCTGGTCCAGGAGATTTATCTACCTTTAGACTATTCAGCTTCCTGAGTACTTTCTCTGTCGTAATTGTGACTGCGTACACTTCTCTTCCCTGCCACCCTTGAGTGTCCAGTATACTGCTGATGTCTTCTTCAGTGAAGACTGATGCAAAATACTCGTTCAGTTCCTCTGCCATCTCCTTATCTCCCAGTTACAATTTCTCCAGCATCATTTTCTATTGGTCCTATATCTACTCTCTCCTGTCTTTTACTCTTTATATGCTTGAAAAAGCTTTTAGTATCCTCTTTGATATTATTTGCTCGCTTCCTTTCATAGTTAATCTTTTCCCTCTTAATTTACTTTGAACACAAAATACTCTGCAGATGCTGGGGGCAAAGCAACACACATTTACTTTGTACTTTTTTTTACTTTACTTTGAACGTTTACTTTTTTACTTTGAACTTTGATTTTATGTATTGAATTACATTGTTGCCACAAAACAACAAATTTCACAACCTATGTCAGTGATACTAAAAGCAATTCTGATTCTGATTTTGACCTGGTGCTCTGGTTCCCAGCCAAACCAATTTCAAAGCTTCTCAGTAGCACAATCAGTAGCATTTTCCCAACAACCAGCGTTAGGCTAGCTCGTATATCATTTGCTGATTTCCTTCTCACCTTTTCAAAACATTAGAGCGGCACATTCAATTCTCCAAACTGAAAGAACAACTTTCAAATCAAGAGAACATTGGAAGATTATAAATGGACCATCTGTAATTAGAACATTGAACATGCAGAAGCACAATACAACACGGGAACAGGCCCTTCAGCCACAGTGTTGTACCTAACTTATTAAATTAGGAATCAAATGGCTAACTAAACTAATTCCTTCTGCCTACACAATGTCCATAAGACGATACGAGGTAGGAGCAGAATTAGGCCAATCAGCCCATTCAGTCTGCTCCATTTTATCATGGCTGACCCACTTCCCTCTCATCTCCATTCTTCTACCTTCTCTCCATAACCTCTGAACTATCAGCCTCTTCCTTAAGTATACCCAATGACCTGGCCTCCATTGCTATCTATAGCAATGAATTCCACAGCTTCACCACCCCCTTGCTAAAGAAATTCCTCTTCATTTCTATTTTAAATAGATGTCCCTCTATTCTGAGGCAGTGCCCTCTAGTCCTAAACTCCTCCACTACAGGAAACATCCTCTCCACGTCCACTCTGTCTAGGCCTTTCAATATTCAATATAGTTCAATTAGATTCCCCCTTCATTCCTTGCTTTAATATTCAAGTCCTCTTGAAATAAATGCTAACATTGCATTTGCCTTCCTCACCACAGACTCAACCTGCAAATTAACCTTCAGGGAATCCTGAACAAGGACTCCCAAGTCCCTTTTCACTTAGGATGATTGAATTTTCTCTCCAATTAGAAAACAATCTACACTTTTATCCCTTTTACCAAAGTGTATGAGCATACACATCCCAACACTGTATTCCATCTACCACTTCTTTACCAATTCTCCTACCTGCCCTCAACACTATCTGCCCCTCCACCTATCTTCATATTGTCTGCAAAGCTGGCCACAAAAGTATCAATTCTGTCATCCAAATCATTGACATTTAACATAAAAGGAAGTGGTCCCAACACCGACCCCTGTGGAACACCACTAGTCGCTGGAAACTGACCAGAAAGGTTCCCTTTATTCCCACTCCTTGCCTCCTGCCAATCAGCCAATTGCCTATCCATGCTAGTATCTTTCCAGCAATACTATGGGTTCTTATCTCATTAATCAGCCTCATGTGCAGCTCCTTGTCAAAGGCCTTCTGAAAATTCAAGTACACAACGCCCACTGATTCTCCTTTGTCTATCCTGCTTGTTATTTCCTTAAAGAATTCCAACAGACTTGTCAGGAAAGATTTTCCCTTAAGGAAACTGCAATGACTTTGGCCTATTTTATCATGTGCCTCCAAGTACCCTGTGACCTCGTCCTTATTAATGGACTCTAACACCTTCCCAGCCGCTGTGGTAAGGCTAACTGGCGTATAATTTTTTTCTTCAGCCTCCTTTATTTCTTGAATTGTGCAGTGACATTTGCAATTTTCCAGTCCTCCGGAATCAATTGGTGCTTGAAAGATCACTCCTAATGCCTTCACAACCTCTTCAGATACCTCTTTCAGAAACCTGGGGTGTAGTTCATCTGGTTCAGGTGATTAATCTACCTTCAGACTTTTCAGCATCCCAAACACCTTCTCCCTAATAATAGCAATTGGATGCACTTCTGCCGGCTGACACTCTTGATCTTCCAGAACACTGCTACTGTCATCCCCAGTGAAGGCGGATGCAAAATACTTACCTAGTTTGTTTGTCATTTCCTTGTCCCCTGTTACTACCTCTCCAGTGTAATTTTCCAGCAGTCCACTCCCTACTCTCGCCTCTCTTTTACTCTTTGTATATCTGAAAAAACCTTTGGTATCCTTGATAAGATGGTCCCTTGAGCTGAGAGCATACCTTGTCATGAGGTTGCACCTAATTGTCTACCCGTACTTTCCCTGGAACTGAAGCACTTTACTCTGTGTTCCGTTCAGCAGCCTCAACGTACTGGTGTGATGAAATGATCTGTATGTTTGATAAGCAAGACAGGGTTTTTCACTGTATCTCAGTACATGTGACAGTAATAAACCAATTTACAAAGGGACATATCTTTACTTCCCCTTCCTTCCCGGGATCACTCCCTCTGTGATTCATTCTTCTCTCCCCACTACTTTCCGGCTTTTCATTGAGTGCTGTGAAACAACACACTTCCACAAGTTGTGCAGAGAGGTCAAACATAATGATTGGGCACAAGTTCAGTTGGCTGAATTACCTCCCTCTTTACTGTAATTCCAAAATAAATGTAGTTCAAAATATGAACTACTTTGGAAACCCAATGACAAACCTCAGCTTCTGGCTTCTGCCCCCTTCCTTTCTGGTCCTGATGAAGGGTCTTGGCCCATAAAGTTGACTGTTTATTCCCCTTCATGCGTAGATGCTGCCTGACCTGCTGCGCTGCTCCAGCGTTGTGTGTGTGTTGCTCTAGAAATGTTAGTTTAGCATTGTCTAGGTGTTTCATCCTCCCCATTTGATTTCGATTTTCTTTCATTTTCAGTTTGTGCTTTAAGAAGTTACGCCTGGTTAGAAACAGCAAACTTATGGATGTTCAAGTTAACACAAGAAGGTCACAACCAATTTTCCACATACAAAATCAGCACTTAAAATCTAATACAGTAACATTTTCAAAGCTATTTAATTTATGTATCAATAAATCTGCCCAGTGCAGCTGTACAATAATTTGCAGCACTGTTTAGTTCAACCAAAGAATATAATGAGGAGGCCGAGGCAGACGGTGGTTATACTGCCCTTCTGCAATATACCTGGTCACAACGTATTGATGCAGCTATAAAGAAGGCAAGACAAGGGCTATATTTCATTAGTAGCTTGAGGAGATTTGGTTTGTCAAACATTCAAAAACTTCTACAACGGCACGATGGAGAGCACTTATGGACTGGCTGCATCACTGTCTGGTATGGTGGGGGAGGCCACTGCACAGGGTCGATGCATGTTGATGAAAGCTGTAAAACTAGTCAGCTCCATCATGGGTACCAGCCTCCATAATATCCAAGACATCTTCAAGGTGCGGTGGCTGAGGAAGGCAACGTGCATCATTGAGGACCCACATCACCAAGGATATACCCTCCACGTATTGTTACCATCAGGAAGGAGGAATAGAAGCCTGAAGACACACACTCACCAAACAGGAACAGCCTCTTCCCCTCCGCCATCTGATTTCTAAATGGACATTGACCCATCAACATTGCCTCACTACTTTTTTATTTCTGCTTTTGCATTTCTTATTTTAACTTAACTATTTAATATACACACATATATATATCAAGAAACATAGAAAACCTACAGCACAATACAGGCCCTTCGGCCCACAAAGCTGTGCCGAACATGTCCCTACCTTAGAAATTACTAGGCTTACCCATAGCCCTCTATTTTTCTAAGCTCCATGTACCTATCCAAAAGTCTCTTAAAAGACCCTATCGTATCCGCCTCCATCACCATTGCCGGCAGCCCATTCCACACACTCACCACTCTCTGCGTAAAAAACTTACCCCTGACATCTCCTCTGTACCTACTCCTCAGTATCTTAAACCTGTGTCCTCTTGTGGCAACCATTTCAGCCCTGGGAAAAAGCCTCTGACCATCCACACGATCAATGCCTCTCATCATCTTATACACATCCACACGATCAATGCCTCTCATCGTCTTATATACACACACATACACACACACACACATATACATATATATATATAGTAATTCAGGTTTTTTCTATATTTATTATGTATTGCAATGTACTGCTACTGCAAAGTTAACAAGTTTCACGATATATGCCGGTGATATTAAACCTGATTCGGATTCCTTTCAGCTTTAGACTAGCCAAGCCTGGTGTCTCCGGTGGAACCCAATTCACATGAACGGGTGAGCAAAGATACATAGACTCACTGGAGACAACAGATGCTGGAATCTGATGCAACTGAGCGGGTTAAGCAGCATCAGTGAGAGAAAAGAATTTGCCAAGGTTTTAGGTGGAAACCCTATATCAAAATACATATCTTGTATTTTGAGAGTTTCTTTGTCTTTATTTTAGCTACATTAATACATTTAATTAATTGTTTGTTGAATTTTCTGATGTAAAGACAAAATATTTGTTTAATATTTCAATGGTTTCAGCTTGTACCCTGTGACTATATCCACGGGAATATTTGGTTTTCCTACTGTCTCCTTTTTCACTTCAAGAAGATTTTACATCAATTTTTTACATTTCTTCTTTGCTTATTTTAATATTCTATTCCTCCCAGTTATAATATTTTTGTCATCTGTAGCTGGATCTCTGAACTCTCCCAACTGTAAAATATTACACCTACTGGCAAATTATATACAGTATTTCTTTACTATTATGTTAAACCTTTCTAATAAGTTATAAAAACATTGTTCAACAAACAGAACTCAAAGATAAGAACCTCAGGCTTCGCCGCCATTTGTCTTTTATGCAGTTATTTGGGAGTAAGACTGTTTCCACATCTGTAGAGTTGGACATGACAGCTGGAAGACTGCCCACAAGAGTTAATTACCCAAAACCTCAGCACAACAGCAAGTGTAGACTTCATCAGACCGATGTTCGGGGAGGCATGAGTAACCAGGACAGACGTGAATTGAAATAAACTTCAAGAAAACTGTCACACTAACTTCAGAATTAGGATAAAGGAGGCTCCAAAAACATTTTTGACATTCTACAGAGCAGCTTTACAAAGTGATATGGTTTCTTAAGGATATTCCGTTCGTGAGAACAAACAACACCAAAAAAGAAGCCTTCAATAAGAACATCAATAGTCAATATATCTCCATGCAAATGAACATATCAGCCCAATCCAAAAGTTCCACTGCCACATAAGACCATAAGACATAGGAGCAGAATTAGGCCAATTGGCCCATTGAGTCTGCTCCACCATTTGATCAAGGCTGATCCATTTCCCTCTGAGCCCCAAGCTCCTGCATTCTCCCTGTAACCTTTCATGCCATGACTAATAGAGGAAACTTCCTCCCCACAACCACTCTAACCAGGTCTTTCAACATGTGGTATGACAAGGTATGACTACATGAACTGGAGTGTTTCTGCTTGCTGTTCCATTCTCCCTCCATCCTATTCCATTGGAGAACCAGAACCTAAACAGGTATCTCCTTCTAAGCAACGCACACAAAATGCTGGAGGAACTCAGCAAGCAAGGCAGCATCTATGGAAAAGAGTAGAGTCAATGTTTCAGGCCGAGACCTTTCAGCAGTATCTGCTTCTCTTAGTTTTCCTCAGTTCTCTTTGGCCACACCACTGAGAGACCATTGACTCACCAGGGTGGTTTCAAAAACATCCCTGCCTTGCTTGCTTCCCACTGCTGGCTGGCATGGGGAAAGCAGTGTCCGCAAATGAAAGGTTAACGTTTGAGGAATGTTTGATGGCTGTGGATCAGTACTCGCTGGAGTTTAGAAAACTGAGCTGAGTGGGGGGCAGGATCTCATTGTAACTTGTTGAATATAGATAGAGTGGATGTGGAGAGGATGTTTCCTATAGTGGGGAGTCTAGGACCAGAGGACACAGATAGAGTGGATGTGGAGAGGATGTTTCCTATAGTGGGGGAGTCTAGGACCAGAGGACACAGATAGATTGGATGTGGAGAGGATGTTTCCTATAGTGGGGAGTCTAGGACTAGAGGACACAGATAGAGTGGATGTGGAGAGGATGTTTCCTCTATTGGGGGAGTTTAGGACCAGAGGACACAGATAGAGTGGATGTAGAGAGGATGTTTCCTATAGTGGGGAGTCTAGGACCAGAGGACACAGATAGAGTGGATGTGGAGAGGATGTTTCCTATAGTGGGGGAGTCTAGGACCAGAGGACACAGATAGAATGGATGTGGAGAGGATGTTTCCTATAGTGGGGAGTCTAGGACCAGAGGGCACAGATAGAGTGGATGTGGAGAGGATGTTTCCTATAGTGGGGAGTTTAGGACCGGAGGACACAGATAGAGTGGATGTGGAGAGGATGTTTCCTATAGTGGGGAGTTTAGGACCAGAGGACACAGATAGAGTGGATGTGGAGAGGATGTCTCCTATAGTAGGAGAGTTGAGTATCAGAGGGCGGAGCCTCAAAATAGATGGACATCCATTGAGAACAGAGATGAGGAGGAATTCCTTTAGCCAGAGGGTGGAGAATCTGTGGACTTCATTGCCACAGATTGCTGTGGAGGACAAATCATTGGATATATTTAAAGCAGAGATTGATAGGTTCTCGGTTAGTAAGGGCATCAAAGGTTACAGGGAGAAGGCAGCAGGATAGTGTTGAGAGGGATAGTAAATCAGCTACTTTAGAATTGTGGAGCAGACTCGAAGAACCAAATAGCCTAATTATGCACCTATGTCTTATGGTCTTATCGGAGGTGATGGGACACAGGGTAGGATCCGTGTGCCTGTTGAGATCCACATCTCAGCACTGAGCGGCTGCACCCCTCACTCCTGTCACTGAACACCAGTGCCCACCGACAGCCTCTCTATGTCGCACAATGGGGCAGTTCATAGCTGGATTCACACTTTTTCAGTACAGCAGCACTGTCGGTCACACATCCTGCTATCTATACTCCTCTAAAGACCACTGTTAGCACTGATTCTATTAATTGAGTGGTGCCACAACAACAACCTCTTACTCAAAGTCAGCAAGACCAAGGAGCTGATTATTGACTTCAGGAGGAGGAAACCAGAGGTCCATGAGCCGGTCCTCATCAGGGGATCAGAGATAGAGAGGGTCGGCAATTTTAAATTTCGCAATGCTATCATTTCAGAAGACCTGTCCTGGGCCCAGCAAGTAAGTGAATCTACTTCCCTAGAAGCTTGTGAAGATTCGACATGACATCTAAAACTTTGAAAAACTTCTGTAGTTGTGGAGAGTATACTGAGTGGCTGCATCACAGCCTGGTATGGAAAATAGATTCTGAGTATCTTTACACCTCTTAGAACAATGCATACCTGTGTCAAGTCAGTCCTCAGCTTTCTTCACTCCAGGGAAAACAAGCCCAGCTTGTCCAATCTCTCCTCATAACTAAAGTCCTCCAATCCAGGCAACATCCATGTGAGAATCTCCTCTGCCCTCTTTCCAGCGTAACCACATCTTTCCCATAGTATGGTAACCAGAATTGCACACTATACTCCACATACAGCCTAACCAGTAAGTTGTAACATTACAACAGTACATGCCAATGCATACATTCTATACCCCAACTATGAAGGCAAACATGTCACATGGTTTTGTCTTTATCCAGCCACATACAGGGAATTACGGGCTGGAACAATGCTCATCTATGTTCCTCAGTACTCTACCATTTACTATATCTGCCCTATACCTATCTGACTTCCAAAAATGCATCACCTTATACTTGCCATGATTAAATTCCTGCCACTATTCCATCCAACTTTCAAACTGATCTACATTCTATTGTAGCCCAAAACAATTTCTTTGCTATCCACACCACCAATTTTTGTGCCTGAGCACGATTCGCTGTGGTACATCATTAGTCACAGGTTTCCATTCAGAAAATCGTCTGTTCACCATTACCTTTTGTCTCTTGTGACAAAGACAGTTTTGGAACCAGTTAGTCAACTTGCCTTCAGTTCCATAAGACTAATTCTGGACCAGTCTACCATGCAGGACCATATGAAATGCCTTGATAAAGTCCATAGACAACAGCTGTATTCATCAGTCTCCTGTGCTACCTCCCAGAAAAACCCAATCAGATCAGCAAGATAGTGTTCCCCTCCACAAAGCTACACTCTCCTTTATCAGCTGCTGCCCTGCCAAATGTACAGAAATTCTATCTCATAGGGTTTTCTCCAATAATCTCTCTAATACTAACGTAAGACTCACTCTTATCCCTCCTGCCCTTCTTAAATAAAGGAACTACCTTCTGTTACCTCGTCTTTGGCCAACAGCAGTGTAAAGCCTCTGTCAAGGTTCCAGCTTTCTCTTCCATCTTTTGCCATAGCATCCTGAGATAAACCTCATCCAGCCCTTTGAATTTATCCAACCTTCTGTGTTCTAAGGCATTTTATTTATTTTTTAACTATTTACTTCGAAACACAGCACAGAATTGGTCCATCCAGCCCTTCGAGTTGTGTCGCCAAACAACCCCTGACTTAACGCTAGCCTAATCACGGGACAATTTACAATGATCAATTAATCTAATAACTGATATGCACCTGGAGAAAACCCACACATTCCACACGGACGAGGGACAGACTCCTTATAGAGGGCGCCAGGATTGAAGTCCAAACTCCAACACCCCAAACTGTAATAGCATCACAATAAACACTACAATATTGTGACACCTAATACATCCACCTTGTCCAGTGACCAACTTTCCGTCCCTGAACTCACAATCCACCATGTCTTCTCCTCGATGAATACAGACGAGGAGTATTTGTTTAGATGATGTTTCCAGGTTCCAGGCTCCTTAGGTTCTCTGCCAGTTTAATGTCACCATTGGGAGTCCCTTAAAATGTCTAGAGTGGCAAACTAATGCACAACTGAAATAGGCCCTTCAGCCCACTATCTATACTAACCTAACCCAATTTACCAGCACTTATCCACTGCCTAGTAAGCTTTGGTAGGGAGATGGCTGGATCCTTGTGGAAACTTGCTTTCAAGGTCAGTGATGAACACTCTCATTGTGTAAAATAGTGGCAGACTGCAGTGGGTAACCCCACGCCCTCACAGATGATTAAAGGCAATACCAGCTCCGCAGTGGATGCTGACAACTCACAGAGAAATAATTGTCAATCCATGTCCAGGGAATTCAGTGACTAATAATTGTCATGAGGTAAGAATATTACCTAAAAGCAAACAGAACTGATTCATGTAGCTGAGGATCATTTTTGTGACTGTAAAGCCCAGTAGTTTAGATTATAACCCATAAAATATAATTAGTAGTTGAACTATGGACTGAAAGTATTTTCAATTCTTTCCTACTGTTTAAGTCACCAGGTATCATGTGTCTCTGACCTAATACCATTAAGCAAAAGATAACAAGCTTTGATAAAGAAGTGTAATGTCTCCAGTCTATGGAAGAGGGAGAAGATAAGGCAATAAAGCCCCACAGGTTAAGATCAGCTAACTCGTTAGGGGAATCATAAAATATAAAACATCACAAAAACAGAACAGAATAGTATTTTCAAATCTTGTACAGACTCAAAATGTCTCTGAAAAGAAAAGGCATATAATCAATTCCTCTACAAAGTGAAAGGTATGTGCATGTAACACGGATCCTCTGTATCATCTGAAACAAGCACCAGTTCACCACATTCAAAATTATCATGTTGAGCTTCAGGGCTTTCTTAAACTGGGATAAAGCACCAAGCTTTTTCTATTCATTCAAGGGATGTGGGCTTTGCAGGCGGAGCTAGCATTTAATTACCTGTCCCCAATTACCCTTGAGAAGATAATGGTAAACTGCCTTCATGAACCACTGCAGTCCATGAGGTATAGATCCACCCTCAGTGATGTCAGGGTGCGAGTTCCAGGTATCTGACCCAGTGATGGTGATGGTGAAGGAATAGTGATAGGTTTCCAGGTCAGGGTAGCATGGTGGCTTGGTGGTGGTGTTCCCATGCTTTTGCAGTCCTGGTGAAGAGTCTAGGCCTGAAAACATTGACTGTTTATTTCTCTCCACAGACGCCGCCTGACCTGCTGAGTTCCTCCGGTATTTTGTGTGTGCTGCTGTGGATATCCAGCATCTACAGAGTCTCTTCTGTTTAATTTTGCTGCTCTTGGCCCTTTCGGCTGGTAGAAGTGGTGGGTTTAGAAGGTGCCATCTGAGGAATTTTGGTGAGTTATTGCACTATTCATTGGATTTCTACATGGTGCATCCACATGCAATATTGCATACATGATACAGATGGACGTTAAATCATCTGCTAATTTAACAAAGTTTTCATCTATGACAGACAGCAGAGGCCCCCACAAGGATCCCTGTGGAACGTTACTAGTGACAGACCTCCAGCCTGCAACCACTAGCCTCTGTTTCACGTTATTATTTCACTGCAGAAAATTGCAAGGCAGCAGCACTAATTAAAATAAGCCATAAAATTGTAATCGCTTGTAGTGCTCTCACAATGTAATATTCACATTTTTACATTTCTATGGATGATCTTAAACTTCCTTGTCTATAGCTATTTATAGCCTTTTCGGTTCAACAGCACTTCACTCCATTCACAGAGGTGAAATCAGAAACTCCAAACATAAGACGATAAGACATAGGACCAGAATTAGACCATTCAGTCCATTGAGTCTGTTTCGCCATCCCATCATGGCTGATTTATTATCCCTCTCAACCCCGTTCTTCTGACTGCTCCCCGTAACCTTTGAGGCCCTTCCTAATCAGGAACCTATCAATCTCCATTTTAAGTATACCCAATAACTTGGCCTCCACAGCCATCTGTGGCAAAGAATTCCATAGATTCACCACCCTCTGGCTAAAGAAATTCTTCCTCATCTGCAAATATTGAAAACGTAAATGATTAGATAGCACAGATATAACTGAGGAAGCAATGTAGTGACACCCTCTCAGACAGGAGAGCTAATAATCATGTAATCCAGTGCTAGGAGTTACAGTGTACGTTACATAACATACACACCTTCCCCATAAATCACAGCAAAGGCCATAATAGGCCAAATTGTCCTGGAGAAGTAACGGTGATGTAAGGCACACAAGGTGAAAATTTGACAATGCCCAATGAACGGTGCAGTTCCTGAACTTCCTGCTTACTGAAGCTGATCCACATTTGTAATGCAGAGGCTGCATCTTGCCCTTAACCTCGATGTAATTTGTGCTAGATTGGGATATTAATTGCCCATTAAACCCTCTGTAGAAAATTAGTGTTGGCACTTAATAGCATTTTTAATGAAATGATTATTGTTAATACAATGTTAATCAATCTCTGCGGCAAAGAAAGTGACCAATTAAAGTGGTCCTCCCATCCTCACCGGCACCAGCTCACCAGCCATCAAGAACATTCAGTATATACAAAAAGGTGTCAGAACAGGGCCAGTAACATCATGAAAGATCCCACCCACCCTGCTCCTGGATTGTTTGTCCCACTCCCATCAGGGAGGAGGCTACGTAGCATCCACACCAGGGCCACCAGACTCAAAAACAGTTATTTTCCCAAAGCAGTAAGGCTGATCAACACTCCACCCACTAACTCACCCCTCCACACCCCCAACCACCACTACTTTATCATTTCAAGTCAGTCACCTTATGTACAGATACTCCTGTGCCTAGTGTCTCTTTATGGACATACTATCAATGTGTGTATATCAGCAATCATATATATCACAAATATTGTGTTTTATTATTATTATTACCATTGTGTTCTTTACCCTTCCATGACTTTATTGGGCTGCATTGGGTCCAGAGTAATTATTACCTTGTTCTCCTTTACACATGTGTACTGGAAATGACATGAAACAATCCTGAAACTTGAATTTGATGAATTGTTAAGAGAACATTAAGTAGAACACAGAACAGTGCAGTGCAGGACAGGCCCTGTGACCCACAATGTCTATGCTGAACATGACTGCAAATGAAACTAATCCCTTCTGTCTGCATGGACAACATCCCTCCAAATTCATGTACCTTTTAAAGATTGCTATCATATCAGCTTCCATCAGCCACTGCATTCTGTGTAAAAAATGTGCCTCATAGATCTTTTAAACTTCCTCCCCTCACCTTAAAGCTGGGGGAAAAAGACTTTATCTATGCCTCTCATAACCTCCCCTCGGCATCCAACCCTTCAGGAAAAGGCAACCCATTTGTCCAAAAACCATTCCTTACAGTTCATAACTTCCATTGAGGCAATATCCTGGTGAGCCTCTCTGCACCACTCCAAAGCCTCAACTTCCTCCTATAGTGCGCTGACCAGAACTGCACTTGATACTGCAAGAGTGGCCTGACCAAAGTTTCTGATAACTGCAGCCTGACTTGCTAACACTTGTACTCAATGTCCAGACCAACACAGACATCACTACCATATCACAAACAAGAGAAAATCTGCAGGTGCTGGAAATCCAAGCAACACACACAAAATGTTGGAGGAACTCAGCAGGCCAGGCAGCATCTATGGAAAAGAGTACAGTTGCCGTTTTGGGTCGAGACATTTCTACAGGACTGGAGGAAAAAAGATGAAGAGTAGATTTAAAAGGTGGGGGAAGGGGAGGGAGAAACACAAGGTGATAGGTGAAAGCGGGTGGGAGGAGACGGGGTGAAGTAAAGAGCTGGGGGCTTGATTGGTGAAAGTGGTGGAGGGAAGGAAGTGCTTGGTGGTGGGATTCCGTTGAAGATGATAGAAGTTACAGAGAATTATGTGCTGAACATGGAGGCTGGTGAGAACAAGAGGAAGTTACCCCTGGTAGGGTGGCAGGAGGATGGGGTGAGAGCAGATGTGTGTGAAATAGAAGAGAAGCACGTAATTGAGGGCAGCATTGATGGTGGAGGAAGGGAAGCCCCTATCTTTGAAGAAGGAGGATATTGCCTTCATTCTGGAATGAAAAGCCTCATCCTGAGAGCAGATACAGCGGAGACAGAAGAATCGTGAGAAGGGGGTGGCATTTTTACAAATTACAGTGTGGGAAGAGATATAGTCCAAGTAGCTGTGTGAGTCTGTGGGTTTGTAATAGACATCAGTAGATAAACTGTCTCCAGAGATAGAGACAAAGAGATCGAGAAAGGGGAGAGAAGTGTTGGAAATGGACCAGGTAAATTTGAGAACAGAGTGGAAGTTGCAGATCGGGACTACAGAGCGTCGTGGGAGCTGAGTTGTGAAGGAAGGCAGTTTTTTTTAAAACTTCTTCGAGTGCAAGAAGGGCAAGACTGCGCAGGCGCGTGACATCAGCAGGACCACGCGGAGAGTTTAAAAAGGTGACCACCCTATACAGCGGGCAGCTGTCGGAGCGGGCAGCGGAGTGAGCGGTAGCAGAGTGTGGGGCTTTGGCTTCAAAGGGCTTCGGCGATAAACGGGAAGAGGCTAGAGCAAAGCGCCAACTCTTTTTTCTCTCCTCCTCTCCCCCCACCTCTTTCGCGAATCGGCCCCGACAGACAGGAACAGCAGGGCTCTCACAGCTAACGGTTTAAAAAGTTTGTCTGTTTGGCGAGGTAAGTGGGTGAGTAGACTTATTTTTCCTGTTTCATTCGTGTAGAATTAGATAGCATGCCTGCAGGCTTAGTGCTTTGTTCAGGGTGTCAGATGTGGGAATCCTGAGAGACTTCCAGCCTCCCTGATGGCCACATCTGCGCCAGGTGCACCGAGTTGCAGCTCCTCAGAGACCGTGTTAGGGATCTGCAGCTGCAGCTTGATGACCTACTGCTTATCAGGGAAAGTGAAGAGGTGACAGACAGGAGCTACAGGGAGGTAGTCATCCCTAGGCTACAGGAGTCAGTAGTCATCCCTAGGCTACAGGAATCAGAACACTGGGTCACTGTCAAGAGAGGGAAGGGAAATGCCCGGATAGTGGAGAGCACCCCTGTGGCTGTACCCCTCAGCAACAAATATCTTGTTCTGGATGCTGTTGAGGGGGATGACCTGACGGGGGACGCCCACGGTGACCGGGTCTCTGGCACTGAGCCTGGCGCTGTTGTGCAGGAGAGAAGGAGGGAGAAGAGAAATGTGGTAGTCGTGGGGGATTCCATAGTCAGGGGAACAGACAGGAGATTCTGTGAGCCTGACAGAGATACCCGCATGGTGTGTTGCCTCCCAGGTGCCAGGGTACGGGATGTCTCGGATCGGGTCCTGAATGTTCTGAAGGGGGAGGGTGAGCAGCCAGTTGTCTTGGTACATGTTGGTACCAGTGACATAGATAGGACAAAGGAGGAGGTCCTGGAGAGAGATTTCCATGAGTTAGGAAGGAAGCCGAGAAGCAGGACCTCCAGGGTAGTAATCTCGGGACTGCTACCTGTGCCACGTGCTAGCAAGGGCAAGAGTAGTCGGATCAGGCAGATGAATGCCCGGCTGAGAGACTGGTGTAGGGGGCAGGGCTTCAGATTCTTGGATAATTGGGATCTCTTCTGGGGGAAGTATGACCTGTTCAAAAAGGACAGGTTACACCTGAACCCGAAGGGGACCAATATCCTGGCGGGAAAGTTTAATAGAGCTGTTAGGGAGGGTTTAAACTAATTTGGCAGGGGGATGGGAACCGGAATGATAGAGCGGAGGAAGGGGAAAACAGAAATAAATCTAAGATAGTGAGCAGTAAAGATGTCAGGAAAGACAGGCAGGTGATGGGGCAAATGTGTAGCCATTGGGATGAGTTGCAGTGCAATAAAGTTGCAGTGAAATCAAAGCAAAAAGTATCAAATACTGGTCTTAAGGTGTTGTACTTAAATGCACACAGCATAAGAAATAAGGTGGATGATCTTGTCGTACAGCTACAGATTGGCAGGTATGATATTGTGGCCATCACTGAGACCTGGCTAAAGGATGCATGTCTCTGGGAGCTGAACGTCCAAGGATACACGGTGTATCAGAAGGATAGGAAGGTAGGCAGAGGGGGAGGCGTGGCTTTATTGGTAAGAAATGATATTAAATCATTAGAAAGAGGTGATATAGGATCAGAAGGTGCAGAATCTTTATGGGTTGAGCTAAGGAATAGCAGGGGTAAAAGGACCCTGATGGCAGTTATTTATAGGCCTCCAAACAGCTGCAGGGATGTGGACTACAAATTACAACTGGAAATAGAAAAGGCTTGTCAAAAGGGCAGTGTTATGATAATTGTGGGGGATTTTAACATGCGAGTAGATTGGAAAAATCAGGTCGGCACTGGATCTCAAGAGAGAGAATTTGTAGAATGTCTGCGAGATGGCTTTTTAGAACAGCTTGTTGTTGAGCCCACTAGGGGATCGGCTGTACTGGATTGGGTATTGTGTAATGAACCGGAGGTGATTGGAGAGATTGAGGTGAAGGAACCCTTAGGAGGCAGTGATCATAACATGATTGAGTTCACTGTGAAATTAGAAATAGAGAAGCCGAAGTCTGAGGTGTCGGTGTTTCAGTGGAGTAAAGGAAATTACAGTGGCATGAGAGAGGAACTGGCCAAAGTTGACTGGAAAGAGACAATGGCGGGAAAGACGGCAGAGCAGCAGTACCTGGAGTTTATGCGAGAAATGAGGAATGTGCAAGACAGGTATATTCCAAAAAAGAAGAAATTTTCGAGTGGAAAAAGGATGCAACCGTGGTTGACAAGAGAAGTCAAAGCCAAAGTTAAAGCTAAGGAGAGGGCATACAAGGAAGCAAAAATTAGTGGGAAGAGAGAGGATTGGGGGAAGTTTTTAAAACCTTACAAAAGGAAGCCAAGAAGGTCATTAAGAGAGAAGAGATTAACTATGAAAGGAAACTAGCAAATAATATCAAAGAGGATACTAAAAGCTTTTTCAAGTATATAAAGAGTAAAAGACAGGTGAGAGTAGATATAGGACCGATAGAAAATGATACTGGAGAAATTGTACTGGGAGATGAGGAGATGGCAGAGGAACTGAACAAGTATTTTGCATCAGTCTTCACTGAGGAAGACAGCAGGATACCGGACACTCAAGGGTGGCAGGGAAGAGAAGTGTGCGCAGTCACAATTACCACAGAGAAAGTACTCAGGAAGCTGAATAGGCTAAAGGTAGATAAATCTCCTGGACCAGATGGAGTGCACCCTTGTGTTCTGAAGGAAGTAGCTGTGGAGATTGCGGAGGCATTAGCGATGATCTTTCAAAAGTCGATAGATTCTGGCATGGTTCCGGAAGACTGGAAGATTGCAAATGTCACTGCGCTATTTAAGAAGGGGGCAAGGAAGCAAAAAGGAAATTATAGACCTGTTAGCTTGACATCGGTTGTTCGGAAGTTGTTGGAGTCGATTGTCAAGGATGAGGTTACAGAGTACCTGGAGGCATATGACAAGATAGGCAGAACTCAGCATGGATTCCTTAAAGGAAAATCCTGCCTGACAAACCTATTACAATTTTTTGAGGAAATTACCAGTAGGCTAGACAAGGGAGATGCAGTGGATGTTGTATATTTGGATTTTCAGAAGGCCTTTGACAAGGTGCCACACATGAGGCTGCTTAACAAGATAAGAGCCCATGGAATTACAGGAAAGTTACATACGTGGATAGAGCGTTGGCTGATTGGCAGGAAACAGAGAGTGGGAATAAAGGGATCCTATTCTTGTTGGCTGCCAGTTCCCAGTGGTGTTCCGCAGGGATCAGTGTTGGGGCCGCTTCTTTTTACATTGTACATCAATGATTTGGATTATGAACTAGATGGCTTTGTGGCTAAATTTGCTGACGATACGAAGATAGGTGGAGGGTCGGTAGTGCTGAGGAAACGGAGAGTCTGCAGAGAGACTTGGATAGATTGGAAGAATGGGCAGAGAAGTGGCAAATGAAGTACAATGTTGGAAAGTGTATGGTTATGCACTTTGGCAGAAAAAATAAACGGGCAGACTATTATTTAAATGGGGAAAGAATTCAAAGTTCTGAGATGCAACGGGACTTGGGAGTCCTCGTACAGGATACCCTTAAAGTTAACCTCCAGGTTGAGTCGGTAGTGAAGAAGGCAAATGCAATGTTGGCATTCATTTCTAGAGGAATAGAGTATAGGAGCAGGGATGTGATGTTGAAGCTCTATAAGGCGCTGGTGAGACCTCACTTGGAGTACTGTGGGCAGTTTTGGTCTCCTTATTTAAGAAAGGATGTGCTGACATTAGAGAGGGTACAGAGAAGATTCACTAGAATGATTCCGGGAATGAGAGGGTTAACATATGAGGAACGTTTGTCCGCTCTTGGACTGTATTCCTTGGAGTTTAGAAGAATGAGGGGAGACCTCATAGAAACATTTCGAATGTTAAAAGGCATGGACAGAGTGGATGTGGCAAAGTTGTTTCCCATGATGGGGGAGTCTAGTACGAGAGGGCATGACTTCAGGATTGAAGGGCGCCCTTTCAGAACAGAAATGCAAAAACAATTTTTTAGTCAGAGGGTGGTGAATCTATGGAATTTGTTGCCACGGGCAGCAGTGGAGGCCAAGTCATTGGGTGTATTTAAGGCAGAGATCGATAGGTATCTGAGTAGCCAGGGCATCAAAGGTTATGATTAGAAAGCGGGGCAGTGGGACTAAATAGGATAAAATGGATCAGCTCATGATAAAATGGCAGAGCAGACTCGATGGGCCGAATGGCCTACTTCTGCTGCTTTGTCTTATGGTTTTATGGTCTTATGGACCATGTTGGTGAAGTCAGCAAGTTCCACGTGGGTGCAGGAAGCAGCACCAATGCAGTCGTCGACGTAGCATAGGAAAAGTGGGGGATGGCCACCAACGTAGGCTTGGAACATAGGCTGTCCCACGTAGCTAACAGAAAGGCACACATAGCTGGGACCCATGCGAGTTCCCATGGTTACACTTTTTGTTTGAAGGAAGTGGAAGGAGCCAAAGGAGAAATTATTTAGAGTGAGGGCAAGTTCCGCTTGGTGGAGGAGAGTGGTAGTGGAGGGGCACTGGATGGGTCTGGTGTCCAGAAAGAAATGGAGAGCTTCAATGCCTTTCTGGTGCAGGCTGGAGGTGTGTAGACTGGACATTCTTAGTGACAATAAGATGATGGGGCCAGGGAACCTGAAATCATTGAAAAGATTCAGAGCATGCGAAGAGTCAGCAGTGCAGGTAGGAAGGGACTGAACTAGGGGGGATAAAACAGAGTTGAGGCATGTAGATATGAGTTCAGTGGGGCAGAAACAAGCTAGAACAATGGATCTACCTGGACAAGCGTGTTTATGGACTTTGGGTAGGAAGTAGAAATGGGAGGTATGGGGAAAGGGAACTATGAGGTTAGAGATCCCCAGAGCTAACAAGGACAGTGATGGTATGGGACACAATACCCTGGTTGACCATAGCACTACCATATGTCTTCTTTTCTACCCCATCCACTGTGTGGTCACTTTCCAGGAGCTTTGGATTAGCCCTTCATGAATCCCCTATACATCAATTCTTTAGGATCCTGCCATTTACAGTGTACTTCCCCTTGCACTGGACCTCCCAACGTGCAACACCTCACACTTGTGTGAATAAACTTGACCTGCCATTTCTCTGCCCATGTTTCCAATAGATCGATATCCTGCTATATCCTTTGACAACCTCATCACTGTCCACAACTCCTCCAATTTTGGCACCCTCTGTAAACCTGCTCAACAGCCCACTCGTATTTCCATCCAAATCAATTATACCTATGACAAACAACAGAGGCTGTTGTATTTTTTCATTTTCTTACTCTCTGTTCCTTTTCTCTCTTTTAATCTAATGATTACTTCCTTCAATTTACTTATTTTTCTGGATCCCATTTGCCTTCAGCTCATCCTAGTTCCTTTTCCGTTGCCCCTCTGGTCCTCAGTTTAGTAAGGTTTGGTCCCACTGTTCACTCGGCTTGTCGCTGTCCCATTGACCTCCCTGTGGCGTCAGAAGCTCACATTTCTAGCCTGTTGCACAAGGAACTATTCCAGTGTAATGGTCTACACAGACGAGTACACAGAGTACAGGGTTGCCGGGTAGGTGAGTCACAAGCCCGAACACTACAACTATGTGACAATGTAATGGAGGTAGAGGAAATGCGGCCTCAGAACGATGAGGACCAGGGAAGTGGGGTGGCAGACGTGACAGGAGAAGCCATTGCAGTGTTAAGAGTCATCAAAGACTACAGCACAGAAACAGGCTCTTTGGCCCATCTACTCTATGCTGAGCTATTAATCTCCCTGAATGGAAGAAGTACGTGGCTTTGACAGGCCAAAGATGGAATACAGAGCAACAAGCAATCTGCTGGAGGAACTCAGCGGATCAGGGTAAATCAGAGTCTGTGAAGGTAAGAGGAATTGAACTCCTGCATCAGAGCTGCACAGAATTCATCTGGTTTGAGCTAAGAGGCAGGATGGTGATGATCACCCACTGTGGGTATTCTGACAGGCTTCAAATGCCGAGAGGAAGGCTAAGGAGTGAATGAATCTCTGGGAAATTACAGAGGTGTGGAAGCATCAAAGCCTGGTGCCACTGGGACAATGTCAAAGGGAAGTGATGGGGCAATTCCTGAATGGCACTCAGAACAGCTTCCTCCAGATACTCTTAGCCTGAGGGGAATTGGGTCTGATACGTCTGGGAAATGACCTGGGCAAATGGGAAGACTCAGATGGCAGTGATCATAGTATCATAATTAGTTACAGAATAGGGACAGGAATCACATAAGGTAAATTTCTAATCTGCAGGACAAATGAGGCAAGAACTCTGCCATCAACTGATGGTGCTGAAAGCTTGTTCTGCGACGTGAATCAGAATTAACCTCACATCAACTCCAACGAGATGAGATAGATTTAGCCAAAAATGAAATAGAACATAAGAAAAGCTGGAACAGAATAACAAGAAATATTGAAGAAGGGGATGTTTCAGTTTGACACTCGTCACAAGCTGAAGAAGGAAAGATAAGAGAAGGGAAGCTGGGGTCCCTGGATAAAGAGGGAATTACAGCAGTAACTGGGTGGTCCGTGAAGTGTAGAACACACTGTCTAAATCTCACCCATCAATGAACCTGCATTGCAATCTCATACAGCCAGGCACATGAAAGAACACACCAATAGATTCTTTCTAACTTCAGATGAAGTATTCTTCTGAAGTATTGCCTCATAACAGCCTCTTGAATTGATTTACTTGTTACAGGATACCTAATCAATGTCTGACTTAATCACCTTTATTCAAACAACTTGACCACAATATATGTCACTCAGATAAATTGATAACAAATGTTCTGTTGTCAGTGGTATAACGTAAATGATTATTAATTAAACTGACATCCAATTAATGTCAAGTTTATTACTATACAAACTCACTATCACTTGGGAAAATAGTGAAAATATTTACAATGCACAGGAACTGAATTATAAATTCATAAACTTTGAGGTTAAAATCGGGACGGCTGCAGAGATCTGACTTACAATTGCCAGCTTTACAGTCCCACTGTAAACAAGCTGAACAAAGAAATTAGAAGGATACAGCACAATACAGGCCCTTCAGCCCACGATGTAGTGACAACCCTTTAAACTACTCTCCGTTCAATCTAACCCTTCCTCCCACATAGCCCTCCATTTTTCAATCATCCATGTGCCTCTCTAAGAGTCTCTTAAATATCCCGAATGCGTCTACTCTGCCACCATCCCTGAAGCACATTCCACACACCTGCCTCTGTGAAAAAGTATGACTTACTACTTTGAGTTCTGGGGTGCAATCAAAAGTCACATCCCCTTCATTAATTGCCTGTTGCCTCCACTACAGCCTAGTTCTGTCACATCTGTCCAGAGTGGAGGCCTGAGGTGAGGCGTCTGTGGGAAGGACAGACATCCAGAGGATCTCATCCTGTGCCACTTACTGTTGGGTATGAGAAACATGAACAGTCAAGGAATAAGTTTTAGAAAAATATTCTGTTCTTCGCCATTTGTTTTTGTTCTACTGTTGGCTTACTGACATGGAAGTATAGTCATAGACAGAGCAAGAAACCATCCCTGCGACTCAACAAGTCCAAACTGACCATCAACTCCCATTGACACTACTCCTACATTATTTACAGTTTTTAATTATCCCTACATTCAGAATTAGATTTATCTCACACATATACACGTACATGGAAACACAGTGAAATGCATCTCTGTTGTTGCTGGGACTCTCGCCAACATCACTCTGGGAGGGGGGATTTGGGGGTCAGTGTGCTGGAGAACTTATTTTTTGTTCTTTCTACACTGTAATTTCCTTTGGGATCAAGAAAGTATCTATCTATCTGTCTATCTGATCTGTTTTGCTCAGTTTTGTGCAGGAGGAGAGATTTGAGGGTTGATGTCCCTGTTCTGTTTTTGTTCATTTTTTTTTATGAGGAGGTGGAATTTGGGGTTTGATGATCATACTGCTTCTTTTCTTTCTTGGTTTCATGATTGCCCAGATAATTGAAGAATTTCAGAAGTAGATACTTTGATAATAATTGAACCTTTGAATCTTGGAACCCTTGAACCTTTATGGGACCATCTTCAGGTCATTGTGACAGGATTCTGAGAAGGCAGCTCACCATCTCCTAACCAAGCCATGAGAGATGGCCTGGCCACTGGAACTCACATCCCAGGCATAAACAACATACATGTTGTTTTGTTATTGCTGAGGTCAAGGACAACATGCCGGAGACCAGGAGAAGGATATGAGAGAAGCGAACAGCACCCGCATACTCAGCATGCTTTCATTGATTGCTGGCAGTGTTGGCATCATTACCTGTCCCAAATTATCTTTGACTAGAGATGTGGGGAACACCGTGCATTGCCTTTGTCCTTTCCTGTTTAATTTTATCAGTTCAAATAACAATAATTATGGTTCTGATGCTTAAAGTTATGACCGACAAACATTAATATCATTAACTTCCTCCAGATTTCTCCAATTTGGTATTTAGAAGATTTTAATAGTATTGGGCAGAGCCAATACGTATAAATGAAGAGGATGTTGAATTTATCTCTGGGTTTGGCTTGGTTTATTGTTGTAGTCACATATATTGGGGTAAGTGGAAAACTGTATTGTATGCTGTTCATCCAGATCAATCCATCACATCAGTGCATTCAGGTCGTACCAAGGGACATCATGACATCATAATGCATCCACAATTGCGAATGTATAGATTTATTTGTCACATGTCACAGCCATACTGAGAAATGCAATATTTGTGTCATAGAACAACACAACATGGAAATGTGCTGGGGCGCCCACAAATATCACCATGCTCAAGCACCAACACAGTATGTCCACAACTCACTGACCCTAACCCACACAGCATGTCCACAACTCACTGACCCTAACCCACACAGCATGTCCACAACTCACTGACCCTAACCCACACATCATGTCCACAACTCACCGACCCTAACCCACACATCATGTCCACAACTCACTGACCCTAACTCACACAGCATGTCCACAACTCACTGACCCTAACCCACACATCACGTCCACAACTCACTGACCCTAACCCACACAGTATGTCCACAACTCACTGACCCTAACCCATACATCATGTCCACAACTCACCGACCCTAACCCACACAGCATGTCCACAACTCACTGGCCCTAACCCACACAGTATGTCCACAACTCACTGACCCTAACCCATACGTCATGTCCACAACTCACTGACCCTAACCCATACGTCATGTCCACAACTCACTGACCTTAACCCACACAGCATATCCACAACTCACTGACCCTAACCCACACAGTATGTCCACAACTCACTGACCCTAACCCATACATCATGTCCACAACTCACCGACCCTAACCCACACATCATGTCCACAACTCACCGACCCTAATCCATACATCATGTTCACAACTCACTGACCCTAACTCACACAGCATGTCCACAACTCACTGACCCTAACCCATACATCACGTCCACAACTCACTGACCCTAACCCACACACCATGTCCACAACTCACTGACCCTAACCCACACAGCATGTCCACAACTCACTGACCCTAACCCATACATCATGTCCACAACTCACCGACCCTAACCCACACAGCATGTCCACAACTCACTGACCCTAACCCACACAGCATGTCCACAACTCACTGACCCTAACCCACACAGTATGTCCACAACTCACTGACCCTAACCCATACGTCATGTCCACAACTCACTGACCCTAACCCACACATCACATCCACAACTCACTGACCTTAACCCACACAGCATATCCACAACTCACTGACCCTAACCCACACAGTATGTCCACAACTCACCGACCCTAACCCACACATCATGTCCACAACTCACTGACCCTAACCCACACATCATGTCCACAACTCACTGACTCTAACCCACACAGCATGTCCACAACTCACTGACCCTAACCCACACATCATGTCCACAACTCACTGACCCTAACCCACACACCATGTCCACAACTCACTGACCCTAACCCACACGTCATGTCCACAACTCACTGACCCTGACCCATACATCATGTCCACATCTCACTGACCCTGACTCATACATCATGTCCACAACTCACTGACGCTAACCCACACAGTATGCCCAGAACGCACTGACCCTAACCCACACAGTATGCCCACAACACACTGACCCTAACCCACACAGTATGTCCACAACTCACTGAACCTAACCCACACAGCATGTCCACAACTCACTGACCCTAACCCATACGTCAGGTCCACAACTCACTGACCCTAACCCACACATCACATCCACAACTCACTGACCCTAACCCACACAGCATGTCCACGACTCACTGACCCTAACCCACACAGTATGTCCACAACTCACTGACCCTAACCCACACAGCATGTCCACAACTCACTGACCCTAACCCACACATCATGTCCACAACTCACTGACCCTAACCCACACACCATGTCCACAACTCACTGACCCTAACCCACACGTCATGTCCACAACTCACTGACCCTGACCCATACATCATGTCCACATCTCACTGACCCTGACCCATACATCATGTCCACAACTCACTGACGCTAACCCACACAGTATGCCCAGAACGCACTGACCCTAACCCACACAGTATGCCCACAACACACTGACCCTAACCCACACAGTATGTCCACAACTCACTGAACCTAACCCACACAGCATGTCCACAACTCACTGACCCTAACCCATACGTCAGGTCCACAACTCACTGACCCTAACCCACACATCACATCCACAACTCACTGACCCTAACCCACACAGCATGTCCACGACTCACTGACCCTAACCCACACAGTATGTCCACAACTCACTGACCCTAACCCACACAGCATGTCCATGACTCACTGACCCTAACCCACACAGCATGTCCACGACTCACTGACCCTAACCCACAACAGTATGTCTACGACTCACTGACCCTAACCCACACAACATGTCCACAACTCACTGACCCTGACCCGCACATCATGTCCACAACTCACTGACCCTAACTCAAACATCATGTCCACAACACACGGACCCTAACCCACACATCATGTCCATAACTCACTGACCCTAACCCACAGAGCATGTCCACAACTCACTGACCCTAACCCACACATCCTTGGACTGTGGGAGGAAACCAGAGCACCCGGAGGAAACCCACACAGTCACGGGGAGAACGTACAAACTCCTTACAGATGGTGGTGGAATTTAACCCCAATCACTAACACTGTCAAGTTTTACACTAAATGCTAAGTACCGTACTGTGCAATGATGATGGTCTGAGCTGTCAGCAGGACATGGGAATATAGATTGGCTCAGTGAATTGGCAAGGATGAACTGCAGAAAAATTCTGCTTCATATACTTTGGTTGGAAAAACAGAAAAGCAGAATGCTTTCTAAGTGATAAGAGATCAGAAAGTTTTGGAGTTGAGGGGGACCTAGGTAACCATGCATTACATATGGCGTATCTAGATCAAGCAAGTAAAAAGGCCATTGATAAGTTGGCCTTTTCATCAAAACAATTTAGTTACAAAAATAAAGACATACTAAGTATATATTCAAGCCAAAGGTTGATAGAATTTTGGACATTAAGGGACTGTTGGGAGATGTAGATAATGTAGTAATGATCGGTCACTAAAGAGTGAACAGGTACAAGGAACCAAGTGCCCTCTTTCCCATTTCTTTGGTTTGTATTTCTCCTCACTTCCCTGATCTTACACTTCTCTGATCACTTGTGGATAACCAATGGTCTAGGAGAAATTTCACTCCATTTAAGCCTTTCTTTTCTTCCTTCCTGTTGACAATTCCTGCCTCATTTCCCCATTCTCTCAATCTCAACCTCACTAACCTACTGGACATTCCATTTTCTTTACTCACCCCCCCAAATGAGCTAAACACATTAATTAAGCTCAGAGTCAAAGAAAAGTACGGCACAGAAACAGCACCATCAACCCATCTTGTCCATGCCAAACCTTTTAAACTGCCTACTCCCAAAGACCTACACCAGGACCATAGCCTTCCATACCCCTACCATCCATGTACCTATCCAAACTTCTCTTAAATGATAAAATCCAGCTCACAATCACTACTTGTGCTGACAGCTCATTCCACATTCTCATGACCTTTTGAGTGAAGAAGTTTCCCTTCATGTTCTAATTTTTCACCTTTAACCCATGACCTCTGGTTGTAGTCCCACCCAACTTCAGTGGGTGGGAGCCTGTTTGCACTAACTCGATCTTTACCCCTCATAATTTTGTATACCTCTATCACATCCCCTCTCAGTCTACTGCGCTCCAAGGAATAAAGGCCTAAGCTATTCAATTTCTCATTACAACTCAGGTCTTCCAGACCCAGCAACATCCTTGTACATTTTCTCTTGATTCTTTCAACCTTGTTTACATATTTTCTATGGGGAGGTGACCAAGACTGCACACAATACTCCAAATTAGACCTCACCAATGTCTTATACAACTTCAGCATAACATCGATCTCCTGTCCTGAATACTTTAATTTATGAAGGCCAATGTGCCAAAATACTTTTACCACTGACGCCACTTTCAACAGACTATGGACATGTATTCCCAGATCCCTTTGTTCGACCACACTCCTTAGTACCCTACTGTTCATTGTGTAAGACCTACCCTGGTTGGTCCTACTAAAGTGCAACACCTCACACTCACCTACATTAAATTCCATCTGCCATTTTTCAGCCCATTTTTCCAGCTGGTCCAGATCCCTCTGCAAGCCATGATAGCTTTTCCACTACACCCCCAAACTCGGTGTCATCTGCAAATTTGCTGATCCAGTTAACCACATTATAATCCAGATCACTGATATAGATGATAAACAACAATGGACCCAGCACTGACCCCTGTGGCACTCCACTAGTCACAGGCCTCCACTCAGAGAGGCAACCCCCTACTACCACCCTCTGGCTTCTCCCGCAAAGCCAATGTCTGATCCAATTTACCTCATCTTTAATGCCGAGCGACTGAAATTTCTTGACTAACCGCCCATGTGGAAACTTGTCAAATGCCTTACTAAAGTCCATGAAGACAACATCTATTGCTTTGCCTTCATCCACTTTCCTGGTTAAGTATCTTAATTATTGTATACAAATACAAGAGGTTCTGGAAATCCAGAACAACACATGCAAACTGGTGAAGGAACTCAGCAGGTCAGGCCACATCTGCGGAGAGGAATAAACAGTCAACTTCTCAGGCTGAGATCCTTCATCAGAACTGGAAAGGAAAGGCGAAGAAGTCAGTACTGGGAGCAGAAGGAGTAGAAGCGCGGACATCCCTGAAGGAGACTTTGCAGTGGAGCAGTAGATCATAAATAGAAGAATTATGGTCCTATTTTCAACTCTTTGTCTCTGATGCTTAAGGTAAACAAACTGGCAATACATTTAGAACAATACAGTAGAGCAGAGGATATAGAACAGTGCAGCACAGAACAGGCTCTTTGGCCTACAATATCATGCTGATCTTTGAACCTACTCTAAGATCAATCTAACCCTTCCTTCCTCTATCGCCCTCCATCTTTCTGTCATCCAAGTGCCTTCGAGTCTCTTAAATGTCCCTAATGTATCTGCCTCTGTCACCACCCACTTACTGACTAGACATGACCAGTTTAGTGAACTTCATTACAGAATCCTAAAGTGAGATTGCAACAAGAATCAGGCATACCCAGATATTACAATCCAACACAGTGTGAGGGAACTGACTTAAAGCACAGCCCCTGTAGCTTAGAATTAGTTTTGTTTGGAGATCTGAACTCCACAGACTGGGTAGTTAAGTAAACCATTCACTTTTCATATTGTGTAGGTGTGCTAATGAAATACAGAAATCGCCATGGTTTGCTTCACTGCGTTACCTCAAACAGCTTGAGGACAAAGTCAGTCGTTTCTGCTTCAAATAAACAGAAAATCTTAATGCGTGTTTACAAGATACAGTCACGTCTGAGATGGCAGTAAATATGAGGGAAACCACATGCCCTTGTAGAGTATTAAAATCTCTGCAATGTGGTGGGCCCTCATCTTCGGGCGAGGTGGGGGTGGGTGCAGTTATCAAATGGAAAAGCACATGGGAGAGAGCTGCAGTGTTGTGCCAAACACACAGGAAGAAGGCATTGTGTATTAATCAGATTATTTTGCTGGGAGCTGTTCTAAACAAAAATGCTTCCAGCAATCACATTCAGTAACTGGGTGTATTTGCATCCACTTCTCACCCCCGTGAAATCATCCATTAGTGCAATGGGTTTGGATTATCCTGCAATGTAACCTTGTAAATTGGTTCTTGTTGGTAATTTAAGTGTACCTCGAGTGGCTGGAAGTGCTCACCCCACTGATATTCACCATAACCTTTGAATACCAACTGGATTGCACTGCCTTTACATACTTCACCCTCCACCTCTCTGACAATTCCTGTTCTCCCTGAAAATCCACTGCACTGGCCTCCAATGTGGCAATATTCCAGCAAAATAGAAAGCGTTGCTGTTTTGAGAGGACATGATGTGTGTAGCAGACAGCCCCTATGGATCCGTTATGCACCCCTCTGTCAGGGGCAGGGATGTTCACTTGCTAGGGAAGAAATGGGAGCAGCCACAAGACCATAAGACAAAGGAGCAGAGTTAAGTCATTTGACCCATCGAGTCTGCTCATTACTAATTTATTTTCCTTCTCAACCCTATTCTCCTGCCTTCTCCCCATAGTCTTTGATACTTTTTCTAATCAAGAGCCTACTCAACTCTGCTTTAAGCATACTCAATGCCTTGGCTTCTACGGCCATCCATGGCAATGAATTCTACTAAGTCACCACTAAAGAAATTCCTCCTTATCTCTGTTCTGAGGCTGTACCCTCTGGCATTAGTGATAAGGATTGTGTGGTGCAGTGAGTCACTCGATCTGGATCTCCTGAGTGGTTCTGAGAAGTGTCTTTCCATAATGGAGTTCCTTCTAGTGTCACAATGATGGCTTCAGTCTGTTGGGTAAATGACACCAGGGACGTTTACCATGAACAGAGAAGTCCAGAGAGGAAACACAAGGGTGAAAGTACATGGAAGTGCCCAGGCTAGTTTCATCAGTGAGACAGACTGTCATAGTTCCAATTTCTAGCTAAACGTTTCTTGTTTGTCTCCTGTCACTGAAAAAAATCAAGTGTATCTAACATACGTACTAAGTGTTACTACATTCTGCGTATCTGACTGAGATGTTTATAATTTAACCTTGTTTGGAATTGACTCGTGGTGAGTGCTAAATTGCTGGCTGATGCAATCAAATGACACCATTTTAAAAGTTTCTAAAGTGTGAAACATGAGCTGTCTCTTAGACTGTGGGGAACGTGTGCTGTCAATGGCCTTGTTACCTGATATTGTTAGGCAGTGACTAATCCAACAAGAGAAGACAGCTTCTCCAACACTTAATCCACCATACATAATACATAATTGTCAACATGTTTCAGATATTGAAAGCACAGGAAGGATCTAGAAAGTGTAAAATTAGCAAGAGCACATTGAAAATGCCAGAGAGCCAGTCACCTTCAAAAAGACAACTTTTCATGCACCTAACGATGGAGTAGGAAAGATCTTATTAAATCCACACTCCCTTCATTCACGGTTAAATATGGCTTGAATGACTTGAGCTTATAACACTAATTTGTCACATCACTGGACCATCTCAATGCCCGTAATTGTTCAGAAGATAAATGTCAGTCACATGACTTTTCAGCTCTAAATAAACTCTGAAGCACGAGTTGCTATAGTGGCCAGCCTTAGCTGGTTGGCAATATAAAGACTAAACCATTGAAGCCCCCAGATGAGCTTCAGTTACTCTGCAAACACAAGGAAATTACTGTGTGCGCGCGCGTGTGTGCATGCGTGCGTGTGTGTGTGTGTGTGTGTGTGTGCACGTGTGTGTGTGTGAGCGCACACAACTCTACTTGCCCCGTCACAGAAATTATCCCACAACCCATGGGCTCACTTTCAATGGCTCTTCATCTCATGTTCTCAATATCGATTGCTTATTTATTATTATTATTATTATTTCTGCTTGTATTTGCAAAATTTGGTGCAGTCTTCCATTGGTTGTGTTATGGTTAGTAGTCTATGGATTTACTGAGTACACCTGCAAGAAAATGAATCTCAGGCTTGTAAATGGTGACATATATGTACCTGGATAATATATTTACTTTAAACTTCAGTGATGAGCTTTGGCCCCTGTACTGAAATTTAGCTTTGATGTTAGACCATAAGTCCATATGACACACAGTAGGAACGGAAATACACCATTTGGCCCTGAGAGTTTGTTCCATCATTCCATCATGGCTGATTTATTATCCCCGTTTTTCATCTCATGTCGGCTAAAGAAGCCCAAGTGCAGATGCAGACTGGCAAGGATTAGGATGTCAGTTCTATTATTTTTTCTTGTGTTTAACTTTACTATGCTTACCTATAATTTTTATGTAATCATCTACATATGTGTAATTGTTTCATAGATTTTCCAGTAATTGCATTATAACTGATTCTGCATTTTCGGGGCAGCTTCACAGTTCTTCAGCAGCACTTGTCACACCAGCTGAATCTGGCTCTTTCATAGGTTAGTGGCCATGTTGTCCTCTTCAGACCACAACTTTGCTTTCTTTGTTTTTATAACATTATCACATCTGTTAATATGATTTTGTCAATGTTATTTCGTGTGAAGTATGTGATAGATGTACTGTCCTTTGCACCTTAGTCCCTGCGGAGCATTGTTCTGTTCAGCAGTATACCTGTGATTGTTCTGTTCAGCAGTATACCTGAGCATGGTTGAATGACAATAAACTTGAACTTAAACTTAATAAATTGGTCATAACCACCAGGTTTTATGCCTTATTTTTGACTTCCAAAGAACCTCTGGATCAATATCACCAGACAGAAAGATACTGTATCTGCTCTCTTTCTTCTGGGAGAGAATTTCAATTCGATATCCGCTTCAGGGAGGAAGTATTCTCATCATGTACCCTGGGGAGGTATATGGTTGCTGTAAACCTTTGTGGAGATACTTCATGCTGACTATCCCTAATTAGTCAATGTCTATCCAAATACTCATATATCCAGTCCTTTAGAATACCTTCCAATAACTTTCCCACAACTGATGTCAGGCTCTCTTGCCTATAATTTCCTGGTTTATTTTTAGAGCCTTTCTTAAATAGCAGAACAACACTGACTATCCTCCAATCCTCCAATACCTCAACTGTCACTAAGGATGATTTAAATATCTCTGCTAGGCCCTGCAATTTCTGCAAATGCCTCCAGCAGGGTCAGAGATAATACTCTGTCAGGCCTTAGGGATTTATCGACTCTAATTTGCCTCAAGACCATAAGACCATAAGGCATGGGAGCAGAATTAGGCCACTTGACCTATTGATTCTACTCTGGCATTTTACCATGGCTGAAACAATTTTCCATTCAGCTCCAATCTCCTGCCTTCTCCTCATATTCCTTCATGCCCTGACCAATCAAGACAGCAAATGACTCCTCTGAAATCAGTATAGGGTCAATGGAGTTGATGGCATTTTGCCTCAGCTCTATAGATTCTGTGTCCATCTCCTAAGTGAATACAGAAGCAAAAAAATCATTTATCATTTCTCCCATTTCTTTTGGCTCCACACATGGATTACCATTCTGATCTTCCAGAGGACCAGTTTTGTCCCTTGCAATCCTTTTGCGCTTAACGAACCTGTAGAATCCCTTCGGATTCTCCTTCACCTTGCCTGCTCGGACAACTTTATGCCTTTTTTTTTAGCCCTCCTGATATTTTTCTTAAGTGTTCTCTTGCATTTCTTTTATTCCATAAGCACCTCATTTGTTCCTACCTTCCTATACCTGCAATGCACCTCTTTTTTTTCTGAATCAGGGCCTCGATATTTCTTGAAAACCAAGGTTCCCTAAATCTGGTATCTTTACTATTGTTAAGAGTGAAAAGTATAATCTTTACGTATAAAATCATATTGATGAGTTTGTAAGTGGTAACATGGGACAATATGGGCAGAGCCTTGTAAAAACTGTAACCAGCATGGACATGTGTCTGAAGAAACACTCATTCTTCTAAATTCCTGTGGGTAGAGGTCTCTACCTGGAGTTGGACTGCACCCTATCAGTGAGTGGGAACACAACAAGAAGCAGCGATTTCATTTAGGCCTGCCGTAGAAGCTGAAAAATGGCAGCACTTCACGGGAGTTTTTGGAGTTGAACCGCACCCAAGCAGTGAGTGGAGCATGACAAAAAAGCAACAATTTCATTTAGGTCTGCCGCAGCAGATGAAAAGGGGCAGCGCCTCAAAGGAGTTTTTGCAGTTGGACTGCACCCAATTAGTAAGTGGGAGCACAACAAGAAGCAATGAGTTCATTCAGGTCCGCCACTGAAGCTGAAAAAAGGCAGCACTTCATGACAGATTTTGGAGTTGGACTGTGCCCAATCAGTGAACAGGATTTGTTAGAAAGACCGAATAAAAATAAGGCAGGTACAAGCGGAGCAGCCATGTTGGAGTGGCTTTGCTTCATCAGGCTTGGGTGAGGGAAGTATTTGGTAGGTTTCTTATTCCTCTTTATTTTCTCATTTCTTGCCTGTTAGGGAACAGTTTGTGCAGTGAGAATGGCTCCAAGGGCAGAGACCTCCAGGCTCCCAGATAACCACACCTACACCAGGTACACCAAGCTGCAGCTGCTCAGAGAATGCATTAAGGAACTGGAGCTGCACCTCAATGACGTTTGGCTCATCTGGAAGGCCGAAAAAGTGACAGAAAGGAGCTACAGGGAGGTAGTCGCTTCTAACTTGCAGGAGGTAGGCAGCTGGGTGACTGAATGGAGAAGGAAGGGAAGTGAGCAGACTGCAGAGTACACCTGTGGCTGTTTCCCTCAAGAATAAGTATACCACTTTGGATACTGTTGAGGGGGATGACTTATGAGGGGGAGATGTAGTGACTGGGTCCCTGGTACTCTGGTTCAGGAGAGAGAAGAGGTGAAGGGGACTGCAATGGTGATAAGAGATTCCACAGTAGGAGAAATTGACACAAGATTCTGTGGGCGTGATAGAGACACCCAGAAGGCATGTTGCCTCCCAAGTGCCAGGGTCAGGGATGTCTCAGCTCAGGTCCACAGCATTCCAGTGGGGGAGGGTGAGCAGCCAGGAGCCTTGGTAAATATTGGCACCAATGACAGAAGTAGACAAGGTGAGGAGGTCCTGAAGAGAGATTTTAGGGAGCTAGGTAGTACGCTGAAAAACAGAATCTCCAGGGCAGTAATTTCTTGATTGCTGCCTGTGCCTCATGCCCGTGAGGGAAAGAATAGGATAATTTGGCAGGTGAATACATAGCTGAGCAACTGGTGCAAGGGGCAATGTTTCAGATTTCTGGATCATTGGGATCTCTTCTGGGGAGCGTATAACCTGTACAAAGGGGATGGTTTACACTTGAACCTGAGAGATACCATCATCCTTGCAGTCAAGATTGTTAGAGCTATTCGGAGGGTTTAAATTAATTTGGCAGGGGAGTGGCAACCAGAATGGATGGGTTCAGGATTGAGTAGTTAGTTTACAAACGCAGTGTTTATTGGACTGCCGGCAAGGAAAAGCTCATGATAGGTAAATATTGCAGTCAACAAATCGAAAAGGGTGAATAGAGGACTGAAGTGTTGTATTTGAATGACGCAGTAAATGGAATAAGGTAGATGAACTTGTAGTACAGTTACATATTGGCATGTATGACGTTGTGGGCATCACTGAATTGTGGCTGAAAGAAATTTATAGCTGGGAGCTTCACATCCAAAGAAACACATAGTATTGAAAGAACAGGCAGGTAGGTAGAGGGGGTGGCGTGGCTCTACTGGTAAAAAATGAAATCAAATCATTACAAATCAGCCAGTGCGTGAGTGGGCCAGTGAAGGAGTGGAGCTTTGAGGCTTTGACTCGAGAAGTTTCGATGAGAAGAGGCAGAGGACAAGCTTGCTTGCAGTTAGTCTTTACGATGCCTCCTGAGACGGTGATGTGCCTCTCATGTGAGATGTGGCAGTCTTGGGGGAACGCCCCTCTCCCGCAGAGTCACATCTGCCAGAAGTGCATACGGCTGGGCGATCTGGAAGACCATGTAAGGAATCTGGAGCAGCAGCTGGATGACCTGCGACTCGTAAGGGAGAATGAGGCAGTCATAGATGAGAGCTACAGGGAGGTAGTCACACCTAGGCTGTCGGAAGCAGGTCGTTGGGTGACAGTCAGAGGGGGGAAAGCGAAGGTGAGCAGACAGGTAGTGCAGAGCACCCCTGTAGCCATTCCTCTGAATAATAAGTTTACCGTCCTGGATACTGTTGGCGGGGACGACCAACCAGGTGTGAGCCAAGGTGGCAGGGCCTCCGGCACTGAGTCTGACCCGGTGGTGCAGAAGGGTGGGACGGAGAAGAGGAGAGCTGTCGTCATTGGAGACTCTATAGTCAGGGGAGCAGACAGGAGATTTTGTGGACGCGAGAAGGACACCCGCATGGCTTGTTGCCTCCCGGGTGCCAGGGTCCGGGATGTCTCTGACCGGGTGCACGACATCCTGGTACGAGAGGGAAAGTAACCAGAAGTCGTGATACATGTAGGGACCAATGACATAGGCAGGAAGAGGGATGTGGTCCTGAAGTGTGAGTTTCGGGAACTAGGCAGAAGGCTGAAGAACAGGATCTCAAGGGTGGTGTTCTCAGGACTGCTGCCAGTGCTACGTGACAGTGATGGTAAGAATTGGAGGAGATGGCAGTTGAATGCGTGGCTGAGGAGTTCGTGCAGGGAGCAGAGTTTTAGATTTTTGGATCACTGGGATCTCTTCTGGGGAAGGTCGGACCTGTACAGATTGGATGGGTTGCACCTGAACTCGAGGGGGAGCAATATCCTTGCAGGTAGGTTTGCTAGCATGGTTGGGGAGGGTTTAAACTAATTTGCGAGGGGGATGGGACCCAGAGCGACAGAGCAGTGAAAGAAGTGCATGGAGTAAAGCCAGATCTAGCATATAGAGAGGCTTTGAGGAAAGAGAAGCAGAATAAACGGTGTAGAGACAGTCAGGTAGAAGGGCTAAAGTGTGTGTACCTCAATGCAAGAAGCATCAGGAACAAAGGTGATGAACTGAGACCTTGGAATTATGATGTACTGGCCATTACAGAGAATTGGCTGGCACCAGGGCAGGAATGGATTCTCAATATTCCTTGATTTCAGTGCTTTAAAAGGGATAGAAAGGGCAGAAAAAGGGGAGGAGGGGTGGCATTACTGGTCAGGGATACTATTACAACTACAGAAAGGGTGGGTAATGTAACAGGATCCCATTTTGAGTCAGTATGGGTGGAAGTCAGGAACAGGAAGGGAGCAGTTACTCTATTGGGGGTATTCTATAGGCCCCCTGGTAGCAGCAGAGATACAGAGGAGCAGATTAGGAGACAGATTTTGGAAAGGTGCAAAAATAACAGGGTTGTTATCATGGGTGACTTTAACTTCCCTAATATTGATTGGCACCTGATTAGTTCCAAGGGTTTAGATGGGGCAGAGTTTGTTAAGTTTGTCCAGGACGGATTCCTGTCACAGTATGTGGACAGGCCGACTAGGGGGAATGCCATACTAGATCTAGTACTAGGAAATGAACCAGGTCAGGTCACAGATCTCTCAGTGGGTGAGCATTTGGGGGACAGTGACCACCACTCCCTGGCCTTTATAATTATCATGGAAAAGGATTGAATCAGAGAGGACAGGAAAATTTTTAATTGGGGAAGGGCAAATTATGAGGCTATCAGGCTAGAACTTGCGGGTGTGAATTGGGATGATGTTTTTGCAGGGAAATGTACTATGGGCATGTGGTTGATGTTTAGAGATCTCGTGCAGGATGTTAGGGATAAATTTGTCCTGGTGAGGAAGATAAAGAATGGTAGGGTGAAGGAACCATGGGTGACAAGTGAGGTGGAAAATCTAGTCAGGTGGAAGAAGGCAGCATACATGAGGTTTAGGAAGCAAGGATCAGCTGGGTCTATTGAGGAATATAGGGAAGCAAGAAAGGAGCTTGAGAAAGGGCTGAGAAGAGCAAGAAGGGGGCATGAGAATGCCTTGGTGAGTAGGGTAAAGGAAAACCCCAAGGCATTCTTCAATTATGTGAAGAACAAAAGGATGACAGGAGTGAAGGTAGGACAGATTAGAGATAAAACTGGGAAGATGTGCCTGGAGGCTGTGGAAGTAAGCGAGGTCCTCAATGAGTACTTCTCTTCAGTATTCACCAATGAGAGGGAACTTGATGATGGTGAGGACAATATGAGTAAAGTTGGTGTTCTGGAGCATGTTGATATTAAGGGAGAGGAGGTGTTGGAGTTGTTAAAATATATTAGGACGGATAAGTCCCCGGGGCCTGACGGAATATTCCCCAGGCTGCTCCACGAGGCGAGGGAAGAGATTGCTGAGCCTCTGGCTAGGATCTTTATGTCCTCGTTGTCCACGGGAATAGGACCGGAGGATTGGAGGGAGGTGAATGTTGTCCCCTTGTTCAAAAAAGGTAGTAGGGATAGTCTGGGTAATTATAGACCAGTGAGCCTTACGTCTGTGGTGGGAAAGCTGTTGAAAAAGATTCTTAAAGATAGAATCTCTGGTCATTTAGAGAATTATGGTCTGATCAGGGACAGAAAGCATGGCTTTATGAAGGGCAGATCGTGTCGAACAAGACTGATAGAGTTATTTGAGGAGGTGACCAGGCATATAGATGAGGATAGTGCAGTGGATGTGATCTATATGGATTTTAGTAAGGCATTTGACAAGGTTCCACATGGTAGGCTTATTCAGAAAGTCAGAAGGCATAGGATCCAGGGAAGTTTGGCCAGGTGGATTCAGAATTTGCTTGCCTGCAGAAGGCAGAGGGTCATGGTGGAGAGAGTACATTCAGATTGGAGGATTGTGACTAGTGGTGTCCCACAAGGATCTGTTCTGGGACCTCTACTTTTCGTGATTTTTATTAACGACCTGGATGTGGGGGTAGAAGGGTGGGTTGGCAAGTTTGCAGACGACACAAAGGTTGGTGGTGTTGTAGATAGTGTAGAGGATTGTCAAAGATTGCAGAGAGACATTGATAGGATGCAGAAGTGGGCTGAGAAGTGGCAGATGGAGTTCAACCCGGAGAAGTGTGAGGTGGTACGCTTTGGAAGGACAGACTCCAAGGCAGAGTACAAAGTAAATGGCAGGATACTTGGTAGTGTGAAGGAGCAGAGGGATCTGGGGGTACATGTCCACAGATCCCTGAAAGTTGCCTCACAGGTAGATAGGGTAGCTAAGGAAGCTTATGGGGTGTTAGCTTTCATAAGTCGAGGGATAGAGTTTAAGAATCGTGAGGTAATGATGCAGCTCTATAAAACTCTGGTTAGGCCACACTTGGAGTACTGTGTCCAGTTCTGGTCACCTCACTATAGGAAGGATGTGGAAGCATTGGAAAGGGTACAGAGATTTACCAGGATGCTGCCTGGTTTAGAAAGTATGCATTATGATCAGAGATTAAGGGAGCTAGAGCTTTACTCTTTGGAGAGAAGGAGGATGAGAGGAGACATGATAGAGGTGTACAAGATAATAAGAGGAATAGATAGAGTAGATAGCCAGCGCCTCTTCCCCAGGGCACCACTGCTCAATACAAGAGGACATGGCTTTAAGGTAAGGGGTGGGAAGTTCAAGGGGGATATTAGAGGAAGGTTTTTTACTCAGAGAGTGGTTGGTGCATGGAATGCACTGCCTGAGTCAGTGGTGGAGGCAGATACACTAGTGAAGTTTAAGAGACTACTAGACAGGTATATGGAGGAATTTAAGGTGGGGGCTTATATGGGAGGCAGGGTTTGAGGGTCGGCACAACATTGTGGGCCAAAGGGCCTGTACTGTGCTGTACTATTCCATGTTCTATGTTCTGTGAAAGAGGTGACATAGGTGTAAAATCATTGTGGATAGTGCTAAGGAACTGCTAGAGTAAAAAGACCCAGATGGGGGTTATATACAGAACCCCAAACAGTAATAAAGCTGTGGTCTACAAAATTACAATGGGAGATAAAAAATGATTCTGGGATTGAACGGTTTGTCATATGAAGAGCGTTTGATAGCTCTGGGCCTGTATTCACTGGAATTCAGAAGAATGAGGGGTGACCACATTAAAACCTATCACATGTTGAAAGGCCTTGATAGACCAAGGGATACAGAATCAAAACAGAGGGATAACCATTTAGAATGAAGTTAGAGGAATTTCTTTAGCCAGTGAGTGGTTAATCTGTGGAATTTGTTGCCACAGGGGGCTGTGGAGGCCTAGTCATTGGGTATGTTTGAGATAGATGGTGATAAATTCTTAATTAGTCAGGGCATGAAGGGATACGGGGTGAAGGCAGGAAATTAGGGCTGAGAGGGTGGTGAATCTATGGAATTTGTTGCCATGGGGGCAGTGGAGGCCAAGTCATTGGGTGTATTAAAGGCAGAAATTGATAGGTATCTGAGTAGCCAGGGCATCAAAAGTTATGGTGAGAAGGCGGGGGAGTGGGTCTAAATGGGAGAATGGATCAGCTCATGATAAAATGGTGGCACAGACTCGATGGGCCGAATGGCCGACTTCTGCTCCTTTGTCTTATGGTCTTATGGATCAGCCATGAAGCAATGGCGGAGCAGGCTGGATGGGCCTAATGGCCTAATTCTGCTTCTATATTTTCTGGTCTCTTGATCTTTTCCTCATTGCACATTCCCTCCATATCCAGGATGACCAGATAAACTGACCAGCTATCACTGAAACAATATCTATCCTTCAAAAGCAGGGCAAAATTATTCACAACACTTGAGATGTGGCCCCACTCACATGTCACTCAGCTACAGTAAGGCTTCCCTACATTCACACTCCAACCTCCCTGAAATCGGGGCTGACATTGTTTCCCCCATCTCTAGTTAATTCATTCTCTACCATTCCATCAGCCTTTGCAATTAGCTACAGCACTCCGCTTAACCTGAGCTGTTACCGAACCATGTAACTTCTCATTGCTTCAGACCGTACAGTGACAACATTCGATTTTTAATAAAACCTGCTTCACAAACAAGAGGACCTGATAGAATTGACCAGTTCACTGAGGTGGACTTCAGATACACAATAAAATCTTTCTGAATTTCAGTAAAAACCTTACATAAGATGCCTTACTGTGCATGAAGTGGCAACTTTAGAGCCCTAGTCAATGCCAAGAATGTTTGTAAATACACTTTAAAGAAAAAACTTCACTGACACTATTTCAAAACTTTTGCAAGGTATCAGGAATGTGAGAAAGCAAGTGGGCTGCGAGATAAGTGAATACCCTGCCATCACTGAGGTCTCATTACAGCAAGCTGTTTGCTGTTTACTGTACGGTTTATTGTTTACCTGTACTGTGCACTTCACTTGCATTTTGAATTATATTTAAATAACTTTTTATGGTAATATTTTGTTTTATATGCTGTGTGTGATATATGTTTTGTGGGGGCACCGTGGTCCGGTGGAACGTTATTTCATTTGGTTGCATCTCGTGGAATTGAGTTCAAGAGCCAAGAGATAATGTTACAGCTATATAGGACCCTGGTCAGACCCCACTTGCAGTACTGTGCTCAGTTCTGGTCTCCTCACTATAGGAAGGATGTGGAAACCATAGAAAGGGTGCAGACGAGATTTACAAGGACGTTGCCTGGATTGGGGAACATGCCTTATGAGAATAGGTTGAGTGAACTCGGCCTTTTCTCCTTAGAGTGATGGAGGATGAGAGGTGACCTGATAGAGGTGTGTAAGATGATGAGAGGCTTTGATCGTGTGGATAGTCAGAAGCTTTTTCCCAGGGCTGAAATGGCTAACACGAGAGGGCACAGGTTTAAGGTGCTTGGAAGTAGATACAGAGGAGACGTCAGGGGTAAGTTTTTTTACACAGAGAGTGGTGAGTGCGTGGAAAGGGCTGCTGGCGATGGTGGTGGAGGTGGATACAATAGGGTCTCTTAAGAGACTCCTGGACAAGTACATGGAGCTTAGAAAAATAGAGGGCTATGGGTAACCCTGGGTAATTTCTAAAGTAAGTACATGTTCGGCACAGCATCGTGGGCCGAAGGGCCTGTATTGTGCTGTAGGTTTTCTATGTTTTTATGTACAGTCAAATGATGATAAACTTGAACTTGTAATCAAGTTGTGAGGAATTTATTTTTTACCAGTTATTTGTCAAAATAATTAATAAAATACTTTAGCTAAGATCTAAGAATACAAGAGGTGTAAGAATATTTTCTGCGTGTTGTTACATACCCCGTAACAGGGTTGCCAAACCAGCAGAAATGGACCACTCGGTTGGAGTCTGGATTACTGGAACTAAGAAAGTTTTATTAAAGAAATAAGCAACACAGTACTCTAATAGTAAGGATATAAATGCAACAGGTTAGCAATGAATAAACACACATGTACACAGAACTAGGATAATAGGATCACTCAAGCTCTATCGCAGTCTAGGGGTAAATGACCAGTTTCAAGTGACGCAAAGTTCAGTTCAATTGAGTTCAGTTCAGTTCGCAGTAATCACTGTTGTACCGTTGGGTGGGGAAAAGGAGAGAGAGCGAAAGCGAATGAATATTCAAAACGGATTCCACACAGACCTTCGATATTCCTCGCAGTTAGCTTTCGGGCGAGTCCTTGGTAATGTCTTCGGAGGTTACCGACTGTGACCTCTCCGTTCCAGATACGATCGTTCTTCTGCAGTGAACCCGGCACCCAGGCAAGGGTGGACACACACACCAGGTTCCCGCCGATCGTACCTTTCTACCCTGTGCGTCTATGGCTGGTCCCGCGACCAGACCTCCAACAACTCCCACCAACTAGTGGGGGAGGGGCACACCGCTTTCAGGGTCTCGTTACCTCGTGGAGTCGTGTGTGTATCTTAGCGAACCTGCCCCTTTTTATCCCCCTACTGGGATATCGTCTGTCCATCACACTTCAAACCGTTCAGGGTTCAAAAGGAGCCGGTCTTGACAATATTCAGACCGGTGTCTCCTTCCGTTAAACTCTCTCGTCTCTTCATTAACATTTCCAAATGCTGCTCCATTGTCTTACTTATCTCTCTCTCCTGAAGACAGGTGGCAGATTAACTGTTGATCCCACTGGTGCCAGCACAGGACAGTTAACATCTTAGTCTATGTGTACTCTTTGTAACCCTCTTTTGTCACAGTGTACATCAGCTGAATTCTCTCAGAATGAGAACACTTATCAAAAATGACTCAATTTCAACTACAATCTCAAAGCAACAGACGTAACATAACCAATCTTTTGTATGGAATTGAAAGTTATTTTAGATAAGTTTTCCATAGAATAAAGTGTATGGTGAAACAGATTGTGGCACACCAATCCTTACAATTTTAAAAAATCCAATTTCTCACATCCTAATATGTTATAAAAATAAAGCTTTCTCATCAGGTACTTTGTTTCTCCGTGAGTTGGCTGCAACAGCAAAACAATCCACTTGTAGTTTGATGTGAAATAAAATTATTTTAAATGTTTTCTGTGCACAGCTGATGGCCAGAACTCTTTCCAGCTGCTGGATGCTTCAACAATTCATCCTAGTGCCCAGCTCTCCTGTCTCACAATGAGGCATGATGTCATATTCACACGCATCTCACCTTCCCCGTACCTACCAAAGGTCTATTCTTTCCATCTTCTGTGAGTAAGGTGACCCACAGTAACCAGCATTAGAATGCCATAAGATGTAAATACAGAATGAGTCAATCCTCCTATCATGTCTGCTCTGCCATTCCATCATGGTTGAGTTATTATCCTCTCAACCCCATTCTCCTGCCTTCTTTCCGTAACCTTTGACGCCCTTACTAATCAAGAACCTATCAATCTCTGCTTTAAATATACCCAATGTTTTGGTCTCCACAGCCATCTGTGGCATTAAATTCCACAGATTCAGCACCTCTGACTAAACTGAAGAAATTCCTCTTCATCTCTGTTCTAAAGGAGGAAAATACTTTTTAGTCTGCTCAAGTGCACAGGCTGCAATCCAGTCTGGCTCACTGTGACTCTCTGCAAGGGACACCCACGAAACACATCAGGAATATTCACACCTCTTGTGCTTGTACCTTCCGTGACAGGTGTCATCTTGGAGAACTGTGTAATGTTTTGGTTCACCTGTTAGAGTATAAGAATATAACGAAAACCAATTTTCCCCGGGATCAATAAAGTATGACTATGACTATGACTATGAATGATGCAGTTAAACTGGAAAGTGTACGGAGAAGATTTATTAGGATATTGCTAGGATTAGAGGAATTGAGTGAAAGGGAGAGGCTGCCCAGGCTAAATCTTTATTCCTTAGAACACAAGAGATCGAGGGGCAACCTCTTCATAATGTTTAAAATGATGGCAGGCATAGATTTAGGGTAGTGTATCAGTTAGCGCAACATTATTACAGCACCACTGACTCAGGTTCAATTCCACCACTATCTGTATGGAGTTTGTAGATTCTCCCAGCGACCATGCAGGCTTCCTCCTGGTGCTCTGGTTTCCCCCCACATCCCAAAGATACTGTATTAGCAAGGATTAGTAAGTTGTAGGCATGCTACGGTCGCATGGTGATATTTGAAGACTGACCCAGCACATTCTCGGACTGTGTTGGTCGTTGATGCAATCAAGATTCAAGATTTTTAATGTCATTACAAGTGTATTTAGAAAAAGATAATTGTTACTCCAGCATTCCACTGTATGTTTTGATCTTTTGATGCACTCATGACATATAAATCTAAACTTTAATGATCAAGCCTATCCATTACTATTAGTGACCACAGCTCAAGTCTGGAGCCTTTCTCTCCAAGTAGTTATTCAAGCAAGACTAGGTCCTCGATCCAACTCTGTGAAGGATCTTCTCCACGTTCCTGTCTAACCGCAAGGTTAGAGAAGGAGAGAAGGAATATCTCTCCTCCAAGGAAACAGGTAAAAATACTCCAGCTCTCCAGCTCTGCAGACTTGGTGATAGCTCTCACCGTATACTTGCTCTCCTGCTCTCTACTGACGCATAGCCATGATGATACACTGAATGGAATCCTGCAGTACCTCCTGGATCATTTAGATTAGATTCAACTTTATTGTCATTGTGCTGAGTACAGATACAAAGCCAATGAAATGCAGTTAGCATCTAACCAGAAATGCAAAGAATAGTGTTATTTACAAAATAACTGTGAATAAAAAGTAAGTGCTACGGCACACAAATATATAAGTACTAAGACAGTACAATATGGGTGCAACACTGCTTAGCGCTGCGATGTGAGGTTCAGCAGGGTCACAGCCTCAGGGAAGAAGCTCTTCCTGTGCCTGCTAGTGCGGGAGCGGAGGCCCCTGTAGCACCTACCAGATGGGAGGAGAGTAAAAAGTCCATGGTTAGGGTGAGATGCATCCTCGATAATGCTTTTCGCCCTGCCCAGGCAGCGTTTATGGCAGATGTTCTCAATAGTGGGCAATTGGGTGCTAATAATCCACTGGGCAGTTTTTACCACACGCTGGAGTGTTTTGTGTCCAATATGGAACAATTGCCATACCACACTGAGATGCAGTGGGTGAGTATGCTCTCAATGGTACAGCGGTAAAAGTCCGTCAGTGTCCTGGGACAGAGGTGAGCTTTCTTGATGCTCCGCAGGAAATAAAGGCGCTGTTTCGCCTTTTTGATCAGGATGGAGGAGTTCAGGGACCAGGTGAGATCCTCAGAAATGTGCACACCAAGGAACTTGAAGCTTGATACCCGCTCCACTACAGCTCCGTCGATGTAGATGGGGACATGAGTGTTGCTCCTAGCATGCCTGAAGTCCACAATGATCTCCTTGGTCTACTGGGTGTTAAGGGCCAGGTTGTTATCGGCACACCACGCAGCCAGTCTCATCATCCCCTCTGATCAGGCCAACCACCATGGTGTTGTTTGTGAACTTGATTATGGATTTAAAGTCACAAATCAGCTTTATCAGCTATGAATAAAGATCATTCATTCATTATTTCTCACACATAGGATGCCACTGTAGGGTAGTGCTTGCTCTGATGTTGTTACAGCTCCGAGCGTCAGAGTTTGGAGTACAATAGGGAGTTTGCACATTCTCCCCGTGACCATGTGGGCGTCCTCCAAGCGATCCAATTTCCTCCCAAAGACATGATGGTCGTTGTAAATTGCCCTGTGATTAGGGTAGTGTTAAGTAGATGGGTTCCTGAGTGATACACCTCGTTGGGCCAGAAGGGTCTGTTCCACGTTGTATCTCAAAATTTATAAAAATTGTGAAACATACAGTCAAATGCGTTGTTTGTGTCAACGACTTAAGGCAGCCCGAAGATTTTCTGGGGGCAGCCCACAAGCATTCCGATGCTTCAGGCACCAACATAGCATGTCCACAACTTACTAACCCAAAACTTGACTTCTTTGGACTGTGGGAGGAAACCCGAGCACCCGGAGGAAACCCATGTGGTCTCAGGGACTATGTAAAAACAGTGGCAGAATTGACCCTGGATCCCTGGTGGTGTAAAGCATTACGCTAGCTGCTATGCCAACATGCAGTTCCTGTGCACATCAGGATCATGTGATTACACCATTAACCTGAAAAGACGAGTGGTAACGTTGCTGAAACCTTTTTGCCTGCATCACCTTTACATTTCAGAGGTCCTCACAAAGTTACACACTTAGGGTTCACCCTCACTGACTCAAGCCCACTATGGATGCAGACAGACTATGGAAAACCTGACTTCATCTCTTGCACTGCAGGAGCAGTTGTCAGGACCAGACTAAACTGTAGTGGGTCCTGCACTCAGCAGAGGTCAAAGTTCAAGGTTCAAAGTTCTACAACGGTCTCCCAAAAACATGAAGAAGAGTGCAAGAAAAGCCAGCGCCATCCAAATATGTCTACATCTGTCTCTGAGTGCAGTCACCGCTCTGGTTACAGTGGCGCCTTGCTTTGTCCCTAGACTCATGACGTTTACTTAGCTCTGTGCTGAACTGACATTGTGACCTGCCCTGGCTACAGTGACGCCAGGCATACTCCGATAATAAATGTATTTTGAACTTTGTGAATGCTTTGACAGCCATTTCACACACTGTTCTCCAGCAGATTGGAGGCAAATCTGTCATCTCTGTCACGTACCCCGTAACTGGGTTGCCAAACCAGCAGAAATGGATCACTCAGTTGGAGTCTGGATTACTAGAACTAAGAAAGTTTTATTAAAGAAACAAGCAACACAGTACTCTAATCAAAGGACAATAAATGCAACAGTTCAGCAATGATAAACACACATGTACACAGAATTAAGATAACAGGATCAATCAAGCTCTATCGTTGTCTAGGGGTAAATGACCAGTTTCAAAGTGACGCAAAGTTCAGTTCAATTTAGTTTAGTTCAGTTCGCAGACAGTGGAGGGGAGGAGAGAGAGAGGGCAAAACAAATGAATATTCAAAACGACTTCCACACACAGACCTTCGCAGTCAGCTTTCGTGCGAGCCCTTTGTGATGTCATCTGAGGTCACCGACCGTGACCCCTCCATTTCCAGATACGATCGTTTCTCTGCGGTGAACCCGGCACCCAGGCAAGGGTGGACACACACCAGGTTCCCGCCGATCATGCCTTTCCACCCTGTGCGTCTATGGCTTGTCCCACGACCAGCCGTCCAAAACTTCCCACCGACTTGTGAGAGACGCATCGCTTCCAGGGTCTCGTTACCTCGGGGTGTCGTGTGTGTCTTGCCTTAGCGAACCTGTCCCTTTTTATCCCCCTGCTGGGGTATCGCCTATCCATCACTTCAAACAGTTCAGGGTTCAAAGGGGGAGCCAATCTTGACAGCTCTCCTTCCGTTACTCTCTCCCGTCCCTTCATTAATGTCTCCAAATGCTGCTCCATTGTTTTCCTTATCTCTCTTTCTCCTGAAGACAGGTGGCAGACCAACTGCTGATCCCACTGGTGCCAGCCCAGGCCAGCTAACATCTTAATTATGTGTATTCTCGTCACACTTCCCCTCCTTTAAGGACTTTTACCAGGGTAAAAATTACAAACATGAATACATTATTTGATACACACAAATATACATCTTTATCAGCTATTTGGCTAATACAGCGAATTTGAAGTTGTCAACACCTGACAGACAGTCAGCCATCACATTTTCTGTTCCTTTTATATGTGTTATTAATAATCCCTTAGACCAGGCTCCAACTTAGCAAACTTCATAGTGGCCAAAAACACTGATGAATTGCGATCAATGTAACCTCTCATTGGGTTTCGTCCCAGACCACAATAACAAGGGTCGTTCCATTCCAACTTAGTTTTCTCTCGCAAGGGCTTAGTAGGAGTGGGAGGGGTAGTAACCGCAGAGTTATTGCAAAACTTCCTACAGTACCCCACCATCTCCAAGAGCCTTCTGAGGGCCCTCTTGTCTGTCGGGGTTGGGAGGTCAGCGATAGCCCACACTGTAGTTTGCATCGCTGCCAGCTGCCCCTGTGTCACCACAATTCCCAGGTAAGTGACCTTCGTGTGGCCAAACTCATTTTTTTCAAGGTTCACTATCAAGCTGGCTTCAGACAGCCATATTACATTGCCAATACACACCTCTGTGTTCGTCAGCCCTTTCGTCACTGAATTACTCATTCTATAGGGCTGTTGCTCGCTAGGCTAGCCTAGTTTAACAAACACCACCCAACGTCCCAGTTCTTTGCATCGCCTCGGGACAATCAAACACACGTGTGCGAGTCGTTTAATTACTTCTCCTAAAGAGTCGCTTTGTTCGGGGATTAAGGGAGAGACCTTATCAGCAGAGCTGGCCAAAACAATAGCCTTCTCCCATCTGGTCGATACCATACTCATCTTTTCAAAATGGTTTTCTTCTCTTATCAGGGGGACCCTAGCTTCATTGATTTCCGCGCTAACACCGACTAGGTTTGTTAGCATATCAAAAGCCTGTGACCGTCTCAGTTTGCGTCGGCCATAATCAATAACATCCTTCCTCCGGTGCAGCCGGTAAACCTCCTTCATGATTCCACCAACTGTTTCCTCCAGCACCTCAACATGTCCACCGAGGGGTACCTTGTGGGCCAGGTTAAAAATCTCGTCCCCATAACTCTTTTGTACCACCCCCCATTCCTCATCTGCGGGTACTGTACTTGGTTTCCCTTTCTTCCTTAGCACTTCCTCCTCCACACAATAGCCTACTGGCTCCCTTCTTAATTCTGCGTCAGAGAGAGCTGTCTCTGCCAAAACCACCAGCCCCTCGTCTCGCTCCTGCGCCTGCACAAATTCTTTCCTGGCTAATGCTAATTCTGTCTCAGCTCCCTCACTACCTCTTGTTTCACTACACTCCTTCTTTTCACTTTCTACCCCCTTCTCGTACAAGGCTGGCAGAAACGTCTCAGCTAAATTTACTACCGCAGTCCCATGATGAACCTGTGAGTCCATGGGCGAGGCCTCAATGCTGGCAGGCTGACCTGTCAGTCTCATGGCTGGGAACACGATTCCCCCGGCAAGGTCATTACCGAGCAAGACTTCCACGCCTTTCATCGGTAATTCGGGCCTCACCCCGATCATGACTAGTCCAGAGACCAGGTTGCTTTGTAAGTGTATCTGGTGCAAAGGCACGGCTTCCATCCCTTTTCCAATGCCTTTGACCTTGACCTCCCCAGTCTGGGTCTCTGAGCTAAACTCTAATACACTCTTCAGTATCAGTGACTGACACACTCCCGTGTCTCTCCAGATCTGCACTGGAACTGGTTTTAACCCCTCCTTCACTGACACCAATCCGGCCGAGATAAACTTCTCGCGCCCTTCCTGAACTTTGGCAGACCTGTCCTCTCCTAGTGGTTCGTTTACCAGCTTGATACAGCCAGTCAAAATCACCGTTTTTCCTTTTCCCATCTCCTTCTTTGGGGCAAAGCACCTGGACGCAAAGCGTCCAACTTTCCCGCAATTATAACAGACGACCCCAGGAGACTTCCTACCAGACTGCTCCCGGTCTACCTTATCCTTCTCACTAGTCCCCGGCTTACTCTCTGACTTTTCTGGCGGACTCTCCCCGCTGTCCTGACTACCCTTCTGGTAGCCTTTACTCGGGGCAAACTTCATTTTATGCGTCAACGCACACTCATCCGCTAACTTAGCAGTTGCGGCTAATGTGGCTGCCTCTTTCTCATCTAGGTAGGGTCTCATACCCTCAGGGACACAACCTTTAAACTGCTCAATCAGGATCAGCTGTAGCAGTCTGTCATAATCCCCCTCTACCCCCTTCGAGGTGCACCAACGCTCACAATATGTCTGCATCTCACGGGCAAACTCTAAATACATGCGGTCCCACTGCTTCCTCGCATTCCGGAATCTCTGCCGGTATGCCTTCGGGACCAACTCATAAATCCTGAGGATGGCCTCTTTCACCACCTCATACCTCTGGGCATCTTCCGCAGACAAAGCTGAGTAAGCTTCTTGGGCTTTCCCTTTCAGTACACTCTCAAGCAAAACAGCCCACTTATCCCTCGGCCAGTCCTGACTTGTAGCAACTTTATCAAAATGGAGAAAGTACCAATCCACGACGGTATCGTCAAATGAGGGAACCAGCCTAACCTCCTGGGTCACTCGGAACCCTCCACCTTGGTTCGGCACGGGCCCCTGCTCTGCCCTTATCCTTAACTTCTCCAGCTCGAATTCCCTTTCCCTCTGTTTCTCCTCTCGCTCCAACTGTCTCTCTCTCTCTCTCTCTCTCTCCTGCCTTTCTAACTCTCCCTCCTGCCTTTCTAACTGTTTCTCTTTCTCCCGCCTTTCTAACTCTCTCCTTCTCTTCTCACTCCAACTGTCTGTCCCTCTCTTTCTCTTCTCGCTCCAACTGCCGTACCCGGAACTCGTGCTCGAGTCTCAGTTTTTCAAGCTGCACCTGTACCGCGTCTCCAGCAGGCTTTTCAATAGACACCACCTCCAGCTCTCCTTGGGGAAACACACCTTTAGATACATAGTGCTCTACGATAGCTCTGTGTATCTCCTCTCTCCTCATTGTCGACTTCCCCTTAGCAAGATTCAACCATTTGGCCACAGCTACCAATTCCGATTTCCTGGCATCCTCTAATGCCTCCAAGGTCGGTGCCTTTATAAATTCCTCAGCCTCCATTTCTGCTGTTTGTCTTTTCTTTCTTTCGGGAATTTTGACCCAATCAATTTACTCCGTCCCAAATTTAGCGTTCAAAATCGCGGACGAGAACCCCACTTACGTTACGTACCCCGTAACTGGGTTGCCAAACCAGCAGAAATGGATCACTCAGTTGGAGTCTGGATTACTAGAACTAAGAAAGTTTTATTAAAGAAACAAGCAACACAGTTCTCTAATCAAAAAGATAATAAATGCAACAGTTCAGCAATGATAAACACACATGTACACAGAATTAAGATAACAGGATCAATCACGCTCTATCGTTGTCTAGGGGTAAATGACCAGTTTCAAAGTGACGCAAAGTTCAGTTCAATTTAGTTCAGTTCAGTTCGCAGACAGTGGGGGGGAGGAGAGAGAGAGCAAAACGAATGAATATTCAAACGGCTTCCACACAGACCTTCGCAGTCAGCTTTCCGGCGAGTCCTTTGTGATGTCATCTGAGGTCACCGACCGTGACCCCTCCATTTCCAGATACAATCGTTTCTCTGCGGTGAACCCGGCACCCAGGCAAGGGTGGACACACACCAGGTTCCCGCCGATTGTGCCTTTCCACCCTGTGCGTCTATGGCTTGTTGTGTGACCAGCCGTCCAAAACTTCCCACCGACTTGTGAGAGACGCACCGCTTCCAGGGTCTCGTTACCTTGGGGTGTCGTGTGTGCCTTGCCTTAGCGAACCTGTCCCTTTTTATCCCCCTGCTGGGGTATCTCCTGTCCATCACTTCAAACAGTTCAGGGTTCAAAGGGGGAGCCGATCTTGACAGCTTTCCTTCCGTTACTCTCTCCCGTCCCTTCATTAATATCTCCAAATGCTGCCCCATTGTTTTCCTTATCTCTCTTTCTCCTGAAGACAGGTGGCAGACCAACTGCTGATCCCACTGGTGCCAGCCCAGGCCAGCTAACATCTTAATTTATGTGTATTCTCGTCACATCTCTCAAAACTGAAGGAGCCAAAGAAGAGAGAAATTGAAAAGTGTTAGTGTTCCGAGGGAGTTGGACGTCCTTGTAGAAAATTAATGAAAGGTTGAGCAAAGAATTGAGAAGGCAAAGGTCTACTGGCCTTTAATGCAAGAGGATTTAAGTACATGGGTAAAGGTTCCCTACAGTAATTATACTGGGCTCTGGTGTGACTGCACCTGTGAACGGGTCTCATCTCCTCTCTGAAGAACAGCTATATTTGTGATAATGGTTGGAGATTTTATTGATGTATTTTAATAACTTTCTCTCAGGGCACAATCTCCACATTTATTAGTGACATAGATTAGCCTTCATGCAGATGTGGATGGCCTAGTGGAACAGACAGACGTGTGGGAGGGGAAACATTGCACAGAGAAATACATGGAGCTCTGAAGGCAAAGACATAATGAACAGAGCCAAGAGTGAGTCACTCTGCCAGCTTCACTATTTATGGTGTAGTATGGCAGAAAGGCTTTTCACTCAAATCCTCCTCAAAACTCCTACTCTCAGCTTCAAAATGGAAAAATGATTTTATCTATCCTGCCCTGCTTCTCAGTGTTATAAACTTCTATCGTGTCACCTCTCTGCCTTCTTCGCTCGTGGGAAAACAAGCCCAGGCTCCCATTCTCTCCCCTAATTGAAACCATCCAGTCTTGGCGAATCTCCTCTGCCTCTCTCCAGCACAGTCACACCACTCCCACTGTGTGATGACCAGAAATGAATACAATACACATGTGGCTTAACCAGCATTTGGTAAAGCCAGTTCACTGGTTTATTGATCGGACCGACAGCGGGGGAGCTGCAAGGCCTCGGTTGTAGCGTAGACTAGGCCACGTGCCATGGTGTAGCCTGTTGTAACCGCACAAGAGAGACGGCGCCGGGGTGATGTGAAGTGCGGCGTCAGCGCTGCCCTCCAGTGTTTGCTCCGTGGAAGACCAGCTGGATTGCGTTCATCTGCAGACTGCTGCGTAATTGTTCTTGCCGATAGCATTCATGGACTCGGGGACTTTGGTTATATTGTATATAATTCTGTGTGACAGCATGTTTAATGCCATCTTATATGTGTTATACGTGCCTTGTGCTGTGTGTGACTGTTGGCTCTGTGCTTTGCACCTTGGCCCCAGAGGAACACGGTTTCATTAGGCTGTATTCATGGGTATTCATGCATGGTTGAATGACAGATAAACTTGAAATTGAACAGAGTGTGTCAACCTTTAGACTGTATGATCACCCTATGAAGACAAGTACATGCCCCTTTTACCAGTCTATCTACCCATTTTGCCACTTTCAGCAGACTGGACTTCAACGCCAATATCCCTCAGTCCATCAACAATCCTTGATACTTTTACCACTTACTGCCTACATCCTACCACAATTTACTTCTGTCGGTAAGGGGCTGGGGACTGTTATTGTCACTGTTTTTTTGCTCTGCATGAGAGCGTCGGATACTGTTATTATCACTGTTTTTTTGCTGCAGGTGAGAGGGTCGGGGACTGTAATTGTCACTGTCTTTTTCTGTGAGTGAGGGAGTCGGGGACTGTAATTGTCGCTGTCTTTTTCTGTGAGTGAGTGAGTCGGGGACTGTAACTGTCACTGTCTTTTTCTGTGAGTGAGGGAGTCGGGGACTGTAATTGTCACTGTCTTTTTCTGTGAGTGAGGGAGTCGGGGACTGTAATTGTCACTGTCTTTTTCTGTGAGTGAGGGAGTCAGGGACTAATTGTCACTGTTTTTTTTCTGTGAGTGAGGGAGTTGGGGACTGTAATTGTCGCTGTCTTTTTCTGTGAGTGAGTGAGTCGGGGACTGTAACTGTCACTGTCTTTTTCTGTGAGTGAGGGAGTCGGGGACTGTAATTGTCACTGTCTTTTTCTGTGAGTGAGGGAGTCAGGGACTGTAATTGTCACTGTTTTTTTTCTGTGAGTGAGGGAGTCGGGGACTGTAATTGTCACTGTCTTTTTCTGTGAGTGAGGGAGTCAGGGACTGTAATTGTCACTTTTTTTTCTGTGAGTGAGGGAGTCGGGGACTGTAATTGTCACTGTCTTTATCTGTGAGTGAGGGAGTCGGGGACTGTAATTGTCACTGTTTTTTTCTGGTGAGTGAGGGAGTTGGGGACCGTAACTGTCACTGTCTTTATCTGTGAGTGAGGGAGTCAGGGACTGTAATTGTCACTGTTTTTTTTCTGTGAGTGAGGGAGTCGGGGATTGTAATTGTCACTGTCTTTTTCTGTGAGTGAGGGAGTCAGGGACTGTAATTGTCGCTGTTTTTTTTCTGTGAGTGAGGGAGTCGGGGACTGTAATTGTCACTGTCTTTATCTGTGAGTGAGGGAGTCGGGGACTGTAATTGTCACTGTTTTTTTCTGGTGAGTGAGGGAGTTGGGGACCGTAACTGTCACTGTCTTTATCTGTGAGTGAGGGAGTCAGGGACTGTAATTGTCACTGTTTTTTTCTGTGAGTGAGGGAGTCGGGAACTGTAATTGTCGCTGTCTTTATCTGTGAGTGAAGGAGTCGGGGACTGTAACTGTCGCTGTCTTTTTCTGTGAGTGAGGGAGTCAGGGACTGTAATTGTCACTGTTTTTTTCTGTGAGTGAGGGAGTCAGGGACTGTAATTGTCACTGTTTTTTTCTGTGAGTGAGGGAGTCAGGGACTGTAATTGTCGCTGTCTTTATCTGTGAGTGAGGAAGTCGGGGACTGTAATTGTCACTGTTTTTATCTGTGAGTGAGTGAGTCAGGGACTGTAATTGTCACTGTTTTTATCTGTGAGTGAGTGAGTCAGGGACTGTAATTGTCACTGTTTTTATCTGTGAGTGAGTGAGTCAGGGACTGTAATTGTCACTGTTTTTTTCTGTGAGTGAGGGAGTCGGGGACTGTAATTGTCACTGTTTTTTTTCTGTGAGTGAGGGAGTCAGGGACTGTAATTGTCACTGTTTTTTTTCTGTGAGTGAGGGAGTCGGGGACTGTAATTGTCACTGTTTTTTTTCTGTGAGTGAGGGAGTCAGGGACTGTAATTGTCGCTGTCTTTATCTGTGAGTGAGGAAGTCGGGGACTGTAATTGTCACTGTTTTTATCTGTGAGTGAGTGAGTCAGGGACTGTAATTGTCACTGTTTTTATCTGTGAGTGAGTGAGTCAGGGACTGTAATTGTCACTGTTTTTTTCTGTGAGTGAGGGAGTCGGGGACTGTAATTGTCACTGTTTTTTTTCTGTGAGTGAGGGAGTCAGGGACTGTAATTGTCACTGTTTTTTTTCTGTGAGTGAGGGAGTCGGGGACTGTAATTGTCACTGTTTTTTTTCTGTGAGTGAGGGAGTCAGGGACTGTAATTGTCACTGTTTTTTTTCTGTGAGTGAGAGAGTCAGGGACTGTAATTGTCACTTTTTTTTCTGTGAGTGAGGGAGTCGGGGATTGTAATTGTCACTGTCTTTTTCTGTGAGTGAGGGAGTCAGGGACTGTAATTGTCGCTGTTTTTTTTCTGTGAGTGAGGGAGTCAGGGACTGTAATTGTCACTGTTTTTTTTCTGTGAGTGAGGGAGTCGGGGACTGTTATTGTCACTGTTCTTTTGCTGTGGGGAAGGGGATTTGTGAATTTTGTTTCTTTTCTTTTTCATGCCGGGGGAGAGTTGATGTCTTTTCTTTCATCAACACTCATGGTCTTTCTGTATTTCATGGCTAACTGGAGAAGACAACTATCAGAGTTGTATTGTACATGCATACTTTGAAAATAAAAAGAACCTTTGAACACTCAGCCTGTCTTTCTACCTAATTTATTTCTTCCTGTAACCTTGGATAACCTTCCTCACTATCCACCATCAATTTGCGTGTCATCCACCAACTTACTCCTTATTCTTCTTACAGTTATTTCCAAGTGGTTAATATGTAATGCATACATAAAGGATGTCAGCTGCAATCCCCACAGTGCACCATCAGTCACACTTTGGATGGGTACATGGATGGTAGGGGTATGGAGGGCTACGTTGCCAGTGCAGGTCAATGGGAGGAGGGAGGTTAAATGGTTTGGCACGGACTAAATGGGCTGAAGGGCCTGTTTATGTGCTGTACTTCTCTGTGACTCTATGACTTCCAGTGTGAAACACATCACTAAGGACAGACACCACCACCATCTCCGCTACGATGATTCTGAACACTGGTGCTCCCTACTCCAGAGACTCCTGTACAGTTACACCAAGGCCTAATGCAAGTTCAAACATCACCTTCTTGTGACTCAACAGTGTACAGCCTACTGGACTCAGAATCCACTTCTCCAACTTTAGTTAGTTTCCTCTTTCTTTCAGTTTGCATCTGGAGCTATGCAACATTACACAGGCTTGCACTATAGTGAACAGCTTTGGCTTTCTTCTCGAAGGAAAGATGTGCTGGCATTGGAGAGCATCCACAAGTTCACAAGAAAGATTCTGGGAATGAAAGGGTATGGGAAGCATTTGATAACTCTTGTACTCACTGGAGTTTAGAAGAATGGGGGGGGGGGTGGAATCTCATTGAAACCTAATGAATATTGAATGCTTTGATAGAATGGATATGGGGAGGATATTTCCTATAGTGGAGGAGTCTCGGACCAGAGGGTACAACCCCTGAACAGAATGACACCCCTTCAGAACAGAGATGAGGAGGAATTTCTTTAGGCAGAGGATGGTGAATCTGTGGAATTTATTGCCACAGAAGGCTATTTAAAGTGGAGGTTGATAGGTTCTTGATTAGTAAGAGTGAAACATAGAAACATAGAAAATAGGTGCAGGAGTAGGCCATTCAACCCTTCGAGCCTGCACCGCCATTCAGTATGATCATGGCTGATCATCCAACTCAGAACCCTGTACCTGCCTTCCCTCCATACCCCCTGATCCCTTTAGCCACAAGGGCCATATCTAACTCCCTCAAAGTGCCAAAGGTTACAGGGAGAAGGCAGGTGAACAGAGTTGAGAGGGATAATAAATCAGCCATGATGAAATTGCAGAGCAGACTTGATGGGCTGATTGGACTAATATTGCCACAATGACCATTATTTATAAAGACCATAACACCTTATGATCTTTACAACGTTGGCCACACACGTCACTAACAAAGAGGCATAACTGGTTCTTCATGGTTACATCATTTCCTCACTTTCAGACCCCAGTCAGTTCAGACTGGCAACAACATCTCCTCCACAATCTCCACCAGCAGTGGTGCACCACAGGGAAGTGTGCTCAGCCCCCTGCTCTACTCGCTTTACACTTATGACTGTGTGGCTCAGCACAGCTCCAGTGCCGTATTCAAGTTTGCAGACAACACTGCTATTGTAGGCCAAATCAAAGGTGCTGACGAACCAACATACAGGAGGGAGATTGAACATCTCACTGAGTGGTGTCACAACAACAACCTCTAACTCAATGTCAGCAAAACCAAGGAGCTGATTATAGCAGGAAACTGGAGGTCCATGAGCTAGTTCTCTTTGGACGATTAGAGGTGGAGAGAGTAAGTAACTTTAAATTCCTCGATGTTATCATTTCAGAGAACCTGTCCTGGTGCAATTACATAAGCAAACAACAGGAATGCTGCAGATGCTGGAAATTCAAGCAACACACATCAAAGTCGCTGGTGAACGCAGCAGGCCAGGCAGCATCTCTAGGAAGAGGTACAGTCGACGTTTCAGGCCGAGACCCTTCGTCAGGACTAACTGAAGGAAGAGTGAGTAAGGGATTTGAAAGTGGGAGGGGGAGGGGGAGATCCAAAATGATAGGAGAAGACAGGAGGGGGAGGGATGGACCCAAGAGCTGGACAGGTGATTGGCAAAGGGGATATGAGAGGATCATGGGACAGGAGGTCCGGGGAGAAAGACAAGGGGGCGGGGGGAACAGAGGATGGGCAAGGGGTATAGTCAGAGGGATAGAGGGAGAAAAAGGAGAGTGAGAGAAGGAATGTGTGTATAAAAATAAATAACAGATGGGGTACGAAGGGGAGGTGAGGCATTAGCGGAAGTTAGAGAAGTCGATGTTCATGCCATCAGGTTGGAGGCTACCCAGACGGAATATAAGGTGTTGTTCCTCCAACCTGAGTGTAATTCTGACATGTCTATCCACGGCCTCCTCTACTGTAAAGATGAAGCCACACTCAGGTTGGAGGAACAACACCTTATATTCCGTCTGGGTAGCCTCCAACCTGATGGCATGAACACTGACTTCTCTAACCTCCGTTAATGCCCTAGCTCCCCTTCGTACCCCATCCGTTATTTATTTTTATACACACATTCTTTCTCTCTCTCTCCTTTTTCTCCCTCTGTCCCTCTGAATATACCTCTTGCCCATCCTCTGTGTCCCCTCCGCCCTCCTTGTCTTTCTTCCGGACCTCCTGTCCCATGATCCTCTCGTATCCCCTTTTGCCTATCACCTGTCCAGCTCTTGGCTCTATCCCTCCCCCTCCTGTCTTCTCCTATCATTTTGGATCTCCCCCTCCCCCTCCAACTTTCAAATCTCTTACTCACTCTTCCTTCAGTTAGTCCTGACGAAGGGTCTCGGCCTGAAACGTCGACTGCACCTCTTCCTAGAGATGCTGCCTGGCCTGCTGCGTTCACCAGCAACTTTGATGTGTGTTGCTGCAATTACATAAGTGCAGTTACAAAGAAGGCATGGCAGTTCTTCTATTTCCCTAGAAATTTGAGAAGATTCGGCATGGCATTTAAAACTTTGATAAACTTCAAAAATATATAGTGGAAAGTATATTGACTGGCTGCATTTCAGCCTGGTATGGAAATACCGATACCCTTGAATGGAAAATCCTAAGAAAAGTAAAGGATGAGGCCCAGTACAACATGGGTAAAGCACTCCCCACCACTGAGCACATCAATACGGAGCGTCGTCGTAGGAAAATAGCATCCATAACAACCATCGAGATCTTGAACCAGAGGTGATAACGTCACTCAGCTTCATTTGCTCTGTCGCTGAACTGTTCCCACAACCCATGGACTCACTTTCAAGGACTCTTCTCATGTTCTCAATATTTATAGCTTATTTATTTTTTATTATTATTGACATATATATTTATTTATTTTGCTTTCGTTTTTGTATTTGCACAATTTGTTGCCTTCTGTACACCTGTTTTCTGCCCTGAAGGATGCGATCTTTCATTGATACTGTTATGGTTATTAGATTTATTGAGTAGTGTATGCCTGCAAGGAAATGAATCTCTGGATTGTACATGCTGATAGATATGTACTTTGATAATAAATTTACTTTGAACATCATATCCAGTAGTCACAGAAATTACACTAGTTGCTCACCCTACCTTCTCCGTCACTTCAACTATTTTGTTTTCTTTCTTTCTCATTCCTGACGAAGAGGCTTGGACCTGAAATGTTTACTGATTATTCTTCCACAGATACTGCACGACTCAGTATAGAACATAGAACATAGAAATCTACAGCACATTACTGGTCCCTTGGCCCACAATGTTGTGCCGACCATGTAATCTATTCTAGAAAATGCCTAGAATTTCCCTCTATTTTCTAAGCTCCATGTACCTATCTAAGAGTCTCTTAAAAGACCCTATTTTATCCACCTCTACCACTGTTGCTGGCAAAGCATTCCACGCACCCACCACTCTCTGTGTGAAGAACTTACCTCTGACATCCCCCTTGTCTCTACTTCCAAGCATCTTAAAACTATGCCCCCTCATGTTAGCCATTTCAGCCCTGGGAAGAAGCCTCTGGCTATCCACACAATCAATGCCTCTCATCATCTTATACACCTCTATCAGGTCACCTCTCATCCTCCGTCGCTCCAAGGAGAAAAGGCCAAGTTCACTCAACTTATTCTCGTAAGGAATGCACTCCAATCCAGGCAACATCTTTATAAATCTCCTCTGCACTCTCTCTATAGTATCCACAACCTTCCTGTAGTGACGTGACAGAAACTGAACACAATACTCCAAGTGGGGTCTATCTAAGGACTTATATAGCTGTAGCATTACCCTATGTTTTGTTTTTATTTCAGATTTCCAACACGTGAAGAACTTTTAACATTTTGATTGACAATATCAGCTCGGATTGGATGTAGAGATTATAGAGAGAGGGTAAGCAGACAGAGATATTCACACTGGAGAGAAAGCCAGCCTAAAGCATATTGGAAGAGTTTTCAAGACTGTAAGATTTGGGTAGACTATTTTCCAATATATTCTCTCAGCACATACAGTGATCAACTGTGGAGAGTGAAGGCTGACTATAAGCAGTTTACCACTGAGGTTGAGAAATCTATAGGACAGACTTTACTGAGGAGTTAAATTCAATAAATAATTTGACAATGAAAGAGATTATGGGATCCAAGGGATAAAATACTTTTGAAACTTTGTGAAGCACAGAGAGGCCAAAATAATGTTGCTGTGTTTACTAGCAATATACACTTCAGTGATTTCTACTGTCAGAGACTAACTTTTCAGAAAGCATAAATTTATTTCTCTCCAAGAACTTTTCTTTGGGGAAGAGAGTTTTTACACAGCTGATGGAACAAATCGTACAAATTCGATCACCTTCAGAACTAAGTCTGCATGACTTCCTTTAGTATTCCTGTGCTGAGTTCCGGCAGCTCTAAGGCACTCCCGATGAAGTGGGAGAGTCTAGGACCAGAGGACACAGCCTCAGAATAGAAGGGCTTCCTTTTAGAATGGATACAAGGAGGAATTTCCTTAGCCAGAGAGTGTGAATCTGTGGAATTCATTGTCATAGGCAGCTATAGAGGCCAAGTCTTTATGTGTATTTAAGGCAGAGGCTGAGAGGTTCTTGACTGGTCAGGGCATGAAGAGATATAGGGAGAAGGCAGGAGAGAGGAGGAGAGAGGAAAAATGGATCAGCGATAATGAAATAGTGGAGCAGACTCAATGGGCCAAATGGCCTAATTCTGCTCCTGTATCCTATAGAAAGTAAATCCTACAAATTGTCAAATTCCAAAATAAAACAGAAAATGCAGCGATGTCTGACAACAGAGGGTGGTATATAGCTCAACTATCAAAGCTACTTCCTCACAGCTTCATCAGTCTGAGTTCAATCTTGACACCAGTGCTGTCTGTGGGGAGATTGTATGTCGTCTCTGTGATATGTGGGCTTTCTCCCACACCCATGGTAATGAGGAGTTTTATCAGGGTGTTGCCTGGACTAGAGAGCATGCCTTAGGAGGTTAGATTGAGCAAGCTAGGTCTTTTCTCTTTGGAGCAAAAGAGGATGAGAGGAGATTTGATAGAGGTGTACAAGATGACAAAAGGCATAGATCAAGTGGATAGCAGTGATTTTTTTCCCAGGGTGGAAATGCCTAATATGAGAATGGCTAATGGGAAATGGCTAACAATAAAGAAGCAATCATAATGATAAGAGTTATAGAAAAGAACAGCACAAAACCAGGCCCCTCGGCCTATCTATCCTGTGCTGAACCATTTAAACTGCCTACTCCCATCGACCTGCACCAGGACCATAACCCTCCATACCCCTACCATCCATGTACCTATCTAAACTTCTCTTAAACATTGAAATCGAGCTTGCATGCACCACTTGTGCTGGCAACTTGTTCCACAATTTCACGACCCTCTGAGTGAAGAGGTTTCTCCTCATGTTCCCCTTAAACTTCTCACCTTTCCCCCTTAAGCCATCACCTCTGGTTGTAGTCACACCCAACCTCAGTGGAAAAAGCCTGTCTGCATTTACCCTATCTATACCCCTCATAATTTTGTAAACCTCTGTCAAATCTTCTCTCAATCTTCTTCTTTCTAAGGAATAAAGTCCCAACCTATTCAATCTTTCCTTATAGTTCAGGTCTTCCAGACCCAGCAAGGTCCTTGTAAATTTGTAAGGCATTAGGCCTTACCAATGTCTTATACAACCTCAACATAAAATCCCATATTCTGTACTCAATAGTTTGATTTATGGAGGCCAATGTCTCAAAAGCTTTCTTTACAACCCTATCTACCTGTGAAACCACTTTGAAGGAATTACGGACCTGTATTTCCAGATCCCTCTGTTCTACCACACTCCTCAGTGCCCTACCATTTACTATGTAAGACCTGCAACACACATCAAAGTTGCTGGTGAATGCAGCAGGCCGGGCAGCATCTCTAGGAAGAGGCACAGTCAATGTTTCAGGCCGAGACCCCAGTCCTGACAAAGGGTCTCGGCCTGAAACGTCAACTGTACCTCTTCCTAGAGATGCTGCCTGGCCTGCTGTGTTCACCAGCAACTTTGATGTGTGTTGCTTGAATTTCCAGCATCTGCAGAGTTCCTGTTGTTGACTATGTAAGACCTACCTTGATTGGTCCTACTGAAGTGCAACACCTTGCACTTGCCTGCATTAAATTCCATCTGCCACTTTTCACCCCATTTTACAGCTGGTCTAGATTCCACTGCAAGCCATGAGAGCCTTCCTCACTGTCCATTACACTCCCAATCTTGGTGTCATCCTCAAATTTTACTGATCCAGTTAAGCACATTATCATCCAGATCATTGATAAAGATGTCAAACAACAAAGTACCCAGCACCGATCCCTATGGTTCTCCACTGGTCACAGGCCTGCAGTCAGAGAGGCAACTATCTACTACTACTCTCTGGCATCTCCTGCAAAGCCAAAGTCTAATCCAATTTACTACCTCATCTTGAATGCCAAGTGACTGAACCTCCAAGAATGGTTCCAGAGTAAGAGAAAGTTACAAATGCCACTTTACTCTTTAAGGGAGGGAGGATGAAGAAAGGAAATTATAGGCCAGTTAGCCTGACTTCAGTGGTTGGGAAGATGCTAGATTCCATTATTAAAGATGAGATTTCAGAGGTACTTGGAGGCACATGATAAACTAGGGCAAAGTCAACAGGGTTTCCTTAAGGGGAAATCTTGCCTGACAAGTTTGTTGGAATTCTTTGAGAAAACAGCAGGCAGCATAGACAAACGAACAATTGGCAGATGTTGAGTACTTGGATTTTCAGGACTTTGACAAGAGGCCATGCATGTGGCTGCTTAACAAGATCAGAGCCCAATGTATGAAAAGAAAGATACTAACATGGATAGAAGATTGATGATTGGCAGGAGACCAAGAGAGGGAATAAAGGGATCCTTTTCTGGTTAGATGCCTGTGAGTAGTGGTATTCTGCAGGTGTCCGTATTGGGGCTGCTTCTTTTCACGTTATATGTCAATGATTTGGATGACAGAACTGATGGCTCTGTGGCCAAGTTTGCAGGTAACCAGAACGAGAATCAGAATCAGGCTTATTATCACCAGTGTGTGTCGTAAAATTTGTTAACTTAGCAGCAGCAGTTCAATGCAATACATAATACAGAAGAAATAAATCAATCCAACAGTTACGGTGTATGTATATTGAATAGATTAAAAACCATGCAAAAACAGAAATAATATATATTAAAAAAGTGAGGTAGTGTTTACGGGTTCAGTCCATTTAGGAATCGGATGACAGAGGGGAAGAAGCTGTTCCTGAATTGCTGAGTGTGTGCCATTAGGCTTCTGCACCTCCCACCTGATGGTAACAGTGAGAAAAGGGCATGCCTTTCTGAGACACCATTCCTTGAAGGTGTCCTGGATACTTTGTAGGCTAGTACCTAAGATGGAGCTGACTAAATTTACGACCCTCTGCAGCTTCTTTCGGCCTGTGTAATAGCATCCCCCCATACCAGACGGTGATGCAGAATGCTCTCCATGGTACATCTATAGAAGTTTTTGAGTGTATTGGTTGACATATCAAATCTCTTCAAACTCCTAATGAGTTATAGTCGCTGCCTTGCCATCTTTACAGCTGAATCGATATGTTGGGACCAGGTTAGGTCCTCAGAGATCTTGACACCCAGGAATTCGAAACTGCTCACTCTCTCCACTTCTGGTCCCTCTATGAGGATTGGTATGTGTTCCTTCGTCTTATCCCTCCTGAAGTCCACAATTAGCTCTTCCATCTTATGGACGTTGAGTGCCAGGTTGTTGCTGTGACACCACTCCACTAGTTGGCATAACTACGACATAAAGGCATCCGTTCGCCTTGCGAGACCATGGATCTGCGCCTGGAAAGTCTTCACTCTCCAGGGCACAGGCCTGAGCAAGATTGTATGGAAGACCAGCAGTTGCCCATGCTGCAAGTCTCCCCTCTCCACGACACCAATGTTGTCCAAGGGAAGGGCATTAGGACCCATACAGCTTGGCACCAGTGTCATCGAAGAGCAATGTGTGATTAAGTGCCTTGCTCAAGGATACAACACGTTCCCTCGGCTGGGGCTCGAACTCACGACCTTCAGGTCGCTAGTCCAATGCCTGAACCATTTGGCCACATGCCCACACTTACAACATAAAATACAACAATTAATTAATTGCGCTGTATAATTTGAACAAAACTTTAATATGTTCCCACAGTAATCGGCCCTGTCTAAAAGAATTCAGCCGCTGATATATATCAGCTGTTCTCAAACACAATGCCACTTTATATGGTGAGAGTATAGTGCTCGGCATGTTACAACCTGCATCACAGGGCACTAAACAGTCAGTTGCAAATTACAGTAAGCCACCAGCAGGAAGACAACTTGGCATGTATAAAATGGAGAATGTTTGCAAATGAAAACGGCGGCAGTATTCGCTCAGACTCTGATCCATAATTCAACGGGGCTTTGTAATCCGACACATCGCTTTGCAGGCTCTCAGACTCCCAGACAGCGGAAGCACAAAGGCTGGTGTTGCGCATGGTGGGTCATCAATTATGATCCAATTAATGAGGTTTAATTTATGATAGCAGGATGGTGCACAGTTTTGTACGGACTGTTTATCTGACTCTAACTGAATGACTGCAGCACTGCAGGGCTCAAGGACGGGAAGGAGAATGTTACAACCACGGACACTGCTGTGGGTTCTGGGTGCTCTCGCAAGCGGGCAGCTGAAAGGGGACGACAATCACAAACGTGAGAATGCCCACATTCCAGACAATTAGGGATTCTGGTAATTGTATTTAACTCTCTTCCTTGTGTGTCAGCCTAGTTAAGTCTAGTCCAAATGCAAGGGGAGAGACGGCAGCACTCGGTTTTAATAAGAATGTCTTTCCCAGAATGTGGGCTAAGGTTAGCAGGGAGTCTTCGATCAACACTTGACAAAGCTGACACACAAGGAGGAGAGTTAAATACAATTACCAGATGATGAGGACAGAAAGGAAAATCTGTGCTAGAGTGGAGATTAGAGGAGAGTGCGAGATACAAGTGCTGGGCTCAGTACCAATTTAAAGAGAGTGTCAAATATGCAGAAAATGTTGAAAACACTCAGCAGGTTGGGTAGCGTCCATGGACAGAGAGACAGAAGCAATGAGTCAAGTCAATTCCTAGTCCTTAGTCAATATATACAGTCCTCTGTGATCAACAGCCTTGCAATGGGCTTCTCTGAGTCCCTCTACATCATTGCTGGTAACTTCAACCAGGCCAATTTCAATCGAGCGTTCCATGATATTACCAGCACATCTCCTGTTCCACCAGGAGCCCAAACACCCTTGACCATTGCCATAACTTTAACTTCTCCCTGATTCAGGCTGAGGTTACCCCCTGTTTTAAGAAGACCACTATCATACTGGTACCCAAGAATAACAAGATAATGTGCCTTACTGACTATTGCCCAGTGGCTCTGACATCTGCCGTCATGAAGTAGTTTGAGAGGCTGGTCATGGGACCCATCTATCCTGGCCCAACAAGGAAAACAAGATAAAATGTCTTATTGACTATTGCCCAGTGGCTCTGACATCTGCCGTCACGGGACCCATCAATCCTGGCCCTGAGCACCTGGCACATCTCATCCATATCAATCACTCACCATGGCCAAAGACAAATGGATTTCTGAAGCAGTTGTACTTCCATCAATGGATATCTGGGTTCACACACAGAAATATTGACTACCCTTAAAACAAGATTCATGAGCTTAGGGGCAATGGAAAATGTTATCTCTTGGGAGATCCTAACTCTCTAACCATGGCAGCTCCACAACTGTAAAGCACACAGCCTTTATGAAAACTCCTTCAAAAACCATCTCCTGATGAAGGGGCTCGGCCCAAAACATTGACTCTTTATTCTTTTCCATAGATACTGCTTAACATGCTGAATTCCGCCAGTTTTTTATGTGTGTTGCTCTGGATTTCCAGTATCTGCAGAATCTCTTATCTTTTCCACACAATAGTGCACAGAACTGTTATATGACACATCCCCAGCCACTGTCATACTACATAAACCCAAACTATTACACTACACATCCCCTAGCCACTGTAATACTACACATCCCCAGCCACCGTTATACAACACATTCCCCAGCCACTGTAATACTACACATCCCCAGCCACTGTAATACTACACATCCCCAGCCACTGTAATACAACACATTCCCCAGCCACTGTAATACTACACATCCCCAGCCACTGTTACACTACACATCCCCTAGCCACTGTAATACTACACATCCCCAGCCACCATTATACAACACATTCCCCAGCCACTGTAATACTACACATCCCCAGCCACTGTTATACAACACATTCCCCAGCCACTGTAATACTACACATCCCCAGCCACCGTTGTACTACACAAACCCAAACTGTTACACTACACATCCCCCAGCCATTGTAATACTACACATCCCCAGCCACTGTTACACTACACATCCCCAGCCAATGTTCTACAACACATTCCCCAGCCACTGTAACACTACACATCCCCAGCCAATGTTCTACAACACATTCCCCAGCCACTGTAACACTACACATCCCCAGCCATTGTAATACAACACATTCCCCAGCCACTGTAATACTACACATCCCCAGCCATTGTAATACTACACATCCCCCAGCCATTGTAATACAACACATTCCCCAGCCACTGTTATACTGCACATCCCCCACCCGCTGTTGTACGACACATCCCCCAGCCATAAGAAATTGCCAACAATATATTTCTATGTTCATATTTCCAAATGCTGGCCTTGCCTGGAGCAGTATAACATTGAGAGCTGTTGTACGCTTGGCTGAAGTTGGGGTGGTTACAGGTTTATTTCAGATGGTGGTAATAATGCAAGCAATTTGTGGTAATAAATCAAGAATGACACACAAGATGTTCATTGGCAAAACATCAAAGTACATTTGGTCTCTTGCAGCAGTACTGAGTGAGTCGTCTACCTCGCATATTCGTTCTGACACATTGCCCTTTTCGATCTTTACTTGCATCTCATTCTCCTTGTCATATTTCACCAATTGTAATTGCAATGTTTATACTCATCTGGAGCACAGGAGCACAGCCAGCCATGGCCTGATGCCGAGATCAGCACCTTTCAGAAAGGAAACACCTCTGGGCCCACAGCTATACTGTCAATCACAGCCCAACACATCACTGACAAATAGAGGACAGAAACCTTCAGACTCTAAAAGAAAATGCAAGTTAACTTTTAGATCAATTTTTCTGTATCTTACAAGAAAATTTACATTCTGTCTCATAATCACACGCAAAATGCTGGAGGAACTCAGCAGGCCAGGCAATATCTGTGGAAAAGAGTACAGTCGACGATTCAGGTCGAGACCCTTCATTAGGTCCTGCCGAAGGGTCTCGGCCTGAAACATCGACTGTACTCTTTTCCATAGATACTGCCTGGCCTGCTGAGTTCCTCCAGCATTTTGTGTGTGTTGCTCGGATTTCTAGCAGATCTTCTCTTGTTTGTGATTCTATCTCATATAACCCGTGTTTCCCAGTGTTGGTCTATCCTTTCTCCATGCATGATATTGCTTGTGCACAGTCAATTACATGGCTGAGAGACAGGTTGACGAGGCAACTTAATCACACTGTCTCAGTGAATTCGTCTTAACTGATCTGTCCTTATTTCCTGAAAAGAGACAATTCTTTCCTCAGATTTTCCTTTCGCTGCACTGATAAAATAATAAAATTCACCATCATATCCCAACTGCCCTGCCACCTAGCCGACTGGACCTTTAGGGTCAGATCTTGTTACTAAACCTCCCCATCATTAGTGTACTTGTTTGCCTTCCTCTTACAACAGATACCCAGGGGAGCCTGAGATCCCTGCTGCACATCATACCCAGCTGTAAGGCAGAGGAAGATGAGGTAAGGTAGAAGGTTAGGCTTTAAATGCCGCATTCTCTCAAAAACTGGAATAAATATTCTCCAGTCAAAAGCTGTAATGATGATGAATGGAGCAGCTGGTGCAGGTACTCCCACAGACGACAATGTGATCCATAGCTCCAGCTTTCTGCCACACTGTTTGCTTATTATTATTCTCAAATAGTCATACACTTCCAGTGCCACAAGTTTCAGCACATTGTACCATAAGATATTGGAGCAAATTTATGCCATTTGGCCTATCAAGTCTGCTCCACCATTCAATCATGGCTGATTATTTATCTTTCAACTCCATTCACCTGCCTTCTCCATGTAACCCTTAATTCCTTTGCCAATCAAGAAACAATCAATCTTTCCCTTAATACGCCCAATGACTTGGCCTCCCCAGCCGTCTGAGGCAATGAATTCCCCAGACTTACCACTCTCTGTTCCAAATGGATGTCCCAAAACATCAGCTGTACTCAATCAGTTATGAAAGTTAAATAGAGGGACACCCATTTAGAACAGAGATGCCGAGAAATTTCTTTAGACAGAGAGTGGTGAATCTGTGGAATTCATTGCCACAGACAACTATTGAGGCCAGGTCATTGGGTATCTTTAGAGTCATTGAGTCATAGAACACAACTACACAAAAACAGGCTCTTCAGCCCATCTAGTATGTGCCAAACCATTAATTTCCATTAAGTTCCATCAACCTGCATCCCAACCATAGCTCTATACCCCTCCCATCCATGTGCCTATCTAAATTTCTTTTAACTGTTGAAATCGACCCCACATCCACCACTTAGGCTGGCAGCTCGTTCCACACTTTCACCACCCTCTGAGTGAAGATGTTACCCCTTAAACATTTCACCCTTAACCTCTCGTTCTAGTCTCCCCAACTTCTGCGGAAAAAGCCTCATTGCATTTACCTGTCTATACCTCTCATAATTTTGAATACCTCTATCAAGTCTCTCCTCAATCTTCTACATTCTAGGGAATAATGTTCTAACCTAGTCAACCTTTCCCTATAACTCAGGTCCTCAAGTCTGGGCAACATACTTGCAGATTTTTTCTTTCAATCTTATTTACATCGTTCCTGTAAGTAGGTGACTAAAACTACACATATTACTCCAAATTAGGCCTCACCAACATCTCGTACAACTTCAACATAACATCTCAACTCCTGTACTCAATATTTTGATTTATGAAGGCCAATGTGCCAAAAGCTTTTGTTACGACCCTGTCTACCTGTGAAACAACTTTCAAAGAATTATGGATCTGTATTCCCAGATCCCACTGTTCTACAGCCACTCCTCAGTGAAGGAGAGGTGGGAGGGCCATTACCAGAAGTTTGAGAAATCGATGCTCCCCCCACACTCCTTCACCATACCCCATCTTCTTATCTCCTTGCCTGCCCATCATCTCCCTCTGGTGCTCATCTCATCTTTTCTTTCTTCTATGGCCTTCGATTCTCTCCTACTGGACTCCCCTTCTCCAGCCCTGTATCTCTTTCACCAATCAACTTCCCAGCTCTTTACTTCATCCCTCCCCCTCCCGGTTTCACACCTTGTGTTTTACTCCCTTCCCTCCCCCAGCTTTAAACCTATTCCTCATCTTTTTCTCTCCAGGCCTGCCGAAGGGTCTTGGCCCAGAAAGTCAACTGTACTTTTTCCATAGGTGCTGCCTGGCCTGCTGAGTTCCTCCAGCAATTTGTGTCTGTTACAAATTCTCTCACTTGAGATTCAGCATCAACTTGATTTTCCCAATCTACCTGTATATTGAAATCCCCCATGACTTTCATAATATTGACATGCCTTTTCTATGTCCTGTGGTTAAGGATGGTTTAATTATCTCTGCCAGGACCCCTGTAATTTCTGCAGCAGCCTTCCACAGGGTCCGAGGAAACACCTTGTCAGGCCCTGGGGATTTATCCACCCCGAGTTGCTGTAAGACAGCAAATAACTCCTCTGTAATCTGTATAAGGCCCATGACCTTGCTGCTGATTTGCCTCATTTCTACAGACACTGTGTAAATACAGATTCAAAAATTCCATTTAACATCTCCGCCATCTTTTTCAGTTCCACACAGAAGTTTGATAGGTTCTTAATTAGTCAGGGCGTCAAAGGTTATGGGGAGAAGGCAGGGGACTGGCGTTGAGAGGGATAATAAGTCTGCCACGAATAAATGATGGAGCAGATCCAAATGCCAAAAGGCCTAATTCTGCTCCTATATCTTAGGACTTTATGATCTTGCCTGAAGAAATTCCTCCTCATCTCTGTTGTAAAGGGACGTCTCTTTATTCTGATGCTGTGCCCTCAGATCCTTGATTCGCCCATTGATGGAAACAGCTGAGTTTGTCCTCTTCCCCCTTGGTACAGCTGGGGTCCGAAGTTGCTGCGGTTCACTGCCCTCGCATCTCCCAACTGCAGACAACTGCTCTGCTGCTTATTCCAATGACCTCCATTGTGCCATAGAGGGCCAAGTGGCAGCTGCGAAAGGAGAGACTGAACAACCAAAAGACCCGACCACAACCACAGCCACCACTTCCCCTTGTTCACACTGTACCAGAGTACAGTATGTGGATCCTCCACAGCCCCCTGAGGACCCACCAATGGACAACCCTCAGCACAACACCATACTCAACTCGAGCAATCACACTCCTATTAGTACTATGTATTATTTCTCCCAAATTCAGCATCTCAATGGAAAGCAGCCAAAGTAACCGGAACCATTAAATTGTTGGGATACTTTAAGTTGTAGGGATGCTTCAAGAATTGCAGAGGATGGATGAGAGATGTCTGTAAGAGGAAAGAAAATTATTGCACTGTTACTAACTGGTGGTTCCCAGTTGATACACCAGGAGAGGACAGACGGGTAGAAAGCAGACAATGCAAAGCTCTGCTGGGGCAGTTGTAAGCACTGTTTCCAGCGCTGGCTGTTGGTGCTGAACCATAGTGGGAGGGTAGAGCTCTGTAGCAGATATCCACTCAGTGTGAGGGCACTGCCAACCACATAGATTAGATTAGATTATGAGGACATGCAGTCCTCTTTTATTGTCATTTAGTAATTCATGCGTTAAGGAATGATACAATGTTCCTCCGGAACAGTATCACAGAAACACAAGACAAACCGACTGAAAAACTGACAAAAACCACATAATTATAACACATAGTTACAACAGTGCAAAGCAATACCGTAATTTGATGAAGAACAGACCATGGGCATGGTAAAAAAAAGTCTCAAAGTCTCTCAAAAGTCCCATCACCTCACGCAGACGGTAGAAGGAAGAAAAAAACTCTTCCTGCCATGAACTTCCAGCGCCGCTAACTTGCCGATGCAGCACCCTGGAAGCACCTGACCACAGCCGACTCTTGAGTCCGTCCGACCAGCCCTCTGACACCGAGCACCATCTCTGCCGAGCGCTTCGACCCCGGCCCCGGCAACAGGTAATAGGCAAAGCCGAGGATTTTGGGCCTTCCCCTCCGGAGATTCTCAATCGCACAGAAGCAGCGGCAGCGAAGCAGGCATTTCAGAAGTTTCTCCAGGTGTTCCTCCGTGCTTCTCACGTCTGTCTCCATCAAATCAGGATTGTGCACGGCCCCTAGTTAACACGTACGATATAATTTGGAACGGCCGCGCGCGCTGTGTCGCGCCACCATCTTCTCCTCCCCCTCCATATGTTTGAATATCCTAAATTAGTTATAAGGCAGACAAAGAATTGGTAAAGTAAGCAATTTGATATAGAACTGCAAGAGGCTGTATATAATCAAGTCAGATTTAAATCTGAATCTGAATGTAGTAAAATGAAAACTTTAATGGAAATTCTGGAAGAAAGAGGCCCTGGTATGTGGCAGCGGGATGACAGAACCTTGCTCAGAGTCTGCAACAGTATGACAAAGCCAGCTTATAATTACTTTCCATCCATACACGGGGTCGATCAACACTCCCACCGACGGTGATTAGAACCAGCTCCTGGAATAAGTGGATGGTGTACAAACAAGCCTCAGTACTGATCATGACAAAGGGATGGAATTTAAACACAGGCAGTTTGATGATGCATTGGATCTATCGTCTTTTAGGATCAGCACTACAAATAACAGCCCAATACAGCAGTAATCTTATAAAGCCCTTCAAATTATTTTCCTGACTAGTTTTGTATGAACGATCAATTCACTCACTTCAGACTAATTTTTGCGAAGGTTTGACAAGAGTAAGAATGCAGTTCATTTGCATGTGAAATCTATTTAACAGCCGAATTCATCCACAATGTTCAATCCCTACAAGCTGGAGCATTAATGACACAATAATGCTGTCTTTATTGGGACAGCAATAAAGGGGCATTGTAAAAGTCTTTCAAATCTTTTCTATACAATGGAATTAAACTACAAGAACCGCCTCGGTACGTGTTATACAACAGCAACAGAGACAATGAATACAGTATATCGAGGTTGTGATTCACACTGAAGCACTTGGTTATTCACCATAATATCTGAAATATCACTAGATCAACAACATATTGATGAGCGATTTAACCATCAACAACTCCAATATCAACAACATATTGACAAGCGATTTAACCATCAACAACCCCAACAGATCCTGATAACACTACTCATCTTCTACAGCAGGGGTTCCCAACCGTTGTGCTGCCATTAACCCAGGAGTCAATGGACCCTAGGTTGGAATCCTCTGCTCAACAGTGTTCAGCACACAATCTCTATCATGCTTTTCTCCAATTCTCCTTCCACAGTTACTTTTACGGAGATGTTAACCAGTTCAATTTGATAATTCAGTTTTAATGTTGTCAAGTGTGGCTTTTGTAGAACAAGCCACTCCGTTTTCCAATATCATTATAAATTCCTCCAATATCATGTGTTTGATTTGCTTTGAACATTTCTTGTACATTACATACTGTCACATTTCAGACATAACTCTCCAGTATCACAAACAAACATTACTCATGTCCATGAGTTTCCTATTCAAATAAACACATTACCATCTCGTCGTAGAACAGTCTGAGTACAGCTTCATGTCACCCAGTGACAGTCCGTCATTGCTAACATCTGTAATTTCACTTACCTGTGGAGAGAAAAAGACAAAAGTTCAAGAAACATTTCCAACATCAGTAAATTAATAAAAACAAGTGTTCTGAGCTTTGTGAAATTATTGGGGTTAATCTGTGGAGTGAAACATCCAGAACAACCAGTTTTACACGGGCGTTCAATGGACAAGCAGTGAAGGCCATTAACAGTTTCCTGTTATCCGTTTGTTTCACTGACAATGATCAACCATAAGCCTAATATCTCCATCAGGAAGCAGTTGCTTCTGACACTGCATTTCATAAACAACCTGTTGTGGACTTAACAACACGATACAAAACAGAACCATTCCCCTGCATAGCATGTTTCAAACTCTTTGCAGACAGCTATCAGGCAGAAAACATCGCCTCTCAAACCCTCAGTATAAATTGGTTTATTACTGACAGATGTCTCGGGACTCACACCACTAGCTTCAGGAACAGTTATTACCTCTCAACCATCAGGTTCTTGAACCAACTTCACTCACCCCATCTCTGAACTGTTCCCACAACCTATGGACTCCCTTTCAAGGACTCTTCAGGGTTCCCAGGATAGAAATTGCAGAGGTACACAATCTCATGTTCCCAACTGTTATTGCTAATTAATTAATTATTATTATTACTTCTTTTTTCTTTGCACAGTTCGTTATCTTCTGCACTCTGTTTGAACATGCTGGTTGGGCAGTCTTTTGTTGATTCTGTTATGATTATTCGTTAGATTTATTGGGTATTCACACAAGAAAATGAATCTCAGGGTTGCATTTAGTGAGATAAATGTACTTTGATAATACATTTAATTTGAACTTTGAACACACACCGAGGTACAGTGAAAAACTTTGTTTTGCTTGCCATCTGTACAGATAATTAATTTCATTACAGGAGTACATTGAGGCAATACAAGGAAAACCACGAACAGGTAACAGTAATGTCCGACTGCTATTCACTGTATGAAGCTATGCCCATCCTATTGAAGGAGAGACATTTGTTGTCCGAATCTCAGAAAGGGCATTTGTTTTAAGAATTACGGTCACTTAACATTTTCCAATTCACACTCAGCAGAGCCAGATTCACTCTGTTGGATCCCCGACAAGAGGTGAAAATGAAGAACATTCTCAAGTACAGAGGTCCAACTGGACATGTTGGCAGCTGCTCTCACTCACAAAGTGCTCATGTCTCTGAAGGCCATCTCAAGGTACGAAGCAGAGAGATGAGGACAGCAGTATGCTGCACGGTCCCTTCAACCAGCTTCTCGACTTGGTGAGTTCTGATCAGTGACTGTGCTGTCCTGACCAATCCTCTCAGCCCAAAACACCAGCAATTCCCCTCCCCCCACAAATGCTTCTCCACCCCACTGCGTTCCTCCAGCGGATTGATTTTTGCCCCAAAATCCTTGATTCCATGCAGTCTGAAAATCTACCTCAGCTGTGAATATATTTAATGAAAATCCAGCCAGGGTTCCCAGGATAGAAATTGCAGAGGTTCACTATCTTTTGAATGGGGAGTGCAGAACTGATCCTTTCTGGACCCTCAGTCCCACTGGCTCCACATGGTGTCCATACAATACTGGCAAACAGGTGCAGGTAGGTCACCTGATTGAACCTTCAGCTCAGAAATGTCCCGCAGGTCGGGAGAAATCAAAGTCCTTTACAAAGAGGCAAGAAATGCAAAGTGCCCAGGACTGGAAATGTCGACAGAAAGTGGTGGGTATAGCCCAGTCCATCACAGGCAAAGCCATCCCCACCCATGAAGCACATTTACGAGGAGCACTGCCACAAGAAAGCAGCATCCATCATCAAAGATCCACCATCCAGGCCGTGATCTCTCCTCACGGCTACCATCAGGCCTAAAGTCCCAAACCAACAGGTTCAGACATGGTTTTCACCCTATAGCCATCAGGCTCCTGATCATGTGTGGATAACTTCACTCACCTCAACTCTGAACCTACTTCACAACCCACAGATTCACTTTCAAGGAAGGATGCTACAACTCATGCTGTCAGCACAAATTATTTTCTCTTTATTTGCAATATTGATTGTCTGCCTAAGTTTATGTATATTTTGATAAATTATACTGTATTTCTTTACTTCCCTCTGTACCTGCAAGAAAATGAATCTTATGGTAGTAGATGGTGACATACACTGTATGTACTTTGATAATAAATTTGCTTTGACTTTGAAAGGTACTATTATATTTATATGGACTATAAGACCATAAGATATAGGAGCAGAATTAGACCATTTGGCTCATCGACTCTGCTCCACCACTTCATCATGGTTGATCTAATTTTCCTCTCAACCCCAGTCTCCTGCCTTCTCCCCGTATCCCTTCATGCCCTGACCAGTCAAGAATCTATCAACTCTGCCTTAAAAGTACATAAAGACATGACCTCCACAGCTGCTTGTGGCAAAAACTTCCACAGAGTCATCATGCTCTGGCTAAAGAAATTCTTCCTCATCTCGGTTCTAAAAGGATGCCCCTCTATTCTGAGGCTGTGTCCTCTGTGTTTTAGACTCTCCTACAATAGGAAACATCCTCTCCTTGGGCCGGCTGGTGGTGCAACGACATCGGCGCCGGATCCGGGAGCGGAGGTTCCCAGGTTCAAAACTAGTTGGGTCTGCCTCCGAGCACGTTTTCCATCTGTGTCAGGTTGAGTGTCGAGACCACAACTTGACCTCGTAAAACAAAGGGAAAATACTGCAAAAATGTCTGTGTGAGCAGCGGCGCGCCACACAGTCTCTCTCTCTCTCGCTCTGCACCTTGGAAAAAGCCATGAAAAATCCATCATCATGGACGCACACACAGACACGCACAGACGTGCACGCAGGCACACACCAAAAAAAAAGGAAACATCCTCTCCACATCCACTCTATCAAGGCCTTTCACTATTCAATAGGTTTCAATGAGGTTACCCCTCATTCTTCTGAATTCTAGTGAATACAGGCCCAGAGCCATGAAACGCTCTTCATATGACAAGCCATTCAACCCTGGAGTTACTTCTGTGAACCTCATTTGAACACTTTCTAGTTTCAGCACATCCTTTCTAAGATAAGGAGCCCAAAACATATGAAGAAATGAAGAATTTGAAGAAAGACTGGATGAACTAGGCTTGTACTCGTTGGAATTTAGAAGATTGAGGGGGGATCTGATTGAAACTTATAAAATCCTAAAGAGATTGGACAGGCTAGATGCAGGAAGATTGTTCCCGATGTTGGGGAAGTCCAGAACGAGGGGTCACAGTTTGAGGATAAAGGGGAAGCCTTTTAGGACCGAGATTAGGAAAAACTTCTTCACTCAGAGAGTGGTGAATCTGTGGAATTCTCTGCCACAGGAAACAGCTGAGGCCAGTTCATTGGCTATATTTAAGAGGGAGTTAGATATGGCCTTTGTGGCTACGGGGATCAGGGGGTATGGAGGGAAGGCTGGTGCAGGGTTCTGAGTTGGATGATCAGCCATGATCATAATAAATGGCGATGCAGGCTCGAAGGGCCGAATGGCCTACTCCTGCACCTATTTTCTATGTTTCTATGTTTCTAAAACTGTTCACAATACTCCAATGTGAGGCCTCATACATATGGCTACATAACGTCTCAACATTAAATCCTTGCCTTATATTCTAGTCCTTTTAAAATGCATGCTAAAATTGCATTTGCATTGCTGAACACAGACTCAAATTGCGAATTAACCTTTAGGGAATTTTCTCTCCATTTAGAAAATAGTCAACCCTTTCATTTCTTTTACCAAAGTGCATGACCATACACTTCCCGACACTATATTCCAGCTGCCATTTCTTTGCCCATTCTCCTAATCTGTCTGAGTCGTTCTGTAGCCTCTACTTCCTCAAAACTGCCTGCTCCTCCACTGTCTGAAAACTTTGCAACAAAGCCGCCAATTCCGTCATTCAAATACTTGACATATGACGTAAAAACAATCAGTCCTCACACAAACCCCTGTGGAACACCACTATGCACAGGCAGCCAAGCAGAAAAGTTACCCTTTCTTCCCCACTCTTTGCCTCCTGCCAATCAGCGACTGCTATACCCATGCTAGTATCTTTCCTGTAATATCATGGTCCTTAACTTGTTAAGCAGCCTCATGTGTGGTACCTTGTCAAAGGCCTTCTGAAAATCCAATTTCACAACATCATCTGATTCCCCTTGTCCATCCTGCTTGCTATTTCTTCAAAAAATTCCAACAAATTTGTCAGGGAAGATTTTCCATTGAGGAAACCATGCTGACTATGGCCTATTTTACTCTTTGCCTTCAAGTATCCTGAGACCTCATCTTTAACAATTGACTCCAACATCTTTCCAATCACTGAGGTCAGACTAACTGGCCTATAGTTACCCTTCTCTGCCTCTCTTCCTTCTTGGAGAGTGGAGTGACATTTGCCATTTTCTATTCTTCCGGAACCATTCCACAATCTAGTCATTCTGAAAGATCATTACTAATGCTTACGCAATCTCTTTAGCCACCTTGTCATTCTCTTTCAGGATGCTGGGGTGTACACCAGCTGGTCCAGGTGACTTATCTACCTTCCGAAGTTTCAGTTTCCCAAGAACTTACTGTCTCGGTATCTCTAAGGAAAATTTTATCCCCACTGGTTCAGTCCGCTCCCACCTACATCTGTGACACCTCACACGCTCTTGATCTTTTCAAGCATTTCAGGCTCCCTGGGCCCCATCATCTTGTTTTTACTATGAATGTCCAGTCCCCACACACCTCCATCCATCGCCAGGAAGGCCTCAAAGCTCTCCATTTCTTTCTGAACACGAGACCCAACCAGCTTCCCTCCAACTCGCTCACTCTAAATAATTTCTCCTTTGGGTTCTCCCACTTCCTTCAAACTAAAGGGGTAGCCATGGACACTCGCATGGGTCCCAGCTATGCCTGCCTGCTTGTCAGCTACGTGGAATAGTCTATGTTCCAAGCCAACACTGGTGGCCGTCCCACACTTTTCCTACACTACATCGACGACTGCATTGATGCTGCTTCCTACACCCGTGCTGGACTCATCCAACTTCCACCCTGCCCTCAAATTCATCTGGTCCATTTCTGACACTTCCCCTCCCTTTCTCGATCTCACTGTCTCTGTCTCTAGAGACAGCTTATCCACCGATGTCTATCATAAACCAACGGGTTCTCACAGGTACCTGGACTATACCTTGTCGCACCCTGCTACTTGTAAAAATGCCATCCTCTTATCTCAATTCCTCCGTCTCATCGCAGCTGCGCTCAAGATGAGGCTTTTCATTCTAGAACAAAGAAGATGTCCTCCTTTTTCAAAGAAAGGGGCGATCCATCCTCCACAATCAGTGGTGCCCTTAAACACATCACTTCCATTTTACGCATGTCTGCATCTACTCCATTCCCCCGCCAAGCTACAAGGCATAGGGTTCCCCTTGTCCTCACCTACCAACCCACCAGCCTCCACGTCCAGCACATAATTCTCTGAAAAGTCTGCCACCTCCAACTGGATCCCAGCACCAAACACATCTTTCCGTCAACCGTGCCCCCCCCCCCACTTTCTGCTCTCCGCAGGGATTGCTCACTACACGACTCACTTGTCCATTTGTCCCTCTCCATTGATCTCCCTCCTGGCATTTATCTTTGCAAGCAGAACAAGTGTTACACCAGACCCTACACCTCCTCCTCACTATCATCCAGGGCCCCAAACAGTCTTTCCAGATGAGGCAACATTTCACCTGTGAGTTTGCAGGCTTCATATACTGTGTCCGGCGCTCCCGATGTGGTTCCTGTATATCGGTTAGACCCAACGTAGATTGGGAGACTGCTTCGTCAAGCATCTATGCTCCGTCCGCCAGAACAAGTGGGATCTCCCAGTGGCCACCATTTTAATTCCACTTCCCATTCCCATTCCCATATGTCCATCCACGGCCTCCTCCACTGTCGGGATAAAGCCTCACTTTGGTTGGAGGAACAACACCTTATATCCCGTTTGGGTAGCCTCCAACCTGATAGCATGAACGTCGATTTCTCATGTTTCCAGCAATGCCTCCCCCTTCACTATTTCCCATCCCCTTGTCCTTCTCTCATGTAATCTCCTTGCCCGCCCTTTGCCTCCCTCTGTTGCTCCACTCCCCACCACTCCTTTCTTCCATGGCCTTCTGTCTCTCTCACCAATCAACTTCCTAGCTCTTTGCTTCATTCCTCCCCCTCCAAGTTTCACCTGGCAGTTCTCTCTCCCCTCCCCCACCTCTCAAATCTACTCCTCAGCTTTTGTTCTCCAGTCCTGCTGAAGGGGTTCAACCTGAAACGTTGACTGTACTTTTTCCATAGATGCTACCTGGCCTGCTGAGTTCCTCCAGCATTTTGTGTGTGCTGCTTGGATTTCCAGCATCTGCAGACTTCCTCATGTTTGTGATTTTCTCCCTATCTATGGCAACCTCACACACTTCATGATCCTGGCACCTGGAACTTCCACCATACTGCTGGTGTCTTCCACAGTGAAGATGATGCAAAATACTTATTTCCTTGATCCCCATTACTACCTTTCCAGCAGTCTGATATCTCTCTTTTTCACTTTATGTAGCTGAAGAACCTTTTGGTATCTTCTTTAATATTATTGGCTAACTTACATCTTTACCTTCAAAATGACTTTTTTAGTTGCCTTCTGTTGGTTTTTAAAAGCTTCCCAATCCTCTAACTTCCACTAATTTTTGCTCTATTATATGCCCTCTCTTTGGTTTTTATGTTGGCTTTGACTTGCCTTGTAAGCCACAGTTGTGTCATCTTTCCTTTGGAACACTACTTCCTCCTGGTAAGTATATACCCTGTGCCTTCCGAATTGCTTGCAGAAATTCTGGTCATTGCTGCTCTGCCATCATCCCTGCCAGTGTTCTTTTCCAATCAATTCCGGCCAACTCCTCTCTCATGCCTCTATAATTCCCTTACTGATGCACCTGACTTTAGCTTCTCCTTCTCAAACTTCAGGGTGAATTCGATCATACTATGATCACTTGCCCTTAAGGGTTCTTTTACCATAAGCTCAGTAATCAATTTTGGTTCATTGCACAACATCCAATCCAGAATGGCTGATCCTCTAGTGGACTCAAACATGAGCTGTTCTAATAAGCCATCTTGTAAGTCCTCTAGAAATGCCCCCTCCTGGAATCCAGCACCAATCCGAGTTTCCCAATCTACCTGCATTTTGAAGTCTCCCAGGACCATTGTAACAGTGCTCTTTTGGCATGCATTTTCTATCTTCCATTGTTAATTGCAGGCCACATCCTTACCACTGTTAGGGGGCCTGTATTCTACTCCCTTCAGGGTCTTTTTACCCTTACAGTTCCTTAGCTCTATTCACAATGATTCATCACCTTTCAACCCTAATGATTTGATTTGATTTTTTACCAACAGAGCAATGCCTCCCCTCCACCTTTCTGCCTGTCCTTACTCTACAATGTGTATACTTGGACATTAAGCTCCCAGCTATAATATTCTTTCATCCATGATTCAGTGATGTCTACAACATCATATCTGCCAACTGCAACTGTGCTACAAGTTCATCTACCTTATTCCGTATACAGCATGCATTCAAATATAACACTTTCACTCCCGTATTCACCTTTTTTGATTTTGTCCACCTTTTACATTGCAACACATCCTGTTGACTGCAGTTTTGCCTCTCCTCATGGCATGGTGGCTCTGTTTGTAAACCAATAACCCGGTATTTTCAGCACCATTATCCATCTTTCCTACCATACTTTCTGCACCATGCTCAACCTTTTGATTCCTAACTTTGTCTAAGGCCTTTGTTTGAGATCAACAGCCTTGATAAGACAACAACTAGAGTTATAGGAGCAGTTTTGTCTCACCATTGAGGGATTACAGCCAAGGTTGAACAGACTAATGCACAGGACAGCAGAACAGAGTCTGATGGGAAGAGGATGGGTTGACTGGCCTATATGCACCAGAATTCAGAAGAATGTTGTGATTTGTCATTGAAATATAAAACAGGTTTACAAGGTTCAACAGGCTGGCTACAGGAAGATGGTTCCGCTGGCTGAGCTGTTTTGAACCAAGGGCCATAGGCTCAGGTCCCAGGGTAAGATAGTGAGATTTCTTCATACCTGCCATAGGAGGACAAATCACTGAGTATATTTAAGGAGGTAGGTTTTGAGACGCAAAATGCATCAAGATGTGTTGGAAAAGGATGGGAAAGTGCTGCTGAGAGAGGATCAAAAATGATCAAGGAAACATGGCCCACTAACGTTCCTATTCTTACATAAAACTTTAAGTACTACAGCACAGTACTGGCCTTTCAGCCCATGATGTTGTGCCGATCTTGTAACCTACTCTAAAATCAATCTAGCCCTTCCCTCTCGCATAGCCCTCCATTTTTCCATCATCCATGAGTTTATCTAAGAGTCTCTTAAATGCCCGCAATGTATCTGCCTCTACCAACACCCTTGGCAGTGCTGTTCATGCACCCACCACTTACTGTGTGAAAGAAACCTACCACTGACATCCCCCCAATCACCTTAAAATTGTAGCTTCCTGTATTAGCTATTGCTTCCCTGGGAAAAAAGATGCTGGTTGTCCACTCTGTTCTGCGTTTCTCCATTTTAGATTCACACGCATTCGTCCTTTATATGAACTACTTTTTAAAGTTATAGTAATTTTATGTCTTTGCATTGTACTGCTGCCACAAGACAACAAATTTCACATCATACAGACAGTGGCAATAAAGGTGCCACTTGATGGAAACAATTCAGACTCCTACACATTAAGCGATATTCCAACAATATTTTGCAGATTGTACAGAGTTTCCCAGAACATGATCAGAAATCTCCATGAGTCTGGCTGATGTAAGGGAAGCTGGGTGAAAGAGAGACAGTTTTGGAAGGGAGTATTGGTAGTGAGGAGGGTTGAGCTGAGGGAGGGGTACCTTAAAAAGAGATTTCCAGATTAAAGGAGAGGACACCAAATGCTAGAAAGCAGCTGACATAACAGAGCGCCAGCATGCGACAGGCTTGGAGGAGGAAGACGGGGGAGGTTTCAGATCAATTTAGAAGGAATGGGTGGAAGCAGGAAAATGTACAATTGTCACCTAGAGGCTTTCATCGTCAACAATCCAGTGTATTTTTCTTTGATTTTTAGTTCTCTAAAATACGTGATTATATCTTCCATACAACGATATAAACTGCTTTTCAAGTGAACAGTTAAACTTTTCAAAAAAACAAGGAATCCTGCAGATGCTGTAGATCGAACACATACAAAATACTGGAGGAACTCAGCAGGTCAGTCAGTACCAATGGAGGGGAATAAACAGTCAGCATTTCCAGCCGAGACCCTTCTTTAGGACTGGAAAGGAAAGGGGAAGAAGCCAGAATAAGTTTGGGGGAGGGGAAGGAGTACAAGCCAGAAGGTGATAGGTGAAGCCGGGTGGGTGGAGGAGGGAGGATGAAGTGAGAAGTTGGGGGTGATAGTTGGAAAAGGTTAAGGACTGAAGAAGAAGGAATCTGACAGGAGAGGAGAGTGGACCATGGGAAAAAGGAAAGGAGGAGGGGCACTAGGGGTGGGCGGGGAGATGAGGTAAGATGCCAGAGTAGGGAATGGAAGAAGAGGGAATGGGGAAATTACCAGAAGGAGAAATCAGTGTTCATGCATCAGGTTGAAGACTACTTAGTAGGAATATAAACGCAAACAACAGGAATTCTGCAGATGCTGGAAATTCAAGCAACACACATCAAAGTTGCTGGTGAATGCAGCAGGCCAGGCAGCATCTGTAGGAAGAGGTGCAGTCGACGTTTCAGCCGAGACCCTTCGTCAGGACTAACTGAAGGAAGAGTGAGTAAGAGATTTGAAAGTTGGAGGGGGAGGGGGAGATCCAAAATGATAGGAGAAGACAGGAGGGGGAGGGATAGAGCCAAGAGCTGGACAGGTGATAGGCAAAAGGGGATACGAGAGGATCATGGGACAGGAAGTCCGGAAGAAAGACAAGGAGGGCAGAGGGGACACAGAGGATGGGCAAGAGATATATTCAGAGGGACAGAGGGAGAAAAAGGAGAGTGAGAGAAAGAATGTGTGCATAAAAATAAGTAACAGATGGGGTATGAGGGGGAGGTGGGGCCTTAGCGGAAGTTAGAGAAGTCGATGTTCATGCCATCATGTTGGAGGCTACCCAGACGGAATATAAGATGTTGTTCCTCCAACGTGAGTGTGGCTTCATCTTTACAGTAGAGGAGGCCGTGGATAGACATGTCAGAATGGGAATGGGATGTGGAATTAAAATGTGTGGCCACTGGGAGATCCTGCTTTCTCTGGCGGACAGAGCGTAGATGTTCAGCAAAGCGGTCTCCCAGTCTGTGTCGGATCTCACCAATATATAAAAGGCCACATCGGGAGCACCGGACGCAGTATATCACCCCAGTCGACTCACAGGTGAAGTGTTGCCTCACCTGGAAGGACTGTTTGGGGCCCTGAATGGTGGTAAGGGAGGAAGTGTAAGGGCATGTGTAGCACTTGTTCCACTTACACGGATAAGTGCCAGGAGGGAGATCAGTGGGGAGGGATGGGGGGGACGAATGGACAAGGGAGTTGTGTAGGGAGCGATCCTCGTGGAATGCAGAGAGAGGGGGGGAGGGAAAGATGTGCTTAGTGGTGGGATCCCGTTGGAGGTGGCGGAAGTTACGGAGAATAATATGTTGGACCCGGAGGCTGGTGGGGTGGTAGGTGAGGACCAGGGGAAGCCTATTTCTAGTGGGGTGGTGGGAGGATGGAGTGAGAGCAGATGTACGTGAAATGGGGGAGATGCATTTAAGAGCAGAGTTGATAGTGGAGGAAGGGAAGCCCCTTTCTTTAAAAAAGGAAGACATCTCCCTCGTCCTAGAATGAAAAGCCTCATCCTGAGAGCAGATACGTCGAGACGGAGGAATTGCGAGAAGGGGATGGCGTTAACTCCTGGGCCCTCAGAGGCTCCATCTTCCTCTCACCCCAACCCTCCCCTCTCCATTGACACCCCCAGCCTCCCCCCTCCCCCCTCTGATCCCAGCTCTCATCCGTGCCGGGTCTTTACCATCCCCTCCGACCTTCAACTGTCGGAGGCAGAGCTCTCTGTCTTCAGTAAGGGCCTCACGTTTGTCCCCCTTCGCCCACACCTCAGCGAGTTCCGTGTTCGCCACGATGCGGAGCTTTTCTTCTGCCGTCTCCGTCTTCGAGCCTACTTCTTCGGCAAGGACTCCTCCACCCCCACCGATGACCCCTTCTCCCGTCTTCAACCCTCCTCTTCTTCATGGACACCCCGCTCTGGTCTTCTGCCTGCTCTGGATCTCTTTATCGCTAATTGCCGACGGGACATCAACCGTCTCGACTTCACCGCACCTTGTCCCCATTCCAACCTCACTCCTTCGGAACGCTGCTCTCCACTCCCTCCGCACTAATCCTAACCTTATTATTAAACCCGCCAATAAGGGGAGTGCTGTTGTAGTCTGGCGTACTGACCTCTACCTTGCCGAGGCACAGCGACAACTCGCGGATACCTCCTCTTATTTACCCCTCGATCGTGACCCCATTAAGGAGCACCAGGCCATTGTCTCCCACACCATCACCGACTTTATTCGCTCAGGGGATCTCCCATCCACTGCTACCAACCTTATAGTTCCCACACCCCGCACTTCCCGTTTCTACCTCCTACCCAAGATCCACAAACCTGCCTGTCCTGGCAGACCTATTGTCTCAGCTTGCTCCTGCCCCACCGAACTCATTTCTGCATACCTCGACACTGTTTTATCACCCCTTGTTCAATCCCTTCCGACCTATGTTCGTGACACTTCTCACGCTCTTAAACTTTTCGATGATTTTAAGTTCCCTGGCCCCCACCGCTTTATTTTCACCATGGATGTCCAGTCCTTATATACTTCCATCCCCCATCAGGAAGGTCTCAAAGCTCTACGCTTCTTTTTGGATTCCAGACCTAATCAGTTCCCCTCTACCACCACTCTGCTCCGTCTAGCTGAATTAGTCCTTACTCTTAAGAATTTCTCCTTTGGCTCCTCCCACTTCCTCCAAACTAAAGGTGTAGCTATGGGCACCCGTATGGGTCCTAGCTATGCCTGCCTTTTTGTTGGGTTTGTGGAACAATCTATGTTCCGTGCCTATTCTGGTATCTGTCCCCCACTTTTCCTTCGCTACATCGACGACTGCATTGGCGCTGCTTCCTGCACGCATGCAGAACCCGTTGACTTTATTAACTTTGCCTCCAACTTTCACCCTGCCCTCAAGTTTACCTGGTCCATTTCCGACACCTCCCTCCCCTTTCTAGATCTTTCTGTCTCTGTCTCTGGAGACAGCTTATCCACTGATGTCTACTATAAGCCTACTGACTCTCACAGCTATCTGGACTATTCCTCTTCTCACCCCGTTTCCTGCAAAAATGCCATCCCCTTCTCGCAATTCCTCCGTCTCCGCCGCATCTGCTCTCAGGATGAGGGAGATGTCCTCCTTTTTTAAAGAAAGCGGCTTCCCTTCCTCCACCATCAACTCTGCTCTCAAACGCATCTCCCCCATTTCACGTACATCTGCTCTCACTCCATCCTCCCGCCACCCCACTAGGAGTAGGGTTCCCCTGGTCCTCACCTACCACTCCACCAGCCTCCGGGTCCAACATATTATTCTCCGTAACTTCCGCCACCTCCAACGGGATCCCACCACTAAGCACATCTTTCCCTCCTCCCCTCTCTCTGCATTCCACGGGGATCGCTCCCTACACAACTCCCTTGTCCATTCGTCCCCCCCATCCCTCCCCACTGATCTCCCTCCTGGCACTTATCCGTGTAAGCGGAACAAGTGCTACACATGCCCTTACACTTCCTCCCTTACCACCATTCAGGGCCCCAAACAGTCCTTCCAGGTGAGGCAACACTTCACCTGTGAGTCGACTGGGGTGATATACTGCGTCCGGTGCTCCCGATGTGGCCTTTTATATATTGGCGAGACCCGACGTAGACTGGGAGACCGCTTTGCTGAACATCTACGCTCTGTCCGCCAGAGAAAGCAGGATCTCCCAGTGGCCACACATTTTAATTCCACATCCCATTCCCATTCTGACATGTCTATCCACGGCCTCCTCTACTGTAAAGATGAAGCCACACTCACGTTGGAGGAACAACACCTTATATTCCGTCTGGGTAGCCTCCAACCTGATGGCATGAACATCAACTTCTCTAACTTCCGCTAAGGCCCCACCTCCCCCTCGTACCCCATCTGTTACTTATTTTTATGCACACATTCTTTCTCTCACTCTCCTTTTTCTCCCTCTGTCCCTCTGAATATACCTCTTGCCCATCCTCTGGGTCCCCCCCCACCCTTGTCTTTCTTCCCGGACCTCCTGTCCCATGATTCTCTCGTATCCCCTTTTGCCTATCACCTGTCCAGCGCTTGGCTCTATCCCTCCCCCTCCTGTCTTCTCCTATCATTTTGGATCTCCCCCTCCCCCTCCAACTTTCAAATCCCTTACTCACTCTTCCTTCAGTTAGTCCTGACGACGGGTCTCGGCCTGAAACGTCGACTGTATCTCTTCCTACAGATGCTGCCTGGCCTGCTGCGTTCACCAGCAACTTTGATGTGTGTTAGTGGGAATATGAAATGTTGCTCCTCCACCCTGAGGGTGGCTTCATCATGGCAGAAGAGGAGGCCATGGACCAACATGTTGGAATAGGGATAGGAGTTAAAATGAGTGGCCACTGGGAAATTCAGCTTTTTTGTATGGAGCAGAGGTGTTCAACATCATGGTTCCTCAATCTACATTGGGTCTTGCCAGTGTTGAGGAGGCCAATTGGGAGCACTGGATATAATAGACAACCCCAATAGATTTACAGGTGAAGTGTTGCCTCACCTGGAAGGATTGTTTTAGGCCCTGAATGGAGGTGAAAGAGGAGGTGAGTGAGCAGATGTAGCACTTCTTCCAGGGATAAGTGCCTGGGTGGAGAATGGATGGATGCGGGACTCAGGGAGGGAGCAATCCCTGCAGAAAGTGGAGGGAGGTAAAGATGTGCTTGGTGGTATGGATCCTGGAAAGGAAGCCCTGTTCTTTGAAAAAGGAGGACATCTCTGACAGTTTATCTCCAGAGATGGAGTCAGAGAGATTGAGAAAGGGAAGAGAGGTGTCAGAAATGGACTGAGAGAATTTAACAACAGGGTGAAGGTAGGAGGCAAAATTGATGAAATTGATGAGCTCAGCATAAATGCATGAAGCAACACCAATGCAGTCATCAATGTAGCACAGAAGAGTTAAATTTTCAGTGTGTTTGGACGACTGTTAAACTGAATAAAAAATAAGTCCAGAAGTAAAAGAACTGGGTAATAGCAGTCAACATGCATGGGTGTACCACAGCATGTCAGTGCTCCTCTTCTGTAGCAACCTTGTCTTTCTCATTCTGAGATAACACTTTGCTGGCACCTCTGATGAAAATGGAAGCAGATAACAAAAACAAGCAAAAGAACTTTATGAGAAAAAAGCTGGCAGATAATTGAGCCTTCATCTGTTAAATATTCTTCTGCACAAGCAATACCCATGCTAAGCCATTGAGCAGGCGTGTTGCACCCACTCCACGCTGATCGCTGGCATGGCACCAGGGTGATGACCATAGCGATGGACAATGATGAGTGCCACCTTCCTTTCTCCCTTCAAGGCCAAGATAATGCAGCAATTTCTGTTTCACCACTGACAGAGGGAGGAAACTGACTTTGGGAAAAATTGAAAAATCGAAAAATCGAAAAACAGTCCTAGTCTGGTGGAAATAGCCATGGTGTTGCTGTCAAGTTGCCCTCCAGCACTGCTTAGCAAGGTTTAACATCACAACTATAGAACACTGATCAAATTGTTTCTTCTTTTAGGAACATACGACCAATTCAACCTGGAAGGGTTTCTTGTCAAACATTTCTTTGGTGCTTTGGTTGAAAGTATCATGGGTTGGACAATACAACTGATTCCTGATTTCCTCTTCTCATTTGGCACTGTACAAATTGTCTCTCCCAGGTCTCTTGACTGTCCATAAACCCATCCAAACCCTGTCACCAGTGGGTCAACTCTGACTATCCCTTCACCGGGCTCAGTGGAACAGATTTCTAAGCTTCCTTACAACACAAACGTGAGAAGTGATGATGATGCAAAGAGCAGAAAGACTCAGGCTGGAGGCACGAGAGATCATCCACCCCCACTCAAAAAACAGAAATGGTGAGGGTTTGTTTTGTTTCAATACCACTAGCCTACTTGCCATCAAGGTAGCAATCTTGAATAAAGTCAGCGTGCAGGTCCAGCAGGCAATTCCAGGGACAAGTAGTACATTTGTCATTCAGAAGCAAAATCAAAATCAAATTTATTATCACTGACATATGTTGTAAAATCTCGATGCTTTGTGGACAGTGCAAGACATTAAAGCAAGTAACCATAAGTTAGAATAAGAAATGTATTGTAAAAAATAAATGGGTATGGTGAAAAGAGAGCAGAATAGTGAGACAGTGTTCATGGACCATTCAGGAATCTGATGGTGGAGGGGAAGAAGCTGTTCCTGAAACATTGAATGTGGGTTTTCAGGCTCCTGTATCTTCTCCTTGATGGTAGCAATGAGAAGAGGGCATATCCTGGGTGGTGAGGGTCTTGAATGATGGATGACATTTCCTTGAGGCATCACCTTTTGAAGATGCCCTTGCTGGGTGCCCATGATGGAGCTGGTAGAGTCTACAATCCTCTGGACACTTTGCAAAATTGGCACATCCTTACCAGACAGTGATGCACTCAGCTACAATACTCTCCTCCATACGTAAGCAGAAATTTTCGAGCCATTGGTGACATACAGGGAGTTGTATGGTGACCAGTCAACAGAGGTGGAGTGTGGAAGAAGAGCTACCTTTTCAATTAAGTGCACGATCAAGGTTTAAAAGGCAGAGCTTTGTGTCAGATTCTCTGAGATGTGCAGCAACCAATCAACAGAGAGGGATCATTAGAGAGGACAAATACAAGTAACGTATGTGAAGGCGGAGCAGCCATTCTTGTGAGTGTGCCAGTCTTCAGAGTGGCTCTGGCTCATCAGGCTGAGGCAAGATCAGGCTTGGGTGAGGTAAAGTATCTGATAACTTTCTCACTTAGCTCTTATTTCTTCATTTCTTTTCCGTTAGGGCATAGCAGAATGGCTCCCGGGCAGTGCTTTGTACTGTGTGTGAGATGTGGGATGTGGAAAGTCGAGGAGAACTCCAGTCTCAGATAAACACAGCTGCACCAGGTGCACAGAGCAGCAGTGTCTGAGACAACGTACTAAGCAACTGAAGCGATAGCTCGATGACCTTCAACTCATATGGGAGAAAGAGGAAGTGATAGATCGGAGCTACAGGGAGGAAGTCACCCCTAGATTGCAGGAGACAGATATCTGGCTGATGGTCCGGAGAAGGAGGGGAAATGCACAGCTAGAGTACTCCTGAGGCCATTGCCCTCAATAATAATCACACAACTTTAGATATTATTGAGGGGTTATTGAGGGGTACAGAAGTCTGAAGGCACACACTCAGTGATTCAAGAACAGCTTCTTCCCCTCTGCAATCTGATTCCTAAATGGACATTGAAACCCTTGGACATTTCCGCACTTTTAAAAAATATATAGTATTTCTGTTTCTGCGCGATTTTTAATCTATTCAATATACATATACTGTATAAGGTATACTTAATAAAAGTTATTTATGTATTTTTTTTCCTTCTATATTTTGTACTGCATTGAACTGCTGCTGCTAAGTTAACAAATTTCACGTTACATGCCGATGATAATAAACCTGATTCTGATTCTGATACCGGGGGTGGGGGGAGGGGGCGGATGCCAGAGTGACTGGGTCTCTGGCACCAAGTCTGGTGCTATGGCTCAGAAAAGCAGAGGGTTGAAGAAGCCTGCAGTGGTGACAGGAAATTCCACAGACAGAGGAACAGAGACAAGATTCTGTGGGCAAGATAGAGACACCTAGATGGTATGTTCTCTCCTTGGTGCCAGTATCAGGATGTCTCAGATTGCGTCCATTGCATACTCAATGGCAATGGTAAGCAGCCACATTGGCACCAGGGACATAGTTAGACAAGATGAGAAGGTCCTGAAGAGAGAGTTTAGGGAGCAAGGAGGAAATTTGAGAAACAGGACTCCGGGGTTGTAATCTCTGAACTGCTGCCTGCCACATGTCAGTGAGGGTAAGACCATACAACCGTAAGAAATAAGATCACAATTAGTCTATTCAGCCCATCGAGTCTGCTCTGTCATTTCCTCATGACTGATCCCGGATCCAATTCAACCCTATATGTCTGCCCTCTCATCATATCCCTTAATGCCCTGACCAATCAGGAATCAATCAACTTCCACTTTAAATACACCCATGGACTTGGTCTCCACCACAGTCTGTGGCACAGCATTCCACAGATTCACTACTCTTTGGCTAAAAAAATTCCTCCTTACTTCTGCTCTGAAAGTTTTGAGGCTGCACCCTCTAGTTCTGGATACCCCCACCATAGGAAACATCCTCTCCACATCCATCTTATCTAGTCAACAACTGGTAGGTTTCAATGAGATCCCCTCACATCCCAAGAGCTGCCAAATTCTCCTCATATGTTAACCCCTTCATTCCCAGAATCATCCTCGTGAACCTCCTCTGGACTCTCTCTAATGACAATACATCCTTTCTGAGATAACAGGCCCAAAATTGTTGACATTACTCCAAGTTCAGCCTGACTAGTGTCTTATAAGACTTCAGCATTATCTCCTTGTTTTTATATTTTATTCCCCTTGAAATAAATGCCAACATTGCATTTGCCTTCTTTACCACAGACTCAAACTGTGAATTAACCTTCCGGGAGTCTTGCACGAGGACTCCTTTGCACATCTGATGTTTGAAACTTCTCCCCATTTAGATAGTAGTCTGCACTCTAGTTCATTTTACCAAAATGCATTTCATACATTTCCCTACACTGTATTCGTTCGGACATGTTTGTGCCCATTCTTCTAATTTGTCTGAGTCCTGCTGCAATCACATTGCTTCCTCAGCACCTATTTTTGTATCATCCGCAAACTTTGCCATAAAGCCATCAATTCCATTACTGACCCCTGAGAAACACCACTGGTCACTGGCAGTCAACCAGAAATGGCCTCTTCTATTCCCGCTCGCTGCCTCCTTCCTGTCAGCCACTCTATCTATGCCAGTATCTTTCCGTAATGCCATAGGATTTTATCTTGTTAAGCAGCCTCGTGGCTGACACCTAGAAACATAGAAAACCTACAGCACAATACAGGCCCTTCGGCCCACAATGCTGTGCCGAACATATCCTTACTTTAGAAATTATCTAGGGTTACTCATAGCCCTCTGTCTTTCGAAGCTCCAAGTACCTGTCCAAGAGTTTCTTCAAAGACTCTATTGTATCCGCCTCCACCGCTGTCGCTGGCAGCCCATTCCACGCACTCACCACTCTCTGCGTAAAACACTTACCCCTGACATCTCCTCTGTACCTACTTCCAAACACCTTAAAACTGTGCCCTCTCGTGCTAGCTTATCACCTTTTCAAATGCCTTCTGAAAATCCAAGTAAATGACATCCACCGCCTCTCCTTTGTCCACCCTGCTTGTTACTTCCTCGAAGAATTCTAACAAATTTGTCAGGCAAGATTTCTGTTTACAGAAACCATGCTGACTTTTGACTTGTTTTATCATTAGTCTCCAAGTACCCCGAAACCTTGTCCTTAATAATGGACTCCAGTACTTTCCCAACCACTGAGGCTCGGATAACTGGCCTATAATTTCCTTTCTTTTGCCTTCTTCCCTTCTTAAAGAGTCGAATGATATTTGAATCTTCCAGTCCTCTGGGACCATGTCAGAATCAAGTGGTTCTTCAAAGATCATGACCAATGCTTGTTATCTTTTCAGCGACTTCTTTCTGTAATCTGGGATGTAGTCCATCTGGTCCAAGTGACTTTTCCACCTTAAGGCACCTTTGAGTTTGCCTAGCACTTTTTCCTTAATAATAGCAATGACACCCGTTCCTGCTCCCTGACACTCATGGACCTCTGGCACACTGCTAGTGTCTTCCACAGTAAAGAATGAAGCAAAGTACTTATTAAGTTCATCTGCCATCTCTTTGCCCCTCATTAATACCTCACCAGCATCATTTTTCTGTGGTCCAATATCAACTCTCACCTCCCTTTTACTCTTTATATAACTGAAAAGACTTTTAGTATCCTAATTTATATTATTGGCCAGTTTTCTCTCATATTTCATTCTTTCCCTTCTTATAGCTGTTTTAGATGTCCTTTGTTGGATTTTAAAAGCTTCCCAATCATCCAAATTCACAATCCCCTTATATATTGAAGTCCCCCACTACAATTGTGACATTACCCCTATTACATGCCTTTTCCAGTTCCCACTGCAATCTCAACCCCACGTCTTGGCTATCACTTGGAGGCCTATATGCTATTCCCTTAATGCTAGTTTTCACCCTTGCAGTTTCTTAACTCTACCCACTAAATTTCAACATTCTCTGACCCTCTGTTACCTCTTTCTAAAGATGTCACAACCGTGGTTAACAAGATAAGTCAAAGCAAAATAAAAGCCATAGAGAGGGCATATAATACAGCAAAAATTAATAGAAAGTTAGAGTATTGGGAAGCTTTTAAAAACCAAGAGAAGGCAACTAAAAGTCATTAAGAAGAAAAAGATGGAATACAAAAGTAAGCTAGCCAACAATATTAAAGAGAATACCAAAAGTTTCTTCAGATACATAAAGAGTAAAAGAGAGATGAGAGTGGATATCGAACCACAGGAAAATGACACTGGAGAGGTAGTAATGTGTGATAAGGAAATGGTGGATGAACTGAATAGGCATTTGCATCATTCTTCAATGTGGAAGACACTAGCAGTATGATGGGAGCTCTAGGTGTCAGGGGTCAGAAAGTGTGTGAATTTGCCATTACTAAGGAGAAAGTTCTTGGGAAACTGAAAGGTCAGAAGGTCAATAAATCATCAGGACCAGATGATGTATAAGCCAGAGTTCTGAAAGAGATTGTGGAGGTATTAGTAATGATCTTTCAACAATCACTAGATTCTGAAATGGTTCTGGAAGACTGCAAAATTGCAACTGTCACTCCACTCTTCAAGAAAGGAGAGAGGTAGAAGAAAAGAAATTATAGGCCAGTTGCAAACAAGAGAAACTGCAAGCTACACACACAAAATGCTGGAGGAACTCAGCAGGCCGGGCAGCATCTATGGAAAAAAGTACAGTCAGCATTTTGGGCAGAGATCTTTCGACAGGACTCTCAGGCCAGTTGGTCTGACCTCAGTAGTTGGGAAGATGCTGGACTGATCCGGATCAGGTTTGTTATCACCGGCATGCCTCGTGAAATTTGTTAATTTAGCAGCAGCAGTTCAATGTAATACAAAATATAGAAGAAAAAAACTAAATAAAATAATAATAAATAAATAATCTATTACAGTATATGTATATTGAATAGATTCAAAATTGCGTAAAAAACAGAAATAATATATATTAAAAAAGTGAGGTAGCGTTGAAAGCTTCAATATCCATTTAGGAATTGGATGGCAGAGGGGAAGAAGCTGTTCCTGTATAACCATATAATATAACCATATAACAATTACAGCATGGAAACAGGCCATCTCGGCCCTTCTAGTCCGTGCTGAACTCTTACTCTCACCTAGTCCCACCGACCTGCACTCAGCCCATAACCCTCCATTCCTTTCCTGTCCATATAGCTGTCCAATTTAACTTTAAATGACAACATCGAACCTGCCTCAACCACTTCTGCTGGAAGCTCGTTCCACACAGCTTCCACTCTCTGAGTAAAGAAGTTCCCCCTCATGTTACCCCTAAACTTTTTCCCTTTAACTCTAAACTCATGTCCTCTTGTTTCTATCTCCCCCACTCTCAATGGAAAAAGCTCCTGAATCACTGAGTGTGTGCCTTCAGGCTTCTGTACCTCCTGCCTGATGGTGACAGTGAGAAAAGGGTAAGCCCTGGCTGGCGGAGGTCCTTAATAATGGACACTGCCTTTCTGAGACACCGCTTGAAGATTTCCTGGGTACTTTATAGGCTAGTGCCCAAGATGGAGCTGACTAAATTTACAACCTTCTGCAGCTCCTTTCAGTCCTGTGCGTTAGCTCCCCCCCCACCCCCCATATCAGACAGTGATGCAGCCTGTCAGAATGCTCTCCACGGTACATCTACAGAGGTTTTTGTGTGTATTTGTTGACATACCAAATCTCTTCAGACTCCTAATGAAGTATAATCTCTGTCTTGCCTTCTTTATAACTACATCAATATGTTGGGACCAGGTTAGATCCTCAGAAATCTTGACACTGACGAACTTGAAGCTGCTCACTCTCTCCACTTCTGATCCCTCTATGAGGATTGGTATGTGTTCCTTCATCTTACCCTTCCTGAAGTCCACAGTCAGCTCTTTCGTCTTACTGATGTTGAGTGCCAGGTTGTTGCTGCAGCACTATTCCACTAGTTGCCATTTCTCACTCCTGTACGCCCTCTCATCACCACCTGAGATTCTACCAACAATGGTTGTATCATCAGCAAATTTATACATGGTATTTAAGCTATGCCTAGCCACACGTTCATCTCTATATAGAGAGAGTAGAGCAGTGGGCTAAGCACACCAATGTTGATCCTCAGCAAGGAGGAGGTATTATCACCAATCTGCACAGACTGTGGTCTCCCAATTAGGAAGTCGAGAATCCAATTGCAGAGGTGGTACAAAGGCCCAGGTTCTGCAGCTTCTCAATCAAGATTGTGGGAACGATGGTGTTAAATGCTGAGCTATAGTCGATTAACATCATCCTGACATAGGTATTTGTGTTGTCCAGGTGGTCTGAAGCTGTGTGAAGAGCCATTGAGATTGCATCTGCCATTAGCCTATTGTGACGATGGGCAAATTGCAATGGGTCCAGGTCCTTGCTGAGGCAGGAGTTCAGTCTAGTCATGACCAACCTCTCAAAGCATTTCATCACTGTAGATGTGAGTGCTACCAGGCGATAGTCCTTAAGGCAGATCACATAATTCTTCTTAGGCACTGGTATAATTGTTGCCTTTTTAAAGTAAGTGGGAACTTCCATCCGTAGCAGTGAGAGCTTGAAACTGCCCTTGAATACTCCTGCCAGTTGGTTGGCACAGGTTTTCAGAGCCTTACCAGGTACTCCATTGGGACCTTCTGCCTTGCGAGGGTTCACTCTCTTTAAAGACAGTCTAAAATCAGCCTCTGAGACAGGGATCACAGGGTCATCAGGTGCAGCAGGGATCTTCACAGCTGTAGTTGTGTTCTCCCTGTCAAAGCGGGCATGGAAGGTGTTGAGTTCATCTGGTAGTGGGTTTCACTTTGTAGGAAGTAATGTCTTGCAAACCCTGCCAGAGTTATCGTACATCCGATGTAACCTCCAACCTCATTCCAAATCGTCTCTTCGCTCTTGAAATAGCCCTCCGCAAATCATACCTGGTCTTCTGGTACATGCCAGACTTGAATGCCACAGATCTAGCCTTCAGCAGACGATGTACCTCCTGGTTCACCACGGCTTTTGGTTTGGGAGTGTACAGTAAGTCTTTGTAGGCACACACTCATCCACACAGGTTTTAATGAAGTCGGTAACAACTGCAGCAGACTCATCCAGGTTTGAAGATGAATGCTTGAATACAGTCCAGTCCACCGATTCAGAGCAATCCTGTAAACTTCCTTGGTCCTCACTACTGGTGCTGCAGTAAGGATATGGTTTTGGGGTACTTGTAGGCACATGAAAAAATTAGGCCTAGTCAGCATAAGTTTCCTCAAGGGAAAATCTTGCCTGACAAATCTGTTGGAATTCTTTGAGGAAGTAACAAGCAGGATAGACAAAGGAGAATCAGTGGGTGTTGTGTACTTGGGTTTTCAGAAGGCATTTGACAAAATGCCACACTTGAGGCTGCTTAGCAAGCTACAAGCCCACGGCATTACAGGGAAGATTCTTGTACGGATAAAGCAGTGGCTGATTGGCAGGAGGCAAAGAATGGGAATTAAGGGAACCTTTTCTGGTTGGCTGCCAGTGACTAGTATTATTCCACAGGGGTCTATGTTGGGACTGATTCTTTTTACATTATATGTGAATGACTTGGTTGATGGAATTGATGGATTTGTTGCAAAGTTTGCTGATACAAAGAGAAGTGCAGGGGCATGTAGTTTTGAAGAAGTGAAAAAGCTACAGAAGGACTTAGACAGAATAGGAGGATTGGCAAAGGAATAGTAGATAGAATACAGTGTCGGGAAGTGTATGGTCATGCACTTTGATAGAAGGTATGAAAGGGTTGACTAATTTCTACATGGGGAAAACATTTTAAAAACTGAGGTGCAAAGGGACTTGGGAGTCCTTGTGCAGCATATCCTAAAGAGTAATTTGAAGTTTGAGTCTATGGTGAGGAAGGTTCATGCTAAGTTTGCATTTATTTCAAGAAGACTGGGATAAAGAGTGAGGATTTAATGCTGAGGCTTCATAAAGTACTGGTGATGCCTCACTTGCAGAATTCTAAGCAGTTTTGGGTCCTTTACCTTTGAAAGAATGTGCTGAAATTGGAGGAAGTTCAATGGACGCTCATGAAAGTGATTCTAGGATTGAACAGCTTGTCATATGAAGAGCGTTTGATAGCCCTGGGCCTGTATTCACTGGAATTCAGAAGAATGAGGGGTGACCTAATTGAAACCTGTCGAATGGTGAAAGGCCTTGATAGAATGGATGTGGAGAGGATGTTTCCAATGCTGGGGGGGTCTAGGACCAGAGGACACATCCTCAGAATAGAAGGGTGTCCTTTTAGAATAGGGATGAGGAGGAATTTCTTTTGTCAGGGAGTAGTGAATCCGTGGAATTCATTGCCAAATATGGCTGTGGAGGTCAATCTTTACATTTATTTAAGGCAGAAGTTGATAGATTCTTGATTGGTCAGGGCATGAAGGGATACAGGGAGAAGGCAGGAGACTGGGGCTGAGATGAATAATGGATCAGCCACGAGGAAATGGCCTCATTCTGCTCCTATACCTTACGGTCTTATACCAGATCTTCTTAAACCCCTAATCAAATATAGCTGTTGCCATGTCTCCTTCGAAGTTGTATCAATATGTTGGGTCCAGAATAAATCTTCAGAGATGACAAGCTCTTCAGACCACAAGCTGTTCAATCCTGGAATCATTTTCATGAACATCCATTGAACTTACTCCAGTTTCAGCACATCCTTTCTAAGATAAGGGACCCAAAACCGCTTAGATAAATCTTCAGCTATGGTTAAGGAGGCATACGGGGCATTGGCCTTCATTAACCGTAGGATTGAATTTAGGAGCCAAGAGGTAATGTTGCAGCTATATAGGACCCTGGTCAGACCCCACTTGGAGTACTGTGCTCAGTTCTGGTCGCCTCACTACAGAAAGGATGTGGAAACCATAGGAAGGGTGCAGAGGAGATTTACAAGGATGTTGCCTGGATTGGGGAGCATGCCTTATGAGAATAGTTAGAGTGAACTTGGCCTTTTCTCCTTGGAATGACGGAGGATGAGAGGTGACCTGATAGAGGTGTATGAGATGATGACAGGCATTGATCGTGTGGATAGTCAGAGGCTTTTTCCCAGGGCTGAAATGGCTGACATGAGATGGCGCAGTTTTAAGGTGCTTGGAAGCAGGTACAGAGGAGATGTCAGAGGTAAGTTTTTTATGCAGAGTGTGGTGAGTGTGTGGAATGGGCTGCCAGCCACAATGGTGGAGGCAGATACGATAGGGTCTTTTAAGATATTCCTGGATAGGTACATGGAGCTTAGAAAAATAGAGAGCTATGGATAATCCTAGGTAATTTCAAAAGTAAGGACGTGTTCGGCACAGCATTGTGGGCCGAAGGGCCTGCATTATGCTGTAGGTTTTCTATGTTTCTATGTTGGCGTTGAGGAAGCTCAAACAGGATTTAAAAGCATGAGGTTGTTTTAGCATAATTTTCGAGGGCCTTTGTCAGGTCACACCTGGAGTACTGAATGCCTTCACTTAAAGTGATAAATGTTTTGGAATTTTCCCACCTGGAAAACGGATTTATTTAGGATTGGGATCAGCAGATTTCTGGATGTCAGAGGAATGGAAAGGTAGCAGCTATGACTTTATTGAATATTGAGACATGACTTTGGGCTGAATAGCCTGAACTTCTGTGTCCTCTTGTCTGATGTTTTTCAGGCCAGTGATACTTTGTTTTGAGAGTTCTCGTCTTTGATTTTAAACTGTCCCCCTTGGTGGCCACTTACTGTCTCTGTCACCTACTCTGATCCCGAGTTACAATTACACTGTATTTTGTTTTCCTTTGCACTTGTGTACTGGAAATGACATTAAATAATCTTGAATCTTCAATACCACTAACCCACACTCATCAAAGACATCTGTTCCATCTCTACTCAGTCAGTTCACCCCTACGTTAATCAATCAGGTCACTCGTCTGAGTGCTACTGGTACCACGTAAACCAGTACTACCTGTCGCATGGTCGGGTGGTCGGTGACTAAGCCCGCTCCCCCACCAGGCTTGCCTGGTGAGGAGGGTGGCTAGACACACTGCAGGACGAAAAACAAGACCTGTCAAAGGGTGGATGAACCCTCTCGTAGGATCAACGGCCATCTAGCAAACACGTGCAGTGAAGCGCGGAAAGGGCATCCCTTGCATCGAAGCTTGGTCTGGCCATTCACTGCAACAGAACTTCCCCCAGCCGTCTTGGACCCCACCATGCCGCTGGATCCGGGAGGGGATGTCAAGAGGGTAGGTCTGGACCTGTGCAACCCTCTACTCACCTAAAATCCACTCACACACACGCTGTTCCTTTCTGAGGAGTGGGGTCAACCCCACTAACTGACTGAACGGAACCATCATCATCCTATGGGATGGATAGCCAGAAAATCAATCCACAGACTTACAGCATGTCCCCAGAGGACTTAGGGCCAGGTCTGGATTCGAAATCCCTCCCTGAAGCTCCATGATTCTCTGCAGCTCTCTCTGTTTTGAGGTACCCCAGTGCAGTGGGATAGTATCAGTGTAAATGCCAACCCAGCACTGGCACCAGCCTATCTGCCATCAAGGATATGTAAACATAAAGCTGCCAGAAAAGGGCCAGTAGCATCATGAAGGATCCTACCCACGCGGCTCATGGGCTGTTTGTCCCACTTCATCAGGGAGGAGGCTACGGCGCATCCATGCCAGGACAATCAGACTCAAAAACAGTTACTTTCCCTAAGCAGTAAAACTGATCAACACCTCCACCCACTAACTCCACCACTACTTTGTTAGTTCCTATGTACAGCCTAAAGTCACTTACAATCAATCTGTGTATATAAGTCATCTTATGTATTCATATTTATTAAGTTTTTTAAAAATTATTATTGTGTTCTTTATGTTATGCTTTTTTGGAGCTACATCAAATGCAGAGTAACAATTATTTTGTCTCCTTCACACTTGTGTACGGGAAGTGACATGAAACAATGTTCAATGTTGATTAGATGGATGGCATGGTTCCCTGAGAGAAGATAAAATAAAACCATTTGGAAGGCACGACAATATCATTCAGTCTCATTCTTGTTACTGAAGCTGGCTGGAGATATTGTTCAATCATGAAATCATCAGAGCCGGTTTGTGAGTGACCTGGAGGCAGGAGTGTGAGACTTGATGCAGATGTGTGCAATTGCCCGCCCGAGAACCTAAGTTGCAAACTCTCCTGCCCCAATCTGAAAGGTAATGAAAACTACGAACAAAGTCCTCCAGTCTAAATTCATACCTCCTTAAATTAGATTTCCCCAAGCATCTCTGTCTGCCAGTTAACTACTGAAATAACCATAGATCTGGAGTGACAAATGTTTTGGAGAATTTTAGGTCTTGTCACAGAACTTGGAAAAAAAAGTGCGAAAAGGTTTATTGATGCAGAAAGAAAAATAACTGGTCATTAAAATCCGTACTACAGCAATCAATGACAGACGTTGCCTTCACAGGGCAGTGCAAGCTACATCAGCCCAGATAAAAGCCGTTGTTGTGTGCCAAGGAACAATTAAGGAATGTTCAAAACATCCTTATATCTGTCCTTGTCTCATTAGAAATTTATTTACAAAATCTCTACCTTGCTTTATCTAAAACCCGCACTGGAACTGAATTGTGCTGAAGCTGGAATTAGCAGCTACATATTGAAGCAACATTTTTACAAAGTTGTTTCACATTGAATTTAACAGAATGTACGGTCCTGTAATATGTTTTTTTTCTTTGAATTACAACAGATTCATAAGGTAGATAAAGAGATAAATATGAAAAAAATCTGCAATGCTGGAAATCCAGAGCAATACACACAAAATGCTGGAAGAACTCGGCAGGTCAGGCAGTGTCTATAGAGAGGAATAGAGTCAAAGTTTTGGGCTGAGACCCCAGTTCTGATGATATTCCTTGCTAGATCTGCTGGGTTCCTCCAGTATTTTATGTGTGTGGGTAAAGGGAGCAGCTGTCATCAAAGCAAAGGAAGCCACTCAGCCCATCATGACCACCCTAGCTTTCCACCAGAACAACACACCATTCCCACTCCACAGGCCCACCTCCATAGCCCTGCAAGTTTGTCCACACCATGAATTTATCCATCTCTGTCTGAAGGTAACAATGGTACTTGCATCCACTACACCTACAGGACAACACATTCCAGATTCAATCCACATGGAGCATAAACAAAATAATCTCCATGTCACTCGTAAAGCTCTTGTGACTTCTGGGCCTCACTTCATCCAACAATGGGAACAATTCCAACTCTCCTCTCTGCCCAAATATCACATCGTATTTTTTTTAAGTTCAAAGTAAATTTATTATCAAAGTAAATATATTTTACTATATGCTACCCTGAGATTCATTTTCTTGAAGGCATTTCCAGGAAAATAAAGAAGACAATAGAATAAAATGAAAAGCTACACACAAATACGAGTAGGCTTTTTTTCCACTGAGGTTGGGTGGGACTATAACTAGAGGTCATAGGTTAAGGGGGAAAGGTGAAAAGTTTAAGGGCAACGTGAGGAGAAACATCTTCAGACATAGGGTCATGAAATAGTGGAACGAGCTGCCAGCAGAAGTGGTGCATGTGAGCTTGATGTCCAACATTTAAGAGAAGTTGGCATATGTACATGGATGGTAGGGGCATGGGGGTCTGTGGTTCCGGGGCATGTCAATGGGACTAGGCAGTTTAGATGGCTCGGCACAGACTCGATGGGCTGAAAGGCCTGCTTATTGCTGTATTTTTCTATGAATAAAAAGGCTGACCAACAACCAATGTGCAAAAGTGTACCAACTTGGTAAATAAAAGTAATATTGAGGATATGAGTTGTAAAGAGTTCTCTCAGGAGAGTTGGTAGGTTGGTCAATCAGTTCAGAGTTGAGGTGAGTGAAGTCACCCATGTTCGTTTAGGAGCCTGATATCGTAGGGTAATAACTGTTTCTGAACCTGATGGTGTGGGACCCAAGGCTTCTGTACCGGATGGTAGTACTGTGAAGAGAGCATGACCTGGACCGTGGGGTCCTTGATGATGGATGCCTCTTTCTTAGAGCAACACTCCTTGTGAATGTGCTCAGTGATGGGGAGAGCTTTGCATGTTATGGACTGGGCCTTTTTGCCTCTTTCTGTACATTTTTCTATTCCTTCCAAAACAGGCTGTGATGCAACCAGTTAGAATACTTTTTTTTCATAGTCTTCTTAGAAGGTAGAGGCGCTTCTCCGTGATGACACTTACATGCTGGTCCTAGGACAGATCCTCTGACATTATAACACCAAGGAACTTCAAACTACTGATCCAGCTCATCGAATTAATCCTTTAACTATGGTTCCCATAAATCCTCTGCAGACCCTCTGTAACTCCTCCACATCACCCTTTATGTGGAAAAGCTTGCAGGTCACATCTTTGGAATTCTCCCCATTCACCGAAAACGTATGCCCTTTACTTCTAAAGTCTCTTGTCCTGGGAAAGGACTGTAACTGCCTACGTTTGGATTTCCATTTCTATTGGTAGTTAATCATTCCTTGCGCTCTTTGTGGCTCCTGGTTTAGTCTTCACTTCCACTCTAATTCAGCATGGCTCTCTGAGGTATTTACAACAGCTCTTATTATGGGTGAGCTTGTTTTTTCCTTTACATTCCTCTGTATCACCCAGGGAGCTGCCTCAATCTGTGTTGTGCTACAGATTTGCCCATTAAAACCAGGTTCCAATTTACCCTGGCCCTGGTCGGCAACATTCTCATCCCTTTGAAAGTGCTCTTCTTCCAGTTGATTATTTTACTTCAGATTGTGGGACCTGTACAAGAGAGACGGGTTACACTTGAACTACAGGGGGACCAATATCCTTTCAGGGAGGTTTGTTAGTGCTATTGGGGAGGCTTTAAACTAGATTTGCAGGGGGATGGGAACCAGAGTGCCAGAGCTGACAGTGTGGCTGGGGTGAAAATAAATGATATTGAAAGTTTAAGCAAATCCGCTGATAGAAAGGTTGTGAGTGGTGGTAAGAATCTTCTGAGGTGTATATATTTCAATGCTAGGAGTATTGCGGGGAAGGCGGATGAGTTGAGGGCGTGGATTGACACGTGGAATTATGATGTTGTAGCAATTAGTGAAACTTGGCTACAGGAGGAGCAGGACTGGCAGCTTAATATTCCAGGGTTCCGATGTTTCAGATGTGATCGAGGCAGAGGAATGAAAGGTGGGGGAGTAGCATTGCTTGTTAGGGAAAATATTACAGCAGTGCTCAGGCAGGACAGATTAGAGGGCTTGTCTACTGAGTCCTTATGGGTGGAGCTGAGAAACAGGAAAGGTATGGCCACATTAGTGGGATTGTATTACAGACCACCCAATAGTCAATGAGACTTGGAAGAGCAAATCTGCAGAGAGATAGCAGGCAACTGCAGGAAACATAAAGTTGTGGTGGTAGGGGATTTTAATTTTCCATACATTGATTGGGACTCCCATACTGTTAGGGGTCTAGATGGTTTAGAGTTTGTAAAATGTGTTCAGGAAAGTTTTCTAAATCAGTATATAGAGGGACCAACTAGAGGGGATGCAATATTGGATCTCCTGTCAGGAAACGAATTAGGGCAAGTGACAGAAGTCTGTGTAGGGAAGCACTTTGGTTCCAGTGATCATAACACCATTGGTTTCAATTTGATCATGGACAAGGATAGATCTGGTCCTAGGGTTGAGGTTCTGAACTGGAAGAAGGCCAAATTTGAAGAAATGAGAAAGGATCTAAAAAGCGTGGATTGGGACAGTTGTTCTCTGGCAAAGATGTGATTGGTAGGTGGGAAGCCTTCAAAGGGGAAATTTTGAGAGTGCAGAGTTTGTATGTTCCTGTCAGGATTAAAGGCAAATTGAATAGGAATAAGGAACCTTGGTTCTCAAGGGATATTGCAACTCTGATAAAGAAGAAGAGGGAGTTGTATGAAATGTATTGGAAACAGGGGGTAAATCAGGTGCTTGAGGAGTATAAGAAGTGCAAGAAAATACCTAAGAAAGAAATCAGGAGGACAAAAGGAAGACATGAGGTTGCCTTAGCAGTCAAAGTGAAGGATAATCCAAAGAGCTTTTACAAGTATATTAAGAACAAAAGGATTGTAAGGGATAAAATTGGTCCTCTTGAAGATCAGAGTGGTCGGCTTTGTGCGGAACCAAAGGAAATGGGGGAGATCTTAAATGGGTTTTTTGCGTCTGTATTTACTAAGGAAGCTGGCATGAAATCTATGGAATTGAAGGAATCAAGTAGTGAGACCATGGAAACTGTACAGATTGAAAAGGAGGAGGTGCTTGCTGTCTTGAGGAAAATTAAAGTGGATAAATCCCGGGGACCTGACAGAGTATTCCCTCGGACCTTGAAGGAGACTAGTGTTGAAATTGCGGGGGCCCTGGCAGAAATATTTAAAATGTCGCTGTCTATAAGTGAGGTGCCGGAGGATTGGAGAGTGGCTCATGTTGTTCCGTTGTTTAAAAAAGGATCGAAAAGTAATCCGGGAAATTATAGGCCGGTGAGTTTAACATCAGTAGTAGGTAAGTTATTGGAGGGAGTACTAAGAGCCAGAATCTACAAGTATTTGGACAGACAGGGGCTTATTAGGGAGAGTCAACATGGCTTTGTGCGTGGTAGGTCATGTTTGACCAATCCGTTGGAGTTTTTCGAGGAGGTTACCAGGAAAGTGGATGAAGGGAAGGCAGTGGATATTGTCCACATGGACTTCAGTAAGGCCTTTGACAAGGTCCCGCATGGGAGGTTAGTTAGGAAAATTCAGTCGCTAGGTATACATGGAGAGTTGGTAAATTGGATTGGACATTGGCTCGATGGAAGAAGCCAGAGAGTGGTGGTAGAGAATTGCTTCTCTGAGTGGAGGCCTGTGACTAGTGGTGTGCCACAGGGATCAGTGCTGGGTCCATTGTTATTTGCCATCTATATCAATGATCTGGATGATAATGTGGTAAATTGGATCAGCAAGTTTGCTGATGATACAAAGACTGGAGGTGTAGTAGACAGTGAGGAAGGTTTTCAGAGCCTGCAGAGGGACTTGGACCAGCTGGAAAAATGGGCTGAAAAGTGGCAGATGGAGTTTAATACTGACAAGTGTGAGGTATTGCACGTTGGAAGGACAAACCAACGTAGAACATACAGAGTAAATGGTAAGGCACTGAGGAGTGCAGTGGAACAGAGGGATCTGGGAATACAGATACAAAATTCCCTAAAAGTGTCGTCGCAGGTAGATAATGTCGTAAAGAGAGCTTTTGGTACATTGGCCTTTATTAATCAAAGTATTGAGTATAAGAGCTGGAATGTTATGATGAGGTTGTATAAGGCACTGGTGAGGCCGAATCTGGAGTATTGTGCTCAGTTTTGGTCACCAAATTACAGGAAGGATATAAATAAGGTTGAAAGAGTGCAGAGAAGGTTTACAAGGATGTTGCCGGGACTTGAGAAACTCAGTTACAGAGAAAGGTTGAATAGGTTAGGATTTTATTCCCTGGAGCGTAGAAGGATTTGATAGAGATATATAAAATTATGATGGGTATAGATAGAGTGAATGCAAGCAGGCTTTTTCCACTGAGGCAAGGGGAGAAAAAAACCAGAGGACATGGGTTAAGGGTGGGGGGGGAAGTTTAAAGGGAACATTAGCGGGGGGCTTCTTCACACAGAGAGTGGTGGGAGTATGGAATGAGCTGCCACACGAGGTGGTAAATGCGGGTTCTTTTTTAACATTTAAGAATAAATTGGACAGATACATGGATGGGAGGTGTATGGAGGGATATGGTCCGTGTGCAGGTCAGTGGGACTAGGCAGAAAATGGTTCGGCACAGCCAAGAAGGGCCAAAGGGCCTGTTTCTGTGCTGTAGTTTCTATGGTTCTATGTTCCTTCTTCTTTTCCTTAAACCAGGATTTATCATGATCTCTGTTCCCAAGAGCACTGTGACTAGGTACAGAGGAATGAACGTGGCCCTGATGCTTGTATATTCACCATCTTATAGTATCTTAGTGCTTACGCAGAGTGGAACAGGCCCCTGGCCAAATGAGCCAAATTGCCCAGCAACCCTATCCTAATCAGAGGACAATTTAGAATGACCAATTAACCTAATAGTTAACCTACTAATTTAAGCCTCTAAACGGTTTGTAAATGAGGAAAGAAAGTGTGAATTTGAACAAAGGTGTCTCACTCTGCTCCCGTTAGATTTACTGCTTCTCTGGGCAGTGTTTGTGAACTGATTCACTGAAGGTTGAAGCAGGAACAAGATATATACCTGATGCAGGGACAATAGGATATGCAATAGTTCTGAAACGGGAACAGTGGGATCATCTTTATACACCATATACATTTACCTGTTTATATTTATATTTATATTTAAAAACCAGGCTAATGTAGCTCGAGGCTAAAGGATGGATAGGGAATAAAATGTGCATGCATAAATAAATAAATAAATCAATCAATCAATCAATCAATAAATACATACATACATACTTACATACATACCAGCAAGTGTTTAAAATTTAAACAGCGTTATTAAAAAGTGGTTTAGAGTGTTTACAGTGCAGTGACAGGGGTAATAGACAGTCAAGTCAAATCACGTTTATTGTCATTTAATTATATTCATGTATGTAATGTGCATAACTATATAATGTATATAGAAATAAGATCATGTTTCTTTGAACCAAGGTGTAAAACACAGTAGTATACATAACACACATAACACACAGTAACTTATGAAGGTAAGGATAACATCTACAGATGGGGGGAGGGGAGCGAACGTCGATTCAGACCAGGAGAGGCCCACGTCGGGCATTTTTCATGCCTTACAAGGCGCAGATTGGAAGTCTGTGTGGGGCGCCACTCCTCGCACAGACTAGAGCAATGTGTGGTTAAGCGCACACTCAGGTTGGAGGAACAACACCTTATATTCCGTCTGGCTAGCCTCCAACCTGATGGCATGAACATTGACTTCTCAAATTTCCGCTAATGCCCCACCTCCCCCTCGTACCCCATTCGTTATTTATTTATATACACACATTCTTTCTCTTTCTCTCCTTTTTCTCCCTCTGTCCCTCTCACTATACCTCTTGCCCATCTTCTAGGTTTTTTCCCCCTTCCCCCTTTTCTTTCTCCCTAGGCCTCCTGTCCTATGATCCTCTCATATCCCTTTTGCCAATCTCCTGTCCAGCTGTTGGCTCCATCCCTCCCCCTCCTGTCTTCTCCTATCATTTCTGATCTCCCCCTCCCCCTCCCACTTTCAAATCTCTTACTAGCTCTTCTTTCAGTTAGTCCTGACGAAGGGTCTCGGCCTGAAACGTCGACTGTACCTCTTCCTAGAGATGCTGCCTGGCCTGCTGCGTTCACCAGCAACTTTGATGTGTGTTGCTTGAATTTCCAGCATCTGCAGAATTCCTCGTGTATCATTAAGTGCCTTGCTCAAGGACACAAACATGCTGCCACAGCTGAGGCTCGAACTAGCGACCTTCAGATCACTAAACGAACGCCTTATCTACTTGGCCACGTGATGAATTACCCATAAATAACAAAGTAGAGTGCATTAATTTTAAATATTGGAAGGTACAGAACAGATTAACCAGTGACACTTCGAATATGATGCAGCCGGGAACTCAGAAACCTAATGGCCTTGGGGAAGAAACTGTTTCTTATTCTAACCATTCTTGTCTTATGCATCAGAGTCTCCTGCCTGATGGTAGAAAGAGGATGTTGGATGGAGGTGTGGGAACTGTAATAATACTAAGGATCCTGCATAGGGAGGTGTAGAAGCCCAGCGAGAACAGTTTCCCGCCACTTTCTGTGGTATAATGGTGTTGAACACTGAACTGAAGTCTATAAACAGCAGTCTGGCATATGAGACCCCATTTTCCAAGTAGGACAGGACAAAGTGGATGGCAGAGGCTATTGCATCATCAGTGGATTGATTTGAGTGAAAGCGAACTATAAATGATCGAGATAGAGGGGATGTGGGAGGGAACTAGCTAGAATGTTTAATCATATCAACTCTCTGCAGCTTGTGGTTGAGCCCAACAGAGGATCAACTATTCTGGATCGGGTATTGTGCCATGAACCAGAATTGATTAGAGACATTAAAGTAAAAGAACTTAAGGGGCAAGTGATTGAATTCACCCTGAAATTTGAGAAGGAGAATCTAAAGTCAGATGTACCAGTATTACAGTGGAGTAATGAGAATTAAAGGGGTGTGAGAGAGGAGTTGCCAAATTTGATTGGAAAAGAACACAGGCAGGGATGATGGCAGAACAGCAATGGCTGGAATTTCTGGCAGCAATTCGGAAGGCATGAGATATTAAATGCCAAAGAGGAAGAAACATTCTAAAGGAAAGAAGACACAACCCAGTCAAAGCTGATATAAAAGGCAAAGAGAAGGCATATGATAGAGCAAAATTAATGGGAAGTTTGAGGATTGTGAAGTTTTTAAAAACCAACAGAAGGCAACTAAAAAAGTTATTAAGAAGACAAAGATTGAATACAAAAGTAAGCTCCCCAAAAATATCTAAGGGGATACCAAAGGTCTTTTCAGATACATAAAGTGTAAAACCGAGGGGAGAGTGGATATTGGATCACTGGAAAATGATGCTTGAAAGGCAGTAATGGGGGACAACAAAATGGTGGATGAAGTGAATTAGCATATTTCATCAGTCTTCACTGTGGAAGACACTAGCAGTATGGTGGAAGGTCCAGCTGTCAGGAGGCATGAAGAGTCTGAAGATACCATAAATAGAGAAAAGGTTCTTGGGAAAGTGAAAGGTCTGAAGGTCGCACGCGCTGCATCGCGCCGCCATCTTCTCCTCCCCTATACAACCCAGGGTTCTGAAAGAGGAGGGTGAAGAGATTGAGGAGGCATTTGTAATGATCTTTAAAGAATCACTAGATTCTAGAATGATTCCAAAAGACTGGAAAATTGGAAATGTCACTCCACTCTTCAAAAAGGGAAAGAAGCAGAAGAAAGTAACCTATAGGCCAGTTAGTCTGACCTCAGTGGTTGGGGAAATGTTGGACTCAACTGTTGAGGGTGAGGTCTCAGAGTACTTGGAGACACATGATAAAACAGGCATAGACACCATAGTTTCCTCAAGGGAAAATCTTGCCTGACATATCTGTTGGAATTTTTTGAAGAAATACAAACTGGATAGACAAAGCAGAATCAGTTGATATTGTGTCCTTGGATTTTCAAAAGGCCTTTGGAAAGGTACTACACAGTGGCTGCTTAACAAACTACAAGCCCATGGTATTACAGGAAAGATTCTAGCATGGACAAAGCAGTTTCTAACTGACAGGAGGCAGAAAGTGGGAATTAAGGGAACCTTTTCTGGCTGACTTCTGGTGACTTGTAATGTTCCACAGGGGTCTGTGTTGGGATTGTTTCTTACGTTACAATGTCAATGATTTGGATGATGGAATTAATGGTTTTGTTGCAAAGTTTGCAGACAATATGAAGATAGGTGGAGGGTCAGATAATTTTGAGAAAGTGGAGAGGCTACAGAACGACTTAGACTGATTAGGAAAATGGGCAAAGAAATGGCCGATGGAATACAGTGTCAGGAAGTGTCTAGTTATGCACTTTGGTGGAACAAATGAAAGGGTTGACTCTTTTCTACAAGGAGAGAAAATACAAAAAACTGGGGCACAGTTTTTTTTTGTGAAGGATTCCCTAAAGATTAATTTGCAGGCTGAGTCTGTGGTGAGGAAGGCAAATGCAATGTTAGCATTCATTTCAAGAGGATGAGAATATAAAAGCAAAGATATAATGTTGAGACTTTATAAAGCAGTGGTGAGGCCTCACCTGGAATATTGTGATCAGTTTTGGGCCCTTTTTCTTAGAAATGATGTGCTGAAACTGGAGAGGGTTCAAAGAAGGTCCACGAAAATGATTCCAGCATTGAATGGCTTGTCATATGAAGAGCATTGAATAGCTCTGGGCCTATATTCACTGGAATTCAGAAGAATGAGGGGTGACTTCATTGAATTTTATTGAATGGTGAAAGGCCTCGATAGAGTGGATATGGAGAGGATGTTTCCTGTGATGGGAGAGTCTAAGACCAGAGGACACAGTCTCAGAGTACAGAGACATCCTTTTAGAATGGAGATGAGGAGAAATTTCTTTCGCCAGAGTGTGGTGAATTTGTGGAACTTATTGCCACAAGCAGCCGTGGAGGCCATGTCTGTATGCATACTTAAGGCAAAGGTTGATAGATTCTGGGATGATCAGGGCATAAAAGGATATGAGGAGAAGGGAAGAAATTTGGGCTGAGAGGAAAATTGGATCAGTCGTGATGAAATGGCAGAGCAGACTTGATGGGCCAAATGCCCTAATTCTGCTCCGATACCTTATGGTCTAAGAAACTTCAAAGGTGGTATGAATTTTTGGTTTGTTTGTTCTAATTGCCCTATAACGCTTCACTTTCTAAAAGGGATCTTTGTGTAATAAATGTATAATACCCTGAGTATATGTTGGACTTAGTAATTCAGAGATGGTAATTCAGTAATACCTAAATTTTAATTGGAGTACTGCACAGACACAGTAGAAGTGTTCCTGCCCAAGTCCAGCAAAGAGCTTTAAAATCCCAGTCTCTATAAAAGAGAGGTCATCGTGGGAGCGGTCATTATTGGAGTGGTCTGAGTCAGAGTGATAGGCTTTGGCTCAACAGGGCTTCAGCAAGAACAGGCAGAGGCAAGGTAAGTGGGTAAGTTCATTTTTTATTTCTTATTTCTTTTTTCTTATTTAACTCTTGAGGGGGTATGTCTACAGAACCAGTGTTTGGTTCTGGGTGTCAGGTGTGGGATTTTCCAGAGACTTCTATCCTTTCTGATGGCCACATCTGCACCAGATGCATTTGGCTGCAGCTACTTCAAGACTGTGTTAGGGAACTGGAGCTGCAGCTCGATGACCTTCAGCTTGTTAGGGAAAGTGAAGCAGTGATAGACAGGAGCTACAGGAAGGTAGTCACCCCAAGGCTAGAGGAGACAGATAAATGGGTGACTGTCAGGAGAGGGAAGGGGGAACGTCAGACAGTGGAGAGCATCCCTGCGGCCGTCTCCCTCAACAATAAGTACTCCATTTTGAGTACTGTTGTGGGAGACAATCTACCTGGGGGAAACAACAGCAGCTGTGCCTCTGGCACTGAGTCTGGCCCTGTGGCTCAGAAAGGCAGGGAACTGAAGAGGGTGGCAGTAGTAATAGGGGACTTTATAGTTAGGGAGACAGGTAGGCAATTCTGTGGACACGATAAAGAAGCACGGATGATAGTTTGTCTCCCAGGTGCCAGGGTCTGTGAAATTTCTGAACGCGTCCACAATATCCTGAAAAAGGAGGGTGAGCAGCCAGAAGTCATGATACATATTGGTACCAACAACATAGGAAGAAAAAGGGAGGAGGTCCTGAAAGCAGAGTACAGAGAGTTAGGAAGGAAGTTGAGAAGCAGGACCTCAAAGGTAGCAATCTTGAGTTAGTTGCCTGTGCCACATGACAGTGGGGACAGGAATAAAATGAGGTGGCAGATAAATGTGTGGCTGAAGAATTGGAGCAGGGACAGCGATTCAGATTTCAGGACAATTGGGATCTCTTCTGGGCAGGTGTGACCAGTACAAAAGGAACTAGTTGTACTTGAATGGGAGGGGGACCAATATTCTTGCGGCAGGTTTATCAGAACTGTTGGGAGTGGTTTAAGCTAACATGGCAGGGGAAGGAACCAGTATAATAGAACTGACGATGAGCCAGCAGGTCTACAAGTAGACGATGGGTGTAACATGAATGTAAGGAAGGACAAGCCAATGATTGGGTACAAATGCAGACAGAGAAAAGAGTTAAATTGTATCACAGAGGCAAAATTCAAAAGGGTGAAGAATGCAGGACTGAAGGTGCTGTATTTAAATGCGTGTAGCATTCGGAATAAGGTGGACAATTTGGTGCAATTTGAGATTGGTCGGTATGACATTGTGGGCATCACTGCGTAGTGGCTGAAAGAAGGCCATCGTTGGGAGCTTAACATCAAAGGATATACTTCGTATCGAAAGGACAGGCAGGAAGGCACAGGCGTTCTGGTTCTGTTGGTAAGAGATGGAATCACATCATTAGAAAGATGTGACATAGGATCAGAGAATGTTGAATCTTTGTGGGTGGAGTTAAGAAACTGTAATGGTGAAAAAAAATCATAGGAATCATGCATAGATCTCCAAATAGTAGCCAAAATGTGGGGTTGAAATTGCAAATGGAGCTGGAAAAGGCATGTAATAAGGGTAATGACACAATCGTAATGGGGGACCTCAATATGCAAAGGGATTAGGAAAATCAGGTTGGTGTCATCTCAGGAGAAGGAATTTGTTGAGTGTCTATGAGATGGCTTTTTTTAGAGCAGCTTGTGCTTGAGGCTACTAGGGGAAATGCTACCTTTGATTGGGTGTTGCGTAATAACCAAGATCTAATTTGGGAGCACGTGTGGGCATGTGGCCAAGTGGTTAAGGCATTGGACTAGCGATCTGAAGGTCGTGAGTTTGAGTCCCAGCTGAGGCAGCGTGTTGTGTCCTTGAGCAAGGCACTTAACCACACAGAGCTCTGCGACGACACCGGTGCCAAGCTGAATCGGCCCTTGGACAACATCGGTGTCGTGGAGAGGGGAGACTTGCAGCATGGACAACTGCTGGTCTTCCATACAACCTTGTCCAGGCCTGCGCTCTGGAGAGTGAAGACTTTCCAGGTGCAGATCCATGGTCTCGCAAGACTAACGGATGCCTTATTGTTATAATTAGGGAGCTTAACATAAAGGAACCCTTTGGAAGCAGTGGTCATAGAAACATAGAAACATAGAAACATAGAAAATAGGTGCAGGAGTAGGCCATTCGGCCCTTCGAGCCTGCACCGCCATTTATTATGATCATGGCTGATCATCCAACTCAGAACCCCGCCCCAGCATTCCCTCCATACCCCCTGATCCCCGTAGCCACAAGGGCCATATCTAACTCCCTCTTAAATATAGCCAATGTACTGGCCTCAACTGCTTCCTGTGGCAGAGAATTCCACAGATTCACCACTCTCTGAGTGAAGAAGTTTTTCCAAATCTCGGTCCTAAAAGGCTTCCCCTTTATCCTCAAACTGTGACCCCTCGTTCTGGACTTCCCCAACATCGGGAACAATCTTCCTGCATCTAGCCTGTCCAACCCCTTTAGGATTTTATACGTTTCAATCTGATCCCCCCTCAATCTTCTAAATTCCAACGAGTACAAGCCTAGTTCATCCAGTCTTTCTTCATATGAAAGTCCTGCCATCCCAGGAATCAATCTGGTGAACCTTCTTTGTACTCCCTCTATGGCAAGGATGTCTTTCCTCAGATTAGGGGACCAAAACTGCACACAATACTCCAGGTGTGGTCTCACCAAGGCCTTGTACAACTGCAGTAGTACCTCCCTGCTCCTGTACTCGAATCCTCTCGCTATAAATGCCAGCATACCATTCGCCTAATGACACCCAGGTCTCGTTGCACCTCCCCTTTTCCTAATCGGCCACCATTCAGATAATAATCTGTTTTCCTATTTTTGTTACCAAAGTGGATAACTTCACATTTATCCACATTAAATTGCATCTGCCATGAATTTGCCCACTCATCCAACCTATCCAAGTCACTCTGCATCCTCTTAGCATCCTCCTCACAGCTAACACTGCCACCCAGCTTCGTGTCATCCGCAAACTTGGAGATGCTGCATTTAATTCCCTCATCCAAGTCATTAATATATATTGTAAACAACTGGGGTCCCAGCACTGAGCCTTGCGGTACCCCACTAGTCACCGCCTGCCATTCTGAAAAGGTCCCGTTTATTCCCACTCTTTGCTTCCTGTCTGCTAACCAATTCTCCATCCACATCAATACCTTACCCCCAATACCATGTGCTTTAAGTTTGCACACTAATCTCCTGTGTGGGACCTTGTCAAAAGCCTTTTGAAAATCCAAATATACCACATCCACTGGTTCCCCCCTATCCACTCTACTAGTTACATCCTCAAAAAATTCAATGAGATTCGTCAGACATGATTTTCCCTTCACAAATCCATGCTGACTTTGTCCAATGATTTCACCGCTTTCCAAATGTGCTGTTATCACATCTTTGATAACTGACTCCAGCAGTTTCCCCACCACCAACGTTAGGCTAACCGGTCTATAATTCCCCGGTTTCTCTCTCCCTCCTTTTTTAAAAAGTGGGGTTACATTAGCCACCCTCCAATCCTCAGGAACTAGTCCAGAATCTAACGAGTTTTGAAAAATTATCACTAATGCATCCACTATTTCTTGGGCTACTTCCTTAAGCACTCTAGGATGCAGACCATCTGGCCCTGGGGATTTATCTGCCTTCAATCCCTTCAATTTACCTAACACCACTTCCCTACTAACAAGTATTTCGCTCAGTTCCTCCATCTCACTGGACCCTCTGTCCCCTACTATTTCTGGAAGATTATTTATGTCCTCCTTAGTGAAGACAGAACCAAAGTAATTATTCAATTGGTCTGCCATGTCCTTGCTCCCCATAATCAATTCACCTGTTTCTGTCTGTAGGGGACTTACATTTGTCTTTACCAGTCTTTTCCTTTTTACATACCTATAAAAGCTTTTACAGTCAGTTTTTATGTTCCCTGCCAGTTTTCTCTCATAATCTTTTTTCCCCTTCCTAATTAAGCCCTTTGTCCTCCTCTGCTGAACTCTGAATTTCTCCCAGTCCTCAGGTGAGCCACTTTCTCTGGCTAATTTGTATGCTGCTTCTTTGGAATTGATACTATCCCTAATTTCTCTTGTCAGCCACGGGTGCACTACCTTCCTTGATTTATTCTTTTGCCAAACTGGGATGAACAATTGTTGTAGTTCATCCATGCAATCTTTAAATGCTTGCCATTGCATATCCACCGTCAATCCTTTAAGTGTCATTTGCCAGTCTATCTTAGCTAATTCACATCTCATACCTTCAAAGTTATCCTTCTTTAAGTTCAGAACCTTTGTTTCTGAATTAACTATGTCACTCTCCATCTTAATGAAGAATTCCACCATATTATGGTCACTCTTACCCAAGGGGCCTCTCACGACAAGATTGCTAATTAACCCTTCCTCATTGCTCAAAACCCAGTCCAGAATAGCCTGCTCTCTAGTTGGTTCAAAAAACCATCCCGCATACATTCCAAGAAATCCTCTTCCTCAGCACCTTTACCAATTTGGTTCACCCAATCTACATGTAGATTGAAGTCACCCATTATAACTGCTGTTCCTTTATTGCACACATTTCTAATTTCCTGTTTAATACCATCTCCGACCTCACTACTACTGTTAGGTGGCCTGTACACAACTCCCACCAGCGTCTTCTGCCCCTTAGTGTTACACAGCTCTACCCATATCGATTCCACATCTTCCCGGCTTATGTCTTTCCTTTCTATTGCGTTAGTCTCTTCTTTAACCAGCAACGCCACCCCACCTCCCCTCCCTTCATGTCTATCCCTCCTGAATATTGAATATCCCTAAACGTTGAGCTCCCATCCTTGGTCACCCTGGAGCCATATCTCTGTGATCCCAACTATATCATAATCATTAATAACAATCTGCACTTTCAATTCATCCACCTTATTACGAATGCTCCTTGCATTGATACACAAAGCCTTCAGGCGCTCTTTTACAACTCTCTTAGCCCTTATACAATTATGTTGAAAAGTGGCCCTTTTTAATGCTTGCCCTGGATTTGTCGGCCTGCCACTTTTACTCTTCTCCTTAGTACTTTTTGCTTCTACCCTCACTTTACACCCCTCTGTCTCTCTGCACTGGTTTCCATCCCCCTGTTGTGAACTAACCTCCTCATGCCTAGCCTCTTTAATTTGATTCCCACCGCCCAACCATTCTAGTTTAAAGTCACCTCAGTAGCCCTCGCTAATCTCCCTGCCAGGATATTGGTCCCCCTAGGATTCAAGTGTAACCCGTCCTTTTTGTACAGGTCACGCCTGCGCCAAAAGAGGTCCCAATGATCCAAAAACTTGAATCCCTGCCCCCTGCTCCAATCCCTCAGCCACGCATTTATCCTCCACCTCATCACATTCCTACTCTCACTGTCGCGTGGCACAGGCAGTAATCCCGAGATTACTACCTTTGCGGTCCTTTTTCTCAACTCCCTTCCTAGCTCCATATATTCTCCTTTCAGGACCTCATCCCTTTTCCTACCTATGTCATTGGTACCTATATGTACCACAACCTCTGGCTCCTCACCCTCCCACTTCAGGATATCTTGGACACGATCAGAAATATCCCGGACCCTGGCACCAGGGAGGCAGACTACCATCCGGGTCTCTGGACTGCGTCCACAGAATCGCCTATCTGACCCCCTTACTATCGAGTCCCCTATCACAACTGCCCTCCTCTTCCTTGCCCTACCCTTCTGAGCTACATAATATGATTGAATTTAAAATGCAGTTTAAGAGGGAGAAGTATCAGTCACATGCATCAGTATCACAATGGAATAAAGAGAATTACAGAGGCATGAGAGAGGAGCTTATCCAGGTGGACAGGAGAAGGATACTGGCAGGGATGAAGGCAAAGATGAGATGGCTGAAGTTTCTGAGAATAGTTCACAAGGCACAGGATAGATATGTCCCACAGAAGTAGTCCTCAAATGGCAGGCGTAGGCAACCGTGGTTGACAAGGGAAGTTAAGGACTGCATAAAGGCCAAGGAAAGGGCCTAAAAGGTAGCAAAAGTGAATGGGAAGTTGGATGATTGGGAAGCTTTTAAAATCCAACAAAAAGCAATTAAAAACCTGGAAGGGAAAAGATGAAATATGAGGGAAAACTAGCAATAATATAAAGTGGGATACTAAAAGGTTTTTCAGTTATATAAAGAATAAAAAGGAGGTGAGAGTTGATATTGGAACACTGGAAAATGATGTTTTTGAGGTAGTAATGGGTAACAAAGAAATGGCAGATGAATCTAATGGGTACTTTGCATCTGTCTTCATTGTGGAAGACACTAGCAGTGTGCCAGAGGTCTGTGAGCATCAGGGAGCAGGAGTGAGTGCCATTGCTATTATGAAGGAAAAAATGCCAGGCAAACTTAAAGGTCTTAAGGTGGATAAGTCACCTGGACCAGATGGACTACATCCCAGAATCCTGAGAGAGGTTGCTGAAGAGATAGCAAATGCATTGATCATGATCTTTCAAGAATCACTTGATTATTGCATGGTCCCGGAAGATTGGAAAATTGCAAATGTCACTCCACACTTTAAGAAGGGAGGAGGGCAAAAGAAAGGAAATTATAGGCCAGTTAGCCTAACCTCAGTGGTTGGGAAAGTGTTGGAGTCTATTATTAACGATGAGGTTTTGAGGTACTTGGAGACTAATGATAAAATAAATCAAAGCCAGCATGGTTTCTGTGAAGGGAAATCTTGCCTGACTAATCTGTTAGAATTCTTTGAAGAAGTAACCAACAGGGTGGACAAAGGAGAGGTAGTGGATGTCATTTACTTGGATTTTCAAAAGGGATTTTGTCAGATGCCACATATGAGACTGCATAACAAGATAAAGTCCAATGCCATTACAGGAAAGATACTAGCATGGGTAGAAGAATGGCTGACAATTAGGAGGCGGCGAGTGTGAATAAGGGGGTCCTTTACTGGTTGGCTGCTAGTGACCAGTGGTGTTCCTCATGGGTTAGTATTGAGATCGCTACTTGTTATGTTGTTTCACAATGTTTTGGATAATGGTATTGATGGCTTTGTTGCAAAGTTTGTGGATGATATGAAGATAGTTGGAGGAGTAGGTAGTGCTGAAGAAGTAACGTGATTGCAGCAGGACTCGTGCAAGACTCCCAGCAGGTTAATTTACAGGTTGAGTCTGTGGTAAAGAAGGCAAATGTTGGCATTTATTTCAAGGGGAATAGAATATAGAAGCAAGGAGATAATGCTGAGACTTTATAAGACATTAGACAGGCTGCACAGTATTGCCAACAGTTTTGGGCCCCATATCTCAGAAAGCTTATGCTGTCATTGGAAAGAGTCCAGAGGAGGTTCACAAGGATGTTTCCGAGAATAAAGAGGTTAACATATAAGGAGCGTTTGGCAGACTTGGGCCTGTACTCACTAAAATTCATATGAACGCAGGGGATCTCATTGAAACCACCCGAATGTTGAAAGGACTTGATAAGGCAGATGTGAAGATGATGTTTCCTTTGGTGGGGGTATCCAGAATTAGAGGGCGCAGTCTCAAAATTGGGGGGCAACCTTTTAGAACAGAGGTAAAGAGGAGTTTGTTTTAGCCAGATAGTGGATCAGTGGAGTGCCCTGCCACAGACAGTGGTTGGGGCCAAGTCCGTGGGTATATTTAAAGCGGAAGTTGATAGTTTCCTGATTGGTCAGTGTGTCAAGGGATATGATGAGAGGGCAGGTGTATGGGGTTAAATGGGACCCAGGATCATCCACAATGGAATGAGGGAGCAGACTCGATGGGCTGAATGCCTATGGTCTAAACTTTGGTCACACAGTCCTGAGACCATCTCCCCCTGCAGCAGTGGACAGCTGTGTGTAAACAGCAAAGCTGCTAAAGCTGGCTCTCGCATTCTCTGGGGCAGGCTGAAGGTTTTGTTCTCTGTAATAATAATCAGGATCAACACCCTTTTCCATTTCGTCTGACTTCAGTTGCTCTGTTGAGTGAATGTTTATCAGAAAGAGGAAAGAAACACCACTAAATGATAGGTTTTCACAGCTGGTAATTGTGGCTTTGGCTGCTGGCACAGTAGGTGCATTCAATGAGCAGTCAAAATACACAAAGCAAAATATCAGATTTGCTTCTAGGTCTACATGCAGTGCAAGGAAGTTCGACCAAAACAAACAGTGTTGGAGTCGAGAATCCAGCCTGATATTTGCACAGCTTTAAAATGCAATATAGTTACCTATCACAGTCATTCACAGGGTAAGGTAACTTAGTGGATGGAGCTGGTCTAGGGAACTGAGGGGCAGGAAGTTCAATGCTACCCTGACCAGGAGCACTGAGGCTGTTAGGGTATCACAAATTAATCAAATTTGAGTTCAAGAACCTCAAGGTAATGTTACAGATCAATAAAATTCTGGTTGGACCACACATGCTCAGTTCTGGTCACTTCACTAATGGAAGAATATGGAAGCTTTCGAAAGGGTGCTGAGGAGATTTACTACGATGCTGTCTAGGTCAGAGAGCATGTCTTATGAGGATACTTTATACTTTATTGTCGCCAAACAATTGGTACTAGAACGTACAATCATCACAGCAATATTTGATTCTGCGCTACCCGCTCCCTGGATTACAAATATTAAATATTATAAATATTAAAAATAGTTAAAATCAGTAAATATTAAAAATTTAAATAATACATCATAAATAGAAAATAGAAAAATGGGAAGTAAGGTAGTGCAAAAAAACTGAGAGGCAGGTCCAGATACTTGGAGGGTACGGCCCAGATCCGGGTCAGGATCAGTTAAGCAGTCTTATCGCAGTTGGAAAGAAGCTGTTCCCAAATCTGGCCGTATGAGTCTTCAAGCTCCTGAGCCTTCTCCCGGAGGGAAGAGGGACGAAAAGTGTGTTGGCTGGGTGGGTCGTGTCCTTGATTATCCTGGCAGCACTGCTCCGACAGCATGCGGTGTAAAGTGAGTCCACGGACTGAAGATTGGTTTGTGTGATGTGCTGCGCCGTGTTCACGATCTTCTGCAGCTTCTTCCGGTCTTGGACAGGACAACTTCCATACCAGGTTGTGATGCACCCTAGAAGAATGCTTTCTACGGTGCATCTATAAAAATTAGTGAGGGTTTTAGGGGACAGGCCAAATTTCTTTAGTTTCCTCAGGAAGTAAAGGCGCTGGTGGGCCTTCTTAGCAGTGGACTCTGCTTGGTTGGACCAAGTCAGGTCATTTGTGATATTGCCCCCGAGGAACTTAAAGTTTTTGACCTGTTCCACTTGCGCACCACCGATGTAAATTGGGTCCTGCGGTCCGCTCCTCCTTCTGAAGTCAACAACCAATTCCTTTGTCTTGCTGACGTTGAGGGATAGGTTATTGTCTTCGCACCATGCCACCAGGTTCTTAATTTCCTCTCCGTACTCAAACTTATCATTACCCGAGATATGGCCTACAAGTCTATGGATAGACTGAGTGAGCTGGGACTTTTCTCTTTGGAGTGAAATAGGATGAGAGGTGACTTGATAGAGGTGTACAAGATGATAAGGGCATAGATTGAGTTGATAGCAAGAGGTATTTGAATAAAAATTTACAATTTTAAAGAGACCATGTTGTTCAGAAATTCTGTAGAGCTGGCAAGATAAGTTGAAATAAATATTAGATAAGCACATGAGTTCCTTAAGATTGTTATAGCTGTGGGGTGGTAAAGGGGACAAGCTCCCACTACCTATTAAATGCTCCCAATAGTGTGTGTCTCAAATAGCCTCTGACAACCAAATCCGTCTCCTGGCCTCCACATGTGGATTAGCTACTAAACCCGGTGGAATCATTTCTACTGACAGAAGGGGCAATGGCGCCTTAAATGCAATGCTTTAATTGGCATCTTAAAACGATTCGCTTTGGGCAGATGGGGCTTGTCAGCCACAGTGGGAATCTCATCTAGGAGAGGGAAAGATGTGATGTCAAGCCTCCACTGCCTTGTGGTTATACCCTTCCATGAGTAAACCCCAAGGGAAAATTCCAGAGCTGGTGTCTCTAAGGCAGTCCTACGCTGAGTTCAACGCTGACTGGTGACTCCTGCGACGTTGCTGGTATCAAACTGTATTGGTCTCTGCCGTTCCTTCGGGCTCATTAGATGTGTGAAGAGGGGAAACTTGCTACATGTCAACAGCTTCCTTCTGTATCATACCGGCCAGGCTTGTGTATCTAGACAGCCAGGATGTAACGTCCATGGTCAACGCTGACTGGCGGTACCTCGAGCACACGGGATCCTTGGAATTATAGTGCACAGACAGAATTCAAAGCTGATCAAGTGGTGGTAAACTGCTCAGGCCTGAGCTGGAGAGGTCTGTGCAATGATCATCCAACAAAAAGGAAGGACAATTCCCCCTGGAACAGATCCTGGGAACTATATTTTCAAAAGGTCACCAGACCTTAGAGAAGGCCTGGGAATAAAGGAATTAATTCTGCGGGAAACTAGAAACATTTTCTTTTCTTTAGAGGAGAGAAAGATAAGGGGAGATTTAACAGAAGCTTTCACAATTTCCCTGCCCAATTATCTCCAGCATATAACCTGTCGCACCATAGGTCCCAACACACTATACCACTGCTACACAACGAAAAGGAATGCTTATTGTTCCTTCCCAAGACTGTAGTTTAGACAAGTCAGATCATTTGGCTGTACTCCTGCTACCTGCATTCAGACAGAGTTTAAAGAACAAGGCCCCAGAGATCGAGACAATCAAGAGGTGGTTGGGGTAGGCTGAGGAACAGTTACAGGATTGCCTTGAGGCAGTGGACTGGGCCGTGATCAAGAACTCGTCTGAGGACCTGAGTGACTACACCAGGGTGGTTACAGACTTTATTCAAACAGCTGTGGATGAGTGTGTCCTCACAAAATTGTTGAGGGTTTTCCCCAATCAAAGCCCTGGATGAACAATGAAGTTGAAATCTCCTGAGAGCCAGATCAGAGGCATTCAAGTCTGGAGATCAAGAATGCTACAAGAGGTGCAGGTCTGATCTCCGGAAAGTTATTTCTCAGGCAAAGTGGAGATTCTGGACTGGACTGGAATCAATGAGGGATGTTCGACATCTGTGGCAGGGTTTGAACGCCATAACCTCCTACAAAGCTAAATCTTTGGTCTCAATATCTGCAGATGATGTGCAGGCTGCCTTCAAGAAGGTGAATCCAGGGAAAGCATCCGGTCTGGTCAGAATACCTGGCCAAGTACTGAAGACCTGTACCAACCAACTGGATGGTGTATTCATAGATATTTTCAGCCTCTTGCTCCAGCAGTGTGATACCCACTTGCTTCAATCATACCAGTGCCCAAGAAGAGCACGGTAACCTGTTTAAAAGACTATCGCCCAGTGACACATACATCCACAGTGATGAAGTATTTCAGAATCCAGTGTTGAAGCATATCAGCTCCTGTCTGAATGGAGACTTGGATCCTCTCCAATTCGCCTACCAAAGCAAAGCATCTTGTTGGCTCTTCACACAACCCTGGAACATCTCGACAGGAAAGATGCATACATCAGGATGCTCTTTATCAATTACAGCTCAGCATTTAACACCATCATCCTCTCAAAACTAATCAGTAAACTCCAAGACCTGGGCCTCACAATCCCCTTGCGCAATTGGATGGATCATGGATTTCCTCACTTGTAGACTGCAGTCAGTTCAGATTGGCAAAAACATCTCCACAATCTCCATCAATGCAGAAGCACCGCAAGGATGTGTACTTAGCCCCTACTCATTTTACACTTATGACTGTGTGGCTAAGTACAGCTCCAACACCATATACTGTACACGTTTGCTGATGACACCACGGTTGTGGGCTGTGTCAAAGCAGATGATGAATCAGCATACAGGAGGGACACTGAAAACTTGGCTGAGTGGTATAATAACAACAACCTCTCACTCAATGTCAATAAGACCAAAGAACGGATTGTAGACTTCAGGAGAGGGAAAGCAGAGGTCCATGAGCCACTACTCATCAGAGGATCGGAGGTGGAGAGGGTCAGTAACTTAAATTCCTGGGGGTCTCTATCTTAGAGGATTATGGCCTCTATGGTCATTACGGTCACTATCTCAGAGGATTATGGCTGCATTATGGCCTGGTATGGGAACACCGATGTCTTTGAGTGGAAAGTCGTACAAAAGGTAGTGGATTCGGCCCAGTACATCACGGGTAAAACCCTCCTGACCATTGAGCACATCTACATGAAACATTGCCACAGAAAAGCAGCATTCGTCATCAGAGATCCTCACCATCCAGACCATGCTCTCTTCTCACTACTGCCATCAGGTAGAAGGTACAGAAGCCTCAGGACTCAAACCACCAACTACCCCACAACCATCAGACTCTTGAACAAAAGAGAACAGCTACACTCATTTAAAGACTCTGTTATATTGTTATTTCATGCTCGTTATTTATTGTTATTTATTTATATCTGCATTCGCAGTTTGCTTATAGAAAAGAGTTCCTGATGGTTACAGCTTACAGTTATTGTTCCATAGATTTGCTAAGTGTGCCCACAGAAGAAGAATTCAGAGTTGTATGTGGTGACATGTATGTGCTCTGATTATAAATGTTACCTTGAAATTTGAACTTGAACTTGGTGAATCTGTGGAACGCTCTGCCACAGACTGCAGTGGAGGCCAGGTCAGTGGGTATATTTAAGGCAGAATTGATAAGTTCCTGATTGGTCAGGGCACCAAAGGATATGGCGAGAAGACAGATAGGATTGAGTGGGATCCAGGGTCAGCCATGATGGAATGACAGAGCAGACTTGTGCTCCTCTGTCTGATGGTCTGCTCCTCTGAGGGGTGGCATCATGCACCACCTGACAAACAGTCTCAGCCCAAACTGTTTATTTCCCTCCACAGATGTTGCCTGACCGGCCAAGATAAACAACAATGGTGATTCCAATCAAGAGTGAGTTTGGAAACACTGTTCTCAGAGTACACTACTTCCCAACATTCTTTATGTCTCTGACACATCAGAAATAATTACTACTCCACAGGGAGGCATCATTTAATGGTTCATGCCGCATAAAACACCTCACAATCTGCTTCAAGCTGACAGGAGTATTATTTAAAGAAAGGGACCCAGCAAATCAACAAACAACAACCACGTGACTGGATTTTTTGGAAGTGGTGAAGGGATGGCTGAGAGTTTAATTAAAGAGTTCACGGTTCCTAAAGTCACAACGCATGAGAACGGGCCTTTCAGCCCATCGTTCGCGTGGCAACCAGTAAGCACCCATTTTGATCTAACATATTTTATTCTCCCCACGTTCCCCCTCTGGTCATAAGGACAAGATGCCAACTCAACTAGACAGCAGCTGAGGTCAGCGTTGAACCTGGATCCTCAGACTGTGAGCCTCAACACCAACGGTCATCCTAAAAATGTGAAGTTCAGCTTCTCTTTCCCCAGGGTCAGGAGTTTGCGACTGAGTGTTAGACACAGGAATAGCAGAGAATGGAACGGAATGGGCCATGCAGAAGAGATTGAGTTTAATTTGGTGTTGTGTTCAGTTCAGACACCATGGTCTGAAAGGTCAGTACTGCTCTGTAACACCGTAAGATCAGAAGACATAGGAAAATTGGGTCATGTCTAATTAAGTTTATGTTCTATGTTCTAAGCTGTGAACCCTTAACACTGGAGAATCAGCTTAGAAAACTCAGCAATCGTGAGGAGGTTTTTTCTCTTGATTTGGGCAGGTCTACGCCTGGACAATTAAATAAGAGTGGGAAGATACAATTAAATATTCTTGAAAACCAAAGAGCTTTGGCCTGGCAGTCAGAGTCAAGGTAAGTAGTGGCACCAACAGTAAAAATAAGGCAAAAGCACTGCAAAATGTATCCAAGAAGTAGGAAATAAATGATAAAGTACAATGTCACAGGCAATAATCTCAGGATTACCCATCCCCGCCCCACCTCTGACAGGCGTTTCAGGTGTTAGTGGGTGTAGGATCAGAGCAGGAGACCAAATGTGCACATGGTGGAGATTTGGTGCATTAAGTGGGGAGGTGGTTAACAGATAACTGGGACAACACAACTGGTTCAGGGCAGGGGGCAGCTGTACAAGCAGGATGGCTGATACTCAGGCAGGACTGGGAAAGATGCTTTTACTAGGTTATTTGCAAAATCCATGGTTTAACATGAAATGGCAGGGGATTGACAATTTAAACAAGGTGACCACAGTGAGAGAGATAAGGAAACAAATAAAGACCTCAAAAGATTAGAGCCAATGTGTTTGAAGCATCATTCAGGTACAGATAATGGATTAGCTGTCAAGTGAGGGGGGTAGAGATAAGGGGGTCATTTTCTGTTTTGCAACCTAGGGATCAGTGCTGGGATCATAGATGCTCACAATGTATTTAATGACTTGGAGATAGATCACCAGGACTCTCACAAATTTCTACGTGTACTGAGAAGAGTATTCTGATTGGTTGCATCACAGGCATAATCATCCCCTACAATGAGGGTATCTTCAAAAGGTGGTGCCTCATGAAAGTGGCATCCATTATTAAGGACCCTCACCATCCGGGTCATGTCCTCTTCTCATTACTACCATCAAGGAGGAGATGCAAAGAGCCTGAAGACACACAATCAAAGTTTCAGAACAGCTCCTTCCCCTCAGAACAGACGATGCAATAGCCACTGCTTTACAAACTGTCCTTACACATCTGGAGAAGAAGGATGCTTATGTGAGAATGCTGTTCTTGGACTACAGTTCAGCATTCAACACCATAATTCCATCCAGGCTCGACAAGAAGCTCAGAGACCTCAGCCTTGACCCTGCCTTGTGCAGCTGGATCCAGGACTTCCTGTCAGATCACCAGCAGGTGGTAAGAGTGGGGTCACTCACTTCCACCCCTCTGACTCTCAATATAGGAGCCCCTCATGACTGTGTACTGAGTCCCCTCCTTTATTCTCTGTATACCCATGACTGTGTTGCCACCCACAGCTCTAATCTGCTAATTAAATTTGCCAACGACACTCCATTGATTGGCCTTATCTTAAACAATAACTAGGTGGTCTACAGGAAGAAGTCATCTCTCTGACATAGTGGGGTCAAGAAAACAACCTTTCCCTCAATGTCACAAAAACAAAGGAGCTGGTTGTGGATTACACGAGGAATGGAGACTGGCTAACGCCTATTGACATCAATGGATCTGGGGTTGAGACGGTTCCTTGGCATCCACATCACCGAGGACTTCATGTGGACTGTACATACCAGCTGTATGGTGAAAAAGGCACAACAGCGCCTCTTTCACCTCAGACGGTTCAGAAAGTTTGGTTTGGGCCCCCAAATCCTAAGGACTTAAGATGATGAGAGGCATTGATCATGTGGGTAGTCAGAGGCTTTTTCCCAGGGCTGAAATGGCTAGCACGAGAGGGCACAGGTTTAAGGTGCTTGGAAGTAGGTACAGAGGAGATGTCAGGGGTAAGTTTTTTATGCAGAATGGTGAGTGCGTGGAATGGGCTGCCAGCAACGGCGGTGGAGGCGGATATCATAGGGTCTTTTAAGAGACTCCTGGACAGGTACATGGAGCTTAGAAAAATAGAGGGCTATGGGTAACAGTGACAACTCGCAGATACCTCCTCTTATTTACCCCTTGATCGTGACCCCACTAAGGAGCACCAGACCATTGTCTCCCACACCATCATTGACTTTATCCGCTCAGGGGATCTCCCATCCACTGCTACCAACCTTACAGTTCCCACACCCCGCACTTCCCGTTTCTACCTCCTACCCAAGATCCACAAACCTGCCTGTCCTGGCAGACCTATTGTCTCAGCTTGCTCCTGCCCCACCGAACTCGTTTCTGCATACCTCGACACGGTTTTATCCCCCCTTGTTCAATCCCTTCCTACCCATGTTCGTGACACTTCTCACACTCTTAAACTTTTCGATGATTTTAAGTTCCCTGGCCCCCACCGCTTTATTTTCACCATGGATGTCTAGTCCCTATATACTTCCATCCCCCATCAGGAAGGTCTCAAAGCTCTACGCTTCTTTTTGGATTCCAGACCTAATCAGTTCCCCTCTACCACCACTCTGCTCCGTCTAGCTGAATTAGTCCTTACTCTTAATAATTTCTCCTTTGGCTCCTCCCACTTCCTCCAAACTAAAGGTGTAGCTATGGGCACCCGTATGGGTCCCAGCTATTTGTTCTGTTGGCTTTGTGGGACAATTTATGTTCCGAACCTATTCTGGTACCCGTCCCCCACTTTTCCTTTGCTACATCGACGACTGCATTGGCTCTGCTTCCTGCACGCATGCTGAGCTTGTTGACTTTATTAACTTTGCCTCCAACTTTCACCCTGCCCTCAAGTTTACCTGGTCCATTTCTGACACCTCCCTCCCCTTTCTAGATCTTTCTGTCTCTATTTCTGGAGATAGCTTATCTACTGATGTCTACTATAAGCCTACTGACTCTCACAGCTATCTGGACTATTCCTCTTCTCACCCCGTTTCCTGCAAAAATGCCATCCCCTTCTCGCAATTCCTCCGTCTCCGCCGCATCTGCTCTCAGGATGAGGGAGATGTCCTCCTTTTTTAAAGAAAGCGGCTTCCCTTCCTCCACCATCAACTCTGCTCTCAAACGCATCTCCCCCATTTCACGCACATCTGCTCTCACTCCATCCTCCCGCCACCCCACTAGGAATAGGGTTCCCCTGGTCCTCACCTACCACCCCACCAGCCTCTGGGTCCAACATATTATTCTCCGTAACTTCCGCCACCTCCAACAGGATCCCACCACTAAGCACATCTTTCCCTCCTCCCCTCTCTCTGCTTTCCGCAGGGATCGCTCCCTACACAACTCCCTTGTCCATTCGTCCCCCCCATCCCTCCCCACTGATCTCCCTCCTGGCACTTATCCTTGTAAGCGGAACAAGTGCCCTTACACTTCCTCCCTTACCACCATTCAGGGCCCCAGACAGTCCTTCCAGGTGAGGCGACACTTCACCTGTGAGTCGGCTGGGGTGATATACTGCGTCCGGTGCTCCCGATGTGGCCTTCTATATATTGGCGAGACCCGACGCAGACTGGGAGACCATTTTGCTGAACACCTACGCTCTGTCCGCAAGAGAAAGCAGGATCTCCCAGTGGCCACACATTTTAATTCCACAACCCATTCCCATTCTGACATGTCTATTCACGGCCTCCTCTACTGTCAAGATGAAGCCACACTCAGGCTGGAGGAACAACACCTTATATTCTGTCTGGGTAGCCTCCAACCTGATGGCATAAACACTGACTTCTCAAACTTCCGCTAATGCCCCACCTCCCCCTCGTACCCCCATCCGTTATTTATTTATATACACACATTCTTTCCCTTTCTCTCCTTTTTCTCCCTCTGTCCCTCTGACTATACCCCTTGCCCATTCTCTGGGTTTTCGCCCCCCCCCTTGTCTTTCTCCCCGGACCTCCTGTCCCATGATCCTCTCATATCCCCTTTGCCAATCACCTGTCCAGCTCTTGGCTCCATCCCTCCCCCTCCTGTCTTCTCCTATCATTTTGGATCTCCGCCTTCCCCTCCCACTTTCAAAACTCTTACTAGCTCTTCCTTTAGTTAGTCCTGACGAAGGGTCTCGGCCCGAAACGTCGACTGTACCTCTTCCTAGAGATGCTGCCTGGCCTGCTGCGTTCACCAGCAGCTTTGATGTGTGATGCTATAGGTAACCCTAGGTAATTTCTAAGGTAAGAACACGTTCGGCACAGCTTTGTGGGCCAAAGGGCCTGTATTGTGCTATAGGTTTTTTATGTTTCTATGACTTTCTACAGGGGTACAATTGAGAGCATCCTGACTGGCTGCATCACTGCCTGGTGTGGGAACTGTACTTCCCTCAACCACAAGACTCTGCAGAGAGTGGTGCGGACAGCCCAGCACATCTGTAGATGTGAACTTCCCACGATTCAGGACGTTTACAAGGACGGGTGTGTAAAAAGGGCCTGTAGGATCATTGGGGACCCGAGTCACCCCAACCACAAACTATTCCAGCTGCTACCATCCGGGAAATGGTACCGCAACATAAGAGCCAGGACCAACAGGCTCCGGGACAGCTTCTTCCACCAGGCCACCAGGCCATCAGACTGATTAACTCATGCTGCTTTGAGTGGATGTCTATGTTACATTGATAAATTATTATAAATTACTATGATTGCACGTTGCACATTTAGACAGAGACGGAACGTAGAGATTTTTACTCCTCGTGTGTGAAGTATGTAAGAAATAAAGTCAATTCAATTCAATTCAATTCAATTCAATTCCACCATCAGGTTTTCGAACAGTTGACCTCTGTTGCACTGTTTTTAAATCAAATCATATTGTAGTTTTTAGTAATTTTTATGTACTGCTGGCTACAAAAACACAAATTGCACATCTGTCAGTGATAATAAACCTAAGTCTGATATCCATCAACCGATTTTCAGACCATTGAAAGAGAGGTGGGATTGCATGTTGTGAGGAGGGTACACATCTTTTACAGAGAGATACTGAGAGGTGAAGACTGTGGGCAAAACGTTGGCTATTGAAGTGTAATGTGGGAGAAGGTGAGGCTGTTCACTTTGTAAGGTTAATCACAGGCATTATTTAAATGGATATCAATGCAGGAAGCTGGATTGGGAAACTTTGTGTGTGAAGCACAGGAAGCTGCCACACACACTAGATAATCAGAGAAGGTTAACAGAAAGTTGGAAGGTTGTACTGCACCTAAGCAAGGCACCAATGCGAGCCTAGCCCGAGTACTGTGAAGAGCTTTGCTCTACCCATGTCAGCAAAGACATCATTCGAGTGGAGGCAGGTCAAAGAACGTTCACCAGGATGAATTCAGGAATTAAATTCATACAGCACTCAAACACACTATTCTATTCAGCCCAACCTATCCGGGTTAACCAATTTGACTACCTGAATAGTCCCATTTGCCCGCATTTGGTCCACGTCCCTTCAAACCTTTCCTATCTATTTGAATGCCTTTTAAACCTTGTAATTGTAGCCACACTCAGTACTTCCCTTTGCAACTCATTCCAGACACCCACCACCCTCTGTGTGAAAAATTACCTCTCAGGCCCCCTTTAACTCTTTCCCCTATCAACTTGAACGTACACCTGCTATTTTTAGATTCCCTCGCTCTATTCTCCTCATGACCTTACAAGCCTCTGAAAGGTCACCCCTCAGTCTCGTTCACTCCATGGAATACTGACCCAGCATGTGCAGTCTCTCTTTCTAACTCAAGCCCTACAGTCCCAGCAACATACCTGGAATCATTTCTTTGCTCTCTATAGTTTTATAATCTCCTTCCTACAGCTGGGAGACAAAGACTGCATGCTTGTGTCCTATAAGGAAAGTTTAAATGAGTGTGGACTCTGCTCAGAATATTTCCAAAGAATGAGATGAAACTTCAGTGAAACCTTTAATTTTCTTAAGGGGCTGGACAGAGTAGATGCTGAGAGGTAGTTTCTTGTTATGGGAGAGTGCAGACCCGAGGACATGGTTTCAGAATCAGAGGGAACCCATTTAAGACTGACATGTGGAAGACTGTGCCATCTCAAATGGTTATGAGTCTTTGGAACTCCTTGCCACAGAGAGTAGTGGGGTGGGGGCGGGGGGAGCTGGGGAACAGCCCTTGGGTATATTAAAGACCAAGAAAGACAGATGTCTACAGTAACGAGATATCAGCCTAAGAGGAAGGTGGACTTGCAGAATGTTGGATTAGTCATGATCCTACTGGAGGACTGGAGGGACCTAATGAATTCTTCCTGATCTAATGGTCCTATCGTTAACTGTGTTCAGATCAGGTGGTCCTGCAATTTCAACAATTCCTGATCACTTGGAGCTTTTTGTCTCCCACAGAGACAACTAGCAAGTTTGAGTTGATATTGTAATATTAAGTATGTGTGTTCATTTGCTGTCAAATTTTAAAGAGTACAGAGAAAATTTACAAGGAAGTTGCTGAGACTTCAGGACCTGAGTCTTTGGGAAAGGTTGAATAGGTTCCGACTTCATTCCCTGTAACGAAGGAGAATGAGGAGAAATTTGACAGAGGTATATAAAATTATGAGGGGTATAGATAGGGTAAATGCAGGCTGACTTTTTTCTACTGAGTTTGGATGAGACTACAACTGGAGGTCACAGGTTAAGGATGAAAGGGGTAAAACATTTAAAGGGAACATGAGGGGGAACATCTTCACTGTGTGAGCATGGAACAACCTGCCAGTGGAAGTGGTAGATGCGGGTTCAATTGTAACATTTAAGCAAATTTTTGATAGGTACATGGATGGAAGGGTATGGAGAGCAATGGTCTGAGTGCAGGTCGATAGGACTAGGCTAGAGAGGCCAAAGAGTCTGTTTTCATCTGTGGTCCTCCATGATTCTATGACTCTATTATCTGCAAGGACAAAAAAATAGCACTCAATTACTAATTAAGATTAGCAGGAAAATTGTTGGTAATACTTGAGACATTTCACAAATCACTCTAACAAACAAGTTCAATTGAGCAGTTAATCTCATGCGTTGTGGCTAGGAGCACCACGAAGAAAATGTACTGTATTCTCTCTTTCGTGAATAAGTCATTATGAATGGAATATTTTGAATGAAGTGTCAGAAAGTAGAAAAGTAAGCCCTGCTGATGACTAGCATGTTTTATGTCACACTCAAGCTTTGAAAGCCTCTGAGGTCTTGTTCAGGTGATGAAGTGCTTCTGGGAGTTCTTGCACATTGCACATTAGTCAGCACTCAAGGCCTACACTGAGCTTTCAGTTGATGACAAGCACCATCAGTTCAGATGCTTCATCACAGGGGCGAGAATTATTTCCCAGTTACATCACCAAATAACCTACAGGACCACAAATGTGGGCAGTTTACAGTACAGAGGCACAAAATATTTTGGAAGGTTCATAGGAACTTCTCCATGGCCATTGTCCATAGAATATAGAACAGTACAGGCCTTTCAGTCCACACTGTTGTGCCAACCCTTTTAACCTACCGCAAGATCCTCTTCCCTCCCACACAGTCCTCTATTCTTCTATCATCCAAGGCAAAACCTCGCACTTGGCTGCATTAAATTCCACCTGCCATTTTTCAGCACATTTTTCCATCTGATACAGATCTCTCTGCAAGCCATGATAGCCTTCCTTATTGTCCACTGCAGCTTAATGTCATCTGCAAAGTTGCTGATCCAGTTAACCACATTATCATCCAGGTCATTGACATAGATGACAAACAACAACGGACCCAGCACCGATCCCTGAGGGGTCTGCATCAGCTGGAAAATGAGCTGAAAAACGGCAGATGGAATTTAATGAAGTAAGTGCCAGGTGTTTCACTTCAGCAGGACCAACCAGTGTGGGTCTCACACAGTGAATGGCAGGGCACTGAGGAGTGTGGTAGAACAAAGGGATCTGGGAACACTGGTCCATAATTCATTGAAAGTGGCGTCGCAAGTAGGTAAGAAAGTTTTTGGCACGTTGATCATCAAAAATCAAAGTGTTGAGTACAAGAGTTGGGATGTTATGTTGAAGTTGTATAAGACGCTGTTGAGGCCCAATTTGGAGTCTTGATTGCAGTTTTGGTTACCTACCTACAGAAAAGGTATAAATAAGACTGAAAGAGTACAGAGAAAATTGACAAGGATGTTGCCAGATTAGATCTTTAATATTAGAATGTAGAAAACTGAGAGGAGATTTGATAGAGGAATTCAAAATTATCAAGGTTAAATATAGGGTTAGGTTAAGCAGGCTTTCTCCATTGAGGTTGGGTGGCACTACACAGAGGTCATGGGCTAAGGGTGAAAGGTGAAAAGTTTAAGGGGAACATGGGGGGAAAACATCTTCACTCAGAGGGTGGTGAGAGTGTGGAACAAGCTGCCAGCAGAAGTAATGCGTGTGAGCTTCATTTCAACATTTAAGAGAAGTTTAGATTGGTACTTGGATGGTAGGGGCATGAAGGGCTTTGGTCTCAGTGTAGGTTGATGGGAATAGGCAGCTTAAATGATTTCAGCATGGACTAGATGGGCCAAAAAGCCTATTTCTGTGCTATTTTTTTTATGACTCTCTAATCTTCTGTTGCCTACCCTGTCTCCTTTAATCCCTCCCTATCATATCTAAAACAATGGAACCCTGGAACATTCAGCTGCCAGTCCTGCCCCTCCTGCAACCAAGTCTCACTAATGGTTGCAATGTCATAATTCCATGTGCTGATCTATGCCCTAAGCTCATCTGCCTTTCTTACAATAGTGCCTACATTGAAATATATGCAGCTCAGAACATTAATCCTACCATGTTCAACCTTTTGATTCTTGACCTTGTATGTTCATTTAACAACATCTTTCTTCACAACCACTCCACTATATGTTCTATTGTTCTGGTTCCCAATTCCCTGCAACTCTAGAAAGGTTCTGAAAGGATTCAAGAAATAAAGAAAATCTATTCTAGTAGCACATCATAAACACAAGAGGTTGTGCAGATGCTGGAAACCCCAGAACAACACACACAAAATACCGAAAGAACTCAGCAGCTATGGAGAGGAACTGTCCATGTTTCAGGCTGAGACCTTTCATCAGGACTGGAAAGGAAGAAGGAAGAATCCAGAATGAGAAGGTGGGAGTGGGAAGAATTACACGATGGAAAGTTTAGAGGTGAGACCAGGTGAAGGGGAAGGTATAGCAGGTGGGTTGGGATCTAGTGGCAGGTGAGTTTGTAACCACTGAAGATGAATTAAAGATGATTGGGAATAAATGGTAAGACACCATAAAGAAGAAGAATTATGTAGCTACTGTTGTGACTGAGAATGTGCTGCCTGAATCTGTTGTTGAATTGGGTTCAGAACAGGAACTTACAAAGGGGAATTGGATAAATATTTGAGGAACTGCAGGGCCATTAGAAGATCAGAGAATTAGACTAATTAGAGGTTCCTTCAAAAAGCCAGCGTACAGCATATCAGCACAATGGCATCTATCTGAGCTGTGCCTTCTTATGGTTGTAAGAATGTGAGGAAAACTACACTATGTGATAAAGCTTTTAAGCGGCAGAGGAGAAGAAAGAGATACACGCACAACTTAATTAAGTTGTAAAAAGAAATGGAATTATTGAGGTACACAACCAAAGAGATAACAGAAACTAATATGAATCTTTGAATATCCTGCATTTAATATATGCAAATGAAAAAGGATCTGGTCCCTTTGATAAACCTACACTTCACACCCTGTACATACATGATCAATTGTATAACTCAATGGCTCACAGGTTCCATTTAATATCAGAGAATGTATACAGTATACAGTCTGAAATTCTTACTTTTCACAGACATTCATGAAACATAAAAAATCCCAAAGAATGAATGACAGAAAAGCATTTGAACCCCAAAGCACCCTGGCCCCCTCCCACATACATGTAGCAGCAAAACCCTCCCCCTCCCCCAGCTGTCTCAGCAAACGCATCAGCCACCCCCACTGCCCGGCATGCAAACAAGGCAACAGCAATGCCCTCAAAGAAATCATAATCTGAAGTTCATAACAAAAACACTGTTCATCCCAACACTTCGACAAGCGCAGGCTCTCTCTCTCTCTGACAATGGAGAGAGGCGTATCGTTCCTGCCACAGCGAGAGGGAAACCAACATTTCAGGTATGATCCAGACAGAGGATTCTTTTGCTTCACTGAGCCTTCAATCGCATGGAACGATGGAAGGAAGACTGTGAACTGTGAGATGTCAATTGATACAAATCATTTGGCTGAATTTCCCCCCATTAGTTAAACAAACTAAACAGTTAATGCCATCACTTTAGCTTGTCTAATATTAAAATTAACATACTAATATTAAAACAATAAACACATAACATTAAGTTATCAATGTTTAAACTTAAAAGCAATTTTCTTAATTCCTGCTTTAATCATTGTTGCCTTTATTGCCGGGGTTTTTAACACTCTGAAGCCTGCTGGCAGCTAATCCCCATTGGACAATGTGGCGGTATCCATCAGTCCATTAGCTCAAAGACAGAAACAGAATGAGCAGGAAAGGTGAGGATGTTTATTGTACATTTCAGTGCCCTCAGCTTCCTGTTCAAAACCTCTTTGAAAATAAAAAAATGTGCCATGAATCTTAGCCCCTGGGAAATACTCACTGGCGACATCCAGGAGTAGAAACAATAGCAATAGAGACAATATTTTTGTCTGAGTTTCTTCAGGCCACGGAGTCATAGAGCACAGAAAAGGCCCTTCGGCTCAATTCATTCATGTCAAACCAGTTACCTGCCTGAGCCAACCTCATGGTGTCAGTGTTTGGCCCACATCTCTGTAAACCAGGGATTCCCAGCCTTTTTATGCCATGGACCTTTACCATTCAGGAGGGGGTTCATGGACCTCAGGTTGGGAAGCCCTGCTCTAAACCTGCTCAAGTGTCTTTTAAACATTGTCACTGAATTTTCCTCTATTACCTCCTCTGGCAGTTCGCTCTCTAACCACCATCCTCAGAATGAAAAAAGTGCACCTCTGGTCCACTTTAAACTGTACCCCTCTTACTTTAAACTAATGAACATAGAACAGGAACAGGCCTTTAATCAGATAAGATCACCCCCTTAATCACCTACACTCCAGGGTAAAAAGTCTCAGCATATCTAGTCTCTTATAACTCAAACCCTCTAGTCCTATCATCATCCTAGTCTAACTTCCCTGCACACTCTCTAGCTTAAATACACCCTTCCACAACAGCACACAATACCTAGCAATGGTTTCCACAGCTGTAACACGATGTCTTTGCCACTGTGTTGCCCCGTCTTTTTTTTTAATCAATAAACCAGTTGTTTAACACAAAGGTACCAAATTTATCTCCCTGAGTAAAAACAGGAAAAGTAACCAGAGAAATGACAAATACATCTGCTTTCTGATCTCCATGACTCTTTGGGGAATTAGTCGCATCTATACTGAGGAAAGGCTCTTATTAATCATCCAGCTATGCTATTATGCAAAGCTGATTCTCGGGAGGGAGAATAATCTCAAGGTAATTCACATCTTTCTGTGGGTGAGTGAGAACCAAATATAAAACAGAATGTTGAAGTTGACTTGCAAGTTGTCGATGCTGCTTGGATTAGGGAGCATGATTTCTGAGGATAGGCTGAGTGAGCTGAAGGAGGATGAGAGATTACCTGCTAGAGGTGAGCAGGATGATAAGAGGCATCGATTGAGTGGATAGCAGTGATTCTTTTCCCAGAGGGCCAAATGCCTCCTGTGAGAGGGCATAATTTCAAAGTGATTGGAGTTGATATGGCTGGGGGGTGGGGGGGGGGTGTAAGAAGCATTTTTTTTTAACATTGCGAGTGGTGAGTCCATGGAATACGCTGCCGCATGTGTTGGTCGAGGCAAATACATTAGGGACACTTAAAAGACTCTGAGGTAAGCACATAGATGATAGAAAAATGGAAGTGTCTGTGGGAGAGAAGAGTTAGATTGATCTCCGAGCAGGTACACGGTAGGCACAAAACCATGGTAATATTGTACCATAAAGGAACCATTGAACGAGTGATGGAAGGCTGCTGGTCTTCAGAGAGTCCTGGGTACCCTTGTTATTGGACCACTCGAAGCTGACATGTCCTTGAAGGAAAACAAACTTTACTGCAAGAGCAGTTCAGCATAAGAATAGGGGTGTCTTACTCCTATTAGACTAATGATATTGCTTTTCAAATATTGCACGTAATTTAGTTTCCCACTGAAGGAAGAGGACAGAGGAAGTTCACCAGACTAATTCCTGAATGGTAGCACTGTCTAGAACCACACTAAGTTTAGTAATTGAGAAGAGATCTCACTTATATGAACAAAATCCATACAAGGCTTTTCAGGATCAATGCAGAGACAATACGCCACTTGGCAAAGTACAATGGGGCTAATGTTCTCAAAATAAAGGATCGAGCATACTCACATAGCTGAGGAAGAATGTCTTTATCCGGAATGGAATGGATATTTGGAATTCATTACTAAATAAAGTTGAGGAAATATAGTATCATCGGAGCGTATTTAAGACAGAAATTGGTAAATGTTAAGGTATCAATGCAGAAAAGGGTTCATCCCTAAGGCAGTAAAGATTGATCGAAGTAATGGCCCAAACTGTGTGTCGTGTTCTGTATCGAACAGGAACGCGGTAAACGCCGGTACTGTGTGTAGTGTTCTGTATTGCACAGGAATGAGGTAAACGCCGGTACTGTGTGTAGTGTTCTGTATTGCACAGGAATGAGGTAAACGCCGGTACTGTGTGTAGTGTTCTGTATTGCACAGGAATGAGGTAAACGCCGGTACTGTGTGTAGTGTTCTGTATTACACAGGAATGAGGTAACTGCCCGTACTGTGTGTAGTGTTCTGTATTACATAGGAATGAGGTAACGGCCCGTACTGTGTGTAGTGTTCTGTATTGCACAGATATGAGGTAACGGCCCGTACTGTGTGTAGTGTTCTGTATTGCACAGGAATGAGGTAAATGCCGGTACTGTGTGTAGTGTTCTGTATTGCACAGGAATGAGGTAAACGCCGGTACTGTGTGTAGTGTTCTGTATTGCACAGATATGAGGTAACGGCCCGTACTGTGTGTAGTGTTCTGTATTGCACAGGAATGAGGTAACGGCCCGTACTGTGTGTAGTGTTCTGTATTGCACAGGAATGAGGTAAACGCCGGTACTGTGTGTAGTGTTCTGTATTGCACAGGAATGAGGTAACGGCCCGTACTGTGTGTAGTGTTCTGTATTACATAGGAATGAGGTAACGGCCCGTACTGTGTGTAGTGTTCTGTATTGCACAGATATGAGGTAACGGCCCGTACTGTGTGTAGTGTTCTGTATTGCACAGGAATGAGGTAACGGCCTGTACTGTGTGTAGTGTTCTGTATTGCACAGGAATGAGGTAATGGCCCGTATTGTGTGTAGTGTTCTGTATTGCACAGGAATGAGGTAATGGCCCGTACTGTGTGTAGTGTTCTGTATTGCACAGGAATGAGGTAAACGCCGGTACTGTGTGTAGTGTTCTGTATTGCACAGGAATGAGGTAAACGCCGGTACTGTGTGTAGTGTTCTGTATTGCACAGATATGAGGTAACGGCCCGTACTGTGTGTAGTGTTCTGTATTGCACAGGAATGAGGTAACGGCCCGTACTGTGTGTAGTGTTCTGTATTGCACAGGAATGAGGTAAACGCCGGTACTGTGTGTAGTGTTCTGTATTGCACAGGAATGAGGTAACGGCCCGTACTGTGTGTAGTGTTCTGTATTACATAGGAATGAGGTAACAGCCCGTACTGTGTGTAGTGTTCTGTATTGCACAGATATGAGGTAACGGCCCGTACTGTGTGTAGTGTTCTGTATTGCACAGGAATGAGGTAACGGCCTGTACTGTGTGTAGTGTTCTGTATTGCACAGGAATGAGGTAACAGCCCGTACTGTGTGTAGTGTTCTGTATTGCACAGGAATGAGGTAATGGCCAGTACTGTGTGTAGTGTTCTGTATTGCACAGGAATGAGGTAACGGCCCGTACTGTGTGTAGTGTTCTGTATCGCACAGGAATGAGGTAACAGCCCATACTGTGTGTAGTGTTCTGTTTTGCACAGGAATGAGGTAACGGCCTGTACTGTGTGTAGTGTTCTGTATCGCACAGGAATGAGGTAACAGCCCGTACTGTGTGTAGTGTTCTGTATTGCACAGGAATGAGGTAACGGCCCGTACTGTGTGTAGTGTTCTGTATCGCACAGGAATGAGGTAACGGCCTGTACTGTGTGTAGTGTTCTGTATTGCAGGGGTCCCCAACCTTTTTTGCACCACTGACCCGTTTAATATTGACAATATTCTTGTGGACCGGCCAACCGGGGCGTTGGGGGGGGGGGGTGTTCAAGTAAGGTTAAACTCAACTTAACATGTCTTTTACAGTTAGGGTTGCCAAATTTCTCACTCCCAAATAAGGGACAAAAGTAGCAGTCAAATATGGAACACTTGTGGTTACCCCGAGAAAGACTACCATGACCATGAAGCCTTGTGCGGGCACCTCTGTGCACATATGTGACGTGCGCATGTGCGTACGTGCCGATTTTTCCCCCCCACAAGTCAGTTTTAGCTTATACTGTACATACATTATTTCTACTTTACCTAAGCTGTGTATTTATCATATCATTCCTGCTTTTACTATATGTTATGTTATTTTAGGTTTTATGTGTTATTTGTTATGATTTGGTAGGTTATTTTTTGGGTCTGGGAACGCTCAAACATTTTTCCCATATAAATTAATGGTAGTTGCTTCTTCGCTTTACGCCATTTCAGCATGAAAAGTTTCATAGGAATGCTCTACCTTAGCAGGGGAAATACGGGACAAGGACAGTCCCGTATGGGACAAACCAATTTAGCCCAATATATGGGATGTCCCGGCAAATACAGGACAGTTTGCAACCCTATATTCAACAGTGTGTGAGAGGGAATAAGGAAAGGTTCAGCTGACTCATATCGTTTCCTTGCGGCCTGGTGGTTGGGGACCGCTGCTGTATCGAACAGGAACAAGGTAAAGATCCGTACTGTGTGTAGTGTTCTGTATTGCACAGGAATGAGGTAAACACCCGTACTGTGTATAGTTTTCTGTATTACACAGGAACAAGGTAAAGACCCGTACTGTGTGTAGTGTTCTCTCTCATACAGGAACAAGGTAAATGCCCATACTGTGTGTAGTGTTCTGTATCGAACAGGAACGAGGTAAAGGCCTGTAGTGTATGCAGTATTCTATGTTTTAAACGAACAAACGGCCAAATCAAGGGATTCTGTCTTTCTGATGCTGCTATGTTCTTGTAACCTTCAGAATTGCTTCTCCCCAGGGCACCACTGCTCAATACAAGAGGACATGGCTTTAAGGTAAGGGGTGGGAAGTTCAAGGGGGATATTAGAGGAAGGTTTTTAACTCAGAGAGTGGTTGGTGCGTGGAATGTAGTGCCTGAGTCAGTGGTGGAGGCAGATACACTAGTGAAGTTTAAGAGACTACTAGACAGGTATATGGAGGAATTTAAGGTGGGGGTTATATGGGAGGCAGGGTTTGAGGGTCGGCACAACATTGTGGGCCGAAGGACCTGTTCTGTGCTGTACTATTCTATGTTCAATGATCAACTGCATATTATTTTTAAGTTTTAAAATTAAGATCAAACCCATTGTATCAACAATACATGGGTAGAAGTGAAATAAATTAAATGCTCTAACTTCTAAATGGAAGATTGGACAGGAAGCATTTGAAGATTACCCGGCGAGTTGTGGATTAAATGGCATTTGAAGATTAACTGTGCAGATGTATATTAAATGGTTGGTTATAGTTTGAGCAGGGAGATGTAAACTAAGAAGGTGTATCTGCACGGTAACTTCTTTGATCAATGGACTACTTCCAGAGCTCCAGTGGCAAATAATGTCAAGAGTCTATGGCCAAATTGGACATAATCTTCTCAAAAATTCTCTCATATGCCACGGTTATTTTGTGCAGATATTATCGTTGATTAATAAATTAGTTACAATAATTATGGTGTTTAAGGGAAAAAGGATGAGGCTTGTTGCTTATTTACATCTATTCACTGTTTTTACATCAATAAAAATATTACAGAGACAGATTGAAGTAAGTAAGAACATAAGAAGTCGTTGTCATCTGGCTCATTGAGCCTAGTCCGCCCTTCAATAACATCGTGGCTGAGCAGGACAGGTAATCAACTCTCCCTACCTGCCTTTTCCCCAGAACCCATAATTCCCCTGCTATGCAAAGATCTGTCTAACTGTGTCTTAGATATATTTTACGTGGTGGCCTCAACTCCATCCCTGGGCGGAGAATTCACAGATTCACCACTCTCTGGGAAAATTAGTTCCTCCTCTTCTCCATACTAACTTCACTCCCCCACATCTTGAGGCTATGTTCCCTAGTCCTAGCCTGATCTACCAGTGGAAACAACCTTTCTATCTATCTATCCCTTTCATTGTTTATATGTTTCTCTAAGATATCCTTTCATTCTTCTGAATTCCAGTTGTAATGTCCCAGGTGACGCAATCTCTCCTCATAGGTTAACAGACCCCCTCCCATCTCTGGAATCAACCTGGTGAACCTCCTCTGCACTGCCTCCAAAGCCAGTATATCCTTCCTCAAGTATGGAGACCAGAACTGCACGCAGTACTCCAGGTGCGGCCTCACCAGTACCCTGTGTAGTTGTAGCATAACCTTCTTGCTCTTAAATTCAATCCCTCTAGCAGTGAAGGCCAGCATTCCGTTTGCCTTCTTGATAACCTGGAAAACAACCTTTTGTGATTCATGCATAAGCACTTCCAAGTCCTGCTGCACAGCAGCATGCTGCAATCTGTCACTATTTCACAACGTAGCAGATCTTCTGCTTCTCCTTTGTATTTACTCCATCTGCTAGACCCTTGCCCATTCACTTGACCTATCTATATTACTCAAGACCACGTTGAAACGGTCAAATGTCTGGGGTGCGACTTGAACCCACAACGTTTTGCTACGGGGCCATAGCTGACAATCACTAACATGGCATGTGTTGGTCTCAGGGTAAGGGAAATAGAGGTAGTGGGGACGAAGCTGACACCGCCTGTATCTCAGCCTGACAGTCACCTCTGTTCATACCAATTCCATTGGAAGTCTGCTGGCGAGAGAATGGAAAATTCCAATGTCTTTGATCGAGTACGAGTACTCTGAAATGTATCAGAATCAGATTTATTATCACCGGCATGTGACGTGAAATTTGTTAACTTAACAGCAGTAGTTCAATGCAATACACAAAGACAGAAAATAGAAGAAACAAACAATAATAAATAAATAAATAAAACTTATTCAGTATACTTTATACAGTATACATATACTGAATAGATTTAAAATTGTGCAAAAAACAGGAATACTATACATTAAAAAAGTGAGACAGTATCCAAGGGTTTAATGTACATTTAGGAATCAGATGACAGAGGGGAAGAAGCTGCTCCTGAATCACTGAGTGTGTGCCTTCAGACTTCTGTATCTCCTACCTGATGGTAACAGTGAGAAAAGGGCATGTCCTGGGTGCTGGAGGTCTTTAATAATGGATGCTGCCTTTCTGAGACACCGCTCCCTGAAGATGTTCTGGGTACTTTGTAGGCTAGTGCCCAAGATGGAGCTGACTAGATTTACAACCTTCTGCAGCTTCTTTCGGTCCTGTGCAGTAGCCCCACCATACCAGACAGTGATGCAGCCTGTCAGAATGCTCTCCACGTTACAACTATAGAAGTTTTTGAATGTATTTGTTGACATGCCAAATCACTCCAAACTCCTAATAAAGTATAGCCGCTGTCTTGCCTTCTTTATAACTACATCAATATGTTGGGACCAGGTTAGATCCTCAGAGATCTTGACATCCAGGAACTTGAAGCTGTTCACTCTCTCCACTTCTGATCCCTCTATGAGGATTGATATGTGTTCCTTCGCCTTACCCTTCCTGAAGTCCACAATCAGCTCTTTCATCTTACTGATGTTGAGTGCCAGGTTGTTGCTGCGGCACCATTCACTAGTTGGCATATCTCACTCCTCCTGTATACCCTCTGGTCACCACCTGAGATTCTACCAACAATGGTTGTATCGTCAGCAAATTTATAGATGGTATTTGAGCTATGTCTAGCCACACAGTCATGGGTATAGAGAGAGTAGAACAGTGGCCTAAGCACACACCCCTGAGGTGCACCAGTGTTGATCGTCAGGAGGAGGAGATGTTATCACCAATCCGCACAGATTGTGGTCTTCCAGTTAGGAAGTCAAGGATCCAATTGCAGAGGGTGGTATAGAGGCCCAGGTTCTGCAACTTAAGACCATAAGATATATAATCAGAAGTAGGCCATTCCACCCATTGAGTCTGTTCCAGCATTCAATCATGAGCTGATCCAATTCTTTCAGTCATCCCCACTCCACTGCCTTCTCCCCATATCCTTTGATGTTCTGGCTAATCAAGAACCTATCTATCTCTGCCTTAAATGAACCCAACAACTTGGCCTCCACAGCTGCACGTGGCAACAAATTCCACAGATTTACCACCCTTTTGACTAGAGTAATTTCTCTGCATCTCTGTTCTAAATGGACGTCCTTCAATCTTGAAGTCATGCCCTCTTGTCCTAGACTCCCCCTCTCATGAGAAATAGCTTTGCCATATCTAATCTGTTCAGGCAATTTAACGTTCGGAATGTTTCTATGAGATCCCCCCTCATTCTCCTGAACTCCAGGGAATACAGCCCAAGAGCTGCCAGATATTCCTCATACGGTAACCCTTTCATTCCTGGAATCATTCTCATGAATCTTCTGTGAACCCTCTCTAATGTCAGTACATCCTTTCTAAAATAAAGAGCCCAAAACTGCACACAATACTCCAAGTGTAGTCTCACGAGTGCTTTATAGAGCCTCAACATCACATCCCTGCTCTTACATTCTATACCTCTAGAAATAAGTGCCAACATTGCATTTGACTTCTTCACCACTGACTCAACCTGGACTATGGTGGGAATGATGGTATTAAATACTGAGCTAGAGTCGATGAAAAGCATCCTGACATAGGTCTTTGTGTTGTCCAGGTGGTCTAAAGCCACGTGGGGAGCCATTGAGATTGCGTCTGCCGTTGGCCTATTGTGGCGATAGGCAAATTGCAGTGGGTCCAGGTCCTTGCTGAGGCAGGAGTTCAGTCTAGTCATGACCAACCTCTCCAAGCATTTCATCACTGTCAATGTGAGTGCTACTGGGCGATAGTCATTAAGGGAGCTCACATTATTCTTCTCAGGCACTGGTATAATTATTGCCTTTTTGAAGCAAGTGGGAACTTACGCCTGTAGGAGTGAGAGGTTGAAAATGTTTTTGAATACTCAACGTTAGTTGGTTAACACAGGTTTTTGGAACCCTACTAGGTACTCCATTGGGAGCTTCCACCTTCGAGGGTTCACTTTCTTTAAAGACAGCCTAACATCAGCCTCTGAAACAGAGATCACAGGGTCATCAGGTGCGGCAGGGATCTTCACAGCTGTAGTTGTATTCTCCTCCTCAAAGCGGGCACAGAAGGCATTGAGTTCATCTGGTAGTGAAGCATCACTGCCATTCATGCTATTGGGTTTCGCTTTGTAGGAAGTAGTGTCTTGCAGACCATGCCAGAGTTGTTGTACATCCGATGTCACCTCCAACCTCGTTCTACGTTGTCTCCTCGCCCTTGAAATAGCCTTTCTGAAGTGAGGACATGGAATAGCACAGTAGGCATCCTTGAAGGTGGTGTAGCAATGGTCCAGTGTGCTGTTTCCTCCAGTATTGCAAGTGATTTGTTGACGTTGCAGTGCACACCCGGTTCCTTAAGCCATGTGGTTAATGAAAGGCATCAACCAGATTAGAGTGACTCCACAACCCAACATACCTCACCACACTAAACTCCACAGCCTTATCTCTCCCAGCCCCACATATATATCCACCAGCCCTACCCTCAAACTGAACCCTGAAGTCCAAGGGGGCAGACACCCCCACTAACCCTAGGCGCACCCCGATTAACCTTGGCCACAACCCCACAAACACGATGACTTGTATAAGGAGAGGGAAGATCCAATAAAGGCAAGTATTGGACCTGGTTAATGAAGGTGTGGGCCGGATCAAAGCGGCAGGGTTGCGCGATACCGAATCTCCAGTGACGAGATCAAGAAGCACAAGAGAGATGATTCTCCCACTGCCCGCATACTCTCAACCTCAATGTAATTACTGATTTTGAAATTTCTCCTTTTGTAAAAATGTGGTTTACAAAGATAATTCAGAGTTCCCATTGTATGGGTATCAAAAACAGGAGAACACAGGTTTAAGGTGAGAGGAGGCTGTTTTAAGGGGAGTTTGAGGGGTAAGGTTTATTTTACAGAGCAGTTGACGTTTGGAACTCACTGCCAGATGGTTGGTGGAGTCAGATACAGTCAGAAATGTTCAGACAGGCACTGGAATTGGCAAGGCATAAAAGGATATGGTTTCAATATAGGCAAATGCCATTAGTGCAGATGGGCAAAAAGGATAGGACAGACAGAATGGACTGCAGGACCTGTTTCTCTGCTGTACAACCCTGGCAGAAACCATTCACACACCATAACTTAAGAAAATGGTTTCATAAAAATCTGAAATTCTATTTGCAAGAATCAAGTTTAATTTTTTTCTTTCTCATTAGGGGTTGTTTTGGACTTAATTATGTAGCTAGCAAATAGCAATGTTATTAACTTTGCTACAAGTATTGGATACCAATCGCATTCAATGGTAATTGAACCTCACTGTTGTGCAAGAGCTTGCAGCCTGCCAGTGTATGTTGTCTGGAGCTGGAGACTTTGGAAGGTACGACCCAACACTATAATTAGGAGTCTGTTAAGTTTACACTTTATTTCCACTGAGTGTTAAGTTTGTCTCCAAAGTGTAACAGCACTTGAATGCACTTGTTGGGCATATAATTAATGGAAATTTATATAACTATACAACTCAGGATAACAGCTGGAGTGCAAGATGATAAGATGATGCGATTTTTCACTAAAGAATTTAACTAAAAAGCTGGGCAAATCTGGTAAAAAGATTGAGTGTTAAAGAGGATTAGAGTGACAGAGCTGTCACTGGCTCAGTCCATCAGCTTTCATCATTATTACTAAGATAAATTGCTGTGGGGTTTTTTGACCTGGATATAATTTGTAACATTTCATAAAATTTTTTTAACAATAAATCTCTGGATTATTGATAGGTTTTGTTCAAATCCTTGTTTATTTTTCACCTTTTGCTTAAATACGAGTCCGCTGGAGGCCAAAGAAGTCAGCCTGTCCTGGGTTTGGAGGACTGTGTATGTCACGGGAAGGTGGGAGGGAGGAACAGGTCTTGTTTTGTTCCGTGTTGTTCTGCCAAACATTGTGTTGTAACTGGAATGTGTGGTGACGTTTGTGGGCTGCCCCCTGCACATCCTCAGTGTGTTGGCTGTTAACACAAATGATAAATAAGTTTCGATGTACATGTGATAACTAAATCTAAATCTAAATCTGAAATCTATCACAATGGTCTTTTTTTTTTTAAAAAGAGATAGTCCAAAAGCAGGAAGCATGAAAAATTGAGCCTGAGCTGACCGACAGAATAAATGGCAGAGACTGCTTTCAAATGGCAGCACTATTCTGTCTCCCTGAGGAACAGGGGTTCTCAACATAAAGTACTGAGGAGGAGGACCTAATGTAGATTGGAAAAAACACCTCACAGCCTAGAAACTTCACTCAATTAGAAACTTGAGTTTTGGACTGCAAGGGAATAGAATTTGCCCTGGTGAACTGCTGAAGGATTTGAACATTGTTGACTGCATTCACCCACCAAACTCAGGGCTTTTCCGACCTTCCACTTTTCTTCACAATTCCTCTGTATGCGAGGAGCTCCCTACACCTAATGTGGCAGGCTGGTCCACACCGAGGTGTAGACCCACAGTGTGCAGAGTATACTGCAGGAGCTCTGTGTTCAGGGCCTGTCGGTTAAGTCACAGATCTAAAACTGTATTAGACAGGGAAGATTTGTAACTGATGTGATGCAGATATCAAGCAAATTTTAGAATGAAATGAAATCATTTCCCCTATATTACGAATGACAGCAGGCAACTGAACTGTGTTCTATATTTGTAAATCTATAAAATTTGTACATTGTTCAAAAAGAACTTCCTTTTTTAAAAAAAAATTGGCTTCTCGCAACCTGCCAAGCCATTTTAACTTGATTATTTCCAGATCTCATATATGCGCTCTCATTAAACAACTGGAACCCTGTCTCTTCCCCAACCCCTCTGATGCTGAAACCACCATTGAAACCCTTCATACCTCAGGGGCTAACCATTCCAATGTATTCCAGTTTTCCTTCCTCATTCCCAACACCTGTGTGGCTAGATACCACTGAAATGCCAGCCGTGAAACAACCATTGTTGGTAGAATCTTAGATGGAGATGAGAAGGCGTACAGGAGTGAGATATGCCAGATGGTTGAGTGGTGTTGTAACAACAACCTTGCACTCGACACCAGTAAGACAAAGGAGCTGATTGTGGACTTCAGGAAGGGTAAGACGAAGGAACACAGACCAATCCTCTTAGAGGGATCAGAAGTGGAGAGACTGAGAAATTTCAAGTTCCTGGCTATCAAGATCTCTGAGGATCTAATCTCATCCCAACATATCAATGCAGCTATAAAGAAGGCAAGACAGCAGCTATATTCCATTAGGAGTTTGAAGAGAACTGGTTTGCCACCTAAAATGCTTAAAAACCTCTGTTGATGTACCGTAGAGAGCATTCTGACAGGCTGCATCACTGTCTGGTGAGGGGTGGGGGGTGTGGGCTACTGCACACGACCAACAGAAGCTACAGACAGTGGTAAAGTTAGTCAGCTCCATCTTGGGTAGCAGCCTCTGTGGAATCCAAGACATCGTCAAGGAGCGGTGCCTTAGGACGGCAGCATCCATCATTAAGGATCCCCACCAACCAGGGTACATCCTCTTCTCATTGTTACCATTGGGAAGGAGGTACAGAAGCCTAAAGGCACACGCTCAGTGATTCAGGAACAGCTTCTTCCTCTCTGCCACCCGATTCAAAAATGGACATTGAACTCATAAACATTACCTCACTTTTTTATATATATAATTTCTGCTTTGCACTATTTTCAATCCAACTAAAGTTCAAAGTTAATTTATCAGCAAAGTACATGTATGGCGTCATTCATTTCTTGTGGGCGATCACAGTAAATACCAAACAACACAATAGGATGCAAAACTGGGCTGAGAAGTGGCAGATGGAGTTCAACCCAGATAAGTGTGAAGTGGTTCATTTTGGTAGGTCAAAAATGATGGCAGAATATAGTATTAATGGTAAGACTCTTGGCAGGGTGGAAGATCAGAGGGATCTTGGGGTCCGAGTCCATAGGACACTCAAAGCAGCTGCACAGGTTGACTCTGTGGTTAAGAATGCATACTGTATATTGGCCTTCATCAATTGTGGAATTGAATTTAGGAGCCGAGAGGTAATGTTTCAGCTATAAAGGACCCTGGTCAGACTACACTTGGAGTACTGTGCTCAGTTCTGGCCGCCTCACTACAGGAAGGATGTGGAAGCCATAGAAAGGGTGCAGAGGAGATTTGCAAGGATGTTGCCTGGATTGGGGAGCAGGCCTTATGAGAATAGGCTGAGTGAACTCTGCCTTTTCTCCTTGGAGCGACGGAGGATGAGAGGTGACCTGATAGAGGCGTATAAGATGATGAGAGGCATTGATCGTGTGGATAATCAGAGGCTTTTTCCCAGGGCTGAAATGGTTGCCACAAGAGGACACAGGTTTAAGGTGCTTGGGAGTACGTACAGAGGAGATGTCAGGGGTAAGTTTTTTACTCAGAGAGTGGTGAGTGCGTGGAATGGGCTGCCGGCAACGGTGGTGGAGGCGGATACGATAGGGCCTTTTAAGAGACTTTTAGATAGGTACATGGAGCTTAGTAAAATAGAGGGCTATGGGTAAGCCTAGTAATTTCTAAGGTAGGGACATGCTCGGCACAACTCTGTGGGCAGAAGGGCCTGTATTGTGCTGTAGGTTTTCTATGTTTCTAACACAATAGAATCAATGAAAAGCTGCACACAGCAAAGACAGACAAACAACTAATGCGCAAAAAAACCACAACAAACTGTGCTAATACAAAAAGAAAAATAAAACAAAATAGTAACAATAAACAAGCAATAAATATTGATAACATAAGATGAAGAGTCCTTGAAAGTGAGTCCATTGGCACTGGGAACATTTCAGTGATGGAGCTGTTTAAAGTTGAGTGAAGTTATCCCCTCTGGTTCAGGAGCCTGATGATTGGGGGGTAATAACTGCCCCTGATCCTGGTGGTGAGTCCTGAGGCTCCTGTACCTCCTTCCTGATGGCAGCAGTAAGAAAAGAGCATGGAAAGTGCAGTGCAGGTCAACAATAAGGTGCAAGAGCCTCGATGAGACAGATAAGACTCTCGAACAGACTTCGGATACTATAAAGATGAACATGTGATCTCTCCATCTACCTCATTGCAGCCTTGCACCTTGCTGTCTACCTGTACTGCACTTCCTCTGCAACTGTGATATTTTATTTCTGCATTCTGTTGTTGTTTTATCTTGTACAACCTCAATGAATTGATCTGCATGAACAGTGTGCAGTATATTTTGTGTGTGTTACTCTGCACTTCCAGCATCTGCCAAGGCAAGTTTTCCCACTGCACCTCAGTACATGTGACAATAATTTAATTATTTATTGAGATACAGTGCTGAATAGGCCCTTCTGGACCTTCGTGCCATGCCACCCAATAATTCCCAATTTAGACCATAAGATTATAAGATATAAAAGCAAAATTAGGGCATTTGGCCATTCGAATCTGCTCTGCCATTTCATCATGTCTGATCCAATTTACCTCTCAGCCCCAATCACCTGCCTTCTCCCCGTGTCCCTTCATGCCCTGACCAATCAAGAACCTATCAATCTCTGCCTTAAATATACATACAGACTTAGTCTCCATAGCTGCCTGTCGCAACAAATTCCACAGAGTCACCATTCTTTCGCTAAAGAGATTTCATCCTAGTTTAATCACGGGACAATTTACAATGACCAATGAACCTATCAACAAGTACATATTTGGATTGTGGGAGGAAACCAGAGCACCAAGAGGAAACCCACATGGTCACGGGGAGAATGTACAAATTCTTTATAGGAGGCGGTGGGGAATGACCCCAGGTCACTGATGGTGTAAACCATTGCGCTAACCACTACATTACCATGCCACCAATTTCCCAAAAGCCTAGGGGCATCTTCTGGGAGAGAGTATTTCCTCGAAGCAAAGATGGATGAGAGAAATTCTGATAGAATTTCCAGGCCAAAATGTGATTACTTGGGGTAAATAGAAGAAAGCAGTTTCTATCAGGGGCCGATTCAAGCACCAAAGATCATTCATTCAAAATGATGGTGGAAGTTACAGGAGATCAGTGAAAACATTTCAATGTCTTAATCGTAGAGTTATACCGAACAGAACTAGGCCCAACTCGTCTATGCTAAACACAGTGCCTTTCTGAGCTCACTCCATTGGCCTGCCTCTGGCCCATATCCTTCGAAACCTTTCCTGTTCACATACCTGTCCAAATGCCTTTTAGACATTATAATTGTACCTGCCTCTACCAGTGCCTCAGCAACACACACAAAATGCTGCAGGAACTCAGCAGGTCAGGCAGCATCTATGGAGAGAAATGAACAGTTAATGTTCGGGCCGAAACACTTCAGCAGACTGAAAGAAGAATGCAGAAGCTAGAATGAAAAGGAGAGGGCAGGGGGAGGAACTCAAGCTGGCAGATGATACCTACCTACCCCCCTCACCTGGTCCCACCTATCACCCCCCAGCTTGTTCTTCTCCCCCTCCCCCGTTCTTATTCTGGTTTTTACCCTCTTCCTTCCAGTCCTGAAAAAGAGTCTTAGCCTGAAATGTGGACTGTGCATTCCCCTCCATAGATACTGCCTGACCTGCTGAGTTCATCTGGCATTTTGTATGTGATACTCTGGATTTCCACCATCTGCACAACCTCTTGTGAGTATCAATTCCTCCTTTTTTGGCATAGAGAGCAATTACCGCTGGAACTCTCTGCTCAATGGAAGTCACTTTAATACAAATAACAATCAGACTAAGGATAGAATCAAGTTGACCAGGATTGTCACAAGAAAATTGGAAAGGTACTCAGGCAGCTGAAAGAAAGAGGGAGGAAATAGAATCAGAATCAGGTTTATTATCATCGGCATGTGTCGTGAAATAGGACTGTCATATGCTTGATAAAACATAGAACATAGAATAGTACAGCACATTACAGGCCCTTTGGCCCACAATGTTGTGCCGACCCTCAAACCCTGCCTCGCATATAAGCCCCCACCTTAGATTCCTCCATATACCTGTCTAGTAGTCTCTTAAATTTCACTCGTGTATCTGCCTCCACCACTGACTCAGGCATTGCATTCCATGCACCAACCACGCTCTGACTAAAAAACCATCCTCTAATATCCCCCTTGAACTTCCCACCCCTTACTTTAAAGCTATGTCCTCTTGTATTGAGCAGTGGTGCCCTGGGGAAGAGGCACTGGCCATCCACTCTATCTATTCCTCTTATTACCTTGTACACCTCTATCATGTCTCCTCTCATCCTCCTTCTCTCCAAAGAGTAAAGCCCTAGCTCCCTTAATCTCTGATCACAATGCATACTTTCTAAACCAGGCAGCATCCTGGTAAATCTCCTCTGTACCTCTTTCCAATGCTTCCACATCCTTCCTATAGTTAGGTGACCAGAACTGGACACAGTACTCCAAGTGTGGCCTAACCAGAGTTTTATAGAGCTGCATCATTACATCACGACTCTTAAACTCTATCCCTTGACTTATGAAAGCTAACACCCCATAAGCTTTCTTAACTACCCTATCCACCTGTGAGGCAACTTTCAGGGATCTGTGGACATGTACCCTGAGATCCCTCTGCTCCTCCACACTACCAAGTATCCTGCCATTTACTTTGTACTCTGCCTTGGAGTTTGTCCTTCCAAAGTGTACCACCTCACACTTCTCCAGGTTGAATTCCATCTGCCACTTCTCAGCCCACTTCTGCATCCTATCAATGTCTCTCTGCAATCTTTGACAATCCTCTACACTATCTACAACACCACCAACCTTTGTGTCGTCTACAAACTTGCCAACCCACCCTTCTACCCCGACATCCAGGTCATTAATAAAAATCACAAAAAGTAGAGGTCCCAGAACAGATCCTTGTGGGACACCACTAGTCACAATCCTCCAATCTAAATGTACTCCCTCCACCATCACCCTCTACCTTCTGCAGGCAAGCCAATTCTGAACCCATCTGGCCAAACTTCCCTGGATCCCATACCTTCTGACTTTCTGAATAAGCCTACCGTGTGGAACCTTGTCAAATGCCTTACTAAAATCCATATAAATCACATCCACTGCACTACCCTCATCTATATGCCTGGTCACCTCCTCAAAGAACTCTATCAGGCTTGTTAGACACGATCTGCCCTTCACAAAGCCATGCTAACTGTCCCTGATCAGACCATGATTTTCTAAATGCCTATAAATCCTATCTCTAACAATCTTTTCCAACAGCTTTCCCACCACAGACGTAAGGCTCACTGGTCTATAATTACCCAGACTATCCCTACTATCGTTCTTGAACAAGGGGACAACATTTGCCTCCCTCCAATCCTCCGGTACCATTCCCGTAGACAACGAGGACATAAAGATCCTAGCCAGAGGCTCAGCAATCTCTTCTCTCACCTCGTGGAGCAGCCTGGGGAATATTCCATCAGGCTCTGGGGACTTATCTGTCCTAATGTATTTTAACAACTCCAACACCTCCTCTCCCTTAATATCAATATGCTCCAGAACATCAACCTCACTCATATTGTCCTCAACATCATCAAGTTCCCTCTCATTGGTGAATACCAAAGAGAAGTATTCATTGAGGACCTCGCTCACTTCCACAGCCTCCAGGCACATCTTCCCACCTTTATCTCTAATCGGTCCTACCTTCACTCCTGTCATCCTTTTTTTCTTCACATAATTGAAGAATGCCTTGGGGTCTTCCTTTACCCTACTCGCCAAGGCCTTCTCTTGCCCCCTTCTTGCTCTTCTCAGCCCCTTCTTAAGCTCCTTTCTTGCTTCCCTATATTCCTCAATAGACCCAGCTGATCCTTGTTTCCTAAACCTCATGTATGCTGCCTTCTTCCACCTGACTAGATTTTCCACCTCACTTGTCATCCATGGTTCCTTCACCCTACCATTCTTTATCTTCCTCACCGGGACAAATTTATCCCTTACATCCCGCAAGAGATCTCTAAACATCGACCACATGTCCATAGTACATTTCCCTGCAAAAACATCATCCCAATTCACACCCACAAGTTCTAGCCTTATAGCCTCATAATTTGCCTTTCCCCAATTAAAAATTTTCCTGTCCTCTCTGATTCTATCCTTTTCCATGATAATGCTAAAGGCCAGGGAGTGATGGTCACTGTCCCCCAGATGCTCACCCACTGAGAGATCTGTGACCTGACCCGGTTCATTACCTAGTACTAGATCTAGTATGGCATTCCCCCTGGTCGGCCTGTCCACATACTGTGACAGGAATCCGTCCTGGACACACCTAACAAACTCTGCCCCATCTAAACCATTGGAACTAATCAGGTGCCAATCAATATTAGGGAAGTTAAAGTCACCCATGATAACAACCCTGTTATTTTTGCACCTTTCCAAAATCTGTCTCCCAATCTGCTCCTCTGTATCTCTGCTGCTACCAGGGGGCCTATAGAATACCCCCAGTCGAGTAACTGCTCCCTTCCTGTTCCTGACTTCCACCCATATTGACTCAAAAGATGATCCTGCTACATTACCCACCCTTTCTGTAGCTGTAATAGTATCCCTGACCAGTAATGCCCCCCTCCTCCCCTTTTTCCACCCTCTCTATCCTTTTTAAAGCACTGAAATCCAGAAATATTGAGAATAATTCCTGCCCTGGTACCAGGGCCGCAAGGTCTCTTTCCCTGCGACATCAGTTCTATGATTCTGAGAAAGACTGGGCTACATGCAGTGCATTCAGAGTGGGAAAAGATAGAGGCAACTCACTGCTCACTTTCTCAAGCAGTGTTTCCAGCTGCTTCACAGAGACTAGGGCAAAGCACAAATAACTGACACAAGGAGTGTGTGTGGCCAGTGGGGGTGGATGAAGGTCTGCATTGAAATATGGCAAGTTCTTGCAATTGTTCTCTATTTTTTCCCACATCTGTGTGATTAATAGCAGGAAATGGAAATGAATAAGCTCCATTTTTTAGTTCTTCATTCACAGCCAACATTTCACCATTCTTTGATTCAAACATTTGATCATTTCCGTTTTAAATGGCTTGCTTTTAATTCCTCCCATTCTGCATTGGAGAGAGATCACAACACGATGACAGGCCTTCAGCACAGCCAATCCAGTCGTTGGCCAAATCCCAGGTGCCCTTTTCACTTCCTGCATCTCTTTATCCCTCTCCCTCTCTGCCTGCAGTCAGAAGGTCATGGGTTCAAGACCCATGGCAGAGACATGAGTGCATGATTCAGCACACATTTCACAGTCCTGCCCGAGCAGCTTGCCACTACAGCCAGCCCACACCCATTGGGAGCAGGCTTGAGACCATTCCAGCTCAATTCATCGAATATCTTTAGCAGCTGTCAAACAACAAGAGCATTTTAAACAATCTCCCAGAGATGAAAAAGATATTGAGAACAGAACAGGAAGCAGAGAGTTCATTGCTGACTCAGACTCTCAGCTCTCCCAGTATTTAGATGAAAACTCATCACAGTATCCCCAGATGGGTTCAATATACCCCTAAACAAAGTGCTCCAACACCCTGTGATGATGACGTGTTCAGAGAAAAAAAGTAAAACTGAAGTTTGTTTTTTCAACATTTTATGACCGTACATATTAGTATGTAGGGTGTAGTTTGTCCACACCAGATCACAGAGTGTTACAGGAAAAAAAGTAGCCTGTGGAGTTTTCCTCGTGACGACTCAGTCTGTCGCATTCTTCAGCCTTGCAGTGACTCCTCCCCCAGGAAGATCGGATGTCAGTTATCTCAGTGAGCAGCCAGAGCTCATGCTGCACACTGGCACCAATGACAGAGGCAAAAAGGGGGAGGAGCTTCTGCACAGTGACTACAGGAAGTTAAGGAAGTTAGTACTGGCACCTTAAAACCAGATGCTTCGGGCAGACGGGGCTCGTGGTTGGCAGCTCATCTAGGAGAAGGAAAGCTCTGATCTCAAGCCTCTGCTGCCTTGTGCTGTACCCACTCATGGGGGAGGCTTCGGGAGAACTCCAATGCCAAAATCATTGGACTCCGGCACGGTGCCAGAGGACTGGAAAATTGCAAATGTCACTCCACTATTTAGGAAAGGAGGAAGGCAGCAGAAAGGAAATTATAGACCAGTCAGCCTGACCTCAGTGGTTGGGAAGACACTGGAGTCAATTGTTAAGGATGCGGTTATGGATTACTTGCTGACACAGAACAAGATAGTACAAAGTCAGCATGGTTTCCTTCAGGGAAAATCCTGCCTGATGAACCTTTTGGAATTTTTTGAGATTACAAGTTGGATAGATAAAGGAGATGCAGTGGATGTTGTATATTTGGACTTTCAGAAGGCGTTTGACAAGGTGCCACACATGAGGCTGCTTCCCAAATAAAGAACCATGGTATTACAGGAAAGTTACTGGCATGGTTAGAGTATTGGCTGATTGTAGGAGGCAGTGAGTGGGAATAAAAGGATCCTTTTCTGGTTGACTGCCAGTGACTAGTGGCATTCCACGGGGTTGGTGTTGGGACCACTTCTTTTTATGCTATATATCAATGATTTAGATGATGGAATAGATAGTTTTGTTGTCAATTTTGCAGATGATATGAAGATTGGTGGAGGGGCAGGTAGTGTTGAAGAAGCAGGTAGGATGCTGAAGGACTTAGATGGATTAGGAGAACGGGCAAGAACGTGGCAAATGAAATACAATGTTGGAAAATGCATGGTCATGCACTTTGGTAGTAGAAATAAATGTGCAGACAATTTTCTACACGGGGTAAAAATCCAAAAATCTGAGATGCAAAGGGACTTGGGAGTCCTTGTGCAGAACAGCCTAAATGTCAACTTCTAGGCAGAGTTGGTGGTGAGGAAGGCAAATGCAATGTTAGCATTCACTTCAAGAGGTCTAGAATACAAGAGCAGGGATGTGATGCTGAGGCTTTATAAGGCACTGGTGAGGCCTCACCGTGAGTATTGTGAACAATTTTGGGCTCTTCATCTAAGAAAAGATGTGCTGGCATTGGAGAGGGTTCAGAGGAGGTTCACAAGGATGATTCCAGGAATGAAAGGGTTATCATACGAGGAACGTTTGATGTCTCTGGGTCTGTACTCACTGGGATTCAGAAGGATGAGGGGGGATCTCATTGAAACTTTTCGAATGTTGAAAGGCCCAGATAGATTAGATGTGGGAAGGATCTTTCCCATGGCTGGGGAACCTAGGACAGGAGGGCACAGCCTCAGCATAGAGGGGTGATCATTTAAAACAGAGATGCAGTGAAATTTCTTCAGCCAGAGGGTGGTGAATTCGTGGAATTTATTACCTCAGGCAGCTGTGGAGGCCAGGTCGTTGGGTGTATTTAAGGCAGAGATTGATAGGTTCTTGACTGCACATGGCGTTAAAGTTTACATGGAGAAGGGCTGAGGAGGGGAAGAAAAGATCAGTCATGATTGAATAGCGGTGCAGACTTGATGGGCCAAATGGCTTCATTCTTCTCCTATGTCTGTAGGGAAAAATCTGGATTTGGAGTCCCTAATACATTGAGTTGAATGCTGAATCCTGTGAAGCTGCTGGCACCAGAGTGTATCCGTCTCTGCCATTCCTTTAGGTTCATCAGATGCGTGGAGAGTGGCACTTTGATGGAGCTTGCTCTTCATATCGTACTGTCCAGGTTTGTGTATCTAGGTAGCTAAGACACAATATCCACGGTCAGCTTCGGCTAACGGAGGCCTCAGACAGAGACAGATGTGCAAGTCAGGGAAGGAACAGGATGACAGTACAGAGATGAATGAGTGGCTATTGAAGAGGAGCAGGGGGCAGGGTTTCACATCTCTGGATCATTGGGCTCTCTTCTGGGGAAGCTATGACCTGCACAAACGAGACGGGTTATACCTGAATCCAAGGGGACAAATATACTTGCAGGCAGGTTTGCTAAAGCAGTTGGGGAAGGTTTAAACTAATTTGGCGGGGAGATAGGAGCCAAAATGATAGGGCTGAGGATAGGGCATTTGGTATACAAGTAGCTGCAATGTGTAGTGAGACTCTCAGAAAGGACAGTGGGTGGAAACTGCAAGGGTTAAAAAACCATTAAATAGGCCTCCAAATAGTAGCTAGGATGTGAGCTTGAGATTGCAAGCAGAGTTCGATTAGGCATGTAAAAGGGTAATGACACAATTGTAATAGTGGACTTCAGTATGCAAGGGGATTGGGAAAATCAACTTGCAAGAGGGAACTTGTTGAATGCCTACAAGATGACTTTTAAGAACAGCTTGAGCTTGAGCCTACTCGGGGAAAGGCCATCTTAGATTGGGTGTTGTGTATTAAGTCAGATCTTATTAGAGAACTTAATGTAAAGAAATCCTTAGGAAGCAGTGATCATAATGTGGTTGAATTCATACTGCAATTTGAGAGAGAGAAGCATAAGTCTCATGTATGAGTATCACAGTGGAATAAAGGGAATTACGGAGGCATGAGAGAGGAGCCTTCCCAGGTGGATTGGAGGATACTGGCGGGGATGACAGCAGAGCAGAGCAGAGATGGCTGAAGTTTTTGGGAATTGTTCATCAGTTACAGGATGGATCTGTCCCAGAGAAGAAGTTGTTCTCAAATGGTAAGGCTAGGAAACCATGGCTGACAAGGGAGGTTAAGGATTACATGAAAACAAAGGAAGGGGCATATAAGGTAGCAAAAGTGAGTGGGAAATTGGACGATTGGAAAGCTTTTAAAATCCAGCAAAAGGCTACTAAAAAGCTATAAAAAGGGAACAGATGAAATACGAGGACACAGTAGCCAATAATATAATGCTAGATACAAAAAGCTTTTTCCAGTTATATAAAGTGTAAAAGGGAGTTGAGAGTCAATAATTGACCACTAGAAAATGATGCTGGTGAGGTACTTATAGGGGACAAAGAAACGGCAAATGAACTTAATGGGTATTTTGCATCTGTCTTCACTGTGGAAGACCCTAGCAGTAAGCCAGAGGTCCGTGAGTGTCAAGGAACAGCAGTGAGTGCCTTTGCTATTGCAAAAGAAAACATGCTAGGCAAACTCAAAGGTCTTAGGTGGATAAGTCATCTCAACCAGATGGACTACATCCCAGAGCCCGGAGAGAGGTTGCTGAAGAGATAATGGATGCATCGGTCATCATCTTTCAAGAATTACTTGATTCTGGCATGGTCCCCGAGGACTGCAAGATTGCAAATGTCACTCTACTCTTTAAGAGAGGAGAAAGGGAAAAGAAAGGAAATTATAGGCCAGTTAGCCTAACCTCAGTGGCTGGGAAAGTGTCGGAGTCTATTATTAAGGATAAGGTTTCGGTGGAGACTAATGATAAAATAATTCAAAGTCAGTATGGTTTCTGTGAAGGGAAATTTTGCCTGACAAATCTGTTAGAGTTCTTTGAAGTTGTTACATGTTTCAGGGTGGACAAAGGAGAGGCAGTGGATGTCATTTACTTGGATTTTCAGAAGGTGTTTGATAAGGTGCCACACGTGAGGCTGTTTAACAAGATAAAATTCTGTGGTGTTACAGGAAAGATATTGGCATGGATAGAGGAATGGCTGACAGGCAGGAGGCAGTGAGTGGGAATAATAGTGGTCTTTTCTGGTTGGCTGCCAGTGCCCAGTGGTGTTCCTCAGGGGTCAGTATTGGGACTGCTACTTTTCACATTGTTTGTCAGTGATTTGTATAATGGAATTGATGGCTTTGTGGCAAAGTTTGTGGATGATATGAAGATAAGTGGGGGTAGGTAGTACTGAGGAAGCAATGTGATTGCTGCAGAACTGAGACAAGTTGGAAGAATAGAAAAAAAACAATAGCAGATGGAATACAGTGTTGGGAAATGTACAATAATGCATTTTGGCAAAAGAAGCAGTGTGGTCTACTATCGAAATGGGGAGAAAGTTCAAACATCAGAGGTGCAGAGGAACTTGGGCATTTATTTCAAGGGGAATAGAATGTAAAAGCAAGGAGATAATGCTGAAGCTTTACTAACTAGGATGCACTTCATTAACAAACCTTCCCGCTAGGATATTAGTCCCTCTTCAGTTCAGGTGCAAACTATCCAGTTTGTACAGGTTGCAGCTTCCCTGGAGGAGAGCCCAATGATCCAAAAACCTTATGGCCTCCCTCCTACACCAACTCCTTTGCCATGTATAATCTTCCTAGTTCTGGCCTCATTAGTATTTGGCACGGGCAGCAATCCTGAGATCACAACCATGGAAGTCCTGCCCTTTAACTTAGCATGCTCTGCATGAACTGAAGAACACTTTTGGTAATAGATGAAGACAACTGCGCTGCTCCAGAGAGTACTATATGAAGTCTTTCTTCCCTCGGCCATTTGGCTCTACAATGAAGTGATAACCCCCTCCTGTTCTACTGTTATTAACCTCCGTTTACAAAAGCTTTTTTAAAGCTCTGTTTATCTCTGTTCACCACACGGTGCTATTGCGACACCCTGTGCAATACCACCATCACTTCCTATCTGGAGGGCGTAAATGTGCACCATTACTGTATAATAATATGGTAGTGCCAGTTCTTGCACTACCATGTTAAACGAGTGAACTTGTAAATCTTATAATCTTTGCCTTGTAAACTTGTACATCTTATTTTCAGGTAACTTATTTTTTATACCTTCTCACTTCTCTTCTAATATTTGTATATCTGTGCTGCTGAGACACTGTAATTTTCTTTGGGGTTAATAAAGTATCTTTCTAAATCTCCTAACTCCCTTTGCAGAACCTCGTTACCCCTCCTAACCATGTCATTGGTACCTACATGGAGCATGACTTCTGGCGATTTGCCCTCCCAATTAAGAATGGTGAGGGCTCAATCCGAGATATCCCAGACCCTGGCACCTGGGAATTAACACAGCATCCAGCAAAGTCATTCTTGCCTACAGAATCTTCTGTTCATTCCCCTAACTAGGTCAACTCACCCCACAACAGTATACAAAATGGATATGCCAAAATGCCTGTGATATTTGGTTTTTAGAACAACTTGTGGTTGAGCCCACTAGGGAAAAAGCAATTCTGAATTGGGTGTTGTGTAATGAACCAGATTTGATAAGGGAGCTTGAGGTAAAGGAAACCTTGGGAAGCAGTGATCATAACATGATTGAATTCACCCTGCAGTTTGAGAGGAAGAAGATAAAGTCAGTGCAATAAAGGGTATTACAGAGGCATGAAAGAGCTGGCCAAAGTTGATTGGAAGGGATCACTAGAAGGGATGAAGGCAGAACAGCAATGTCTGGAGTTTCTGAGGACAATTCGGAAGGCACAGAAAAGATACATCCCAAAGATGAAGAAACAGTCTAAAGGGAGGATGAGGTGGCCATGGCTGATAAGGGAGGTTGAAGTCAGCATGGAAAAAAATGAATATATAACAGAGCAAAAAGTAGTGGGAAGTTAGAGGACTGGGAATCTTTTAAAAACCAACAAAGGCAACTATAAAAGCCAGAAGGAGAAAAAAGATGAAATAAGAAGGTAAGGTACCCAAAAATATAAAAGAAGATATGTAAAGATCTTCAGATACATAAAGGGGAAAAGAAAGGCAACAGTGGATAAGGACCCCTGGAAAACTATGCTGGAAAAATAGTAATGGTGGACAAAGAAATGGTGTACGAACTTAATAAGTGTATTACATCAGTCATCTCTGTGGAAGATACTAGTAGATTGCCAGAAATTTTGGAAAAGTTTCAAAGGACTAGAAAATTGCAAATGATGCTCCATTCTATAAGAAGGGAGGGAAGCAGAAGAAAAGAAATTATAGGCCAGTTAGCCTGACTTAAGTGGTTGGGAAGATGCGTAAACACTGAAACGTTGAAACCTACAGCACATTACAGGTCCTTCAGCCCCCAATATTGTGTCGACCATCTAACCTACTCTAGAATCTGTCTAGAATTTCCCTACCACATAGCCCTCTATTTTTCTAAGGTCCATGTACCTATCTAAGAGTTTCTTAAAAGACCCTGTTGTATCTGCCTCTACAAGCTTGGCTGACAGTGCAGTCAAAAAACCCACAGCAGTGCACCCACCACTCTCTGCATGAAAAACTTACCTCTGACATCCCCCTTGCACCTACTTCCAAACACTTTAAACTATGCCCCTTCATGTTAGTCATTTCAGCCCTGGGAAAAAGCCTCTGGCTATCTGTCATGGTTCAGTCTGTGAAATCCGCATTCCGGTTCACAGACTGGCCCATCGATCTTTATTCCAGGCTTTCCAGTTTTCCCTTGTTCTGTTGGTGCCTTAATTGAGGCATATGATTCTCATTTTGGGCTGGCTACATAAACAGCTCCTGGGTTCAGCTTCAGTTGCTGGACTCTTCCCTCCCCTTCCCATTCCTTCTGAAGCTTCACCTGCTACCTTTGCCTGAAGCCTCGCCTGCTACCTTGGCCTGAAGCCTCGCCTCCTACCTTCACTTGTGTCCTTGCCTGTAATGCCGTCAGGTTCAACTGCCAGGGCAAGATCGGGACCTTGCTGTGTCTAGGTAAGGAACTGTCTTTCGTTGTTTGGAACTGTCTCTTTGTGTCCACGCCTTCGCTAGGTAGGTCCGGCCATTTGCCGCTACCTTGGGTTGGGAACCATCTCTTTGTGCCCTCTCCTCCACTGGGTAGGTTCGGCCGTTTGCTGCTACCTTGAGTGGAGATATGCTTCTCAGTGTTCTTTGTATGAGTCCCGGCCCTACGTCCTGCTCCCTAGGAGGGGTCCTGACTCTGTGTAGAGCCCCGGTCCCAAGTCCTGTTCCCGAGGAGGGTTCCCAGCTCTGTGTTCCATGTTCCTGTCTCCCTCGACCAAGTCAAGGCTTCGTGTTCTCATCCTGTCCATGTGCCTCGCCCAGCCCGGTGCTGGGGTTCCCTCGTCCCGTCCAGTTTCTCACGTCCAGTCCTGTTCCCACTCCTCATCCTGGATCCACGTCCTGACCTCGCCTGGATCCGCGGTCCGAGCCCGAGTCAAGACCCAGGTTCTGGGTACCTGTCCAGTCTCTGGCTCGGAGTCCTTGTCCAGGGTCCAAGTTCCTTGCTCCTCGTCCAGGTCCCGCTTTCCTAGTCTAGTCCTAGCCCAGGCCTCGTATCCTAGTCTCATCCAGGGCCTGTGTCTTGTCCAGCGTCGTTTCTTCCCCACTTCCCTTGCTTGCTTGACACACCTAGTCCTGTTCCTTGTACTTCAGTCTCTGTGCCTTGCCATCAATGCGCCCCTATGACAGCTATCCACCCAATCAATGCCTCTCATCATCTTATACACCTCTATCAGGTCACCTCTCATCCTCCGTTGCTCCAAGGAGAAAAGGCCAAGTTCACTCAACCTATTGTCATAAGGCATACTCTCCAAACTAGGCAACATCTTTGTAAATCTGAGTCTTACTAACTAAACCTTATTGAGTCCATTATTAAGGATAAGGTTTCAAGGTACTTGGAGGCACGTGATAAAATAGGCCAAAGTCCACATGGTTTCCTTAAAGGGAAATCTTGTCTAATGGAATTATTTGAGGAAATAACAGGTAGGATAGATAAAGGAGAATCAGTGGGCGTTGTTGACTTGGATTTTCAGAAGGTCTTTAACAAAATGCTCCACATGAGGCTTGTTAAAAGATAGGAACCCCAGATATTACAGGAAAGATACTAACATGTTTTTCAGATTGACTTACTGGCAGGAGGCAAGAGTGGGAATAAAGAGGGCCTTTTCAGGTTGGCTACCCATGATTAGTGGTGTTCCGCAGAGGTTGGTACTTATTGGGACTGCTTCGTTTCACATCATATGTCAATGATTTGAATAACGAAACTGAGGGATTTGTGGCCAAATTTGCGGACAATACAAAGATAGGTGGAGGAACAGGTAGTGTTGCGGAAGCAGGTAGTCTGCTGAAGGACTTAAATAGATTGGGAGAACGGGCAAAGAAGTGGCACATGGAATATAGTGTACAGATGTGTTAGGTCGTGCACTTTGATCGAAGGGATAAAGGCTTAAACTATTTTCTAAATGGGAAGAAAATACAAAAATCAGAGATGCAAAGGGACTTAGATGTCCTTGTACAAGATTCTCTAAAGGGCACAGCCTCAGAATAAAGGGACATCCCCTTAGAACAGTGATGAGGAGAAATTTCTTTAGCCAAAGGGTGGTGATGCTGTGGAATTCGTTGCCATGGACAGCTGTTGTGGTGGCAAAGTCCTTGGGTATGGTTAAAGCAGAGGCTGATATGATCTTGATTAGTTAGAGCATCAAAGGTTATGGAGAGAAAGCAGGTAAATGTTTTTCAGAGGGATAATAAATCAACCGTGATGGAATGGTGGGCAGACCCAATAGGCTGAATAGCTTAATTCTGCTCCTGTGCCTTATGGTTAAAGCCTTTTTAGCCAATCCATCTGAATAGACGAGGGGCCAGCACTGATCATTAAGGTAGCCCTTTGAAAACAGTCTGCTAACCAGAGAACAATCAGTTAATTCCTGCATGCAAGAGATTCTGCAGATACTCTAAATCTTGAGCCACACACACATAAAATGCTGGAGGAATTCAACATGTCAAGCAGCACCTATGGAAGTGAATAAACAACTGACAATTTGGGAAGGTCTCAGCCTAAAATATGGAGTGTTCCTCCCCCTCCGTACACATTGCTTGACCTGCTGAATTCCCCCAGTATTATGCGTGTTGCAGTTAATTCTTACTTGAATTGAATTGTTTTCTGTCCTTTAACCCAAAGTTTAAACCAACCAGGGGCCCCCACCTTTTTGAATGGCATAGACTATCACTATGAAGCAAGGGGTCTGTGAATGCCAGGTTGAGACCCCTGTTCAACCAATACTCCATGCATGGTAACACCTCATCTTGAACACAGCAACTTCAATAGGTGTTTTTGTTCTAATTATGCTTTTTGTTGCAGAATTTGTGCATAAGTTTATGTTTCAGTTATGAATGCTGTTTATCTCATACTTGGTGTCTGTGATGCTGCTGTGAGTTTCTCATTGCACCTGTGCAGACATGAACTTCAGATTATGGCAATAAACTCAATATTGACAATTAAATTTAGAGACCATAAGACCATATGACAAAGGAGCAGAAGTCAGCCATTCAGCCCATCAAGTCTGCTCCGCCATTTTATCATGAGCTGATCCATTCTCCCATTCTCCCATTTACTTTGAACTTTGGCTCTAATCTTTGGATCATACACTCTGCCTTCTAAACATCTACCCCAAATGTTCCATCACTTCTTAAAATCTTGAAAACTTTGATAATTTCTTAACTTTCCACATTTTGGGACATACGCTGTACCGTGTACAATCTCTCCCATGGATTTACTATTTGAAGCTCAGTCATCATTCTGTTAAATCTACATTGCATTCTCTCCGCCCAATATCTCCCAGTTCAGCTTACAGGGTGTCTAGTGTGCTTTAACCTGAGCTAAAGGTGCTCAAGCTCTTATTTGTAACCACTTGGAAATATAAGCAAAAACAAAAGAGCCTTTATCCTAATTGCAAACAATGATGTTGGCTTTCTGCTGTTCTCAGAAAATGATTGTTCAAACAGGAAATGTTGATGACCCATGGGGATTTAAATTGGAACTGAAACTGAGCCAATCATTTGTACAGGCTGAATGAACAAACAGAGTTGAAGGAGAGTCCCTCTGCATGGATAGAATTCTGCTGATTTGTTCCATTTGCCTTAGTAACTCCCCCAGAACCAATAGCATAGAGAAGAAGAATGAGTTTTGCACTAAATAATGTAAAAGTAGCAATTGTTTGTTTTGCTTTGATTATGTTATAACACAGGACACTGACAGAAAGAGTAAACCTTTAAGATATTAATGAGATTGAGGTTGAGCAACCCAACTCCAGTCCCTGCAGTCTCCAATTCACATTGAATGCTCCCTGTAATCAGGTATTATTTTAGCAACTCTCTTCAGGACCACAAACTCAGCATGTGTAATGAATGGACGTGCCACTTCAATCCAGCTTCCTCCTATTAGAGGCTGGAACTCAGGTCTGTGCCCGGCTGCTCCATGGTGGAGTTTGCAGGTGCAGGGACTGGATGCCTCCTTAACGCTGATGGAAGGGGGGAAGACAAGGGGAAAACACCAGTCTTTTCAAACTGGGGAAAGACAGTGCATAACAGATACAGGTTATATTAATAATTGACTATCTATGGGCAGCACCAGATGTAATTTGCTTTGACACAAAAACCATCTCACGCTTGCCTATTGGTTCCGTTCCTGTCCGAAACAGGCCTTCAGCCTGCATTCATGCTAACCATACAGTACACATCTGCACGACAGAAGGCTATTTTAAGAGCAACAAAAACAATTCTGATTGAAGTTGTAGACAGAATCAGACACATATCAGCTCTAGCAGGACTTGCAGGCCGTTGTTTCTTACAATGCAAAACCTAACGTCATGAGTGGCTGTGACGCTTCACACACACTCAATGCCTGTATTCACACTTTGAAAGGAAGAATAAAACTACACCCGTGCAAATCCCTGCAGCATCCAGTGACCTAGGGATGTAGAAGAAGAAATTTGTAAAGAGATCACACAGTGTTGTAAGAAACAAAGTTATACAAACAGGTGATTTTAACTTTCCACATATGACTGGGAATCCCGCACTGTAAAAAGACTAGATGGTATAGAGTTTGTCAAATGTGCTCAGTAAAGTTATTCTTCATCAGAACATATAAGTGCAAACAAGAGAGTATGATATAAGATCTGTTATTACGGAATCAGATAGGACATGTGCCTGTCAGAGTAAAAGGGAAAGATAACAGGTGGAGGGAACCTTGCTTTTCAAGAAATATTGAGGCCCTGGTTAAGAAAAAAATGGAGATGCACAGCAGATATAGGCAGAAAGCAACAAATGAGGTGCTGATGGAGTATAAGAAATACAAGAGGATACGTAAGAAATAAATCAGGAGGGCTTAGAGAAAAGGCATAAAGTTGTTCTAGCAGACAGTATGAAAGAGAATCCAAAGGGATTCTACAGATATGTTAAGAGCAAAAGAATTGCAAGGGTCAAAATTGGCCCCCTGAAAGACCAGAATGGTAATCCATGTGTGGTGCCAAAAAGGTGGGGGAGATATTAAATAATTTTTTTACATCTGTACTTATTCAGAAGACAGACACAAAGTCTATAGAAGTGAAGCAAATTGGCATCAACTTTATGGACCCTGCACTGATCACAGAGCAGGAGGTGTTTGCTATCAAACAGGGTGGATAAATCCCCAGGACCTCAAACTCTACGGGAGGCAAGTGCAGAAATTGATGGGGCCCTAGCAGAGATACTTAAATCATCTTTAGCGACCAGAGAGATACCAGAGGATAGGAGGATAGTCAATGTTGTTCGCTGTTTAAAAAGGCTCTAACCATCAACCAGGAAAATGTAGGCCAGTGAGTCCAACATCAGTTGTGGGAAAGTTATTGGAAGGTGTTCTAAGGTGTTGAATTGAATTGACTTTGTTAGTTACATCCCTCATATACATAATGAGTAAAAATCTTCACGTTATGTCTCCATCTAAATGTGCAATGTGCAATCTATAGTAATTTACAATAAATAGTATGTACATCAGGATAGTCAATATAACATAGAAATACAATTGTATTAGCATGAATTAATCAGTCTGATGGCCTGGTGGAAGAAGCTGTCCTGGCTTTTATGCTGCGGTACCGTTTCCTGGATGGTAGCAGCTGGAACAGTTTGTGATTGGGGTGACTCAGGTCCCCAACGATTCACGGGACCTTTACACACACCTGTCTTTGTAAATATCCTGAATAGTGGGAAGTTCATATCTACAGATGTACTGGGCTGTCTGAACCACTCTCTGCAGAGTCCTGCAATTGGGGAAAGTACAGTTCCCATACCAGGCAGTGATGCAGCCAGTCAGGATGCTCTCAAGTGTGCCCTTGTAGAAAGTTCTTAGAATTTTTTTTCAACTATCTCAGGTGAAAGAGGCGTTGTGCTTTTTTTCCACCACACAGCTGGTATGTACAGACCACATGAGATCGTCGGTGATGTGTATGCCGAGGAACTTAAACCAGCTCCTTTGTTTTTGCGACATTGAGGGACACTATGTCAGGGTGATGATTTCTCTGTAGGCTACCTCATTATTATTTGAGATTCAGCCAATTAGTATAGTATTGCCAGCAAATTTAATTAGCAGATCAGAGCTGTGGGTGCCGACACAGTCATGGGTATACAGAGAGTAAAGAAGGGAGCTTAGGACACAGCCTTGAGGGGCACCTGTATTGAGGTGGACTGTGGATATTCGGATAGATATGGACTGATTAAGGATAGTCAGCATGGCTTTGTGCATGGTAAATCAGGCCAACCAGTCTTATGGAATTACTTGAGGAAGTTACCAGGAAACTGGATGAAGTCAAGGCAGTGGATGTTGTCTACATGGTCTTCAGCAAGGCACTTGACAAGATCCTGTGTGGGAGGTTGGTCAAGAAGGTTCAGTCACTCGACATTCAAGATGAGGTAGTAAATTGGATTAGATATTGGCTTTGTGGGAGAAGCCGGACTGTAGTAGTAGATGGTTTGCCTCTCTGACTGGAGGCCTGTGACTAGTGGTGTGCTACAGGGATCGGTGCTGGGTCCATTGTTGTCTGTCATCTATATCAATGATCTGGATGATAATGTGATTAGCTGGATCAGCAAATTTGCAGATGACACCAAGATCAGAGGTGTAGTGGACAGTGAGGAAGGCTATCATGGCTTGCAAGGTGATTGTATCAGCTGTAAAAATGGCCTGAGAAATGAAAGATGGAATTCAATGCAGACAAGCGCAAGCTTATGCGCTTCAGTAGGACCAACCAGGGCAGGTCTTAGAGAATAAAAGGAAGGCTTCTGAGGAGTGTGGTCAAACAAAGGGATCGGTCCATAATTTGTTGAAAGTGAGGTGACAGGTAGGTGGGGTCGTAAAGAAGGCTTTTGGCACATTGGCCTTCGTAAATCAATGTGCTGAGTACAAGAGGTAGCATATTATGTTGAAGTTGCATAAGATGTTGGTGACACCTAATTTGTGTACTGTGTGCAGTTTTTGTCACCTACCTACAGGAAAGATGTAAACAATGTTGAAAGAGTACAGAGAAAATTTATAAGGATGCTGCTGGGTCTAGTGGTCCCGAGTTATAAGGAAAGATTGAATAGGTTAGGGCTGTATTCCCTGAAATGTAGAAGATTAAGAGGAGATTTGATAGAGGTATACAAATTATGAGAGGTGCAGATAGGGTTAATGCAGGCAGGCTCCCACCCACTGAGGTTGGGTGGGACTACAACGAAAGGTCATGGGGTAAGTGTGAAAGGTCAAAATTTTAAGGGGAACACAAGAGCAAACTTCTTCACTCTAAGGATTGTGAGAGTGTGGAATGAGCTGCCAGCATGTGGTGCATGCGAGCTTGATTTCAATGCTTAAAAGAAGTTTGGAAAGATACGTGGATAGTCGGAATATGGAGGGCTATGGTCCTGGTGCAGGTCGATGGGAGTAGGCAGTTTAAATAGTTTTGGCAAGGACTGGATGAGCCAAAGGGCCTGTTTCTGTGCTGTACTTCTATGACTCTATGTCTTTGTGATCTCTGTCTCAGAGGCTGCCGTGAGAAGATCTTTCAAAAGAATGAATCTTTGTAAGGCATCAGGCTTTGATGGTGTATTTATGACAACCAACTGGTGGGAGTGTACAAGGCCATCTTCTACTTCTCACTGCTGCTGTTCGAGATTGCCACCTGCTCCAAAAAGGGTGACAATCATGCCAGTGCCCAAGAAGAACTGCCAGAACAAATATCATGTAGTTGCACTCACATCTACTTTGATGAGGTGCTTTGAGAGGTTGGTCATAGCTAGAATCAACTGCTGCCTAAACAATGACCTGGACCTGCTGTAATTTGCCTATAGCTGCAATAGATGTACAGCAGATGCAATCTCACTGGCTGTCCACATGGCTTTGGGTCACCTGGATATCAGCAATTCTTACATCAGGCTACTGTTTATTGAGTACAGCTTAGAGTTCAACACAGTCATTCCCTCAGTTTTAATCCACAAGCTCCAAAACCTGGGCCTCTGTATCTCCATCTGCAATTGGATACTTGACTTCCATAGCTGGAGAACACTGTCAGTGTGGATCAGAAATAATATCTCCTCCTCGCTGACAAGCAACACTGGAGCGTGCTTCACCCACCACTCTCCTCTCTCGACACCCACGACTGTGGTTAGGCACAGCTCAAATGCCATAGTGATGAGGAGGCGTACAGGAGCAAGATAGATCAGCTGGTTGAGTGGTGTTGCAACTACAGCCTCACACTCAATGTCAGTAAGACCAAGGAATTGATTGGGAACTTCCAAAAGTGTAAGATGAGGGAACACACACCAGACCCCATCGAAAGATCAGAAGTGGAAAGAGTGAGCATTTTCAAGTTCCTGGGTATCAACATCTCTGAAGATCTATCCTGAGCCCAACATACCGATGCAATTACAAAGAGAGTGGCTGTATTTCATTAGGAGTCTGAGGAAATTTGGAGGCCCGGTTAGCGGTGGAAATACAGTACTTCGAGGAGGTTACTCGCAGGTCAGCAAAGCTTGTATAAAAGGGAGCTTCACGGAGGTTCGGACATTCCAGAGGCCCAATCAGCATCGGGAGTAGTACACTGCAAAGTAAAAAAAAAGTACTGAAGGGACAAGAGGGGCAGCCACTGTTGGGAGTGGGTCAGCAGTGAGAGTGGAAGCATCAGGCTTTGACTCAAGAGGCTTCGGTGAGAAGAGGCTGAGGCCAAAGAAACAGTTTAGTAAAATTTGGTCTCTTGGTAGCCCATTGTACAGTGCAGGCAGTTTGGCAGATATGGCAGTGGAATACTCCTCCTGCAGGATAGCAACATCGAAAACCTACAGCACAATACAGGCCCTTCGGCCCACAATGCTGTGCCGGACATGTACTTACCTTAAATATTACCTAGGGTTACCCATAGCCCTCTATTTTTTGGAGCTCATGTACCTGTCCAGGAGTCTCTTAAAAGACCCTATCGTATCCACCTCCACCACCATCGCTGACAGCCCATTCCACGCACTCACAACTCTCTGTGTAAAAAAACCTACCCAACATCTCCTTTGTACCTTAAAAATATGCCCTCTCGTGTTAGCCATTTCAGCTCTGGGAAAAAGCCTCTGACATGATCAATGCCTCTTATCATCTTATACACCTCTATCGGTCACCTCTCATCCTTCGTCGCTCCAAGGAGAAAAGGCCGAGTTCACTCAACCTATTCTCATAAGGCATGCTCCCCAATCCAGGCAACATCCTTGTAAATCTGCTCTGCACCTTTTCTATGGTTTCCACATCCTTCCTGTAGTGAGGTGACCAGAACTGAGCACAGTAATCCAAGTCGGGCCTGACCAGGGTCCTATATAACCGCAACACTACCTCTCGGCTCCTAAACTCAGTCCCACGGTTGATGAAGGCCAATGCACCGTATGCCTTCTTAACCACAGAGTCAACCTGCGTAGCAGCTTTGAGTGTCCGATGGACTCGGACCCCAAGATCCCTCTGATCCTCCACACAGCCAAGAGTCCTACCATTAATATTATATTCTGTCATCATACTTAACGTACCAAAATGAACCTCCTCACACTTATCTGTGTTGAACTCCATCTGCCACTTCTCAGCCCAGTTTTGCATCCTATCAATGCCCCGTTGTAACATCTGATGGCCCTCCACACTATCCACAATACCTCCCACCTTTGTGTCATCAGCAAATTTACTAACCCATCCCTCCACTTCTTCATGCAGGTCATTTATAAAAATCACAGGGCAGGGGTCCCAGAACAGATCCCTGAGGCACACCACTGGTCACTGACGCCCATGCAGAATATGACCCGTCTACAACCACTCTTTGCCTTCTGTGGGCAAGCCAGTCCTGGATCCACAAAGCAATTTCCCCTTGGATACCATACCTCCTTACTTTCTCAATAAGCCTTGCATGGGGTGCCTTGTAAAATGCCTTGCTGAAATCCATATACACTACATCTACTGCTCTACCTTCATCAATGTGTTTTGTCACATCCTCAAAAAATTCAGTCAGGCTCGTAAGGCATGACCTGCCTTTCACAAAGCCATGCTGACTATTCCTAATCATATTATGCCTCTCCAAATGTTCATAATTCCTGCCTCTCAGAAACTTCTCCATCAACTTACCAACCACTGAAGGAAGACTCATTGGTCTATAATTTCCTGGGCTATCTCTACTCCCTTTCTTGAATAATGGAACAACATTCACAACCCTTCAATCCTCCGGAACCTCTCCTGTCCCAGTTGATGATGCAAAGATCATCGCCAGAGACTCAGCAATCTCCTCCCTCGCCTCCCACAGTAGCCTGGGATACATCTCATCTGGTCCTGGTGACTTATCCAACTTGATGCTTTCCTAAAGCTCCAGTACGTCCTCTTTCTTAATATCTACATGCTCCCATGGATGTGGGAATTCATGGGACCTGATAGTCTCCCTGATGACTACAGCTGCGGGACGTGCAAACAACTCAGCTGATAAAAAACTGCATGAAGGAGCTGGAGCTGGAGCTGGATGAACATGATCATCTGAGAGCAGAGCAACTGATAGATACGACTTCTGAGCAGGTGGTTACACCCAGAGTGTAGAATTCGGGGAGCAGATGGGTGAACACAGAGAGGTAAAGGGAGAGAGAAGTCAGTGCAGGGTCCCCCTGTGGCCATTCCCCTCAGCGACAGGTATACCCCTGTGGATACTGCTGAGGGGGATGACCTATCTGGGCAAGGCAGCAGCAGACAAACCTATAGCACTGTGGTCAGCTCTGAGCCTCAGAAGGGTAGTGTGAAGTCAGGCTGAGCAATATTCAAAGGGGACTCGATAGTTAGGGGTACAGATAGGAATTCTGTGGCAGCAAAAGAGATGCCACGATGGTGTGTTGCCTCCTGGGTACTAGGGGCCATGATATCTCTGAGCGGATGCAGAAAATTCTTGAAGGGGAGGTTGAGTAGCCATAGGTCATGATACATATTGGAACCAATGACAGAGGTACCTGACGATCTCTTGAAATCAGTATTTATAACTCTGCCAAAAATTCCTGTAACTATTAACAGTCTGTCTTATGAGTCAATTAATAAAGATTTTGTTGAGAATTGTTCTGAGTCGAATTAAAAACAAGTTAAGACCAGAAACTTCTACACTGCAATATGGGTTTATTGAGGATAGAGGAACTAGGAACGCAATTTTCATACTACGAATGCTTTCAGAAAGGGCAATTGAATATCAAAATGATGTCTTTTTATGTTTTATTGATTTCGCTAAAGCATTTGACAAAGTGCAACATGAAAAATTATTTCAAATTCTCGCTAAACTAAACATTGACAGAAGGGACCAACAACTGCTTCAAAATTCATATTGGAATCAAACGGCAGCGGTAGGAACTGATGGTAATATAGGCAGTTGGACTAAAATTCAAAAAAGAGTTAGACAGGGATGCGTTACCTCACCAGAATTATTTAATATCTATCGTGAAATGATTCTCAGAGAAATAGAAGACCTTGATGGGATAAAAATTGGAGGTGTTAACATCAACACTATAAGATATGCAGACGATACCACGCTAATAGCAAGTGCTGCAGAAGACTTACAAATCCGCCTAGACAAAGTAGTACAAACAAGTGCAGATTTTGGTCTAACCATCAACTGTAAAAAAACAAAATGTATGGTAATATCAAAACAGCAGGATACTCCCAACTGCCAATTGTACATCAGTAACCAAGAGATTGAACAAAAAACCAGCTTTAATTACCTTGGTAGCTTTATATCACAAGATGCTAGAAGTAAAGTAGAAATAAAAAGAAGAATTGCCATTGCCAAAACCAACTTCCAAAAGATGAAACCCCTTTTTACCAACAGACACATTTCTATGACAACAAGGCTTAGACTACTAAAATGTTAAACTGGTCAATCTTGCTGTATGCTTCCGAAACATGGACTGTAACACCAGAACTCCAACGAAATTTAGAAGCAACAGAAATGTGGTTTCTTAGAAGAATGCTGAAAATATCATATAGAGATAGGGTAACTAATGAGACAGTACTCCAACGTGCCCATACAAAAAGATCTTTAATGAGAACATTAAATGAAAGGAAACTTGTATTCCTGGGCTATGCCATCAAAAAGGGAGAAATAGAATGCCTTACATTACAAGGCTGTATACCTGGGAAATGCAGAAGAGGAAGGCAAAGAAGAAAATATATGGACACTGTGAAAGAACTAACAGATCTAAGTGTGCGAGATATCATTGACGCTACGAGGGATTGTTCAACGTGGAGAGCCATGATCGCTAAGTGTGTAATGTGCAAGGCACATGAAGAAGACGATGACATAGGCAGGAGAGGGGTAGAGGTCCTGTAGAGTAAGTTTAGGAAGTTAGGAAGGAGGCTGAAGAGCAGGACCTCCAAGGTGGTAATCTTCAGATTACTCCCAATGTCACGAGCTGGGGAAGGTCAGAACAGGAAGATCGCGCAGATGAATGAGTGGCTGAGGAGATGGTGCTTGGACAGGGTTTCAAGTTCTTGGATCATTGGAACCTTTTCTGAAGAATGAGTGACCTGTACAAGTGGGGCAGGTTGCACCTGAACTGGAGGGAACCAATATCCTGGGAGTGACATTTGCTAATACTATTGGGGAGGGTTTAAACAAGATTTACAGGGGAGTAGGAACTGAAGTGAAAAAGCAGAGGATGGGGTGGTTGGTGCACCAGTAGAGACAGATTGTAGGGAGCTTATGAGGAAGGATAAGCAGATGATAGAGCAAAGCCACACTCAGCCATATGGTTTGAGATATGTCTATTTTAATGCAAGGAGCATCATAAACAAGGCGGATGAACTTAGAGAGTGGATTAATACGTGGAACTATGACATTGTGGCCATTACAGAGACTTGGATGTCTCAGGGGCAGGAATGGCTACTGAACGTGCCGGGCTTTAGATGTTTCAAAAGGGATAGGGAGGGAGGCAAAAGAGGTGGAGGGGTGGCATTGCTAATCAGGGATAGTAACACAGGTGCAGAAAAGGAGGAAGTCATGAAGGAATTGTCTTCTAAGTCAGTGGAGTTCCACACGGGTTGGTGTTGGGACTGCTGCTTTTTACGATGTGTGTCAATGATTTGGACTATGGGATTAATGGATTTGGGCTAAATTTGCCGATGATATAAAGGTAGTTGGAGGAGCGAATAATGTTGAGGATACAGAGAGCCTGCAGAGAGACTTAGATAGTTTAGGTGAATGGGCAAAGAAGTGGCAAATGAAATATGATGTTGGAAAGTGTATGATCATGCACTTTGGTGGAAGAAATAAACAGGCAGACTATTATTTAGATGGGGAAGGAATTCAAAATGCAGAGATGCAAAGGGACTTGGGAGTCCTCGTGCAGGATACCCTAAAGGTTAACCTCCAGGTTGAGTCGGTGGTGAAGAAGGTGAATGCAATGTTGGCATTCATTTCTAGAGGTATAGAATATAAGAGCAAGGATGTGATGTTGAGGCTCTATAAGGCACTCGTGAGACCACACTTGGAGTATTGCGTGCAGTTTTTGCTTCCTTATTTTGGAAAGGATATACTGACATTGGAGAGGGTTCAAAGATGATTCATGAGAATGATTCCAGGAATGAAAGGGATACCGTATGAGAAACGTCTGGCAGCTCTTGGGCTGTATTCCCTGGAGTTCAGGAGAATGAGGGGGCATCTCATAGAAACATTCCGAGTGTTAAAAGGCCTGAACAGATTAGATATGTCAAAGTTATTTCCCATGTTAAGGGAACCTAGGATAAGAGGACGCGACTTCAGGATTGAAGGACGTTCATTTAGAACAGAGATGCGGAGAAATCACTTTAGTCAGAGGGTGGTAAATATGTGGAATTTGTTACCACGAGCGGTTGTGGAGGCCAAATCATTGGATGCATTTAAGGCAGGGATAGATAGGTTCTTGATTAGCCAGGGCATCAAAGAGTATGGGGAGAAGGCGAGGGAGTAGGGATGACTGGAAGAATTGGGTTAGCCCATGATTGAATGGTGGCGCAGACTCGATGGGCCAAATGGCCTACTTCTGCTACCATATCTTATGGTCTTAAAACAAAATATTTCATAACACATGCCAGCACTATTATATCAGATTCTGATTGTGACCTAGATACTTTTCCAATGTTGTGAGAGTTTCTGTCTTGAGCACCCTTCCATGCAGGGTATTCCAGATTCCAGCTTCTCCCTGGCAGGAATAATACTTGTTCACATACCCTTTCAACTACCTTGAAATACGTCCGGTTGTTTTAGATATCGGTAAATGTTTCCTTATGTACGTACACAAAGTCTCTGCCCTTCGTCAGTTTGTATGAAAGTGTGTCAACTTGACTTTAATCAACCCAAACAATAAACATGTTGAACCTATACTACACCAAAATATTCTACCAAAGGCGGCTGTATGTATTGTTATTTTATTTAATAGTGCCCCAGCTGATATTGACTGATTGAACATCTACCAAGCAGCTAAAGAAAAATTCTTTGCAGTGCTTGCAGAAAATCAATGTGATGGCTGCGAAAGATGGGACTACAAATGGATCCCCCGAGTCTTCAAACACATACGCGACGGCTCTTTATACCATGATTTGCTTAAAGGAAACCTAGCCTCGACCCATTTTTTCTGGAAACATGGAGAAAGAGGTATGATTAAAGCTGAGGATTGCAGATTTTCATAATGTCTGGAGACTTGGAATGCAGTACAAAGAGTATCAATAAAAAAAAGTAAGTCATTAACCTTCCACTGAAGTCTCAGCTGAGCAGCATGCTGCAATGAAAAGTGGAATTAAAATGTATGCATTCAGGCGTACCTGTCAATCTCAAGAAGCAATTTCTATATTCCACTCCCAGCTCTGTACCTCTATTGGGCAAAAGAAGTTTAAAAACTACAAATATTTCACTCGACACAGAATGAATTGTTTAATATCTATCACAAGTCATTGTGCATCGTTGGACAAAATAAACTTCAAAGTTCAAAGTTCAAAATAAATGTATTGTACATCTATGTAACAATAAACAAACCGTGAGATTCCTTTTCTTGTGGGCATTCACAGTAAATACAAAGAATAATAAAAAAAAGCAATAAATATGAAGAAGATGAGATGGAGTCTTTGAAAGTGTGTCTATAGGTTGTGGGAACATTTCAGTGCTGGAGTGAGTGAAGTGGAGTGAAGTTATCCCTTCTGGTTCAAGAGCCTGATGTTTGAGGGGTGATAACGGTTCCTGAACCTGGTGGTGTGGGTCCTGAGCGTATAAAATCACTAATAACTGGGAAAAGGAGAAACAAGTGCCCCCTGCAAAATAACATCTTTGGCCAAACATATCTTTTCTGATTATCTTTGGATTGTAAATTGAGTAGTTTCTGTTGCACAGCCAAAGCCTGCAACAGTTTCCGGAGAAGTTGGCAGGGTAAAAAAATAGCCTTCCCATCAGTCAGTGTTATTCAAGCCTATACTTAACCGAGCTCTTGCAGAATAACGGCAACCTCAGAAATAAATTCAATGAAGAACCACGAAAATGAATATCAAAAACCACCCAGTGAGTTACAAAGCTGCAGGTTGAGCAAAAGTCAGTTTAAACTAAGAGAGAGGAACTCAGATGGATTACTTTAACCAACTGAACTCCTTGACTATTACTCATCAGTACCCATTACAGAGTATAAAATATGCATATGTGGATGATGGCATGTCTTTTTTTTCCTAATTCTGTGCAAGGTCTACCAGCATTTGATCTAATTTCTAAACGCACACACGATGCATGCAAGCATTCTTTTTCCAGAGTACATCCCCTGGGAATGTATTCTACAACAAAGAATATTTGGAACATCATGCACTGAAAAATGTTGTATGGTTTACGGGGGAAAACAGAATACATTGAAGAATGCATGGTGTACTGCAGGTAGAATCACCGAGATATTTAGAAAATAAAGTTTGACAGCACAGGTCTAGGTGCTTATCATTCCATGTTTCATACTGATGGGATATATTACAGGACAATGGAAACTGCATTATTCAGTCAAGTGTATCCAGCAGTATCATTTCTCCTGCTTTGCCTCTGAATGAACACTTGTGATTTATTTTGTAATGAAGGAATGTGTGTGAAGGATCAGCCATTCACTGCAGGGAATTACCACTGACAGGCAGCTGTAGTGAAGATGAGTCACGCATTGGGAGGGTGCTAACTTTCCTGGAAGTGTAGTCAACTGTGGCGATGATCCCAGAAATTGATCCATGTTATTCTTAGTTCCATGGCTGGCTGGTGGCATAGTGGCATCAGTGCTGGACTCCGGAGCGAGTGGTCCCAAGTTCTAATCCAGCCGACTCCCTGGCATGCTTTCCATCCATGCTGGGTTGAGTGTCGAGCTAGCAACTCGGCCCTGTAAAACAAAACTGGGGAATGCTACAGAAACGCCACATGATGAGCAATCACCAAAAAGATCGGTGCAAAAAGCTTGTCATGACGGCACCCCGATGACTCCACCAGTCTTCTATTCTAGTTCCATAGGAGGCCTGGGGGCCCACCAAACTGGTGCCATGCTTCCAGTGTCAACATGCCATGCCCATAACACACTAACCTTAACTCATTTGTCTTTGGAATGTGGGAGGTAAATGGAGCACTGGGAGAATATACAGACTCCTTACAGCAGGAATTGAACCCAGATCAAGAGCATTGTAATGTGTTACAACGTGTTACCTATCCAACAGCTGACACAGATACAAGAAGGAGAGGGAGCTGAGTCCTGCTTGTCACGCAGATAAGAACGAGGTCATGTAGGTCGTAGTCTAAGCTAAACGACTACGGCAGCTGGAGTTCACCTCAGGCACAAGGACACTGCTGTCAGGGAAGGGTGATTACTCAGTGACCAGAAACTGTACCTGAATGACCTGTGACCACAGACAGGGTTTACACGCTGGGATGAAGAGAAAGGGCCAGGTACTCCACTAGTAGCTTTTACACTGAGACTAAGTACACAGAAATAAATAATATTTGGAGTGGGCTACTTGGCCCCTCAGACTTATCCCTTCATTTACTAAGATCATGGCTAATTGGACAATTACCTCATCTCTAGATTCAAATCTACTTTCATCTTATGGGATATTAAGAATCCATCTATCTCTGTTCTATAAATATTCAACATTTGCTTCTACCATCCTTTTTCAAGGAGTTTCAAAAATTCAATCTGTTGACAGAATAAAAATTGTCCATCCTGTACCCAACGTGCTACAGCTTATTTTTTTAATAATAAACTCCATCTTAGATTTTTCCACATGATAAAACATCCCCTTTACGTGCCTCTGGATCTTCGATACTTCAACCAAGTACACTCTCTGCTCCAGCAGATACAAGGCCAGATGCTCAACATCTTCTTGTTGGACAACATTCCCATCCAGGATCAAGTCTAGACAACCTTCTCCTAAATGATTCCAACACATAACATCTTCCCTTAAATAAGGTAACCAGTACTGTATATAGTACACTGGATACAGTCACACCAATGGCCTATATAACTGAGGTGCAACCTCCCTTCCCTGGTACACAATTCTTTTATCTACAAACTTCCCTAATGACTTATACACTATCCTTTTGAGATTCATATATTTGGACATCCAGATCTGTCTGCAATACACAGTTCTCCACAATCTCTTGTCATTTAGATAAATAATTTAAATTTTTATTGAAGAGTTTTATTGAATATCCTTGTTAAGTCCTGATGAGGGGTCTCAGCCCAAAACTATTTATTCCCCTCTATAGATGCTGCCTGATCTGCTGAGTTCCTGCAGCATTTTGTGTGTGTTGCTCAAGAGTTCCAGCGTCTATATCTCCTGTCCACATGTATTACTTCCCATTTTCCCACATTATAGTCCAATTATGGAGGCCGAGTCACTGGGTATGTCTAAGGTGGATTGATAGGTTCTTGATTAGTCAGGGCATCAAAGATTATGGGGAGAAGGCAGGAGAATGGAAATGAGAGAGATAATAAATATAGCGATGAAGAACAGATTTGATGGGTTGAATGACCTAATTTTGCTCCTCTGACTTCTGGCCTTATGTCATGGCCTGGTTCACATCTTTACTGTTATGCTGCAGGTATAGCCATTCAATAAGAGCAGTCTGTTCTGCTTTCAGCCTGTTTGGGTTATTGTTGAAGATCGGGATGATGTGGAATGTCTGCCATCCAGTCAGGATGCTGGAACTGGGGGGGGGGACACGGGGAGGGGAGGGTTTTTTAGTGAGGAACACTGAGGTTGGTCTTGGGGTTAGTTTTTTGTTCAGCGGGAGTTGAAGAGAGAAGATGCTGGGGAGGACCGGTGGTAGGATACGACCCGGTGGAAGACCCGTTTGTTCGAGATGGATTGGGAGCGACATTCGGAAGGTGGTGTGTGCTTTCACACTGACCAAGGGCTCAGCGCGTGGGTGATAGAGAAGATCAAGATCAGCTGCAACTTGTGTACATTGGACTGTTTAATCAGAATGGGCCCTTTGCTTTTTGTTTTTCTTTACTAACCCTTTAGCTAAGATTCATAAATATAATTCCTTTAATAGTACGCAATGTAGTCTCTGTTATTTTGTGGCACGAATTTGTAACAGGGTAGCAAATTACACAGCATCCACACAAACCGGGATTTGAGGTGGGAGAACCGTCTTAACCTCACAGGTTTGGCGAGACCGGAGAGTGCCTTCCCTAGACTTAGGCAGCCAAGGAAACCAGGAGGTTTCACTTATTTGCTCATTCACTCTCTGAACTTACCTGCAACCATCAGGCTCCTGAGCCAGTGTGGATAACTTCATTCACCTCAACTCTGAACTGATTCCACAATCTATAGACCCAATTTCAAGGACTCTACTTCTCAGTATTATTTATTTTCACAATTTGTCTTCTTTTTCACATTGGTTGTTTGTCTTTATGTATAGTTTTTCATAAATTCTATTGTATTTATTTTCCTGTAAAGAAAATGAATGTCAAAGTGGTATATGGTGACATATGTAGTTTGATATATGTATAATGAATGTCAAGGTGGTGTATGGTGACGTATGTACTTTGATATACGTATATTTACTTCAACTTTGATGTTCCTGTGTCTTTCATAGCCACCGTTGTTTTTCACCATTTACTTTTCTACGTATGGTTAGCAAGTTAACATCTGCAACTAGTCATTAACATAAATCATAACAAGTTAAGCTCTGTGAAACACCAGTCTTAATAGACTCTCACAAACGTTCTGCTCCATTAGCAACCCACACAATAAGCTTTATTTTTCACAATAGTTATTCAGAATAGAGGGGTGTCCTTTTAGAAGAGATGCGGAGGAATTTCTTTAACCAGGGCGTGGTGAATCTGTGGAATTCTTTGCCACAGGCAGCTGTGGAGGCCAAGTCTTTATGTTTTTTTTAAGGCAGAGGTTGATAGATTCTTCACTGTTCAGGGCATGAAGGGATATGGGGAGAAGGCAGGAAATTGGGGCTGAGAGGAAAATTGGATCTGCCATGATGAAATAGCAGAGTAGACTCAATGGCCTAATTCTGCTCCTTTATCTTATGGATTTATGCTTTTATTCCACTGCAGAGTGTGTCATCGTTGTTATTTGTCACTTATCAACACCAGCACCATCCCCACCCCCAACAAGAGGTCTGCACACCTGACCATGATTCAATTAACTGCCCATTGTAGAGCAGGACCCAGGTTAAAGGGAAGTTTGAGTCTTGGCTACAATCTGACACAGTTGTGGGAAGGAGAAAGAGGGATTAAAGTGGGTGGTAGGCTAGAAATTATTGATTAATTTCTATTTGAAAGGATTGGAAGAGCTTGGTTTTGAAACAAAGCTGTTAAAACAGCATTGAGATGAGAAGCTGGTAAAAATGCTGATTAATAAATGTTTTCCTGAGATCTGTAAGTTGGGGCATGCATAAGTATTGCATTTGGCCATCTACTGAGGTATACATTAATGTTGGTAATATTATGGAGTAAATATATACGTGCCCTTAACCTCAAGTTATATAGTAGATACCATCAGTGTATGCAGCTGCCTACTGTACTTAATAAAGTGGCCACCGAGTGTATGTTCATTTGTTCTGTTGCTGTAGCCCATCCGTTTCAAGGTTCCACACGTTGTGCATTCAGATTTCCCCTCATTCTCCTGAATTCCAGGAAGTAAAGATTTAAACCACTTTCGTCACATTTTGTCTTGAAGCCTCCTTTAGACTAGTGGTCACCAACCTTTTTAAGCCCAAGATCACCTACCTCGACCTCAGTGAAAGGCAAGATCTACCCACTAAATCGTTTAGAGAAAAAAACAGCTCAGATTGTACTTCCAATTTGAGGCCTTTTATTTGGGCTAAATGTATTTGAATTACACAAAATATTTTTGTCAAACTTTCAAATTAGTTCAAACAAGAAAACACTGCAACTGGCATATCAAACAGGCCACAGCTGTCTATCTTTAAGAATATTACAATACTTCACACATTTAATTCTAAGTTTCATTATTTAGTTTTATTTCAACACGAAAAATAAATGAATAAAAATTGACTGTTGCACTCAGTGTGATGACTGAGACTGAATACTTTCTGCTACTTCCCTGAAATTTGGCTCATAACTACAGACAGCCAGTCTGAGACAGTCTGTGAGGTGTCTGTCAGTAAGAGAGCTCCTGTACTTAGATTTAATAATTTTCATCTGTGAAAATGCAATTTCACACAGATAAGTTGACCCAAAGTAGGCACTGACTTTTAGTGCACATGCGGTGAGATAAGGAAACTTCTCCCTGCTGACATGCCCCCAAAAGTCACCGTCCCCTGATCTTGCTTTAAGCTTGATGTCATTTTGCAGATCAATTATTTCCATTTCAGAATCATTTGGCACACCAAATACTTGCTGGAGTTTGGCTGCTATCTGTTCTATATCGATCGGCAGAAATGGGTTTGAAATAAATGCAGCAATATCTTTCATGACGTTTAGCTCCCCAAAACGCCGATCGAACTCTATTGCCAGTTTGTCTGTGAGCACAGTACTGCTCAGGGCGAAAAGCATTTTTTTCCGTGATGGCCGGTAACATTTTTTCCAAGTTGGGAAAGTGTGTCAGCCTCCCTTTCTTTAAATTTGAAATCCAAACACCAAGCTTGGCCTTAAACGCATTTACTGCGCTTATCATGTGGGTTAGGTGTTGGTCTTTTCCCATGAACTCGTTGTTCAGTGCGTTTAATTTAGCCATTATGTCTGTCAGAAATACTAAATCCAGTAGCCACGCATCATCTGACAGCTCCTCGTGCTCCTCGTTTCATGTTGACAGGAAAGTCTTTATCTCAGGCAGCAAGTCAACAAATCGTTGTAGCACTTTGCCGAGACTCAACCACGGAACATCAGCATGAAGAATTACGTCTCCGTAAACGGCATCGAACTCGTCCAATAACGCCTTGAATAAGCGTTGCTGAAGCGCTTTTGCTCGAATCAAGCTTATCAGTTTGACCACCAGTGTCATTACATGAGATAAGTCACGACCTTCCTGGCCAAGGCCTGCTGATGAATCACACAGTGATAATCCAGGAAGTTGGGAAAATGAGGGTCATTACGGCACAGTGCTATAAAACCAACGCGCACACCGCGCATTGCTGGAGCCCCATCAGTAGTAATTGCCACCAGTTTATGAATGGGGATGTCATTTTCACGGTTATATTTTTTAAACTCATTGTAAATATCCTCACCTCTCGTTCTCTCCTTTAATTGCGAAAGAGTGAGGAAGTCCTCCTTTGTTGTAAAATCCTGGAAAGCCATTCTGACAAATACAACAAGCTGAGCTGTTTGCGTTACATCCAGGGATTCATCGAACTGCGGTGAAAAATATTGACAGAGTGACAAGTCTTTTAACACTTGTCGATCCACGTCCTCTGACCGTGACTCTACCCTCCTTGTCACTGTTGCAGGGCCAAGCGGTATATTATGTATTGCGGTTGTGATGTCATTTTTGTTTTTAAAGTCATTAAAAACAGTCTCTGCGGTAATGACCATTGCTTCCTTGAATAAATCGCCATCTGTAAAAGGCTTCTTGTGTTTAGCCAATCGGTGACTTACACGAAATGATGCTTCAATAGCAGCCTTATTTTGAGCAGCATGTTTTGTGAGATTGCTGGGCTTTCAACCCCGATTTCAGCTCATCAACCTTCCTGGCACGAATTGCGCTCTTTGGGGGGGTAGGTGTCTTTAAATTTCTGGTGGTTGGTGTTGTGGTGCCGCTCCAGATTCCCTCTTTTAGTCAGTGCTTGTGTTTGGTGGCACAACATACATACACACACTTGTCTTTCACCAAGGTAAATAGAAATTCTTCTTCCCATTCTGGATGGAAGTTGTACGTTTTCACCTTCTTTCGTGGAGCCTCCGCCATGCTAGCTAGCTACCTTGCAGGATATCACGAGTGAGTGCCGTATATTGATGTTTGCGACAGTCTCTATTCTTACCTAACCTAATTGTTCACTTTGATGCAGCACAATCTACGCTGAAAATGCGGTGCATGGCGGGGGAGCTACACACATGCGCACTGGGCAGAAAGAACCGAACTAAAACCCCACAACCCGGAAACAATCTCTCTTTACAAACAGTTTTCAATAGTGAAAATATTGCTATATTACCATTATCCTAATTAGTATTACTTATTTTTATAATGCTCACATTACAACAGTATTTGTGTGTTTATTTTTCATTTTTTTCGGGATCGACTGGGAAAGTCTCAAAGATCGACCAGTTGATCGCGATCGAGGGGTTGGTGACCCCTACTTTAGACTATCAACATGAAGATACAAAACATCAAGGGTGAAGCTTCTCAAAGCTCACATGTTCACTAGCCAAGCAAGCACAAGAGATTCTACAAATACTGAAAGTCTGGAGCATCACACACAAAACACTGGCAGCATCTTGAGAGGGAAATGGACAGTTGAGATTTCAGGTTGAGAACTTTCATCTGGATTTCTAATAAAGAGTCTCAACTCAAAATTAACAGTCCATTTCTTTGCAGCACTGAGTTGCTCCAGCACTTTGTGTGTGTTTTAATATATTTAAAGATACAGTATGGTAACAGGCTCGTCTGGCCCAACAAGCCCCTGCTATACAATTCCATCCATATGACCAATTAAACTCCTAACCTTGTATGTCATTGGAACGTAGAGCACCCTGAGGACACCCATACAGTCACAGGGACAAACGTACAAATTCCTTACAGACAGTGGCAGGAATTGAACTCAGGTCACTGGCAATGTTAATAGCATTATGTTAAAACTACACTATTGTGTTATATTTGGTCTTCTTTATGTATCGACCATAAGACCATAAACTGTAGGAGCAGAATAGGCTATTTGCCCCATTGAGTATACTCCGTCATTTCATCATGATTAATCCATTTCCCTCACTCCAATCTCCAACCTTTCTCTTCATATTCTTTCATGCCCAGGACTAATCAAGAATCTATAATCCTCTGCCTTAAATATAGCCAATGACTTGGCCTCCACAGCTACCTGAGGCAACAAATTCCACAGATTTACCACTGTCTGGTGAAAGACATTCCTCATCTCCTTTCTAAAAGGAAATCCCTCTATTCTGAGGATGTGTCCTCTGGTCTTAGACTCCCCCACCAGAGGAAACATCCTCTGTAAACCTACTCTGCCAAGACCTTTCAGCATTTGATAAGTTTCAATGATATTCCCCCTTCATTCTTCTGCATTACAGTGAGTAGAGGCCCAAACCATCAAACGCTCCTCATATGATAAGGCTTTCAATCCCAAAATCATTTTCATGAGCCCCCCGTGAACCCTCTCCATGTAAGCACATCTTTTTTTAGTGGCCTAAAACTGCTAATACTCCAAACAAGGCCTCACGAGTGCCTTATAAAGCCTCGACGTTACATCCTTGGTTTTACATTCTAGTCCTCTGGAAATGATTGCTAACATTGCACTCAACCTGCAAATTAACCTTTAGGGAATTCTGCACAAGGACCTCTAAGTCCCTTTGCACATCAGTTTTTTTTAAGATTTACTCCACATTTAGAAAATAGTCTATGCTTTTGTTCCTTCTACCAAAGTGCATGACCATGCCCTTTCCAACACTGTATTCCATCTGCCACTTCTTTGCCCATTCTTCTAATCTAAGTCCTTCTGTAGCCTTCCTGCTTCCTCAATACAACCTGTCCCTCCACCTATCTTCATATCATCTGAAATCTTGGCCACAAAGCCATCAATTCTTTCATCCTAAACACGGACATACAATGATGAGGGCACTGATGGTGTGGGCAGCCAGAGGCTTCTTCCCAAGGCTGAAATGGCTAGCACGAGACGACATTGTTTTAAGGTGACTGGACATAGGTACTGAGGGGGCGTCAGGGGTAAGTTTTTCATACGGAGATGCATGGAATGGGCTGCCTGTGGTGGTGATGGAAGCGGATACAACACGGTCTTTTAAGAGCCTCTTAGATTGGTACATGAAGCTTAGAAAAACAGAGCTATGTGCTAGGGAAATTCTGTGCAGTTTCTACAGTAGATTCCATGGTCAGCACAACATTGTGGGCTGAAGGGCCTGTAATGTGTTGTAGATTTCTCTGCTCTATGCTTTATGTTCTAATTTAGAAAGAAGCAATCCCAACACAGACCCCTTTACTCCCACTCTTTGTCTCCTACCAATCAGCCAATGAACTATCTGTGCTAGCATCTTTCCCGTAATACCGTGGGCTCTTAACTTGTTAATCCACCTCATATGTGGCACCTTGTCAAAGGCTTTCTAAAAATCCAAGTACACAACATCCACCAGTTCTCTGTTATCTAGCCTGTCTGTTATTTCCTCAAAGAATTCCAACAGATTTGTGTGGCAAGATTTCTCCTTAAAATAGGCCGAAGTCAGCATTCCTTATTTAGTGACTCCAAGTACCCCAAAACCACATACTTAACAATCAACTCCATCATTTTCCCAACCACTGAGGTCAGACTAACTAGCCTATAATTTCCTTTCTTCTGTCTCTCTCCCTTCCTGAGGTCAAATAACATTTGCAATTTTCCAGTACTCTAGAACCATGCCAGAATCTATTGATTCTTGAAAGATTATTACTACTGTCTATACAATCTCTTCAGCCACCTTGGCCAGAACACTAAGGTGTTGACCATCTATCTAAGTGACTGGATCTACCTTCAGACCTTTCAGTTTCTCAAATACCTTCTCCCTAGTAATGGCAACTTCACTCACTTCTGCCCTCTGATACTCTTGAAGCTCTGGCATACTGCTGGTTTCTTCCACAGTGAAAACCAAAGTAATATACTTATTCAGTTCATCCACCATTTCCTTGTCCCACATTACTACCTCTCCTGTACCATTTTCCAGTGGTCCAATAGCTACTCTTGTCTCTCTTTTACTCGTTATATACCTGAAGAAATTTCTGCTGTTCTCTTTAGTATTATTGGCTAGCTTACCTTCATATCCCATCTTTCCCCATGCAGAGCTTGCCAATTTTATCAACTTTGCCTCTAACTTCCAATCTGCCTTTAAATTCACTTGGTCCACCTCTGGCATCTCCCTCCCTTTTCTCAATCTCTCTGTCTCCATCTCTGGACACAAACTTTCAAATGACACCTTTATAAACCTGATGATTCCGACTGTTATTTTGACTATATTTCTTCCCACTCTGTCTCCTGTTAAAATGCTATTCCTTTTTCTCAGTTTCTTCACCTCCCCCGTATCTGTTCCCAGGACTCGGCTTTCCATTCCAGGAGATCAGAGATGTCTTCCTTTAAAGAATGAGATTTCCCTCCCTCCACCATTGATTTCATCTTCTACCAACAGAGCCACGCCATCCCTTCTGCCTACATGCCTGTCCTTTTGATATAATGTGTATCCTTGGACGTTAAACTCCCAGCTATAACTTTCTTTCAGCCACGATTCAGTGATGTCCATGTCAGACATGGTAACCTGTAACTGTGCTGCAAGTTCATCTACCTTATTCTGTATACTGCATGCATTCAAATATATCACCTTCAGTCTTGTATTCACTCTTTACAAATTTGTCCCCCTTTTACATTGCAGCTCATCCGGTTGACTGTAATTTTGTCCTATCATCAGCCAGTCTTTGCTAGCAGTCTCACTACACATTGCCTCTATTTCTAAACCAACTGCTCAATCCTCAACTCTATCACTCCAGTTCCCATCTCCCTGCCAAATTAATTTACACCTTCCCGAACAGCTCTATGTAACCTTCTTGAAAGGATATTGGTCCCTCTTGGGTTCAGGTGTGATCCGTTCCTTTTGTACAGGTTGTATCTCCCCCAGACGGATCCTAATGATCCATTAATCTGAACCCCTGCCCCCTGTACCAATTCCTCAGCCACACATTCATCTGCCAAATCACCCTACTCTTACCCTCACTGATGCATGGCACGGGATGCAATCCAAAGATTACTACCCTGGGGGTCCTGCTTTTCAGCTTTCTACCTAGCTCCCTAAAATCTCTTCAAAACTCCTCAACTTTCCTATGTCATCGATGCCAATATGTACAAAGACTTCTGGATATTCGCCCTCCCTCACATGAGGCCGCTTAACAAGATAAAATCCTATGGTGTTACAGGAAATAAACGGGCATGGTTAGAGAAATGGCTGACAGGCAAGTGGCAGCGAGTGGTTGGCTGCCAGTGACAAGCGCTGTTCCTCAGGGGTCAGTATTGGAACTGCTACTTTCACATCGTTTGTCAATGATTAATTGTACTCCTATGTCTTATGGCCCCCACTTTAGAATTCTGTGGACTCCATCTGAGGTATCCCTGACCCTGGCACCTGGGAGGTAATGTACCATCCAAGTGACTCTATCATTCCCACATAATCTCGTCTCTGTTCCTCTGACTATGGAATCTCCTATCCATACTGCAGTCCTCTTCACCTTTCCAGTCACTGTGGCTCCACCCTGGAAGATTGTCTCCCTCAATTGTATCCAAAGTAGACTACTTATTATTGAGGGGAACGGCTGCAGGGATACACCACACTGGCTACCCATTTCCCATCCTTTCCCTGACAGTCACCCAGTTATCTGTCTTCTGCAATCCTGGGTGACTAGCTCCTATTTCTCACTTCATTAGTCTCCCACAGGGTTATCGAGCAGCTGCTCCAGTTTCTTAATACATTCTCTGGAGATCTACAGCAGGGGTCCCCAACCTTTATCGCGCTGCGGACCGGTTTCATATTGACAATATGCTTGTGGACCGGCCGACCGGGGGCGGGTAGGGTTGCCAACGGACAAGAGTAGCAGTCAAATACGTTGGGTTTACCAGGACAAAGACTGGAATGACCATGAAGCCTTGCGCATGCGTGACTTGCGCATGTGTGTACATGCGGTTTTTTTTCTACAAATCGTTTTTGGCGATTCTGTTTGCGGGGGTGGGGGTGTTAATCACGACCGAAATATAGGCGATAAGGGACTAATACACTCAATTTCGTCTCTAAAAGGGTTTATCTAACGAATTTAATATTAAACACACAGCGCATATTTTCCTCATGAATATAGCGATAAGTCAATTATCAGGGGAGGACACAGGAGCTTGAAGCAAGTGTTGAATGAACTTCCAGTAGAAGTGGTAGAGGCTGGTTCGATATTATCATTTAAAGTAAAATTGGATAGGTATATGGACAGGAAAGGAATGGAGGGTTATGGGCTGAGTGCAGGTCGGTGGGACTAGGTGAGAGTAGATTTCGGCACGGACTAGAAGGTCAGAGATGGCCTGTTTCCGTGCTGTAATTGTTATATGATTATATAAGTCAATAGCATCATAACATTTTAAGTAACGTTTGTATATTAATCATGCAGCACATATTTTCCCCGTATGAACATATAAAATCATCGCAACACACCAATATCGCTGAATCAATGGGAGTCCTGGGCTTGTTTTCCTGCAACAAGACGGTCCCATCGAGGGGTGATGGGAGACAGCGATAGTCGAACGGGGTTCCTTATGTCCAATCTATTCCGCAATTTAGTTTTCATTGCAGTCATTGCAGAGATATGTTGGAAATGGAAGCAACGTTTTCAGTGCTTTCGTGGCTATCTCAGGATATTCAGCCTTGACTTTGATCCAGAATGCCGGCAGAGATGTTATGTCAAACATACTTTTCAGCCCACCGTCATTTGCAAGCTCGAGGAATTGATCTCCTTCCCGCGCTGACATGGATGACGCGCAGTTAATGACTTCGCGTGCGTAATGGCTCAACAGGGAATGAGGAAAGGTGCAGCTGACTCATATCGCCAAATCATATCGTTTCCTCGCGGCCCGGTAGCGCATGCTCTGCGGCCCGGTGGTTGGGGACCGCTGATCTACAGCTCAATTGTGGGAATGGTCCCACAATTCCCACATCTCACACAATCTCAGACGTATCGATACTTTGCAGACTTTTGGTATACTGAACTCTGTCTGTTTGGTGAGGTAAGTGGGTGAGTAGACATATCTTTCCTATTTCATTCGTGTAGAATTAGATAGCATGCCTGCAGGGTTAGTGCTTTGTTCAGGGTGTCAGATGTGGGAATCCTGGGAGACCTCCAGCCTCTCTGATGGCCACATCTGCGCCAGGTGCACCGAGTTGCAGCTCCTCAGAGACCGTGTTAGGGATCTGCAGCTGCAGCTTGATGACCTAGTGCTTATCAGGGAAAGTGAAGAGGTGATAGACAGGAGCTACGGGAGTCAGCAGTCATCCCTAGGCTACAGGAATCAGAACACTGGGTCACTGTCAAGAGAGGGAAGGGAAATGCCCGGATAGTGGAGAGCACCCCTGTGGCTGTCCCCCTCAGCAACAAATATCTTGTTCTGGATGCTGTTGAGAGGGATGACCTGACGGGGGACGCCCACGGTGACCGGGTCTCTGGCACTGAGCCTGGCACTGTTGTGCAGGAGAGAAGGAGGGCGAAGAGAAATGCGGTAGTCGTGGAGGATTCCATAGTCAGGGGAACAGACAGGAGATTCTGTGAGCCTGACAGAGATACCCGCATGGTGTGTTGCCTCCCAGGTGCCAGGGTACGGGATGTCTCGGATCGGGTCCTGAATATTCTGAAGGGGGAGGGTGAGCAGCCAGTTGTCTTGGTACATGTTGGTACCAATGACATAGATAGGACAAAGGAGGAGGTCCTGAAGAGAGATTTCCACGAGTTAGGAAGGAAGCTGAGAAGCAGGACCTCCAGGGTAGTAATCTCGGGACTGCTACCTGTGCCACGTGCTAGCAAGGGCAAGAGTAGTCGAATCAGGCAGATGAATGCCTGGCTGAGAGACTGGTGTAGGGGGCAGGGCTTCAGATTCTTGAATAATTGGGATCTCTTCTGGGGGAAGTATGACCTGTTCAAAAAGGACAGGTTACACCTGAATCCGAAGGGGACCAATATCCTGGCGGGAAAGTTTAATAGAGCTGTTAGGGAGGGTTTAAACTAATTTGGCAGGGGGATGGGAACCGGAATGATAGAGCGGAGGAAGGGGAAAACAGAAATAAATCTAAGATAGTGAGCAGTAAAGATGTCAGGAAAGACAGGCAGGTGATGGGGCAAATGTGTAGCCATTGGGATGAGTTGCAGTGCAATAAAGTTGCAGTGAAATCAAAGCAAAAAGTATCAAATACTGGTCTTAAGGTGTTGTACTTAAATGCACGCAGCATAAGAAGTAAGGTGGATGATCTTGTCGTACAGCTACAGATTGGCAGGTATGATATTGTGGCCATCACTGAGACCTGGACTAAAGGATGCATGTCTCTGGGAGCTGAACGTCCAAGGGTACACGGTGTATCGAAAGGATAGGAAGGTAGGCAGAGGGGGAGGCGTGGCTTTATTGGTAAGAAATGATATTAAATCATTAGAAAGAGGTGATATAGGATCAGAAGGTGCAGAATCTTTATGGGTTGAGCTAAGGAATAGCAGGGGTAAAAGGACCCTGATGGCAGTTATTTATAGGCCTCCAAACAGCTGCAGGGATGTGGACTACAAATTACAACTGGAAATAGAAAAGGCTTGTCAGAAGGGCAGTGTTATGATAATTGTGGGGGATTTTAACATGCGAGTAGATTGGAAAAATCAGGTCGGCACTGGATCTCAAGAGAGAGAATTTGTAGAATGTCTGCGAGATGGCTTTTTAGAACAGCTTGTTGTTGAGCCCACTAGGGGATCGGCTGTACTGGATTGGGTATTGTGTAATGAACCGGAGGTGATTGGAGAGATTGAGGTGAAGGAACCCTTAGGAGGCAGTGATCATAACATGATTGAGTTCACTGTGAAATTAGAAAAAGAGAAGCCGAAATCTGATGTGTCGGTGTTTCAGTGGAGTAAAGGAAACTACAGTGGCATGAGAGAGGAACTAGCCAAAGTTGACTGGAAAGAGACAATGGCGGGAAAGACGGCAGAGCAGCAGTGGCTGGAGTTTATGCGAGAAATGAGGAATGTGCAAGACAGGTATATTCCAAAAAAGAAGAAATTTTCGAGTGGAAAAAGGATGCAACCGTGGTTGACAAGAGAAGTCAAAGCCAAAGTTAATGCTAAGGAGAGAGCATACAAGGAAGCAAAAATTAGTGGGAAGACAGAGGATTGGGATGTCTTTAAAACCTTACAAAAGGAAACCAAGAAGGTCATTAAGACAGAAAAGATTAACTATGAAAGGAAACTAGCAAATAATATCGAAGAGGATACTAAAAGCTTTTTCAAGTATATAAAGAGTAAAAGACAGGTGAGAGTAGATATAGGACCGATAGAAAATGATACTGGAGAAATTGTAATGGGAGATGAGGAGATGGCAGAGGAACTGAACAAGTAGTTTGCATCAGTCTTCACTGAGGAAGACAGCAGGATACCGGACACTCAAGGGTGGCAGGGAAGAGAAGTGTGCGCAGTCACAATTACCACAGAGAAAGTACTCAGGAAGCTGAATAGGCTAAAGGTCGATAAATCTCCTGGACCAGATGGAATGCACCCTTGTGTCCTGAAGGAAGTAGCTGTGGAGATTGCGGAGGCATTAGCGATGATCTTTCAAAAGTCGATAGATTCTGGCATGGTTCCAGAGGACTGGAAGATTGCAAATGTCACTCCGCTATTTAAGAAGGGGGCAAGGAAGCAAAAAGGAAATTATAGACCTGTTAGCTTGACGTCGGTGGTTGGGAAGTTGTTGGAGTCGATTGTCAAGGATGAGGTTACAGAGTACCTGGAGGCATATGACAAGATAGGCAGAACTCAGCATGGATTCCTTAAAGGAAAATCCTGCCTGACAAACCTATTACAATTTTTTGAGGAAATTACCAGTAGGCTAGACAAGGGAGATGCAGTGGATGTTGTATATTTGGATTTTCAGAAGGCCTTTGACAAGGTGCCACACATGAGGCTGCTTAACAAGATAAGAGCCCATGGAATTACAGGAAAGTTACATAAGTGGATAGAGCGTTGGCTGATTGGCAGAAAATAGAGAGTGGGAATAAAGGGATCCTATTCTGGTTGGCTGCCGGTTACCAGTGGTGTTCCACAGGGATCAGTGTTGGGGCCGCTTCTTTTTACATTGTACATCAACGATTTGGATTATGGAATAGAGGGTTTTGTGGCTAAGTTTGCTGACGATATGAAGATAGGTGGAGGGGCCGGTAGTGCTGAGGAAACGGAGAGTTTGCAGAGAGACTTGGATAGATTGGAAGAATGGGCAGAGAAGTGGCAAATGAAGTACAATGTTGGAAAGTGTATGGTTATGCACTTTGGCAGAAAAAATAAACGGGCAGACTATTATTTAAATGGGGAAAGAATTCAAAGTTCTGAGATGCAATGGGACTTGGGAGTCCTCATACAGGATTCCCTTAAAGTTAACCTCCAGGTTGAGTCAGTAGTGAAGAAGGCGAATGCAATGTTGGCATTCATTTCTAGAGGAATAGAGTATAGGAGCAGGGATGTGATGTTGAGGCTCTATAAAGCGCTGGTGAGACCTCACTCGGAGTACTGTGGAAAGTTTTGGTCTCCTTATTTAAGAAAGGATGTGCTGACGTTGGAGAGGGTACAGAGAAGATTCACTAGAATGATTCCGGGAATGAGAGGGTTAACATATGAGGAACATTTGTCCGCTCTTGGACTGTATTCCTTGGAGTTTAGAAGAATGAGGGGAGACCTCATAGAAACATTTCGAATGTTAAAAGGCATGAACAGAGTGGATGTGGTAAAGTTGTTTCCCATGATGGGGGAGTCTAGTACGAGAGGGTATGACTTCAGGATTGAAGGGCGCCCTTTCAGAACAGAAATGCGAAAAAATTTTTTTAGTCAGAGGGTGGTGAATCTATGCAATTTGTTGCCACGGGCGGCAGTGGAGGCCAAGTCATTGGGTGTCTTTAAGGCAGAGATTGATAGGTATCTAAGTAGCCAGGGCATCAAAGGTTATGGTGAGAAGGTGGGGAAGTGGGACTAAATAGGATAAAATGGATCAGCTCTTGAATAAAATGGCGGAGCAGACTCGATGGGCCGAATGGCCTACTTCTGCTCCTTTGTCTTATGGTCTTATGGTCTTAACTCAAATAGTGAAAGTGAATTAAGAAGGTACAGACATAACTTGTAAAACTAATACAAGTTAATCAGATTTCAACTGTAAGTTTAAGTGAAAAACAATGTCTATGTTCCACATTGGTTATCTGAACACTGCTGAAAAGACAGTGGAAATAGCCAGCAGGTCAGATTGATTCTGTGAGGAATATTTATGTTACCAATGATAAAGGAAATAAGAGTAACTGGCAGGAGAGGTCTGGAAAGTTTGCCTGCTGCCTTTCACTAATATTTGGCTGAATTAATTACATGTTAAACTGAGGGCCACGTGGATGGTGAAGGAATGTGTGTTGAGCAGGTGCAGTCAGCAATTCTACCAGAGATGGATCACTGACAGTTGTTCAATCTGAGCAAGTCTATATCAGAATGAAAAGAATTTGTTGCTTTGAATTACCATTCCCGATCAATAACTGGCAAAATCTAGAATTGATCTGTTGCTGCAGGCATTGTGAAGTTAATTTTCCCATATAAAACACCGCAGAGCAACACCAATGAATTTCATAGTCTGCACTTCTTACACTTTCATATTGATGCAATCTTTTTGAAAAAAGTTAGAGCAAGTTTCAAGGATTGATCGAACAGGGAACTGTGTTCTTCTCTTTAGTATTTATGCTATAACGACATCAAAAACCTTGGTTTAATCTACCCTGAGTCCCTCAAGGACAATACAGATCACAGAATGTCAGAATGTAACAGCACAGAAATGGTTTTAATCCATTGGATATCGGACAGAATTCTGGAAAGAGGGATCAGTCCTGTCGGGAAAGGTACACGTGAATCAGGATGGGGTCAGCAGCCCTACAAAACAAATCACCAGAGCTGACGATGAAGCTTTCAGGATCTGAATCAACTTCCTTGTATGATGTGAAATTTGTTATTTAGTGGCAGCAGTACAATGCAAAGACACAGTTATTAGAAATTACAATATAAATTGTGAAAAGATAGAGGAATAAAGAGTTCACGGACAGTTGTGAAATCTGATCGCGGTTCCAAAATCACTGAGTGAGGGGCTCCTGTCCCATCTCCCTGATAGTACTAATGAGAAGAGGGTGGTGGTGGTCTTTAATAACCTCATTGGAGCACCTCTTCTTAAAGACATCCTCAGTGGTGGGAGGGGTTGTGTGCATGATGGACCAGGCTGAATTTACAAACTTTTTCAGCCTCTTACGATCCTGTGCATTGGAGGCTCCAGACCAGGCTCTGCCACCAGTCAGAACACGCTCTGCCATATATCTGTTGAACTTTGTAAGAGTCTTTGCCAGAGACTAAATAATCTGAGTGGAGTATGTCAGTGAGGAGAAATTTGGAATATTAAATAGAAAGGGTGTAACAATAACCAGAGTTTGTCAGGATGTTAAAGCTTAAAGAGGCTACCCCCAGTTTGAGCCAGAGCAGAGAAATATTGTGAAATGGCAAAATTGAAGATTTTATCAATGCATGAGGCATTGTGACAAGAATAATCAAACAATGACCAAAAGAGAAGTGAATTAAGCAACAATGAATGTGCTGAGCAAATCAGTGGATCGAACAGCACCTGTGGGAGGAAAGGAGAGGATCCAGTCCTGATGCTGGGTTTCAGTGTGAAACGTTGGCTCACTGAATCCTTCCAGTTAACCGTTGCCCCAGATTACAGAATCTGTCTTTGAGAAATAAATGGATCTGATCTAGTCACCATTACAGAGTGAAATTGCATATTGCTCAAGGTTGCAATCTGAAAATACTTACCTTTTAGAAGATAATGGGAAAGACAGAAATAGAGTCAGCCCGGAAATAAAGAATAGGATAAAAGCATCACACAGGAAAGATTTTAGCTCAGAAAAAATAATAAAAAAATACAATCAGTTTGGGTGAAGCAAAGAAACAAGGATAAAAAGAATTAGCTTAGAATATAGACCAGTACAGTACAGGAACAGGCCCTTCAGCTCACAGTGTAGTGCTAAACCAATTAAACTGGTAATTAAAGGACAAACTAAACTAATCCCTTCTGCCTACACAATGTCCTCATTCCTCCACATTCTCTTCTTACACACAAAGTAAAAGCTTTTTTAAAAATCAGGAAATTAAAAGGAGACATAACAAAAGTCATGATGGATTTGAATCTACAAAGTGATAGGCAAACCAGATTAGTAATAATAGAAAAAAAAATGTATCAGAGATATTTCCCATTTTCCTATGTTGAGGAATTAATGATGGAACAGTCTATCTTAAAAATAAGTAATGTGCAATGGGAAAGTGTTAATTAACAATCTGGTAGTTAAGGAGTCTATAAAAGGACTGAAAATGATTCAGATCAATCTGAATAAAGCAAGTATGAAACTGAGGCATGAATGGCAATAGCAGATTGACAAACTATATTAGAAACTGCAATGAGATGGCAAGAAAACGTTCACTCAGCTGGGTGGTGAAACCTTGAAAATGACTTCCTGAAAGGCTCGATCTCGAGATCGATTGACGTGTGGAAAGTGAGGTCAGTCCAGTAAAGTAGCTCTGAGGTAAAAGAACGCCAATTCCTGCTTCTCACTGGTCTCATTTACGCAGAGGGCATTTGGCCCATTAAGACCATAACCATATTGAAGAGTAGCTTTATTTGTCACGTGCATATTGAAAGAGCTAGTGAAATGTGTCGTTTGTGTCAACGGTCAACGAAGTCCAAGGATGTGCTGGGGACACCTGCAAGTATCACCATGCTTCCCGTGCCAATGTGGCGTACCCACAACTTATTAACCTACTAATCTGTAGGTCTTTGGGATTTGGGAGGAAACCGGAGTACCCAGAGGAAACCCACACAGTCACGGCGAGAATGTACAAATTCGGTATAGACAATGTCAGGAATTGAACACAATCACTGGCGCTGTAAAGCGTCTTGCTAACATGCCACCTTAGAGAGAGCAAGCTACTGTCACATAGAGTTACTAAATCAAATCAATAATATTTGTGAAGGGGTACCTGGCCAAATGCATTGTTGAATAATTCATTTTAAATGTGTGGTGGAGACTATATTGACTGGCTGCATCACAGCCTGGAATGGAAAAGCCAAGAGTAGTGGATATGACCCAGTCCATCATGGGTAAAGCCCTCCACAACACTGAGCATATTTATAAGGAGCACTGTTTCAGGAAAGCAGCATCCATTATCAAGGTCATGCTCCCTTCGCAATGCTGCCATCAGGAGAAAGGTACTGGAGCCTCACCCCAGGTTCAGGAATACTTACTAACCCTTAGCCATCAGGCTCTTGAACCAGAGGAGATAACTTCACTCAACTTCATCCCAACACTGAACTGTTCCTACAAGCTATAAATACATTCTGAGGACTCTTCATCTCATGTTCTCAAGACTTCCTGCATATTTATTTATTTTTTCTTTTTGTATTTGTATAATTTGTTGTCTTTTGTATATTGGCTGCTTGTCCATCTGGTTGTGTGTGGTTTTTCATTGATTCTATTGTGTTTCTTTGTACTTAATGTGAATAGCTGGAAGAAAATGAATCTCAATGTACTTTGATAATAAATTTACTTTGATTTTGACTTCAATCTTTAAAAAGATAAAATCTGTTGACAAAATACACCTAGAAAACCAGTGGTCTCTATAAAGTATAGACACTGCTTCAATGGTTTAAATAAAATTTTTGTGCTGCAAATTATATGTAACAACAATTACCTCCAAATTGGCACAATGAAGTTCCTAGTAACAGTAACTTTTTTTTAAAAAGGGAGAAACCAGTTCAAACATGAAAGACACTATCAGAATGGAAGGGTTTCAGTTATAAGGAAAGACTGGATAGACTGGGACATTTTTTCCCTGAAGCATAGGATGCTGAGGAATAGTAAATATCTTTTTCCCGTCTAGAGGAATCTCAAACTAGAGGGTATAGGTTTAAAATCAGAGAGGAAAGATTTAAAGGGGATGTGTGGGACAACTCTTCCACACAGAAGGTAGTGGGTATATGGAACAAGCTGCCACAGGAAGGGATGAAGTCAAGTACAGTTACGATGTTTACTAGATGTTTGGACAGGTACATGGATAGGAACGGAAAGTGGGATATGGGCCAAATGCAGGAAAATGCATAGGATGAATGCAGCTAGACAATTTGGTCAGTATGGCTGATTTAGGCTGAAGAACCTGTTTCCCTGCAGCATGGCTTGAAACTTGGAGAAGCCAAATAATGCACTGTGAGAGATTGAAAAATGCTTTTGAAAAGTTTTTGCCTCATTCACTTTCAGAATTTCAGCTATGACATGGTGAAGGGCTGTTTCTTGGCACTGAGTTGTAACAAGATAGCAAATTACACAGCACCCACGCACACCGGGGTTTGGGGTGGAGGTGTTGTCTCGGTCTCCCAGGTTTGGCAGGACCGGAGTGTATATTCCCTTGACGTATGCAGCCAAGGAAACCAGCGGGGTTTCACAAATAAATGGTGAAAGAAGAGAGTAAAATAGAGAAGCAGTGTTCATGGACCGTTCAGAAATGTGATGGTGGAGAGGAAAAAGCTGCTCCTAAAACACTGAGTGTGTGTCTTCAGGCTCCTGTACCTCTCCCTGATGGCAGGAGGGCTTATCCTGGATGGTGAGGGCCATGTAACGCTGCCTTCACAGCTCTGAATGCACAGTGGGGCAGCTGGTAGAAATGATAATCCTCTGTTCCAGCATCATCCAGGGGAATCCTAGGGATAGTTTTCTTCTACACGTCGATCAGGCCGAGCTGCGGTCCAGTGGGATACAACGTCAAGTGAGAAAGGGGAGGGAATAAGAGCACTGAGCAAGGCAAGAGGCAATGATTCCATTAGCATATTAACAGAATCAGAATCAGATTTAATATTACTGGCATAGAACGCCTGTAAGAAGTAGTCACACTTTTTCATGTTTTATTGTTTTACAACATTGAATAGCAGTGGATTTAAGTAACACACATCAAAGCTGCTGGTGAACGTAGCAGGCCAGGCAGCATCTCTAGGAAGGGGTACAGTCGACGTTTCAGGCCGAGACCCTTCGTCAGGACCTTTCTGCTTGGCCTGCTGCGTTCACCAGCAACTTTGATCTGTGTTGCTTGAATTTCCAGCATCTGCAGAATTCCTCGTGTTTGAGCAGTGGATTTAATTTGGCTTTTTTGACAGTGATCAACAGGAAAAGATTCTTTAGTGTCAAAGTGAAAACAGATCTCTACAAAGTGATCTGAATTAATTACAAATATAAAACACAAAATAATTGATTATGTAAGTATTCACTCTCTTTAATATGACACACCAAATCATCACTGCTGCAGCCAATTAGTTTTAGAAGTCACATAATTAAGTGGAGATCTGTTTTGGGAGACCTGTATGCAGTCACAGTTTTTCAATTTATTGTAGTAAAAATACACCTGTATCTGGAAGGCCCAACTGCTGGTGGGTCAGTGTCCTGGCAGAAACTACACTATAAAGACAAAAGACCACTCCAAGCAACTCCGCGAAAAGGTTATCGAAAAGCACAGGTCAGGAGATGAATGCAAGAACATTTCCAAGTCACCAAATATCCATTGGAATACAGTTAAGTCAATGATGAAGAAATGGAAAGAATATGGCACAGCTGTAAATAAGACCATAAGATATAGGAGCAGAGTTAGGCCATCTGGCCCATTGGGTCTGCTCTGCCATACAATCATGGCTGATCCTTTTTTTTCCTCGTCAACCCCAGTTCCTGGCCTTCTCCCCATTACCTTTGATGCCATGTCCAATCAAGAACCTATCAATCTCTGCCTTAAACACACCCAACAGCTGCATGTGGCAACAAATTCCATAAATTCATCACCAGATCTGCCTGGAGCAGGCCTTCCTCAAAAACCGAGTGGCCGTGCGAGAAGGGGATGAGTGAGGGAGGCCACCAAAAGACCTATGACAACTCTGGAGGAGTTACAAGCTTCAGTGGCTGTGATGGGAGAGACTGTGCATACACCAACTGTTGCCTGGGTGCTTCACTAGTCACAGCTTCATGGGAGAGTGGCAAAGAGAAAGCTACTGTTGAAGAAACTCACATGAAATCTTGGCTAGAGTTTGCCAGAAGGCATGTGGGAGACTCTGAAGTCAGCTAGAGGAAGGTTCTATGATCTGATGAAACCAAAATTGAGCTTCTTGGCTATCAGACTAAATGCTATGGTTGGCATAAGAATACCGGATATCACACCATCTCTACTGTGAAGCACGGTGGTGGTCACATCATGCTGTGGGGAATCTTCACTGTAGCAGGCCCTGGAAGGCTTGTGAAGGTAGAGGGTAAAATGAATGCAGAAAAATACAGGAATTCCTGGAGGAAAACCTGATGTAGTCTGCAAGAGATCTGCAACTTGGCGAGATTTGTTTTCCAGCAAGAAATGACCCTAAACATAAAGCCAAAGCTACACAGAAGTGGCTTAAAAGCAACAAAGTTAATACTCTGGAGGGGTCAAGTCAGAGTCCAGACCTCAATCCAATTCAGAATTTGTGGCTGGACTTGTAAAGGACTGTTCACTCATGATCCCCATACAACCTGACAGAGCTTGAGCAGTTCTGGAAAGAAGAATGGGAAAAAGTTGCATTGTCCAGATGTGCAAAGATGATTGAGACCTTCCCATACAGACTCAAGGCTGTAATTGTTGCCAAAGGTGCATCTACTAAATACTGACTGGAAAGGGGCTGAATACTTATGTAATCAATTATTTTCTGTCTTATATTTGTAATTAATTTAGAACACTTTGTAGAACAATTTAGTCTTGGGTACTGGCCTACAAAGCACCCAGGACATCTTCAAGGAACAGGGTCTCAGAAAGGCAGCGTCCATCATTAAGGACTTCCAGCACCCAGGGCATGCCCTTTTCTCACTGTTACCATCAGGTAGGAGATACAGAAGTCTGAAGGCACACACTCAGCGATTCAGGAACAGCTTCTTCCCCTCTGCTATCTGATTCCTAAATGGACATTGAACCCTTGGACACTACATCATTTAAAAAAAATATATAGTATTTCGGTTTTTGCACGAATTTTAATTTATTCAATATACATATACTGCAATTTATTTATTTATTTATTATTATTTTAGTTTCCTCTTCTTCTAGATTATGTATTGCATTGAACTGCTGCTGCTAAGTTAACAAATCTCACATCACATGCCCGTGATAATAAACCTGATTCTGATTCTGTGATCTATTTTCATTTTAGAAAAGAGACTCTTTCTGTCAATCAGTTTTAAAAAAAGCCAAATTAAATCCACTGATTCAACATTGTAAAACAATAAAACATAAAAACTTACAAGGGATGTGAATAATTTTTATAGGCACTGTATGTCATGAAATTTGTTGTTTGCAACAGCAGTACATTGTATCACATAATAAAAAACTATAAATTACAATATATACATTAAAAATTAAATAAAAATTGCTAAAAGAGAGCCAAAAAATTGAGGTAGTGCACATGAGTCCATTAATCATTCTGAAATCTGATAGCCATGGAGAAAAAGCTGATCCTGAGACACTGAGTGTGTGTCTTCGGGCTCCTGTACCTCCTCCTTGAAAGTGGTAAAGAAAAGAGGTCATCGGCTCGGCGATAATGGAAGGTAGGAGGAACCACCAAACGCGGTGAGTTCTTTCTCCTTGCATCGGGGTTTTTCTTACTTATTTAAACCATAAAAGAGAGATGGGGTCTAGCGGAGCAGCCAATATTAGAGTGGGTACGAGAGTCAGAGTGGGAACTTAGAGCTTTGACTCCAGTGGCTTCAATGAGAAGAGGCTGAGGCTGAGGCCAAAGAAACAAGTTAGAAGGGGTAGGTTTTTTTTCCTCTCGTTATTGCTGATTTGGTCTTGGTTGCCAATTGTACAGTGCAGGCAGGATGGCAGATATGGCAGTGGGTTGCTTCTCCTGTAGGATGTGGGAATTCATGGAACCTGATGGTCTCTCTGATGACTACACCTGTGGGACGTGCAGCCAACTCCAGCTCATGAAGGACCCCATGAAGGAGCTGGGGCTGGAGTTGGATGAACTAAGGATCACCCGAGAGGCAGACCATTGATAGATGTGACTTTTGAGCAGGTGGTTACACCCAGAGTGCAGAATTCGGGGAGTAGATGGGTGAACACTGAGAGAGGTAATGGGAAAGAGAAGTGAGTGCAGGGTCCCCCTGTGACCTTTCCCCTCAGCGACAGGTATACCCCTGTGGATACTGATGAGGGGGATGACCTGTCTGGGCAAGGCAGCAGCAGACCAATGAGCACTGCAGTCGGCTCTGAGCCTCAGAAGGGTAGAGTGAAGTCAGACGGAGCAATAGTCATAGGGGACTCAATAGTTAGTGGGACAGATAGGAGATCCTGTCACAGCAAAAGAGACACCAGCATAGTGTGTTGCCTCTTGGGTGCTAGGGTCCAGGATGTCTCTGAGCATTTTCAGAATATTCTTGAAGGGGAGGGTGAGTAGCAGGAGGTTATGGTATTTGTTGGTACCGACGACATAGACTGGACAGGAGTAGAGGTCCTGCGCAGTAAGTTTAGGAAGTTAGGAAGGAGGCTGAAGAGCAGGACCTCCAAGGTGGTAATCTCCGGATTACTCCCAGTGTCACGAGCTGGGAAGATCAGAACAGAAAGATAGCACAGACAAATGAATGGCTGAGGAGATGGTACAGGGGGCAGGGTTTCAAGTTCTTAGATCATTAGAACCTTTGTTGGGGAAGGGGTGACCTGTACAATTAGGATGGGTTGCATCTGAACTGGAAGGAAACCAATATCTTGGGAGGGAGGTTTACTAATGTAATTGGGGAATGTTTAAACTATAGTTGCAGGAGGATGGGAGCTGAATTGAAGAGGCAGAGGATGGGGTGGTTGGTGCACAAGTAGTGACAATTGGTAGGGAGTTTGTGAGGAAGGATAGGCAGATGATAGAGCAAAGATGCACTTAGCCAGATGGTTTGAGGTGTGTCTATCTTAATGCAAGGAGTATCATAAACAAGGGGAGGCGGGTGAACCTACAGTGTGCATCAATATGTGGAACAATGACATTGTGGCCATTACAGAGACTTGGATGTCTCAGGGGCAGGAATGGCTGCTGAGTGTGCCTGGCTTTAGGTGTTTCAAAAAGGACACAGAGGGAGGCAAAAGAGGTGGGGGCGAGGCATTGCTAATCAGGGATAGTGTCACAGCTGCAGAAAAGGAGGAACTCTTGGAGGGATTGTCCATTGAGTCAGTGTGGGTGGAAGTCAGAAACATGAAGGGGGCAATAACTCTACAGGGTGTTTTTTTATGGACTCCCCCCAATAGTGACAGAGACAGAAAGGAGCAGATAGGAAGGCAGATTCTGGAACAGTGCAATAATAATAGGGTTGTTGTGAAGGGAGATTCTAACCTTCCTAATATTGACTGGCATCTTCTTAGAGCAAGAGGTTTAGATGGAGTGGAGTTTGGTAGGTATGTTCAGGAAGGTTTCCTGATGCAATATGTAGATAAGCCCATTAGAGGGGAGGCTGTACTTGATCTGGTATTGGGAAATGAAACTGGTCAGGTGTCAGATCTCTCGGTGGGAAAGCATTTTGGAGGTGGTGATCACAACTCTATCTCCTTTACCATAGTACTGGAAAAGGATAGGAGCAGACAATTAGGGAAAACACTTCATTGGAGTTGGGGGAAATAAGATGCTATTCGGCAGAAATTTGGGAGCATTAACTGGGAGCAGATGTGTTCAGGGAAATGCATGAGAGAAATGTGGCTAATGTTCAGGGAACACTTGCATGGAATTCTGCATGGATATGTTCCATTGAGGCAGGGAAAGGGTGGTAGGGTTAAAAAACCATGGCATACAAAATCCAGTTAAGAAAAAAAAAGGTTAACAAAAGGTTCAAGAAATGAAGTGCTCTGAGAGCTCCAGAATATTACAAGGGTGCTAGGAAGTAGCTCAAGAATGAAATTAGGAGAGCTAGAAGGGGCCATGAGAAGGCCTTGGCGAGCAAGATTAAGGAAAAACCCAAGAGATTCTACAAGTATGTGAAGAGCAAGAGGATGAGCCAGGTGAGAATAGGACCAATCAGGTGTGAAAACATGTGCATGGAGCCGAAGGAGGTAGCAGACGTACTTAATGAATACTTTGCTTCATTACTTACCAGAGAAAACTGGTGGGGATTTGTGGGGATGACTAACAGCCGACTGAAATGCTTCAGCATATAGATATGAAGAAAAGTGTTGTGCTGGAGCATTTGAAGAGCATTAAGTTAGATAAGTTGCCAGGTCTTGTCAAGATGTACCCCAGGCTACTGTGGGAAGTGAGGGAGGAGATTGCTGAGCCTCTGGTGATGATCTTTGCATCATCAATAGGGACAGGAGAAGTACCAGAGGATTGGAGGATTGTATATGTTGTTCCCTTGTTCAAGAAAGGGAGTAGATTAACCCAGGAGATTATAGAACATTGAGTCTTACTTCAGTGGTGGGCAAGTTGTTTGAGAAGATCCTGAGATTTATGAGTACTTGGAGAGACATAATCTGATTAAGGATAGTCAGTATAGCTTTGTCATGGGCAGGTCATGCCTTATGAGCCCAACTGAATTCTTTGAGGATGTAACAAAACACATTGATGATGGTAGAGCAGTGGATGTAATGTATATGGATTTAAGTAAGGCATTTGATAAGGTTCCCCGTGCAAGGCTCATTCAGAAAGTAAGGAGGCATTGCTTTGTGGATTCAGAATTGGCTTGTCCACAGAAGGCAAAGGGTGGCTGTAGATGGTTCGTAATCTGCATGGACGTCAGTGACCAGTGGTGTTCTTCTAGGATCTGCATTGGGACCCCTCCTCTTTGCAATTTTTTTTTATAAATGACCTGCATAAAGAAGAAGGGTCGTTTAGTAAGTTTGCTGATGACACAAAGGTTGGTGGTGTTGGAGATAGTCTGCAGTGCTGTAAGAGGGACATTGATAGGATGTAAAACTGGGCTGAGAAGTGACAGATAGAGTTTAACCCAGATAAGTGTGAAGTGGTCCATTTTGGAAGGTCACATTTGAAGACAGAACATAATATTAATGGGAAAACTCTTGGCAGTGTGGAGGATCAGAGAAATCTTGGGGTCTGAGTCCATAGGACACTCAAAGCTGCTGCACAGGTTGACAGTGTTGCTAAGAAGTCATATGGTGTATTGCCTTCATCAACCGTGGAATGAGTTCAAAAGCAGTGAGGTAAAGTTACAGCCATACAACATCTTAGTTAGACCCCACCTGAAGTACTGTGTACAGTTCCGGTCACCTCACTATAGGAAGGATATGGATACTATAGAGAGAGTGCAGAGGAGATTTACAAGGATGTTGCCTGGATTGGAGAGCATGCCTTATGAGAATAGGTTGAGTGAACTTGGCCTTTTCTCCTTGGAGTGATGGAGGATGAGAGGTGACCTGCTAGAGGTGTATAAGATGACAAGAAGCATTGATCATGTGGATAGCCAGAGGCTTTTTCCCAGGGCTGAAATGACGAATATGAGGGGGCACAGTTTTAAGGTGCTTGGAAGTAGGTACAGGGGGAACGTCAGAGGTAAGCCTTTCACACAGAGAGTGGTGGGTGTGTGGAATGGGCTGCCAGTGAAGGTGGTAGAGGTGGATACAATAGGGTCTTTTAAGGGACTATTAGATTGGTACATGGAGCTTAACAAAATAGAGGGCCATGCACTGGGGAAATTCTAGGCAGTTTCTAGAGTAGGTTACATGGTCGGCACAATCTTGTGGGCTGAAGGGCCTTTAATGTCCTGTAGATTTCTGTGTCCTGGGTGGTGAGGGTCTTTAATGATGGATGCCACCTTCTTGAGGCATTGCCTGTTTAGGATGTTCCCGATGCTGGAGAGGCTAGTGCCCATGACAACTTCCTGCAGCTTTTTCCATTCCTGTGTTGTGGCCCCTCCATACCAGATAGTGATGCAACCAGCTAGAAAGCTCTCTACGGTACATCTGTCTCCACTCACAGGCAGATGGAGGTGGAATGCTTGAGATTTTGTTAAAAACAGATAATTACAATGAGAGAATATAAACAGAGAAAACAAATGGTAAACAGAATCAAAGTAAAGAGCAGATTGAAAACATATATTTAAGAAACCTCTTGTGAAAGCACATCTTTCTTGCCTCTAGAAGAGTCTTGTGGTGGTATTAATCAATGGTAGCTAAGCTTGTAGCAGACATGGGGAGATGTTTGTATGATAAAAGTTCCTTTGGACAGGATATGAGCAGTAGGCGTCACATAACGAAAGCTCATATATATTACTGCCAATGTTCTAATCTACGTCCAACTGCAAGAACTGGAGATTGTGAGCATAACTGAAGCAGGCACTGGGTTCTCTCTGTACCACAGTTAGGCAAACATAACTATCACGAGGAAAAAAAAATTTGACAACACGTTCATGGTATGTCAAGAAATATTTATGTCAGGATGCTGTCATTCCTACAGTCCTGATCAAAAGCTCCGAAATCTGGGCCTCTGTACTTCCCTCTGCAACTGGATCCATGACTTCCTAACCAGAAGACCACAATTTGTGCAGATCGGAAATAATATCTTCACCTTGCTGACCATCAACACTGGCACACCTCAGAGATGTGTGCTTAGCCCATATAACACTACAGCACAGAAAACAGGCCATTTGGCCCTTCTAGTCTGTACCAAAACTTTATCCCGCTAGTCCCATTGACCTGCATCCAGTCCATAACCCTCCAGACCTCTCCCAACCATGTATCTATCCAATTTATTCTTAAAACTTAAGAGTGAGCCCGCAATTACCACGTCAGATGGCAGCTCGTTCCACACTCCCACCACTCTCTGAGTGATGAAGTTCCCCCTAATGTTCCCCCTAAACCTTTCCCCTTTCACCCTAAAGCCATGCCCTCTCATATTTACCTATCCTAATCTAAGTGGAAAGAACCGACTCACATTTACTCTCTCTATACCCCTCATAATTTTGTAAACCTCTATCAAATCTCCCCTCATTCTTCTACGCTCCAAGGAATAAAGTCCTAACCTGTTCAATCTTTCCCTGTAACTCAACTCCTGAAGACCCGGCAACATCCTAGTAAATCTTCTCTGCACTCTTCCAATCTTGCTGATATTCTTCCTATAGTTAGGTGACCAGAACTGCCCACTGATCTACTTTCTCTACAGCCATGACTGTCTCACTGGGCACAGCTCAAATGCCACCTGTAAGCTTGCTGATGCTGTAACAGTTGTTGGCAGAATTTCAGATGGTGATGTGGGTGTGTACAGGAGTGTCAGCTACTTGGGTTTTGTCACAGCATAACCTTGAACTCGAACAAGAGAAAATCGGCCTATGCTGGAAATCCAAGCAACACACACAAAATGCTGGAGGAACTCAACAGGCCAGGCAGCATCTATGGAAAAGAGTACAGTCGATGTTCCGGCTGAGACCCTTCAGCAGGAGGTTTGAACAACGTCAGTAAGACGAAAGAGATGATTGTGGACTTGTCGACATAGGCAGGAAGAGGGATGAGGTCCTGAAGTGTGAGTTTCGGGAATTAGGCAGGAGGCTGAAGAACAGGACCTCAAGGGTGACGTTCTCAGGATTGCTGCCAGTGCTACGTGACAGAGATGGTAAGAATTGGAGGAGATGGCAGTTGAATGCGTGGCTGAGGAGTTGGTGCAGGGAGCAGGGTTTTAGATTTTTAGATCATTGGGATCTCTTCCGGGGAAGGTGGGACCTGTATAGATTGGATGGGTGGCACTTGAACTCGAGGGGGAGCAATATCCTTGCAGGTAGGTTTGCTAGCATGGTTCGGGAGGGTTTAAACTAATTTGCAAGGGGGATGGGACCCAGAGCGATAGAGCAGTGAAAGAAGTGCATGGAGTAAAGCCAGATCTAACATACAGAGAGGCTTTGAGGAAAGAGAAGCAGAATAAACGGTGTAAAGACAGTAAGGTAGAAGGGCTGAAATGTGTGTACCTCAATGCAAGAAGCATCAGGCACAAAGGTGATGAACTGAGAGCTTGGATACATACATGGAATTATGATGTAGTGGCCATTACAGAGACTTGGCTAGCACCAGGGCAGGAATGGATTCTCAATATTCCTGGATTTCAGTGCTTTCAAAGGGATAGAGAGGGCGGAAAAAGGGGAAGAGGGGTGGTATTACTGGTCAGGGATACTATTACAGCTACAGAAAGGGTGGGTAAAGTAGCAGGATCCTCTTTTGAGTCAATATGGGTGGAAGTCAGGAACAGGAAGGGAGCAGTTACTCTACTGGGGGTATTCTATAGGCCCCCTGGTAGCAGCAGAGATACCGAGGGGCAGATTGGGAGGCAGATTTCGGAAAGGTGCAAAAATAACAGGGTTGTTATCATGGGTGACTTTAACTTCCCTAATATTGATTGGCACCTGATTAGTTCCAAGGGTTTAGATGGGGCAGAATTTGTTAAGTGTGTCCAGGATGGATTCCTGTCACAGTATGTGGACAGGCCGACTAGGGGGAATGCCATACTAGATCTAGTACTAGGTAATAAACCAGGTCAGGTCACAGATCTCTCAGTGGGTGAGCATCTGGGGGACAGTGACCACCGCTCCCTGGCCTTTAGCATTATCATGGAAAAGGATAGAATCAAAGAGGACAGGAAAATTTTTAATTGGGGAAAGGCAAATTATGAGGCTATAAGGCTAGAACTTGCGGGTGTGAATTCGGATGATGTTTTTGCAGGGAAATGTACTATGGACATGTGGTCGATGTTTAGAGATCTCTTGCGGGATGTAAGGGATAAATTTGTCCCGGTGAGGAAGATAAAGAAGAGTAGGGTGAAGGAACCATGGGTGACAAGTGAGGTGGAAAATCTAGTCAGGTGGAAGAAGGCAGCATACATGAGATTTAGGAAGCAAGGATCAGCTGGGTCTATTGAGGAATATAGGGAAGCAAGAAAGGAACTTAGGAAGGGGCTGAGAAGAGCAAGAAGGGGGCATGAGAAGGCCTTGGTGAGTAGGGTAAAGGAAAACCCCAAGGCATTCTTCAATTATGTGAAGAACAAAAGGATGACAGGAGTGAAGGTAGGACCGATTAGAGATAAAGGTGGGAAGATGTGCCTGGAGGCTGTGGAAGTGAGCGAGGTCCTCAATGAATACTTCTCTTCGGTATTCACCAATGAGAGGGAACTCGATGATGGTGAGGACAATATGAGTGAGGTTGATGTTCTGGAGCATGCTGATATTAAGGGAGAGGTGGTGTTGGAGTTGTTAAAATACATTAGGACAGATAAGTCCCCGGGGCCTGACGGAATATTCCCCAGGCTGCTCCATGAGGCGAGAGAAGAGATTGCTGAGCCTCTGGCTAGGATCTTTATGTCCTCGTTGTCCACGGGAATGGTACCGGAGGATTGGAGGGAGGCGAATGTTGTTCCCTTGTTCAAAAAAGGTAGTAGGGATAGTCCGGGTAATTACATACCAGTGAGCCTTACATCTGTGGTGGGAAAGCTGTTGGAAAAGATTCTTAGAGATAGGATCTATAGGCATTTAGAGAATCATGGTCTGATCAGGGACAGTCAGCATGGCTTTGTGAAGGGCAGATCGTGTCTAACAAGCCTGATAGAGTTCTTTGAGGAGGTGACCAGGCATATAGATGAGGGTAGTGCAGTGGATGTGATCTATATGGATTTTAGTAAGGCATTTGACAAGGTTCCACACGGTAGGCTTATTCAGAAAGTTAGAAGGCATGGGATCCAGGGAAGTTTGGCCAGGTGGATTCAGAATTGGCTTGCCTGCAGAAGGCAGAGGGTGGTGGTGGAGGGAGTACATTCAGATTGGAGGATTGTGACTAGTGGTGTCCCACAAGGATCTGTTCTGGGACCTCTACTTTTCATGATTTTTATTAACGACCTGAATGACAGGGTAGAAGGGTGGGTTGGCAAGTTTGCAGATGACACAAAGGTTGGTGGTGTTGTAGATAGTGTAGAGGATTGTCAAAGATTGCAGAGAGACATTGATAGGATGCAGAAGTGGGCTGAGAAGTGGCAGATGGACTTCAACCCAGAGAAGTGTGAGGTGGTACACTTTGGAAGGACAAACTCCAAGGCAGAGTACAAAGTAAATTTCAGGATACTTGGTAGTGTGGAGGAGCAGAGGGATCTCGGGGTACATGTCCACAGATCCCTGAAAGTTGCCTCACAGGTGGATAGGGTAGTTAAGAAAGCTTATGGGGTGTTAAGCTTTCATAAGTCGAGGGATAGAGTTTAAGAGTCGCGATGTAATGATGCAGCTCTATAAAACTCTGGTTAGGCCACACTTGGAGTACTGTGTCCAGTTCTGGTCACCTAACTATAGGAAGGATGTGGAAGCATTGGAAAGGGTACAGAGGAGATTTACCAGGATGCTGCCTGGTTTAGAAAGTATGCATTATGATCAGAGATTAAGGGAGCTAGGGCTTTACTCTTTGGAGAGAAGGAGGATGAGAAGAGACATGATAGAGGTGTACAAGATAATAAGAGGAATAGATAGAGTGGATAGCCAGCGCCTCTTCCCCAGGGCACCACTGCTCAATACAAGAGGACATGGCTTTAAGGTAAGGGGTGGGAAGTTCAAGGGGGATATTAGAGGAAGGTTTTTACTCAGGGAGTGGTTGGCGTGTGGAATGCACTGCCTGAGTCAGTGGTGGAGTTAGATACACTGGTGAAGTTTAAGAGACTACTAGACAGGTATATGTAGAAATCTAAGGTGGGAGCTTATATGGGAGGCAGGGTTTGAGGGTCGGCACAACATTGTGGGCCGAAGGACCTGTACTGTGCTGTTCTATTCTATGTTCTATGTTCAAGGAGGGTAAGATGAAGGAACACCATACCAATCCTCATAGAGGGATCAGAAGTGGAGAGAGTGAGCAGCTTCAAGTTGCTGGGTGTCAAAATCTTTGAGGATCTAACCTGGTCATCAGGAAGACCAAGGAATAGATTGTGGACTCCAGGGAGGAGAAGATGAGGGAACTCATACCAGTCCTCAGAGGGATCAGAAGTGGAAATATTGAGCAATTTTAACCAGCTGGGTGTCAATATCAATGAGGATCTATCCTGGACCCAACATATTGACGCAGCTACAAAGAAGGCACGACAGCAGCTATAGTTCATTGGAAGTTTGTGGAGATTTGGTATGTCACCAAAGACACTTGCAAATTTCTGGATGTATGATGGAAAGCATCTTAACTGGCTGCATCACCATCTGGTCTGGGGGTGGGGGGTGTTATTGCACAGGATTGAAATAAACTGCAGAGTTGTAAGCTTAGTCAGCATCATCATGGGCACCAGCCTCCACAGTATCCAGGACATCTTCAAGAAGCGATGCCTCAAATAGGCAGCATCCATTATTAAGGACCTCATCACCCAGGTCATCCCCTGTTCTCATTGCTACCATCAGGAGGGAGGTACACGCTCAACGATTCAGGAACAGCTTCTTCCAATCTGCCATTCGAATTCTGGGTGGACATTGAACACTACCTATTACTTTTTTATTTCTATTTTTGCACTACATATTTAATTTAACATATTATATATGATATATCCACATACATATAAGGTTGATATTATGTCCATCATGGCTGATTAATTATCCCTCAACCCCATTCTCATGCCTTCCCCCCATAACCTTTGACATCCTGACTAATCAAGTATCTATCAACCTCTGCTTTAAATATAATGGCCTCCACAGCTATCTGTGACAATGAATTTCACAGATTCACCGCCCTCTGGCTGAAGAAATTTTTCTTAAAGGGACATTCTTGTATTCTGAGGCTGTGTCTCTGGTCCGAGACTCACCCATTACATGAAACATCCTCTCCAAGTCCACTCTATCTAGCTAACTATCCCTTTCAGTGTTCACAACAGAAATTCTGCAGATGCTGGAAATTCAAGCAACACACATCAAAGTTGCTGGTGAACACAGCAGGCCAGGCAGCATCTCTAGGAAGAGGTACAGTCGACGTTTCAGGCCGAGACCCTTCGTCAGGACTAACTGAAGGAAGAGTGAGTAAGGGATTTGAAAGTGGGAGGGGGAGGGGGAGATCCAAAATGATAGGAGAAGACAGGAGGGGGAGGGATGGAGCCAAGAGCTGGACAGGTGATTGGCAAAAGAGATATGAGAGGATCATGGGACAGGAGGTCTGGGGAGAAAGACAAAGGGGGGGGACCAGAGGATGGGCAAGGGGTATAGTCAAAGGGACAGAGGGAGAAAAAGAAGAGTGAGAGAAAGCATGTGTATAAAAATAAATAACGGATGGGGTACGAGGGGGAGGTGAGGCATTAGTGGAAGTTAGAGAAGTCGATGTTCATGCCATCAGGTTGGAGGCTACCCAGACGGAATATAAGGTGTTGTTCCTCCAACCTGAGTGTGGCTTCATCATTACAGTAGAGGAGGCCATGGTTGGACATGTCAGAATGGGAATGGGATGTGGAATTAAAATGTGTGGCTACTGGGAGATCCTGCTTTCTCTGGCGGACAGAGCGTAGATGTTCAGCAAAGCGGTCTCCCAGTCTGCGTCGGGTCTCGCCAATATATAAAAGGCCACATCGGGAGCACCGGACGCAGTATATCACCCCAGTCGACTCACAGGTGAAGTGTTGCCTCACCTGGAAGGACTGTTTGGGGCCCTGAATGGTGGTAAGGGAGGAAGTGTAAGGGCATGTGTAGCACTTGTTCCGCTTACACGGATAAGTGCCAGGAGGGAGATCAGTGGGGAGGGATGAGGGGGACGAATGGACAAGGGAGTTGCGTAGGGAGCGATCCCTGCGGAATGCAGAGAGAGGGGGGCAGGGAAAGATGTGCTTAGTGGTGGGATCCCGTTGGGGGTGGCGGAAGTTACGGAGAATAATATGTTGGACCCGGAGGCTGGTGGGGTGGTAGGTGAGGACCAGGGGAACCCTATTCCTAGTGGGGTGGCGAGAGGATAGAGTGAGAGCAGATGTACGTGAAATGGGGGAGATGCGTTTAAGAGCAGAGTTGATAGTGGAGGAAGGGAAGACCCTTTCTTTAAAAAAGGAAGACATCTCCCTCATCCTAGAATGAAAAGCCTCATCCTGAGAGCAGATGCGGCGGAGACGGAGGAATTGCGAGAAGGGGATGGCGTTTTTGCAAGAGACAGGGTGAGAAGAGGAATAGTCCAGATAGCTGTGAGAGTCAGTAGGCTTATAGTAGACATCAGTGGATAAGCTGTCTCCAGAGACAGAGACAGAAAGATCTAGAAAGGGGAGGGAGGTGTCGGAAATGGACCAGGTAAACTTGAGGGCAGGGTGAAAGTTGGAGGCCAAGTTAATAAAGTCAACGAGTTCTGCATACGTGCAGGAAGCAGCGCCAATGCAGTCGTCGATGTAGCGAAGGAAAAGTGGGGGACAGATACCAGAATTTTTTTTTCCAAAAATACTTTATTCAGAAATATTACAAAATAAAAATAATTACATACAGGAAAAGAAAACCATTCGTTGAGTCCTTATTCAATACAGTTATTAACAATAAAAATTTTGCGTTGACTCTGTTCATTTACAAATGAAAGATGTTTACAGTAAATCATGTGTTTACTCTCAACCCTTGGTCAAGAGTTAAGACTTATTAACAATCAAAATTTTCAACAATACCAGAATAGGCACGGAACATAGATTGTTCCACAAAGCCAACAAAAAGGCAGGCATAGCTAAGACCCATACGGGTGCCCATAGCTACACCTTTAGTTTGGAGGAAGTGGGAGGAGCCAAAGGAGAAATTATTAAGAGTAAGGACTAAATCCGCTAGACGGAGCAGAGTGGTGGTAGAGGGGAACTGATTAGGTCTGGAATCCAAAAAGAAGCATAGAGCTTTAAGACCTTCCTGATGGGGGATGGAAGTATATAAGGACTGGACATACATGGTGAAAATAAAGCGGTGGGGGCCAGGGAACTTAAAATCATCGAAAAGTTTAAGAGCGTGAGAAGTGTCACGAACATAGGTCGGAAGGGATTGAACAAGGGGTGATAAAACAGTGTCGAGGTATGCAGAAATGAGTTCGGTGGGGCAGGAGCAAGCTGAGACAATAGGTCGGCCAGGACAGGCAGGTTTGTGGATCTTGGGTAGGAGGTAGAAATGGGAAGTGCGGGGTGTGGGAACTATAAGGTTGGTAGCAGTGGATGGGAGATCCCCCGAGCGAATAAAGTCGGTGATGGTGTGGGAGACAATGGCCTGGTGCTCCTTAGTGGGGTCACGATCGAGGGGTAAATAAGAGGAGGTATCCGCAAGTTGTCGCTGTGCCTCGGCAAGGTAGAGGTCAGTACACCAGACTACAACAGCACCCCCCTTATTGGCGGGTTTAATAGTAAGGTTAGGATTAGTGCGGAGGGAGTGGAGAGCAGCGTTCCGAAGGAGTGAGGTTGGAATGGGGACAAGGTGCGGTGAAGTCGAGACGGTTGATGTCCCGTCGGCAATTAGCGATAAAGAGATCCAGAGCAGGCACAAGACCAGAGCGGGGTGTCCATGAAGAAGAGGAGGGTTGAAGACGGGAGAAGGGGTCATTGGTGGGGGTGGAGGAGTCCTTGCCGAAGAAGTAGGCTCGAAGACGGAGACGGCGGAAGAACAGTCATGGCGAACACGGAACTCGCTGAGGTGTGGGCGAAGGGGGACAAACGTGAGGCCCTTACTGAGGACAGAGAGCTCTGCCTCCGACAGTTGAAGATCCGGTAAAGACCCGGCACGGATGAGAGCTGGGATCAGGGGGGACGGGGGAGGCTGGGGGTGTCAGTGGAGAGGGGAGGGTTGGGGTGAGAGGAAGATGGAGCCTCTGAGTACCCAGGAGCTGACGGTGGGATCTGAAGGAGACGGGATTGCAGGGTATTGGTGGGGGAAGGGGAGACGGGAGTCACAGATGCTGCCTGGCCTGCTGCGTTCACCAGCAACTTTGATGTGTGTCCCTTTCAGTGTTCAATAGGTTTCAACGAGATTCCACCATTTTTCTAAACTTCAGTGAATATAGGACCAAATGTTTTTTTAAATATTATATATATATATATATATATATATACACACACACACACACACACACACACACACACACACACCAGCCTTTTCATTTCTGAAGACATTCTGTGAATGTCCTCTGATCCCTTTAGAAAGTGTTCAATACAACATTGATCCCATCAAAATGAGTGAGGGGATTCGAAGGAGTTGGGATTGTTCTTCTTGGAGCAGGAGAAGTTTGAGGAGTGAGTAAAGTTATAAATGGTTTTCATGAAATAAAGATCAGTTACAAAAAGACAAACAGTAGAATGAGATTCAGAGGCCCATGCCAACCAAGGCACTAAGTGAGGTTGTATTTTCTGCCTCCATTTGGCTAATATCCCTCTAAACCAGGGGTTCTCAATGCTTTTTTTTATGCAATGGTCCCCTACCATTAACCCAGGGGTTTGTGGGCCTGAGGTTGGGAACCCTGCTCTTAACCTTCCCTATCCACATAATACAAATTGAAATCTGGATGCTATAAACAGTATAATGGTAGCAAACTCAATAGGAATTTGAAAAATAGTAAATTCATGAAATCCCTCTATAAACACAAATTGTTGATGATTTATATACACACATCCTTTTTCTCTCTCTGTCCCTCTCACTATACACCTTGCCCATCCTCTGGGTTTTTCCCCCTCCCCCTTTTCCTTCTCCCTGGGCCTCCTGTCCCATCATCCTCTCGTATCCCATTTTGCCAATCAACCATCCAGCTCTTGGCTCCATCCCTCCCCCTCCTGTCTTCTCCTATCATTTTGGATCTCCCCCTCCCCTTCCCATTTTCAAATCTCTTACTAACTCCTCCTTCAGTTAGTCCTGATGAAGGGTCTCAGCCTGAAACGTCGACAGTACCTCTTCCTAGAGATGTTGCCTGGCCTGCTGCGTTCACCAGCAACTTTGATGTGTGTTGCTTGTTGATGTTACAATTGTATCATAGCATGCACCCAAGAAATACCAATTAAAATACACAAAGCTGTTAGAACAGATGATCTGACCAAACAGAAACCCCGTGACAATCATTGAAGAGACAGCACTCCCATAAGAGAGTGAAGGACAGAAAAAATACAGGAGCTTGAAATCTGAACCAAAACAAGGAATGCTGGGAATATTCACCCAGATTAGACATTTGATGAAGGGTCATTGATCCAAAGTGTTAAATCAGTTGCTTTCATCGAACATAGAACAGTACAACACACTACTGGCCTTTCGGCCCATGATGTTGTGCTAATCTATTAACCTACTCTAAGGTCAATCTAACTCTTCCTTCCCCTATACATAGACCTTCATTTTTCTATCATCCATATGCCTATCTAAGAGTCTCTCAAATGCCCCTTTATCTGGCTCTGCGATCTCCCTCTAAGGACATTTCCTGCACTCATCACTCTCTGTGGAAACAGCTAATTCTGACAACCTCCTATACTTTCTTCCAATCACCTAAAATTATGCCCCTTCATATTAGCCATTTCCACCCTAGGAAAACTTCTTTAGCTATCCACTCTATCTATGTATCTTATACACCTCTGTTGTCATCTTTCACCCTCCAAAGAGAAAAGCCTTAGTCGGCTCAACCTTTCCTCATAAAACATGCTCTCTAATCTAGTCAGCATGTGGGTAAGTCACCTCTGCACCTTCTTAAGAGCTTCCACATCTTATAATGAGGTAACCACAACTGAGCATTGGACTCTTAAGTGTGGACTAACCAGGCTTTTATAGAGCTGTAACATTACCAACACACTGTCTGCCTTCTTAATAACCCTATAAATTTGTGCGACAATTTTGAGCAATCTATGGACGTGGATTCCAAGATCTCTCTGTCGCAGCACACTGCTAATTCATCATAGTTAATATCGGCCTGATGAGTATTTAAGTACTTTTTGTTTATATTCATGCAAGAGATGTTGTAATGGCTGTGTCATAAACTCAGTAGTAGGATGAGGATAGAAAAATAAGTGGCACCATGCACAGATACACATAGTGAATCATAAGACCAGAATTAGGCCATTTGGCCCATTGAGTCTGCTCCCCCATTTCATGGCTAATCCATTTTCCCTCTGAGCTCCAATCTCCTGCCTTTTCCCCATATCTCTTCATGCCCATGACTAATCAAGAATCTATCAACCTCTGCCTTAAATATAGCCAATGACTTGGCCTCCACAGCTGCCTGAGGCAACAAATTCCACAGATTCACCACGTCCTGGTGAAAGAAATTCCTCATCTCCATTCTAAAAGGAAATCCCTCTATTTTGAGCATGTGTCCTCTGGTCTTAGACTCCCCCACCACAGAAAACATCCTCTCTAAATCTACTGACTTTTGCTAATGAAGATTGGTTGCGAGTTTTGAAAATGATCAATTCTTCTTCAATATGTGCCAATCACTGTTTAATTAAATTTAAAATTGTTGACCATTATTATTTAACAAAGGAGAGACTATCCAAAATATTTCCTAACATAGACAACTATTGTGATAGGTGTAAAACTTAAGTAGTCACTTTGTCACGTATGTTCTGGTCATGTTCTTCAATAAAATCTTTTTGGAAATCTTTATTTTCTACAATTTCTAAAGCACTGAAAATTAATTTACAACCTAATACATTGACTATCTTATTTGGAATAGTTCCGCATCATATTCAGGGTATTTCATCTTCAGACCAACACGTAATAACATTTGTCACATTGTTGGCAAGAAGGCTATTTTATTGAAATGGAAAGATACCTCTGTCCCTACATTAATTCAATGGTTTTCTCAAGTAATGTTATGTCTTAGCTTGGAAAAAATTAGAAGTAGAACTTTTGACCTTCGATTCGATTTTGAGAGAAGATGGGGCTCTTTTGCTAAATATTATCATTTAATTTGAATTAATTTATATGGTTTCCTTCCAATTTTATTTTATATAAATGTGAATTGGCAGTTAATGATTTTTCATATAATATATATATAATTGTATATATGTATATTGTATAGATGATTGTAAGACGTATTACTCTGGGAGTTGGTTCCTAATGGCTATTTTTCTTTTATTTTTCTTTCTCTTGTAGTTACTGTTTTTCTTCTTTTAGTAGTTGGTGTTCTCTTTTTTCCTTCTTTTCTTTATAAAAAATTTTCATTATCATATTTTTTTGATAAGTTTTTTTCTTCAGCTTTATTAACTATATATCTCAATTTGTTGAAATCTTGTACCATTTTAAAGCTGTAGAAGATTATGTATCAAAAAGATTTTAAAAATGAAATGAAATAAATCTACTCTGCAAAGGCCTTTCAACATTTGATAGGTTTCATTATTTCCCCTTCATTCTTCTGTATTACAGTGAGTAGAGGCCCAGAGCCATAAAACGCTCCTCATATGATAAGGCTTTCAATCCCAAAATCATTGTTGGAACTTCCTTTGAACCCTCTCCTCTGTCAGCACATCCTTTCCAAGATGAGGGGCCCAAAATTGCACACAATACTCTAAGTGAGGTTTCACCAGTGCTTATAAAGTCTCAACGTTACATCCTTGCCTTTATCATCACTGCTGAGCTTGGGGTGTTTTTACTCAATGGCGGCTGCCATGGCCTGGAGTTACACTCAAGCTTTCAAGAGGAGAATAAAGTGAGTAACGAAGGTTGGAGAGAAACATGGGGTTTCCAAGCTTTGGGCCTAGTCATCTGAAGGAACGATCATGGTGGGAATTACATTTAGAAATGATAAACTGATGAATGTTTGTACCTCAGACTAAGTGAATGGGGAGATCAGAAAACAAGGAAGAGAATTTTAAAATTCAAATATTGTCAGACTGTAGTTCTGAGAGCAAATACTGAAAGAGAAACTTCATTGAGATCTCAGAGTAGTATGGGTGACAACAGCACTTCAATGCTGAGAGTGGTCAGTGTTCTCAGAAGAATACTGGGGTTGGAACCGGACTCCCTGGTCTAAGAGGAGGAGGGTTGTGTCCAAGAGGAGGACGCAGCAGAAGGTATGGAGCATTATGGGCAATCCCTTTCACCCCCTCCATAGCATAATGGACAAACAGAAGAACACCTTTGGTAGCAGACTGATTCTACTAAGGTACATCTCTTGAACACCACAGGAGATCCGTTCTCCTTGTGGCTGTAAGACTCTACAACACCTCCTCCTCAAGTATATGGCTTCATTGCACATCTGTATTTTGCACCATCACTTTTTAATGCACATTTTGTATTCTTTTTTGTATCTCAATGCTTACATTTTGTATTGGAAAGTATATTCTTCTGACTGAGCAACCTTGCAACAATAATTTCCTTTGGGATAAATAAAGTTTTATCTTATAAACTCCTTGCCACCTCCCGTCACCGTCATGTCCATCATCACTTCAACATTATTGTAGCTCTGTTTCCATCTGTTGAGCATTGGGTGTGGAGGGCCAGTCAATAGCTAACCAAACTATGACATGTAATAATTCGCTGGGTGCAGAGTAAGGGACTGCTCCAGCATGCCAGTCCTTGCTGTGAAACAGTGGCTCAGCTACAGTGTGCAGGGAAATGAAGCTGTTTGCAGCTTGTCTCATTACCATTGGCTAAAACAGCAACAATGATCAATTATAACAAGCTTCGAAATAAAAGATGCTAAAACATCAAGTCATATAATTTTAGTGTCTCATGACAAGTTATTAAATTATGTGCACATGTAAAGTGTGTATCTGCCAGCTCCTGCCATTTAAACCACTGTTAAATTGAGCTTCAAAATGGTGGACAAAGTGGCGTAGTAGGTGTCATAGAAAGACAGATTTGAGAACCTTTTAAACAACAACCATTACATCCGTTAACACTCTCTCTTTATTATTCAGCACTGATGCTAGTTGGTGAAAGTTAAAAAGAAATAACCACAGTGCCATTGAGAGCGACGGCACTGAGCTGTGCTCCTAGGTTTCCAAACTGTGGAATTAACAAAAATTAATCTTCTGTAATCTCCACCCCTTTTATCACAATGTATGAAACAAGAAACATGCAAAGGAACAGGAAGAGACCTCCTCTCCATTAAATGATCACAATTGATCATCTAAAGTTAATGCCTGCCTTCTCCCTATACTGAAGCCAGTTTTAAGATCAGGGTTCAATTCCCATCGCTGTCTGTAAGGAGTTTGTACTTTCTCCCCATGACCACGTGGATCTCCACGTCGGTTTCCTCCCATATTCCAAGCACGTATGGTTTGGGTTCGTGAGTTGTGGGAATGCTAGATTTGGTGCCAGAAACGTGGCAACACTTGACGGCTGCTCCTAGCACAAGCCTTGCAAATTTGATTTGATGCAAATGACATTTCACTCATATCTTAATGTAAACATAGGTTTGTGCGAAATCCTCATGTTTTAAACACTAGCAAATACAAGGCCTAATTGCACTCTTCCTCTTGCTGTACCAGTCCCCACTCTTCCTCTTCCTGTACCAGTCCTACCTTTGCAAGGATCAATCTGTTCTCCCTAAAAAGCAAGTATATTCTTCTTCCAACAGGAGTCTGGAGCAAAAGACAACACTTAAGCTGTGATCCCTCCCAACTGCAGCAAGGCGTCCTTACTTCTGTACTTAAATCCTCCCACCTACATACCACCTGCCTTGTTAGCTGCCTGCTGTAACTGCTTGCTTCCTTGTATTGAGTGGAGTACAAGCTCACTGCACCTCTCTCTTCCCCACATACTGATGTCCAGATGGGTAATCTCACCTTTATACACATTAGAGTGGAGCTGATAGAGCAATGCAACTTCTGAGGAGCATAGATAGGGCAGACGGTAGTCATCTTTTTCACATGGCAAGGGTGTCTGCCCTGGTACATGGCTAATTTTCTATATATCACAGGGCAAAGGGTTAAGGTAGAGTTTAAGAGGTTTAGAGGAAGGTGGCTTTCACCCAGAGGTTGGTTGGAAGCTGGAATGACAAGGGTGGAGACTTGGACAATACTCAAGCAGCAGCTAGATGAGAACTTGAATTGTCAAGGTGATGAAGGACCATGGCCATGGACTAATTACCGATAAATGGGGTTAGTACAGATGGTCAGAATGGACATGGTGGGCTGAAAGGTCTGTTTGCAGTACAACTCCATCTTTTTTTTTGTGTGCCATACTCTGCCAGAGCCTTGGCAACCACTTTTTCCCAAGTGGTTGTCTTGGAGGAAAGATTCTGAGAGTGGTCCCCCACGTCCTTCTCCCAGCGCAGTTTTTTTTTTACGAAGCCAAGTTGCGAGCTTGCACTCAACCCTGCACGGATGGAAAGCGTGCCCGGGAGCGGCCCGACTGGATTCGAACTCGGGAACCTTCGCTCTGGAGTCCGGCGCTGATGTCACTGCGCCACTAGCCGTATGCCAACTCCAATCACGTGTACTTTAATTTTGCACATTAATCTCATAGATTCCCAATTGTATTCAATATAATCACATACATCAGCTCTCCCTCATCCATACCACATCATCACAGAATTCCATTCTGTTTACCAAGTATATTTTCTGATAAATAAATGTTGATATTGTCGAGCATTTTCCCCACCATTGATATCAGCTAACTGGACCAGAATCCACAGTTTTCTCTCCAGCTTTTTTATTTTTAAAATAACAGAAATACCTTAGATATCCTCCAGTCTACTGAACTGCTCTATAGAACTTTGGAAAATGACCAGCAATGTACTCATGACATTGAGGCCACTTCTTTAAATACACTTGGATGTAAATTATCAGCCCCTGCTGATTTATGGGTCTTTAATTTGTCAATTTCCCTAACAAATTTTTCTCTCTAATGCTGCTACATTGATCTTATTCCGTTCCTTGCTCTCAGTAGACCAAACATTTCTCAGAGGTTATTCGTATCCTCTTTTGTAAATATGAATTTAATTGGTCTGCTATTACTTCGTTCCCCACAATAAATTCTGTTTCTGACTAACAGACTTACATTTATTTTCACTAATCAATTTCTCCAAACATCGAAAGAAAATTTTACAGTTGGTTTACTCTCATTCTCTCTTTTCTCTTTCTAATCAATCCCATTGTCTTCCTTTGCAAAACTCTGAACTGCTCACATTCCTCAGGTTTTTTTCCAGCCCACTTTATGTTCCTCCTCTTTGGATCAAATATTCTCCCCTCTGTAATGGTTGAGCCACCTTTCCAAGGTTTTTTTTTCGTATCAGACAAGGAAAGACAATTGTAATGCAGCATCCGTGTGCTCATTAATCTCAAGTTCAGCTGTTCACTTTGCTCAGCAATAAGTGTAGACACCAACGCAGGTTGACTTGGAATACTTTAAGTTACAATATTTAAGTGTACATTTAAAAAAAATCTATAGAATGTTATCAACAGCGACTGTTCAGGCATTGAAAGAAGATGACAAGATGCTTCCACTGTGACTCTTCCAGTTGGCGTGGATGGAAGTCCGGCCACGTGTTCTTTTGATCCCTTTCCAATGCTGGCCCGATAAGTAAGCTCACCAGTTTATCACAGTAACCCTCATACTTTCCTTTACTCTGATTCAGGACCTTGGTCTTAGAATTGACTCCTTCATTCTCCATCCTAATGAAGATTTCTTTCATGTTACTGTTGTTCTTGTCCAGGGGACCCAGAATAATGTTTCTTAATTAATCCTTTCTTATGACACCGTATCCACTCTAGAATAGTCTATTCTCCAGTTGGATTCTCAATACATTAGTCCACAAACCCTTCATGAATAACTTCTTGCTCTACTATATAACTGATAATTTGATTTACCTAATTTATACAGAATTACAGTTGCACCCTTACACTTGTGTCTCTAATTTCCTGTTCAGTGCCATGCCTAACATTACCACTCTTGTCTGGGGTCTGTATGCAATAGACAATGTTTCTAGCTCCATCCATTCAGGAGTTCACATCAGCATTCTCTGGACTATAAACAATTTCTAAACACAAGAGATTCTGCAGATGTGGATAATCTTGAGCAAAATGCACACAATGCTGGGAGGAACTCAGCAAGTCAGGCAGCATCTGTGGAGAAGAGCGAGTTCTGATAAAGCATCTTGGCCTGTTTGCTCTTTATGAGATAACATGCCACTGAACAGATCTGACAAGTAAGTACGGTGCACAGCTGTGTGCTTTTTAGTTAAGAGAGAGAGATGGGAAAGAAATCTGATTCCTGTGAACTATTTGATGATGTTGCACGGTAACACACAGTGACTTCTGAAAAGCTCTGGGCTCATACCCTTCCCGCTCCCACCTCCTCACACCTGCCATTGAAGTAGGTCCAGGAAGGTGCAGATCTGAGAGGTCCAGGATATGTGAAACAGACCGAAATGTTCTCCACATTTCTACAGGTGTAGCATGGAGAGCGTTCTAACTGGTCACATCACTGTCTGCAATGGAGGGGCCACTGCAGAAAGTTGTGAAGTCATACTATTCATTATGGACACTAGCTTCCCCAGCATCAGGCTCATTTTCAGAAGGCAATACTTCAGAAAAGCAGCATCCATCATTAAGGACCTTCTCCACCCAGGACATGCCCTCTTCTCATTGCTACCATCAGGGACAAGCTACAAGAGGCTGAAAACCCACTTCTTCCTCCTTCAGTGTTACAGGTACCTGTACTCTCCTGCCAACAAGCTACACGCTGAAAACTTAAATAAATAAATAGATAAATACTTCACATTCTAAATGTATTTCAGGGAACAAACTAAATTGTAAGGAATACAAAAAAAAAATAGTCAAGGTGTTTGGAGCCATTTTCTGAATTAAGGTTATTAAAAGTGATACATTTTAATACCACTGCATTTTACCTTTGCAGATGACAATTTCTGCTCTGGTGGTCTCAGAGCATTCAATAATATTAAAACTAAATTTATACATAATGAATGATCACATCAATCTGTATCACTGTCTCAAGCACCAACGGCAGAAACAGATTTAACACTGTTCTGTATGGCTTAGCAAGATTAATTCTGTATTAATACTTTGATGCTGTCAGGAGAATTTTTTTTTTTTAACTCTGACAATTATTTTAGGTTACTTCAAGCAAATCCTAAGCTAATTTTTCTTTGGTTTATTACAGAGTGAGCTCCTGATCTCAGACATGCCACTATGGGGAGCTGGAAGCCAGAGAATCAAAACGACATAATGGCAGCAGAGAGCATTGCATTCTGGATATCTCAGCAACCCATGAACATCTGCTTATAGCAGCTCTCTTGTCTGTCTATCAGAATCAGGTTTATTATCGCTGACAGATAGTGAAATTTGTTGTTTTGCAGCAGCAGTACACTGCAATACACAAATACCATAAATTACAACGAAAAATTTAAAAAATAAGTAGTGCAAAAATAGAGCAAAATAGTGAGGTAATGCTTGTGGGTTCAGGAATCGATCATAAGTCTGATGGCGGGGGGGGGGGGGAAGGAGTTTCTAAAATGTTGAGAGTGCATCTTCAGGCTCCTGTACCTCCTCCCAGTGGTAGTGATGAGAAAAGGGCACGACCGGCTTAGTGAGGGTCTTTAATAATAGATCCTGCCCTTTGAAGATGTCCTCAAAGGTGGGGAGACTAGTTTCTTAACCAGACACATGCCACAAGATGACAAGAAATAAATACTTAATTTATTTCAAACATATCCAATAACTATACTTTCAGGAGTGCAAAGCCACTTTGAATGTTGAAATCTCAGTCAGATTACTGAGCGGGCTGATGCTATTGACCTGTGTACAGTACAGGTTATGACCACTGCAGCATTCCTGAATGGAACAGATGGGTTCAAGGAGGGGACTCATCACAGGAAATAAAATCCACAGCTGACAAAACTTCACAAAATGTACCTGGACTTCTCAAACATGGTGCAAAATAGAGGTTCAAATTATAATCCGGAAGATTATTTAGTAAATTGCTCAGAAATTTGAGAATGCCTAAATGGTAATACTCTGATGATCTGGAGGTCTAAAGATGTCATTGCAGCATGGCCAATGTCGAGTGTAAACCACCAGCAGAGGCTAAATGAAGACTTAAGGTAGGTTCAGGGTGGTGGCTGGTGGTCCAGAAAAGTTATGAGGGGAGCAAGTTATTTATTCTCCCTCTCCCAGTGCATTACTGGTGCTGCAGCCCCAAATGCAGATTGATTGATACAATACAGGGAGCAAACTGAGGAACAGCCATGGTCCACTGGGGAGCGTCCTCAGTTCTACAACAGAGATGAGGAGCAATTTCTTCAATCAGAGAATGGTGAATCTGTGGAATTCATTGCTACAGATGGCTGTGGAGCAAATGTCACTGGGTTTATTTAAAATGGAAGTTGATAGGTTCTTGATTAGTCATGGTGTCAAAGGTTACAGGGAGAATCAGGTTGACGAGTATAATAAATCAGCCATGATAGAATGGCAGAACAGATAATGGGCCAAATGGCTAATTCTGCTCCTATGTCTTATGGCTCAAATTTATGGGTATATATTCCATCACAGTACAAATTTTTCATCTGAAACCTCAGTGCAGAAGCACTGCACCGCTGGATGTGACACCACATAAAAGTTGACATAAACATTCCCCATGGCTTCATTTCAAAGAACAGAGCAGTTCTTCTCAGAGACTGAAAGCCAAAAAACCCCCAGAAATTAAATATCAGAAATCGTATAGAAAATACCAGACGCACTCAGTGGGCCACGCAGCTTTTGTGGAGGTAAATGGATATTAAGCATTTTTTGAGTTGAGACCCTTCATCTGGTCAAAACATTGACTATACATTCCCCTCTCCCCCACCCCGACAGATACTGCTTGAACTACCCAAGTTTCTCTAGCACATCGTTTCTTGTTCCAGATTCCAGTGCTCCTCATTTCTGATAAACTGGATGAGCACTCCTGGCATACAAGAGGCTGCCTGAATGGCAGAACTTAGAACCATTGCAGTCAACCATGAAAGATAAATCCAACCTACTGCCCAAGGTGCTGTCGAGAACAGAACCAAACACTCAACTCCAAAGCTTTTACAAAGAACAATATGTCATAAGCACATGGTTTGACCTAGAGAGTAAACAAGCAACAGGCCAACTGAGTACCTGATGAATAAATCCCATAGATCATTAGTGGTGCATCTACAACTGGGAAATAATATCACACAAGAAGATAAACAAGGACTCCTGTAACAGACATGAAACAGAACTAATTGGGTAACAATTTGCAAGAACCTAATGAAGATCATAAAAGCATAGCAAACATCATTGAAGCTCCTTTGTCACCCAGGGTGCTGGTGAACAAAAGTACCAGCTGAGGCAACTTTGCCTGAGCTCCACAGTTCTCTTTGTCCATTTTTGTCTCTACAAAAAATTGACCCATCAACCATCAAAGAACTCACTGTGGAAATGAGATTATATCCTAGTTGTCTTCTTCAATGTCAAAAGATACTTTTAGGATATAATAGGGCTATTAGACTTCCCTGAGGACTAGCTGGAGCAGCTGCTGGAATTCCTTGGTCATCACTTGGCCATGTGCCAAAAAGGATAGTCAGCTAATGTTGCACAAGTATTATCAAAAGAGATATTACAGTACAAGTATTTTAAAAGAACACAAGTAGCTGGAGAAAATAGGGTCTCTCAGAGACCAAGGGGACATTTTTGTATGGAGCCACAGGAGCTAGCAAGGTCCTTAGTGAATACTTCTCCTTTGTTTTTACCATGGAAAAAAGATACGAAGACTTCAAAAATCAAGAAAAGTAAATGGGAAGGGCTTGGAGATAATCCGCATTATAGTAGAAGTGGCTTGATGTCTTAAAAGGTATGAAGATAGACAAATCTCCGAAGCTTGACCAAGTATATCCAAGAAGACTGTGGGAGCCCAGATTGAGATATCTGCATCACCATTAGCCACAGGTGAGGTGCCAGTGGACTGGAGGGTGGTGATCGTCGTGCCTTTATTAAAAAGGAGCAGCAAAGAAAAATGTGGGAACTGTAAACCAGAAGCATCTGTGGTAGGGACAGTAAGTACTGCAGAGGTTTCTGAGGGATAATGTATATGTAGATCTGAAAAGACAGTGGTTGATTAGTTGCAGTCAGCATGGCTTTGTGTGCAAAAGATGACATCTTACAAATTTGATTGAGTTTTTTGATGAGTTGATTAAGAAAGTTGATGAAGATAAGGGCAGTAGACATGGTCTATATGACCTTAAATGAGACAATTAATGTGGTTTACCATAGTAGCTGAAAGGGTATATCAGTAGGAATCCCGGGAGAACTCGCTAACTGGATACAGAATTTGCTTGACGGCTACAAGTAGAGGGCGATGGTGGTAAGTTGATTCTTTGACTGGAGGTCTGTGACTAGTGGTCTACCTCAGGGGTTTGTGCTGGGCCCACTGGTGTTTGCCATCCACATTACTGATTTGGATAAGAATGTACCAGGCATAATTAGTAAGTTTGCAGATGACACTAAAACTGGGGGAATAGCAGACAATAAAGAAAAGTATCAAAAATTACAGAGAGATCTTGATCAGCTGAGTAAGCTGCCAGAGAAAGCAATAGAGGCAGGTCAACAGCAACAGTTAAAAGATATTTAAATATATACATCGATAGGAAGAGTTTGTAGAGGAATGTGTCAAAAGTGGATAAATGAGACTTGTTTGCAGGGTACCATGGCTGGCATGGATGTGTTAGGCCGAAGGGTCTGTCTCTGAGCTGTATAATTCCAAAAGAATCACAATCAGGTTTATTATCACTGACACAAGTCGTGAAATTCGTTGTTTCTCAGCAGCAGTACAGTGCGATACATAAAAATGGCTCTAAGTATAAGTGGCCAAGTGGTTAAGGCATTCGTCTAGTGATCTGAAGGTCGCTAATTCAAGCCTCAGCTGAGGCAGTGTGTTGTGTCCTTGAGCAAGGCACTTAACCACACATTGCTCTGTGACAACACTGGCGCCAAGCTGTATGGGTCCTAGTGCCCTTCCCTTGGACAATATTGGTGTCGTGGAGAGGGGAGACTTGCAGCATGGGCAGCTGCTGGTCTTCCATACAATCTTGCCCAGGCTTGCTCCCTGGAAACCTTCCAAGGCGCAAATCCATGGTCTCATGAGACTAACTGATGCCTGCCTAAGTACAAACAGTGCAAAAGAAGAATAACAAGAGCGTTCATGAAATAACTTTTCATTGTTTAAATTTCTTAACCTAAATGTCAAATACTGAATACTAAAGAGCATAATTTCATCGTTAACTAGTCTGGGTAAATAGTAAAGAGCAGAATTTCACCACCAAGGGCTGACAAGGTGCATGCTGAGAGGATTTTACCCTCATTTGGGGTATCCAGATACACAGAATTTCACCTGCTGTGCAGCATGACTCTGTGGTTAAGAAACCATACGGTGCATTGACCTTCATCAATCGTGGGATTGAGTTTAGGAGTGGAGAGATAATGTTGCAGCTATATAGGACACTGGTCAGACCCCACTTGGAGTACTGTGCTCAGTTCTGGTCGCCTCACTACAGGAAGGATGTGGAAACAATAGAAGGAGTGCAGAGGAGATTTACAAGGATATTGCCTGGATTGCAGGGCACGCCCTAAGAGAATAGGTTGAATGAGCTTGGCCGTTTTTCCTTGGAGTGACGGAGGATGAGAGGTGACCTGATAGAGGTGTATAAGATGATGAGAGGCATTGATCATGTGGATTTTCAGAGGCTTTTTCCCAGGGCTGAAATGGCTAACACGAGAGGGCACAGACTTAAAGTGCTTGGAAGTAGGTACAGAGGAGATATCAAGAGTAAGTTTTTTAAAAAAAAACGCAGAGAGTGGTGAGTGCGGATATGATAGGGCCTTTTAAGAGACTCCTGGACAAGTACGAGGGGTGATTGATAAGTTCATGGCCTAAGGTAGAAGGAGTCAATTTTAGGAAACCTAGCACATTTATTTTTCCTATATTTACTCAGCCCAGCGCTTGTGGAGTATACGGGTCCCTTCTTTGTAGAAGTTGGCGTCTTGGACCTCCAGTAGTGGTCCACAGCATGGGGTGATTGATAAGTTCGTGGCCCAAGGTAGAAGGAGATGAGTTATTAACATCAAACTTTCTGCATTTTCACTCAAAGAGTTGAACTGCACGTGCATGTGACGAGAGCTGTATAACTCATCTCCTTCTATCTTAGGCCACGAACTTATCAATCACCCCTCATACATGGAACTCAGAAAAATAAGAGGGCTATGGGTAACCCGAGGTAATTTCTAAGGTAAGGGCATGTTCGGCACAGCTTTGTGGGCCGAAGGGCCTGTATTGTGCTGTATGTTTCTATGTTAACCTGTCTGGGTAAATAATAAAGAGCAGAATTTCACTGTTAACCAGTCTGGTTTCTGTATTTAGGAAAAGATGTGATTGCATTGCAGGGTAATTAAGGTTCTGAGAATGAAAGGCTTGCTGTATGAAGAATGCCTGAGCAAATTGGGTTGAAACTCATTGGAGTTGAGAAGGTAGACACAACTGAAACAGGAGAGATTCTGAGAGGGGCTGACAAGGTGGATGCTAAGAGGATTTTCCCCTCAGTTGGGGTATCCAGACACTGAGAAACATGACAAAACAGCACAGGAACAATGACTGCACTGACCAAGATGCAATATTAAATCAAGCCCATCTGCCTGAAAAAGTAGATAGCCCTCCATTCCCTTCTAGTTCATGTGTCTGTCTAAACACCTTTTAAACATTGCTTCCAAATTCCCTGGCAATACATTCCACACACCCACCTCTGTTAAAAAAAAAATATTGCCTTGTCAAATCCTTTAAATCTACACCCCTTACCTCTCCCATACTAAACCTACAAAAGGAGGTGTATGGGGTGTCAGGGAGGGGTAGCACCTCTGGTGGGGGAACATGTCGCGTCCTTTTTTAGGGCGGTTAATCCACCTTCGGTCCCCACCTGGCACTCAGCTCTCACCTGTGGCTCCCCGTAGCTGTTTTCATGCGACAGCGGCCACACCTCGGGCAACGGCTTCGACAAGCCGGCTAAACCAGGTGAGGGTAGCCGACAGGTCTCAAACCCTCGGTGAGATAGGGAGTTGTCTATCCCAGCATGTGAAGACAGACTCTGGCGGATTGAGCGGACAAGACCAGTGGAAGGTCCACCAGTCAAGAAGGCGGTCTCTGCAAGCATCGTGGAATGTGTAGAGCAGGACAAGACACAGAAGACGTCCTGGTCATCCACTGCGCCTAGTCCCATCTCCAGCCGTCTAGACTGTCTTGCCACTGGATCCAGATGGGAATTGGGTAGAGAGAGTGAGGCTGACGCTGCGCAACTCTCCCTCACTTAAATCCAAATCATGCGCTAGTCTCGATACCAACAATACGGTGTCGAAGTCCTCATCGACGCCAACGATGGACAAACAACAACATCCTCTAGCAGTTAGATTTCAACAATGGGCAAAAGACTCTGACTGTAACTTTATTTCTGCCTCTCTTCTTTTTATTAACTCCTGTCAGGTTGCCCCTCAGCTTCCAGAAAAGACAACCTAAATGTGTCTAACCTCTCTTATAGCTGATAAACTCCAGTCCTGACATCATCCTGGTGACCTAACCTGAACCTTCTCCAAAACTCAATCTCCTTCTCGTATCTCCTGCGGCAGGAACTTCTACTTTCCACAACAACCTTTGACAGAGCATCTTACTAAATGTCTTCTGGAAATTAAGTATTGGCATCTTGGTTCCTTTCTCCACAGGATATTTTCCTGTCCATGGTCTTCATGCGGAAATATTCAGCCCAATGTCTGCTCCACCAATTATGGCTTACTCCTCTCCTCCCCATTCTTCTGCTTTCTCACCAAATCAATGGCAGCATTCTACAAAAGGTCTCTCAATGAGTATTTGGTCTTTATAACATAGAAATGATCACAAGAAAATTTAAAATAATGTGAAATGGATGAATTTGAAAGTTTCTCTATTAGATTTATTAAGTATTGGTATTTATGTACATTTTGAATATTGTAGATACAGAGCATCTTAAAATGACATGAAGTCAATATCATTGTTTTATTTATCCCAAAGCAATTCCACCTTATGCACTCACAAACAAAAGCAAATCTGCAGATGCTGGAAATCTGTGTGAGAGACACACACACACACACACACACACCTGGAGGAACTCAGCAGGCAAGGCAGCATCTATTGAAACTGGATTGCTAAAACTGGAAAGCTGCGACACTACCTTGTTAGTTAATCTAATGGAACAGTCGTAAATTTAGGAAGTGCTGGAAAATTAAAACGAGAGTAACAACTAATTTCACTACGCTCCTGGCATACCCTAGGGCCTCGGCTTTAAGGTACCAACTCATGGCTGTTCTCCTGCCCTTGTGCCTATCATTTTTATGTGACTGCTCCACTCAGTTTTTATTTTTTAAATCAGGGTGATGTGCAGGATACTGACGGTAGGGGACTTGCTGATGTAATACTACTGACTGTCCAGCAACGGCAGTTGGACGCTCTCCTTTGCCTGGTTACTGAGACATTTCTCAGGACATCTGTCTCATCACTTGACACTTCGGGGCATAAATTGTCAACACAAATTCTGCTTCATTTGCTGAGGGGAGTCATTTGCAAATATCCCCATCTGTGACCTTATGGTGGAAAACAATAGACAATAGGTGCAGGAGTAGGCCATTTGGCCCTTCGAGCCAGCACCACCATTCACTGTGATCATGGCTGATCATCCACTATCAGTATCCATTTCCTGCCCTATCCCCATAACCTTTGTTTCCGCTATCTTTAAGAACTCTATCCATCTCTTTTTTGAAAGCATCCAGAGACTTGGCCTCCACAGCCTTCTGGGGCAGAGCATTCCACATATCCACCACTCTCTGGGTGAAAAAGTTTTTCCTCAACTCCGTTCTAAATGGTCTACCCCTAATTCTTAAACTGTGGCCTCTGGTTCTGGACTCACCCATCAGCAGGACATGCTTCCTGCCTGCAGTGTATCCAATCCCTTAATAATCTTATATGTTTCAATAAGATCCCCTCTAGCCTTCTAAATTCCAGAGTATACAAGCCCAGTCACTCCAATCTTTTGACATATGACAGTCCCTCCATCCCAGGAATTAACCTTGTGAACCTACGCTGCACTCCTTCAATAGCAAGAATGTCCTTCCTCAAATTTGGAGACCAAAACTGCACACAGTACTCCAGGTGTGGTCTCACCAGGGCCCTGTACAGCTGCAGAAGGACCTCTTTGCTCTTATACTCAATTCCCCTTGTTATGAAGGCCAGCATGCCATTAGCTTTCTTCACTGCCTGCTGTACTTGCATGCTTGCTTTCAGTGACTGATGTACAAGAACACCTAGATCTCATTGTGCTTTCCCTTTTCCTAACTTGACTCCATTTAGATAATAATCTGCCTTCCTGTTCTTACCACCAAAGTGGATAACCTCACATTTATCCATATTAAACAGCATCTACCATGCATCTGCCCAATCACTCAGCCTGTCCAAGTCACCCTGCATTCTCATAACATCCTCCTCACATTTCACACTGCCACCCAGTTTTGTGTCACCTGCAAATTTGCTAATGTTACTTTTAATTCCCTCATCTAAGTCATTAATAGACATTGTAAACAGCTGCGGTCCCAGCACTGAATCCTGCGGTACCCCACTAGTCACCGCCTGCCATTCCGAAAGGGACCCATTAATCGCTACTTTGTTTTCTGTCAGCCAGCCAATGTTTAATCCATGTCAGTACTCTGCCCCCAATACCATGTGCCCTAATTTTGCCCACTAATCTCTTATGTGGGACTTTATCAAAGGCTTTCTGAAAGTCCAGGTACACTACATCCACTGGCTCTCCCTTGTCCATTTTCATAGTTACATCTTCAAAAAATTCCAGAAGATTAGTCAAGCACGATTTCCCCTTCGTAAATCCATGCTGACTCGGACCAATCCTGTTACTACTATCCAGATGTGTCGTAATTTCATCTTTTATAACTGACTCCAGCATCATTCCCACCACCAACATCAGGCTAACCAGTCTATAATTCCCTGTTTTCTCTCTTCCTCCCTTCTTGAAGAGAGGGACAACACTAGCCAGCCTCCAATCCACAGGAACTGATCCTGAATCTATAGAACATTGGAAAATGATTACCAATGCGTCCACGATTTCTAAAGCCACCTCCTTAAGTACCCTGGGATGCAGACCATCAGGTCCCGGGGACTTATCAGCCTTCAGACCCAACAGCCTATCTAACACCATTTCCTGCCTAATATAAATTTCCTTCAATTCATCCATTACCCTAGGTCCTTTGGCCACTAATACATTTGGGAGATTGTTTGTGTCTTCCCTAGTGAAGACAGATCCAAAGTACCTGTCCAACTCGTCTGCCATTTCCTTGATCCCCATAATAAATTCACCCGCTTCTGTCTTCAAGGGCCCAATTTTGGTCCTAACTATTTTTTTCCCTTTTCACATACCTAAAGAAGCTTTTACTATCCTCCTTTATATTCTTGGCTAGTTTACCTTCATACCTCATTTTTTCTCCGCATATTGCCTTTTTAGTTACCTTCTGTTGCTCTTTAAAAGTTTGCCAATCCTCCGGCTTCCCACTCGTCTTTGCTATGTCATACTTCTCTTTTATTTTTATACTGTCCATTACTTCCCTTGTCAGCCATGGCCTCCCCCTACTCCCCTTAGGATCTTTCTTCCTCTTTGGAACGAACTGATCCTGCATCTTCCGCATTATTCCCAGAAACACTTGCCATTGCTGTTCCACTGTCATCCCTGCTAGGGTATTGTTCCATTGAACTTTTGCCAGCTCTCCCTCATAGCACCATAGTTCTCTTTGTTCAACTGTAATACTAACCCTTCCGAGTTTCCCTTCTCCCTCTCAAATTGTAGATCAAAACTTATCATGTTATGGTCACTACCTCCTAATGGCTCCTTTACCTCGAGGTCCCTGATCAAATCCGGTTCATTGCACAACACTAAATCTAGAATTGCGTTCTCTCTGGTAGGCTCCAGTACAAGCTGTTCTAAGAATCCATCTCGGAGGGACTCCACAAACTCCCTTTCTTGGGGTCCAGCACCAACCTGATTCCTCCAGTCTACCTGCATGTTGAAGTCCCCCATAACAACTGTAGCATTACCTTTGCGACATGCCAATTTTAACTCTTGATTCAACTTACACCCTACATCCAGACTACTGTTTGGGGGCCTGTAGATAACTCCCATTAGGGTCTTTCTACCCTTAGAATTTCTCAGTTCTATCCATACTGACTCTATGTCTCCTGATTCTATGTTCCCCCTTGCAGGGGACTGAATATCATTCCTCACCAACAGAGCCACCCCACCCCCTCTGCCCATCAGTCTGTCCTTTCAATAGGACGTATACCCTTGAAAACTGCTTATTAATGAAACAGCTGAAGATCATTGGCTCTTCAGTGGTTCCATCGTGGGATCCATAGACTCCTTTGTTAATGGTAGGGGTCCATGGCATAAAAAAGATTGGGAACTCCAGTTGGTCCTTGAGTACTGAGATACCCTACCTGAGAAGCTACATTGAGATGGCACCTGCGTACAATGCTACCAAGGTGGATGTCTTCTGGATAGACTATGAAACCATATATTTCACTTTTATGTCTTTTACATTTGTTTTTTGTCTGGATAGACTATGAAACCATATATTTCACTTTTATGTCTTTTACATTTGTTTTTTGTCTTGAACATGATTTCGAACTGTTGGAGCCTGTGATTTGTAGTTTAGAGATTGTTTGGGTGTTTCAGTACTCTGCTGTCTCTGAGAGGATTCTGGGAGACAGAGGCATTGTGGAGAAACCTCATAGTGAGATGGCTGCAGGATCAGGCATGAGCCAATATGCAACTCCATTCCACCGATTAAAGCGAAAAGGGTGAATATAGACTTTTTTTTATGTTCTGTATTTATTTTTAGTCTTATAGTTTTTTATATTCTGCATTTTTTCACCCAAGCTTTCTCATTATTTGTGTGGGGGAAGGGTATTTGGGAGTCAATATGCCTATTCTGTTTTTGTTCGTTTTTTTGTTTGGGGAGGGAGGGGAAAAAAAAAATCAGGGTTGATTATTGTGCTGGCATTCTTTCCTTTCTTGGTTTCATGGCTATCCGGAGAAGAAGAATTTCAAAGCTGTATACTTTGATAATAAATGAACCTTTGAACTTTTGATTTATCACTAATAACCACAGGGTATTGCTGTAATTGCTTGAGTGCTTTACCTTTTGTACCCATGGACACAATGTGAACACAACTGAGCAAAGTGAGCCAGTTTGAGCATGTTTCATTGGAGGAGTATCTGAGAAACAGTGATCATAATATCATTGTGGCTAGGGAAAAGCAAGAAAATAAAAAGGAGCAATGAATAATGAAGAATGGATATGAACGAGTTAGAATGGACCTGGCTCAGGTGGAATACACCTTCACACATATTCCCACCCAACCCTTCACCCCATACACACACTCCCTTCTCACTACTGCTGTTCATCGACTATCGCTCAGCATTTAATACCATCACTCCCACAATCCTGATTGAGAAGCTGTAGAACCTGGGCCTCTGTACCTCTCTCTGCAATTGGATTCTTGACTTCCAAACCAGAAGACCACAGTCTGTGTGGATTGGTGATAACGTATCCTCCTTGCTGACGATCAAGACTGGCACACCTCAGGGGTGTGTGCTTAGCTCACTGCTGTACTCTCTACATACACATGACAGTGTGGCTAGCCATAGCTCAAATACCATCTATAAATTTCATAGTCATACTTTTACTTTATTGATCCCAAGGGAAATTGGTTAAAATTAAATTTGCCAACGATACAACCATTGTTGGTAGAATCTCAGGTGGTGACAAGAGGGCGTACAGGAGTGAGATATGCCAACTAGTGGAGTGGTGCAGCAGCATCAACTTGGCACTCAACGTCAGTAAGACGAAAGAGCTGATTGTGGACTTCAGGAAGGTTAAGTCGAAGGAAAACATACCAATCGACAGAGGGATCAGAAGTGGAGAGAGTGAACAGCTTCTTCCCCTCTGCCATCCGATTCCTAAATGGACATTGAATCTTTGGACACTACCTCACTTTTAAAAAAAAAAAAATGCAGTATTTCTGTTTTTTGCACTTTAAAAAAAATCTATTCAATATATGTAATTGATTTCCTTATTTTTTATTTTATTTATTATTTTTTCTCTCTCTGCCATATTATGTATTGCATTGAACTGCTGCTGCTAAGTTAACAAATTTCACGTCACATTCCGGTGATGATAAACCTGATTCTGACACTACCACCATTGGGAAGTAGGTACAGAATCCTTGGGTCTCACACCATCAGGTTCAGCCTTTAATCATCAGACTCCTCAAGCAGCACAGATAATATCATTCGCCACAACACTGAAACGTTTCTACAAACTGCAGACTCACTTTCAAGGACTCTTTACAACTCATGTTCTCAGTATTATTTTTTACTTGCATGGTTTTTCTTCTTTTGCACATCGGTTGCTTGTCAGACTTTGTTTACATAGTCTTTCATAATGAAATTCGTATTTTTTATTTTTCTCCTGTAAATGCCTGAAGGAAAATTAATCACCGGGTAGTATATATGTATTTGATAATAAATTTAATTTGAATTTTGAGGAGGAGTGGGCTAGTGGTGCTGTGTGAAAGAACGTCCAAGCCCAGAGCTCCATGTAGAGTATGATGACAGGAAGTTTGAATAAAAAAAAAATAAATGTTGATCATCAGGTTCAAAATAAAATGGGGAATTTTTTAAAAGTGCAAATTAGAATTGTGAAAGGAAAAAGCAACAAAGAGTTTATGATAGTAGATGAGTGACCACCACAAAGGAGAAGACTTAGTTACTATGCTATTATCATAAATAAGAAGGGGACCATAAATTTGATATAATCATACAAAACCATAAGATATAGTAGCAGTATTAGGCCATTTGACACATCAAGTCTATTCCACCATTTCATCATGGCTGATCCAATTTTCCTCTCAGCTCCAATCTCCTGCCTTCTCCCCGTATCCCTTCATGCCCTGACCAATCAAGAATCTGTCAACCTTTGCCTTAAATATACATAAAGACTTGGTCTCAACATACAAAATGCAAAAGGAAAGTCAGTGAAGAGCAGAACAGGTTAAGAACTGCTTTGAGGACATTGCTGGCTTATTAAGTGACTTCTGTAAACATGTCTTCATTACGGAAGAGAATGGCACAATAATGGATCGACAAAATAATGAGATGGTACCAAAAAGACTCAGAGTGCTCGGAGTGGAAAAGACAAGGTCGACAAGGCAATCCAATCCTGGGCTGCTGAAAAACGTCATGGTAGAAACTGGGAAGATGCTGATATTAGATCTGTTAATTTTTCTGGAGTTTTGGAATAGTGCCAGAGGTCAGTGGGGTTTGAAAGGCACCATGCTGCTTAACGTGGACAAATCAAGTAGGTAACTGCATGCCACCTCACTTAACATCTGGCAGAGACGAGAATCTGGCACTAAGTGAAGGTCATTTGGAGAACGAGGATTAGAAACACTTTTGAGGACACAAATGGATTTGTTCACATAGAATGCACTTAACAAATCTGATGGAGTTTTAAAATTAAATAACCAAACCAATTGATGAAAGGAGTGCAGAAGCCATTTGATTAAGAGGTATGTAATAGACTTATTCGCAGAATGCAGTCCATCGGGTTAAACAAGGACAGCATCAATAATGCATCAGCTGAGGGATAGAACGCAGCACGGTGGGAAATGGATGTTCACTGGGCTGGGGAGAGGGATCCAACATTGACACCTGAGAGGGGTGCACCCCGACACAATCTGTGCCACATTCTTAGAAAAAGGAGTACAGGCAAGAGGAATTAAAATTCACAACTCTCGAGGGAGTACAGGAAAGGAGACTGAGATATTTATCCATATGAATCTCAGAAGCATACAACAAAAACTGGAGAGCACAAAAGGTCAGGCAGCACCTATGGAGGAAATGAACAGTTGGTGTTTCGGGCCTCAACTGTCATTAGTTCCTCTGGCTTTTTCAGTTGTTCTAGATTTCCAGCATTGGCAGTTTCTTGCCTCTACAAGACAGACAAGGTAAGATAGTTGTTTGAAAGCAAACAGACTCCTTCAGGTCAGGCAGCATCTATGGAAATGAATAAACAAACGGTCGACATGTCAGGCCAGGACCCTTCTTCAGCACTGGCTCTTGATGAATGGTCTCAGACCAAAACACCAAAGCTTCTCCAACCAAGTTCTCCCTCTGCACTGCCTGCAGTATGGGCTCAGCTCTCTGGAATGGTATGTGAACCAAACCTTTGGACGAAGAAGTGAGAGATTACTACCAGCAGCCAATATCATGTCTCAAAAGGTACCTTCACATCACTTACTATACATAAATCAGTCTATTCTTGTAGTCTATTCCATTCAAACTTATCTAGTTTGTGCTGAACTAACACAAAGTTTATCCTGTAGATAAATGTTCTCTAGATATTGTATCATGGCTGGTCAAGCTAATTTTATAAATGATATTAAGCAATCAGAGAAAACAAATGCCTTCCGAAAAGTCTGAGCTGGATCTCCACCCACACTGCCTCGAAGAAGTGAGTGTTCCAGCAAACTGTTCCTCTCAATCATTGTAATCATGATATGCTACAATAGATGAGAAATAGGAGATACAATTATTGCAGATTTTCAAAATGACACATTGCACAGCTTTCTGAAGATAAATACATCTGCAAGCAAGCATAAAATGTTTGTTAATTAATGCTTTCAACACTTACTTTACTGAATATTCTGGAACAGCATATCAGTCATCTTCTGCAGAATGTCTTTTTAAAGGATTTTTATAGGCACACGTTTACTGTTAGCCACAAATACATTATGACAAATGAGTAGAGTTGGAGGAAAATGGACTTCATACCACAATATAGTTCCCAGAGTGGCGAGATGGAAAGCCAGGGAGATAAGCAGGCAGAGGTCGAAGCAAAGAGTAGAGCTGTATTAAACAGAGAATCCATACAAGGGTGAAATGTAGGGAGGGAATAGCTAGGCAGGAGGAGACACCAGTTGGGTCAAATGGGCTGTTATTACAGAAGTTCAAATAATTTTACATAGTGCATCCAGGAGTCTGTTGGCTACGTGAAACAGTCGAAACCAATTAGTACACTTTCAGATGTGGTCACTGAGATCACACAAAAAGATAGGAGCCAACAAGAGCATAACAAATCCAGTAAAGCTAATGAGGGCACCATTCATAGAATTCACCCTACAGTTTCAGAGGGAGAAGATAAAGTCAGATATATCAGCATTACAATGAAGTAAAGAGAATTACTGAGACATGAGAGAGGAGCTGGCCAAAGTTGATTGGAAGAGGATGACAGGAGAACATGACAGCGTGATGGCAGAACAACAATGGCTGGAGCTTCAGGGAACAATTTGGAATGTTACATCCCAAAGTTGAGGAAGTATTCCAAAGGGGGAATAAGACAAGGGAAATGGCTGATAAGTTAAACACAGCATAAAAGAAAGAGGGGATATATAATAGAGTAAAAATTAGTGGGAAGTTAGAGGATTGGGAAGCTTTTAAAAACCAGCAGAACAGAAGACAACTAAAAACTTGAGAGAAACGATGAAATCCAAAAGGTAAAGAGGATATGAACTGTTCTTTTTCAGAAAGATAAAGAGTAAAACAGAAGCAAAGGTTGTTATTGGACTGCTGGAAAATGACACTGGAGAGGTAGTAAAGGGAACCAAAGAAATGGTGGAGGAACTGATTGAGTATTGAGAGTCAGTCTTCACTGTGGAAGACACAAGCAGAATGCCAGAAATGCAAGAGTGTCAGGGGCACAAGTGAGTGCCATTGTTATTACCAAGGAGAAGGTGTTTGTGAGGCTGAAAGGTCTGAAGGTAGATACGTCACCTGGATCAGATGCTGACAACACCCCAGAGTTCTGACAGAGCTGGCTGAAGAGATTGTGGAGGCATCAGTAATGATTTTTCAAAAATCACTAGATTCTGGATTTGTTCTGGAGGACTGAAAAATTGCAAATGTCACTCCCCTCTTCAAGAAAGGCAGGAGGCAGATATAAAGGAAATAATAAACCAGTTAGCCTGACCTCTGTGGTTGGGAGTCCATTTTAAGGATGAAGTTACAGGGTACAAAGAGGCACATGACAAAATAGGTTAAAATCAGGGGAAAGTGAGGAAATCACTGACAGAATAGACAACGCAGTGTCAGTGAATGTTGCTTAAACCATAAGACCATAAGATATAGGAGCAGAGTAGGCCATTCAGCCCATTGAATCTGCTCTGCCATTCAATCATGGGCTGATCCAATTCTTCTAGTCATCCCCACTCCCCTGCCTTCTCCTCATACCCTTTGATAGCCTGGCTAATCAAGAACCTATCTATCTCTGCCTTAAATACACCCAGTGACTTGGCCTCCACAGCCACTCATGGCAACAAATTCCACAGATTTACTACCCTCCGACTAAAATAATTTCTCTGCATCTCAGTTCTAAAAGGACGTCCTTCAATCCTGAAGTCATGCCCTCTTGTTCTAGAATCCCCTACCATGGGAAATAACTTTGCCATATCTAATCTGTTCAGGCCTTTTAACATTCAGAATGTTTCTATGAGATCCCCCCTCATTCTCCTGAACTCCAGGGAATACAGCCCAAGAGCTGCCAGATGTCCCTCATACGATAACCCTTTCATTCCTGGAATCATTCTTGTGAATCTTCTCTGAATCCTCTCCAATATCAGTATATCCTTTCTAAAATAAGGCACATCCCTACTCTTAAATTCTATACCTCCAGAAATGAATGCCAACCTTTCCTTCGCCTTCTTCACAACTGACTCAACCTGGAGGTTAATCTTTAAAGTATCTTGCACAAGGACTCCCAAGTTCCTTTGCATCTCTGCATTTTGAATTCTCTCCCCATCTAAATAATAGTCTGCCCATTTATTTCTTCCATCAGAGTGCATGATCATACACTTTCCAACATTGTATTTCATTTGCCACTTCTTTGCCCATTCCCTTAAACTATCTATGTCTCTCTGCAGGTTCTATGTTTCCTCAGCACTACCCACCTATCTTTGTATCATTGGCAAATTTAGACACAAATCCATTAATATAGTTCAAATCATTGACATTCATCATAAAAATCATCGGTCCCAACACTGACCCCTGTGGAACTCCAGTGGTAACCGGCAGCCAGCCAGAATAGGATCCCTTTATTTCCACTTTCTGTTTTCTGCCGATCAGCCAATGCTCCACCCACGATAGTAACGTCCCTGTAATTTCTTGGGCTTTTGTCTTGCTAAGCAGCCTCATGTGCGGCACCTTGTCAAAGGCCTTCTGAAAATCCAAATACACCACGTCTACTGCATCTCCTTTGTCTACCCTGCTTGTAATTTCCTCAAAGAATTACAGTAAGTTTGTCAGGTAGGATTTTCCTTTCGGGAAACCATGCTGGCTTTGTCTTATCTTGTCATGTGCCTCCAGGTACTCTGCAATTTCATCACTAACAATCAATTCCAATAACTTCCCAACCACTGATGTCAGGCTAACAGGTCTATAGTTTCCTTTCTGCTGCCTCCCACCAGTCTTAAATAGTGGAGCAACATGTGCAATTTTCCAGCCATCCGGTACAATGCCAGGATCTATTGATTCTTGAAAGATCATCGCTAATGCCTCTGCAATCTCTCCAGCTACTTCATTCAGAACCCGAGGGTGCACTCTATCAAGTTCAGAAGATTTATCCACCCTCAGACCATTTATGTGGATTTTTTGAAGGCCTTTGGCAAGGTGCCGCACAGAGAGTTGCTTGACAAGATAAGAGCCCATGGTATTACAGGGAAGATACTTGCATCGATAGAAGATTGGTTGACTGCAGGAGGCAAACAGTCGGAATAAAGGCTATTCCAGTTAGCTGCTGGTGACTGCGATGTTCTTCAGGGGTCAGTAATGGGACCGTCTCTTTTTACGTTGTATGTTAATGATATCGATGATGGATTTGATGGCTTTGTGGCCAAGTTTGAAGATGATACAAAGATAGGTAAGGGGTAGGATTGTGTTGAGGAAGCAGGGAGTCTAAAACAAACCAGGGCAGATTAGGAGAATGGGCAGAGCAGTGGCAGATGGAATATAGTGCAGGGAAGTATATGGTAGAAGGAATAAAAACAGACTGTCTTCTAAAATGGGAGAAACTACAAAAATCTGAGGTACAAAGGGACTTAGGAGTCCTTGTGCAGAATTCCCTAAGGGCCAACTTGCAGGTTGATTTGGAGGTGAGGAAGGCAAATGCAATATTAGCATTCGTTTCGAGAGGACTAGAGTATAAAAGCAAGGATATGATGCTGAGGCTCTACAAGTACTGTACTTTTGGAGTACTGTGAACAGTTTGGGATCCTTATTTAAGGAAAGATGTGCTGGCATTAGAGAGGTTCCAGAGGAGGTTCACAGAATAATTCTGGGTATGCACGGGTTAAAGTTCGAGGAGGCTTTGTTGGCTCTAGGCTTGTATTTGTTCGAGTTCAGAAGAATGAGTGGGGGAGGGGGGAGAAATCATATTTAAACCTCTCAAATATTGACAGGCCAAGGATGTGGAGAGGATTTTTCCTATAGTGGGGAAGGCTAGGACAAGAGGACACATCCACAGAATAGAGGGATATCCATTTATAACAGAGTTGAGGAGGAATTTATTTAGCCAGTGGGCAGTGAATCTGCGGAATTCATTGCCACCTACAGCTGTAGACGTCAAATCATTGAACATATTTAAAGAAAAGTTTGATAGATTTTTGGTTAGTCAGGGCATCAAAGGTTACAGGGAGAAAGCTGAAGAATAGGGTTGAAAGGATTGATAAATCAGCCATAATGGAATGGCACAGCAGACTCAATAGGCCAAGTGGCCGAATTCTGCTCCTATGACCTACTTAATAGTCAATTCATGGAAGACAGAATAGTCCTTAAACAGGCCCTTTGCTCATGATATGCTGACTATGATGCCATTTTAAACTAATCCCATCTGTCTGCACGTGGTCTCTACCCTCCACCCACTCTGATCATGAACCTGTCTAAATGCCACTCAGACATTGTTATTGTACCAGCTTTCACCACCTCTTCTGGCAGTCCATCCAAGTTCCCACCAGTCTGCGCCAAAGTACATTTTCCAGAGAAAAAAAAAAATCCAAATTTGTCCAGCCTTTCCTTGTAGCTAATACTACATTATCGAGTTTATATCCTGGTGAAACCCTTCTGCACCTCTCCAAAGCCTTCACATCCTTCCTGCAATGGGATGGTCATAACCGTACACATACGCCAAACGTGACGTAATTGAACCTTTATATAGCAACATGACTTTCCAATTTGTCCAAACAATGCACTGACCACTGTCTTGATTGTACTATGCTCCTTTCCCCTGGGTGAAGGCCAATGCGCAGTTTTCATTTTGCGCCTTGCCCACTTCCTTCCCTTCTCCTTAAGTGAATAGGCTAGTCCTGGACTTATTTCCTGGCATAATTTACATATTACTATTTAATTATTTATGGTTTTATTACTATTTAATTATTTATGGTGCAACTGTAACAAAAACCAATTTCCCCCAGGATCAATAAAGTATGACTATGACTAAGTGGTCCTACCCTTGCCCTATTACCCTTTTGTTTTTAATGTATGTATGAAATACCTTGAGATTCCCCTTAATCCTACTGGCCAAGGATATTTCCTGCACTAGTCTAGGTCCGAGGTTCATCTACCTTACTCATAATACCCCTCACATTGAAATAAACACTCTTCAACCCATCATTTCATTCATGGCTCTGCCTGTCCTTTCTTCTAACCTCATCTGACCTCACCTCCACTTTCCCCTCAGTCCCCCCACTTCCTGAGCTACTGCTCTGGTTCCCTACCCACTTTAGCTCTTCAACTCAGGCCCATTATCCACAGGTTTTTTTTTTAATTTTCACTTCAAGCGAAAATGCAAGTACCAAAAGTGGTTAGGAGGGCAAATCACATTTGCTCTTTCACCAGGAAGTTTCAATACAACACTAATACCGATTCTACAACCACTCTGGGGAGATCACACCTTGGGAGAGGTGGAACTTGTTGTCCAGTAAAGGAAGAATATGATAGTATCAGACAAGATACAAAACAGCTTCACAAGATTAATTCCTGAGACAGGGGGCTTCTTCCATGAGAAACAGTAAGAGTGACCTATACTCAGTGGAGCTTGGAAAACAAAAGATGGTCTCAAGAGGAAAAGACCAGGTAGGTGGCAAAACATTGTCTCCTTGGGTGAATAGTTTAGTACTGGGATTCACAGTATTTCCACCTCTCTTGGAGAGTTGTAAAACTGGCATTCTCTACCCTCTGAATTTTGAAGAGCAAGATCAATTGATCTTGGATTAGAGGACAAAAATTTTGGGGATGAGGCAGAAAGGTTTTTACTGACTAGAAGAGAAAGCTCAAGGGAAAATGGCCTTCATTTATTCTGGCAGCAGTCTCATTTATACACCCAGATAAATCTTAATTTTAAAATTTATGCTGTTTGAGGGAGAATTAATGGGGAGAATTTTAACCTCCTTCAAAACAGTGGCTGCAAGAGGTTTCTGGGTTGCAGGTTAACATCACAACCAGAAAACAGCATTTGAAGTCTATGGTCTTCCTCAGTACTTTTTAATTAGAATGAACTTTCTTAGTGTTGTAAAGGCACAGGAGCTGAAGCTGAACACATAGCAGCCTGAGTGAGTCAACAGTAAGATCCACTGACCAACAGCTTCCCCTACTTCTTTCTCTCACTCTCCTTTTTCTCCCTCTGTCCCTCTGAATATACCTCTTGCCCATCCTCTGGGTCCCCCCCCATCCTTGTCTTTCTTCCTGGACCTCCTGTCCCATTATCCTCTCGTATCCCCTTTTGCCTATCACCTGTCCAGCTCTTGGCTCTATCCCTCCCCCTCCTGTCTTCTCCTATCATTCTGGATCTCCCCCTCCCCCTCTCAAATCCCTTACTCACTCTTCCTTCAGTTAATCCTGACGAAGGGTCTCGGCCTGAAACGTCGACTGTATCTCTTCCTACAGATGCTGCCTGGCCTGCTGCGTTCACCAGCAACTTTGATGTGTGTAGCTTCCCCTAATATCTATATCATCTATATTATGTCTACAGTAAGACAAGTTACACATTAAGTTACTTGTCAAGTGGTTTAATAAATTGAGAATACGAGAGGTCTCCTGGCTTATTTTACACCAGGCAATCGTACTTCTGTAGCAAACTATGTGTTGTCTCTCCCTTAAGAAGCAATGATCCTTTTCTTGAACCAAACCTTTCATCTCTCCTGAACAGTAGAACAAACTATTTCAGCTGCTTTAATGCACCCCTTTAGCATCAAAATGGGTTGCTTCATTCTTGTTTTATACCAATATTCTCATGTCAATGATGTCACTTCCTTGCACAAAAGCTGAGCAAAGCTGACGAATCACAGGCTTGTTGTAGCTGGATTCCTCATTTATTTAACCAACAGACTGTACCTCAGTAGAACTGGAACAAATATATTCAAACCAAATCTTTGCCCAGAACATTGCTGTGTGTGTGCAGAATTCTCAAACAGCCTACTGCAGTGGCAGCATACTTATTCCAGCTCTGCATTAAACAGGCTAATGACTGTGAATGTGGGAGCTTCAATATTACTTAACAATTAATAGCCGTCAAGCACTAGACTATTCAAGTACTTATTAGGTCTGAATAATATTAATCATCACGTTGTTTCGACAATGCAGAAAAATACTGGGTCTTTTTTGGTTTAGATTAGGAAGAATGTTCACAGAGATTTGCATCTTGGAAATGTGTTCTGTTTGTATTGACCTCCCTCAGCAACTAAATAACCTGGAGAGAGTTGATGGAATAAATGGGGAAAGTGGGATTGTTGGAAACGTAATGACACTTCGCTCCATCTATTGTAGGTTCTTAAGCTGCTGGCCCTAGTGGTTCTGGAAATTTGATGCACTGGCAGTAGATGGATGTTGCAAATGGGGTGCACCGCCTCCAACTCCAAGTGGCAAGAGGATATGGGCTTACCGCCATCAATCTTCAGAGGTGGATTTCTAGACTCCAGAGACCAGTGCTTCTTTCCGAAAAAATAGAGTTCAGGTCAGCCTGGACCACTCTTGTCCACATCAACAAAAGAGCAGATACCTGGGAATAAGTCACCAGTTTATCAGAAGGTTCAGGATTGTGCTTTAAAGGAACCAGAGAAAGAACACACCACTGGTTAAAAGGAGGGCAAAGGGGCAAAGAAAGTGTTGTTGTTCAGCAGGGGTGAAGTAATGAGTTCTGCATTCATCAAGGTTATAATTGTCAAAGGAGGGTTGCCCTTTCTCATGTCCCGTTCTACCAAGCAGCCCCACGTTATTACCACCAACTGCAGAATGAAGCATCATAGGTGAGTTTGACCTGAGAGGAACCTTGTGATTCAATGGAATTTGGTTTAAATGGTAGCCAGAGTATTTTCTCAAGGATCCACTGCGCAAAGTCAACACTTATTCAAACAACGAATCCCCAGAATCTATAGACAGAGTGGTTGCAAGCGGAGGAGATATTAGGTGAAATATTAGGAATTATCATGGAGTTCTCCTTCATCACGACTGGCCTGAAATTCAACCAGACCAGCCACGTAAATACAGTGCAGACCAAACTAGTGAAACCTGTTGGCACAAAATAATCTGCAGATGCTGGGGTCAAAGCAACACTCACAACACGCTGGAGGAACTCAGCAGGTCGGGCAGCACCCGTGGAAAAGATCGATCGACGTTTTGGGCCGGAACTCTTCGTCAGGACTGTAGGGGGAAGGGGCAGAGGCCCTATAAAGAAGGTGGGGGGAGGGTGGGAAGGAGAAGGCTGGTAGGTTCCAGGTGAAAAACCAGTAAGGGGAAAGATAAAGGGGTGGGGGAAGGGAGGCAGGGAGGTGAGAGGCAGGAAAGGTGAAGAAAGAATAGGGGAAAACACCATGGGTAGTAGGAGGAGGCGGAACCAAGAGGGAGGTGGTAGGCAGTTGGGGGAAGGGGCAGAGTGACATAAGGATAGATTTTGTCCTCTATCCTTATGTTAGTCCTGACGAAGGGTTCCGGCCCGAAACGTCGATCAACCTTTTCCACGGATGCTGCCCGACCTGCTGAGTTCCTCCAGCGTGTTGAAACCTGTTGGCAGCTGATGGAGTAACATCGTTTTAGATTGCTCCTACCCTATTTACTTTATTGACTCCTACCTTTTTTTTTGGAAACCTTAACACTTTAATACTGCTAGGAAAAGAACAAAAGCTTCTGCAAAAGAAAGGGAAGCAGAAGATGAATTCCCAGTCACTTTGGATTCAATCAGTGACTTCCTTATAATGCAAAAATTGGAGTTTTCTGAGGAGTTTCAATGAATTAATGGGAAATTGGATACAATCCAACAAACTTTAACTGAGCATGAGAACCGAATTCAGGAAAATACTGCAAAGCTGGTGGCACTTGAAGAGGATGTTGAAGATACAATTAAGCTCTGCAAAGAGTTATCCTATTCCAATGAAAAAATGATGAAAAGGGTTATCAATCTAGATAATAGAAACAGGAGAAGTAACTTGTGAATCCTGGGTCTTGAAGTATCAAATGAAGGCACTGACCTACGAAGTTATTTACAAACTTTCTGAAGCAGCTATTCCCTGTTTTATTCGCTTCTGAGCCAAAGCTTGATTGAGCATATCGCTCGCCGACTTCGAAGCCATTGTCGTCGGCAGCAAGACCTAGATCGGTCATTCTAAGTTGTCATGAATTTCATATTAAGGACCTTTTAATTTGCCATACCTGTCGACAAGGAATGATCGGTTTCCATGGTTACAAGGTCAGATTTGTGGAAGACTATTTGCCTGAAGTAATGGCTAATCATATGAAATATAAAGAAGTTATGTCGGAACTTTACAATAAAAGATTTAAACCATCTCTTCGATTTCCCGCCCGTCTGAGTATAGTTTTGAAGAACGGATTGCAAAAAAGAAGAAAGTCGGTTGAAGATGCAAAAGGTTTCTGAAGGCTGAAGTCTACAACTGTTATATTTCTTATTTGATCATTTTTTTCTTCTGTTTATATGAATTTGAAATAAGGTTTCAATAAGCTTACGTTTTGCCTGTTTATATATTGTTTTTTGGTTTTTTTGATACTTTTTTTATTATATCCCATTTTGAGGCTTTATTTTAATATATCTTTCTTTGAATTTATTTAAATTCATCCTTTTATATTTTCAAATACTGAGTTATTTTTCTTTTTATATTGTGTCTTGGTAGGGACATAATTGACCTTGAAGGGTCGGAGTTTCTGTCAACAGGATTTTTTGGGGAGGGAACCTTTTAGTTGTTAGCTCGCTGACTGTCTATTGGTCATCCTTCTGGCTTTGGGTAGGTGAGGGGGTAGGACCCCATTTCTCTCTGGGAGCTGTGTTGGGTTGATTATATGATTGTCTATTTGACTACCATACCTTATGGTTTGCTTTCTAGTTTTAATAACTTATGGCCAGATCTTTTAATTACATGATGATTGGTATTTAAAATGGCTCGAAATATTAACTTTAGTTTGAATGTGAAAGGGCTGAATCACCCCATTAAATGGAACAAACTGTTTGCTTATATTAAAAAATTAAAAGCACCCATTGTTTTCTTACTAGAAATGCACATACGCAGCTGTGATAGCTTACGTTTTTTTTACTCTGTGGAAGGATATGCATTCCATTCTTTGTTTAATGCAAAATCACGTGGAGTTTCAATTTTTGTAGATAATAGTTTCCTTTGTTCAGCATAAAGTTGTTTCAGATCCTAATGGTCGATTTGTTATTGTCAGGGAGTTTAGACAGTAAATTGATCGTTTTTGCTAATGTATATGCCCCCAACATAGACAATCCAGGATTTTTTGAACATCTATTTTTGCTTTTGCTGGATTTGTGTACTTACTCTCTTGTGATGGGAGGAGATTTTAACTGCTGGTTAGATCCAGTATCAGATCACTCGTCTGTCAAACCAGCCACACCTAATAAATCAGATTTGTTTATCCAATCCTTTCTAACTAAATGTGGTATAGTTGATACTTGGCGTTTTCTTCATCCGACAGACAGGGAGTATTCTTTTTTCTCTCATGTCCATCATTCTTATACCAGGATTGATGATTTTTTTTTAATTGACAGTCAAATGATTCCATTGGTTTGATTGATCGAATATAAAGAGATTGCTATTTCTGACCACTCTCCTGTACTTCTATCTTTAAATCTTCCTGGTCCTATCCCTGAGTAGATTTTGGCGATTTAATTTAACTGTTATCCAATGAGGACTTTTTAAAATTTATGGAGAATCAAATTATGTTTTTTTGAAGAAAATACGTTGGAAGAGACGTCTAGTCTTATTATATGGGATAGTTTTAAAGCATATATCCAGGGTCAAATTATTTCTTATACTGCAAACATAATTTAAAAAGTTAAAGAGAGAAACGAACTAGTTAATCAGTTAAAACAACTGGACCATAAATATGCTTCGGTACCCAATCCTGAAACATTTGAGAGGTATTGAAACCAAAACTAAATATGATCTTTTTTTAATGTATCCAATTGAAAGCCAGCTTTTAAAAAGATAGAAGTCAATATTATATTCACTGAGATAAAACTGGTAAGCTACTGGCTAATCAATTGAAGCCATTTATAGCCAAGTGGCAAATTAAAGAAATACGTAAAATTAATGGGGACATGGCAACTGATCACTTTGAAATTAATGACACTTTCAAGGAATTCTATTCCAACTTGTATAGTTCTGACTCTGTTAATGATAATATTGCAATGAATAATTTTTAGATCAATTAAATATTCCTAATCTTTCGATAGATGATCGTAGGCAATTGAATCAACCTATTTCCCAGGAGGAAATTGCTCAGGCTATTCAAGAATTGCATTCTGGGAAATCCCCAGGACCCAATGGATTCTCTGGAGAGTCTGGAGACCTATCTCTTAACTCAATTTAGATACTAAAATTTTATCTAATGTGTTGGCTTACAGACTTGAAAATATTATATCTCATAGTATCGGATGATCGGACAGGATTTATTAAAAATCGATATTCCCATTTTAATATACGGCATTTGTTAAATGTTATGTATTTTCCATCTAAGGAAATATCAGAATGTGTGATATCTTTGGATGCAGAGAAGGCCTTTGACAGAGTTGAATGGAATTATCTTTTTACATCCTTAGAAAAATTTCATTTTGGACCTAATTTTATTCATAGGATTAAGATACTTTATTTATTTCCCTCTGCTCAGGTTCTTACCAATCTTCAGAATTCTAAACCCTTTAAACTCCAACGTGGAACTAGACAAGGTTGTCCTTCGAGCCCTCTGCTTTTTGATTTGGCCTTAGAACCCTTGGCAATTGCTTTTTGAGAGTCTGAAGAGATTACTGGTATTTTAAGGAGAGGTACTATTCATAAAGTGTCACTCCACGCTGATGACTTATTGCTTTTTATATCTAATGTTACAACTCTTTACCATTTGTGTTCTGTTTACTAATTTTAGTCAGTTCTCAGGATACAAATTAAATTTACAGAAGAGTGAACTGTTTCCGTTAAACAATTTAATACCAACTGATATTAACCTTCCTTTTAAAATTTTAAGAAAATAATTTACGTATTTAGGAGTAACAATTACTAATTATAAAGATTTAAGGAAAATTTTTTAACTTTAATGAATTATGTTTAAAAAGCACTTTCTAATTGGTTGCCTCTCTCTATCATTGATTGGCTGAATTAATTCTATTAAAATGAATATCTTACCTAAATTTATATACCTTTTTCAAGCTGTGCCTGTTTTCATTCCTAAATCTTCTTTTGACTCTTTGAATTCAATTCTTTCTTCCTATATATGGAAGTATAAAAAAACCTCAAATAAATAAAGCTCACCTTCAAAAATCCAAACAGAATAGAGGCTTTGCCTTACCCAATTTTAGGTTATATTATTGGGCAGTTAATACACAAAATATTATGTTCTGGATATATTACATTAACCATGAGAATTGTCCTATATGGGTCTCTTTGGAAGGCAACTCTAATGAAATTTTCCATTATTTCTTTACTTGGATCCTTGCTTCCTTTATCTTTAACTAAACTGACAATGTGGTGGTCAAACATACTTTTTGGGGATTTGGTTACAGTTTAGAAAACATTTTGGTTCATTGAGATTCTCTCTCGAGTCCCATCTTTTCTAATTTTTTTTTTAAAAAAACATCTATAATTGACTTATCTTTTAAAGAATGGGATAGATTGGGTATTAAACGATTTCAGGATTTGTTTGATGGAGGGAATCTCTCTTCTTTTGTGCAACTTTCAACGAAATTTAACCTTTCTAATACCCACTTTTTTCGATACTTACAGATTAGAGATTTTTTAAGATCTCAATTACATACATTTCCTACAAGTCCAGATAAGAATATAATAGATATAATTTTTAATCTGAAACCCTTTGACAACAGTTCAATATCTTACAATTACGGCTTGCTGTTGGGTCTGACAAAGGCCTCTTCAGATAAAATTAAAGGAGACTGGGAAAAGGATTTACAGATTTTCATTTCGGAAGAGAGCTGGAAGATTATTTTAAAATTGATTAATTCTTCATTATGTGCTCGTCATTCGTTATTACAATTCAAAGTGGTACATAGAGTTCATATGACTAAAGACAAGCTCTCTCGTTTCTATGCAGATATTTCCTCTTACTGTGATAGATGTACTAATGGAGTGGCCACACTAATTAATATGTTTTGGACATGTCTGAGCCTTGAAAAATTCTGGAAAGATGTATTTCAAACTTTTTCTGTACTTTTCAATGCTAGTTTTAAGCCCAATCCCTTGACTGCCATGTTTGGCATTGTTGAGGACAGTGCTACAAAATTGAAGCCATCTAATTTGTGGATATTGGCCTTTATGTCTCTTATGGCCAGGAGGGTGATCTTGCTCAAGTGGAAGGAGCCTGCCCCGCCCACTCATGTTCAATGGCTATCTGACGTTATGTTGTGTCTTGATCTAGAGAAGATTTGTTGTTCGATTTCTCATTCTAAACATGATTTTCTAATATTATGGGGACCCTTGAGTTATTTTCATAACCTTTGAACTGTTATTAATGTATGGATCTGAGCTATTATATTATAATAATATGGCAAGGTATTTTTTTTCCTCTTTTTTTTAAACCAACCAGCTCATTTTGGTAGTGAGGTAGACTTTTATTAAATAAAATAAAATAATTTGATTTTATTTCATAATTCAATCTTTTTTCTACATAATTGATTTGGAATATGGGATACTGTGATCATATTACTGTGAATTAAATGTCATGTAATTCATATTACTTACTTGTATCCTTATGAATTTTGTATTTGTATTCATGCAATTTATATATTAATAAAAATATTGAAACCAAACTAGTGAAACTCAACCAGACCAGCTATGAAAATGTAATGAAAACAAAAGGAGGTTTTGTTATAGCCTTTGGAGGCTGTTGATACTAAAAGTACCAATGGGATCCCCCACCTCAAAAGGTAAAATCTAAGTAATTTCAAAATGTGTGTTTTCATCTCAATCTTCATAGTTTTATGGTTGTTATGAGCCTCAGTGAACAAACAATTTCGCACAAGATTCCCTGATCATTCCTGATATAAAATAATCAAAGTATTTAACAGCAGGGTACTAAAACTAGGCTTCATTTGAAACTTGAGTCAATATTTGATTAAACAATTATTATAGCCATGGAATTATAGAGTGGCATTGGCATCATTTATTGTAAAATACAAGATAAACCCGAATCATTTCTGGATCTTCAACCATCGCAATGTGGATGGATGACACACTGGGAAAAGGGAAAGAAAGAAATAGAGGAACCCAAACCCAAACCCCCTCCCATTGCACAACTCTGCATACACCATCCACCCTTAACACAATTTTAACCCAGCAACATAAAAGTAGTTTTATGATGAAGACGATATTATTTTATCATCAGGTTTGGCTATACTATTTAGAGACTAAGGTAGTTGAAGAGATCATTGGGAATTTTAACTTCATGGGCAGTCCACAGTTTAAATCAGCTTAAACCACTCTTCTGGAGAGTGAATACATGGAAAGGTTAGGCCCTGATGGTATCCCTGGCCATGTCCTGAGATCCTGTGCAGGTTAGTTGGTGGGGGTATTTATACAGACATTTTTAACCTCTCCCAGATTTATTCTGTGGTTCCCACCTGCTTTAAGAAGACCACTATCATGTTGATATCTAAGTTAAACAAGATAATGTGCCTTAACAGTAATTGCCCAGTGGCACTGATGTCTGCCATCATGAAACTCTTTGAGAGGCTGGTCATGGCACACATGATTCAGCCTTCCAGACAAGCTCAAATCACTGCAGTTCACCCACCACTGAACAACTCCACAGTGGACACAATGTCTCTAGCCCTACACTCATCTCGGGAGCATAGGGACAGTAAAGACACCCGGTCATATTATTGTTTATTGACTTCATATTCACCTTCAATACTACAATTCCAAGCAAACACATCACCAAACTCCAGACCCTGGGAGTCAATGCCTCCCTCTGAAACTGGATCCTTGACTTCCTGACCAGCATACCTCAATCAGTAAGGATAGACAGAAACACCTCCACCAGAATCATTCTAAACCATGGGGCTCAACAAGGTTACTTCCCCAGGCCCCTACCCTACTCTCTGTACGTTCATGACTACACGGTCAGAATCTGCTCCAATTCCATCTACACATTTGCAGATGTTACCACTTTAGAGGGCTGTATTTCAAATAATGAAGAGTCAAGTACAGGAAGGACATAGAAAGTTTTGTGACATGGTGTCATGACAACAACCTTTCCCTCAATAGGCATCCGTTAATCTCATGAGACCATGGATTTGTGCCTTGGAAGGTTTCCAGGGTGCAGGCCTAGGCAAGGTTGTATGGAAGACCGGCAGTTGCCCATGCTGCAAGTCTCCCCTCTCCACGCCCCCGATATTGTCCAAGGGAAGGGCATTAGGACCCATACAGCTTGGCACCGGTGTCGTCGCAGAGCAATGTGTGGTTAAGTGCCTTGCTCAAGGACACAACATGCTGCCTCAGCCACGGCTCGAACTAGCAACCTTCAAATCACTAGACGAATGCCTTAACCACTTGGCCACGCGCCAACACATTGTCAACAAAGTAAAAGAGCTGGCCATTGACTTCAGGAAGGGAATGGTGCACATGCTCCTGCTTACATCGACAGTCTTGATGTTGCGAGAGTTGAGAGTTTAAGTTCCTACTAGTGAACATCTCCTGTACCCTGTACTGCTCCAACCATGACATTAGCATGGCCAATAAAGCTCAGCAACACCTTCATCTCCTCAGAGGGCTAAAGAAATTTGACATGTCTCCATTGACACACGCCAATTTTTATCAATGCACCATGGAAAGCATCCTATCCAGATGCATCATGGTTTAATAGGGCAACTGTTCTGTATCTGTACATGACCAAAAGAAAATGCAGACAGTTGTGAACAGAGCTGAACGTATTACAAAAACCAGTGTCCTCTCCATGGACTCTGTCTACACTTCTTGCTAGCTCAGTATAACAGCCAGTATATTTAAAGACATCCCCCCCCCCCCCCACCACCACCACCTGTACATTGTATCTTCTCTCATTCTCCATCAGGCAGGAGATACAAAAGCCTGAAAGCGTATACCACTAAGCTCAAGGGCAGCCGATATAAGACTATTCTCTCATTAGACGATTGAACAGTCCCCAGCATAAGATAAGGTGGACAATTCACCTCATAATCTACCTCAAGAGCCTGCGCCTTGCTTTTATGTGACTGCACCTTCTCTGTAGCTGTATATTAGACTCTGTATATTAGAGTCATAGAAATGTATAGTACAGATACTGGCATAGGATAGATACGTCCCACAGAAGTAGTTCTCAAATGGCAGGGGTAGGCAACTGTGATTGATAAGGGAAGCCAAGAAAAGGGCATATTAGGTAGCAAAAGTGAGTAGGGATGGATGATTGGGAAGCTTTTAAAATCCAACAAAAGGCAAATAAAAAAGATGAAAAATTAGTGTAAACTAGCCAATAATATAAAACAGGATATTAAAAGTTTTCTCAGTTATATAAAGAGTAAAAGGCAAGTGATAGTTGATATTGGACCACTGGAAAATGATGCTAATGAGGTAGTAATGGAGGACAAAATGGCGGGTGAACTTAATGGGTACTTTGCATCTGTCTTTACTGTGGAAGACACTAGCAGTGTACCAGAGGTCCGTGAGTGTCAGGGACCGAGAATGAGTGCCATTGCTAGTACAAGGAAAAAGTGTTAGGCAAACTCCAACGTCTTAAGGTCAATAATTCACCAAGACCAGATGGACTACATCCCAGAGTCCTGAGAGAGGTTGCTGAAGAGATGACAGATGCATTGGTTATGACCTTTCAAGAATCACTTAATTCTGGCATGGTCCTGGAGGACTGGAAGATTGCAAAATGTCTCTCCACTCTATAAGAAAGGAAGAAGGCAAAAGAAAAGTAATTATGGGCCAGTTAGCTTAACCTCGGTGGTTGGGAAAGTGTTGGATCTATTACTAAGGATGAGGTTTCAGGGGACTAATGATAAATCAAAACTTCAAAAGCTTTTTGTATGAAGCATGGCTCCAGGTTGTACACCTAATGGGTCCCCCCCCCCCACTTTTTCTGCTTAGTAGGCGTTTTTTATTATCACCAAAATTTTTCAATCCTTAAAATAATGTTTTTTTCCCTTGAGACATTGTAAGTGTTGTTTACTTCGATGTACTCGTGTTATTTTTGAATAATATAATAATAAATAAAAAGATTTGAAAGATAAAATAAGTCAAACTCAGTCTGATTTCTGTAAAGGGAAATGCCTTGTCTAGCGGAGTCATCGGGGTGCTGTCATGTCAAGCTTTGCACCAGTCTGTTCCATCTGTCGTGGTTGTGTGCCAGAGCCTGGGTCACCGCAAATGTATTCCCTGTCCATTCTTTAATGTTGTCCATCTATCTTTCCCTCTGTCTACCTCTCCTTTTCCCCCTCCACAGTTCCTTGTAGAACAGTCTTTGCAAGGCCACTGGATTTTGTTACGTGGCCGTACCATCTCAGCTTTCTTTTCTTCACCATTGTGAGAAGATCTTCATGGGGGCCAATGTGGTGCCGGATGGTCTTGCGGACCTGCTCGTTTGTGATGAGGTCCAAGTATGAGATGCCCAAGATGTTGCGATAGCATCTCATTTCCAATGCTTGTATCTTCCTCTGTAGCTCTGCTGTGAGGGTCCATGTCTCACATGCGTAAAGGAAGATGGAGAATACCAATGCACACAGGAGTCTGATCTTGTACTTCATGGTGATGTTGCTGTCCCCCCGTATTGTCTTGAGTTTGGACAGTGCAGTCATTGTCTGTGCGGTTCTTGCCAGAACTTCTGGTCTTGATCCTTCATCACTGATGATTGCCCCCAGGAATTAGAACTGCTGCACTGTCTCAAGTTTCTGAACACGTCTGTTGTGATGGCACCATTGGCATTTGCCATAAGTAAAGGGAAATATTGTCTGATAAATCTGTTACAGTTCTTTGAGGAAGCAGGGTGGACAAAAGGAGAGGCAGGGGATGTTATTTACTTGGATTTTCCGAAGGCATTTGATAATGTGCCACCCATGAAGCTGGTTACCAAGATAAGATCCTATGGCATTACAGGAGAGATACTGGCAAGGATAGAGGAATGGCTGACAGGCAGGAGGTAGTGAGTGGGAATAAAATGTGCCTTTTCTGGTTTGCTGGCATGTTCCTCAGGGGTCAGTATTGGAATCGTTACCCTTCACATTGTTTGTCAATGATTTGGATAATGTAATTGATGGCTTTGTCGTAAAATTTGCAGATGATACAAAGGTAGGTAGAGGGATAGGTTGTGCTGAGGAAGCAATGTGATTGCAGCAGGAAGAATGGGCAAAAAAGTGGTAGATGGAATAGAGTGTAGGGAAATATATGATAATATACTTTGGTAAAAGGAACAATAGTGCAGACTATTACCTAAATGGGGAGAAGGTTCAAACATCAGAGGTGCAGAGAGACTTTGCGTCCTTGTACAAGACTCCCAGAAGTCTGTGGCAAAGAAGGCAAATGCAATGTTGGCATTTATTTCAAAGGGGAATGGAATATAAAAGGAAGGAGATAATGCTGAGCCTTTATAAGACACTAGTCAGGCCACACTTGGAGTCTTGTCAACAGTTTTGGGTCCCATATCTCAGAAAGAATGTGTTGTCATTGGACAGAGTCCAGAGGAGGTTCACAAAGGTGATTCCAGGAATGAAGGGGTTAGCATATGAGGAGTATTTGGCAGCTTTAGGCCTTTATTCACTGGCTTTTAGAAGAATACGTGGAGATTTCATTGAAACCTACCTAATGTTGAAAAGACTAGATAGGGTGGATGTAGAGGGGATGTTTCCTATGGTGGGGTATTGAGAACTAGAGGCACAGCCTCAAAATTGAGGAGCGACCTTTTAGATCAGAGTTAAGGAGAAATCTTTTAGCCAGAGAGTAATGAATCTATGGAATGTTCTGCCGCAGACAGTGATGGAGACCAAGTCCGTGGGTACATTTAAGGTGGAAGTTGATAGTTGCCTGATCGATCAGGGCATGAAAGGGTATGGCGAGAAGGCAGGTGTATGGGGTTGAGTGGGATCTGGGATCAGCCATGATGGAATGGCAGAGCAGACTCAATGGATGAATGGCCTAATTCAGCTCCTTTGTCTTATGGTCCAAGTCTCACTTATGGCTACATTAATAAATGCATACGTTAGAATGCTGTTCCTGGACTACATTTCAGCATTCAACACCATAATTCCCTCCCCACTTGACAGGAAGCCCAGGGACCTCGGCCTGCACCTCTCCTTGTACAGCTGCATCCTAGACCTCCTATCGGATCGCTGGCAGTTGGTAAGGATGGGCTCCCTCACCTCTGCCCCTCACCGATACCTCCAGGATTGTGCTGAGTCCCCTCCGCTACTCCCCTTACACCCACGACTCCAATCTGCAAATCTGCAGATGGCACAATATTTATCTGCCTTATTTCTAGTGGTGATGAAACAGCCTGCAGAGGAGAGGTTAACACCCTGACAGCGGTGCCAAGATAACAACCTCTCCCTCAATGTCCAAAAAGCAAAAGAGCTGATCATGGATTACAGGAGGATCAGAGACAGGCTGCCATGATCAACATCAGTGGGATGGCAGTTGAGAGGGTGAACAATTTCAAGTTCCTCGGTATACACATCACCCAAGTTCTTACCAGGTCTATACAGACTGGCTGTGTGGCAAGCAAAGCACAACAGTGTCTCTCCCACCTCAGGCAACTCAAATGATGAGTCCTCAAATCCTCAAGACCTTTATTGAGAGCATCCTGACTGGCTGTATCACTGCCTGGTACAGGAACTGCACCAACCTTGATCGCTGGGAACTGCAGAGTGGTACAGACAGCCTAGCACATCTATGAATGTGAACTTCCCTCCAATGAGGACACTTACAGCAGCAGGTACGTAAAGAAGGCCTGGAAGATCATTGGGGACACCAGTCACCCCACCCATAAACTGTTTTAGCTGCTTCTGTCTGGAAAACTATACCACAGGATTAAAGCCAGGGCCAAAAGCTTCTATCCACCAGCCATTAGACTTATAAATTCACATGTCTGTACATTGAAATGGAGTTACAAATCAAAGATTTCTACTCCCTCATATCGTGGGATTGATGTAAGATTTAAATAAATAAAATGCAATATCATAATTCCATGTGTTGATCCGTGCTCTAAGCTCATTCGCCTTTCCTACGATACTTCTTGCATTAAAGTAAATGTAGTTCAGGACACGAGGTGCACCGTGCTCGACCTTTTAATTCCTGACTTTGCCTGAGGGTTTATCAACACCTGTCTCAACAACTTCTCCCCGAACTGTTCTGAACCTCTGGCTCCCGTCCCCCTGCAACTTTAATTTAAACAATAAACGTTGTTATTTTACCTCAATGCATTGTGTAATGAATAGAAAAGTAGGCAAGATAAGCTTTTCACTCTATCTTAGTACATGTGACAACAATGAACCAATTACAGTTCCAGACTGGGTACGCTGTGCAGAGTGGCTCACCTCATGAAAACCAAACCACGTTCTCCCATCCACAAAACACGTCAGGAAACTTACGGAATATTCCTCATTTGCGAATTCCTCATGAGGGCAGCTCCAACAACTCAAAAACAGCAAGGGACTATCCAGGACAAAACCATGCAGTTGGTGGGCACCTTATCCACCACCGTAAATATTCATTCTCTTCACCACTGTCACATGCAGCTGCTATGTAGCTCATCGACAAATTGACATTCATCTATGTTTCTCCAACAGCATCTCCAAAACCAACATCTCTACAACCAAGGGCAAGGACAGCAGTGCATGACCTGTTAATAAATCGTCACTGGGTTGAAATCCAGACTGTGAGGAAGGACAGGCAGATGATAGGGCAAAAGTAACGGTCAAAGGGGATGAGTCACAGTTTAACAGGGGGCCAAAATTAAAAAGGGTGCTGAATACAGGACTGAAGGTGTTATATTTGAATGCAAGCAGTTTATGGAATAAGGCAAATTATCTTGTAGTGCAGTTAAAGTCTGGCAAGTATGATGCTGTGACTATCACTGAGTCGTGGCTGAAAGAAGTTCATGGTTGGGAGCTTAACATCCAAGGATACACATGGCATCAAAATAATAGGCAGATAGGCAGAGGGAGAGATGTGTTACCAGTAGATTAAAAAATGGAATCAAATCCTTAGGAAGAGGTAACATAGGATCGGAAGATATAGAGTCCTTGTGGATAGAGTTAGGAAACTCAAAGGGTAAAAAGACCCTAATGGGAGTGATATACAGGCCTCCAAACAGTATGTAGGGTGAGTGCTCTAAATTATAATAAGAAATTGAAAAGATACGTCAAAAGGGCAATGTTGCAATGTCATGGGGGATTTTAATATGCAGGTTGTTTGGGGAAATCAGATTGATATCGAATCCCAAGAGAGGGAAATTGTAGGATGTCTACAAGATGGATTTTTTAGAATATTGTTGTTAAGCCCCTATAGGGGAACAGCAATTCTGGGTTGGGTGTTGTGTAATGACCCAGATTTGATTAAGGAGCTTAAAGTAAGGAAATCCTTAGGAAGCAATAATCATAATACGACCATAAAACAAAGGAGCAGAAGTCGGCCATTCAGTCCATTGAGTCTGCTCTGCTATTTTATCATGTGCTGATCAATTCTCCCATTTAGTCCCACTCCCCCGCCTTCTTATCATAACCTTTGATGCCCTGGCTATTCAGACACCTATCAATGACTTGGCCTCCACTGCTGCCCATGGCAACAAATTCCAGAGTCACCACCCTCTGACTAAAAAAATTTCTTTGCCTCTCTGTTCAATCCTTAAGTCATGCCCTCTCGTACTAAACCGCGCCCCCCCCATGGGAAACAACTTTGCCACATCCACTCTGTCCATGCCTTTCAATATTCGAAATGTTTGAGGTTCCCCCCTCATTCTTCTAAACTCCAAGGAATACAGTCCAAGAGTAGTCAAACGTTCCTCATATGTTAACCCTCTCATTCCCAAAATCTTCTCTAGTGAATCTTCTCTGAACCCACTCTAACATCAACACATTCTTTCTTAAATAAGGAGACCAAAACTGCCCACAGTACTCCAAGTGAGGTCTCACCAGCGCCTTATAGAGCCTCAACATCACATCCCTGCTCCTATACTCTATTCCCCTAGAAATGAATGCCAACATTGCATTCGCCTTCTTCACTACTGACTCAACCTGGAGGTTAACCTTAAGGGTATCCTGTACGAGGACTCCCAAGTCCCGTTGCATCTCAGAACTTTTAATTCTCTCCCCATTTAAATAATAGTCTGCCCATTCATTTCTTCTGCCAAAGTACATAACCATACACTTTCCAACATTGTATTTCATTTGCCACTTCTTTGCCCATTCTCCCAATCTATTCAAGTCTCTCTGCAGACTCCCCATTTCCTCAGCACTACCGGCCCCTCCACCTATCTTTGTATAATCAGCAAACTTAGCCACAAAGCCATCTATTCCATAATCTAAATCGTTGATGTACAATGTAAAAAGAAGCAGCCCCAACACGGACCCCTGTGGAACACCACTGGTAACCGGCAGCCAACCAGAATAGGATCCCTTTATTCCCACTCTCTGTTTCCTGCCAATCAGCCAATGCTCTATCCACGTATGTAACTTTACCGTAATTCCAAGGGCTCTTATCTTGTTTAGCAGCCTCATGTGTGGTACCTTGTCAACGGCCTTCTGAAAATCCAAATACACAACATCCACTGCATCTCCCTTGTCTAGCCTACTTGTAATTTCCTCAAAAAATTGCAATAGGTTTGTTAGGCAGGATTTTCCTTTACAGAAATGATGCTATAATATAATAAGGCCTTTAGATATCGGAGCAGAATTAGGCCATTTGGCCAATTGAGTCTCCTCTACAATTTCATCATGACTGATCCATTTGTAACATGATATGATAGCATTTGCCCTGAAGTTTATAGGGAGAAGCTAAAATCAGATATATCAGTATTAGAGAGGAGTAAAGGGAATTACAGAGGCATGAGAGAGGAGCTGGCCAAAGTTGATTGGAAGAAGACATTAGCAGGGATGATGGTAGAACGACAATGGCTGGAGTTTCTGGGTAAAATTCAGAAGGCACAGGATAAATACAAAAAAGTAGTATTCTAAAGGGCGGATAAGGCAGCCATAACTGACATGGGAAAACAAAGACAGCATCAAAGCAAAAGAGAGGGTTTATAATATAGCAAAAAATTAGAGGATTGAAAGCTTTTAAAAACCGATGGAAGATAACTAAAAAGCCATAAAAAGAGAAAAGATGAAATATGAAGGTAAGCCTGTCTATAAAATAAAAGAGGATAATTTTTTTCAGATATTAAGAGATAGAATCTACAAGTATTTGGATAGACAGGGATTTAGTAGGGAGACTCAACACGACTTTGTGCATGGTAGGTCATGTTTAACCAATCTATTATGGTTTTTCGAGGAGGTTACCAGGAAAGTGGATGAAGGGAAGGCAGTGGATTTGTCTACATGGACTTCAGTAAGGCCTTTGGCAAGGTCCCGCATGGGAGGTTAGTTAGGAAGATTCAGTCTCTAGGTGTACATGGAGAGGTAGTAAACTGGATTAGACATTGGCTCAATGGAAGAAGCCAGATAGTGGTGGTAGAGAATTGCTTCTCTGAGTGGAGGCCTGTGACTAGTGGTGTGCCACAGGGATCAGTGCTGGGTCCATTGTTATTTGTCATCTATATCAATGATCTGGATGATAATGTGGTAAATTGGGTCAGCAAATTTGCTGATGATACAAAGATTGGAGGTGTAGTAGACAGTGAGGAAGGTTTTCAGAGCCTGCAGAGGGATTTGGACCAGTAGGAAAAATGGGCTGAAAAATGGCAGATGGAGTTTAATACAGACAAGTGTGAGGTATTGCACGTTGGAAGGACAAACCAAGGTAGAACATACAGGGTTAATGGTAAGGCACTGAGAAGTACAGTAGAACGGAGGGATCTGGGAAAACAGATACAAAATGCCCTAAAAGTGGCGTCACAAGTAGATAGAGTCATAAAGAGAGCTTTTGGTACATTGGCCTTTATAAATCAAAGTATTGAGTATAAGAGTTGGAATGTTATGGTGAGGTTGTATAAGGCATTGGTGAGGCCGAATTTGCAGTATTGTGTACAGTTTTGGTCACCAAATTACAGTAAGTATATTAATAAGGTTGAAGATTGAAAGAGCGCAGAGAAGGTTTACAAGGATGTTGCCGGGACTTGAGAAACTGAGTTACAGAGTTAGAGAGAAAGTTTGAATAGGTTAGGACTTTGTTCCCTGGAGTGTAGAAGAGATTTGATAGGGGTATATAAAGTTATGGTGGGTATAGATAGAGTGAATGCAAGCAGGATTTTTCTACTGAGGCTAGGGGAGGAAAAAACCAGAGGACATGGGTTAAGGGTGAAGGGGGAAAAGTTTAAAGGGAACATTGGGGGGGCTTCTTCACACAAAGTGGTGGGAGTGTGGAATGAGCTGCCAGATAAAGTGGTAACTGCGGGCTCATTTTTAACATTTAAGAAAAACTTGGGAGAGGTACATGGATGAGAGTTGTATGGAGCAATATGGTCCACATGCAGGTCAGTGGGACTAGGCAGAAAAATGGTTCAGCACAGCCAAGGGCCAAAAGGCCTGTTTCTGTGCTGTAATGTTCTATGGTTCAATGGACTAGAGTAACAAGGATGTAATGCTGAAGTTTTATAAGGCACTGGTCAGACCACAGTTGAAGTATTGTGAGCGGTTTTGGGCCCTTTATCTAAAAGATGTGCTGCCATTGGAGACGATCTAAAGGAGGTTCACGAGGATGATTCCAGCAATAAAACGGTTAACATATGAGGAGCATTTGATGGTCGTGTGTCTGTACTCACTAGAATTTAGAAAAAAAAAGGGGTAATCTCATTAAAACCTATTGAATATTGAAAGGCTTGGATAGAGTGGATGTGGAGAGGATATTCCCTATATTGGGGGAGTCTAGAGGACACAGCCTCAGAATAGAGGGATGTCCATTTAGATCAGAGATGAGGAGGAATTTCTTTAGTCAGAGACTGGTAAATCTGTGGAATTCAGTGCCACAGATGGCTGTGGACGCCAAGTCATTGGGTATATTTACGATGTTGATAGGTTCTTGATTAATCAGGGTGTAAAAGATTATGGAGAGAAGACTGGAGAACAGGATTGAGAGGGATAATAAATCATGAATTGCTGGAGCAGATTTGATGAGCTACAAGGCCTAATTCTGCCCCTTTGTCTGGTGGTCTTAAGTCCTGGAAGTCTTTCTCCAACAGCTCTGTGGAAATACCTACACCGGGAGGTCTGCACTGTTCACTAAACTGGCTCACCATTTTGTGTGGGTGGCAAGGGGTGGGAAATAAATGCCAGCCTAGCAACAACACCCAGATTCTGAGAATGAATTGTATAGTGTGCTTTCTATAGAAAGTAGTAGCTATCTCCACAAGTCTACAGGTGGAATGGACCTGCACCAGTGCTGCCCAGTTCCACAGGACTGGAAGTGGACAGCCCTGTAGTGCAATTTGGGAAGAGCTGTTAACATTCTCAAATTTACCATCAGATGTCAGATGTTGACAGATCACCAAATGCATATCCCTCCATTGTAATCCCTTGGCAGATGCAAGCTGTGGACTGCTACTCATTAGGATTGTTGAAATTTCAATATTTCCTCAAATTCTACGCAAGTACAAAAACTGATGCTAAAATGATGAATGAGAGATGACCTGATAGAGGTGTATAAGATGATGAGAGGCATTGATCGTGTGTATAGCCAGGGGCTTTTTCCCAGGGCTGAAATGGCTAACACAAGAGGGGCACAGTTTTAAGGCGCTTGGAAGTAGGTACAGAGAGGAAGTTTCCACACAGAGTGGTGGGTGCGTGGAATGCACTGCCGGCGGCGGCGATAAAAGCGGATACAATAGGGTTTTTAAGAGCCTCTTAGATAGGGACATGGAGCTTACAAAAATAGAGGGCTATGCGGTAGGGAAATTCTAGGCAGTTTCAAGAGTAGGTTACATGGTTGGAACAACATTGTGGGCCGAAGGGTCTGTAATATGCTGTAGATTTCTAAATCTATGTAACTTCTATGAAAGTGTGACTGTCATAATCATACAAAGAGAGCAGGGTGTACAGTAGCTGTGTAACTAACAAGGCCTAGCACTGATCTTCAATCAACGCCCATCTCATACCATACTAATAGTTCCTTACAACAGATTTCAGATTTGCAATGCAGTGTTCATTCTTTATTGACATGTGATGACAATATGAGGTGTTACGGATCTGCAGATAAAAAACCTACTCTGTCAATGTTTGCTGAGGGAGCGACAGCCTCTTTTTGTTCCACACACATCAACTACCAAGAGTGGCTACCTCTTGGAATGAAAAATTCAAAATAGAGATGGAAGCATTCAGGTGCCCCTGGAGTTCAAAGTAAGTATATTACCAAAGTATGAGGGGTGATTGATAAGTTCGTGGCCTAAGATAGAAGGAGTCAATTTTAGAAAACCTAGCACATTTATTTTTCAACATAGTCCCCTCCTACATTTACACACTTAGTCCAGTGGTCGTGGAGTATACAGATCTTGGCCCTCTGGAAAGTGTCCACAGCAGGGGTGATTGATAAGTTCGTGGCTTAAGGTAGAAGGAGATGAGTTATACAGCTCTCGTTACATGCACATGCAGTTCAACTCAGTGCTTATGCAGAAAGTTTGAAGTTAATAACTCATCAAGGGTAATTGATAAGTTTGTGGTGATTGATAAGATAGAAGGAGATGAGTTATTAACTTCAAACTTTCTGCATAATCAAAGAGTTGAACTGTGCATGTAACGAGAGCTGTATAACTCATCTCCTTCTACCTTAAGCCACAAACTTATCAATCACCCCTGCTGTGGACACTTTCTGGAGGTCCAAGATCCATATGCTCCACGACCGCTGGACTAAGTGTGTAACTGTAGGAGGGGACTGTGTTGAAAAATAAATGTGCTAGGTTTTCTAAAATTGACTCCTTCTACCTTAGGCCACGAACTTATCAATCACCCCTCGTATGTACCATGAGATTCATTTTCATGCACACATTCACAATAAAACAAAGAAATAGAAAAGAAGCAATGAAAAACTGGACACAGACTGACAAACAATTTGCAAAAGAAAACAAACTGCAAGTACAAAAAAAAACTTTAAAAATGATGATAATAATATTCAGGGAATCTTGGTTTTCAAGGGATATTGGTTTGAGGCCTTAGTTAAGAGGAAAAAGGAGGTGCATAGCAGGTCTTGGCAAGTAGGAACAAAATGAGTACAAGAGAATGTGACGAGAATACACATAAATTAAGATGTTTGCTGGCCTGGGCTAGCACCAGTGGCATCAGCAGTTGGTCTGCCACCTGTCCTCAGGGGAGGGAGAGATAAGGAACACAATGAAGCAGCATTTGGAGATGTCAATGAAGGAGCCATCAGTCTGGGTATTGTCAAGATCGGCTCCCCCTTTGAACCCTGAACTGTCTGAAGTGATGGACAGGCGATACCCCAGCAGGGGGATAAAAAGGGACAGGTTCGCTAAGGCAGGACACACGACACCCCGAGGTAACGAGACCCTGGAAGCGGTGCGCCTCTCACAAGTCGGTGGGAAGCTCTTGGACGGCTGATCACGGGATCAGCCTTAGATGCACAGGGCGGAAAGGTACGATCAGCGGGAACCCGGTGTGTGTCCGCCCTTGCTTGGGTGCCAGGTTCACTGCAGAGGATCGACCGCATCTGGAGGAGGGGTCACAGTTGGTGACCTCAGGTGACATCACAAAGGATTCGCCCGAAAGCTGCTTGTGAGCAATATCGCAGGTCTGTGTGTGGAAGCCGTTTTGAATGATCATTCGTTCTTGTTCTCTCTCTCCTTCCCCCCACATTGTCCATCGCCATGGCAACGATTACTGCGAACTGAACTAAATTGAACTGGACTTTGTGTCACTTTGAAACTGGTCATTTACCCCTAGACAACGATAGAGCTTGGTTGATCCTGTTATCTTAATTCTGTGCACGTGTGTTTATCATTGCTGAACTGTTGCATTTATTATCCTTTCGATTACTGTGTTGCTTGTTTCTTTAATAAAACTTTCTTAGATCTAGTAATCCAGACTCCAACTGAGTGATCCATTTCTGCTGGTTTGGCAACCCAGTTACAGGGTACGTAACAAGAGCGCTTGAGAAAGAAATCAAGAAAGTAAAAAGAAGGCATGAGGTTGCTCCAGCAGACAAGGTGAAGGAGAATCCTAAGGGATTCTACAGATATGCTAAGAGCAAAAAGGATTGCAAGGGACGAAATTGGTCCTCTGGAAAACCAGCTTGGTAATCAATGTGCGGAGCCAAAACACATGGGCGTGATCTTAAATGAATTCTATCCTTCTGTATTTGCTCAGGAGACAGATACAGAGTCTGTAGAGGTGAGACCAACTTCATGGACCCTGTACAGATTACAGCGAAGAGGTGTTTGCCACCCTCATGCAAATCAAGGTAGATAAATCCCCAGGGCCTGACAAGGTGTTCGATTGGACCTGAAGGGAGGCAAGCGCAGAAACTGCTGGGGTCCTATCAGAGATATTTAAAACATCCTCAGCGAAAGGACAGGTATCAGAATATTGGGGGATAGCCAATGTGGTTCTGCTGTTTAAAAGAGGTTCTAAACAGAAGCCAGGAAATTATAGGCCAGTGAAGCTGACATCAGTTGTGGGAAAGCTATTGGAAGGTATTCTAATGGACCAGATATACAAGTATCTGGATCGACTTGGACTGATTAAGGATAGTCAGCATGACTTTGTGCGTGGTAGATCATGTCTAATCAACTCATCAAGTTTTTCAAGAAAGTTACCAGGAAAGTTGATGAAGGCAAGGCAGTGGATGTTGTCTACATGGACTTTAGAAAGACATTTGACAAGAACCCACATGGTCAAGAAGGTTCAGTCATTCGGCATTCAGGATGAAGTTGTAAATTGGATTAGATGTTGGCTTTGTGGAAGAAGCCAGAAAGTGGTAGTAGATAGTTGCCCCTCTGATTGGTGACCTGTGACTAGCGGAGTGCTGCAGGGATCAGTTCATTGTTATTTGTCATCTAGATCAACGATCTGGATGATAATGTGGTTAACTGGATCAGCAAGTTTACAGATGACACCAAGATTGGGGTGTAGTGCACAGTAAGGAATGCCATCATGGCTCGCAGTGGGATCTGGACCAGCTGGAAAAATGGCAGATGGAATTTAATGCAGACAAGTGCAAGGTGTTGCACTGCAGTAGGACCAACCAGGGTAGGTCTTAAACAGTGAATGGTAAGGCATTGAGGAGTGTGGTTGAACAAAGGGATCTGGGAATGCAGGCACATAATCCATTGAAAGTGATGTTGAAGTAGGCTGTACCAGGGTAGCCGCGTGACTGAGTGGGTTTCCTCTGGGGGCTCTGGTTTCCACCCACAGTCCAAAGGCGTACCGGTTGGTAGGTTAGAGGTATATAAAATTGATAGGGTATACGCAAGCAGTTTTTTTCCAGTGAGATTGGGCGGAACTACAACCAGAGGTCATGGGTTAAGGGTGAAAAGTGAGAAGTTTAAGGAGAACATGAGGGGAAACTTCTTCACTCAGAGGGTCATGAGAGTGTAGAATGAGCTGCCAGCAGAAGTGTTACATGCAAGCTCAATTTCAACATTTAAAAGCTTGGATAGGTACGCAGAGAGTAGGAATAGGTCGTCTATGGTCACAGTACAGGTTGATGGGAATAGGCAGTTTAAATGGTTTCAGCATGGACCAGATGGGCCAAAGGGCCTGTTTCTGCACTGTATTTCTCTAGGACTCTAATAATAATAAGGCAAATGAATAATACTGGAGACATGAAATGAAGTGTTCTTGAAAGTGAGTCTGTAGGGTGTGGAATCAGTGCAGAGTTGAAGTGAGTGAAGTTACCGATGCTGGTTCAACAGCTTGATGGTTGAAGGGAAATAACTGGCATGGAGGCTCCAATATACACATTCACAAGAGGTTGCTGAGGGTTGTAGACTCAGCCAGCGTAACGATGGACACAGCTCTCCCTACTTTCAAGGACATCATCAGAAAGTGATGCTTCTAGCAGGCAGCATCCATTACAAAGGACCCTTACAATCAAGGACATGCCCTTGTCACATTACTACCAGCAGGGAGGAGACACAGGAGCCTAAAGATCCATAATAAATAGCTTTTCACCTCCACTATCAGATATTGGAATGGTCCATGAACGCATTAATACTACCTTGCTATTCTTTTGCACAATTTATGTTTATTGTAACACAGCAATTTTCTGTCTTGTAATGCTGCCACAAAACAATGACTTCCATGACATATGTCAGTGATAGTTAACCTGATTCTGATTTTTGAATGGTGCATGAACCCATGAACACTACTTTGTTATTCCTTCTCTTAACTTTTAGTTTTGTAATTTATAGTAATTTTATGACTTTGCTCTGTACCACTGGCAAAAATAACAAATTTCACAGCATCTAGGTCAGTGATAATAAATATGAATCTGATCACTTCTTCGATTACCCTGCACAGCCTTTCATGAAGACAAAAATGGGGAAATTGAAAATGAAGACTTCAGAGCACAAAGATCCCAGGGTAGCAGAGAGCCCTCCTCTTTTGTATATCTCAAAGGTGAAAAATCTGCAACAAGCACTTTGAGCACTGGAAGTTCAGCCCTAATACCATCTCTGCAGAATCCATCAACTTCTCTGCAGAATGAGTGAATTGCTGCTTTCCAGACCAACCATCACCAGCACTAAGGCTCCATTGGGCAGAGCACGCCAGTCGCATACCCAAAGCCAGGATGCAGAACAGACACTCTGTCCCGTCACAGGAAGGCATTACCAGAAACCCGGAGGCTCGTGGTCATTCCACGTGGAGACACGTTTGGGGTGGCACAAAACCTGAGCCAATGACTTGGCAGGACAAGGTTATACGTACATTATGGATGGAATATACTTAAAATTCAAGATTGTTTAATGTCATTACCAGCCACAAGTGTACAGGAGAATGAAACAACTGTTACCCCGGATCTGATGCAGCACAAAAGTAAACACAATAACATAAAAAAACACAATAATAATAAATATACACAATAAATATAAATAAATAAGATAGCTAAAATACATAATTGATTGAATGTCCATAAAGTGATGCTAAGCAGGGGAGAGTCTGGAGATAAGGTGAGTGACAAGAAATGATAAAGTAGTGGTGGTGGTGAGTGTGGAGGGGTAGGTTAGTGCGTGGAGGTGTTGATCAGCCTTATTGTTTGAGGAAAGCAACCACTTTTGAGTCTGGTGTTCCTGGCATGAATGCTACGTAGCCTCCTCCCTGATGGGAGTGGGACAAACAGTCTATGAACAGGGTGGATGAGTTTCTTCATGATGTTCCTGGCCTTTTGCCAGCACCTTTCCATCCTATCAGACTACCTTTGATACAGTCCGTGGCTTCATCAATCACCTCAGCACCAGAGCTGAGGCAAGCCGCCTCAATACCGAGAGTCCCCTTAAAACGGCGGTAACTTTCAGAGCATATATTTTCAGCACCATTTCAACATTCTTTGAAGTCTCCTGGACATGTTATTTGTAAGCTACTGATTCTGGAGGACAGTGATCTAGTTTTATATTCTTCTTGTCCTGAATTCAAACTTATTGTAGTTAAAGTCACAATTAATTCAATCTGTGCACAACTTGTTTTGTTAATACTCATACAGTTCTGTGATCAGCTGTCCAGACAGTTTCCTGCCCGTACCCACCATGTCCCCGCCAGATCCCTGGCACACCCCTGTGAGTTTCAGCTTGTTTGTGCATCGGATTTCCAACTTGCAGATTTCTATCTGTGGCTTACTTTCACGTATTAACTTCTTCTATTTACACTGTGGAGTGTTACACAACTCACTTAACCCACAAGTATCAGTGAAGCAAATCTGTTTATCACAGCAGTCAAAACTCAATGGCGAAACTTGTAGCAACTGACATGTGAGACTGTGCTGTAAGTACAGTAATGGCTACCACATCAATCTTCCAGCAATATTTAGTCTTCACATTAATGCACACTGCTTTTTTTCCAAAACAGCACTGAACAACTGGTGAATTGAGTTATAAATGCATTCTAATTCTCTGAAACGTTAACAATACTGGTATATTTGGCACTTCCCAGACATCTGCGTTTCAACCACACTCCCAGCTATAGAACACAGATCAATATAGCAGAGGAACAGACCCTTCAGCACACAACACCTGTACAAAGCTTGCTGCCAATTTAAACTGGTCCCATCTCCCTACACATGGTCCATCTCCTCCATCCCCTGCCTGTTAGCATGCTCTAACAAGGACCACTCTGTAAAAAATCTTTCAGCATTTCAACACTGCCCTACTCACCTTTAATCTAAGCCTATTAGTATTTGACATTCCTACCCTGAGAGAATAACTCTGATTGTCTATGCTTTCCATGCCTTTCATAGTTTAAGATACTCTGTCAGGTCACCACTCAGCATCTGACACTCCAGAGAAAACAACCCAGGTTTGACCAGCCTTACTCCAGACATCCCACCTCTCCCGGAAGTTCCGGGAGTCTCACACATATTAATAGTGGCTCCCTGATGCCCTCAAATTATATACAATATCACGGAAATCAATTTTTTTTGAGAGAGAGTGAAAGCAAGAGAGCGCGCGCGCGAGGGGGAGAGAGGGAGTTCCAAAACAAAAATAAAACATACATCACCCCAGACTACACTAAAGTGTACCCCTGCCTAATAGGGGTCAAAATAATGACAGTGTTGCTCGCTGCACCATTTGCAGTGACTTTTCTATTGCCCATGGTGGGTTAAGATTGTAAAAGACGTGTTGAGGTGAGTTTAACAGGTGTGATTCATTCATTAGCATAGCTAACGTTATTTAAACTAGCAGGCTAGCTGCTAAGGAGCTACTCTATTGCAGACATCCCACCTCTCCTGGAAGTTCCAGGAATCTCCCCCAAATTGATAGTGCTACCTCCCTGAAATGAGTTTTTGCAGGGTGGGATGTCTGTTACTCTTATCTAGGCATCATCCTAGTGAACCTCTTCTGTACCTCCCCAAAACCTTCACATCCTTCCTGTACACTACTCGAAATGTGGCTTTATACTCAATGCCCCAATAGACAAAGGCACGTGTGGCATAAGCCTTCCTTCTATCTACTCATGTTGCCATTTACAGGAAGCTATGAATATGTCGAACGATATAGCACGATATGGATCACCTCAATCATTTACAGGTATGGGAGAAGAAATGGCAGATGGAATTTAATTCATCCAAAGTAAGCTGCTGCACTTTGGGAAAACAAATGGAAAGGGAATGTATACAGTTAGTGGAAGGACCCATAACAGTATTGATGTACAGAGCTATCTGGGGCTTCAAGTCCACGACTCTCTGAAAATAGTTACACAGGTTGATAGAATGGCAATGAAGGTATACGATATGTTTGCCTTATTAATCAAGGAATTGAGTTCAAGAGTCAGGAAGTTATGTTGTTTTTTTTAATATAAAACTCTGGTGAGGCTGCATCCAGCATTCTACACTCAGTTTCGATAGGGGGCATAGGAGGTTTACAAGGAAGCTGGAGAAAGTTGGCTTGTTTTTTTCTGGAGCAGCAGAAACTGAGAGGAGATGATAAAAATTTATAAAATTAACAGTGACAAAGTTAATGTAGAGCTAGTATCTTTCTCCCAGAGTTGATATCAAATAGGGATTCAAGGTGAGAGAGGGTAAGTTTTTTTTTACAATTGAGAGTTTTGGGTGTCTGGAATGTGCTGTCTTGATGGTGATGGAAACATGATGGAAGCAAATATGAGAGATCCATAAGAGGTTCTTAGATAGACTTATGAACAGAGGGATACAGACATTCTGCAGGTAGAAGGGATTTGGTGTCATGAGCTTAATTAGTTCACCATAACATCATAGGATGGTCCTGTACTCTACTGAAGTAGTTTAGGAGATCAAGAGTACATGTTTGACATATAAAAACAACTTACTCTTAATTTATCAGTTCATCTGCAGGTTTATTTGTTTTTCCTTTTTTTTATACTGCACTCTACTCAGCAGTCTCACTCTAGCAGCGAAAGCACTGGCAGAAAATTTAGTGCTTACTCTCAGTATGTGTGGTGCTCCAGTGTTTATACTGTGGAACCAGGCATTCAGTCAGCCAAGGAACATCAGGAAAATGTGCTTGTTACACTGCTAGTCAATGCTGACTAGCCCAAACTATAAAACAATTATTATTCATAACTGAGAATAACTGCACAAAACCAAAAGCAACAAGTATACTTCACAGCAAGGTACACAAACCACACAAAGGAATGGTGCTCACATACTCAGGTGAATCTGTGCATATGACTTCATGAATCTCTTCCACAGTTCCTTTCACATTCACTTCATGGATTCAAGATGCTGACATGGTTATAAACTATTCTCTGACATTGTCATGCATATCCTGCAAACTTTGTAAAGCTTTCTACACAACCAGGTAGTTAACCAACTAATGAGAACCACATTTAACAATCACATCATTATTTCAAGATTTCAATGCTCCTCCTTTAAACTGCAGACACACCTGAGAGTTGTTAAAGTAAGCACCAATGTTTAACAGAAAGATTAAAACATGACAGCCGTGGGTCTTTCTGACCACCCTCAGGACATGATTCAAAAACCACTCACAGCCCACACCCTGGAATCATAAAGATAACCTCTTTGTTAGAATACAAGACACTCCACTCCTCTCTGCCTCAGAGATGCTGAGTTCCTCCTGTAAAAAATGCTTTATAGCCTCAGTCCAAGAGTAAAGCTGCACTGTGCGGTTTAGTAATTCACAGCAACCCTTGTGTGGCCATTTCTGGAGAGTTAACCACAGTGAACTATGTAATCATGAGATGAAAGGATTGCACGCTCTACCTCCTTAACATTGTATTATTCACTGCAGGTGCCATATTGCACAAAGGGCCAAATACTCATTTTGATGCAGTTTTACTAAAATATTGCACTAGAAAGTGAGGGTGATTCATTTCTGATCAAATACTGAAAGTGTATTCAAACCACAGTATCCCTCCCATATACAAGAACATTGAACCTTCAAACAGTGGTGAAGACTGACAACATGCTGGAGGAACTCAGCAGGTCGGGCAGCATCTGTGGAAAGGATCAGTAAATGTTTAGCCCTCAGGCTAAACTCAGGTTGGAGGAGCAACACCTCATATACCGTCTGGGTGGTCTCCAGCACCTGGGCGTGACACTGAATTCTCCAACTTCCGGTAATTCCCTCCCCACTTCCCCCATCCCAGTTTCACTCTGCCCCCTCCCCCAGCTGCCTATCATCTCCTTCATGGTTCTGCCTCATTCTACAACCCATTGTGTTTTCCCCTATTCCTTCTTCACCTTTCCTGTCTATCACCTCCCTGCTTCCCTTCCCCACCCCTTTATCTTTCCCCTTACTGGTTTTTCACCTGGAACCTACCAGCCTTCTCCTTCCCACCCTCCCCCCACCTTCTGTATAGGGCCTCTGCCCCTTCCCTCTACAGTCCTGACGAAGGGTTCCGGCCCAAAACGTCGACTCATCGTTTCCACGGATGCTGCCCGACCTGCTGAGTTCCTCCAGCATGTTGTGAATGTTGCTTTGACCCCAGCATCTGCAGATTATTTTGTGTTTACGTGGTGAAGACTGAATGGCTATAGAATCACTTGGCAGTGCTCTTCAGTGAGGCAGATGAAAGCAAACGTGGGACTACTGATAGCAAGACAGTCTGAAAAACAACTCATCCTATTGTTCACATAGTCATTACGCTGAAGGTTAAAGTTCCTCCACTGCACAGGGACCTTTTCTCTGTGCCCAGATTGTGTGCGAGGGAGGGACAGATGCCTTGGGGAATTTGCATATGAATATAAACATTAGTAATAAAAAAAAGCTTTCCTTTAAACAATTCAGCAATTTCTTTCAGAATTTTTTTTCAGTTTGTGTCCTGTGAGATCAAAGAACATACGTAGATTGATTCTGAGCACTACATATTTTGACAATACTAGTGTAGATAATCTGGAAAAGAACGTTTTCAGTTTGGTGGGAAAGAGAAGTGAAATGTGCAGCTGGCCACTGTAATGGGAAAGTTGGAGACTTGAAGCATAGATTCTGAAGGGCTTAATGTTTATTTCTTTTGCACTGTTATTTGTTTTATTCATTTGCAAGGGGCAAAGGCAATAAAAGCCCACAGACACCAATATTTTACAATAATACCATAACATGCTGGAAGTCTATATTAAGCGAAGGAGTACTCATGGGTGCTGTCTGACATTAATGATCACATCTCCATGGAGAGAAAGATGGTTTCAAGCTCTGTTGCTCAGTAATTTCCATTGTTTTAGACATGAATATCTCATATCTCAGTGTTCTGTACTTTGTTTTTTTGATTTTATTAAAATGAACTGAAATTTCTCAAGAAAAGCCTGAACCCAGATCCTGTGACATTTAAGCTGAGTAGAAGTCTAATGTGTACTATTCCAGTGAAATTATTACAACATTTAATTGCCTAGGTATTAATGCAGGGGGAAGTCTTTGCCAGTGTTTCACAACTACAATATGTATTGTGGAATTCTAATACCATTCTCCTGACTGCTCAACCCAATTAATCTTTAACATTCTGTTCCACCAGCAATCGGATTTTCTAGATTTCCCTTCAGCAACAGTTTCTGGCAGAAGATTTAATTTTTCCACCAGCCCTGTGGAAATTGCTTCTGAAATTATTTTAGATTAGTGTCCTGTTATCATTTCACCTTCCAATGTAAATGTCTCATTATTCACCTTTTACAATCTATAACATTACTCTGAAGCTTTCTAGGAGAAAAAATGTCCTAACTTATCATCACAAATGTACCCGATATGCTTGGCAAAATCTGTGAAGCTATACAGAATTCTTTCAATTGCTTTACACCTTTCCTTGACTAGAGATCAACATCAAACGGTATGTTAGACTGGGCCTTAACCAGATGTTCCTTTGCTTCTGAAATAAAAAGAGAGAATGCTGGAATACTCAGAAGGTCAGGCAGCATCTATGGAGAGAGAACACCAGATTAATTAGCTTTGTTTTGCTCTCACAGATGCTGTTTGGCTGCCAAACACTTTCAGAATTCTTAGTGTTTTTTTTTGCTTTCTTTTCACCTTCTTTCTTCTATTATGCATTTAACCATATTACTCTTCCTTGTCATTTAAACGAGCTATTATTTTAAATCATTTTGAACTATTATCTTCTTATCTTTAATTAAGGAGGTGGGAAATTTAGACAGAGATGAAGAAAAATGTCTTCACTCCAAGAGTGGAGAACCTTTGTAACCCTCTGCCACAGAAGACTGTGGAAGTCAGTTACTGAATATATTTAAGAAGGTTGAAGAATTCAAGACACAAAAGATATTTGGGGCACAGAGAGAGAATGGGAACATGATCTCGAACCAGAAGTTCAACCATGATCATATTAAATGGTGGAGATAGTTTATGAATGGCCGACATCAGCTCCTACCCTTTATATTTCTTGGTTGATGATCCTGCCTCTTATCAAGATCTCACTACATGTGCAATGGATTCAGTTTGATTCTCAATCTTTTGATAGAGAGTTTTCTTCTTGGAATGTCTGTTTGCCAATCTCTGTTGAGATAGACATTCAACTGGCAGTCAAGACTCTCTGGGTGATAGTTTCATCTCAAAGTCATAAGAGAGGAACGTTAACCCAACAACCTGGGTTGAAAACTCTGCACTGTGGGCTATATTTTACTGTCAGAACTATTATTCTGAATGTGAGATGTTAAGCCAAGGTCCTAAATTTCTTTTTAGGATCTAGCAGGAATGTAAAGCTGTTATCCATCAGCCAACATCACTGGAATAACTGAGGCAAGCATTATCTGTTGCTTCTGGAGGGATTCTGCTGTAAGAAATGTGGCTCTTATGACAGTCAAATAATAACTTCAATACTTCACTTTAGAAATTCTTCAATGGCTTCAGCAATTTCTGAACATGTTGGAATTTCAGAAAAACGAGACTATTCATTCTTTCCAAAATGTTTTACTTGATGTTCGTCTTCTATTAATTGCAGCTGACATACATTTCTCATCATGATGGTTTATCAATGCCTTCCTGACATCTTGCTATTTGGAAAAGATGCAACGCTCTATCCTACATATGTATTTTTGCAGTGAAGCATTTCATATCCAAATATCATTTTTCCTACATTACGGCCGTGATTGCACTTCAAAACCACTTCTCTTCGAGGGACTGTGAAAGGTGCAATATAAATGCAAATCTGTCTTTTATTAAACTTTATAGAAATAAGTAGAAGTTCCGTCCTGCAAAGTGGATACCAAATGCAAAATATTCGAGGCATGCTGGATTCAGAGCATGTAGCCCCACCGGTACAACTAGTATCACTTCAATATAGTGAAGGCTCCCTTGATCCATCAATCCAATCTAATTTTGAACATTGATATTGCATCCACCTTAACCCCATGTCCTGGAAGTGAATTTCACAGCCTTAAACTCAAAATTCCACGTGTAGAAAGTATTAATTTTTTTCTATTTTCAATGCCTTTATTTCATCAGATATCTTTGGTGCCTAGCTCATGATGTTTATAGAAGGTACCCCACAGACAGGGTCACCAGTGGAATTGGCTTACTTCAAATTTTCTTCACCTATACAAGGTACAGGTTGGAAGTCTAATAGAATACAGCAAATGTAGAAACAAAAAAAAACACCTGGGAAATTCAGAAGCACATAGGGTGAAAGCATGCACTTGATTTTCGCCTATCGTTCTGGGTCAATGTAATAGATCAGGTGCCACGACTGCAGTGTGTACCTATCCCAGAGAATGAAAAGGACCGCAGGTAACAAGTCCATAAGATATACAAGTAAAACTAGTTTATTTGGCCAATTGAGTCTTCTGTGTCATTTCATTGTGGTGATCTACTTTTCCTCTCAACACCAATCTCCTGCCTTCTCCCTGTATCCCTTCATGCCCCGACCAATCAAGAATCTATCAATCTCTCCACAGTTGCCTGAGGCAACAAATTCCACAGATTCACCACTCTCTAGCTGAAGAAATTTCTCCTCATCTCTGTTCTAAAAGGACGCCCCTCTATCTTGAGGCTGTGTCCTCTCGTCTTAGTTTCTCTAACCATAGAAACATCCTCTCCACATCCACTCTATCAAAGCCTTACACCATTTGATAGGCTCCAATTAGGTCGCCCCTCATTCTGCTGAATTCCAGTGAATACAGACCCAGAACATCAAACGCTCTTCATATGACAAGCTGTTCAATCTTGGAATCATATTCGTGAATCTCCTTTGAACTCTATCCAGTTTCAGCACATCCTTTCTAAGATAAAACTGCTCACAACACTCCAAATAAGGCCTCACCAGTGCTTTATAAAGTCTCAACATTATATCCTTGCTTTTATACTCTAGTCCTTTTGAAATGAATACTAAAATCACATTTGCCTTCCTCAGCACAGACTTATGCAAATTAACCTTCAGGGAATTTTGCACTAGGACTCTCAAGTCCCTTTGTGCCTCAGATTTTTATATTTTCTCTCCATTTAGAAAATAGTCAACGCTTTCATTTGCATGACCATACACTTTCTGACACTGTATTCCATCTCCCACTTCTTTGCCCTTTCTCCTAATCTGTCTAAATGCTTGTTGCCTCTCTATTTCTTCAAAACTACCTGCCCCTCCACCTACCTTCGTATCATCTTTAAACTTTGCAATGAAGCCATAAATTCCAGCATCCAAACCATTGACATATAACATAAAAAGAGTCGGTCCCAACACAGACCCCTGTGGAATACCACTAGTCATCGGCAGTCCACTAAAAAAGGCTCCCGTTATTCCCACTCTTTGCCTCCTGCCAGTCAGCCATTGCTTTATCTATGCGAGAATCTTTCCTGTAATACCAAGGGCTCATGGCTTGTTAAACAGTCCGATGTGTGGCACCTTATCAAAGGCCTTCTGAAAACCCAAATACACAACATCAACTGATTCTCCTTTGTCTATCCTGCTTGTTATTTTGTCAAAGAATTCCAACAGATTTGTCAGGCAAGATTTTCCTTTGAAAGCAGTTGACTATGTTTTCCCATGCTGACTTACGGCCTATTTTATCATATGCCTCCAAGTACCCTGAAACCACATCCTTAATAATCGACTCCAACATCTTCCCACCACTGAGGTCAGACTAACTAACCTATAATTTCCTTTCTTCTTGAAGAGTGGAGAGACATTTGCAATTTTCCAGTCTTCTGGAACCATTCCAGAATCTAGTCATTCTTGAAAGATCATTACTTATGCCTCCACGATATCTTCAGCCACCTCTTTCACAACCATGGGGTGTAGACCAACTAGTCCAGGTGACTTATCTACCTTCAGACCTCTCAATTTCCTAAGAGCCTTCTCCCTGGTAACTTCACACACTTCATGACCCTGACATCTGGAACTTCCACCATTCTGTTTGTATCTTTCACAGTGAAGACACATGCAAAATTCTTATTCAGCTCATCAACCATTTCCCTGTCACTCATCACTACCACTCCAGCATTGTTTTAAGGTGGCCCAATATCTATTTCTGCTCTCTTTTACACTTTATGTATCTGAAGAAACTTTTGGTGCCCTTTATAATTTTACTGGCTAGCTTACCTTCATATTCTAACTTTACCTTCTTAATGACTTTTTTAATTGCCATCTGTTGGTATTTAAAAGCTTCCCAATCCTCTAACTTCCCACTAATTTTTGCTCTATTATACGTCTGTTCTTTGAGTTTTATGTTTGATTTGACTTCTCTTGTTAGTGACAGTGGTGTCATCTTTCCTTTAGAATACTTCTTTCTATTTGGGATGTATATATCCTGTCCCTTCTGAATTGATTCCAGAAATTCCAGCCATTGCTGTTCTGCTGTCATTCCTTCTAGTATTCTTTTCCAATCAATTCTGGCCAACTCCTCTCTCATGCCTCTGTAGATCCCATTACTCTACTGTAATACTGATACATATGACTATAGCTCCTCCTTCTTAAAATTCAGGATGAATTTGATCATATTATGATCACTTTCCCCTAAGGTTTCTTTTTACCTTAAGTTCTCCAATCAATTCCGGTTCATTGCACAAGACCCAAGACAGAATAGCTGATCCCCTGGTGGGGTCAACTACAAGCTGCTCTAAAAAGCCATCTTGTAGGCCTTCTAGAAGTTCCCCCTCTTGGAATCAAGCAGCAACCTGATTTTCCAAGTCTACCTGCATATTGAAATCCCTCATGCCTATTGTAACATTGCCCTTTTGGTATGCATTTTCTATCTCCCTTTGTAATTTGTAGACCACATCTTTACTACTGTTTGGGGATCTTTATATACCTTCTTACCCTTGCAGTCCCTTATCTCTATCCACAATGATTCAACACCTTCCAACCCTATGTCACCTCTTTCTAATGATCTGATTTCATTTTTTATCGGCAGAAAATATCATCTCCCAGCTATAATCTTCTTTCAGCAATGATGCCTGCAACATCATACATGCCAATCTATAGCTGTGATACAAGTTCACCTAACGTATTCCATATATTGCACGCATTCAAATATAACACCTTCAGTTCTGTATTCACCTTTTTTGATATTGTCTGCCTTTAAAGTTGTAACTCATCCTGTTGACTGCAATTTTGCCCTCTCATCAGTCTCTCCTTGCTAGGAGTCTCACTTCACATTGCTTGTTTGTAAACCAACTACCTTGCCTTCAACACTGTTACTCCAGTTCCCATCCCACTGCCAAATTAGTTGAAACCCACCCAAGCAACTCTAGCCAACCTGCCCACAAAGATTTTGTCCCCCTCGCATTTAGGTGTAAGCAGTTCCTTTTGTACAGGTTGTGCCTTCCCCAAAAGAGATCCCAATGTTCCATAAATCTGCCCCCTGCCCCCTGCACCAGTTCCTCGGCCATGCATTCATCTGCCAAATCATCCTATTCTTACCCTCTCTGGCACGTGGCACGGGCAGCAATCCAGAGATTGCTACCCTGGAAGTCCTACTTCTCAACTTTCTACATAGCTCCCTAAAATTTCTCTTCGGGGCCTCCTCACCTTGTCTACCTACGGCATTGGTGCCAATGTGTACGAAGACTTCTGGCTGCTCACCTCATAAGAGCATAAGAAACAGGAGCAGGGGTAGGCATCTGGCCTGCCGAGCCTGCTCCACCATTCAGTAAAATCTCGGCTGATTTGTCCATGGACTCATCCTCGTGATAGGAGACTTACACCCTGCAAACATTCACAGCCATAAGCCATCCTACTGTTGGACAAACATTGCTATCATTACTGGTTCAAAATCCAGGAACTCCTAATGAACAGTATTGCGAGGCCATATTTATCATTTTATTTCTCAATGGTAGGGAAGGGCTCGGCATGATGTCAGTGAGTCCTCTGAACAAACCTGCACATCAGAAGATGGTGAAGCCACAGGTGCTGTGCACTGAAACAGGAAGGTTAAAGCAAAGGTTAAAGGGCCCAGCTAATGATCTGAAAGGTTGACTCAGTTTCTCTTCCCACAGATGAGCTCTGACCTGCTGAGAGCCTCCAGCATTTTTTGTCTTCTTTTTAGATTTCCATTCCCTGAAGTTGTTATGATTTTCACCAACTGCTGGGGAGTCTGAAACTTAAATCTTCTTATCAGTAGTCATGGCCTCTTCCAACCCCTCTGCAGATATCCTCCTGAAGAGGTCTTTGCCACTCCTATCATCTGTGTCCACTCAACTCTTTCTCCTCTGCCCACCCAGTACTGCATGAAATGTGAATGAGCACGATACTGGACAGTATCTACAAACAGTCATCTGCTGGAGGAACTTGGGCTGAGCAGAGGTTGGGGAAAGAAAGAATTATTGATATTTTAGGTCGAAAGCCTACCCCAGGACAACAGGAATATTATACTGTGTAATATTCTCTCACTTTGTCCTCAGCATGATGCTGAGGATTGTACGTCAAATGAAATATTGAACTGATTTAAATCCAAGCTCAAGTTCAGTTTATTGTCATTCAACTGCACAGATATATAACACCAAACAAAACAACAATCCTCTGGACCAAGGGGCAAAACACAGTAGATGTAACCAACATAAAACAAAGTCATATTACCACAAATAAATTAACAAATAATAAGTTGCATTTACAACATAAGTTAAAAAGTAAACAGTGTAACACGACTGGTACTTCATAACGAGGAGACGAGCGTGGTTCCTGACTTCTTGTTCAGCAGCATTTAATTATTTATTTGTTTGTTTGTTTGTATGTATTATTTAGATACAGCTTTGAACAGGCCCTTCCCACCCAATGAGCCATATTGCCTAGCAACCTAATTACTTAACACCAGCTTAATCATAAGACAATTTATAATCATCAATTAATCTAGTAACCTGTGCATCTTCGGACTGTGGAAGGAAACGCATGCAGTCGTGGGAGAACTTGAACTCCTTACAGACGGCACTGGAAATGAACTCCAAACTCCGATGCCCTGAACCGTAACAGAGTTGCACTAACTGCTACTCTGCTGCGGACCATCAGATTTAAAAGGTCACATGCAGTAGTTTAAGAATAGAAGACAGACACGTGCTAACATCATCAACACATTGAAAAGAAGCCCATCTCATTTCCTTTTAATCATCTATGCAAGGGATAAGGCTGTCACAATCAGAATCACGCTAAATATCACTGGCATATGTTGTGAATATGTTGTCTTTGTGGCAGCAGTAAAATTCAATACATAATAACAGAAAAAATAAGAATTACACTATGTATATATATAAAATAGCTAAATAAGCAGTGCAAAAATAAAAATAATTCAGTAGTGAGGTAGTGTTCAATGTCCATTCAGAAATCAGATGGCAGAGGGGAAGAAGCTGTTCTGCAATCATTGAGTGTGTGTGTCACAAAGATGGTATCCTCCACCATCAGCACACCTGTGCAGGTAGCTGCTGCCTCTATATGAGATAGCTCCATTCAGCAGCTCTGGTTCAGACCCAATCACTGTTACTGCTGGGGATGAGTGTTTTACTGAGTGCAGCATGTGCCGTCTGTAGTCAGTGACGGGCCTTTGTCACAGTGTGTCTTCAAGCTACTGTACCTCCACCCAGGTGATAGCAATGAGAACAAGGCATGTCCTGGATGATGGGGGTCCTTAATGAATGATGCCACCTTTTTGAGTTATCACTCCTTGAAGATGTCCTGGATACTGCAGAAGCTGGAGCCCATGATAGAGCTGACTAAGTTTATAACTCTCTGTGCTTCTTTTTCTCCTGTGCAGTAGCCCATCTCCCAGACCAGACAGTGATGCAGTCAGTTAGAATGCTGTCCATCGTACCTCCGTAGAAATTTGCAAGGGTCTTTGGTGACATACCAAATCTCTTGAACTTCGCATGAAATGTAACTGCTGTCTTGCCTTCTTTGTCGCTGCACCAATATGTTGGCCCAGGATAGATCCTCAGAGATATTGACACCCAGGAACTTGAAATTGCTCGATATTTTCAGAGACAAAGAGTGAGACATCATGGAAACAGGTCCCTCAGCCTATTCTGCACCCATATTCTGTGCCCCAATGTGCCTCCTGAAAGGAGTATTCCTCACATCCTACAAATCATCCAGCTGAGTCAGTGATCACACATAGGGCTTGCCAGGTGAACACATCGATCTCCTGAAGGTCACTTATGAACCAGAACGACATTTACAATGATCCAGTAGTTTCACATCACTGTCTTCCAGATTTAAACGGGCCCAGATCAATGGTCTGCGTCTCTCAATACTGGTACTATATTTCCATCAGTACACACTGCTGAAGATTTTGGATGTACATTCCCTGTGGTTTGTAAACACATGCATTTAATTGGATAAAGTTTGTTTTTGAACCTCCTGAATGTATTACATTACATCCTTTACAACTGATATCAAAAGTGCATGAGCTTAATCTCACTATATTTCAGCATCTGCAGGTGATTCCTGTTTAAGACGGCACTACCAAACACGTGCAACAGCTCACTGGTAGTTCAAAAGGCAAAACATTACTAATAACACCTCTTCTGAAGTAAATTATCACCACAAATAATGAAGAGGCAAACAAAGACGAAGTGAGTTCGATGGATGAACCATAGTGGTAGTTGCAGAATCGATGCAGGTGGAGTGAGCCAGTCGGAGAAGAGAAATAAAGGCAAAGGAGTTCCAATTTAAACAATATATTGGAATGAGAGGGCAATCCAGATCAGGGCCGTGAGCCAATTTTGCTTGCTCTTCCACGATGGTGACTCAACTTCAATGATGCTGAGGCTATGAAGATTGCCCTGGCTGCTGTGCTCCGTGCCCAGTAATATGATGGACTGATACCGAGGCTTGGGCCTACCCCAGGCTTATCCACGTTTGGATCTAACATAAGAACATAAGAACAACAGAAATAGGAGCAGCAGTCGGCCATCTGGTCTGTCAAGTCTGCTCCACCTCTCAATAAGATCATGGCTGATCTGGCCGTGGACTCATCTCCACTTTAGACAATAAGATCATAAGATATAGGAGCGAAGTAGGCCATTTGGCCCATCGAGTCCACTCTGCCATTCAATCATGGGCTGATCCAATTCTTCCAGTCATCCCCACTCCCCTGCCTTCTCCCCATACCCTTTGATGCCCCGGCTAATCAGGAACCTATCTATCTCTGCTTTAAATGCACCCAGTGACTTGGCCTCCACAGCTGCTCATTGCAACAAATTCCACAGATTTACCACTCTCTGACTAAAGTAATTTCTCTGCATCTCTGTTCTAAATGGACGTCCTTCAATCCTGAAGTCGTGCCCTCTTGTCCTGAACTCCCCTACCATGGGAAATAACTTTGCCATATCTAATCTGTTCAGGCCTTCTAACATTCCAAATGTTTCTATGAGATCCCCCCCTCATTCTCCTGAACTCCAGGCAATACAGCCCAAGAGCTGCCAGATGTCTCTCATGCAGTAACCCTTTCATTCCAGGAATCATTCTCGAGAATCTTCTCTGAATCCTCTCCAATGTCAGTATACCATTTCAAGTCCAAATCTGCACACACTACTCCAAGTGTGGTCTCATGAGTACCTCATAGAGCCTTAACATCACATCCCTGCTCTTACATTCTATACCTCTAGAAATGAATGCCAACATTGCAATCACCTACTTGACAACTGACACAACCTGGAGGTTAACCTTTAGGGTATCCTGCACAAGGACTCCCAAGTTCCTTTGCGTCTCTGCATTTTGAATTCTCTCCCCATCTAAATAATAGTCTGCCAGTTTATTTCTTCCACCACAGTACATGATCATACACTTTCCAACACTATATTTCATTTGCCACTTCTTTGCCCATTCTCTTAAACTATCTAAGTCTCTCTGCAGGCTCTCTGTTTCCTCAAAACCTCCTGCTCCTCCACCTATCTTTGTATCATTGCAAAGTTAGCCACAAATCATTAATCCCATAGTTAAATCATTGACATACATCATAAAAAGCAGCGGTCCCAACACTGACCCCTGTGGAACTCCACAGGTAACTGGCAGTCAGCCAGAATAGGATCCATTTATTCCCACTCTCTGTTTTCTGCCGACCAGCCAATGCTCCACCCATGCTAGTAACTTCCCTGTAATTCCATGGGCTCTTATGTAGCTAAGCAGCCTCATGCGCGGCACCTTGTCATAGGCCTCCTGAAAAATCCAAGTACACCACATCTACTGCATCTCCTTTGTCTACCCTGCTTGTAATTTCCTCAAAAAATTGCAGTAGGTTAGTCAGGCAAGTCTCCACTCCCTTCCACCCACAGATACAGAAAGTCCTCCAGCCCAGGACAGGCCTCCAGGCTTCCAGAGGTTGTACATTAATACAGCATTGTGCACTAGGGGAAGTCTGGGGTCAGACTGCTGCATTGCAGATGTTGTTTTCAGGTCCCCTTCAGTCAAGAATGTCATGGGGCTTATCACCCAAACATATTCAGATGCTTTGTCATTTACCTTCTACACCCGAACTACTGGGATTCCAGTGACCTTGGTTCTGGAGTATTGTTATTCAATGGGACTAGGCAGGGTCTGGCACAGACTAGATGGGCCAAAAGGCCTGTAGTTTTGCTGTAGTACTCTATGACTGTACTGACCAGGTTCACATCAGCTCTAAAGATTAGCTCCACCTCCAGAGAAACTTGTGGAAACAAGGTGAGAAATGTTGAGAAGTATTTTGGAACAATGACACAGCACTGTTGGACCCAGGTCTTCACTGAGATGGATTCTGTTCTAGGCAATGAATCAAATCATGAATTGCAGCCTTTTCCATTTCTGAGCTTCTTGTTGGTGGAAGTAGTGAGAGGAATGAGTTGAATATGTTGCTGTGGGATGGCCATGGGCACATATCCAGCACAGAGTCACAGTGTGCAGGGCTTCCTACACTGCCCCTCAGTCCTTCGTTCATAGCCTTCGTGGCTCTCAGTGGGGTGGGTGTAGGTGCTGGGCTGTACAACACTGAGAAAATTATGCATCTAATGAGTGTTGGTGAGTCGTAGCTGAGGGTTCTGTACTCTGCCAATCCATGTGTTTTCTATTGCTTCTCTGTCTTCAGAAACCTTTTTATTCAGAATCCTCTTTCTTTGCCCTTGAGGAAAGGTGGAGCTTCCAATCTGGAAAATACTTGAACCACTTGATCTCCTGGTCATTCTCATCAAACTGTCTTTCTTTGATAGAGAAGCCAGCAATAAACTATAACTTTGGGAAAGTGCATTTTTCTATTTACAAATGTTGATGATTCATCACATCACAAAATTCATTAAAGAGAAATACTGCAAAAATTCATCCACGCCTCTGATCAAACTAGCTTCTTACTAACCATCCAGTGGAAGAAATGCAGACTGTTTTGATAAGGTACACACATGTGAAGTTGCCAACAGAAATTAATTGTTCTGCTTTTCCGAAAGAGAAAGAGACAAATAGAAGCTTTCTGGCTGCTCTGGTTTGGGGGTGGAAAGTGTTTATCTCACTCTTATAAAAAACTCAGTGATGTTAGCAATAAGATCTCAGTTCTAATTATCCACAAACTGAACAACTCCAGCATGTGGCAAATGCCTTGTTAAGGTGTGAAAGGAGTGATTTTGCACTGTATAAAACATTGCGTCTTCTATTATATTGTGTGTTGCAGTGTGGATGACACATTGAGGTAGGGTGGTTTCAGAGAAAAGTAATTAGGTTTTAAATGGTGAGAGAATGGAAAATGTTGGTGTTCAGAGGGACCTGGTCTTTATACATGAATCACTGAAGTTAATGTGTGGGTAATGAACACAATTAGGAAAGAAAATGGTTTAATTAGTCTTTATTGCAAGTGGATTTGAAGAAAACAGTAAAGATCTGGTGCTGAAATGAAGAAGGGCTGTGGTAAGCCCACTCATGGAATGAGAAGGACATATGTGACAAAGGCTGTACAATAATTGTTCACCAGGTAAAAGATTAGGTTGCAGGCATTGTACTATGAGGAATGATTAAACAAGCCGGGCTGTGGAATCTCTAGAATTGAAAAGAATGCAAAATAAAAAATGATACAAGTTTCTATTAGCGTGGTTCCTTGAGGTTGTTATAGCTGGGTGAGGAGGGGGGAAGGTTTGTGGGGATAAACTCCCGCTGCCTATTAAATACTCCCAACCGTGTGCATCTCAAATAACCTCCAACAACCAAGTCCAGATCCTGGCATTCATGTTTGGCGTAGTTACAAAGCCCGCAGAACTGATAGGAGAACGACTGTTGTACAAAAGCAGCATCCATCATCAGAGATCCTCACCACCCAGGCCGTGTTCTTTCCTCGTTGCTGCAATCAGGTAGAAGGTACATGAACCTCAAGACTCATACCATCAGGTTTAAGAACAGTTTCTACCCCTCAACCATCTCTGCCAATGTTAGGCAGAACGACACAGAAAACAAAAGAACAGAATCCAACGAGCAGCAAAACCAGCACTTTCTCCACTCCCTCCCACCCACAGATACAGGTCCTCCAGCCCAGGACAGGCCTTCTGAAAATCGAAGTACACCTGTCTACTGAATGTCCTTTGTCTACCCTGCTTGTAACTTCCTCAAAAAATTACAGCAGGTTTGTCAGGCAGGATTTTCCTTTCAAGAAACCATGCTGGCTTTGGCCTATCTTGTCATGTGCCTCCAGGTACTCCATAATCTCATCCCTAACAATTGATTCCAACAACTTCCCAACCACTGATGTCAGGTTTACAGGTCTATAGTTTCCTTCCTCTCACCCTTCTTAAGTAATGGAGTACCATTTGCAATTTTCCAGTCATCCGGTACAATGTCAGAATCTAACGATTCTTGAAAGATCATTGATAATGCCTCTGCAATCTCTCCAGCTACTTCCTTCAGAACCTGAGGGTGCATTCCATCAGGTCCAGGAGATTTATCCAGCCTCAGACCATTAAGCTTCCTGAGCACCTCCTCAGTCGTAATTTTCACGATACAAACCTCACTTCCTTGACACTCTTAAATGTCTGGTATACTGCAGATATTTTCAACTGTGAAGACTGATATGAAATACACATTCAGTTCCTCTGCCATCTCTGCATCTTTCATTACAATATCTCCAGCGTCATTTAGTATTGGTCTTACATCTACTCTCGACTCTCTTCTATCCTTTATATACTTAAAAAAGCTTTTAGTATCTTCTTTGATATTAGTCGCCAGCTTCCTCTCGTAATTCACCTTTTCCTTCCGAATGACCTTTCCTTCTGCAAGTTTTTCAAAGCTCCCCAATGCTCCATCTTCCCACTAGCTCTGGCTTCCTTGTATGCCCTCTCTTTTGCTTTTACTTTGGCTCTGACTTCACTTGTCAGCCACAGTAGTGTTCTTCTTCCCTTTGAAAATTTCTTCTTATTTGGGATATATCTGTCTTGCACTTCCCTCATTTTTTGCAGAAACTCCAGACATTGCTGCTCTGGTGTCCTTCCTTCAAATGTCCCTTTCTAATCAACTTTGGCCAGTTCCCCTCTCATGCCATTGTAACTTCTTTTATTCCATTGAAATACTGACACTTTGGAACTTAGTTTCTCTTCCTCAAATTTCAAAGTGAACTCGATCATATTGTGATCACTGTTCCCTAAGGGTTCCTTAACATTAAGCTCTCTTATCACCCCCGTATCATTGCACAACACCCAATCCAGCACAGCCGATCCCCTAGTGGGCTCAACCACAAACTGTTCTAAAAAGCCATCCCTTAGACATTCTACGAATTCTCTCTCCTGAGTTCCTGATTGAAATGTTGCAGAACCTGGGCCACTGTACATCCCTCTGCAATTGGATCCTCGACTTCTTCACTGGAAGACCACAATCTGTGTGGATTGGTGATAACATATGCTCCTCGCTGACGATCAACACTGGTGCACCTTAGGGGTGTGTGCTTAGCCCATTGCTCTACTCTCTATATACACATGACTTTGTGGCTAGGCATAGCTCAAATATCATCTATAAATCTGATGATGATACAACCATTGTTGTAGGTGTTGTAGTGTGGATGAAACCATCGGAGAGACAGAGTCACTGGTAGATACAAAGCAGCTTCTGTATTCGACACAACAATGTACAGCAGGCATCTTGAGAAGCTTTCCGCAGAAAGGTCAGTTAGCTAAGTATGGGCTCGATATTTATATGCTAAACACAGAGGCAATCGCTACTTAAAAAAGTTACAGACAATACTTCCTTTTGAAGTTACATACAAACATCACACCTTCGGATTTCTTCCTTTCCTTCTGATGCCAACATGCCTGGGTTGAACTATGTCTTTAGTTCAATCCACAATACATTTATTTGGCATTTTACGTGCTAACATAGAAGACAATTAATATTTATAATGTATAGATAATACTATCTTCGAAACTACAGCATCAGGCACCAGAAGCATCTGGTATTTACACGTTTTAGGAAGCCCATTGTGGTGGACTCAATCCACAGTCCTTTGTCACACAGTTAAAATAGAAGTCTGGTGGCCAAAGTCATTTAAGTGTAAGCAAACCATCTACCCAAAAAGAAATCCACTCTAACAGTAGAATCTCAGGTGGTGTCGAGGGGCCGTACAAGAGTGAGATATGTCAACTAGTGGAGTGGTGTCACAGCAACAACCTGGCACCCAATGTCAGTAAGACGAAAGAGCTGATTGTGGACTTCAGGAAGGGTAAGATGAAGGAACGCATACCAATCCTCATAGAGGGATCAGAAGTGGAGAGAGTGAGCAGCTTCAAGTTCCTAGGTGTCAAGATCTCTAAGGATCTAACCTGGTCCCAACATATCGATGTAGTTATAAAGAAGGCAAGACGGTGGCTATACTTCATTAGGAGTTTGAAGAGATTTGGTATGTCAACAAATATACTCAAAAACTTCTATAGTTGTACAGTGGAGAGCATTCTGACAGGCTGCATCACTGTCTGGTATGGAGGGGGGAGCTACTGCACAGGACTGAAAGAAGCTGCAGAGGGTTGTAAATTTAGTCGGCTCCATACTGGGTGCAAAGTACCCAGTACATCTTTAGGGAGCGGTGTCTCAGAAAGGCAGTGTCCATTATTAAGGACCCCCAGCACCCAGGGCATGCCCTTTTCTCACTGTTACCATCAGGTAGGGGGTACAGAAGTCTGAAGGCACACACTCAGCGATTCAGGAACAGCTTCTTCCCCTCTGCCATCTGATTCCTAAATGGACATTGAATCCTTGGACACCACTTCACTTTTTTTAATATACAGTATTTCTGTTTTTTTTTGCATGTTTTTTAATCTATTAAATATACATATATTGTAATTGATTTACTTGTTTATTTTTTTCTCTTCTAGATTATGTATTGCATTGAACTGCTGCTGCTAAGTTAAGAAATTTCACCTCACATGCCGGTGATAATAAACCTGATTCTGATTCTGCACGAGCACTAGCCTGCTCTCCACACCGTGCTGCCCTGGCTTGCGCATACAATGTGGTCACAGCTAATAGATAACATCTATGGTTGACCCTGACTAACAGAGCACTTTTATTAGAGTGATGACCTCTGATATTCCCCATGACTGGGATGTCTGGAGTCACAGTAACATCTCCACCACCAACATCCAGGAGGTCACCAATGGCAAGGACCTCAACTGGTTGACCATGTTAATACAGTGATGAGAGGAAGTCAGAGACTGAGTATTCTGTAGCAAGTGAGTTTCTTCTTAACTCCACTAACCTGACTGTCATCTACAAGATCACGTCAGGAGTGTGAAGGAATACTTCCATTTACCTTGTGACAGTCAGATGTATATTGAAACATCCAGTGAAATGAGTCACTTTTGGCCTGCCTCTTGAACTCAATGCCTCAACTAATCAAAGCACATATGAAATACACCTTCCTTCTCACACTATTCACCCGTGTGGCCATTTTCAGGGTGCTATGGATGTGAATTCCAAGGTCCACCTTGACAGCTACACTTTTGCCATCAAAAGTGTACTGTTTTGATCTCCCAAAGGTTTTGCCATCAAAAGTGTACTGTTTTGATCTCCCAAAGGTTTTGCCATCAAAAGTGTACTGTTTTGATCTCCCAAAGTACAACATCTTATACTTGGCCATCAAGATCTGCAACTGATCTAAGTTCTGAACCTCCCTTTCATCCAGCACCAGGCAGGCTATAGTGCTTATACATGTACCCAGCAACACTTCCCAAAGGCACAGGGAAAAGCAGTAACTGCCGGCCTTTTCAGTGATGTCAATGTATGCAAAATTAAAAAATAAAGATTAGCTTCTGTCATCAAGAGTTAATGCATCTGTACTCAAAATTTAAAACATTTAAAACCAATGCCCAGCTCAGCAACACAGCTAATTTTTTTTTTCCAAAAATACTTTATTCAGAAATATTACAAAATAAAAATAATTACATACAAGAAAAGAAAACCATTCGTTGACTGTGAGTCCTTATTCAATACAGTTATTAACAATAAAAATTTTGCGTTGACTCTGTTCATTTACAAATGAAAGATGTTTACAGTAAATCATGCGTTTACTCTCAACCCTTGGTCAAGAGTTAAGACTTATTAACAATCAAAATTTTGAACAATAAAGGCAGGCAATGGCTCTAATATTTTCCCAAATTAACAATTCCACTCACTCCTTGGGCACCATGTTGATTATCTGTCCACACCGCTGATGAGGGTAGGTCTCCTCCCCACCCAACCTCTCCCCCTCCTACGGGTGATGAACGTTAAACTGTGGTCCTTCCCTACCGGGCCTTCGCGGTGGCTGCACCAAGTTTGAGTGCATCCCTCAGAACGTACTCCTGCAGACGAGAGTGTGCCAGTCGGCAGCATTCAGTCACGGACATCTCCGTCAGCTGGCAGACCAAGTCCGCTACTGCTGCAGAAAGCTACACTCTAGCTGAGAAGCTGCATTTTCTTTATGCTGACCTTTATAAAACAGTCACTGAAACCCATATACATACAAGTTATGATATCATTTCTTAGCTTGGAGGCAAACACATACAAAGGGCTGATTTTAATTATAATTTATACACTGAATCACAACTCACCACAAAAACAAAAGGCATTCACAGCTTTGAAATCTTATATGTAGAATTAGTTTGTCCAATATATTTAATGAATTGTTTTCTTCAAGCTAACAGTTAGGCTGTGGAATAGATCTACAGTATGCATTAATTGCAGAAAGAGCAAGCTGGGCGTTGGAGTAGCACTTCCTGACCAGTGCAGTTCCTGTGCACATTGAAGTTAGCAGAAAATAACATTGGTAGTGTCACAGGTTTATACAGTCATAGGAGACATGGAGCAATACAATCCCTCAATCCAACCAGTCCATGCTAACCGTGGTGTCCATACAGCTAGTCTCAACAACCTGTGCTCCACCCACATCTCTCTAAGCCCCACCCTGCCATGTACCTGTCCAAGCACTTCCTAAATGATACTATCGTACCTGTCTCAACCACTTCCTTTGACAGCTTGTTCCATATAGTCATCACTGTCTACATGAAGAAATTGCTCCTCATGTCCCTTTTCAATATTTTCTCTCTCACCCTAAACCTATGCCCGCTAGTTTCCGACTTTCCTACTCTGGAGGGAAGACTGTTACCATCCACATTATCTGTGCCTCTCATCATTTTAAACATTTCTTTCAGGCCACCCTTCATTGCCCAACACTCCGTAAAGATCTAGCCTGACCAACCTGTCCATATAACTCGGACCCTTTAGTTCTGGCAACATCCTCTCAATATCTGCTCTGTACTCTTTCCAGTTTAATGACATATTTCCTATAAAAGGCTGACCAAAACTGTACACAGTACTCTAAGTGCAGCCTCACCAATATCTTATACAACTGTGACATAATGTCCCAACTCCTATACTCACTGTCCTGACTGGTGAAGGCCAGCATGCTAAGGGCCTTTTACGCCACCCTTTCTACCTTTGATGCGGCTGTCAATGAACTATACACTTCCACTCCTAGGCCCCTCTTAATTATACTCCCTCGCTCCCTACCAATCATAGTACAAGACCATAAGACCATCCGGCCCATCGAGTCTGCTCCGCTATTCAATCATGGCTGATCCTTTTTTTTAATCTCCTCCTCAATCCCAGTTCTTGGCCTTCTTCCTGTAACCTTTGATGCCATGTCCAATCAAAACCCTATCAATCTCTGCCTTAAATACACCCAGTGACCTGGTTTCCACAGTTGTATGTGGCAACAAGTTCCACAAGTTCACCACTCTCTGGCTGAAGAAATTTTTCCGCATCTCTGTTTTGAAAGGGTGCCTCTTTATCCTGAGGCTCTCTTGTCAAAGACACGCCCACCATGGGAAACATCCTTTCCACATCTACTCTGTCTAGGCCTTTCAACATTCGAAAAGTTTCAGTGAGATCCCCCATCATCCTTCTGAATTCAGGCGAGTACAAACCCAGAGCCTTCAAACGTTCCTCATATGATAACCCTTTCATTCCTGGAATCATCCTTGTGAACCTCCTCTGGACCCTCTCCAATGCTAGCACATCTTTTCTAAGATGAGGGGCTGAAAACTGTTCACCATATTCAAGGTGAGGCCTCACTAGTGCCTTATAAAGCCTCAGCATCATATACTTGCTCTTGTAATCTAGACCTCTTGAAATTAATGCTAACATGGCATTTGCCTTCCTCACCACTGACTCAACCTGCAAGTTAACCTTCAGGATGTTCTGCACAAGAACCCCCAAGTCCCTCTGCATCTCAGATTCCTGGATTTTCTCCCCATTTAGAAAATAGTCCGCACATTTATTTCTACTATCAAAGTGCATGACCATGCATTTTCCAACACTGTATTTCATTTGCCACTTTCTTGCCCATTCTCCTAATCTGTCTAAGTCCTTCAGAATCCTACCTGCTTCCTCAACACTACCTGCCCCTCCACCAATCCTCGTATCATCTGCAAACTTGGCAGCAAAGCTGCCTCTTCCATCATCTAAGTTATTTATATACAGCATAAAAAGAAGTGGTCCGAACACTGACCTCTGTGGAACCCCATTAGTCACCACTAGTCACTGGCAGCCAACCAGAAAAGGATCCTTTTATTCCTTCACTGCCTCCTACCAATCAGCCAATGCTCTAACTATGTTAGTAACTGGTTGGCTTTCCAAACTACACCACCTGACATTGATCAGGGGAGAGCAGAATTGCATTGCAATGTCTGGACAGATTGAGACTGCACTCAAGCACGTGAGACAGAAGAACCCACTGGTTGGCTGACTGGTGAAGGAGGGTCTACTGGACACATTGCCTGAAGCAGCTCCAGGCAATGGAGAAGGCTACTTTCAGGGTTGGGAGGGAGAGGATGGGATTGCCAGGAAGCACCGCACCCAGGTCTTTGCTCACAACCACCCTTCGGTTCCTCTCCTATCCCACCACTTCAGTACCTAGTAGGGCGTCTGCTGCTGATGTAGAAGGTGGGGACAGGATGAAGGAAAGGTTCCCAGTAGTAGACAGCCACAACATGGGTAGAGTGCAATGGAACATTTTGGATTTGGAAGAACTCACCTTTATCCCCACTGGCAGCCGTGCCAAACTTATACTGATACAGGGTTTACATTTTCTCAGACATAACATTAATTCACTTAGAGTGTTTTAATTACATTAATTTACTGATTATTTCATCTGTGAGCACAATGCAGAAAGAATAATTTAATGATGACCATCATCACTAATATCACTAGATATAGCTGCATTTGAAAGTTGTGTTAAATTATCACTATTTGGAACTGATTCCGTTATAGCCATTCCAATATTCCATAACTACCACCACTTCCCTATAGGTCAACATGCTGTGATTGTGACTACCTAAATCCACAACTGTTCTAATGGATGTTGTGGATAAAATACAGATTGTTCATATTTGTTCATTTTACCAATAACTGAATGACAGAGTGCATCTCAGATAATTTTATTCAGATAATTGGATGACTGATGAATACACATGTTTAAAATGACATTTCCTGGCTGCTATTTCGAGTGATCCACTGTCAAAATGCAAACAGATATTGTACAAATATGATAAAGATGAAAAAGTAACCTCTCGATTGTGAAAGTCCTTCACTTCATCTGACACTTGCAGCAAGCAACTCAAATTCTACCGGGGGTATGATTGAGATGTTGGTTCAGATATGTAATTTCCTCTGATGAATACTGGACACAATGCTGAGGGAAAAGGGTGGACTATGTGCGAGCTCTCTGCCAACTGCGGCTGCAAAACAACTGAAATAAGAAACAGACTACCCCACGCCTTAATGTTTGTCATGGAACCAGGTTCATTCATAATCTTAAAGTAAGTGGAAAAAGTGATCATGATAGTGCCTATTTTGTTCGAGAGAGGATGGACACAATTCAATTGGAAAAAGTATCTTAACTTAAATAAGACCAACTGCAAAACTGAGGGATAAGTTAGCTCAGAGAAAGTAGAAAAAAGAAATATAAAAATCTCGAGTATACAAAAAAATGGCAAGTATTTAAAAGTATGTTTACTCATCTACAAGAAACTTCCAATCCCTGAGGGCACAGGTAAGGTGAATATATTCATTCTTTTTCCCAGAGTTAGGGGAATCAAGAACTAGAGGGCAAAGGTTTTAGGAGAAAGGGAAGAAATTCAACAGGCACCTGAGGGACAACATTTTTGCACAAAGGATTTTAAGTATATTGGAAGACCTGCCAGGAGAAGTGGTGAGGGAGAAGACAGTTGGACAGTTACATGGACTGGAAAGATATAGAAGGTTATGGGCCAAATTCTGGTAAGTCAAACTAGCTTTGAAGAGACGCCTCAGTCAGCATGGACCAGGACTGCTCTGTGCTGTATGACACTATGAACTCTATGAAGTAAACACTACAAAACAAAAATGTTCCTTTCAGTGGTAAGGAAGGCAAGTGTAATATCAGCATTCATTTGAGAGGACTAGAATATAAAAGTAAGGATATAATGCTGAGGCTTTACAAAGCTTTGGCCAAACCAGAAAGGAGTATTCTGAGAAGTTTCAGGTCCCTTACCTAAGATTCCAATCCAGATTGTTATGATCATCTTAACCACAGAATCCATTGCTAAATGTATTGTGAGCAGCTTTGGGCCCCTTATCTAAGAAAGGGACCCGGATGGTGGCGTAGTGGCATCAGTACCGGATTTCGGGACGAAAGGTCCTGAGTTCGAATCCAGCCAGCTCCCCTACATGCTTTCCATCCGTGCTGGGTTACGAGCTAGTGATCTCTTTGGAAACTCACCCGGCAGAAGGCAATGGCAAACTACTGCTGTAACTTGCCTCGTACGAGGTTCCCCACTACGTCAGAGAGACGTGGAGGGAAATCATCCGCTAACTAGAGAAACTCTGGATGCGACGCACCTTTCCTTTTATCTAAGAAAGGATGTGTTGGCATTGGAGACGGTCCTGAAGAGGTTCATGAGAATGATGCCAGGAATAAAAGTGTTAATGTATGAGGATTGTTTGATGGCTCTGGGCCTGTACTTGTTGGAGTTTAGAAAATAAAGGGGATCTCATCGAAACCTATCGAATATTGAAAGCTGAGATAAAAAGGATGTGGATCGGATGCTTCTTAAAGTTGGGGAGTCTAGGACCAGAGTGCACAGCCTCAGAATAGAAGGATGTCCCTTTCAAATAGAGAATAGGAGTAATTTCTTTAGCCAGAGGGTGGTGAATTTCACTGTGGAGGCCAACTCTTTATGTATATTTAAGGCAGAGGTTGATTGCTTCTTGAATAGTCAGGGCATTAAGGGATATTGGGAGAAGGCAGGAGATTAGGGTTGAGAGGAAAATTGAATCAGTCATGATGAAATGGCAGAACAGGCATGATTGGCCAAATGGCCTAATTCACTCCTATATCTTATGGCCTGATGGTAATTTATTGTCACAGACGATTGTGGGGGCCAAGTCATTGCGTATATAGAACATAGAATAGTACAGGACAGTACAAGCCCTTCGGCCCACAATGTTGTGCCAACTCTCAAACCCTGCCTCCTATATAATGCCCCACCTTAAATTCCTCCATATACCTGTCTAGTAGTCTCTTAAACTTCACTAGTGTATCTGACTCCACCACTGTCTCAGGCAGTGCATTCCACGCATCAACCACTCTCTGAGTTAAATGTCCCCCTAATGTCCCCCGTGAACTTCCCACTCCTTACCTTAAAACCATGTCCTCTTGTATTGAGTACTGCTGCCCTGGGGAAGAGGCGCTGGCTATCCACTCTATCTATTCCTCTTATTATCTTGTACACCTCTATCATGTCTCCTCTCATCCTCCTTCTCTCCAAAGAGTAAAGCCCTAGCTTCCTTAATCTCTGATCATAATGCATACTTTCTAAACCAGGCAGCATCCTGGTAAATCTCCTCTGTACCCTTTCCAATGCTTCCACATCCTTCCTATAGTGAGGTGACCAGAACTGGACACAGTACTCCAAGTGTGGCCTAACCAGAGTTTTATAGAGCTGCATCATTACATCACGACTCTTAACTCTATCTCTTGACTTATGAAAGCTAACACCCCATAAGCTTTCTTAACTACCCTATCCACCTGTGAGGCAACTTTCAGGGATCCGTGGACATGTACCCCCAGATCCCTCTGCTCCTCCACACTTCCAAGTATCCTGCCATTTACTTTGTACTCTGCCTTGGAGTTTGTCCTTCCAAAGTGTACCACCTCACACTTCTCCGGGTTGAACTCCATCTGCCACTTCTCAGCCCACTTCTGCATCCTATCAATGTCTCTCTGCAATTTTTGACAATCCTCTACACTATCCACAACACCACCAACCTTTGTGTCATCTGCAAACTTGCCAACCCATACTTCTACCCCCACATCCAGGTCGTTAATAAAAATCACAAAAATTAGAGGTCTCAGGACCGATCCTTGTGGGACACCACTAGTCACAATCCTCCAATCTGAATGTACTCCCTCCACCACCACCCTCTGCTTTCTGCAGGCAAGCAAGTTCTGAATCCACCTGGCCAAACTTCCCTGGATCCCATGCCTTCTGACTTTCTGAATAAGCCTACCGTGTGGAACTTTATCAAATGCCTTACTAAAATCTATGTAGATCACATCCACTACACTACCCTCATCTATATGCCTGGTCACCTCCTCAAAGAACTTTATCAGGCTTGTTAGACGCGATCTGCCCTTCACAAAGCCATGCTGACTGTCCCTGATCAGACAATGATTCTCTAAATGCCCATAGATCCCATCTCTAAGAATCTTTTCCAACAGCTTTCCCACCACAGACGTAAGGTTCACTGGTCTATAATTACCCGGACTATCCCTACTACCTTTTTTGAACAAGGGGACAATATTCGCCTCCCTACAATCCTCTGGTCCATTCCCGTGGACAACGAGGACATAAAGATCCTAGCCAGAGGCTCAGCCATCTCTTCCCTCTCCTTGTGGAGCAGTCTGGGGAATATTCCATCAGGCCCCAGGGACTTATCTGTCCTAATGTAGTTTAACAACTCCAACACCTCCTCTCCCTTAATATTAACATGTTCCAGAACATCAACCTCACTCATATTGTCCTCACCATCATCAAGTTCCCTCTCATTGGTGAATACCGAAGAGAAATATTCATTGAGGACGTCGCTCACTTCCACCGCCTCCAGGCACATCTTCCCACCTTTATCTCTAATCGGTTCTATCTTTACTCCTGTCATCCTTTTGTTCTTCACATAATTGAAGAATGCCTTGGGGTTTTCCTTTACCCTACTTGCCAAAGCCTTCTCATGCCCCCTTCTTGCTCTTCTCAGCCCGTTCTTAAGCTCCTTTCTTGCTACCCTATATTCCTCAATAGACCCATCTGATCCTTGCTTCCTAAACCTCATGTATGCTGCCTTCTTCCACCTGACTAGATTCTCCACCTCACTTGTCAGCCAAAGTTCCTTCACCCTACCATCCTTTATCTTCCTCACTGGGACAAATTTATCCCTAGCGTCCTGCAAGAGATCCCTAAACATCGACCACATGTCCGTAGTACATTTCCCTGCAAAAACATCATCCCAATTGACACCCGCAAGTTCTAGCCTTATAGCCTCATAATTTGCCCTTCCCCAATTAAAAATTTTCCTGTCCTCTCTGATTCTAGCCTTTTCCATGATAATGCTAAAGGTCAGCGAGCGGTGGTCACTGTCCCCCAGATGCTCATCCACTGAGAGATCTGTGACCTGACCCGGTTCATTACCTAATACTAGATCTTGTATGGCATTCCCCCTAGTCGGCCTGTCAACATAATATGACAGGAATCCATTCTGGACACACTTAACAAACTCTGCCCCATCTAAACCATCAATCTAAACCATCAGGTGCCAATCAATACTAGGGAAGTTAAAGTCACTCATGATAACAACCCTGTTATTTTAGCATCTTTATAAAATCTGCTTTCCAATCTGCTCCTCGGTATCTCTGCTGCTACCAGGGGGCCTATAGAACCCTCCCAATAGAGTAACTGCTCCCTTCCTATTCCTGACTTCTACCCATACTGACTCAAAAGAGGATCCTGCTACATTACCCACACTTTCTGTAGCTGTAATAGTATCCCTGACCAGTAATGCCACCCCTCCTCCCCTTTTTCCATCCTCTCTATCCCTTTTAAAGCACTTATTTATAACAGAGGTTGATAAGTTCTTGATTGATAAGGGCATCAAAGGTCAATGGTGTGTATTTAATATTTCAGTAATATTTGAGTAATTTTGTAAATATATTGTTTCATTAAGCATTCTTTGTTGTTTATATAATTCATTATGGTTATATGTGCTGCCTTGTTTTAAACAAGCACAAAGCTGGACTCACATTTCGGTACTCCTGTGTGTTCCTTTGAATGAGTTAATGTTTGAAGTTACAAAACATAACAACAGAGAGGAGGCAGGAGAATGAGGTGGAGAAGGATAATGATCAGCCATGATAGGCCACATGAAAATTTGGAGAGGAGGGGACTTCAGTCAGGTTGGTTGCCCGTGGATAAAAGGCAGGAGCGGGTTACTGCAGTTTAACAGCTTTGACCAATGGCCAATCGTTATTTGGGATTGGCTAGGAACAGAAAATTAAAGGAAGGCAGGGCAGGCACAGCAGCCATCATCTGAGTGGACAGAGTCAGAGTGGTGATCTTATGGCTTTAGCTCTCCGAGGCTTCAGCAAAGAGAGCTCTCACTCAAAGAAAACAAAGGAACGAAAGCTCAAGTTTTTTCCTTCTCTTTATATCTGTTCAACTAGGAAAGTAGAGATTACAGGCAGGATAGTGAAATGCCCCTCTTGCGGGACGTGGGAAGGCAGGGTGACCTACAGTGGCCCTGACGACTACAACTGCGAGAAGTGCATCCAGCTGCAGCTTCTAACAAACCGTATTAAACAGTTGGTGCTGGAACAGGATGAATTCGGATCATTTGGGGGTGGCGTGGCCCTGTTGGTAAGTAACGATATCAAATCAATAGAAAGAAGGGACATAGGATCAGAAGAGGTAGAATCCTAATGGGTAGAATTAAGAAATGGCAAGGGTAAAAAGACACTAATAGCAGTTATATACAGGCCGCCAAACAGCAGTCGGGATGTGGACTACAAGTTGCAGCTGGAAATAGAAAAAGCGTGTCAGAAGGACAATGTCAAGATAATTATGGGGGATTTTAATATGAAAGTGGATTGGGAAAGTCAGGAAGGTAATGGATCTCAGGAGAGGGAGTCTGTAGAATGCCTACAGGATGGTTTTTTGGAGCAACTTGTCCAGAAGCCCACCAGGGGACCGGCTGTTTTGGATTGGGTGCTGTGTAACGAACCTGAGGTGATTAGGGAGCTGGAGGTAAAGGAACCTCTTGGAAGTAGTGATCATAATATGATTGAGTTCAGTTTCAAATTTGAAAAGGAGAAGCTGGTATCAGGTGTATCGATATTTCAGTGGAACAGGGGAAATTACAGTGGTATGAGAGAGGAACTGGCCCAAGTCAATTGGAAAAGTAAACTAAATGGAGGGACAGCAGAGCAGAATTGGATGAAATTCCTACAAGAAATAAGGAAAATGCTGGAAAAGTATATTCCAAGAAAAAAGAAAATCATGAATGGAAAAATGGCACAAATGTGGCTAACGAGAGAGGTTAAGGCAAAAATAAAAGCAAAAGAAACGGCGTACAAGGAAGCAAAAATTAGTGGGAAAAATGAGGACTGGAAGACCTTTAAAAACTTACAGAAAAAAACTAAGAAAGTCATTAGGAAAGAAAAGATGAATTATGAAAGGAAGTTGGCGATTAAGATAAAAAGGGATACTAGGAGTTTTTTAAATATATGAAGAGTAAAAGAGTGACAAGGGTAGATATGGGACCGATTGAAAATGATGCTGGAGTAATTATAATGGATAACAAAGAGATGGCGGAGGAACTGAATGAGTATTTTGCATCAGTCTTCACAGTGGAAGACATGAGCAATATACCTGATAGCCAGAGGTATCAGGGAATAGAATTAGGTACAGTCAAGATAACTAGAGAGAAAGTGCTTGGGAAGCTAAGGGGACTAAGAATAGATAAGTCTCCCGGCCCGGATGAGGTGCACCCAAGGGTTCTGAAGGAGGTGGCTTTGGAGATTGTGGAAGCATTGGAAATGATCTTCCAGGAATCAATAGACTCTGGCATGGTTCCGGAGGACTGGAAGGTCGTGAATGTAGTTCCGCTATTTAAGAAAGGAAGGAGGCAGCAAAAAGAAAATTGCAGACCTATTAATCTGACATGGGTAGTTGGAAAGTTATTGGAGTCGATCCTCAAGGACGAGGTTATGAAATACCTCAAGGTGCATGACAAAACAGGCCCAAGCCAGCATGGTTTCATGAAGGGAAGATCCTGCCTCACCAACTTATTGGAATTTTTTGAGGTAATCTCAAATAAGATTGACAAGGGAGAGGCTGTGGATGTTGTGTATTTGGATTTTCAAAAGACCTTTGATAAGGTGCCACATAAGAGGCTGCTTAATAAGATGAGAGCCCATGGAATTACAGGAAAGTTACTGGAATGGGTGGAGCATTGGCTGATGGGCAGAAAGCAAAGGGTGGGAATAAAGGGATCCTATTCTGATTGGTTGCCGGTTACTAGTGGTGTTCCGCAGGGGTCTGTTTTGGGGCCGCTTCTTTTTACGATGTATGTCGATGATTTGGATTATGGATTAAATGGTTTTGTGGCCAAGTTTGCGGATGACACCAAGATAGGTGGAGGAGCAGGAAATGTTGAAGAAATGGAAAGGTTGCAGAGAGACTTAGTCAGTTTAGGAGAGTGGGCAAAGAAATGGCAGATGAGATACAACATTGACAAATGTACAGTTGTACATTTCGGAAGAAGAAATAATCGGGCAGATTATTATTTAGCTGGGGAGAAAATTCAAAAATCGGAAGTGCAAAGGGACTTGGGGGTCCTCGTGCAGGATACCCTAAAGGTTAACCACCAAGTTGGATTGGCAGTAAGGAAAGCGAATGCTATGTTGGCATTCATTTCAAGAGGAATAGTGTAGAAGAATAAGGAGGTGTTGATGAGGCTCTATGGGGCATTAGTGAGACCTCACTTGGAATACTGTGTGCAGTTTTGGGCCCCCTAGCTTAGAAAGGATATACTGATGTTGGAGAGAGTTCAGAGAAGATCTACGAGGATGATTCCTGGAATGCAGGGGCTAACATATGAGGAGCGTCTGTCGGCTCTTGGATTGTATTCATTAGAGTATAGAAGAACGAGAGGGGATCTCATAGAAACGTTTCGAATGTTGAAAGGGTTGGATGGAGTAGATGTGGAAAGGTTGTTTCCCTTGGTGGGTGAGTCCAGGACAAGAGGCCATAGTCTTAGAATTAGAGGGTACCCAGTTAAAACAGAGATGAGGAGAAATTTTTTTAGCCAGAGGGTCGTGGATTTGTGGAATTCGTTGCCACATATGGCTGTGGAGGCCCTATCATTGAGGGTGTTTAAGGAGGAGATTGACAGATATCTAATTAGTCAGGGTATCAAGGGATATGGGGAAAAAGCCAGAAATTGGAACTAGATGGGTGAATAGTTTAGCTCATGGGGGAGCTGCAGAGCAGACTCGATGGGCCAAATGGCCTACTTCTGCTCCTTTGTCTTGTGATCTTGTGATTTGGGAAGCTGAATGGGGTGATAGATAGGACATATAGAGAGGTAGTTACACCCAAAGTGCAGGACACAGGAAACTCGGTGACAGGAAGGCAAATGGGTTAAAGAGCCAGTGCAAGTACTCCTGTGGTCATTTTCCTCAATGACAGGTTTATCATTCTGGATATTGACAGGGTGGGGGGGGGGGGTGGAATGACCTAACAGTGCAAAGTCACAGCGAGTCTCAGTAAGTCTGTCTCTGTGATACAGAAGGGAAGGGGGGATAAGAGGCACGTTGTAGTGATAAGGGATGCCTTAATTAGGGGAATGGACAGGAGGTTCTGTGGGCAAGAACGAGAATACCAGATTGTATGCTGCCTCCCGGGTGCCAGGGTCCGGGATATCTTGGATCAGCATTCCTAAGTGGAAGGGTGAACAGTCAGAAGTCATGGTCCGTGTAGGTATCAACGACATGGGTAGGATGACCGATGAGGTTCTGCAAAGTGAGTTCAGGGAGTTAGGTGCTAAATTGAAAAGCAGAACCTCCAGAGATGTGATCTCAAGATTACACCCGTGCCACGTGTTAGTGAGGCCAAAACTAGGAAGTTTATACAGTTTAATATATGGCTAAGGATCTGGTGTAGGAAGGAGGGCATGCTATTTTTGAATCATTGAGCTCTCTTCTGGGGAAGGTGGGACCTGTACAGAAGGGACAGTTTGCACCAAAACTGAAGAGGGGCTAATATCCATGTGGGAAGGTTTTAATGCTGCATGGTGAGGTTTAAACTAGAGTTGCAGGGGGATGGGAACCAGAGTGCCAGAACAGTTAGTGGAGAGGTTGTGGAGGCAGGAGTTGGTAAGACCTCAATCAAAGTTAGGAATCAAAATGTTGAGCATTGGGCGACTAGTGTCCTGAGCTGCATATATTTCAATGCAAGAAGTATCGTAGGAAAGGCAGATGCTGCAGGTAAGATAGCTGGTTTACAAACAGCGGCAATGTTTAGTGAGGAGAGACTGTTGACAGGGCAAAATTGCAGTAACAGGATGAGTTGCCAGGTGGACAAAATCGAAAAGGGTGAATACGGGACTGAAGTTGTTGTATTTGAATGTGTACAGTATACGGAGTATGTGTGGGCACGTGGCCAAGTGGTTAAGGCATTTGACTAGCAATCTGAAGATCATGAGTTCAAGCCCCAGCCGAGGCAGCATGTCGTGTCCTTGAGCAAGGCACTTAACCACACAGTGCTCTGCGACGACACTGGTGCCAAGCTATATCGGCCCTTGCCCTTCCCTTGGACACCATCGGTGGCGTGGAGAGGGGAGACTTGCAGCATGGGCAACTGCCAATCTTTCATACAACCTTGCCCAGGCCTGCGCCCTAGAGAGTGAAGACTTCCCAGGCGCAGATCCGTGGTCTCGTAAGTCTAACGGATACCTTTATATGGAATAAGGTAGATGAACTTGCAGCACAGTTGCAGCTAGGCAGGTATGTTGTTGTAGGCATTACTGAATCATGGCTGAAAGGTTATAACTGGGAGCTTAAGGATACACATTCTATCGAAAAGATAGGCAGGAAGGCAGAGGGGGTAGCATTGCTCTGTTGGTTAAAAATGGAATCAAATCATTAGAAAGAGGTGACATAGGGTTAGAAGGTGTTGAATCATTGTGGATGGAGTTAAGGAACTGTAAGGATAAAAAGACCCTGATAGGAATTGGATACAGACCCCTAAACAGTAGTAAGGATGTGACCTAAAAATTACAATTTTTAGTCTGGGTAGTCTCCAACCTGGTGGCATGAATGTTGATTTCTTGAACTTCCAGTAATGCCACCCCCCATCTCCTTCACCAATCCTCATCACCTTTTCCCTCTCTCACCTTATCTACTTGCCTGGCCATCACCTCCCTCTGATGCTCTCCCCCCTTTTCTTTTTTCCATGGTCTTCTGTCTTCTCCTGTTAGATTCCCATTAGATTCCCCTTCTCCAGCCCTGTATCTATTTCACTAATCAACCCCAGCTCTCAGCTTTATTCCACCTCTTACCAATCTCACCTATCATCTTGTCCCCTCCCCCACCTTTTAAATCTTTTCTTCTCCTGCTGAAGGGTCTTGACTTGAAACGTTGACTGTACTTTTTCCTTTCAGCATTTTGTTTGTGTCGCTTACAGCATCTGCAGATTTTCTCTTGTTTGTGGGGAGATAGAAAATGCATGCCAAAAGGGCATTGTTACAATAGTCAAGAGGGACTGCAATGTGCAGGTAGATTGGGAAAATCAGGTTGGTGCTGGATTACAGGAGGGAGAATTTCTAGAGTGTCTATGAGATAGTTTTTTAGAACAGCTCGTGGTTGAGCCCTCTAGAGAATCAGCTATTCTGGATTGGGTGCTGTTTCGTGAACCAGAATTGATTAGAGAGCTTAATGTTAAACAAACCCTTTGGGAAAAAGTGATCATAAATGATTGAATTCACTTTGAAATTTGAGAAAGAGAGGCTAAATTCAGGTCTTTCAGTATTATGGTGGAGTAAAAGGAATTACAGAGCCATGAGAGAGAAGTTGGCCGGAGCTGATTGGAAAGAAACACTGGCAGGGATGATAGCAGAGCAGCAATGGCTGGAATTTCTGGAAACAATTTGGAAGGCACAGGATATATACATCCCAAAGAGGAAGAAGTAATCTAAAGGAAGGATGACACAACTATGGCTAAAAATAGAAAAATAATATTAAAGAGGACACCAAGAATGTAAAACAAAGGTGAGAGTGGATATTGGACTGCTGGAAAACGATGCTGGAGAGGTAGTAATGGGGGACAACAAAATAGCAGATCAACTGATAAGTATTTTGCATCAGTCTTCACTGTAGAAGACACTAGCAGTATGGTGGAAGTTCCAGGTGTCGGGGGACATGAAGTGTGTGAAGTTACCATAACTAGAGAGAAGGTTCTTGGAAAACTTGAAAGATCTGAAGGTAGATAAATCACTTGGACAGATGGTGTACACTCCAGAGTTCTGAAAGAGGTGGCTGAAGAGATCGTGGAGGCATTAGTAATGATCTTTCAAGAATCACTAGATCCTGGAATAGTTCCAGAAGACTGGAAAATTGCAAATGTCACTTCATTCTTCAAGAAGGGAGAGAGGCAGAAGAAAGGAAACTAGAGGCTAGTTAGTCTGACCTCAATGGTTGGGAAGACGTAGGAGTAGATTATTAAGGATGTGGGCTCGGGGTACTTTGAGGCACATGCTAAAATAGGCCATAGTCAGTACAGTTTTCTCAAGAAAAAATCTTGCCTGACATATCTGTTGGAATTCTTTGAAGAAGTAACAAGCAGTATAGACAAAGGAAAATTGGTTAACATGTTATGCTTAGATTCTCAGAAGGCCTTTGACAAGGTGTCACTCATGGGGCTACTTAACAAGCTACGAGCCCATGGTATTACAGCCAAGATTCTGGCATGGATAAAGCATTGGCTGATTGGCAGGAGGCAAAGAGTGGGAATAAATGGAGCCTTTTCTGACTGGCTGTTGGTGACTAGCAGTGTTCCACAGGGCTCTGTGTTGGGACCAAATAATTTTTTGTTTTATGTTCATGATTTGGATGATGGACTTATAACTTTGTTGCAAAGTTTGCAGACAATAAGAAGATAGGTGGAAGGCCAGGTAGTTTTGAGGAAGTAGAGAGGCTATAGAAGGACTTAGACAGATTAGGAGGATGGGCAAATAAGTGACAGATGAAATACAACGTCAGGAAGTGTTTGATCGTGCACTCTTGTAGAAGAAATGGAAGGGTTGACTTTGTTCTAAATGGAGAGAAAATACAAACAAAAACTGAGGTGCAAAGGAACTTAGGAGTCTTTGTGCAGGATTCCCAAAAGGTTAATTTGTAGGTTGAGTCTAAGGTGTGGAAGGCAAATGCAATGTTAGCATTCATTTCAAGAGGACTAGAATATAAAAACAAGGATGTAATATTGAAATTTTATAAAGCACTGGTGAGCCCTCACTTGGAGTATTGTGAGCAGGTTTGGGTCCTTTATCTTAGAAAGGATGTGTTGAAACTAGAGAGGGTTCAAAGGAGATTCACGGAAATGATTCCAGGATTGAATGACGTCATATGAAGAGCGTTTGATGGCTCTGGGTCTGTGTTCACTGGAGTTAAGAAGAATGAGGGGTGACCTCTTTGAAACCTATTGGATGGTGAAAGGCCTTGATAGAGTGGATGTGGAGAGGATGTTTCTTTTGTGGGAGAATCTAGGACCAGAGGACACAGCCTCAGAATAGATGAGTGCCCTTTTAAAATGAAGATGAGGAGGAATTTCTTTAGCCTGAGAGTGGTGAACCTGTGGAATTCTTTGCCCAGGTAGCTGTTGAGACCAAGTCTTTATGTATATAAAGAGATTGATAGATATTTGGTTGGTCAGGGCATGAAGGAATACAGAGAGAAGGCAGGAGATTGGATCTGTGAGCAAAATTGGATCAGTCATGATGAAATGGTAGAGCAGACTCGATGGGCCAAGTAGCTTAATTCTCCTATATCTTAGTGCCTTATGGTCTACTTTTGCTCCAAAGTCTCTGGTCTTCTTGGCTATTCCTCAGGGTCACAAGTGACTTGTGTTACTCTGGTTCAGTGGGTTCTAAGTGACTGATAAGGCCACTTTGTAATCAAACTTTTTTACACAGAGAGCGTTGGATGTGTGGGATACTCTGCCAGGGGTGCTGGTAGAGGCATATGCAATAGGGGCATTTGAGAAACTTTTACATAGGCACATGGATGATAGAAAAATGGAAGGTTATGTGGGAGTGAAGGGTTAGTTTGATCTTAGAGTACATTAAAAGATCATCACATCATGGATCATCAGGCCAGTACTGTACTAGTGTTGTACGTTCTCTGCATAAATATGTAAAAATGGGATGAAATGTGAGTAAAGATAACTAGAATTATAACAGGGAATAAAGACCATAAGATATAAGAGAAGAATTAGACATTTGGCCCATTGAGTTTTCTCTGCTATTTCATCATGGCTAATCCATTTTCTTCTCAGCCCCAATCTCCTGCCTTCTCTCCATATCCATTCATGCCCTGACCAATGACCAATATCAACCTCTGCCCCAAATATATATAAAGACTTGGCCTCCACAATTGCCAGTGGCAAAGAATTCCACAGATTCACCACTCTCAGGCTAAAAAAATTCCACCTCATCTCCATTCTAAAAGGACACAACTCTATTCTGAGGATGTGTCCTCTGGTGTTATAGACTGTCCCATCATAGGAAACATAGGAGATAAAGAAATGGCTAAAGCATTTAATAAATACTTTCAGAGAACAAGTAGTAGCAGAGATGATAAAGAATCAAAGGAAAAAAATAATAGGAAAACTGGCAGACTTGCATTGATCTCAGGTTGCTGAAGAGGAAAGCTGCAGAAATAGTGGATGTGATGAGAGGCAGCTTCACGGATTCTGGAATGATACCAGGGGACTGGAAAGAGGTGAATGGAACTGTAGCTCTTCAGGAACAGGGAAGAAACAACAGGAATAATTCTGACACTGACGTAACCAGGTGGCTGTTGAATATTATTTTTTATTGTTAAAGTGCACTTCTGTATTCATCCTGGTAATGCTAAAATAGCTGCCTGTGCCTTTAAGAGAAAATGGTGTGCATGTGTGGAGTAGAAAGAAGAGTTACAATGTTCTATAACGAACTTCTGGGAGCTGCTTTTCCAAGGTTTGGTGAGGAAAGGTGAATAATATTTGATAATATCCATGTAAATTCATTTATGCTTGTTTATAAATCTAGAATATCGGTAATTTGATGAGTTTTACATGTAGATGTTTTAGATTTTCATGAGTAAGGTGTTGGCACTGGATAGCGTGGTTGTGCAAAGTTCCTTAGTGGCCTGGTAGGTTAGTCTTTCTAGTGATTTTACTACAAAGCAGTATATTGTAAAAGTTTATTTTTGCCTTACTTTATTGTTTCATGACCGAATGTGAACATAATAGAGTAATGTGAATGTGTTAATCTCTGTTCACGTAACGTGAGCAAGGACAATTCATTTCAGAGTCGAGCCTATAAGTGTTCAGAAGTTAAGCACGTGTGTGCCAGTACTGTATACTTCTTAATTAATACGTGATGAATTCATTCAAATTTTTGATGTTGTGTATGAGATACAGGGTTGGTGCAATTCTAATTTTGTTTGTATTGTTTTTTCTTTAGAATTTTTTCTTCTAAAATTCTAAAAAGTAGTTTTGTATATTTTGTTTTATTTATTTTCATACTGCATACATAATTAGTTGATATACGTGTATGGACCAAAATTAAGTTGAGATTGTAACAGCAGAAACTGTTTTTAAAATTAATTTTGTTGTCTTTATTTTGATACCCATTTTCTGTAGTACAACATTTAAAAATGACAAAGGAACTTAAAGATCCAAAAAAGTGTTTGTTGTCCTAAGTGTGTATTTTTCCCAGGTTACAAAACTGGAAAAGATAGAAATCCATTACTGATGAGGTGCTTGGAAAATCAGTATAATTACAGAGAGCCATCATGATTTGAAGGAAGTGGTGTCAGGAAACCAAGGGAGCTTTGAGGATTGACGATTGATAAGGACGAATTTGTGGATTCAGATTCAGCTTGGTTTCAGTTACCTCACAAAAAGTAAAAAAAACATAAAAATTATTGACTTAAGAAAGTCAGACCAAAGTGTTAGATTCACATAGAGGCAGAGGAAAAGCTATTTTTCACCAGCCTGCCTGGATCAGATTTCATGTATTCATAATTTATATTAATTTGCCATTTATATTTAATAATTAGATGAAAAGACTACAGAACATCAAATTTTCTGATGGCAAACAACTCAGAGGCAAGTGCTGTGCAGACACAGAGAATGTAAAAGGAGTGTTACAGCAATGAGGGAGGTCATTCTGCCCAACTACGTGCACAGTAATCCATTCTGTTCCTCTCTCCCATAGACAATGCCAAGGTTATACAGAGAGGGATTAGCTAGACTGTTGCTAACTGGATCCAATATAGGTTTGTGTCTCAAAAATGGCCTTATGAGATGTATCCTGGGTTGTCATGGAAAGCCAGGGAGTGGAATACTGGAGCTGTGACAGAGACTTGGTACGTCTTTGAACTATGGGAGGAAACCGGAGCACTGGGGAAAACCAACGAATTCCATGGGGAGGACGTACAGAGACTCCTTATGGAACGGTGCCAGAATTGAACTCCGCATTCCAGACCGCCCTGAGCTGTTCGAACTGCTATGCTACGTCACTGTCGATGAAGCAGATAATTACTGGAAAAGGATTCATCTGTACACAGAGAGGGAGATATTAATCAAGCATAATTAGCATGGTATATTAAGGGGAGTATACAATATGTGTCTCTCCAATTTGATGGAATTTTTCCAGAACAACATGTTCAGGAGGGTAGTTATGGTGGGGCTTTTGACATGGACTCCTGTGGAAGACTGTTAGAGTGAGTTTTTTGGGTAGATTCAAGCAACACACATCAAAGTTGTTGGTGAACGCAGCAGGCCAGGCAACATCTCTAGGAACAGGTACAGTCGACGTTTCGGGCTGAGACCCTTCGTCCTGGCCTCTTCCTAGAGATGCTGCCTGGCCTGCTGCGTTCACCAGCAACTTTGATGTGTGTTGCTTGAATTTCCAGCATCTGCAGAATTCCTCGTGTTTACGTTTTTGGGCAGATGATTCGTTAACACTTAAATGACTTTGGCCAGCAGACTTCTATTTGACAAAGTACTGTGGATTGAGTCCACAATAATGTGCTTCCCAAAAAGGTATGAATACCAGATGCTTCTGGTGCCATAGTTTGACCAGGTGCTGTACTTTCAAAGACAGTATTATCTATACTTTATAAATATTAATTGTCTTCTATGTTAGCAGGTAAAATGCCAAATAAATGTATTGTGGATTTAACTTACATTCCTAAAGGCTGTGGATACCAACCCAGACATGTTGGCGTCAGAAGGAAAGGATGAAGTTAGGAGGTGTGATGCTTTGTATGTAGCTTCAAAAGGAAGCATTGTCTATGCATTGTCTATAACTTTTTAAGTAGTGATTGCCTTTGTGTTTAGCATATAAATATTCAGCCCACATTGGGCTAGCAAACCTTTCTACCAAAAACATCTCCATCCGTATGATGCCTGCTGTACCTTGTGTCGAATAAAGAAGCTGCTTTGTATCCACCAGTGACTCTGTCACTCTGGTGATTTCATCCACGCTACAACAGAGACTATAAAAGATTAGAGCCTGCAGCATCAGGAATACTTTGGCAGACTGAATGCGAAACAAGAATGACGCTGTACAAAACGGACAGGTACATCTAAAGTGGAAGGGAAGCTGTGTCCTTGAAGACAGATTTGCTCATGCAACTTGGCAGGGATATCAGAAGTTCAGTGGTTTTGTGGGAGGTGGAGAAATTAACTCGAATGTAGTGCAGAAATCAAACAGACTGCGGTAAGTTAGTGCTCCTAGATCAGAGAGGTGAGAATAAGTGGAGAGGATCAGTATTGACTGCAGCAATTCCCACACCCACAAGACAGAAATCTGGCATTCACAGCTGCAGAATACCAACTTGTTTAAATAGTAGAGCTTGGAATGGGCACACAGCAATGAGGAATTGACTTTGGTACAGGAAAAAATAGCAAGTTAACAGTATACTAACCAGTACACATCAACAGGGTCTCCTCCTGGTTAACAGTATACCGACTCGTACACATCAACTAGGTCTCCTCCTGGTTAACTGTATACTGACCAGTACACATCAACCGGGTCTCCTCCTGGTTAACGGTATGCCGACCAGTACACATCAAATGGGTCTCCTCCTGGTTAACGGTATATCAACCAGTACACATCAACAGGGTCTCCTCCTGGTTAACAGTATACTGACTAGTACACATCCACATCAACCGGGTCTCCTCCTGGTTAACAGTATACTGACCAGTACACATCCACATCAACTGGGTCTCCTCCTGGTTAACAGTATACTGACCAGTACACATCCATCAGCAGGGTCTCCTCCTGGTTAACAGTATACTGACCAGTATACACCGGCATCAACCGGGTCTCCTCCTGGTTAACAGTAAACTGACCAGTACACATCAACAGGGTTTCCTCCTGGTTAACAGTATACTGACCAGTACACATCCACATCAACCGGGTCTCCTCCTGGTTAACAGTATACTGACCAGTACACATCCATCAGCAGGGTCTCCTCCTGGTTAACAGTATACTGACCAGTACACATCGGCATCAACCGGGTCTCCTCCTGGTTAACAGTAAACTGACCAGTACACATTCATCAACAGGGTCTCCTCCTGGTTAATGGTATACTGACCAGTACACATCGGCATCAACCGGGTCTCCTCCTGGTTAACAGTATACTGACCAGTACACATCCACATCAACCGGGTCTCCTCCTGGTTAGTTCATTAGCAATGTTGAGTATCGAATCGGACCTCCCAGCTGCAGCTGCTTCGATTATAATGAACAGACCTGGCTGACAGAGCTGCTTAGCTCCGATTAATATCTAAATGTGCACAAATTTAGACGAATCATCCAGTTCAGCCTCCTGATATACAAGGAAACCCTCAAACTAAATGAATGGTGAAACACTCTGCTGTTGCCAATTAGATGTAGAATTTAAGTCCAAGGATTACTTCACAATGGCAATAGGGCTCAGCAGGGGGCCATCATAAACACGAAATATCACAGATGCTGGAAATCCAGAGTGACACACAGAAACTGCTGAAGGGACATAGCAACTCAGGCAGTGACTATGGAATTGAATAAACAGTAGACGTCTCTGGCTGACACCCTATCTCAAGAAGCCATTATGCTTGTGGTAGCTGAAGGGTTTGCAAATATTCTCAGTCTTGGCAGAATCCCTGTTTAAAACCAGCTTGCAATGACATTTACCAAGCAACACACTCAAAATGCTGCAGGAACTCAGCAGGTCAGGCAGCATCTATGGGAAATAGTACAGTCAACCTTTCAGGCCAAGACCCTTCAGCAGGACAGGGGAAAAAAAGCTGAGGTGAAGATTTTAAGGGTGGAGGGAGGGGAGAGAGAAACACAAGGTGATAGGTGAAACCTGGAGGGGTGCGATGAAATAAAGAGCTGGGAAGTTGATTGGTGAAAGAGATACGGGGCTAGAGAAGAAGGAGCCTGATAGGTGGGGATAGAAGGCCATGGAAGAAAGAAAAGGAAAAGCTCCAGGGGGCAGGAGGCAGTGGGCAGGCAAGTAGGTAAGAAAAGGGGATGGGAGAAGGAAAGGGCAATGGGGACTGGTGAAGGAGAGATGTTGACAAATCCCTTGTACAATAATGAGCTCTTGATCTTTCAGCCTATCTCATCATAGCCCTTGTATCTTATGATTATTAGTTCTAGACAGAATATCTGCTGGGAGAAAACTTTGCCCAACTCAATCAGGAAAAACAACAGGTTTGAAATTCATCTAGACAAAACTCAGTAACTCATGCTATCCAAGTGCAAGTGAAATTAACAAATCTTGACCATCTTTCAGAGTGCGTTAACAACAGTTAACAAGAAAAAGCATTAATTTGTGGAAATTTTGTGTACCCCAGTTCCCATTTTGGGGGTATTTAGATCTTGCAAGTATATCAATATTGATATAATTTTTTTCTGCAAGATAACTGACACTGATCTCTCACAGAAAAGGAAAGAGATCTTAGTAAAGTAGAAGGTTGAAACTGAATGATGTTTACAGGGTTAGGTGCATCTCTCTGCAAGTTTGAGAGGGCTCAAAACTGCCAAATGTGTCTCACATAGACTTGGAGGGACAGGAGATGGGAGATACAGTACTAGAATCAGGAGCAAACAACGACTTACTGGAAGAAGTCAGCAAGGGGAAGATCACATCCACCGATGTACAGAGGAAGATCACATCCACAGATGCACAGAGGGAAGATCACATCCACGGATGCAAAGGGAAGATCCCAACCACGGATGCACACGTAACCAGGTGACTGTTGAATATCATTTTTTATTGTTAAAGTGCACTTACGTATTCACTCTGGTAATGCTAAAATAACTGTCCTTTTTAGAGTAAATGGTGATGTTATTATGCACGTGTGGAGTAGAAAGAAGAGTTCAAACAAGAGAAAATCTGCAGATGCTGGAAATCTGAGCAACACACACAAGATGCTGGAGGAACTCAGCAGGCCAGGCAGCATCTGTGGAAAAAAGTACAGCTGGCGCTTTGGGCCAAAACCCTTCCGCAGAAAGAAGAGTTGCAAGGTTCTAGAAAGGATATCGAATGCTAGTTGTATGGTGAAGAAAGATTTTTGCAAGTAAGGTGGCAGCGCTAGATAACGTGGTTGTGCAAAGTTCCTCATCTGCCTAGTATGTTAGGATTTTTAATAATTTAAACTCCAAGGCAATATATTGGAAAAGTTTATTTTTGTCTTTCTTTATTGTTTCATGACCGAATGTGAATGTAACAGAGTAATGTGAATGTGTTAATCTCTGTTCATGTAGCGTGAGCAAGGAGAATTTGTTTCAGGGTCTAGCCTCTCGATGATTGGAAGTTAAGCATGTGTGTGCCAAAGTGAGTATATCTCTTAGATAAGATGAAATGTTTTGATATTTTGATGTTGTATTTTAGGTCCAAGGTTGGTGGGATTCTAATGTTGTTTGTATTGTTTTTTTGAGAAATGCCACTACCATATTGTATATTGGTTTTGTATATTTTGTTTTACTTATTTTCATAGTGCATATGTAACAAGGGTGTGGTCTGAAATTAATCTGAGATTGTAACAGCAGGAACTGTGCTCTTTTAGTTTATTTTATCGTTTTTATTTTGATACCCTCTTTCTGCATTAAAACATCTAAACCAAATAAAGGAATTAAAGACCCGAAAAAGTATTTGTTGTCCTGCGTGTGCATTTTTCCCCAGGCTACAAAACAAATGTTCTTCCAGTTGTTTCATTTTTGCTTAACTAGACTTGGTTTTGTCCCGGAAACAAATTGGAACAGTACACAGTGCTCTGAAAGTCAAATTCAGGGTCACACTCACTCAGAATCCTTGCCTCGGGACCCTTGCAAGTCTTTTCCTCTGAATCAAGGCAGTTTGCTGCTTCCTCCTGCATTTCAGAGGCTCAAGAACAAAGTAGGAATTATGCCCATTTTCACCTATGCAATTTTTCCATCAGCTGCAGGAGACATTTAGCTTCACAATTTGTTTGTTCGTTATGTGCCATTATCGTGTGATGTGGGTAATGATAGTCTTTCCATGACCACGATTGTTCTTCGCAAATTTTTCTACTTAAGTGGTTTGCCATTGCCTTCTGTGTAGGGTCTTTACAAGAAGGGTGCCCCCAGCTTCGGGGCAATACTCTTCTGAGATTGCCTGCCTGGCATCAGTGGTCACATAACCAGGACTTGTGATTGCACCAGCTGCTCATATGATCATCCACCACCTGCTCCCACGGCTTCATATGACCCTGATCGGAAGGAGCTCCTTACACCCCCTCTGGTGAAGACGCAACTTCACCCCACCGCCTAGCTTCACTATAGGGCTCCTAAAATTGCAGGCATTCATAGAAGGCATGCATCTACCGACAAATACCAAACCCTCTGACAAACTCCAGAAGTAAAGTATCTCCCAAGAGCACTGTTCTTTGGATGCCTGTGCAGGTTCGTTAAACCACTTCTGGAGAGCTCCACCACACTCCACTCATTCTTGAAGAAGCTAGAAGAAATCTGGGGACATTGTGGTGCAACTCATTCAGGCTACTCCCTGGATAGATGCTACCAAAGTGGAAAATTCAAACCCTCACAGCCATGGTCCCCGAAGAAGGCAGCATCAGACAGCACAGCTATTAACCTTTATTTGGAATTGCCGAAGGGTAATTTATGAATTATTTTCATTATTTCTTGAAGGTCATTTTAATACGCAGAAACACCACCAGTTTCTAAGATAACAATTTTACTAAGACAGCCATGAATGAAGAAATTACATCAGAAGACATAGTGTGCCTAAATTAACCTCAAACAGACCTATTGTCTGATGCAGCAGGTTACTCCTAGACGTACTGAAGATTATTAGACAAATAACAGTCAAGGATTGGAGGTAACTTTTCAATACTAATGACTTTTAAAGATTCACAATGAAGATTCTCAGTGTTTTGAGACCAATGCAAATGATGGTAAACCCATTTCTGACTGGCTAATGCTGCTCTATCCCATTTCATGCGTGCTCCAGCCTGGGCTCAAAAAACTAAATTATAGGTTGCATAAATTTATTTGGCATTCTCCAATCTCATAAATTGAGGAGTTTAAAATAATTCTGCAGGTAGAATAAAAGAAATGATAACCATTAGTGAGAGGAACAAGGGCGTAAAAGAATAGTCATAAAATACGGCCTTAAAATTCAGAACAATGACATAATACTTTCTTTAAATGAAGTACAGGGAAAACAACAGGAACTTTACCCAAAAAGCTAATGAAATATTTAAACCCTTAATATACTTCAATCAATTAGAATCATTAAAGGATATAAAGCAGATAGATGGAATTGAGACAGATACGCCAGGGTCTATCCAAATGCTGGAATGGCCTGAAATAGGCTTGAGGTTATAAAAAGACTCCTCTTATATTTAAGTATTTTTTGAACCGAACTGCAACTTGATACTGGCAAGCCGGGGATGTGGGAACATTGAGGAGAGACTGAAATCTAGCAAACTGTTTTTGACTTGACAATGAAAATTAAATAAAACTATTTACAATGTTAAATAAAGAGATAGGTTCTCTGAACAAGAGTACAAGCAATTTTTATTTGAAGGCGGATAACATCAGCAATGCCCTCAATATGTCAAATATTATTGATCAGGGATTACGATTAAACTCCTTTTCCAAGTGATTAAGCTTGTAAACTGTAGTGGACCAATTAAGATACGCAAAGAAAAGCCAAAGCACAGACACTTTAAAGCCTCCAAGCTAGATCTTTTATATACCAAACCAAAACACTGAAAATGATGGAAATCTCAAATCAAAGAAGAAAATACCAGAAACACTCAGCAGTTCAGGCAATATCAGTTGAAAGGGAAGCAGAGTTGATGTTTCAGGTCATGTTTCGATGACATACATAGAGAAAATAGAGGAAAAATACAGTGTGATAGAATGAATACACAGGAATTATCTGATCTCCTGAATGCCTCATTCAGAATGTCCAGGCATGACCTGTATTTACTTTGTTCAATTACATTTTTCATATAGTGGAATACATATCCAGAGTGCTTCATGGACATAATCAAGAAATGGGCCATATACTTGATCATAAGGGTGGAATTTACCCACTGCATTTTACCTATTGCCATAATATGTCTATAGCAGACGCGATCTCAATTGCTTGCCATGCAGGTTTGGATCTGCTGGACAATACAAAAAGCTATGTCAGGATGCTCTTCATTGACAATAGCTCAAACCAGCATTCCTACGATCCTGATCAACACCTAGGCCTCTGTACATCCCTCTACAACTAGATCCTCGACTTCTTAACCACAAACCACAATCTGTGCAGATTGGAAATAACATTTCCACCTCACTGACAATCAACACTGGCGCACCTCAGGGGTGTGTGCTTAGCCCACTGCTCTACTACCTCTACATCCCTGTCCGTGTGGCTAGGCAAAGCTCAAATGCCATCTATAAATTTGTGGCAGAATTTCAGTGGTGAGAAAAGGCAGTACGGGAGTGAGATATATCAGTTAGTTGAGTTGTATCACTGCAACAGCCTTGCACTCAATGTCAGCAACACCAAAGAGCTGATTGTGGACTTCAGGAAGGGTAAGACAAATGAACACAAGCCATTCCTCATAAAGGGACCAGAAGTGGTGAGAGTGAGCAATTTTCAGTTCTTGGGTGTCAGTATCTCTGAGCACCTAACCTGGATGCAACATATTGATGCGGCTATAAACAAGTCAAGGGGCCATATTTTATTGGGAGTTTAAGGAGATTTGGTTTGTCAACTAAGACACACTGAAACTTCTACAAATGTACTGTAATGGGCATTCTGGCTAGCTGCATCCCCGTCTGGTATGGGGGCAGGATGCCTACTGCAGAAGATTGTAGAAACTTGTAAAGTCAGCTCCATCATGGGTTCTAGCCTCCATAGTATCCAAGACATCTTCAAGGAGCGATGCCTTTGGAAAGTCCATCATTAAAGATCCCCACCACTGAGGACATGCCTTCTTCTCATTGCTATCATCAGGAGGGAGGTACAGAAGCCTGAAGGCACACACAGCCGTTCAAGAACAGCTTCCTCCCCTTTGCCATCCGATTTCTAAATGGACATTGAACCCACAAACACTACCTCACTACTTTTTTGGGGTTTTTTTGCAATACTTATTTTAACTTAACAATTTAATGAACATATATACAATTAATGTAATTCAATTTTTTGTTTTCCATATTTATTTATCATGTATTTCATTTTACTGCAGCCTCATACAAGTGTGAGCTGTTGCATTTTGGAAGGACAAATCAAGGTAGGACATACACAGTAAATGGTTGGACACTGAGGAGTGCGGAGGAACAAAGAGATCAGGGAGTTCAGATACATAATTCCCTGAAAGTGGTGTCACAGGTAGACAGGGTTGTAAAGAAGGCTTTTGGCATCCTGGCATTCATAAATCAAAGTATTGAGTATAGGAGTTGGGATGTTATGGGGAGGTTGTATAAGACATTAGTGAGGCCAAATTTGGAGTATTGTGTAACACAAACAACAGGAATTGTGTGCAGTTCTGGTCACCTAACTATAGGAAGGATATCAGTAAGATTGAAAGAGTGCAGAGAAGATTTACTAGGATGTTGCCGGGTCTTCAGGAGTTGAGTTACAGGGAAAGATTGAACAGGTTTGGACTTCATTCCTTGGAGCGTAGAAGAATGAGGGGAGATTTGAAAGAGGTTTACAAAATTATGAGGGGTATAATTTCTGGAGTACTGTGTGCAGTTTTAGTCTCCAAATTTGAGGAAGGACATTCTTGCTATTGAGGGAGTGCAGCGTAGGTTCACAAGGTTAATTCCCAGGATGGCGGATCTGTCATATCTCGAAAGATTGGAGCGACTGGGCTTGTATACTCTGGAACTTAGAAGGCTGAGAGGGGATCTTATTGAAACATATAAGATTGATAAGGGATTGGACACGCTGCAGGCAGGAAGCATGTTCCCGCTGATGGGTAAGTCCAGACCCAGAGGCCACAGTTTAAGAATTAGGGGTAGGCCATTTAGAACGGAGTTGAGGAAAAACTTTTTCCCAGAGAGTGGAGGATATATGGAATGCTCTGCCCCAGAAGGCCGTGGAGGCCAGGCCTCTGGATGCTTTCAAAAATGAGATGGATAGGGCTCTTAACGATAGTGGAATCAAAGGTTATGGGGATAAGGCAGGAACTGGATACTGATAGTGGATGATCAACCATGATCACAGTGAATGGCGGTGCTGGCTCGAAGGGCCAAATGGCCTACTCCTGCACCTATTGTCTATTGTCTATTGTATAGACAGAGTAGATGTGAATAGGCTGTTTCCCCTTAGATTAGGAGAGATAAATACGAGAGGACATGGCTTTAGGGTGAAAGGGGAAAGGTTTAGGGCAAACATTAGGGGGAGCTTCTTCACTCAGAGAGTGGTGGGAGTGTGGAACGAGTTGCCATCTGACATGGTAAATGCAGGCTCACTCCTAGGTTTTAAGAATAAATTGGATAGGTACATGGATGGGAGAGGTCTGGAGGGTTATGGGCTGGATACAGGTCAATGGGACTAGTGGAATAATGTTTCAGCACAGACTAGAAGGGCCAAATGGCTTTTTTTCTGTGCTGTAGTGTTCTATGGTTCTATTAAGCTGACAAATTTCATATCATATGCTGGTGATATTAAACCTGTTTCTGATTTAAGGAATAACCTGCAGAAGATAGGGCTATAAAGAAGATAAGAAAGGGAATTCCATATTGAGAGACAGGACAGTGTTGGAGGTCAAAATCCATAAGACCATAAGACATAGGGGCAGCATTAGGCCATTCAGCCCATCTAGTCTGCTCCACCATTTCAATTATGGCTAATCTCAGATTCCATTCCACCCCATAGACCTGCCTTCTCACCATATGCCTTGATGACCCATTCAATCACGGATTTTCAACTGCCACTTTAAATATACTTATGAACTTGGCCTTCACCACAATCTGTGGCAGAGCATCCCACAGATTCACTACTCTTTGGCTAAAAAAATTCCTACTTACTTCTGTTTTAAAAGGTCGCCCCCTCAATTTTGAGGCTGTGCCCTCTGATTCTGGATACCCGCACCACAGGAAACACCCTCTCCACATCTGCTTTATCTAGTCCTTTCAACATTCAGTAGGTTTCAAAGAGATCCCTCCGCATTCTTCTAAATTCCAGTGAGTACAGGCCCAAAGCTGCCAAACGCTCTGCATATATTAACCCCTTCATTCCCAGAATCATCCTCGTAACTCTCCACTGGACTCTCTCCGATGACAACACATCTTTTCTGAGATAAGGAGCCCAAACCTGTTGACAATACCCTAAGTGTGGCCTAACTAGTGTCTTAAAAAGTTTCAGCATTATCTCCTTGTTTTTATACTCTATTCCCCTTGAAATAAACACCAACATTGAATTTGCCTTCTTTACCACAGATTCAACCTGTAAATTAACCTTCTGGGAGTCTTGCACTAGGACTCCTAAGTTCCTCTGCACCTCTGATGTTTGAACCTTCTCCCCATTTAGATAATAGTCTGAAATATTGTTCCTTTTACCAAAATGCATTATCATACATTTCCCAGCCCTGTATTCCAACTGCCACTTTTTTGCCTATTCTTCCAATTTGAAATCAAGGTGATACAGAAGACAAGAATTGGTGGAGATCATGGAGAGCTACAGAGGATTTTAGGCTTTGCCAGCAGAATAGGACATGTAGATGTACAGCACAGAATCAGGTCATTTGGCCGAGATTGTACATCTGCCTGCACATGTCCCTTATCCCTCCATCCCCTGCCTGTTTTAAATGCCTCTAAAACACCTCTGTCATAGACGCAATTCATGCATCTACTCTTCTCTGTGCAAAGAACCTGCCTGGCACATCTCCCTTAAACTTTTCCTCCTCATCTTAAAGCTATGTCCTCTGGTAGTGTTTGACATCTTTACCCTGTGAAAAAGACTCTGATTGCTTACCCTAATTACTGTTATCATAATTCCCCCTCAGCCTCTGATGATCTGGGAAAACAACCCAAATTTGTCCACCCTTTCTTTTTCCCTAATGTAACCCCCCGGTTCTGTTGGTTGTGTAAGTCCAGGGAAGACAGTCTCTGACCCCACCGAACGTAGGAGATTGAGATGCAAAACCTCCTGTTTGTGTGGATGCTGCATGATGTGTCACCCTGTTACAGATCAGCACCACAAAATAACAGGCAGTATACAATATGCAATTAAACAGTTTAGCTTTATATTTGTTAATTTGACTGAAGGGTGTCAAAAATAGGAAAACAGATTATTATCTGAACGGTGGCCGATTAGGAAAAGGGGAGGTGCAACGAGACCTGGGTGTCATTATACACCAGTCATTGAAAGTGGGCATGCAGGTACAGCAGGCGGTGAAAAAGGCGAATGGTATGCTGGCATTTATAGCGAGAGGATTCGAGTACAGGAGCAGGGAGGTACTACTGCAGTTGTACAGGGCCTTGGTGAGACCACACCTGGAGTATTGTGTGCAGTTTTGGTCCCCTAATCTGAGGAAAGACATCCTTGCCATAGAGGGAGTACAAAGAAGGTTCACCAGATTGATTCCTGGGATGGCAGGACTTTCATATGAAGAAAGACTGGATGAACTAGGCTTGTACTCGTTGGAATTTAGAGGATTGAGGGGGGATCTGATTGAAATGTATAAAATCCTAAAGGGATTGGACAGGCTAGATGCAGGAAGATTGTTCCCGATGTTGGGGAAGTCCAGAACGAGGGGTCACAGTTTGAGGATAAAGGGGAAGCCTTTTAGGACTGAGATTAGGAAAAACTTCTTCACACAGAGAGTGGTGAATCTGTGGAATTCTCTGCCACAGGAAACAGTTGAGGCCAGTTCATTGGCTATATTTAAGAGGGAGTTAGATATGGCCCTTGTGGCTACGGGGATCTGGGAGTATGGAGGGAAGGCTGGTGCAGGGTTCTGAGTTGGATGATCAGCCATGATCATAATAAATGGCGGTGCAGGCTCGAAGGGCCGAATGGCCTACTCCTGCACCTATTTTCTATGTTTCTATGTTTCTAAAGTAAAACAAAAAGAAAAGGGCCCATTTTACTGAAACAGTCCAATGTGAACAAGTCAGAGCTCACGGTTTCGGCTCGGCTGGTCCTCCATCGACTTTCCCGGGCTTCGTCGACTCCCAGCCCCACTCCAAGTCCACTCCTTTCTGGTGCCTACAACCTCTCCTTTTTGGCATCTTCTCTCTCCATCTTCCGCTGAACAAAAGACGCAGATCACCTCGGTCTCAGGCACACAACAAGAAAAAGACACTCCCTTCATTGGACGGCACACATTCCAAAGCCCCCGTTATCTCCAGTCATAACCCAAACACTGCTGCTACAGAAAAACCATTACATTAGCAGTGAAATGTTTTCCAGGGTTTTACACGAATACTCTCTCATGCAGACAACATTCAGGTGAGCTATTTCTGCACTTTCCTGTAATTGAGCAACCAGAACTGTGCACTATATTCCAAATCTGGTCGAACTAAAGTTTTATAAAGCTGCAATATGACTTCTGACTTTTAAACTCAGTGCCCTGACCAGAGACTACAGTGTGCCATATGGCTTCCTTATCACCCTGCCTCTTTGTGTTGCCTCTCACAAGGACATATGGGCTTCTGGATCCTGCAGCTGATGGGATCAATATTGTCAGCAAGTTATTACCAAGTAACCTGTTAAATACGAGAGGGCAGAGATTGAAACTGAGAGCGGAAAGTTTAAAGGAGATGTGCAAGGCATGTTTGTTATTCAGAGAGAGGTAGGTGCTTGGAACGCGCTGCCAGGGAGACTGATGTTTAAAGGCATTTAGACACACACAAGGAACAGCAGGGAAAGGGATAAATAGTCCATGTACAGGAAGCTGGGATTAGTTAGATTGGCATCATGGTTGGCATGGACACAGCAAGCCCGTTGTACTACAGTGTAGGGACCAACAACACTTTGTGAGACATACACCTGGGACTTCTCAGTTTCCATGCAACTTTCACAAAGACTGATTCAGTTACAAAAGAGCGATTTAATACAATTAAAAGACTATGATAATTCTTCTCGCCCACTATCAGGAAAAGTGGAAAAAAGAGCATAAGAATCAGAAGTGAATAATCCAGGCAGCTTTCTAGTTCTGGCTGAACATTCACAGCGGTACTTCTCCCTCAGATTAGCACATTCCTCGATGGCATTCTCTTTCTTAACCTAGCAAGTTGTCACTTTCAATACAGAAAATATGAAATGTCTGAAGAGCCAGTCTTCTGGCCTTCCCATTCTTCCTAAATCCCACTCCCTCTTCAAAGAGCAAAAGACAAACAGAAGATGTTGAACGTGAGATATCAAATAGGAACTTTTGTCAGACTTATGGTTTTTATATTCTGTGTTTTTTTTGCCCATTCCATCTGGTATGTTGTGCAAGAGGAGGAGGCTTGTGGCTTATGCTCTTGTTGCGTTCTGTTAGTTTTTTTGTGCATGGGGGGTTTGGAGGGTTAATGATCAGGATGCTGTTCTTTTTGTGCAGTGGGTGGGTTTGATGTTTCTCTCAGAATAACTTTCAAGTTCTTTCTTTGTTTTGTGACTATCAGAAGACAAGTCTCAGAGTTGTATATGGATACATACTTTGATATTAAATGAACCTTTTGACTTTTGAACTGGGAATATTTGCCAGACCATTCGGTATGTGAGGAAAGAGAAACAGAGTGTACATTTCAGACCATTTATCAGAACTGCCAAAGGTAGAAATCACACGTTTTAAGTTCTGAAGAGGAGGATGAGGTGATGTGAATATGTGCAACTGGGTGGGGATCAGGCGAAGAGTATGGTGCTGGCTGACAGCAGGTTGTGAATATCACTCCTTCATTTCTGATGACACATCAATAAACTGAAATGTTAACTGCTTTCCTCTCTCCCTCCACAATACAGCTGAGTCTGCCAAGTATCTCCAACATTCTCTATTTTAATTCCCCATTCCCATTGTCCTGAGCCTAATGCCCCTCCCTCTGACCTCTTTTCTGAGGGCAAATGGTCACAACTATAACAAACGCACATCCAAATCACAGGAACCCTTTCTGTTACTGCCAGCAGGATTGTGCAGCACAGAGCTCAGGTTTATTGGCACAAACTAATGAGCAGACTTTCTCATCAAATAAAGCAGCAGATGGAATACCTGTTTGTTTTGAATCCGGCATACAATTCACATTTACAGTTCTAATGTCTCCTTTTACACAATCTAATGGAATGGATAGGTTTACTCTGAGTCGGTTCTCGTGATGGGGAAGCAATTATCTGGGCCAGCTCATCTTCAGTTATTTTTAAACCACTCCATCACTTTGTGGATACTGACTCCAGCCCCCACAATGATTTAACTTGTTATTCCCAGCGTCTTGAAAGAGAAATAACAAAGGTGAAGCTTTTTGAAAGGAATTAGAAGCTGTGATTTGAAATTCCAGATGGGTGAATCTAATAAACAGCAACTAGGTAAATGGTTTGTGTGCACCAGCAGTAATAGGTGTTTCAAAATACCTCACAGGAGGTGCCACTCCTGAAATGTTCCAAGGGTACAAAAGAGCTGTACAAGTGTAAAACTCTCTCCTTGTTAGTGGCCAAACTTGTACATTCCTGTTGTTATAATAGCATAAGGACACTGTTAAATCAACTAATACCTGGGTTGCTTTTTTAAGGGAAAACAAATCCGAGTACAGATGCTGAAATATGGCTTTCTGAGGAAAGCTTGCTGAGCATCACAGCCTGGTATGCAAACACCAATGAACTTGAACGGAAAAGCCAACAAAAACTTGTAGATATGGCCTAGTCCATCATGGGTAAAGCCTTTCCACCACTGAGACCATCTATGTGGAGCATTGTCACAGAAAAGTAGCATCCATTATCAGCGACCCCTACTGTACAGGACATGCTCTCTTCTTGATGCTGTCATCAGGAAGGAGGTACAGGAGCCCAGGACCCTCACCACCAGGTTCAGGAACAGTTTTTACCCCTCAACCATTAGACTCTTGAAGCAGAGGGGATAATTTCACTCAACTTTACTCATCTTATCACTGAACTGTTCCCACAACCTTTTGACACATTTTTAAGATCTCTTGATCTCATGTTTTGGATATTTATTGTTTATTCATTATTTTTATTTTTTTCTCTTTGTATTTACTGTGAATGTCCACAAGAAAATAAATCTCAGGGTTGTATATAGTGACATATATGTACATTGATATTACATTTACTTTGAATTTTGAGCTGAAGTATCGTCTACAGATGCTACTTGACTAACTGGGTGATGCTGCACTTTTTGTTCTTCCTCCGGCTTGTTTTATCCCTGGCCTTTTCCAGATGCTTCAGTGCTCAGGACAAGAACGGATTGGTAACTATGCATCCAGCAAGGCTGACCTACCTGACAAAGACTGGCCGTCTTGTCCCGACGTGGTGCATCCACTTGACCCGAACTGATCCACTTCTCAGCAGCAGTCCATAAACCATCGACCACTGCTAGATCAGGCCTTAGCTACTGGCCATGGATGCACAAACAGTTTCTAATTCTCAACTGGAAGAAAACCATTAGAGGAATATTTTCAAGCAAAGAAATACCTTTTGTTTTGGTGAAAACATGGAATTACATGCAACACACACACAAAATTCTGGAAAAAAGACTCAGCAGGCCAGGCAGCATCTACAGAAAAGAATATGGTTGATGTTTCAGGCCGAATACCTTCATCTCATCCAGATAAAAGATCATGGCCCGAAATGTTAACTATACTCTTTTCCATAGAAGCTGCCTGGCCTGCAGAGTTCCTCCAGCATTTTGAGTATGTTGCTTAGATTTCCAGCATCTGCAGATTTTCTCTTGTTTGTGATTGGAATTATATGCTTCCGTTTAGTGCACCAAATACTAGGCTGAGAGAAATTTCTAGATTCAGCTTTTTAAGTTTGCAGTCTGTTTTGCAACATCTCAGCTTATCAAAATTTCATATGAAATATCAGCTTTATTCAGTGGCAGTAGAGGATGTCAGCCACAAGTAAATAATATGAGATGAGATTGGATCTTCTTAGACAGCTGAAAAGAGGATCAATGGGATATAACTTGCAAACATGACTCAGAAACCATTTAAGTAGTCTGATGATTTCTGAGTTTCTCGCTATTGCATGTTTATTTAAGAGTTTTTCTGCTTGTAAGTAGCTAAAGTGTTCTTAACAGTTTCATAGTGAGGGACTTTACCTCTCCCTCTATTGATTGGAACTTCCTGAGTACAAGAAGCTTAGATGGAGTGGGATTTTTTTTAATGCATCTAATCAGGGTTCTTAAAACACTCTTTGGAGAGTCCAAGCAGAGGAGAGAACATACTGGACCTGTTATTTTTATTTTTTTTATTTAAAGATACAGTGCAGAATAGGCCCTTCCAGCCTTTTGAATTCCACCGCCCAACAAAACCTGACAGCCCCGATTTAACCCGAAACTAATCTTGGGACATATTAGAATGACCAATTATCCCTCCGTTTGAACTGTGTGAGGAAACCAGAGCTCCCAGAGAAAACCCACACATTCAACAGTGAGGACAGACAGAGACTCCTCACAGAGGGTGCCTTGAGTGAACTTTGCCATTCCGCCATTTGCTCCGCCATTCAATCATGTGCTGATCCAAATCTTCCAGTCATCCCCACTCCCCTGCCTTCACCCCATACTATGTGATGCCCTGGCTAATCAAGAACCTAGCTATCTCTGCCTTAAGTATACCCAAAGACTTGTCCTCTACAGCCGCTCGTGGCAACAAATTCCACAGATTTACCACCCTCTGACTAAAGTAATTTCTCCACATCTTTGCTCTAAATGGACGTCCTTCAATCCTGAAGTCGAGGCCCCTTGTCCCAGACTCCCCTACCATGGGAAATAACTTTGCCATATCTAATCTCTTCAAGCCTTTCAATATTTGTTATGTTTCTATGAGATCCCCTCTCATTCTCCTGAACTCCAGGGAATACAGCCCAAGAGCTGCCAGATGTTCCTCATACGGTAACCCTTTCATTCCTGGAATCATTCTCGTGAATCTTCTATGAACCCTCTCCAATATCAGTATATATTTTCTAAAATAAGGAGCTCAAAACAGCACACAATACTCCAAGTGTGGTCTGACGAGTGCCTTATAGAGCTTCAACATCACATCCCGGCCCTTATATTCTATACCTCTAGAAATGAATGCCAACATTGCATTCGCCTTCTTCACCACCGACTCAACCTGGAGGTTAACCTTAAGGGTATCCTGCACAAGGACTCCCAAGTCCCTTTGCATCTTTGTATTTTGAGTTCTCTCCCCATCTAAATAATAGTCTGCCTGTTTATTTCTTTCACCACAGTGCATGAGCACACACTTTCCAACATTGTATTTCATTTGCCACTTCTTTGCCCATTCTCTTAAACTATCTAAGTCTCTCTGCAGGCTCTTTGTTTCTTCAACACTACTCGCTCCTCCACCTATATTTGTATCATCAGCAAATTTAGCCACAAATCCATTAATCCCATAGTCCAAATCATTGATATACATTATAAAACCAGCAGTCCCAACACCAACCCCTGTGGAACTCCACTGGTAACTGGCAGCCAGCCAGAATAGGATCCCTTTTTTCCTACTCTCTATTTTCTGCTGATCAGCCAATGCTCCATCCATTCTAGTAACTTCACTGTAATTCCATGGGCTCTTATCTTGCTAAGCTGCCTCATGTGCGGCACCTTGTCAAAGGCCTTCTGAAAATCTAAGTACACCACATCCACTGCATCTCCTTTGTCTACCCTGCTTGTTATTTCCTCAAAAAATTGCAGAGGGTTTGTCAGGAATGATTTTCCTTTCAGGAATCCATGCTGGTTTTGGCCTATCTTGTTATGTGCCTCCAGGTATTCCGTAACCTCATCCTTAACAATTGATTCCAACAACTTCCCAACCACTGACATCAGGCTAACAGGTCTATAGTTTCCTTTCTACCTAAGACCATTAAGCTTCCTGAGCACCTTCTCAGTCGTAATTTTCACTGCACATATTTCACTTCCCTGACACTCTTGAATGTCCAGTATATTGTAGATGTCTTCCACTGTGAAGATTGATGCAAAATACACATTCAGTTCCTCTGCCATTTCTGCGTCTCTCATTACAATATCTGCAGAGTCATTTTCTATTGGTCCTATACCTACCCTCAACTCTGTTTTACCCTTTATATATTTAAAAAAGCTTTTAGTATCTTTATTTAATATTGGTCACCAGCTTCCTTTCATAATTCATCTTTTCCTTCCTAATGACCTTCTTAGTTTCCTTTTGCAAGTTTTTAAAAGCTCCCCAATCCTCTATCTTCCCACCAGCTTTGCGTTCCTTGTATGCGCTCCTTTTTGCTTTTACTTTGATCCTGACTTCACTTGTCAGCCACAGTAGTGTCCTTCTTCCATTCGAAAATTTCTTCTTATTTGGAATATATCTGTCTTGCACTTCCCTCATTTGTTGCAGAAATTCCAGCCATTGCTGCTCTGCTGTCCTTCCTGTTGGTGTCCTTTTCAAGTCAACTTTGGCCAGTTCCCCTCTCATGCCATTGTAATTTCCTTTATCCCACTGAAATACCAACAAATTGGAATTTAGTTTCTCCTCAAATTTCGTGAACTCGATTATATTGTGATCACTGTTCTCTAAGGATTCCTTAACCTTAAGCTCTCTTATCACCGCTGGATCATTGCACAACACCCAATCCAGCACAGCCGATGCCCTAGTGGGCTCAACCACAAACTGTTCTAAAAAGCCATCCCTCAGACATTCTACAAATTCTCTCTCTTGAGGTCCAGTACTGGCCTGGTTTTCCCAATCCACTTTCATGTTAAAATCCCCAACGATTATCATGACCTTATCCTTCTGACATCCCTTTTCTATCTCCTGCTGTAATTTGTACTCCACATTCCGGATGCTGTTTGGAGGACTATATACAACTGCCATTAGGGTCCTTTTACCCTTGCCATTTCTTAACTCAACCCATTGAGACTCTATACCTTCCAATCCTATGTTATTTCTTTCCAATGTTTTAATATTATTTCTTATACACAGAGCCACCTGACCCCCTCTGTCTACTAACCTATCTTTCCGATATGCCATATATCCTTGAACATTCAGCTCCCAATGGCAGCCATCCTTTAGCCAAGTGTCAGAGATAGCCACAACATCATACTTCCCAAACTGTAGCTGAATTTCAAGATCATACATTTTATCTCTTATGCTGCATGTATTCAAACATATCACTTTCAGTCCAGTATATGTTGTTTTCTGTTTTAACCACACCTCTTTTGCCCTGTAACTCATCCCATATGCTGTGACTATGCCTCATCTCCTGCTTATCCTTTCCATTTTTGATTTATTTGTGTTTTATCCTTCCTCAGCCCTATCACAGTAGTTCCCATCCCCTTGCCAAATTAGTTTAGGCCCTCCCTAACAGTTCTATTAAACCTGCTTGCTAGGATATTGGACCCTTTTTGCATTCAGGTGTAACCCGTCCTTTTTGTACAGGTCATAACTCCTCCAGAAGAGGCCCCGATGATCCAGGAACGCGAAGCCCTGCCCACTACTCAGCCACGCATTTATACGCCTGATCAAGCTATTCCTGTGCTCATTAGCACATGACAAAGGCAGCAATCCTGAGATTACTACCCTGAAAGCTGGTACTGGAACCTTTTAAGTTACAACTTTCTGGCCTGCACATTTCTTTATTTATTGAGGTACAGCATGGAGTAGGTTCTTCCAGCCTTTTGAGCCGCACTGCCCAGCAATCCTCCAATTTAACACTAGCCTAATCACAGGACAATCTACAATGACCAATTAACCTTACCACCCGGTACATTTTTGGACTGTGGGAGAAAACCAGAGCACTCGGAGGGAACCCACGTGGTCACAGGGGAAACAAACCTCTTACAGGCGGTGTCAGGAATTGAACCTAAGTCGCCTGTACTGTACAGCGTTGTGGTAAGCACTGTGATATCGTGCCGCCCCAATGATTGTTAATTGATTGAAAGATTATGAAAAGTTCCCAATGATGGATTTTACTTCAAACACCAGTGCTCTCAAATATATCCAATTGAAGCACCAGCTGTTCCCTCTAATTCGGAAGTGAAATTCTGGTGTCCTCGGGAGATACACTATCACAGGGACTAGCCCAAAGATCACCACAATAAGCAACCTACGCAGCTTTTGGAAAAACAATCAGTTTATTCTGTTGTTATTCAGCATTCATTTCTGGAGGACTAGAATATAAAAGCAAGGATGTAATGCTGAGGCTTTATAAGGTATTGGTCAGACTGCACCTGAAGTATTGTGAGCAGCTTTGGGCCCCTTATCTAAGGAAAGGTACGCTGGCATTGGAGGGGGTCCAGAGGAGATTCACGAGAATGATACTGGGAATGAAAGGGTTAGCGTATGAGGCGTTTTTGATGCTTCTGGGCCTGTACTTGCTGGAGTTTAAAAGAATAAGGGGTGATATCACTGAAACCTATCGAATAGTGAAAAGCCTGGACAGAGTGGACATGGACAGGATGTTTGCTATAGTGAGTGAATCTAGGACTAGAAGGCACTACCTCAGAACAGAGGGATGTCTATTTAGAACAGAGATGAGGAAGAATTTCTTTAGCCAGGGGCTGGTGAAACTGTGCAATTCATTGCCACAGATGGCTCTGAGTGCCAAGTTCTTAAGTATATTTAAAGTGGGGGCTGATAGGCTCTTGATTTATCATGGTGTCAAAGGCTATGGGGAGAAGGTAGGAGAATGAGGTTGAAAGACATGCCCGCATGACTATCGACCTGTGGCTCTGACATCAATTGCTATGAAGTGCTTCAAGCGATTGGTTATGGCACACATCAACCACAGCCTACCGGTCAACCTCGATGCTTTGCAATTCGCCTACCAGAGCAACAGGTCAACGGCAGATGCCGTCTCTCTGGCCCGACATTCCTCCTTAGAACACCTGGAGAATAAAGACGCATATGTAAGGCTCCTTTTCATTGACTACAGCTCTGCCTTTAATACCATCATTCCAAATAAACTGATTCCTAAGCTCCGGAACCTGGGCCTTAGCACTCAGATCTGCAGCTGGATCCAACTTCCTCACAGACAGGACCCAGGCTGTAAAAATAGGGGGCAAGCTCTCCTCTACAATCACTCTGAGCACCGGTGCCCCACAAGGCTGTGTACTCAGCCCCCTGCTGTACTCACTGTACATCCATGATTGTGTAGCCAAGTTTCCATCAAACTCAATATATAAATTTGCTGATGACACCACAATTGTAGGCTGTACCTCGGGTAATGATGAGTTTGAGTACAGAGAGGAAATTAAGAACCTGGTGGCATGGTGCGAAGACAATAACCTATCCCTCAATGTCAGCAAGACGAAGGAATTGGTTGTTAACTTCAGAAGGAGTAGCGGACCGCACAACCCAATTTACATCGGTGGTGCGCAAGTGGAACAGGTCAAAAGCTTTAAGTTCCTCGGGGTCAATATCATAAATGACCTGACTTGGTCCAACCAAGCAGAGTCCACTGCGAAGAAGGCCCACCAGTGCCTTTACCTCCTGAGAAAGCTAAAGAAATTTGGCCTGTCCCCTAAAACCCTCACTAATTTTTATAGATGCACCGTAGAAAACATTCTTCTAGGGTGCATCACAACCTGGTATGGAAGTTGTCCTGTCCAAGACCGGAAGAAGCTGCAGAAGATCGTGAACATGGCGCAGCACATCACACAAACCAATCTTCCGTCCTTGGACTCACTTTATACTGCACGCTGTCAGAGCAGTGCTGCCAGGATAATCAAGGACACGACCCACCCAGCCAACACACTTTTCGTCCCTCTTCCCTCTGGGAGAAGGCTCAGGGGCTTGAAGACTCGTACGGCCAGATTTGGGAACAGCTTCTTTCCAACTGTGATAAGACTGCTGAACGGACCCTGACCCAGATCTGGGCCATACCCTCCAAATATCCGGACCTGTCTCTCGGTTTTTTTTTGCACTACCTTACTTTCCTTTTTCTATTTTCTATTCATGATTTATAATTTAAATTTTTAATATTTACTATCGATTTGTAATCCAGGGAGAGCAAAGCACAGAATCAAATATTGCTGTGATGATTGTACACTCTAGTATCAATTGTTTGGCAACAATAAAGTCAAGTAAATCAGCAATGATGATATTGTTGAACAGACATGATGGTCCGAGTGGCCTAATTCTGCTCCTATGTCTTATGGTCTTACTTTATTGATAAGCATCGGTAAATACACCTGCCTCTCCTCTATCTGTACAACCATTAGGTCAAAAGCCTGCTGAAAACCTGAAACACACCACACCTCAGAGGCATACCCAATGTAATTGGTTAGCACACCGTGGTAAATGCTCCACCAGACTATCGTGCTCTCCTGTCTGCTGCAGGTGACAGATGACAGGACATTACACAATATTTCACAATGAACTGAATCATATAATGGACTGCACAACTCACACATAAAAACATACTTACGTTTTCCACCATCAAAAAAACCCACTCCTACCTCCCCCAACACTTTCTCCATTCCATGAATATGATTGCGACAGCACCGTGGGTCAGGCTGAACAGACTGAAAGCAGGATACAGCTGGCTCAGGTCACTAGACACTAGAATACTACAGCACAGTACAGGCCCTTCGCCCCTCGATGTTGTGCTGACCCATATATTCCTTAAAAAAACGTACTAAACCCACATTACCCCGTAACCCTCTATTTTCCTTTCATCCATGTGCCTGTCCAAGAGGCTCTTAAATACCCATAATGTTTTAGCCTCCACCACCATCCCTGGCATGTCATTCCAGGCACCCTGTGTAAAAAATTTACCCCCGATGTTTCCCCTAAACTTCACTCCCTTAACTTTGTACATAAGCCCTCTGGTGTTTGCAATTCGTACCCAGGGAAACAGGTACTGGCTATCCACCCTATCTATGCCTCTCATAATCTTGTAGACCTCTATCAAGTCCTCTCTTATCCTTCTACACTCCAAAGAGAAAAGTCCCAGCTCTGCTAACCTTGCCTCAGAAGACTTGTTTTCCAATCCAGGCAACATCCTGGTAAATCTCCTTTGCACCCTCTCCACAGCTTCCACATCCTTCCTATAATGAGGTGACCAGAACTGAACATAATACTCTAAGTGTGGTCTCACCAGAGATTTGTAGAGTTGCAACATGATCTCTCTACTCTTGAACTCAATCCCCCTATTAATGAAGCCTAGCATCCCAGAGGCCTTCTTAAATATCCTATCAACCTGTGCAGCGACCTTGAGGGATGTATGGATTTGAACCCCAAGGTCCCTCTGTTCATCCACGCTCTTAAGTAACTGACTATTAACCCTGTACTCAGCCTTCTTGTTTGTCCTTCCAAAATGCATCACCTCACACTTACCCGAATTGAACTCCATCTGCCACTTTTCAGCCCAACTCTGCATCCTGTCTATATCCTCTTGTAACCTTCGACAACCTACAGCTCCATCCACAACTCCTCCAATCTTCATGTCATCCGCAAACTTACTCACCCCCCCTATCCTTCCGCCTCTTCATCCAGGTCATTTATAAAAATCACAAAGAGCAGGGGTCCCAGGACAGATCCTTGCGGCACTCCACCAGTCACCGACCCCCAGGCAGAATACTTTCCTTCCACTACTACCCTCTGCTTACTTCCTTTAAGCCAATTTTTTATCCAAACAGCCAAGGTTCCACTGATCCCATGCCTCATGACTTTCTGGATGAGTCTCTCATGGGGGATCTCGTGACATGCCTTACTAAAATCCATGTAGACTACATCTACCACCCTATCCTCATCAATTTCTTTTGTTACCTCTTCAAAAAACTCAATTAGGCTCGTGACGACCTTCCCTTCACAAAGCCATGTTGACTATCCTTGAGTAGACTGTACTTCTCCAAGTGCTCGTAGATCCTATCCTTAAGAATCCTTTCCAACAGTTTCCAGACCACCGACGTAAGACTCACCGTCTATAGTTCCCAGGATTCTCCCTATTACCTTTTTTAAACAAGGGAACTACATTTGCCATTCTCCAATCCTCCGGCACCTCCCCTGCAGCCAGAGGATTCAAAGATCATAGCTACTGCTCCAGCGATCTCTTCTCTCACTTCCCACAGCAACCTGGCGTATATCACATCTGGCCCTGGGAACTTATCAATCTTGATGTTCTTAAGAAGATCCAACACTTCTTCTTCTTCCTTAATCTCCACATTGTCCAGCACACAGGCCTGTTCTATTTCGACATCACCCTGATCAAGGTCCTTTTCACTTGTGAATACTGAAGCAAAGTATTCATTTAGGACCTCCCCAACCTCCTCCGCCTCCAGGCACATGTTGCCTTCTTTATCCTTTAGCGGCCCCACCCTCATTCTTGTCATCCTTCTGTTCTTCACATACGCATAGAATGCCTTGGGGTTCTCCTTAATCCTACATGCCAAGGCCTTCTCATGCCCCCTTCGAGCTCTCCTAAATCCTTTCTTAAGCTCCTTCCTGGCTACCCTATATTTCTCATGAGCCCCTCCTGCTTCCTGCTTCTTATATATAACATATGCTTCCTTCTTCCTCTTGACGAGTTGCCTCACATGTTTCGTCAGCCACAGTTCCCTTATCCTACCAGTTTTTCCTTGTCTCAGCAGGATAAACCTATCCTGAACCCAGCCCAAGTGGTCCCTAAACTTCCTCCACATTACTTCTGTGCTTTCACCCTTGAACACCTGTTTCCAATTTACTCTCACTAGTTCCTGCCTCATCCCTTCATAGTTAGCCCTTCCCCAGTTAAGCACTTTCCCATTTTGTCTGTTTTTATCCTTTTCCATAGCTATGCTGAAGCTAAGGGAGTTGTGGTCACTCTCACCAAAATGCTCCCCCACCAAGAGGTCTGCCACCTGACCAGGTTCATTACCCAGAACTAGATCAAGTATGGCCTCTCCTCTCGTCAGCCAGTCCACATACTGTGTCAGGAATCCTTCCTGAACACACCTGACAAATTCAGCCCCATCTATCCCCCTTGCAGTCAGGAGGTGCCAGTCAATATCAGGGAAGATGAAATCACCTATAACTACAACCCTGTATTTCCTGTACCATTCTAAAATCTGCCTGCTTATCTGCTCCTCGGTTTCCAAGGGCTATTTGGGGGCATATAGACTACGCCCAGCACAGTTCACTCTGAGTGAACATTTCAAGGGATAAGGGTGACTTGTTCCTCTCAGTTCTGTGTGATATACTACGGAGCCGCACATGGTTTTCATAGATTCTACCACAGCACAGACAGGTAGTGGGTTATATGGACACTGTATGTTTCTTTCACATTTTTGAATGACCTTTGGGCATTTCTATTCAAGCAACGAGAAGTGGCTTCCCAATCTGCATTTTGATGGCCACGTTGCTACTTCCGGGGCACTAGGGGCGACTCATGTCGCAGCAGAACTCTCAATGGATACGATCAAATATTCTCTTTTCAGCCTGATACAATTAAGAAGCACAACTGCTTCCAAGGTTAGTACAGTCAACAAAGATGTCTTAATGCATTTAAATGAACTATCTCTGCTTAAAACTGATGGAAACAATACTGATTGTGGACGGATACGTCCTTGTAGGATTCCACGGAGGAAGCATGGCTGCAGGTCTGGGATACAAGTGCGCTTAAGGAAACGCATTTTAAACTCCCAATACTGACTATCCTGCTGGTAAACATGAAATCTCTGGTGAATAAAATCGACGATCTCAGAGCTAGGGTGCTGAATCAGAGGGACACTAAGGACCGCGTGTGTCCTTTGTTTCACGGAATCCTGGTGAACCCCTACCACACTGGATGCAACGATTCAGATCGACGGGTTTACTATATATACACAGTCAGCATAGATCTATAGAGTCTCTCAAAAGCAGAATTGGAGGAGTATGCCTCATGATCAACTCTTCTTGGTGCACAAATATATCAGTGCTGTCCCAATCTGCTCACCAGACCTAGAATATCTAGCAATTAAGTGCTGTCCTTTTTACCTACCGCGGGAGATTTCCAGGATCATCTTGGTAGCAGTATACATTCCACCTCAGGCCAATGTCAATCAGGCTTTAGATGATTTGAGCAATGGGATCAACATGTACAAAATAGCGCATCCTAACACCTTCACCATCGTTTTGGGGAAATTTAACCAGGCCAGTCTGAAAAAAAATCACTAAGCAATTACCATCAACAGAATCACTTGCAATACTAGAGGAAGCAACCCATCGGACCATTGTTACACCACCATCAAGAATGCCTATCGTGCCATTCCACGCCCTCACTTCGGAAAGTCTGATCACTTGGCTGTACTTCTACTCCCTGAGTATAGGCAGAGACTGAAGACTGCAGCACCAGTAATGAGGACCAAGAAGGTATGGACAAGGGAAGCACAGGAGCGCCTACAGGACTGCTTTGAATTGGTGGACTGGACTGTATTCAGAGCTTCAACTTCGAACCTGAATGAGTACGCTGCAGTTGTTACTGACCTCATTAAAACCAATGTGGATGAGTGTGCGCCTACAAAGATTTACTGTACATTCCCAAAACAAAAGCCGTGGAGGAACCAGGAGGTATGACATCTGTTGAAGGCTAGGTCTGTGGCATTCAAGTCTGGCAACCCAGGCCTGTATCAGAAAGCCAGGTATGATTTGCAGAGGGCTACTTCAAGAGCAAAGAAGCCTGAAGGCACACACTCAGTGATTCAGGAACAGCTTCTTTCCCTCTGCCATCTGATTCCTAAATGTACATTGAACCCTTGAACACTACCTCACTTTTTAAATACATATTATTTCTATTTTTTGCATGACTTTTAATCTAGTGCAAAGAGTTTAAAAGGAGACAGTTTTTTCTTGAAGCAGATTTATTGAGGGATGATTGTGCAAGTGCGTGGACATCAGCGAGTTAGACCAGTGCGAAGAGTTTAAATAGAAGCCAGCTTTATAGAGTGGGCATCAGAGTAGAGGGAGTCAGAGTAGGAGGGCTTTGGCTCAATGGGGCTTCAGCAATAATGGGTCGAGGCGAGGGAAGTTAATGTGAAGGATAGGAATAGGAAGTATGTCTGTGAGGTCACTGTTCTGTACGGGGTGTCAGATGTGAGATGTCCGGGAGATTCCCAGTCTCCCAGATGGCCACATCTGTGCCAGGTGCGTCGAGCTGCAGCTCCTTAGGGATCGGGTTAGGGAACTGCAGATGCAGCTCGATGACCTTCACCTGGTCAGGGAAAGTGAGGAGGTGATAGAAAGTGAGGAGGCAAGTAGTCACACCGGGGCCTCGGGAGACAGATGAGTAACACTCAGGAGAGGGAAGGGCAAGAATCAGACACTAGAGAGTACCCCTGTGGCCATCCCTCTTAACAATAAGTACTCCTGTTTGAGTACTGTTGGTGGGGGGACCTACCTGTGGGAAGCAACAGTGGCCGTGCCTCTGGCATAGAATCTGGCCCTGTGGCTCAGAAGGGTACGGAATGGAAGAGGATGACAGGAGACAGTAGTGATAGGGGACTCCATAGTCAGGCGATTCTGTGGACGCAGGAAAGAAACAAGGATGGTAGTTTGCCTCTCGGGTGCCAGGGTCTAAGATGTTTCCGATCACATCCACGATATCCTGACATGGGAAGGTGAACAGCCAGAGGCTGTGGTACATATTGGTACCAACGACATAGGTAGGAAAAGGGTGGAGGTCCTGAAAACAGACTACAGAGAGTTAGGAAAGAAGCTGAGAAGCAGGATCTCAAAGGTAGTAATCTCCAGAGTATAGCCTGTGCCATGTGACAGTGAGTATGGAAATAGAATGAGGTGGAGGATAAATGCGTGGCTGAGGGATTGGAGCAGCGGGCAGGGATTCAGATTTCTGGATCATTGGAACCTCTTTTGGGCTGGAGCTTATTAGCTGTGTTCAGGAGGTTTCCTGACACAATATGTAGATAAGTCTACAAGAGGAGAAGCTGTACTTGATCTGGTATTGGGAAATGAACCTGGTCAGGTGTCAGGTCTCTCAGTGGGAGAGCATTTTGGAGATAGTGATCACAATTCCATCTCATTTACCATAGCATTGGAGAGGGATAGGAACAGACAAGTGAGGAAAGCGTTTAATTGGAGTTAGGTGAAATATGAAGCTATCTGGCAGGAAATTGGATGCATAAATTGGGAACAGATGTTCTCAGGGAAATGTACAGGACAATGTGGCAAATGTTCAGGGGATATCGCATGGCAGTCTGCATAGGTATGTTCCAGTGAGACAGGGAAAGGATGGTAGGGTACAGGAACCGTGGTGTACAAAGGCTGTTGAAAATCTAGTCAAGAAGAAAAGAAAAGCATATAAAAGGTTCAAAAAACTAGGTAATGATAGAGATCTAGAAGATTATAAAGCTAGCAGGAAGGAGCTTAAGAATTAAATTAGGAGAGCCAGAAGGGGCCATGACAAGGCCTTGGCGAGCAGGATTAAGGAAAACCCCAAGGCATTCTACAAGTATGTGAAGAGCAAGAGGATAAGGCATGAGAGAATAGGATCAATCAAGTGTGACAGTGGAAAAGTGTGTATGGAACCGGAGGAGACAGCAGAGTTACTTAATGAATACTTTGCTTCAGTATTCACTACGGAAAAGGATCTTAGCAATTGTAGGGATGATTTACTATGGATTGAAAAGCTTGAGCACATAGACGTTAAGGAAGAGGATGTGCTGGACCCTTTGGATAGCATCAAGTTGGATAAGTCATTGGGACTGGATGAGACCCCAGGCTACTGTGGGAGGCAAGGGAGGAGATTGCTGAGCCTCTGGCGATGATCTTTCATCATCAATGGGGACAGGAGAGGTTCCAGAGGATTGGAGGGTTGCAGATGTTGTTCCATTAGTCAAGAAAGGGAGTAGAGATAGCCCAGGAAATTATAGACAAGTGAGCCTTACTTCAGTGGTTGGTAAGTTGATGGAAAAGATCCTGAGAGGCAGGATTTATGAACATTTTGAGAGGCATAATATGATTAGGAATAGTCAGCATGGCTTTGTCAAAGGCAGGTCGTGCCTTATGAGCCTGATTGAATTTTTTGAGGATGTGACTAAACACATTGATGAAGGTAGAGCAGCAGATGTAGTGTAAGACCATAGGACAAAGGAGCAGAAGTCGGCCATTCGGCCCATCGAGTCTGCTCTGCCATTTTATCATGAGCTGATCCATTCTCTCATTTAGTCCTACTCCCCCGCCTTCTCACCATAACCGTTGATGCCCTGGCTATTTAGATACCTATCAATCTCTGCCTTAAATGCACCCATTGACTTGGCTTCCACTGCCGCCCGTGGCAACAAATTCCATAGATTCACTATCCTCTGGTTAAAAGAGTGTATATGGATTTCAGCAAGGCATTTGATAAGATACTCCAGGCAAGGCTTATTGAGAAAGTAAGGAGGGACGGGATCCAAGAGGACCTTGCATTGTGGATCCAGAACTGGCTTGCTCACTGAAGGTAAAGAGTGGTTGTAGATGGGTCATATTCTGCATGGAGGTCGGTGACCAGTGGTGTGCCTCAGGAATCTGTTCTGGGACCCCTTCTCTTCATGATTTTTATAAATGACCTGGATGAGGAAGTGGAGGGATGGATTTGTAAATTTGCTGATGACACAAAGGTTAGTGGTGTTGCGGATGGTGTGGAGGGCTGTCAGAGGTTACAGCGGGACATTGATAGGATGCAAAACTGGGCTGAGAAGTGGCAGATGGTGTTCAACCCAGATAAGTGTTAGGTGGTTCATTTTGGTTGGTCAAATATGGTGGCAGAATATAGCATTAATGGTAAGACACTTGACAGTGTGGAGGGTCAGAGGGATCTTGGGTCCGAGTCCTTAGTGCACACAAGGCTGCTGCGCAGGTTGACCCTGTGGTTAAGAAGGCATACAGTGCATTGGCCTTCATCAACCGTGGGATTCAGTTTAAGAGTTGAGAGATAAAACCTCCCGGAAGGGGGGAGAAGATGCTGCGCGACGACTGCGCGCGCGGCCACTTCGGTGATGATACCTATTATCTGTCAAGTAGGGGACCATGCACAACCCTGATTTGATGGAGATAGACGTGAGAGCACGGAGGAACATCTGGAAAATTTCTGAAATGCCCGCTTCGCTGCCGCTGCCACTGTGTGGTATCTGGAGCTGAAGGCCTCGAAATCCTCGGCTTTGCGTGTTTCAGTGGCCGGGGAGAGGTCGAAGGCACTCGGTAGAGGATGGCACTCGGCAGGCTGTATCGGAGAGGCTGCTCAGAGGCTTGGAGTTTTCAGACAGATGGACTCAGTGTTGGCTGTGGTCAGGTGCTTTCAAGGTATCGGCAAGTTGACGGTGCCTGGAGGTTTATGACAGGGAGTTTCTCCCTTTTGCCGCCTGCTAGCGGGGACTCAGGAGTCGATTGACTCGGGACTTTGAGACTTCTTTTTTACTGTGCCTATGATCTGTTTTTCATCAAATTATGGTATTGTTTTGCACTGCTGTAACTATATGTTATAAATATGTGGTTCTGTCAGTGTTAGTCTTTGGTCTGCCCTGTTTTCTGTGATATCACTCCGGAGAAACATTGTATCATTTCTTAATGCATGTATGCATTTTTAAATGACAATAAAAGAGGACTGAGGGTTCTCATAATCTAATGTTACAGCTATATAGGACCCTGGTCAGACCCCACTTGGTTGATAGAACTGCGCTCAGTTCTGGTCACCTCACTATAGGAAGGATGTGGAAACTATAGAAAGGTTGCAGAGGATATTTACAAGGATGTTGCCTGGATTGGGGAGCATGCCTTATGAGAATAGGTTGAGTGAACTTGGCCTTCTCTCCTTGGAGCGGCAGAGGATGAGAGGTGACCTGATGGAGGTGTATCAGATGGTGAGAGGCATTGATCGTGTGAACATATCCTCTTCGCTGATGATCAACACTGGTGCACCTCAGAGGTGTGTGCTTAGCCCACTGCTCTACTCTCTTTATACACATGACTGTGTGGCTAGGCATAGCTCAAATACCATCTACAAATTTGCTGACGATACAACCATTGTTGGTAGAATCTCAGGTGGTGATGTACAGGAGTGAGATATGCCAACTAGTGGAATGGTGCCGCAGCGCCAACCTGGCCCTCAACGTCAGTAAGACGAAAGAGCTGATTGTGGACTTCAGGAAGGGTAAGATGAAGGAACACATACCAATCCTCATAGAGGGATCAGAAGTAGAGAGAGTGAATAGCTTCAATTTCCTGGGTGTCAAGATCTCTGAGGATCTAACCTGGTCCCAACATATTGATGTAGTTATAAAGAAGGCAAGACAGCTGCTATAATTCATTAGGAGTTTGAAGCGATTTGGCATGTCAACAAATACACTCAAAAACTTCTATAGTTGTACCATGGAGAGCATTCTGACAGGCTGCATCACTGTCTGGTATGGAGGGGCTACTGCACAGGACTGAAAGAAGCTGCAGAAGGTTGGAAATCTAGTCAGCTCCATCTTGGGCACTAGCCTACAAAGTACCCTGGACATCTTTAGGAAGCAGTGTCTCAGAAAGGCAGTATTAATTATTAAGGACCTCCAGCACCCAGGGAATGCACTTTTCTCACTGTAACCATCAGGTAGGAGATACAGAAGCCTGAAGGCACACACTCAGCGATTCAGGAACAGCTTCTTCCCCTCTGCCACCTTATTCCTCAATAGACTTTGAAGCTTTGGACACTACCTCACTTGTTTGCACATTTTTAAATAATCTATTCAATATACATAATTGATTTACTTGTTTATTTATTATGTTTTATTTTATTTATTATTATTATTTTATTTTTTATTCTATATTATGTATTGCATTGAACTGCTGCTGCTAACCTAACAGAATTCACAACACATGCCAGTGTTAATAAACCTGATTCTGATTCTACATTCCCATGAGTAAGTGAGACTTTGGGAAATTCTTAAAGAGGTTAGTCTGCTCTTGGGAACCTTTTCCTGAGACAATGTTTCAGATGTTGGACATGTTGCCCATGATCCAAGTCTCTATGCTGGACTGGCACTGGTCTGCCATTCCTGCTGAGGGACGTGGAGATGCTGCAGAATCATCGTTGGTGGTGACCTCTCCAAATGCTCTGGGGTGTCAGGACATGAGATGCTCACCTGAGGATATCAAACTTCTGACTTACTACTGGAACCACAGTACTTATAAATCTATTTCACTGGCCCTGTTGAGTCTTTAGCCCAACGAATCCATGCTGACCAAACTGTCAACTTGAATTAGTCCCATTTCCTTGTATTTGGCCCATATCCCCAAAAATCTTTCATCTCTAAATGTCTTTTCAACATTGTAACTGTACTCACCTCTACCACTTCCTTCAGCAGCTCATTTTATATACCTACCATCCTCTGTGTGAAAAAGTTGCACCTCAAACACCTTTTAAGATTATTTTTATTCAGAGATATAGCACAGTAACAGGCGCTCCAGTCCAACAAGCCTAATTACACCCATGTGACCAATTAACCTATTAATGTGGGAAGAAACGTGAGCACCGGGAGGAAACTTATGCATTCACGGGGAGAACATGCAAAGTACTTACTGATGGTGGTCGGAATTGAACCCAGGTTACTGGCACTATAATAATATTATGTTAACTGCTATGCTACCATGCCACCTTCTCACTTTAAACCTGTGCCGTCTACCTTTAGACTCTTTGGCCCTATGAGAAAGACTATGACAAACCACCTTATTTTTGTTCATCATGTAAAGCCTCACCCTCCTGTGGTCCGGAACAAAAAGTCCCAGCCTAGCCATTCTCCTGAGAGCTCAAGCCTTCCAGACCCAGTAACGTGCAGATCAATGTTATCGTGGTGGATGGAGCTAATCAAGTGAACTGCTTTATCCTGAATCGTGTTGAGTTTCTTCAGCCCTGTTGGAACTGTACTCATCCGGGCACATAGACAGTATCCCATCACAATCCTGACATGTCCAGGGAATGGGGTATCAGTGAGTGAGTCTCTCATCACGGAATACCCAGCCTCTGACCCACTATTCATGTGATTGTTTCAACTGAGTTTCTCACCGTATTGATGGGGGGGGGGGGGGGTACTCAGCAATGCTATGCAACTGAATGCTAATTATTAATTGGAAGAATGCAATAATTGTGGCAATTAGCACATACTTATTTAATGAAAAAAAGATAATTATATGAAGCACGAAGAATATGCTGAACGAGGGAGCGATGAGGATGCTTTGGAGTGTTGACCAATTGGGCTGAAGGCACTGTTTCTGTTCTATAGAATCCCGTATAGTTTTAGAGCATAATCCAGTGGAATTGTCAACAACTAGAAAAATCACAGCAGCTACTTATGCATTCATTCTTTTGCAATACACAAGAAGTAAGTTCAAATAGAATTGAACATCACATTTTTTGGAATGATGCAATACACACAAAGGCATCTTTGTTCACAAAAGGAAGACATCTAAAGGTTTAGCCTTAGATTCAAAGAACCATATGGGTATTATTGTACAGTTGAAAAAAAGGATAACATTTTGGGATGAATTATTTCAAAGTTCATGTATGCATTATCTTCAGGTTATCCAGGAAACATCAATAGCTGAGTGCCTTTTGCAAACTTTTGAGTGAACTCAGCTGAAAACTGAAACAAGTAAAGCAATTCATCTGTTAAAAGCAAAAACCCAGAATTAATCAAAATGTGTTTGGGACATGAATCAATTGACCTAGGAAAACTGAAGTAGTTGACCTTTGAAGCTGAAAACTGATTGCATAACTGTGCCCAGGGTGAGCAGAGCTGTCCTAGTTCATTGTAACATGCTATAAATGTTCGCTCTGCTCAGTGATCCTGGCAGGAAATGAGGAACAATAGAAGCAAGAGAATCTGAAAACAACAGTAATCAACAGAAGGCCAACTGAATAGAATAGAAACCTGAAAAGGATCCACACACACATCTTCACTTATACAGTGTCAATTCCAGCGCAAACCGGGGATCTTGATCACTTGGGTAATTGGGCTGAGGTATGGCAAATGGAGTTTAATTTGGATCAGTGGGAGGTGTTACATTTTGGGAAAACAAATGAGTATGGCATTTTCACAGTGGATGTTAGGGCCCTGGGGAGTGCTATAGAACAGGGGGATCTAAAAGTATATGGTCCCTGAAAGTGGCATCACAGGCAGATGGGGCAGGTGTATGAGGTCTTTGATATGCTGGTTTTCATCATCACAGTATTAGGCATAAGCCTCAGGATGTTACGTTGAAATTGTACAAGATGTTGTTGAGGCTGCACCTGGAATCTTGTGTACAGTTTTGTATTATATGAAAGATGTGATCAAGCTGGAAAGTGTGCAAACAAGGTTTATGAGAATGTTTCAGGACTCAAGGGCCTGTGTTATAGGGAGAGGTTGGACAGGCTAAGACTTTGTCCCTTGGTGTGTAGCAGACTCAGAAATGATCTTATAGAGGTGTATCAAATCATGAATAGATTAGGTGAATGCACACAGTCTTTCTCCCAGGGACATTTAGAACAAGGGATTCTGCTGACATTGGAAACTCAGAGCAAGACACACAGAATGCTGGAGGAACTCAGCAGGTGGAGGGGCATAAACCGTCCATGTTTCAGACTAAGACCCTTCGTCTGGGCTGGAAATGAAAGGGAAAGAAGCCAAAATAAGAAGGTAGGAGGAGGGGAAGGTGAAAGATGAGACTAGAACATTTGGTCAAGTACATAAATAGGAAATATTTAGAGGGATTTGGGCAGATAGGACTGTCTTAGATGGGCACCATAGTGGGCATGGATCAGCTGCCATGGAAAGGCCTGTTTCTGTGCTGTATTATGCTAGCACTCTATAAAAACTTTGCAAGGCACTTCCTATAAACATTTTAAGTAACAACTGACATGACCAGAAAATAAGTTATTAAAGCAAAAGTCCAAAATATTGATCAATGAAATTGATTTTATTCAGCACCTCAGAAGAAGGGAAACAGGTGGAAAATTAATGGAATAAATTCCAAAGCGTAGAGCATAAATAGCTGAAGGCACAGCCATCAATGTTACTCACTTATGATCAAGATGTCAGAATCGATACAGTCAGGATAATTCAATCACAATCTAAAGAATGAGTTTCCAGAATGAGAAGCTGACTAACTAAATTATGAAATGATTAACATCGAGTCTGATTTCCCTGGTGCAGTAATGTGGCAATGCTACATGTCCTGATGAAACATTTCAGCCCAAAATGTTATTTCCCTCGTAGATGCTGCCTGACTTACTTTAACCCCCTACCCCCGTCCACCCACCTTCTCGCTCACCTGGTTTCAACCAATCACCTGCTAGCTATTCTGGCTTCTTCCCCTTCCTTTCCAGTCATGATGAAGGGCCTTGGGAGAGGAGCTTAGGAGGGTTAATAGCACCTAACAGCGACTCCTTCGCTTGCATCTTCGGAAACAGCTCTATTTCCATCTTTAATATCTCTATTTTTCCCTTTCAGGGTTCTTTTGAAGACTGTGTTGAAAAGGCGACTACAACTATGAAAAGTGCATCCAGTTGCAGCTTCTAACAATTCGCATTAAAGAACTGGAGCTGGAACTGGATGATCATTTGGGAGGTTGAGGGGGCGATAAGATAGGATATATAAAGAGGTAGTTACACCCAAGATGTAGAACACAGGAGACTGGGTGACAGTCAGGAAGGGGAAAGGGGTTAAGGAGCTCGTGCAGAGTACCCCTATGGCCATCCCCTTCAACAACAGGTATATCACTTTCAATAGTGTTGGGAAAGGGGTTGACGTCACAGAAGAAAGTCACAGTGGTCTGGTCTCTGGCACTAAATCCAGCTCTGTGGCTCAGAAGGGAAGTGGGGAGAAGAGGCAAGCTGAGGTGATAAGGAATTCATTAGTTAGGGGTAGAAACAAGAGGTTCTGTGGTTGAGAACATGATTTCCAGATAGTATGTTGCCTCCTGGATGCCAAGGTCATCATTCTTAAGTGGGAGGATGAACAGCAAGAGCTCGTGGTCTATGTAAGTACCAATGACATTGGTAGGACAAGTGACTTGGTTCTGCATAGGGAGTTCAGGGGGTTAGGTAATAAGTTAAATTGCAGGACCTCCAGGTTTGTGATCTTAGCATTGCTACCCATGCCACGTGCCAATGAGGCCAGAACTAGAAAGATTATGCAGTTTAATACATGGCCAAGGAGTTGGTGTAGGAGGGAGGGCATAAGATTTTTAGATCACTTGGCTTTCTTCCAGGGAAAGTTGGACCTGTACACACGGGACAATTTGCACCTGAACTGGAGGGGGACAAATATCCTAATGGGAAGGTTTGATAATGCTGTATGGTGGGGTATTAACTAGTAGTGCAGGGGGATGGGAACCAGAGTGCCAGAGCAGTTAGTGGAGAGGTTGCGGAGGCTGGTGTTGGTAAGACCTCAGACAAAGTTAGGAAGCAAAACCTTGAAGCGGTTGCGAATAGTGTCTTGAGCTGCATATACTTCAATGGAAGAAGTATTTTAGGAAAGGCAGATGATAGTGCTGAAGATGAGGTAACTGGTTTACAAATAGAGACAATGGGTAGTGAGGAGAGGATGTTGATAGGACAAAATGGCAGTCAACAAGATGAGTTGCAACATAAAAGGCAGGCAGAATCGAAAAGGGTGAACGTAGGACTGAAAGTGATATATTTGAATGCACTCAAAATATGGAACAATGTAGATGAACTTGAAGCAGACTTGCAGATTGGCATGTATGATTTTGTAGGTATCACTGAATCATAGCTGAAAGATGATAACTGGGAGCCTAATATCCAAGGATACACATTGTATCAAAAGGATAGGCAGAAAGGCACAAGGGTGGTGTTGCTCTGTTGGTAAAAAGTTAAAGTAAAATCCTTAGAAAGAGGTGACATGAGGTTGGAAGGTGTTGAATCATTGTGGATAGAGATAAGGAACGTAAGTGTGAAAAGACCTTGATAGCAGTTGTATACAGACATCCAAACAGTAGTAAGGATGTGGTCCACAAATTACGACCAGAGACAGAAAATGCATGCCAAAAGGGCAATGCTACAATAGACATGGAGGATCTTAAAGGTGGGTAGATTGCGAAAATCAGGTTAGTGCTGGATTCCAGGAGGGCGAATTTCTAGAGTGGCTTTTTAGGGCAGCCCGTGGTTGAGCCTACTAGGGGATCAGCTATTCTGGACTGGGTGTTGTGCAATGAACCAGAATTGATTAGTGATCTTAAGGTAAAAGAACTCTTAGCGACAAGTGATCATAATATGATCATAATATCGGGCCGAAACTCCTGAAGACAGGTGGCAGATCAACTGATGATCCCACTGGTGATAGCACAGGACAGTTAACATCTTAGCCAATGTGTATTTTGTAACTCTGATCAAATTTACCTGAAATTTGAGAAGGTGAGGCTAAAGTCAAATGTACCAGTATTACCGTGGAGTAAAGGGAATACAGAGGCATAAGAGGACAGTTGGCCAGAATTGTTTGGAAAAAAACACTGGCAGGGATGATGGCATAGCAGCGATGGCTGCAATTTCTGGAAACAATTTGGAAGGCACAGGATATATACATCCCAAAGAGGAAGAAGTATTCCAAAGGAAAGATGAATAACCATGACTAACAAGAGAAGTCAAAGCCAACATAAAAGCCAAAGAGAGGACATATAATAGAACCAAAAATTGTGGGAAGTTAGGGGATTGGAAAACTTTTAAAAACCAACAGAATGTAACTAAAAAAGGCATTAGGAAGGTAAAGATGGAAAATGAAAGCAAGCTGGTAAGTAATATTAAAGTGGATACCAGAAGTTTCTTCACATACATAAAATGTAAAAGACAGGTGAAAGTGGATATCGGACCTTTGGAAAACTATGCTGTAGAGGTAGTAACAAGGGACAAGGAAATTGAGGATGAACTGATTAAGTATTTTGCAACAGTCTTCACTGTGGAAGACAAGAACAGTATGGTAGAAGTCCCAGGTTTCAGGGTCATGAAATGTGTGAAGTTACCATTACTAGAGAGAAGGTTCTCGGGAAACTGAAAGGTCTGAACATAGATAAGTCAGCTGAACAAGATGGTATACATCCTTGGGATCTTAACATGGTGGTTGAAGAGATTGTGGAGGCATTAGTAATGATCTTTGAAGTATCACTAGATTCTGTAATGATTCTGGAAGACTGGGAAATTGAAAATATCACTCCAATCTTCAAGAAGGGAGAGAGGAAGAAGAAAAGAGAATATAGCCCAGTTAGTCTGACTTTAGTGGTTAGGAAAATGCTGGAGTTGATTACTAAATAGGAGGTCTCAGGGTACTTGGAGACCGTAGTCAATATGGCTTACCCAAGGGAAAATCTTGCCTGACAAATCTGTTGGAATTCTTTGAAGAAATAACAAGCAGGATAGACAAAGGAGGATCAGTTGATGTTGTGTACTTAGATTTTCAGAAGGCCTTTGACAAGGTACCACACATGAGGCTCTTTACCAAGCTACGAGTCCATGCTATTAGAAAGCATAGAAACATAAAACCTACATCACCATACAGGCCCTTCAGCCCAGAATGCTGTGCCGAACATGTACTTGCTTCAGAAATTACCTAGTGTTACCCATAGCTCTCTATTTTTCTAAGCTCCATGTGCCTATCCAGGAGTCTCTTAAAAGACCCTATCATATCTGCCTCCATCACCATCACTGGCAGCCCATTCCACACACTCACTACTCTCTGCATAAAAAAAACCTTACCCCTGACATCTCCTCTGTACCTACTTCCAAGCACCTTAAAACTGTGCACTCTCATGTCAGCCATTTCAGCCCTGGGAAAAGGACACTGATGACTATCCACATAATCAATGTCTCTTATCATCTTATACACCTTTATCAGATCACCTCTCATCCTCCACTGCTCCAAGGAAAAAGGCCAAGTTCACTGAACCTATTCTCATAAGGCATGCTCCCCAATTCAGGCAACATCCTTGTAAATTTCCTCTGCACCCTTTCTGTAGTTTCCACATCCTTCCTATAGTGAGGTGACCAGAACTGAGCACAGTACACCAAGTGGGGTCTGACCAGGGTCCTATATAGCTGCAACATTACCTCTCGGCCATTAAACTCAATCCCACAGTTGATGACGGCCAATGCACCATATGCCTTCTTAACCACCGAGTCAACCTACGCAGCAGCTTTGAGTGTCCTATGGACTCGGACCCCAAGATCCCTCTGATCCTCCACACTGCCAAGAGTCTTACCATTAATACTATATTCTGTCATCATATTTGACTGACCAAAATGAATCACCTCACACTTATCTGGGTTGAACTCCATCTGCCACTTTTCAGCCCACTTTTGCATTCTATCGTTGTTCCACTGTAACCTCTGACAGCCCTCCACACTATCCACAACACCCCCAAATGAAACCAATTTCCCCTCGGGACTAATAAAGTATATCTATCTATCTATTGTATCATTAGCAAATTTATTAACCCATTCCTCCACTTCATCATCAGGTCATTTATAAAAATCATGAAGAGAAGGGGTCCCAGAACAGATTCCTGAGGCACACCACTGCCACTGACTTCCATGCAGAATATGACCCATCTACAACCACTGTTTGCCTTCTGTGGGCAAGTCAATCCTGGATCCACAAAGCAACGTCCCCTTGGATCCCATGCCTCCTTACTTTCTCAATAAGACTTGTATGGGGTACCTTATCAAATGCCTTGCTGAAATCAATATACACTACATCTACTGCTCTACCATCGTCAATGTGTTTAGTCATTGATGAAGGTAGAGCAGCAGATGTAGTGTCTATGGATTCCAGCAAGGCATTTGATAAGGCTCGTAAGGCACAACCTGCCTTTGACAAAGCCATGCTGACTATTCCTAATCATATTATGCCTCTCCAAATGTTCATAAATCCTGCCACTCAGGATCTTTTCCATCAATTTACCAACCACTGAAGTAAGACTCACTGGTCTATAATTTCCTGGGCTATCTCTACTTCCTTTCTTGAATAAGGGAACAACATCCGCAAACCACTAATCTTCTGGAACCTCTCCCATCCCCATTGATGATGCAAAGATCATTGCCAGAGGCTCAGCAATCTCCTCCCTCACCTCTCACCAGTAGCCTGGGGTATATCTTGTCTGGTCCTGGTGATTTATGAAACTTGATGTGTTCCAAAAGCTCCAGTACATCCTCATTCTTAATGTCTATATGCTCAAGCTTTTCAATCGACTGTAAGTCATCCCTACAATCGCCAAGATCCTTTTCTGTAGTGAATACTGAAGCAAAGTATTTATAAAGTACTTCAGCTATCTCCTCCGGTTCCATGCACACTTTTCCATTGTCACACTTGATTGGTCCTACTCTCTCATGTCTTAGCCTCTTGCTCTTCACATACTTGTCAAATGCCTTGAGGTTTTCCTTAATCCTGTCCGCCCAGGCCTTCTCATGGCCCCTTCTGGCTCTCGTAATTTCATTCTTAAGCTCCTTTCTGCTAGCTTTATAATCTTCTGGATCTCTATCATTACCTAGTTTTTTGAATCTTTTGTAAGCTTTTCTTTTCTTCTTGACTACACTTTCAACAGCCTTTGTACACCATGACTCCAGTAGCCTACTTTCTCTGTCTTATTGGAACGTACCTATGCAGAACGCCATGCAAATATCCCCTGAATATTTGCCAAATTGCTGCCGTACATTTCCCTGAGAACATCTGTTCCCAATTTATGCTTCCAAGATCCTGCCTGATAGCTTCATATTTCCCCTTTCTCCAATTAAACACTTTCCTAATTTGTCTGTTCCTATCCCTCTCCAATGTTATGATAAAGGAGATAGAATTGTGATCACTATCTCCAAAATGCTCTCCCACTGAGAGACCTGACACCAGACCAGGTTCATTTCCCAATACCAGATCAAGTACAGCCTCTCCTCTTGTAGTCTTATCTACATATTGTGTCAGGAAACCCTCCTGTACACACCTAACAAACTCCACCCCATCCAAACCCCTTGCTCTAGGGAAATGTCAATCAATATTTGCGAAATTAAAATCTCCCACCATGACAACCCTGTTATTATTACACCTTTCCAGAATCTGGCTCCCTATCTGCTCCGCGATGTCCCTGTTACTATTAGGTGGTTTATAAAAAACATCCAGTAGAGTATATTGACCCCTTCCTGTTTCTAACTTCCACCCACAGAGACTCAGTAGACAATCCCTCCATGTCTTCCTCCTTTTCTGCAGCCGTGACTCTATCTCTGTTCAGCATGGCCACGCCCCCACCTCTTTTGCCTCCCCCCCCCCACCCTGTCCTTTCTGAAACATCTAAAGCCTGGCACTCTAAGTAACCATTCCTGCCCCTGAACCATCCAAGTCTCTGTAAAGGCCACAACATCATAGCTCCAAGTACTGATCCATGCTCTAAGCAATCCACTTTGTTCATGATATTTCTTGCATTAAAATAGACACTTCTCAAACCATTGGTCTGAGCGCATCCCTTCTCTATCACCTGCCTATCCTTCCTCTTGCACTGTGTCCAAGCTTTTTCTACTTGTGAGCCAACCAACCACCCCTTCCTCCATCTCTTCAGTTCGGTTCCCACCCCCCAGAAATTCTAGTTTAAATTCTCCCCAATATAACCTTAGCAAACCTCCTTGCCAAGATATTGGTCCGCCTCAGATACAAGTGCAACTTTTCCATTTGTACAGGTTATGCTTGCCCCAAAAGAGGTCCCAATGATCCAGAAATTTGATTCCCTGTCCCGTGCTCCAATCCCTCAGCCACGCATTTATCCTCCACCTCATTCTATTCCTATATTCACTGTCATGTGGCCCAGACAGTAATCCAAGATTATTCCCTTTGAGGTCCTGCTTCTCAACTTCCTTCCTAACTCCCTGTAGTTTGTTTTCAGGACCTCCTCCCTTTTCCTAACTATGTCGTTGGTACCAATATGTACCACGACCTCTGGCTGTTCACCTTCCCACTTCAGGATATGGTGGACGTGATCAGAAACATCTCGGATGCTGGCACCTAAGAGATAAACTACCATCTGTGTTTCTTTCCTCCGTCCGCAGAATTGCCTGTCTGACCCCCTAACTATAGTTTCCTCTATTACTGCTGCCTTCTCCCTTTCCCTACCCTTCTGAGCTACAGTGCCAGAATCTGTTTGAGAGGCATGGCCACTGTTGTTTACCCCAGGTAGGCCGTCTCCCCCAACAGTACTCAAACAGGAGTACTTATTGTTATGGGGTACAGCCGCTGGGGTACTCTAGTATCTGACCCTTGCCCTTCCCTCTCCTGACTGTGACCCACTTAACTGCCTCCTGAGGTCCTGGTGTGACTACCTGCCTATAACTCCTCTCTATCACCTCCTCACTTTCCCTGACCAGACAAAGGTCATCGAGCTGCACCTCCAGTTCCCTAACTCGGTCCCTAAGGAGCTGCAGCTCGATGCAGATGTGGCCGTCTGGGAGACTGACAGTCTCCCAGACATCCCACATCTGACACCCAGTACAGAACACCAGCCTCACAGACATACTTCCTGTTTCTATTCTACACAAGTAACATAGCTCACCTCGACCTGTTACTGCCAAAGCCCCACTGAGCCAAAGCCCTTCTACTCTGTCTATCTCTACTCTGTTGCCCACTCCTCTGACGCCAGTCTATGAAGCTATCCTTCTTTTAAACTTCTCCCGCTGGTCGAACTCGCTGGCACCCATGTGCTTGCACAGGAAAGATTCTAGCATGGATAAAGCAGTGGCTGATTGGCAAGAAGCAAAAAGTGGGAATAAAGATAGTCTTTCCTGGCTGGCTGCTGGTGACTAGTGGTGTTCTACAGTGGTCTGTGTTGGGTCCAACTCTTTTTACGTTTCATGTCATGGCTTTGTTGAAAAGTTTGCAGATGATGTGAAGATAGGAGGCAGGGCAGGTAGTTTAGAGGAAGTAGAGAGTCTACAGAAGGACTTAGATTTTGGAAAATGGACAAAGAAATTGAGTATTCTTTTCCAATCAATTCAGGCCAAATCCTCTCTCATGCTTCTGTAATTCCCTTTACTCCACAATAATACTGATACATCTGACCTAAGCTTCTCTTTCTCAAATTTCAGGGTGAATTCTATCATATTATGATCACTTGCCTCTAAGGGTTCTTTTACCTTATGCTTCCTAATCAATTCTGCTTCATTGCACAACACCCAAACCAGAATAGATGATCCTCTGGTGGGCTCAACCACAACCTGCTCCAAAAAGCCATCTCGTCGGCACTGTAGAAAATCTCCCTCTTGTAATCCAGCACCAACATGATTTCCCTAATCTACTTGCATATTGAAGTCCCCATGACTATTGTAACATTTCCCTTTCATATTAGAAAGGATATGCTGATATTGGAGTGGGTTCCAAGGAGGTTCACAAAAATGATTGCAGTTTTGAACGACTTGTCATATGAAGAGTGTTTGATGGCTCTGGTCCTGTATTCACTAGAATTCAGAAGAATGAGCGGTGACCTCATTGAAACCTATTGAATGGTGAAAGGCCTTGACAGATTGGTTGTGGAGAGGATGTTTCCTGTGATGGGAGAGTCTAAGACCAGAGGATACGGTCTCAGAATAGAGCGACATCCTTTTAGAACGGACCTGAGGAGCAATTTCTTTAACCAGATCTGGTGAATCTGTGAGAGTGTAGCTGTGGAAGCCAAGTCTTTATGTATATTTAAGGCAGAGGTTGATAGATTCTTGATTAGTCAAGGCATGAAGGGATATGGGGATAAGGTAGGAGATTGGGGCTGAGTGGAAAATTGGATCTGCCATGATGAAATGGCAGAGCAGACTCGAGGGGCCAATGACCTAATTCTGCTCCTACATCCTATAGTCTTATGCGTAAGATGGACTCTTGACCTCATGAGACACCATGTTATGGTCTTCCACTTTGTTGTGCACCTACACTGCTCTTTCTGTACCACTTTATTCTGCATCTCATTATGTTTTGTACTTTGTTCTACCTCAATGCAATGTTGGAATGAATTGATGTGTATAAGCAGCATCCATTCAAGGTTTTCACTTAACCTTAGGACATGTGGCAGTAATAAACCAGTTCACCTATTTACCAAGAGGGGATAGTGACAGGTACAAAACCAATGTTTGGAAAACTATCAGACAGGTATGTACATTCCTTGGTATCAACACCTCTGAATATCAATCCTGAGCACTACATATTGATGCAATTACAAAGAAGTCATGACAGTGACTATATTTCATTTGGAGTTTGTGATTGTCTCTGGTATATCACCAAAGACACTCACAAATTTCCTCAAATGTACCATAGAGAGCAATCCAACTAGTTGCATCACCCATCAAAGTTGCTGGTGAACGCAGCAGGCCAGACAGCATCTCTAGGAAGAGGTGCAGTCGACGTTTCAGGCCAAGATCCTTCATCAGGACTAATTGAAAGACCTTGAATTTCCAGCAACTGCAGAATTCCTGTTAGTTGCATCACCATCTGGATTGGAAAAAGCTGCAGAAAGTTGTCAACCCAGCAAGCTCTATCCTGAGCACTAACCTCTCTGGCATCGAGGATATCTTCAAAAGGAGATGACACAAAAAGTCATCGCCCATGCACGCCCCTTTCTCATTGCAGCCATCAGGGAGCAGGAGCTTGAATACACCAACTCAGCTTTTTAGGAAAAGCTTCTCCCTCTGTCATCAGATTTCTGAATGGTCAATGTGTACTACCTACTTTTTTTTTGCTCTCTTTTTGCATGACTTACATAATATTTATATATATATAATATTGCAATGTACTGCTGATGCAAAATAATATATTTCACAACATATGCCAGTGTTATTAAACCTGATTCTGATTCTGTTGGGAAAAGTTCAGAGCAATACAGGTGAAACACGGGCAAGTGAGACTACTGTTAATAGGCTTTGACTACAAATCTCTATGCCTCTCATTTTATATACTTCTATCAGGTCTCCCCTCAGCCTCCAACACTCCAGAGAAAACAACCCAAGTTTGTCAATCTAAGTCCTGTCAAAGGGTTTCGGCCCGAAACATCGAGTGTACTTTTTTCCATACATGCTGCCTGGCTTGCTGAGTTCCTCCAGCATTTTGTGTATGTTGCTTGGATTTCCAACATCTGCAGAATTTCTCTTGTTCAAGTTTGTCAACCTCTTCTTTTAGCAGATATTCTTTAATCCTGGTGAATCTTTTCAGTATCGTCTCCATTAATAGTGAGGTGAACAGAAATGCACAAAACACTTCAATGTTTTATACAGCTGAAACATGACTTGCCAGCTTTCATACTCAATGTTTCAAATGATGAAGGCAAGTATACTGTGTGCTACCTTTCCCACCTTATCCCGTCGTGTTGTCACTTTGCGGGAGCTATAGCTTGTATCCCAAGATTCCATATACAGTAACCATATAACAATTACAGCACGGAAACAGGCCATCTCGGCCCTTCTAGTCAGTGCTGGACTCTCACATTACTCTCACATTCCTCTGCACATCAGTGCTCTTTACGGTTCTGCCAGTTATTGGATACTTTCTTTTTGCATTTGACCTCCACTTTCTTGTTCTTCAATCCGGCACCAAGATCATTGTTATCTCAAATCAGAGAAGGATCTCCCAATGCCCTCACCATGCCACTCACTAACGCCATCAACTTGTATCTGGCCCATCTGCGGCGGAATCTGTGACAAATTTGCTCAATCTACTCAGAACCCCAGCAGACTCCCTAAGAAGTAGGGCAACAATTGTATGTATGACTTCACTAAGTTAACGATAATTATTGAAATAATGTGATTTGTTCATTTTGTTCCCTGTGTACATTCTTGATATTAAATGTAAAGATTCTTCACCTTTGGTTTATTGCTCCTAGTTATTAGTGTAGAAACACCATTGATTCTCTCCTGTGTATATGTTGCCTCTCTTCATTCGGTCTTGTGAAAGGCAATAGAGTTAAGGTCATCATGTCATTGGTGGGGTTGGGGTGCAGTGGTGCATAGCAGAACTGAAAATATGAAGACTGGCTGTGAAATTTCAAAATCCATTGTGACTTATAGGTGTCAGTGCATCACCTCTGAGGGATGCTTTTGTGTCCTGTAATACTCTTTCATGATATAAATAATCTGGTCCTCTATGGGATAAATACAAGATACCAATCACTTTCACATTTCAGATATACTTAACGTGAAGTAACTGACATTACACATTTCATAACCATGAGCACTTTTGATTTCTCAACCCCCACCAAGGTCATTCTGATGTTAACATTTGCGGTTCTATTAACAATGTGGAATTCAATATTGTCCCAGATATAAAGTGAGCAAAATGAACAGGCATTCACTATGATGGCCTGGTCACTTTCAAGGATTTATGCAAGTTCAGGTAAATATTATCTGGAAAAAAAGGCAAATTCTGGAAACGCTCAGCAGGTCAGGCAGTATCTGGGGAGAGAGAAACCAAATTAATATTTCAGGTCAATGACCTTTCATCAAATCTTTGATTAAACTACTACTCCTGAATTTAATTTCTTTGGATCTTCTCCGTGAGTTAGATTTAATTAATAAAGTAAAATCCTACTATATGTAATTTATAAGCTTTTACATTCACATTTTTTAAAGGTGGCATATTTACTTTTACAACTCAGACATTTTATTAATTTTTTGACACTTGGCACATGAGAGCAGCTAAAATGTTTATAAAAGAGGAGTATCAGAGGGATTGAAAGGAATTGAACTGATAGAAGCAATGATTGTCAAATGTGAACCTGTGCAAATTGTTTTTAATGGCCAAGTCACAAGGCTGAGTAGAAAAGGAAACAACCACATCTAAGTGTCCATCCAAGACCACATCCCTCACACTTGGGAAGAAACCATTATCCCAGAGGATCTCAGATACACATATTTGTGATCATCAGGAGACAACTCCCCCTCTAGTAACTACAGAGCTCTCCCTGCTATTCCCTGCTGTCTCCTACAGGGAAAGTTGTTTTAGTGTTGAGTAGTGATGGGCCAGCAATTACCACGAGTCGGTGGAAATATTTTTTTTTCAAAAATGCCTTGAATCTTCTCTGTTCAACTGGTAATCTTTTCCACCTTCTCTAATGCCCCCAGACCAGAACTCACTTCACCACATGAATCTCTTAGCCACACATTTGTTTCTCAAATCTTATTTGTCCTTTAGAAATTTACAGATGGCTAGGAAGAAAATCAGAGATGGTAACTTTTAAAGTTCTGCTTTCTAATTTAATGCTTAGCTCCTCATACTGGCTGTACCAATGAAGTGATTTCTGTGATGACAGGACTCACAGAAGAGATTCGGTTGGTTCAGCCTATATTCACTTGAGTATAGAAGGATAACAGATGATCGCATGGAAACCTATTCACTCCTAACATATATAGATAGACTACATAGCAGAAGAATATACCAAATTGCTGGGAAGATAAAACCAAGGAGTCACAACCACAGGATATGGAGTCTGCTATTTAGAAATTTCTTTACCCAGAGGGTGGTGAGTCTGTGAAATTCTCTACACAGGAACACAGTAGAAACAAAGTTATTAAGTATATACAAGAAGTAGGTAGACCCTCATTTAAAGTGACAAAGTGATCAAGTGATATGGAAAGAAGGCAAGGGCAGGGAACTGAAAGGATATGATCAGTCATGCTTAGGTTGAATGGCGGAGCAGGCTCCTGTTTTGTTTCAATGCACAGAAACCTTTGTCCTGCCTATGACCAGATCCCCTTCAGAGAAGAGCAGATATCCCAAATTCTAGCACCAGGCAAGCAACACAGTCTCCTGGACTTTTGTTCCTTACAGTAGAGAACAGAGCCACTCTCACACTATATTCTGAATTGTTCCCACAGCCTGAATAGCTTTTTGTATCACAGCAGCACAAGCAGTTTGCTCAGCCATACTGAAGCCCCACTCAATCCAAACAAGTTGAGAAAACCATAACCCACTGACTGGATATTTCCTAGTGCCCAGCTGTTTCTCCTATATCACTTTGCATGGTTCAATTTCGCTCATACTTCCCCAGACGGAATTCCAGCTGGGTCTCTGTGCCCACCTAAACATTCCATCGATAACTTCCCATACCCATGAAATTTCTTCTCATCGACTACAGTAGGACAGAGGAAAACTCAACTGTTTGCCCACACCATAAGATCAACAGACCTTTCAGCTTCCTAGCACATCCTCCCTAGTGATAGCAACTGAACTCACTTCTGCCCCCTGACACTCTGGCATACTGCAAGTGTCTTTCATAGTGAAGACTGATGCAAAATACTTGCTCAGTTTGTCTGCCATTTCCTTGTCCCCCATTACTACCTCTCCAGCATCATTTTATAGCAGTCTGAAATCTACTCTTGCCTCTCTTTTATTCCTTATATATCTTTCTATATTCTCTCCCTCTCAAATTGCAAGGTGAATTCTATCAAATTATGATCAATGCCTCCGAAGGGTTCCTTTACCTTAAGCTGCCTAATCAACTCCACATGTCTGTTGGAATCACTGAATATGCACCATGAGAAACAAGGGGCCAAGAACTGAGCCCTACTGATCCCCACTGTGTGCAACATCATTCGCTAGATTTCCCAGCAACCATCACCCTTTTTTCTGCCACGCAGTTCAATTCCACACTTACCTTGGATCTTCTGGGCACAATTAAATTAAATGACTAAACAGACAAACATGAAGCCAAAGCAAAGTTAGGTGTTAAGCTTGATCAAAAATGTGAATTTATAGAAAAAGAGAGATTTTGAATTCAAAAACTTCAAACCACACAATGAAGGGCTGGATGGGACAGGCCTCACAAGAAGCTTGAGATGGAGGAAAGCAAAATTCAGAGAGACGTTCAACTCGGGACAATTATAGGAAGAGGCACAGATAAGGATCAGAGGTGATGGAGGCTGAGAGATGGGGAACTCACTACTTACTTCATGGAGCATTTATCCTTTCCTAATCAAAGTTTACCCATCAGGAACAGAAATGTGATTTTCTCTCCACAGATATTGCCTAATCTCATCTGTTCCCATTATTTCCTAACTTTAGTTCCAATTCCCAGCATTTGCCAGGGTTTTTTGTACCAAGATTTATTTATTTAGCTTTTATATAGGTAGAAAAAGGGAGGAGGTCCTGAAAGCAGACTACAGGGAGTTGGGAAGGAAGTTGAGAAGCAGGACCTCAAAGGTAATCTTGGGATTACTGCCTGTGCCACGTGACAGTGAGTATAGGAATAGACTGAGGTGGAGAATAAATGCATCGCTGACGGATTGGAGCAGGGGACAGGGAATCAGATTTCTGGATTATTGGGACCTCTTCTGGGGCAGGTGTGATCTGTACCAAAAGAACAGGTTGCACTTGAATCTGAGAGGGACCAATATCCTGGTGGGGACGTTTGCAAAGGCTGTTGGGGAGAGTTTAAACTAGAACTGCTGGGGGTGGGAACCGAACTGAAGTGATGGAGGAAAGGGAGGTTGGCTCACGAATAGAGAAAGTTTGGAGACAGTGCGAAAGGGAGCATAGGCAGGTGTTAGAGAAAGCATGCACTCAGACTAATGGTTTGAGATGTGTCTATTTTAAGCGAGGAGTATTTTGAATAAAGCGGATGAGCTTAGAGCGTGCATCAGCACTTGTCCATTACAGAGACTTGGATGGCTCAGGGGCAGGAATGGTTATTTAGAATGTCAGGCTTTAGATGTTTCAGAGGACAGGGAGGGAGGCAAAAGAGGTGAGGGCATGGGACTATTGATCAGAGATAGTGTCACGGCTGCAGAAAAGGAGGAAGTCATTGAGGGGTTGTCTACAGAGTCTCTGTAGGTGGAAATTAGGAATAGGAAGGGGTCAATAACTCTACTGGGTGTTTTTTTATAAACCACCCAGTAGTAATAGGGACATTGAGGAGCAGTTAGGGAGACAGATTGTGGAAAGGAGAAATAATAACAAGGTTGTTGTGGTGGGAGATTTTAATTTCCCAAATATTGTTTGGTACCTCCCTGGAGTGAGGGTTTTAGATGGGGTGGAGTTTGTTAGGTGTGTTCAAGAAGGTTTCTTGACACAATATGTATGTAAGGGGTTTCTTCTTTTATGTTACTGCATATGCTAATCAAAATGGCTTCTTTGTTATGTTATAATTAAAATGGTTTCTCTGTAATATTAACTGCTGAGACAGTGATTCTTTTTCTAGCGGCTAGCAGCTTGTTTGGGTTATCACTAACGATAAGGAGGATATGAACCAATGGGTGTCCATGTTATTCTTTTTTTGGGGTGATATTCTGTCTCATATGGCTGGGAACGGGGGTGTTTGGGGGGCTTTTGAGGAGAGACCGGGAGAAGACGGACACGCTGGAAGTGCTCTGGTCCATCACCTTGGGTGGTCCCGAGCGGCGAGTCGAGGGGATCGGAGTGGATCGCAGGGTGAAGAGAGAAGACCCCTGGTATTTGAGCTCCAACTGTGTGCACGAAGAAATTGAACTTTGATAAGTCTGGCGCCTTATTCTTTTTTCTTTTCTACTGTATCTCTATTAATCTCATAGTCCCAGTAAGATTTATAAAGTGTAATCTGTAAAGTGTACCTTGTGTGCTGTCTGATGTTTAATGTTTGAGGTCAGACCAGGTGGCATTGCACAGCAACCAACACAACCAGGAGACACGGTTGGGCGGCACGGGGTTTCCCCTAGATAAATAAGAGCCGATATAGCTGAGCGTTACATGTAGATAAACCTACAAGAGGAGAGACTGTACTTGATCTAGTATTGGGAAATGAACCTGGTCAGGTGTCAGCTCTCTCAGTGGGAGAGCATTTTGGAGGTAGCGATCACAATTCTATCTCCTTTACCATAGCATTGGAGAGGGATAGGAACAGACAAGTTAGGGAAATGTTTAATTGGAGGAAGGGGAAATAGAGGCTATCAAGCAGCAACTTGGAAGCATAAATTGGAAACAGATGTTCTCAGGGAAACGTATGGAAGAAATGTGGCAAATGTTCAGGGGATGTTTGAGTGGGGTTCTGTGTAGAAACGTTCCAATGAGACAGGGAAAGGATGGTAGGGTACAGGAACCATGATGTACAAAGGCTGTTGGAAATCTAGTCAAGGAAAAAAGAAGAGCTTATGAAAGGTTCAAAAAACTAGGCAATGATAGAGATCTAGAAGATTATAAGACTAGCAGGAAGGAGCTTAAGAATGAAATTAGGAGAGGCAGAAGGGGCGATCAGAAGGCCTTGGCGGACAGATTAAAGAGAACCCAAAGGCATCCTACAAGTATGTGGAGAGCAAGAGGATAAAATGTGGCAGAATAAGACCAATCACGTGTGACAGAGGAGATGGCAGAGGTACTTAATGAATACTTTGCTTCAGTATTCACGACAGAAAAGGATTTTGGCGATTGTAGGGATGACCTACAGCGGACTAAAAAGCTTGAGGATGCAGATATTAAGGAAGAGGATGTGCTGGAGCTTTTAGAAGGCATCAAGTTGGTTAAATCACTGGAACCAGATGGGTTGTACTCCAGGCTACTGTGGGAAGCGAGGGAGGAGATTGTTGAGCCTCTGGTGATGATCATTGCATCATCAATGAGGAGGAGAGAGGTTCCAGAAGATTGGACGGTTACAGATCTTGCCCCTTATTCAAGGAAGGGAGTAGGGATAGCCCAGGAAATTATAGACCAATGAGTCTTACTTCAGTGGTTGGTAAGTTGATAGAGAAGATCCTGAGAGGCAGGACTTATGAACATTTGGAGAGGCATAATATGATTAGGAAGAGTCAACATGGCTTTGTCAAAGGCAGGACGTGCCTTACAAGCCTGATTGAATTTTTTGAGGATGTGACTAAACACATTGATGAAGGTAGAGCTGTAGATGTAGTGTATATGGATTTTAGCAAGGCATTTGATAAGGTACCCCATGCAAGGCTTATTGAGAAAGTAAGAAGGCATGGGATCCAAGGGTGCATTGCTTTGTGGTTCCAGAACTGGCTTGCCCACAGAAAGCAAAGAGTGGTTGTGGACTGGTCATATTCTGCATGGAGGCCAGTGACCAGTGGTGTGCCTCAGGGATCTGTTCTGGGACCCCTGCTGTTCTTGATTTTTACAAATGACCTTGGATGAACAAGTGGAGGGATGGTTTAGTAAATTTGCTGATGACACAAAGGTTGGGGGCGTTGTGAATAGTGTGGAGTGCTGTCAGAGGGTACAGCGGGACATTGATAGGATGCAAAACTGGGCTGAGAAGTGGCAGATGAAGTTCAACTCTGATAAGTGTGAGGTGATTCAGTTTGGTAGGTCAAATATGATGGCAGAGTATAGCATTAATGGCAAGATTCTTGGCACTGTGGAGGATCAGAAGGATCTTGGGGTCTGAGTCCATAGGACACTCAAAGCTGCTATGCAGGTTGACTCTGTGGTTAAGAAGGCATACAGTGCATTGGCCTTCATCAATTGTAGGATTGAGTTTAAGAGCCAAGAGGTAATGTTGCAGCTATATAGGACACTGGTCAGACCCCTCTTGGAGTACTGTGCTCATTTCTGGTCACCTCACTAAAGGAAGAATGTGGAAACTATAGAGAGAGTGCAGAGGAGATTCACAAGGATGTTGCCTGGATTGGAGAGCATGCCTTATGAGAATAGGTTGAGTGAACTCGGCCTTTTCTCCTTGGAGCGACGGAGGATGAGAGGTGACCTGATAGAGGTGTACAAGATAATGAGAGGCATTGATCGTGTGGATAGTGACAGATTTTTTCCCAGGGCTGAAATGGCTAGCACGAGAAGGCATAGTTTTAAGGTACAGAGGAGATGTCAGGAGTTAGTTTTTTATGCAGAGAGTGGTGAGTGTTAGGAATGGGCTGCCAGCGGTGGTGGTGGAGGCAGAAACGATAGGGTCTTTTCAGAAACTCCTGGATGGATACATGGAGCTTAGAAAAATAGAGGGCAATGGGTAAGCCTAGGTAGTTCTAAGGTAGGGACATGTTCAGCACAGCTTTGTGGGCTGAAGGGCCTGTATTGTGCTGTAGGTTTTCTATGTTTCTATGTTTTATAGTCTTAAATATTTATTAAGATCATCTCTACTCTTTCCTTTTCCCAGTGTAACTATTCCCAGGTACACTATCTCTTCAATTAATGCAGTAGCTGATCATGTGTATAATTTAATTACCCTACACTGCACAATCTCAGAAGCACCCTGCTATACAACCCCTGGCCAGTATTGTCCGACTTAATTCTATTTATTCTTTTCTAATGTGCAGCTTGTTTCAATTATTTAATTACCACTCTCTCCATTTCCCATTCCCATGTCATCTCAGTTTTGAGCTTACTTAGTTGTTCATTATTATTTCCCAAACTATAATTTTGTAATTACAATTTATGAGGGCTGACTCATGCCAGATAACCTAACTGAACCTTTTAAAGCACTGATTGCAATACTGGAGAGGGGGTGTTAATGCACGCTATTTCAAGGAAGTTTTGGAAAATATCTGATACAACCACTTCGACTGCTAGCTAAACCTGACACTCATCACATACAAAACCTCACATATTCTTAGGACACATCTGATACAGTCAAGAAAACTCACTAAATCCTCTCCTTTCTGAGGAGGCTGAAGGGATCTGAACTTTACACATCTATACTCTCATCATTGTACAGATGTGTAGTGGAGAGCACCCTAACAAGCTGCATCACTGCATGTGGCAGACAGGAAGTCTCTACAAAAGGTAGTCAAAACTGTCCAATGCATCACTGGCACCAGCCCACCAATCATCTAGGACATATATACAGAAAGGTGTCAGAAAAAGACAAGGAACATCATGAAGAATCTCATACACCCTGCTCCTGGACTATTCGTCCCACTCCCATCAGGGAGGAAGCTACATAGCATCCATGCCAGGACCAAAAGACTTAAAAACAGTTACTTTCCCCCAGCAGTAAGGCTGATCAATACATCTACCCACTAACTCCACCACTTCTTTATTATTTCCTGTCAGACACCTTATGGGCATGTAATCAATATACTGTATGTATATAAGCCCTCCTATGTATTTTTCATTTATTGTGTGTATTTTATTCTTATTGTGCTCTGTATCTTTTGTGTTTTTTTTTGTGTGCTGTACTGGATCCAGAGGAAAAAATGTTTAATTCTCCACACATGTGTACTGGAAATGACATTAAACAACCTTGAATCCTTGAATTATTGATTTGATGGAACTGTTGATTTGGCAAGGAGATTAACTGAGTGGGAATCAGAGCTGGAAACACATCTTTGCAACTTGAGCCATCTATGGAGAGGATGTTTCCTGTGGGTGGAGAGTCTAAGACCAGAGGACACAGTCTCAGAATAGAGAGGCCTCCTTCAGAATGGAGATGAGGGAGGATTTCTTTAGCTAGAGAGTGATGAATCTGTGGAATTCTTTGCCACAAGCAGCTGTAGAGACCAAGTCTTTATGTATATTTAAGGCAGAGGTTGATAGATTCTTGATTGCCCAGAGCATGAAGGGACACGGGGAGAAGTTGGAAGATTGGAGCTGAGAGGAAAATTGGATCAGCCATATTGAAATGGTGGAGCAGATGCAATGGGTCAAATGGCCCAGTTCTGCTCCTACGTCTTATGGTCTTATTTATAATAGGATCCCATCAGCAGACATATTATCCCCTCCTCTTCTCTCTCTTCTTTCCCCAAGTCCCCATGTGGTGTATTTGGATTTTCAGAAGGCCTTTGACAAGGTGCAGCACATAAGAGCCCATGGAATTACAGGGAAGTTACTAGCATGGGTGGAGCATTGGCTGGTCGGCAGAAAACAGAGAGTGGAAATAAAGGGATCCTATTCTGGCTGGCTGCTGGTTACCAGTGGAGTTCCACAAGGGTCGGTGTTGGAACGGCTGCTTTTTACGATGTATATCAATGATTTGGACTACGGTATTAATGGATTTGTGGCTAAATTTGCCGATGATACAAAGGTAGTGTTGAGGAAACAGAGAACCTACAGAGAAACTTGGATAGTTTAGGGGAATGGCCAAAGAAGTGGCAAATGAAATACAATGTTGGAAAGTGTATGGTCATGCACTTTGGCGGAAGAAATAAAAGGGCAGATTATTATTTAGATGGGGAGAGAATTCAAGATGCAGAGATGCAAAGGGACTTGGGAGTCCTTGTGCAGGATACCTTAAAGATTAACCTCCAGGTTGAGTTGGTGGTGAAGAAGGCAAATGTAATGTTGGCATTCATTTCTAGAGGTATAGAATATAAGAGCCGGGATGTGATGTTGAGGCTCTATAAGGCATTCATGAAACCACACAGTGTATTGTGTGCAGTTTTGGGCTCCTTGTTTTTGGAAAGGAAATACTGACATTGGAGAGGGTTCAGAGAGATTCACAAGAATGACTCCAGGAATGAAAGGATTACTGTATGAGGAACATCTGGCAGCTTGGAGTTCAGGAGAATGAGGGGGGGGATCTCATAGAAACATTCCGAATGGTAAAAGCCTGAACAGATTAGATATGGCAAAGTTATTTCCCCTGGTAGCGGATTCTAGGACAAGAGGGCACAACTTCAGGATGAAGGACGTCCATTTAGAACAGAGATGTGGAGAAATTACTTTAGTCAGAGGGTGGTAAGTCTATGGAATTTGTTGCCACAAGTGGCTGTGGAGGCCAAGTTATTGGGTGTATTTAAGGCAGAGATAAATAGGTTCTTGATCAACCAGGGCATCAAAGGGTATGAGGTGAAGGCAGGGGAGTGGGGACAACTGGAATAAATAGATCAGCCCATGATTGAATGGCAGAGCAGACTCGACGGGCTGAATAGCCTACTTCTGCCCCTATATCTTATGGTCCTATAGATTGCTCTCACTATGAACCCCTGGTCCACTCATCACATCCCACCGATTCCCCTCCTTACCCAGGCATTCACCCCTGTAACCGTACTGTTTTATGCCTGCTCCTGCACCCCCTCCCTCTCTACCATCCAAAGCCCCTCCAGGTGAAGCAGTCATTCACAAGTGAATCCTCAGTGTCATATTTTGTATCCAGAGCAGCCTGCTCTATATCGGTGAGACTGCATACAGAATGGGGTACATTTTGCCAAGCATCTTCATTCCAACCACCAGGCCAACTGGGATCTCCAAGTGGTCGGCTATTTTAATTCCACTCTTCATTTTCCACTGACCTATCCAGGATTGTTCTACTGCCAGGCCAAATGCAAAGTAAAGGAACAGCACCTCATGTTCAACTTAGCAGTTTCCAATCTGATGGAATGAAGTCAAGTCATGTTTATAGTCATTTAACTATACACATATATATAACCTATATAAGCAGATAATGTATATAGAAATGAGACAACGCTTCTCCAAACCAGGGTGTAAACCACAGTAGTATACATAACACACATAATACACAATAACTTATGAAGGTAGGATACAATCTACAGATGAACTTCCTGAAACTGCTGCCCTTCTGTCCCCTTTTCCTTTTTTATCTTCTCCTAATTCTGTATCTTCACCTTGCTTCACCATCTCCATCCGTCCATCATCTACACACTACTCTGTGGAAGGAGCTAAAGCTGGTCCTCAAGGTATGTCTGGAAATGGGGGAAAGCTAATCTCAAAAATATAAGAGAGGGCCTGGAGAAAGTAGACTGAGAGTGGATATTGTGGGTAAAATGTTTGCTCAGAAGTAGAATAAGCTAGTGTTCAGGGCCAGCATGTTCCCATCATGGTAAAAGGCTAAGGTGACAAGTTTCTTCAAGAGACCCAACACATTCTCTTTCTTGACATCAACATACCCCAGAATATCAGCCTACCCAACACTGATCTCATCCCATGTCCTTCTCCTTGGTGATAACCGATGCAAAGTACTTTTCCCACGTCCTTTGGCTCCAGGATAAATTCCCTCTTTTGTCCTTGACTGGTCCTACCTCTCCCCAGTTCCTCTTTGATTTTAATATAAAATATCTTGGAATTGTCCTTAATCCTACTCACCATGGATACTTCATGGCCCCTTTTGGTCCTCCTGATTTAGTTTAAATCTGTCTGGTTTAAAATAATATTTTATTTGCTTTCAATGATTTAATTAGGTTTTTGTACTTTGCAAATTGATAGTCTGTGTCTAACATACATTACTGATTGGAAAATCAGAGTTATCCCCAAATGGTTTGTAGAAAAAAAACAGTGTGAAGGTTTAGGTCTGTTGTGTCTTGTCCTTACTGATAAGAAATGTTGAATTAGCCAAAATCTGGAATTTGATGCATGGTTGTGCTCTTTTCATCTATTAGTTGAAAGCAGACAGTCAGAGGTCATATCACACAGTATACTTAATTCCCTTTGAAACAGGTATGGATGATTTTAATTTTTTGTAAGACATTTATCTGCTCCGTAGTTGAAAACACTAACCTTTTGCAGTCTCTTGAGCTGATAAGTTGCTCATTAGAACATTACTCACCTGTCGACAGCAGCAATGGAAGGTATATTTTCTGACCATAAACTCCCACCATAAAGTTTGATCCATCAGGAATACACTTCACGTTTTACTCTTTGACCGTCAGAGTCAAATGGCATGGATACCCTTCAGCCCACTGGCTCTGCATCGACCATTAGGCCCTAATTTATGGTAATCCTGTATGAATCCTACTTCAACCTTCCTGCATTCCCAATAATTCTTCACTAATTCTACCATTCGCTTTCACTTCGGGCGATCGACAACAGCCAATTAACCTACTGACCAGCACATCACTGAGTTGTGTGAGGAAATTGGAACACCAATAGGGTACAGTCACAGGGAGGGAGAACATTCAAACTCTACTCCAATAACTTATTTGTACATTATTGAACATTGCAAGTCTGATAAGAGTCAGTTGCTGCTGCTACTGCAGCCTCACGGTTCAATGCCGACCTCAGGTGCTATCCGTGCAGAGTCGGCACGTTCTCTCTGGATGATCTGGGGGGGATTTCCTCCCATATCACAAAGACCAATTGGCAAGTTACTCTACAGGATAATGGCAGTGGAAACCAGAGTGGTAGACCAGCAGTTGTGAGGGGAATTAAATATTGGGATGAGGCAAAGATGAAAAGGACTAAGGCTCTCCCAGGAATCAGCACGCACCCGTAGTGAGGCATCACCTTCTCTGTGTCATTACTGTGCATCTGATGAAACGTTCCTCTCCAGTGGCTGACTCTCACTAACCTGGTGACACTGGCAGAAATTGAAGAAATGGAACCAGCTTACAACCACAGGTTGAGATTCAGGTCAGGCTTCTCAGCATGCTATTCACAGGGCAGCTTTGTTGAGCTACTTCAGAGTTTTGGCGCTGCACTTATCCATGCAAGTGCAGCACTTCCCACTGCGATCCAAATGTGTACTGTACAAGCCGGGAAGGCTGAAGGAGAATGGTTCATCACAGGAAAACATCTCTCGTTCATGCTAATAGAACCATGTAATGTCTATGGCTGACTTATAAAAATAGACGATATAATCTTTAGAAGTAATTCAAAAAGCAGCAGTTCTGGAGACTACGTGGCTTTCTCATGAGCAGAAAGCTCAGTAATTTTAAGGGGAAAGCAACATAGGAAAAACACATTAAAATATTCTATGTCTCTTCATAAATGGCACAAACATTGCGAACCAATGGACTGGTAAGATTTGGTACCCCAGATATGGCTCAACTGAAGTATTATACAGCTGCAACAGAACTTCCTAACTCTTGAGTGCAGTGCCAGAACTGATAAGGGCAAAAAGCCATAAGCACGAGAAACTAAAGGACATTCACATTAGTTAAATAAATGAAAAGAGCATAAAAAGTCAACAAATCCCTAACTGTAATGGGTATGAAAACCCTGGGGTTTAATAACTGTGGCTAAAACAGTCTGCAGGAATCAGAAAGGAACAAAAATATCCCTACACTGCAGTTAAAGGGACTGCAAAAATGGTGAACTATCTTTCAAAAACAGTGGGAAAAGGGAAAACTATCAACGGGAGTGAGTAAATGGTGAACTGTCAAATGAAGTGAGAAAATAGGGAACTACATAATATTAATTATACTATAGACTAAATATACTATAAATTAATTGAATAACAGACTATAATAACATAATAATATAATAACTTAACCTATAAATTAATTATACTATAGAATATATGGTAAGACTCTTGGGAGTGTGGAGGATCAGCGAGATCTTGGGGTCTGTGTCCATAGGATACTCAAAGCTGCTGCACAGGTTGACACTGTTGTGTAGTCTTTGGCATTCATCAACTGTGGGATTGAGTTCAAGAGCCATGAGGTAATGTTACAGCTATAAGACCTTAGTTACACCCCACTTGGAGTACTGTGTTCAGTTCTGGTCACCTCACTACAGGAAGGATGTGGATATTATAGAGAGATTGCAGAGGAGATTTACAACGATGTTGCCTGGATTGGAGAGTGTGCCTTATGAAAATAGGTTGAGTGAACTTGGCCTTTTCTCCTTGGAGCGACGGAGGATGAGAGGTGACCTTATTAAGGTGTATAAGAGGATGAGAGATATTGATCGTGTGGATAGCCAGAGGCATTTTCCCAGGTCTGAAATAGCTAACACAAGGGGGCATAGTTTTAAGGTACCTGGAAGTAAGAACAAGGTGGATATCAGATGTAAGTTTTTCACACAGAGAGTGGTGGATGTGTGGAATGCACTGCCGGCGATGGTGGTAGAGGCAGAAACAATAGGGTCTTTAAAGAGACTCTTGGATAGGTACCTGGAGCATAGAAAAGCAGAGGGCTATGCAGTAGAGAAATTCTGGGCAGTTTCTAGAGTAGGATACATGGTTGGAACAACATTGAGGGTTGAAGGGCCTGTAATGTGCTGTAGATTTCTATATTCTATGTACTATCAAATGGAGTGAAAAAATGGTGAACTTCATATTAAAGTGAGTGAGAAAGTGGTGAATGATCAAAGTGAATTAGAAAATGGCGAACTATCAAAGGGAGTGAGAAATAGTGAACTATCAATGTGAATGTGAAAAATGTGAAGGAGCTACCAAAGGCAGTGACAAAATGGTGAACTTTTACAGAGTGTAAGAAAATGATGAACTATCAAACTGAGTGAGAAAATGGTGAACAATCCAAGGGTTGAGGAAATTGTGAACTCTCTACCAACAGCGGGAGAAAATGGTGAACTATCAAAAGGAGCCAGAAAACAATGAACTTGCAAAGGGAGTGAGAGTATTGTGAACTATTGAAGGAAGTGAGAAAATGATGAACTGAATATCAAAGTGTGTGAGAAAATGGTGAACAGACAAAGGGAGTGAAAAATGTTGTGAATTATCAAAGGGAGTGAGAAGCTGGTGAATTATCTATCGAAGGGAATGAGAAGATGGAAAACTATCAAAGGGGTGAGAAACTGATGAATTATTCATCAAAGGGAATGAGAAAATTATGAACTATCAAAGAGAGTAAGAAAATTGTGAATTGTCTATCAAAGGGAATAGGAAAATGGTGAACTGTCAAAGGGGGTGAGAAGATTGTGAACTATGAAAGCATGGAAAAAATGGCAAATCTATCTGTCAAAGTAGGTGAGAAAATAGTGAACTGTCAAATGAAGTGAGAAAATAATAAACTGTCAAAGCAAGTGAGAAAATAATGAACTATCTCTCAAAGGGAGTGAGAAAATGGTGAATGTTCTAAGGGAACAAGAAAAGGGTGATCAAGGGATGTGAGAAAATAGTGTATTGCACTGCATATCAAAGTGAGTGAGAAAACGGTGAACTGTCAAAAAGAGTGAGAGCTATGAAAGAGTGTGAGAAAATGGTGAACTATTAAAGGGAGTGTGAAAATGGTGAACTGTCAAAGGGTGTGATAAAATGGTCAACTATCTATCAAAGGAAGCAAAACAGTGGTGAACTATATATCAAGCTTTGGTCCAACACCATCAGAATGGAAATGCTAAAAATTATTAAAAACTTGATCACAGTGCACAAATGATTGGGCAAATTCAACAAGATTTTATTACAGGAATACTGTGTATGACAAATCTGTTCAATGCTTTTTCAATTGCAACTAGCAGAGGGTCACAGTGGAAATATTAAATGTTTTATTTTCAATTAGAATTTAATATAAATGCTGAAAAGTAATTGTTACAAGAACAAAAGGTAGGAGCAGGAGTCATCCCCTCAAACCTGCCCCACAATTCAATGTGATAATAGCTGATCCACCCTAATCCTCAACACTTCCGTGCCAGTTCCATGGTTTCCGAATCTTCCAAATATTGACTCAACTCCCCATTCAATGTTTCTAGTAACCAAGACTCATTAGTCCACTGGGGTGGAGAATTTAGAGGCTGATATATCTGCATAGAGTGGGTAACAGGGTATTTATAAGGTATATGGATGAACACATTGATAGAAGACAGTAAATTTGAGCAAATGGGTCATTCTTTGGACCCCCAAGCAAGTGTGACTCTACTAACATCAGGTCATGGGCCTCAGCTGTTTCCAATCAATGTCAGGAACTAAAGTGAAAGGGATATTTATCCAGATTTGTCAACAATACACAGCTAAATTTGTCAAGGATACAAAAAAGAAGGTTTACAAGGGAGTGACGAGAAATGTCAATGATTGATTATAATATTGAGAAATGTTAAGTTAGGAATAAACTCTCTGGATTCTAGTCAACTGGAAGCCCGAGAAGAGTTTATCAGTCATATACACTGGGAAAGCACTAGATCCTTTTTCAAATGTTAAGTAATTGATGAATTTTGGTTGAAAAAATAACCTTTCAAAAAGGAAGGTCATTGAGGTTGGAGATACAAATGTTACTTGCCACTGAAAAGGCAAAGGACAGACCTCAATGTTTTCAACATCTTGCTGCATGCAGGCATAAATTACTTCACTTGTATAGAAAGTGTAAATGGAACAGAGCATGGTAGTATTACCAGCAAGCATGCATAATCCTGATCTTATCACAGAAAGAGAAGCATCCATGGAACAGCTGAATATAAGTGTACTTTGTGGATTCCTTCAGAGATGTCCTAGGACTAGGTTGATTGACCTCTGTAACCATGCTGTTTTTCTTGGTGTGAGGTATGGTTTCAACTGTTGGAATACTTTCCCCCTGATGCCCATTGACTTCAGTTTTACCAGGGCACCTTGGTGCCTCACGTTTGGTCAAGTGATGCCTTGAAGTCTCACTGTGGAATTCATTTATTCTGTACAAACGTAGAAACATAGAAACATAGAAAACCTACAGCACAATACAGGCCCTTCAGCCCACAAAGATGTGCCTAACATGTCCTTAACTTAGAACTACCTAGGCTTACCCATAGCCCTCTATTTTTCTAAGCTCCATGTATCCATCCAGGAGTCTCTTAAAAGACCCTATCGTTTCCACCTCCACCACCGCTGCTGGCAGCCCATTCCACGCACTCACCACTCTCTGCATAAAAAAGCTATCCCTGACATTTCCTCTGTACCTACTTCCAAGCACCTTAAAACTATGCCCTCTCATGCCAGCTATTTCAGCCCTGGGAAAAAGCCTCTGACTATCCACATGATCAATGCCTCTCATTATCTTGTACACCTCTATCAGGTCACCTCTCATCCTCTATCATTCCAAGGAGAAAAGGTCGAGTTCACTCAACCTATTGTCATAAGGCATGCTCCCCAATCCAGGCAACATCCTTGTAAATCTCCTGTGCACCATTTCTATGCTTTCCACATCTTCCTGTAGTGAAGTGACCAGAACTGAGCACAGTACTCCAAGTGGCGTCTGACCAGGGTCCTATATAGCTGCAACATTACCTTTCGACTCCTGAACTCAGTCCCACGATTGATGAAGGCCAAAGCACCGTATGCTTTCTTAACCACAGAGTGAACCTGCGAAGCAGCTTTGAGTGTCCTATGGATTCGGACCCCAAGATCCGTCTGATCCTCCACACTGCCAAGAGTCTTACCATTAATACTATGTTCTGCCATCATATTTGAACTACCAAAATGAACCACCTCACACTTATCTGGGTCAACCTCCATCTGCCACTTCTCAGCCCAGTTTTGCACCCTATCAATGTCCAGTTGTAACCTCTGACAGCCCTCCACACTAACCACAACACCCCCAACCTTTGTGTCATCAGCAAATTTACTAACCCATCCCTCCACTTCTTCATCCAAGGTCATTTATAAAAATCACTAAGAGCAGGGGTCCCAGAACAGCTCCCTGAGGCACACCACTGGTGACCGACCTCCATGCAGAATATGACCTGTCTGCAACCACTCTTTGCCTTCTGTGGGCAAGCCACTTCTGGATCCACAAGGCAATGTTCCCTTGGATCCCATGCCTCCTTACTTTCTCAATAAGCCTTGTATGAAGCACCTTATCAAATGCCTTGCTGAAATCCATATACACTACATCTACTGCTCTACCTTCATCAATGTTTTTTAGTCACATCCTCAAAAAATTCAATCAGGCTAGTAAGGCACGACCTGCCTTTGACAAAGCCATGCTGACTGTTCCTAATCATATTATGCCTCTCCAAATGTTCATAAATCCAGCCACTCAGGATCTTTTCCATCAACTTACCAACCACTGAAATAAGACTCACTGGTCTATAATTTCCTGGGCTATCTCTACTTCCTTTCTTGAATAAGGGAACAACATCCGCAAACCACTAATCTTCTGGAACCTCTCCCATCCCCATTGATGATGCAAAGATCATTGCCAGGGACTCAACAATCTCCTCCCTTGCCTCCCACAGTTGCCTGGGGTATATCTCATTCGGTCCCAGTGACTTATCCAACTTGATGCTTTCCAAAAGCTCCAGCACATCCTCTTTCTTAATATCTGCATCTTCAAGCTTTTCAGTTCGCTGCCAGTCATCACTACAATCACCAAGATCCTTTACCATAGTGAATACTGAAGCAAAGTACTCATTAAGAAGCTCTGCTATCTCCTCCGGTTCCATACACACTTTTCCATTGTCACACTTGATTGGTCCTATTCTCTCACGTCTTATCCTCTTCCTCCTCACATACTTGTAGAATGCCTTGGAATTTTCCTTAATGCTGTCCGCTAAGGCCTTCTCATGGCCCCTTCTGGCTCTCTTAATTTCATTCTTAAACTCCTTCCTGATAGCCTTATAACCTTCAAGATCTCAATCATTAACTAGTTTTTGAACCTTTCGTAAGCTCTTCTTTTCTTCTTGACTAGATTTACAACAGCCTTTGTACACCACGGTTCCTGTACCCTACCATCCTTTCCCTGTCTCATTGGAACGTATCTACGCAGAACCCCACACAAATATCCCCTGAACATTTGCCACATTTCTTCCATACGTTTCCCTGAGAACAAGTTGTGATTTGGAAAAAGTTGTGATGGGTCTGCAGTCTAGATCCTAGAGCAGTGGTCCCCAACCTCCGGGCTGCGGACCGATACCGGGCTGTGAAGCATGCAGGGGTGTAGCGGTAGCTGGGACACACCCAGCACATCTTTAAGAAAAAAGCCGAAATAAACAAGCTAATTAATTAGGTGCCGCCCGGCACGTAAATGTGGGCCCAGATCAGAGGTGATTGCTGACATTGCTCTATGCGACATTCACTCCTCTTTCCAGGGCGCTGGAGCCTTTAGCTGTTCCATTGTTTGGTCAATTTAAACGCCAGCCCAGACAGGCTGAAAAGACAGGGCTGTCAGGATTGAGGTGACATGTTGAATCTACACAAACTTCTCATAAAGTATAGGTGCTGCTGTGCTTTCTTTGTAATGACAGTTACGTGCTGGTCCCAGGACAGATCCTCTGACACTTTTCAGAGAGAGAAACGTCGATCCTTAATGCCGAAGAATTTAAAGTTATTGATCCTCTCCACCTCAGTTCCTCTAATGAAAACTGGCTTCTGGGCGGCACCTAATTAATTAGCTTGTTTATTTCGGCTTTTTTCCTAAAGATGTGCTGGGTGCGCTCCGGCTACCGCTGCACCGCTCCATGCTTCGCAGCCCAGCATCAGTCTGCGGCCTGGAGGTTGGGGACCACTGCCCCAGAGTGTAGAAAAATGAGGAAATTTGATAGATAGAGGTATACAAAACTATAAGGGGTATAAATGGGATTTTTCCACCGAGGTTAGGTGAAATTACATCTAGAGGTCATGGGTTAGGTGTGAAAGGTGAAATGTTTAAGGGTGACATTAGGAGGAAAACATTCATTAAGGGGGTGATAATAGTGTGAAATGAGCTGGCTGACCAACTGTGGATGTGGATTTGATTGCAACATTTAAGAGATGTTTGAATCTGTACATGGATGGGACTGGTATGGAGGACTATGGTCTGGGTGCAAGCCGATGAGTCTAGGCAAGGTAATAGTTCATCATGAACTAGATGGGCCAAAAGGCCTGTTTCTGTGCTGTAGTATTCTATGACTCTATTATTCCGTCAATAACTCTGACAAAATCCAAACTGAACAGCAGGGAAGTATGCATTGAAGAGTAAGTGCTGTTTGATAGCAGTTTACAGTTTTGTGTAATAGTATGGTGTTTCCAATGCAGAAACAAACAACTATAGATAAGGTGATCAGGAAAGAAAAGCCGTGTTTTTCTAATCACTTTATGTATCATTGTGTCGAATATTGATTGATGGGTGTTGGAAAACTATTGTTTCAAAAGACTTTGAATACAAGAGGTACCCTGGAGACAGAGTGGAGAGTATAAGGGGTTGCCACCACTCTGCTATTCTCTGATCATCTGATTATCACCAACTAAACATATAATTTCACACACTTAGTTCTTCAGGCAATTAATTACATTTCAGGCAGTCTTTCTAATTCTGTCAATATCTTCGAAACTTACTATATGGAGTATAATTAAACATTTAATAATTGTTTTCAGTAAAATATGTCCATTTTTGACTATTGTAAATAAATCTGAAACATTTCTCTTTTAGCAAAGGTTATATTTAAGTAATATAAACCTTTATGAAATCTACAGAGTATGCATTAACTATAAATATTAATGGCCGGAGCTGTGGGTGATCCAAGTTGCACAATCTCAGATGTTATCTATAAATTTTCATGTAGATCTTTCCAAAGTGGTTCGCTTAAAATATCACATACCTGAACAATTATAATGCTAACTGATGCAAGAGTACTGCACAGTCTCTGACAGATTCATTCAGATTGGGAATTTACTAAAAGCTTTCATTAGAGCTTAGTAATGCTGTCAGTTTCAGAATAAATAATAGATGAAAATTTAACACCGGAAAAAATATAGTTGCAACCTACTACAGCTCCCAATAGAGTGAAACTGACAAGATAATTTCAACCTTTAAAGAACACTCAAAATTACATAAGTCCTGACAACTAAAGCATTAATAATTTGCCTCCTCCTCAGCATCTAAATTCATTTGCAAGGTAAAAATCTGTATTGATCAAATAAACATTATATCAATAAATCTATGGTAAATGTTATTTTAATAAGTTAAGGAACTACATCAGATCAAAAAATCCCTTGTGGTGTTCTTACTAACATGGGCCTGATTTTTAAATTCAGTATTTGAGATCAATTTATGAAAAATTGTGGACATAAACCTAAATTTTACAATAAAAACAAGAAGAGTGTTTGCTAGAAATACTCAGCAGGTCAAGCAGCATCTATGGAGAGAGGATGACAGATTAACACTTTAGGTCAATGACTTTCCATCAGAATTGCACAAAAGAGTTAGAGCTCAACGATGTTTGAAGTTGCAGAGAAGGGGAAGTGATAGAGCAACATGTAGTGGTAGTGCTGCTTGAAGAAGGTTATAGAGATTTGCTCATCCGAGATTACCAGAATGGAGGAGGTAGTACAGCAGAAAGAAGCTCATAAGTATGTAGAACTATAAAATATAAACTAGAGAAGCAAAGAGTGACAAATGTTGTAAATCTAAAATGAAATGGGAACTGCTGGATACACTCAGCAGGTCAGGCAGCATTTCTTCAAAAAGTGAAATGGAATTAATGTTGTTGATTGATGATCATTTATCAGAGTTGGAAAGGCTGCTTATCTGAAACTACTGAATGCAGTATGATGTAGCAAGGGCTGGTTACATACCAGGACTGATAGTATTCCATGAGTTCACACAGACTCCCGTGCACACTCCACCTCTCTGACTTTGGCCTTTGACTCAGTTCCACTAGAGTCTAAGATAAGCTCAAGGAACCAGATCTCATCTTCTGACTAGGATGTAGGACGATTTGGCCCTTCATTTCAGGTAAGCACCAACTCCAGTCTGATCAGAACTGGCCAGTTCCAATGAAAGCTCATTAACTCCCCTTCTCCCTCCACAGATGCTGCCTGACCTCCAGACTTCCAGCACCTGAAGCATTTTCCAACACTTTTTTTCCTGTTTTTCTTCCCATTTTCATTCATCCCCTTCTTTTCTGTCTGCTTTTCTAACCTAACAACTACTGTCAGACCTTTCTCTCTCCACAGATGATCATAAAACAATAAGAAATAGGAGCAGAGTTAGGCCATTTGTCCCATCAATTTTGCTCCAATATTTCATCATGGCTGATCCAATTTTCCTCTCAGCCCCAATCTTCTGCCTTCCCCTCGTGTCCTTTCATGCCCTGGCTACCTTAAATACCTCTACCTTAGATATACATAAAGACTTGGCCTCCACAGCTGCCTGTGGCAAAGAATTCCACAGATTCACCACTCCATGGCTACAGAAATTCTTCCTCATCTCTGTTCTAAGAGGATGTCCCTCTATTCTGAGGCTGTGTCTTCCGGTCTTGAGAGAGACTCTCCCATCCTCTCCACACCCACTCTATAAAGGCCTTTCACAATTCGATAAATCTCAATGACATTCTTCTGAATTCCAGTGAATAGAGGCCCAGAGCCATCAAATGCTCTTCATATGACAAGCCTGGAATTCTTTTCGTGAACTTCCTTTGAACCTTCTTCACTTTCAGCGCATTCTTTCTAAGATAAGAAGCCCAAAAGTGTTCACAATACTTCAAGTGAGGCCTCAGCAGTACTTTATAAAGTCTCAACATTACATCCTTGCTTTTATCTTCTAGTCCTCTTGAATTGAATGCTAACATTGCTTTGCTTTCCTCAGCACAGACTGAATCTGCAAATTAACCTTTAGGAAATCCTGCACAAGGACTTCCAGATCTTTAAGCGCTTCAGTTTTTTTTTGTATTTTCTCTCCATTTAGAAAATAGTCAACCATTTCATTTCTTCTACCAAAGTGTATTACTATATACTTCCCAATGAGGATGTCTCTGAGTTCACGGAAGGGTTACGAGCTTCATTCAGAAGTGCATCAAGGACATTGTCCTCCAAAAATCGGTCAGGCTCTCTCCAAACCAGAAACCCTGGATCAACAGTTTCATGCGCGCTGTACTCACCGTGTGAGACAGAGCTTTTGCTACCAGTAAGCAGCAGGAACTCAAGGAATGCAGCAACAATCTACACAAAGTCATCAAGGCAATGAAATGACAATACAAGGGCAAGATCCAAACTCAACTCTCCGCCAACAACACACGCAGTTTATGGCAAGGTCTGCACACCATCTCAGACTTCAAAGCTAAATACAGTGGTGCTGCCAACACCACTGCTCTCTCCCAGATGAGCTAAATCTTTTTTACACTCAGTTTGATGTCACCAACACTGAGCCCCCGGAGGAGAGCTGTTGAAGCGACCTGCACCTAGGTCATCTCTGAGGCTGAGGTACACAGATGTTTCCAATGAGTGGACAGTCGCAAGGCTGCGGGACTGGACGGCATCCCAGGGCGAGTACTCAGGATGTGTGTGGCACAACTGGCTGGTGTGTTTGCAGGCATCTTTAATCTCTCCCTCTCCCAATGTAGAGTTCCCTACTTCAAAACATCCACCATTGTCCCTGTACCCTAGAGACCAAGGTAACATGTCTGAACGACTGGTATCCTGTCACACTCACCTCAATAATAAGCAAATGCTTTGAGAAGCTGGTCAAGAACTACTTCTGCGGCACTCTACCAGCCACACTGGACCTCCGACAAATCGCGTACTGACACATCCGATCGACAGATAACACAATAGCCACAGCTCTACACACCATCCTGACACATCTGGAGAAGAAGATTGCTTATGGGAGTATGCTGTTCTTGGACTACAGTTCAGCATTCAACACCATAATTCCCTTCAGGCTTGACAAGAAGCTCAGAGCCTTCGGCCTTCACCCTGCCTTGTGTAGCTGGATCCTGGACTTTCTGTCAGATCACCGGCAGGTGGTAAGAGTGGGCTCCCTCACCTCTGCCCATCTGCCCCTCAACACAGAAGCCCCCCAGGGGCTTAGCTCTTTCCTTTACTCTCTGTACGCCCGTGACTGTGTCACCACCCACAGCTCCAATCTGTTAATTAAATTTGCAGATGATAGTACATTGATTGGCCTTATCTCACATAATAACGAGGCAGCCTACAGAGAAGAAGTCATCACCCTGACATAGCGGTGTCATGAAAACAACCTCTTCCTCAATGTCACAAAAACAAAGCAGCTGGTTGTAGACTACAGGAGAAACAGTGATAGTGGATCTGGGGTTGAGAGGGTGAACAGCTTCAGGTTTGTCAGTATACACATCACCGAGGAGCTCACTTGGTCTATACATACTGGCTGTATGGTGCAAAAAGCACAACAGCGCCTCTTTCACCTCAGATGGTTGAAGAAGTTCGGCATGAGTCCACAAATCCTAAGGACTCTCTACACAACTGAGAGCATCCTGACTAGCTATTTCACTGCAAGATTTGGGAATTGTACTTCCCTCAATCACAGGGCTTTGCAGAGAGTGGAGTGACAGCCCAGCGCATCTGTGGATATGAACTTCCCACTATTCAGAACATTTATAGTGACAGGTGCATAAAAAAGGTCGAAGGATCATTAGGGACCCATGTCACCCCAACCACAAACTGTTCCAGCTGCCACCATTTGGAAACTGGTACCGCAGCTTAAAGCCAGGCCCAACACGCTCTGGGACAGCATCTTCGACCAGGCCATCAGACTGATTAATTCATACTGAGACAATTGTATTTCTAAGCTATATTGACTGTCCTGTTGTATATCTTACCGTACATACTATTGATTACAAATTACTATATTTTGCACATTTCACATTCAGACGGAGACATAATGTAAAGATTTTTACTCCTCATGTATGTCAAGTATGTAAGAAATGAAGTCAATTCAATTCAATTCAATTCAATTCCCTCTGTCATTTCTTTGCCCATTGTCCTAATCTGTGTAAGTCCTTCTGTAGTTTCTCTACTTCCTCAAAGCTATCTGCTCCTCCACCTGTCTTCATATCACCTGCAAACTTTGTGTCAAAGCCATCAATTCCATCATCCAAATCATTGACATATAACGTAAAAAGAATCGGCCCCAACACACATCCCTGTGGAATATCACCAATCACCAGCAGCCAACCAGAAAAGGCTTCCTTTATTCCTTCTCCTTGCTTCCTGCCAATCAGCTACTGCTTTATCCATGCTATAATCTTTCCTGTAACACCATGGGCACATAGCTAGTTAAGCAGCCTCATGTCTGGTACCTTGTCAAAGGCCTTCTGAATATCCAAATTCACAACATCAACCGATTCTCCTTTGTTCATTCTGTTTATTTCTTCAATAAATTCCAACAAATTTGTCAGGCAAGATTTTCTCTTGAGGAAACCATGCTGACTGCGGCATATTTTATCATGTGCCCCCAAGTACCCTGAGACCTCATCTTTAATAATCGACTCCAATATTTACCCCAACTACTGAGATCAGACTAACAGGCCTATAGTTTCTTTTCTTCTGCCTCTCTCCCATCTTGAAGAGTGATTTTCCAGCCTTCCGGCACCATTCTAGCATTACAATTTTCCAGCCTTCCGGCACCATTCTAGAATCTTGAGATTCTTGAAAGTAATTTACTAAAGCTGTCTGATTTGCAGAACACTTCCTGCATTCTTTGTTTCAGTTCGGTGTTCCCTTGGAGTATTTTTGTTTTCTTATGATCTATTTCAATGCTAGTTTATCATACTCTTGTTCTTCTTACATTAAAAATGATGGAATTCTCAAGTTCCCTGTATTTGTCTCATCGTTCTGTAATTAGAAATGAACTGCAGCACCATGCTCAACCCGTTTATAATCTGCTGCTGCTGTTTTTGTAGACGTTGCCCTGCTTGGCAGCATACACTTCTTTGATTCAAGATTGTTTAATATCATTTCATGTACACAAGTGTAAAGGAGAATGAAATAATTGTTACTCCAGATCCGATGCATGACAAAAAAACACAATAAGATAAATGAACACAATAATAATAAAAATACAATAAATATAAATACACAAGAGAGCTGATATAAATAGACTGCTTCTATGTCCATATATAACCATATAAAAATTACAACACGGAAGCAGGCCATCTCGGCCCTTCTAGTTCATGCCGGACTCTAACTCTCACCTAGTCCCACCGACCTGCACTCAACCCATAACCTTCCATTCCTTTCCTGTCCATATAGCTATTCAATTTAACTTTAAACGACAATATCGAACCTGCCTCAACCACTTCTGCTGGAAGCTCGTTCCACACAGCTACCACTCTCTGAGTAAAGAAGTTCCCCGTCGTGTTACCCCTAAACTTTTGCCCTTTAACTCTCCACTCATGTCCTCTTGTTTGAATCTTCCTCACTCTCAATGGAAAAAGCCTATACACGCCAACTCTGTCTATCCCCCTTATAATTTTAAATACCTCTATCAAGTCCCCCCTCAACCTTCTACGTTCCAAAGAATAAAGACCCAACTTGTTCAACCTTTCTCTGTAACTTAGGTGATGAAACCTAGGTAACATTCTAGTAAACCTTCTCTGTACTCTCTCTATTTTGTTGACATCTTTCCTATAATTCGGTGACCAAAACTGTACACAATACTTCAAATTTGGCCTCACCAATGCCTTGTACAATTTCAACATTACATCCCAACTCCTATACTCAATGCTCTGATTTATAAAGGCCAACATACCAAAAGCTTTCTTTACCACCCTATCCAGATCAGATTCCACCTTCAGGGAACTATGCACCATTATTCCTAGATCCCTCTGTTCTACTGCATAAATTCATAGCAATACCATTAGCAAGAGATTCTCGCTCACAGTGCTGAGGGACAAATTCTATAGGAACATCTCAAATCAATCAAATAAAATCAAGTTTAATTATCATTCAACCATACATGAACACTACCAAATGAACAAAATTCTCCGGCGGCAAGGTGCAAAACATACACAGCACATGCAAAATAGTAAGCAAAAATAAATGTAGTCACACAACAAGCACATATATAGTCCAAGACCCTCGGCAACATGTCCAACAAAGTGATGGTACAATTTACTGACAGTGCACAGATGCACACAATTCAGCCTGTCATCCCACTGATTGAACACTGGAGGGCAGCACTGATGGGTGCGGCCAGCCCTCAGCCAAGCACGGAAGCAATGTTGCACCGGCTCCAACATCTCCTCATCAAGACTGCAGCAAGTGGCAAGTCTGCACTTTGAGGTCTAGTTAGAACCACAGAACCATAGAACATTACAGCATAGAAACAGGCCTTTTGGCTCTTCTTGGCTGTGCTGAACCATTTTTCTGCCTAGTCCTACTGACCTGCACCTGGACCATACCCCTCCATACACCTCTCATCCATGTACCTGTCCAAGTTTAAAAGTGAGTCCGCATTTACCACTTCATCTGGCAGCTCATTCCACACTCCCACCACTCTCTGTGTGAGAAAGCCCCCCCCCAGTGTTCCCTTTAAACTTTTCCCCCCTCACCCTTAACCCATGTCCTCTGGGTTTTGTTTTCTCCCCTAGCCTCAGTGGAAAAAGCCTGCTTGCATTCACTCTATCTATACCCTTCATAATTTTATATACCTCTATCAAATCTCCCCTCATTCTTCTACATTCCAGAGAATAAAGTCCTAACCTATTCAACCTTTCTCTGTAACTGAGTTTCTCAAGTCCCGGCAACATCCTTGTAAATCTTCTCTTCACTCTTTCAACCTTATTAATATACTTCCTGAAGTTTGGTTACCAAAACTGAACACAATACTCCAAATTCGGCCTCACCAATGCCTTATACAACCTCACCATAACATTCCAACTCTGATACTCAGTACTTTGATTTATAAAGGCCAATGTACCAAAAGCTTTCTTTATGACCCTATCTACCTGTGACGCCACTTTTAGGGAATTTTGTATCTGTATTCCCAGATCCCTCTGTTCTACTGCACTCCTCAGTGCCCTACCATTGATCTTGTATGTTCTACCTTGGTTTGTCCTTCCAAAGTGTAATACTTCACATTTTTCTGTATTAAACTCCATCTGCCATTTTTCAGCCCATTTTTCCAGCTGGTCCAAATCCTTCTGCAAGCTTTGAAAACCTTCCTCACTGTCCACTACACCTCCAATCTTTGTATCATCAGCAAATTTGCTGATCCAATTTACCACATTGTCGTCCAGATCATTGATATAGATGACAAATAACAATGGATCCAGCACTGATCCCTGTGGCACATCACTAGTCACAGGCCTCCACTCAGAGAAGCAATCCTCCACTACCACTCTTTGGCTTCTTCCATTGAGCCAATGTCTAATCCAGTTTACTACCTCTCCATGAATTCCTAGCGACTGAATCTTCCTAACTAACCTCCCATGCGGGGGCCTTGTCAAAGGCCTTACTGAAGTCCATGTAGACAACATCTACTGCCTTCCCTTCATCCACTTTTCTGGTAACCTCCTCAAAAAACTTTAATAGATTGGTTAAACATGACCTACCACACACAAAGCCATGTTGACTCTCCCTAATAAGTCCCTGTCTATCCAAATACTTGTAGATCCTATCTTTCAGTACTCCTTCCAATAATTTACCTACTACCAACGTCAAACATACCAGCCTATAATTTCCAGGATTTATTTTACAGCCTTTTTTAAATAACAGAGCAACATGAGCTATCCTCCAATCTTCCGGCACCTCACCCGTAGATACCAACATTCTGAATATATCTGCCAGGGCCCCCGCAATTTCAACACTAGTCTCCTTCAAGGTCTGAGGGAATACCCTGTCAGGTCCTGGGGATTTATCTACTCTGATTTGCCTCAAGATAGCAAGCACCTCCTCCTCCTCAATCTGTATTTGTTCCATTACCTCACAACTTGTTTGCCTTATTTCCATTGACTCCATTCCAGTTCCCTTAGTAAATACAGACGCAAAAAACCCATTTAAGATCTCCGCCATTTCTCTTGGTTCCAGCCACAGCCGACCACCCTGATCTTCAAGAGGACCAATTTTATCCCTTACTCGTCATGGTTCCGTTTGGTTGTTCCCCTTTAACGCTCCTTTCTCCCTGATTATGCCCTAATTACAGCCATTAGATTTCTGATTGCTGCTAGTTTACTGAATTACAGTACAACTGGTTTGCATCAGAGACTGTGAAATAAGTACGATGGTGTCACTACACAGGTCGCCAGTTTGTTGGTCTATTCTTCATTCTCTCGTCTGCTTAGTTCTAAGTTTAGTTCCAAGTTCTGCTCTAGTTTCAAGATAGTCCCTGTAGATCCCATCTCCTTGTCAAGATTCCTCCGGTTTGCTGATCTATGTTCACGTCTACGTCAGCATCCCCAACTCAGTCGACGTGCCGGTGTCCTGCACTTGGGTTCTCCTCAGTTGCCCTGTGCAACATTACTATCGTTTTGCTCTTAATATATCTGTAGAGGCTCTTTGGATTATCCTTCACCTTTACTGTCAAAGCAACTTCATGTCTTCTTTTAGCCCTCCTGATCTCTTTCTTAAGTTTTTTTTTTGCACTTTTTATACTCCTCAAGCACCTTATTTACTCCCTGTTTCCTATACATGTCATACATCTCTCTCTTCTTCTTTATCAGAGTTGCAATATCCCTTGACAACCAAGGTTCCTTATTCCTATTCACTTTGCCTTTAATCCTGACAGGAACACATAAATTCTGCACTCTCAAAACTTCTCCTTTGAAGGCCTCCCACGTAACAATCACATCCTTGCCAGAGAACAACCTGTCCCAATCCACACTTTTTAGATCCTTTCTCATTTCTTCAAATTTGGCCTTTTTCCAGTTTAGAACCTCAACCCGAGGACCAGATCTATCTTTATCCATGATCAAGTTGAAACTAATGGTGTTATGATCACTGGAACCAAAGTGTTCCCCTACACACACTTCTGTCACCTGTCCTAACTCATTTCCTAATAGGAGATCTAATATTGCATCCTCTCTAGTTGGTCCCTCTATATATGGATTTAGAAAACTTTCCTGAACAGTTTCTACAAACTCTAACCCGTCTAGACCTTTAACAGTATGGGAATCCCAATCAATATGTGGAAAATTAAAATCCCCTACTATCACAACTTTATGCTTCCTGCAGTTGTCTGCTAAATCTCTGCAGATTTGCTCCTCCAATTCTCACTGACTATTGGGTGGTCTATAATACATCCCCATTAATGTGGTCATACCTTTCCTGTTTCTCAGCTTCACCCATATGTCCTCGGTAGACAAGCCCTCTAAACTGTCCTGCCTGAGCACTGCTGTAACATTTTCCCTGACCAGCAATGCCACCCCACCACCCTTCATTCCTCTGCCTCTATCATGTCTGAAACATCGGAACACTGGATGTTGCCCCTCCTGCAGCCAAGTTTCACTAATGGCTATAATATCGTAATTCCATGTGTCAATCCACACCCTCAGCTCGTCAGCCTTCTCTACAATATTCCTTGCACTGAAATAGACACATCTCAGAAGATTATTACCAGCACACACAACCCTTCTATTTGTGACTCTGCATGAACTTTTAATATCATTTATTTTCACCCCCGCTCCACTATCTGCCCTGGCACTCTGGTTCCCATCCCCCTGCAAATCTAGTTTAAAGCCTCCCCAATAGCACTAACAAACGTCCTTGAAAGGATATTGGTCCCCTTATGGTTCAGGTGTAACCTGTCTCTCTTGTACAGGTCCCACCTGCCCCAGAAGAGGTCCCAATGATCCTGAAGTCTGAAACCCTGCCCCCTACACCAGTTCCTAAGCCACGTGTTCATCTACCAGAGCATCCTATTCTTACCCTCACTGGCACGTGGCACAGGTAGCAATCCTGAGATTACCACCCTCGAGGTCCTGCTTTTTAACTTCCTACCAAGCTCTCTGTACTCACTCTTCAGGACCTCCTCACTCTTTCTTCCTACATCATTGGTACCAATGTGTACAATGACATCAGGCTGACCACCCTCCCACTTCAGAATGCTGTGCCGTGATCGGAGACATTCCTGACCCTGGCACCCGAGAGGCAACAAACCATCCAGGAGTCTCTGTCAGGACCACAGAACTTCCTTTCTGTACCTCTAACTATCGAGATCCCTGTCACTACCACTCTCCTCTTCTTCCACCCTCCCTTCTGCACTGCAGAACCAGACTCAGTGCCAGAGATCTGGCTGCCGCTGCTTGTCGCAGGTAAGTCATCCCCCCAACAGTATTCAAATTGGTATACTTGTTGTTGAGGGGAATGGCCACAGCGGAACCCTGCTCTGCCTGCCCTTTCCCCTTCCCTCGCCTGACGGTAACCCAATTACCTGTGTGCTGCTCCTTTGGTGTAATTACCTTCCTGAAGCTACTATCTATAAACATCTCATTTGTAGTTGTCACTACAATTATAGAATAGTACAGCACAGTACAGGCCCTTCGGCCCACAATGTTGTACCGACCCTCAAACCCTGCCTCCCATATAAGCCCCCAACTTAAATTCCTCCATATACCTGTCTAGTAGTCTTTTAAACTTCACTAGTGTATCTGCCTCCACCACTGACTCAGGCAGTACATTCCACGCACCAACCACTCTCTGAGTAAAAAACCTTCCTCTAATATCCCCCTTGAACTTCCCACCCCTTACCTTAAAGCCATGTCCTCTTGTATTGAGCAGTGGTGCCCTGGGGAAGAGGCACTGGCTATCCACTCTATCTATTCCTCTTATTATCTTGTACACGTCTATCATGTCTTCTCTCATCCTCCTTCTCTCCAAAGAGTAAAGCCCTAGCTCCCTTAATCTCTGAACATAATGTATACCTTCCAAACCAGGCAGCATCCTGGTAAATCTCCTCTGTACCCTTTCCAATGCTTCCACATCCTTCCTATAGTGAGGTGACCAGAACTGGACACAGTACTCCAAGTGTGGCCGAACCAGAGTTTTATAGAGCTGCATCATTACATCGCGACTCTTAAACTCTATCCCTCGACTTATGAAAGCTAACACCCCATAGGCTTTCTTAACTACCCTATCCACCTGTGAGGCAACTTTCAGGGATCTGTGGACATGTACCCCGAGATCCCTCTGTTCCTCCACACTACCAAGTATCCTGCCATTTACTTTGTACTCTGCCTTGGAGTTTGTCCTTCCAAAGTGTACCACCTCACACTTCTCCGGGTTGAACTCCATCTGCCACTTCTCAGCCCACTTCTGCATCCTATCAATGTCTCTCTGCAATCTTTGACAATCCTCTACCCTATCTACAACACCACCAACCTTTGTGTTGTCTGCAAATTTGCCAACCCACCCTTCTGCCCCCACATCCAGGTCGTTACTAAAAATCACGAAAAGTAGAGGTCCCAGAACAGATCCTTGTGGGACACCACTAGTCACAGTCCTCCGATCTGAATGTACTCCCTCCACCAACACCCCCTGCCTTCTGCAGGCAAGCCAATTCTGAATCCACCTGGCCAAACTTCCCTGAATCCCATGCCTTCTAACTTTCTGAATAAGCCTACCATGTGGCACCTTGACAAATGCCTTACTAAAACCCATATAGATCACATCCACTGCACTACCCTCATCTATATGCCTGGTCACCTCCTCAAAGAACTCTATCAGGCTTGTTAGACACGATCTGCCCTTCACAAAGCCATGTCAACTATCCCTGATCAGACCATGATTTTCTAAATGCCTATCGATCCAATCTCTAAGAATCTTTTCCAACAGCTTTCCCACCACAGATGTAAGGTTCACTGGTCTATAATTACCAGGACTATCCCTACTACCTTTTTTGAACAAGGGGACAACATTCGCCTCCCTCCAATCCTCCGGTACCATTCCCATGGATAACGAGGACATAAAGATCCTAGCCAGAGGCTCAGCAATCTCTTCTCTCGCCTCGTGGAGCAGCCTGGGAAATATTCCGTCAGGCTCCGGGGACTTATCCGTCCTAATGTATTTTAACAACTCCAACACCTCCTCTCCCTTAATATCAACATGCTCCAGAACATCAACCTCACTCATATTGTCCTCACCATCATCAAGTTCCCTCTCATTGGTGAATACCGAAGAGAAGTATTCATTGCAGACCTCGGTCACTTCCACAGCCTCCTTTATCTTCCCACCTTTATCTCTAATCGGTCCTACCTTCACTGCTGTTATCCTTTTTTTCTTCACATAATTGAAGAATGCCTTGGGGTTTTCCTTTACCCTACTCGCCAAGGCCCTCTCATGCCCTCTTCTTGCTCTTCTCAGCCCCTTCTTAAGCTCCTTTCTTGCTTCCCTATATTCCTCAATAGACCCATCTGATCCCTGCTTCCTAAGTCTCACGTATGCTGCCTTCTTCCACCTGATTAGATTTTCCACCTCACTTGTCACCCATGGTTCCTTCACCCTACCATTCTTTATCTTCCTCACCGGGACAAATTTATCCCTAACATCCCGCAAGAGATCTCTAAACATCGACCACATGTCCATGGTACATCTCCCTGCAAAAACATCATCCCAATTCACACCCGCAAGTTCTAGCCTTATAGCCTCATAATTTGCCTTTCCCCAATTAAAAATTTTCCTGTCCTCTCTGATTCTATCCTTTTCCATGATACTGCTAAAAGCCAGGGAGTGGTGTCACTGTCCCCCAGATGCTCACCCACTGAGAAATCAGCTCCCATGCAGCCTGCCTCAACACCAAACAAGGAAAATAGGCCAGCAGCATCTTACATTATCAGCAATATTTTACATGTCCAACAGAATCTTGCAGTCACAAGAGAAATGTCCAAGACAAGCACTGATGGTTACAATGATCCCCGCCTTGGCTCATGCAGTTATTATGCATCTGGTACTGGGTGACAATCAGGAAGGGGAATGGGGTTAAGGAGCCAGTGCGGAGAACCCCTCTGGCCAGACCCCTCAACAATAGGTATATATATCACTTTAGATACTGTTGGAGGGATAACTGAGGACCTAATAGAGGAAAGTCACAGTAGTCAGGTCTCTGGCACTGAGTCTGCCTCTATGACTCAGAAGGCAAGAGGGAAGAAGAGGCACGGTGATGATTGGAGATTCATTATTTAGGGCAACAGACAGGAGGTTCTGTGGGCAAGAACTATAATCCCAGATGATATGCTGAGGACTCAGTCTGAGATATCCCGGGTGCCAGGGTCAGGATATCTCAGACTGAGTACTCAGCATTCATAAGTTGGAAAGTGAACAGCCAGAAGTCCTGGTCCATATCAGTACCAATGACATGGGTAATATGAGTGACAAGGTTCTGCATAGAGAGTTCAGTGAGTTAGGTTCTACGTTAAAGGGTAGGACCTCTAGGGCTATGATCTAAGGACTGCTACCCATGTCTCATGCTAATGAGGCCAGAACTAGGAAGATTTAATATGTGGCTAAGGAGTTGGTATAAGAATTTTCGATCATTGGGCTTTTTCCAGGGAAGGATAGTTTGCACCTGAACTAGAGGGGGACTAGTATGCCAAAGGGAAAGATTTTTAATGCTACACGGGGGGTGAGGTTGGGGGTTGCAGGAGGATGGGAACTAGAGAGTCAGAACAGTTAGTGGAGAGCTTGTGGAGCCAGATGTTGGTAAGAAAGACTACTGTCCTGAGTTGCATATATTTCAGTGCAAGAAGTATCGTAGGAAAGGCGGATGATAGTGCTGAAGATGAGGTAGCTGGTTTACAAACAGAGGTAATGTGTAGTGAGGAGAGGCTGTTGACGGGGAAAAATTGCAGTCAACAGGATGAGTTGTAATGTAAAAGATCACAAGATCACAAGACAAAGGAGCAGAAGTAGGCCATTCGGCCCATCGAGTCTGCTCCGCAGCTCCCCCATGAGCTAAACTATTCACCCATCTAGTTCCAATTTCCGGCTTTTTTCCCATATCCCTTGATACCCTGACTAATTAGATACCTGTCAATCTCCTCCTTAAACACCCTCAATGATCGGGCCTCCACAGCTGTATGTGGCAACGAATCCCACAAATCCACGACCCTCTGGCTAAAAAAATTTCTCCTCATCTCTGTTTTAACTGGTACCCTCTAATTCTAAGGCCTCTTGTCCTGGACTCACCCACCAAGGGAAACAGCCTTTCCACATCTACTCTGTCCAAACCTTTCAACATTCAAAATGTTTCTATGAGATCCTCTCTCATTCTTCTATACTCTAATGAATACAATTCAAGAGCCGACAAACGCTCCTCATATGTTAGCCCCTGCATTCCAGGAATCATCCTCCGAAATCTTCTCTGAACTCTCTCCAACATCAGTATATCCTTTCTAAGATAGGGGGCCCAAAACCGTGCACAGTATTCCAAATGAGGTCTCACTAATGCCCCATAGAGCCTCATCAACACCTCCTTACTCTTATACACTATTCCTCTTGAAATGAATGCCAACATAGCATTCACTTTCCTTACCGCCGATCCAACTTGGTGGTTAACCTTTAGGGTATCCTGCACGAGGACCCCCAAGTCCCTTTGCACTTCCGATTTTTGAATTTTCTCCCCACCTAAATAATAATCTGCCTGATTATTTCTTCTTCCGAAATGTACAACCGTACATTTGTCAATGTTGTATCTCATTTGCCATTTCTTTGCCCACTCTCCTAAACTGACTAAGTCTCTCTGCAACCTTTCCATTTCTTCAACATTTCCTGCTCCTCCACCTATTTTGGTGTCATCCGCAAATTTAGCCACAAAATAATTTAATCCATAATCCAAATCATCGATATACATCGTAAAAAGAAGCAGCCCCAACACCGACCCCTGCGGAACACCACTAGTAACCGGCAACCAATCAGAATAGGATCTCTTTATTCCCACCCTTTGCTTTCTGCCCATCAGCCAATGCTCCACCCATTTCAATATCTTTCCTATAATTCCATGGGCTCTCATCTTATTAAGCAGCCTCATATGCGGCACTTTATCGAAGGCCTTTTGAAAATCCAAATACACAACATCCACAACCTCTCCCTTGTCAATCTTATTCGAGATTACCTCAAAAAATTCCAATAGGTTGGTGAGACAGGACCTTTCCTTCATGAAACCATGCTGGCTTCGGCTTATCTTGTCATGCACCTCGAGGTATTTCATAACCTCGTCCTTGAGGATTGACTCCAATATCCTTCCAACTACCGGTGTCAGACTAATAGGTCTGTAATTTTCTTTTTGCTGCCTCCTTCCTTTCTTAAATAACGGAACTACATTTGCGACCTTCCAGTCCTCTGGAACCATGCCAGAGTCTATTGATTCCTGGAAGATCATTTCCAATGCTTCCACAGTCTCCAAAGCCACCTCCTTCAGAACCCTTGGGTGCATCTCATCCGGATCGGGAGACTTATCTATTCTTAGTCCACTTAGCTTCCCAAGCACTTGGAAGTGGAGATATTTGGAATAAGGGAGGTGAACTTGTAGCACAGTTGCAGATTGGCATGTATGATGTTGTAGGCATCACTGAATTGTGGCTGAAAGAAAATTATAGCTGGGAGCTTAATGTCCAAGGAAACACATTGTTTTGAAAAGACAGGAAAGCAGAAGGGGCAACATTGCACTGATGGTTAAAAAAAATGAAATCATATCATTAGTAAGATGTGACATAGGATTGGAAGGTGTTGCATCATTGTGGATAGAGCTAAAGAACAGCAAGGGTAAAAAGATCCTCATGACAGTTGTATACAAACCCCAAACTGTGGTAAGGATGTGGCTACAAATTACAATGGTAGAGAGTAAATGCATGCCAAAAGGACAATGTTACAATATGCAGGTAGATTGGGAAAATCAGGATGGTGCTGGTTTCCAGGAGGGAAGATTTTCAGAGGGCCAATGAGATGGCTTTTTTGAGCAGCTCATGTTTGAGTCCACTTGGGGATCAGCTATTCTGGATTTGGTGTTGTGTAATGAATCAGAATTGATTAGACAACTTAAGGTAAAAGAACCCTTAAAGACAAGTGATCATAATATGATTGAATTTACCCTGAAATTTGAGAACCAGAAGCTGAAGTCAGATCTATCAGTATACAATGGAGTAAAGGGAATTACAGAGGCATGAGAGAGGCGTTGGCCAGAATTGACTGGAAAAGAATACTGGCAGAGATGACAGCAAAGTAGCAATAGCTAGGGTTTTGGGAAACAATACACTAGGCACAGGATATATACATCCCAAACAAGAAAAAATATTCTAAAGGAAAGATGACACAACTGGCAAACAAGAAAAGTCAAAGCCAACTTAAAAGCCAAACAGAGGGCATATAATAGAGCAAAAATTAGTGTGAAGTTAGAGGATTGGGAAGCTTTTAAAAATCAATGGAAGGCAACTAAAAAAGTCATTAAGAAGGTAAAGATAGAATACGAAAGTAAGCTAGCCAATAGTATTGAAGAAGGTATCTAAAGTTTCTTCAGACACATAAAGTTAAAAGAGAGGTGAAAGTAGGTACCAGACTGCTGGAAAACAATGTTAAAGAGGTAATAATGGGGGACAAGGAAATGGAGGATGAACTGAATAACACACGCAAAATGCTGAAGGAATTCAGCAGGCCAGGCAGCATCTATGGAAAAGAGGACAGTTGACGTTTTGGGTCGAGACCCTTCAACAGGACTCCGAAGGGTCTGGGCCCGAAATGTTGACTGTACTCTTTTCTATAGATGCTGCCTGGCTTGCTGAGTTCCTCCAGCATTTTGTGAGCTTTGCTTAGATTTCCAGTATCTGCAGATTTTTTCTTGTTTGTGATTGGATGAACTGAATAAGTATTTTGCATCAGTCTTCACTATGAAAAATACTAGCAGTATTGAGAAAGTTCCAGGTGTCAGGAATCATTAAGTATGTGAAGTTACCATAACTAGAGAGAAGGTTCTTGGAAAACTTAAAGGTCTGAAGGTAGAGAGGTCACCTGAACCAGATGGTGTGCACCCTTGGGATCTCAAAGAGATGACTGAAGAGATCGTGGAGGCATTAGTAATCATCTTTCAAGAATCACTAGATGCTGGAATGGTTCTCGAAGACTGAAAAATTGCAAATGTCACTGCACTCTTCATGAAGGGCGAGAGGCAGAAGATAGGAAATTATAGGTCAGTTAGTCTGACCTCAGTGGTTGAAAGATGTTAAGAGTCAATGATTAAGGATGATGTCTCAGGGTATTTAGAGGAACATTTTGAAATAGTTTGTAGTCAGCAAGGATTCCTCAAATGAAAATCTTGCCTGAAATATCTGTTGGGATTCTTTGAAGAAATAACAAGCAGAATAGACAAAGGAGAATCTGTTGATGTAGTGAACTTGGATATTTAAAAGGTCTTTAACAAGGCATTTCACGAGTCTGCTTAACAAGCTGCAAGCATATGCAATTACAGGCATGATTCTAGCATGGATAAAACAGAGGCTGATTAGCAAGAGGCAAAGAATGGGAAGAAAAGGGGCCTTTTTAAGAAAAACGTATTAGGTATATGGATGAGAGGGTATGGTCCAATTACCTATGACCGGAAGGCCTATTCTGTGCTGTATCTCAATTTAAAAAAAAACTCATTAACATTCTGGTTAGTAAATGAATTAGCTCCTTTAAATTGTTGCGGTATAGCTGGCTGGTAGGAGATTAGTAAAGAGTTGATGGATATGTGAGAATAGATTACAGAGTGGGGGAATGGGATGGCTTTGAGAACCAATATAGATATCATTGGCTGACTGGATTCCAATCTCATAATGAAATAGGAAATGTGCCTTTGAGTATTCCTTTAAACTAGCACTATCTCTCTGACAATAACTGAGCCTGGTAGACCATAAGATCATAAGACATAGGAGCAGGATTAGGCCATCTGGCCCATCGAGTCTGCTCCACCATTCAATCATGGCAGATTTTTTTTTAATCTCCTCCTCAAACCCAGTTCCTGGCCTTCTCCCCATAACCTTTGATGCCATGACCAGTCAAGAACCTATCAATCTCTGCATTAAATACACCCAATAACCTGGCCTCCACAGCTGCATGTGGCAACAAATTCCACAAATTCATCACACTTTAGCTAAAGAAATTTCTCTACATCTCTGTTTTGAAGGGGTGCCCCGCTATCCTGAGGCTGTGCCCTCTTGTCCTGGGCTCTTCCACCATGGACAACATCCTTTCCACATTTACTCTGTCAAGGCCTTTCAACATTCGAAAGGTTTCAATGAGATCTCCCTCATCCTTCTGAATTCCAGCGAGTACAGACCTAGAGCTATCAAACGTTCCTCGTACGATAACCCTTTCGTTCCCGGAATCATCCTTGCGAACCTCCTCTGGACCCTCTCCAATGCCAGCACATCGTTTCTAAGATGAGGGGCCCAAAATTGTTCACATTACTCAAGGTGAGGCCTCACTAGTGCCTTATAAAGCCTCAGCATCACATCCTTGCTCTTGTATTCTAGACCTCTTGAAATGAATGCTAACATGGCATTTGCCTTCCTCACCACCAACTCAAACTCCAACTCAGGATGTTCTGCACAAGGACTCCCAAGTCCCTCTTCATTTCAGATTCCTGGATTTTCTGCCCATTTAGAAAATAGTCTGCACATTTATTTCTACTACCAAATGCATGACCATGCATTTTCCAACATTGTATTTCATTTGCTACTTTCTTTCCCATGCTTCAGATCTGTGTAAGTCCTTCTGCATCCTACCTGTTTGCTCAGCATTATCTGTCCCTCCAGCAATCTTCGTATCATCTGCAAACTTGACAACAAAGCCTTCTATTCCATCATCTAAGTCACTAATTAAAGCATAAAAAGAAATGGTCCCAACACCGACCACTGCGGAACACCACTGGTCGCTGGCAGCCAACCAGAAGAGGATCCTTTTATTCCCATTCGCTGCCTCCTACCAATCAGCCAATGCTCTAACCATGTTAATAACTTTCCTGTAGTACCATAGGCTCTTAACTTGACAAGCAGCCTCATGAGTAGCACCTTGTCAAAGGCCTTCTACAAGTTCAAATATACAACATCCACTGCATCCTCTTTATCTACCCTACTTGTAATATCCTCAAATAACTCCAACAGGTTTATCAGGCAGGATTTTCCCTGAAGGAAACCATGCTGACTTTGTACTATCCTGTCCTGAGTCACCAAGTACTCCATCACCTCATCCTTAACGATTGACTCCAACATCTTCCCAACCACTGAGGTCAGGCTAACTGGTCTATAATTTCCTTTTTGCTACCTTCTTCCTTTCTTAAAGAGTGGAGTGACATTTGCAATTTTACAGTCCTCTGGCACCATGCCAGAGTCCAATGATTTTTGAAAGATCATTTCTAATGCCACCACAATCTCTAACGCTACCTCTTTCAGAACCCTGGGGTGCAGTTCATCTGGTCTGGGTGACTTATGTACCTTTAGGGCTTTCAGATTTTTGAGCACCTTCTCTCTTGTAACAGTAACTGCACCCACTTCTCTTCCTTCACACACTACAACACCAGACATTCTGCTAGTGTCTTCCACAGGAAAGTCTAATGCAAAGTACTCATTTAGTTCATCAGCCATCTCCTTGTCCCCCGTTATTATTTCTGCTGCCTCATTTTCTAGCGGTCCAGATCCACTCTCATTTCTCTTTTATTTTTAACATAGTTGAAAAAACGTTTACTGTCCACTTTGATATTAATTGCTAGCTTGCTTTCATATTTCATCTTTTCCTTTCTAATGAATTTTTTAGTTGCTCTCTGTAGGTTTATAAAAATTTCCCAATCCTTTATCTTCCCACTAATTTTTGCTTTGTTGTATGCCCTTTCTTTTGCTTTTACAATAGCTTTGACTTCCTTTGTCAGCCATAGTTGTACTATTTTACCATTTGAGTTCTTCTTCATTGTTGGAATACACTTGTCCTGTACCTTCCTCATTTTTCCAAGAAACACACGTCATTGCTGCTTTGCTGAAATTCCTGCCAGCAGCTCCTTCCAATTTACTTTGGCCAACTCCTCTCTCATACCACTGTCATTTCCCTTACTCCACTGAAATACTGCTACATCAGACTTTACTTTCTCTCTATCAAATTTCAAGTTGAACACAATGAACCTTTCTGGAGTTGGATATCAGGTGGCCACTGCAGTGGAGTCGATGTCTCAGCATTGGTCACAGTCGATTTGCTAAGACCATATATGTTAGCAGATAGATACTTACTCTGAAGGTGGAACTCTTTCCAAATGCAGCAATGATAGTTTTTCTCTGGACTCCTCAGGTGACAGTAAGCCTCCTGATGAACACATCAGAAGGATGAACAGAAGTGGGAACTGTGTCCTGGATCATGATCTCATTTTATGCACTGTGGTCAGTGAAACTAGTGCACTTTCAGAAAGGTGGCTCTGACACACAATCCAGTCTCACCATGGATGTTTATTGTAGTTGGAGATGGTCCCCAAGATGATGGGAATGCTCAACTGTTTCCAGGATCTGAACCTTGTGCCCAGTTGTGGAGGTCATTTACTTTCTAATTATGGCATAGAAGACCAGTCAGCCATCAGGTCCAGTTACCCTTTGCTGAACTCTCAAATCCTTCTTCAGATAACAAGACCAAATCTGCACATGGCATGCAACTCAATCTTACCAAGGCCCCAAACAACTGCAGCACAAACCCTCTGCTTCTCCACTCAAATCCCCTTGCTATGAAGGCCAGCATACCCTTTCTCTTCTCAATCCCAGCTGTACCTACATGCTTACTCTCAATGACCAGTACACAAGGACACCCAGATCTCTTTGCTGTTCCCCCTTCTGCATTCACCTGAGTGAACAGAAACATAGAAACATAGAAAATAGGTGCAGGAGTAGGCCATTCGGCCCTTCGAGCCTGCACCGCCATTCAGTATGATCATGGCTGATCATCCAACTCAGAACCCTGTACCAGCCTTCCCTCCATATCCCTGATCCCTTTAGCCACAAGGGCCATATCTAACTCCCACTTAAATATAGCCAATGAACTGGCCTCAACTGTTTCCTGTGGCAGAGAATTCCACAGGTTCACCACTCTCTGTGTGAAGAAGTTTTTCCTCATCTCGGTCCCAAGAGGCTTCCCCTTTATCCTCAAACTGTGACCCCTCGTTCTGGACTTCCCCAACATCGGGAACAATCTTCCTGCATCTAGCCTGTCCAATCCCTTTAGGATTTTATACGTTTCAATAAGATCCCCCCTCAATCTTCTAAATTCCAACGATTATAAGCCTAGTCGATCCAGTTTTTTATCATATGAAAGTCCTGCCATCCCAGGAATCAATGTGGTGAACCTTCTTTGTACTCCCTCTATGGCAAGAATGTCTTTCCTCAGATTAGGGGACCAAAACTGCACACATACTCCAGGTGTGGTGCCTGAGAGCCATACACATTTCACTGTATCTGTCATATAATGCCTACTCCCTCAACCTGTCCAAGTCACAGTAGAGATTCTCTTCCATCAGCTCAGAGCTCACATTCCCATCCAGCGACAGAAATTCAAATACCTGTATACAACTATATAAGAAGCTACATGCCAATACATCACAGTTCCATTTCTCCCACCATCAGTAGTATCTGCAGAAGGCACAGCATCAATAAGGCAATGCCCAACATCGAAAACACAAAGAATTTTGCTGATAACAGAAATCCTGAGAAATGCACACAAAATGCCAGAGGAACTCAGCAAGTCAGGCAGCATCTGTGGTGGGTAATAAACAGTCAATGGCCCTTCATCAGGATTGGAAAGGAAGGAGGCAGAAGCCAGAATAAGAAGGTGAGAGGAAAGGAAGGAGTACAAACTGCCAGTTGATAGGTGAAACCGTGTGAGGGGGAAGCTGGGTGAATGGCGGACGGGGATGAAGTACGTACGAAGGTGGGAGGGGGTAGGTGGAAGAGGCCGAAAAAGAAGGAATCTATTAGCAGAGGATAGTGGACCATGGAACCAGAGAAGGAGGAAGGGGACCAGGAGGAGATGATAGGCAGGTGAGGTGAAGAGAGAGGGAGAGAAGGTAACCAGAATGGGGAGAAAGAGAGAAGGCAATTTAGAGATATCAATATTCATGCCATCAGGTTAGTTAAAGAAATTATCAAAGATCCTCAACACCTGGCTATGCCATCTTCTTGCAGCCACCATCATGCAGGGGGCACAGAAACCTGATGTCTCACACACCAGGTTCAGAAATGGCTATTCCCTTCAACCATTCAGTTGTTGAATCAACCAGAAAAACCCTAATCACAATAGTTTCTCAACAATGTGACAGTTTTGGTCACTTTATACTCAATGGACTTTGATATTTACATCATTAGATAAGCAGCATTCACAAGAAAATCAAGAATTAAACATAATTTACAGAAACCATCACAAAATTCTGGAGGAACTCAATAGGTCAGGCAGGATCTATGGAAATGAATAAACAGTTGACATTTCGGGCAGAAACCCTTCTTCAGGACATTTTGATGATTTCCCTTGTGTTTATGATAAACGTAAGCTGTATAATTTATGTTTATTCTTGTGAGTTGGTGCTTATACGATGCTCTGTGCCTGTGATACTGCTGCAAGTAGGTTTTTCATTGCACCTGTGAATATGACAATAAACTTGACTTTGAGCTCCTGCCAACCTGATTCTCTCTCTCTGAAAGCAACTGTAGAAGAAACTTAGCCTGGGTAATTCTCCCACACTGAAACATCTGCAGTGTCTGCCACTGTATCTGCATGTTCTGATCTTGACAACATAGTTATCTCAGGATCCATTGGAAAATCAGAGTAAAGGTCATCCTGAAACTGAGGTCACTTTATAAGTTTAATATCTGAAATCAGATACTTTTTTCAATGGAAAATTGACCATAGAAACCATAGAAACTACAGCACAGAAACAGGCATTTTGGCCCTTCTTGGCTGTGCCGAACCATTTTCTGCCTAGTCCCACTGACCTGCAACACGGACCATATCCCTCCATACACCTCCCATCCATGTATCTGTCCAATTTATTCTTAAATGTTAAAAAAGAACCCACATTTACCACCTTGTGTGGCAGCTCATTCCATACTCCCACCACTCTCTGTGTGAAGAAGCCCCCCTAACGTTCCCTTTAAACTTTTCCCCCCTCACCCTTAACCCATGTCCTCTGGTTTTTTTCTCCCCTTGCCTCAGTGGAAAAAGCCTGCTTGCATTCACTCTATCTATACCCATCATAATTTTATATACCTCTATCAAATCTCCCCTCATTCTTCTACGCTCCAGGGAATAAAGTCCCAACCTATTCAACCTTTCTCTGTAACTGAGTTTCTCAAGTCCCAGCAACATCCCTGTAAGCCTTCTCTTCACTCTTTCAACCTTATTTATATCCTTCCTGTAATTTGGTGACCAAAACTGAACACAATACTCCAGATTCGGCCTTACCAATGCCTTATACAACCTCATCATAACATTCCAGCTCTTATACTCAATACTTTGATTAATAAAGGCCAATGTACCAAAAGCTCTCTTTACGACCCTATCTACCTGTGACGACACTTTTAGGGAATTTTGTATCTGTATTCCCAGATCCCTCTGTTCCACTGCACTCCTCAGTGCCTTACCATTAACCCTGTACGTTCTACCTTGGTTTGTCCTTCCAACATGCAATACCTCACACTTGTCAGTATTAAACTCCATCTGCCATTTTTCAGCCCATTTTTCCAGCTGGTCCAAGTCCCTCTGCAGGCTCTGAAAACCTTCCTCACTGTCTACTAAACCTCCAATCTTTGTATCATCAGCAAACTTGCTGATCCAATTTACCACATTATCATCCAGATCATTGATATAGATGACAAATAACAATGGACCCAGCACTGATCCCTGTGGCACACCACTAGTCACAGGCCTCCACTCAGAGAAGCAATTCTCTACTACCACTCTTTGGCTTCTTCCATTGAGCCAGTGTCTAATCCAATTTACCACCTCTCTATGTATACCTAGCGACTGAATTTTCCTAACTAACCTCCCATGCGGGACCTTGTCAAAGGCCTTACTGAAGTCCATGTAGACAATATCCACTGCCTTCCCTTCATCCACTTTCCTGGTAACCTCCTCAAAAAACTCCAATAGATTGGTCAAACATGACCTACCATGCACAAAGCCATGTTGACTCTCTCTGGTAAGTCCCTGTCTATCCAAATGCTTGTAGATTCTGTCTCTTGGTACTCCCTCCAATAACTTACCTACTACCGATGTTAAACTTACTGGCCTATAATTTCCCGGATTACTTTTCGATCCTTTTTTAAACAACGGAACAACATGAGCCACTCTCCAATCCTCCGGCACCTCACCTGGAGACAGCGACATTTTAAATATTTCAGCCAGGGCTCCTGTAATTTTAACACTAGTCTCCTTCAAGGTCCGAGGGAACAACCTGTCAGGTCCCGGGGATTTATCCACTTTAATTTTCCTCAAGACAGCAAGGACCTCCTCCTTTTCGATCTGTACAGTTTCCATGATCTCACTACTTGTTTCCCTTAATTCCATAGACTTCATGCCAGACTTCATAGACTACTAACATTTTCCAAATAGTCCATTTACACTGATAAATTCAGTAACATTAAACATTTTACTGGAAAAAAACAGCATGTGCTTTGTTTTTCACTCGGTACATGTGAGAAAAATAAACTAACTACTGACTACCAATGACCAGTCCTTATTTCCATTACAGGTTCACTGCATTACTAGCTCAGGGTTTTTCAGTGTACATGTACAAGATAACATTAAAATTATGTGAAGTCCCTGTGATGCCAGGTAAGGCATTGAGTTAGGCACCAGTTTCCAGTGCTGAAAATTAAATCTAGATTGGATGACAGCCTTCTAGATATGCTGACCATAAGGGTCCAATGTTCAATGGGCCTTAGCGCATTTTCCACTGGGGACTATTGTAAAATACAAAAGTACTCTGTATGATAATTGGCAGTTTCTCTCAAGTTAAGATTATATTGTATGGAATAAATGTCTCACTGGTGTGTATTTTTGAGACTAGAGTGGAGACAGACACACTCTGCATATAGAACAGCCCTGGGGAAACACTTGATGCTGGTGCTGAGAACTAAGCACAATTACCACATTCAAAAAGGAAAGTGAATGGGTTTACGACATCATACAATGGAGCCCTTGGTCATTTTTGAACCATTCTTATGCTAATGGAATCCTTGGTTATGTCAAGACTGTGAAAATCATGAAACGTTGATCAACTGAGGAAATAAGTACAAAATAATGGTAAAACAAAGGGTCTTTGGCCTGCATCATAAATTCTGTCTTTCTCCCCAAAGCTATGTCCCGATCTGCTGATTATTTCTAACATTCTGGAGCCAGCAAATATTTTGACATATGCCAAGAATATAAAACATACAACAGTACAGCACAGTACAGTCCCTTCAGCCCATGATATTGTCCCAACCTTATAACCTACTCCAAGATCAATCTAACCATTTGTATATCTAAGAATCTCTTAAAAGGCCCAAATATATTTGCCTCTAACACTACACCTGGTTTCATGCAGCAACCATTCTCTTTCCTTTGAAACACAGAGCGTCACAGGAAGTCATTCCTGCCTGTGGCCATCAAACTTTACAACTCCTCCCTTGGAGGGTCAGACATCCTGAGCCAATAGGCTGGTCCTGGATTTACTTTATATTTTACTGGCATAATTTACATATTACTATTTAACTATTTATGGTTCTATTACTATTTATTATTTATGGTGCAACTGTAACGAAAACCAATTTCCCCGGGATCAATAAAGTATGACTATGACTATGACATTCCCCCCCTCCTATTAAGCTCCTTCACAATAGCAATTTGCATTCTGGGGGAAAAGGCTCTGGCTGTCCACTCTATCTGTGCGACTTATCATCCTGTAAACTTCTGTTAAGTGACGTCTCACCCTCCTTCACTCCAGAGAAAAACCTGAGTTTGCTCAACCTATCTTCATAAAATATGCTCCCTTATCCAGATAGAAGCCTGGTAAATCTCCTCTATACCTTTTCCAAACCTTCCACATCCTTGAGGTGATCAGAACTGAACACACAACTCCAAGGATGCAAAGGTTGGAGTACAAGTAGAGACAGCTTGCAGGGAGTTTGTGAGGAAAGATAGGCAGATGACAGAGCAAAGATGAACTCCGCCTGATGGATTGAGATGTGTCTATTTCAATGCAAGGAGTATCATAAACAAGGCGGATGAACTTAGAGCGTGGATCAACACATGCAACTATGATGTTGTGGCCATTCCAGAGACTTGGGTGTCTCAGCAGGAATGACTGCTGAGTGTGGCAGGCTTCAGATGTTTCAAAAAGAACAGAATGGGAGGCAAAAGAGGTGTCGGCGTGGCGTTGCTAACTAGGGGTTGTGTCACGGCTGCAGAAAAAGAGCAAGTCATGGAGGGTTCGTCTACTGAGTCAATGTGGGTAGAAGTTAGAAACAGGAAAGGGTTAATAACTCTACTGGGTGTTTTTTATAGACCCCACCCCCACCCCCACCCCCAATAGTAACAGGGATATCGAGAAGCAGATAGGGAGGCAGATGCTGGAATGGTTCAATAATAATAGGGTTGTTGTAATGGGAAGTTTTAACTTTCCTAATATTGATTGGCATCTCCTGTACACAAGGAGTTTAGGTGGGGTGGAGTTTGTTAGGTGTGTTCAGGAAGGTTTCTTGAAGCAATATGTAGCTAAGCCAACTAGAGCAGAGACTGTACTTGATCTGATATTGGGAAATTAAACTGGTCAGGTGTCAGATCTCTCGGTGGCAGAGCATTTTGGAGGTAGTAACTACAACTCTACCTCCTTCACCATAGTGCTGGAGAAGGATAGAAGCAGACAATTTGGGAAAACATTTAATTGGGTTGGGGGGAAATATGATGCTATTAGGCAGGAACTTGGGAGCATAAATTGGGAGCAGATGTTCTCAAGGAAATGCACAGCAGAAATGTGGCAAATGTACAGGGAACATTTGCATGGAGTTTTGTATAGGGATGTTTCATTGAGGCAAGGAAAGGATTGTAGGGTTAAAGAACCATGGTGTACAAAGGATGTAGAAAATCTAGTTAAGAAGAAAAGAAAAGCTTACAAAATGTTCAAGAAAGTGGGTACTGGTGGAGATCTAGAAAATTACAAGATTGCTGGGAAAGAGTTTAAGAATGGAATTAGGAAAGCCAGAAAGGGCCATGAGAAAGCTTTGATGAGCAGGATTAAGGAAAACCCCGAGGCATTCCACAAGTATGTAAAGAGCAAGAGGATAAACTGTGTGAGAATAGGACCATTCAAGTGCAATAGTGGAAACGTTTGCAAGGAGTCGGAGGTTGTACCGGAGGTACTTAACAAATACTTTGTTTCCATATTCACCAGGGAATAAGACCTTGGCAATTGTGGGAATGACTTACAGCGGACTGAAACATTTGAGCATATAGACATTAACAAAGAGGATGTGCCGGACCCTTTAAAAAGCATTCTTACTTTAGTGGTTGGTAAGTTGATGGAAAAGATGGGTCATATTCCACATGGAGGTCGGTCACCAGTGGTGTGCCTCAGGGATCTGTCTGGGACCCCTTCTCTTTGTGATTTTTATAAATGACCTGGATGAGGAAGTGGAGGGATGGGTTGGTAAATTTGCTGATGACACAAAGGTTGGGGGTGTTGTGGATAGTGTGGAGGGCTGTCAGAGGTTACAGCGGGACATTGATAGGATGCAAAACTGGGCTGAGAAGTGGCAGATGGGGTTCAACCCAGATAAGTGTGAGGTGGTTCATTTTGGTGGGTAGGTCAAATATGATGGCAGAATATATTATTAATGGTAAGACTCTTGGCAGTGTAGAGGATCAGAGGGATCTTGGGGTCCAAGTCCATCGGACATTCAAACTTGCTGTGTAGGTTGACTCCGTGGTTAAGAAGGCATGCGGTGCATTGGCCTTCATTTTGAAACTATAGAAAGGGTGCAGAGGAGATTTACAAGGATGTTGCCTGGATTGGGGAGCATGCCTTATGTGAATAGGTTGAGTGAACTCGTCCATTTCTCCTTGGAGTGGCGGAGGATGACAGGTGACCTGATAGAGGTATATAAGATGATGAGAGGTATTGATCATGTGGATAGCCAGAGGCCTTTTCTCAGAGCTGAAGTGGCTAACCCAAGAGGGCACAGTTTTAAGGTGATTGGAAGTAGGTACAGAGAAGATATTAGGGGTAAGTTTGTTATGCAGAGAGTGGTGAGTACGTGCAATGGGCTGCCGGCAATGGTGGTGGAGGTGGATACGATAGGGTCTTTTAAGAGACTCCTGGATAGGTACGTGGAGCTTAGGAAAATAGAGGCTATGGGTAACATGAGGAAATGAATTGTAGCAGCAGAGATGTGGTTTTTGAGGAGGATGCAAAGAATATCATGGACGAAATGACTATCTAACGAGTATGTCATGAACAGAGCAAACACAAAAAGAGAAATAATGTATGAGATCGTGAAAAGTGTAACGTAACTTCATTGGACTTGTGATTAGCAACGAGGAGTTAGAATGCACGGTATTTATGGGAAAGATTGAAGGGAAAAAGCAAGAGGAAGACAAAGACAAATGATGATGGAGACAGTAGCCAGAGAACTGGAAATGAATACCAATGAATTGATCCACTTGACCTGAAACAGGAGTGTGTGGGCCATGGCAGTCAAAGCTCAAACTGGGCATGGCACCTGATGATGATGATGATGGGTAACACTAAGTAATTTCGAAAGTAAGTACATATTCGGCACAGCATTGTGGGCCGAAGAACCTGTATTGTGCTGTAGGTTTCTATTAAGTTAGGTAAGTCATGGGGATTGGATGAGATATACCCTAGGCTACTGTGAGAAACAAGGGAGGAGACTGCTGACCCTCTTGCGATGATCTTTGCGTCATCAATAAGGACAGGAGAAGTACTGGAGGATTGGAGGCTTCCAAGTGTTGTTCCCTTGTTCAAGAAAGGGAATACAGATAACTCAGGAAATTACAGAGCAGTGAGCCTGACTTCAATGGTGAGCAAGTTGTTGGAGGGGATCGTGAGAAGCGGGATTTATGAGCATTTGGAGAGACATAATCTGATTAGGGATAGTCAGCATGGCCTTCTCAAGGGCAGGTCGTGCCTTAGGAGCCTGAATGAATTCTTTGTGGAAGTAACAAAACACGTTGATGAAGGTAGAGCAGTGGCTGTAGCGCATATGGATTTCAGTAAGGCATTTGATAAGGTTCTCCATTCAAGGCTAATTCAGAAAGTAAGGAGGCATGGGATCCAAGGAGACCTTGCTTTGAAGATAGAACATAGAACATAGAATAGTACAGCACAGTACAGGCCCTTCAGCCCACAATGTTGTGCCAACCCTCAAACCCTGCCTCCCATATAACCCCCAACCTTAAATTCCTCCATATACCTGTCTAGTAGTCTCTTAAACTTCACTAGTGTATCTGCCTCCACCACTGACTCAGGCAGTGCATTCCACGCACCAACCACTCCGAGTATAAAACCTTCCTCTAATATCCCCCTTGAACTTCCCAGCCCTTACCTTAAAGCCATGTCCCCTTGTATTGAGCGGTGGTGCCCTGGGGAAGAGGCGCTGGCTATCCACTCTATCTATTCCTCTTATTATCTTGTACACCTCTACCATGTCTCCTCTCATCCTCCTTCTCTCCAAAGAGTAAAGCCCTAGCTCCCTTAATCTCTGATCATAATGCATACTCTCTAAACCAGGCAGCATCCTGGTAAATCTCCTCTGTACGCTTTCCAATGCTTCCACATCCTTCCTATAGTGAGGCGACCAGAACTGGACACAGTACTCCAAGTGTGGCCTAACCAGAGTTTTATAGAGCTGCATCATTACATCGCGACTCTTAAACTCTATCCCTCGACTTATGAAAGCTAACACCCCATAAGCTTTCTTAACTACCCTACCCACCTGTGAGGCAACTTTCAGGGATCTGTGGACATGTACCCCCAGATCCCTCTACTCCTCCACACTAACAAGTATTCTGCCATTTACTTTGTACTCTGCCTTGGAGTTTGTCCTACCAAAGTGTACCACCTCACACTTCTCCGGGTTGAACTCCATCTGCCACTTCTCAGCCCACTTCTGCATCCTATCAATGTCTCTCTGCAATCTTTAACAATCCTCTACACTGTCTACAACACCACCAACCTCTGTGTCATCTGCAAACTTGCCAACCCACCCTTCTGCCCCCACATCCAGGTCGTTAATAAAAATCACCAAAAGTAGAGGTCCCAGAACAGATCCTTGTGGGACACCACTAGTCACAACCCTTTAATCTGAATGTACTCCCTCCACCACGACCCTCTGCCTTCTGCAGGCAAGCCAATTCTGAATCCACCTGGCCAAACTTCCCTGGATCCCATGCCTTCTGACTTTCTGAATAAGCCTTTCTGGATTCAGAATTGGCTTGCCCACAGAAGACCAAGGGTAGTTGTGGATGGTTCATATTCCGCGTGGAGGTTGGTGACCAGGGATGTTCTGCAGGGATCTGTTCTGGGGCCCCTCCTCTTTGTGATTTTTATAAATGACCTGGATGAAGAAGTAGAAATGTGGGTTAGTAAATCTGCTGCTGATGACACAAAGGTTGGGGGTATTGTGGATAGTCTGGAGGGTTGTCAGAGTTTACAGCGGGACATCAATAGGATGCAGAACTGGGCTGAGAAGTAGCAGATAGACTTTAACCCAGATAAGTGTGAGGTGGTCAATTTTGGTAGGTCAAATTTGAATACAGAATATAATATCAATGGTAAAACTCTTGATAGTGTGGAGGATCTGCGAGATCTTGTGGTCCATGTCCATAGGACACTCAAAGCTGCTGTGCAGGTTGACAGTGTTGTTAAGATGGCATATGGTGTGTTGACATTCATCGACCATGGGATTGAGTTCAAGAGCCGTGAGGTAATGTTACAGCTACATAAGACCTTGGTCAGATACTACTTGGAGTACTGTGTTCATTTCTGGTCACCTCACTGTAGGAAGGATATTGATACTGTAGAGAGAGTACAGAGGAGATTTACAAAGATGTTGCCTGGATTAGAGGGTGTACCTTATGAGAATAGGTTGAGTGCACTTGGCCTTTTCTCCTTGGAGCGATAGGGGATGAGAAGTGACCTGATAAATGTGTATAAAATGATGAGGGGCATTGATCGTGTGGATAGCCAGAGGCTTTTTCCCAAGGCTGAAATGGCTAACATGAAGGGACGTAGCTTTAAGGTGTTTGGAAATAGGTACTGAGGTGATATCAGGGGAATGTTTTTCAAACAGAGAGTGGTGGGTGCGTGGAATGCGTTGCCGGCAGCGGTTGTGGAAGCTGATGCAATAGCGTCCTGTAAGAACCTATTAGGTGGGTACATGGAGCTTAGAAAAATAGAGGGCTATGCGCTAGGGAACTTCTAGCCAGTTTCTACAGTAAGTAACATGGTCGGCGCAACATTGCTGTAGATTTCCATATTCTATGTCCTATGTTCCAAGTGCGGTTTAACCAGAGTCTTAAAGAACTGTAACATTACCTTGCAGCGCTTGAACTCAATCCCTCGACTAGTGAAAACCCCAACACACCATCTGCCTTCTTAACCATCCTATCAACTTGCGCAGCAACTTTGAGGTATCTATGGACATGGATCTCAAGATCTGTTGCTCCATACTGCTAAGAATCTTGATATTAATTAAGTCTGTATTCTGCCTTCAAATTCCACCTTCCAAAATGAATCACTTCACACTTTTCTGGGCTAAACTCCATCTGCCATTTGTCAACCCAGCTCTGTATCCTGTCATTTCATTGTAACCAATGACAGCCTTCCACACTACCTACAACATCACCAATCAAGAAGATAAAAACCTCTGAACTAGCACAATGACTGGTCAGCGGTGATATCTGCATTTTTTTATTGCATTGAGGTCTGGACTATCTACAACAGGTATCTCAAAACTCTGGTTTTGTATTTTTAAAATATACAAAGCCACTAATACTGCCTTTGTGAAATCCTCAAATTTCACTGAAAGGTTAAACAAACCAATGTCAGTGTCTTCCCCCAGGCTAACACCCCAACAATGGAGCTTTAGTTCCCCTAGTTAGCTACATCTCTTTGGCCACATCAGCTGCAATCCCAATAGAAGACACAAAAACAGACCCTTTGTTCCAAGCTCTATCATGAGAGGACAGAAAAATATCAAGATAATGCTTAAACCTTCCTTGAAGACATGCAAATCTGTACTGATTCTTACTAACCTATGACTACTCAAAATAGATGACGGTTTAAAGAACTTCAAGGTATTGCATGGGGATCACACAGAAGCCTTGTGTAAGTAATAGAAGGCATGTCACAAATTAACCACCACCCTCACCCCGTGACCAATCAGCGAAAGCATCTCCAATTCACATATTGGCCTCATCAGCCACCTCATAATCCAAAAACTCAGAATGGAATGAAGCCACCCTTGATCCTGAGGGACTGCCTAAGAAAAAGATCAGGAATCAAATATGTAAGGGAGCATGTAACACACACAAAATGCTGGAGAAACTCAGCAGGCCAAGCGGCACTTATGGAAAAGAGTACAGACGATGTTTTGGGCCGAGACCCTTCAGAAGTCCTGCTGATGTGCCAGCCCAAAACGTTGACTGCACTTTTCTCCATTGATACTGCCTGGCCTGCTGAGTTCCTCCAGCATTTTGTGTGTGTTACTTGGATTTCCAGCATCGGCAGATGTTCTCTTGATTGTGTAAAAGAGCAATCAATATCTTGCCCACACTCCTTGCTTGGATCTAAAGCTCGGAAATAAATGGAGAAAGGCAAGTTTGATTGCATCTTAACTCTCTCATGTTTAGGGAAAAGAGATGACATTGCAGCAATGTACGCAAAAGATCAATAATTTATAAGAATAGAATGAAGCAGTAATAATCCAACAGCAATGCCATAAAACAGACTTTTGATGTGTTCATAAACTGACTGAATAGCAGAGTGCTAATTGAGATCCTTACAAGCCATATTACAATAGAGTGGTGAAAATTTACTGTTACATAAAACTTAAATTTTTCATGTAAAATAGAAATGAGTTGAGATTATGTCAGAAACATGTCAACAATGAGATTTTGATTCATTATCTGATCCTATTACTAGCCTTCAACCAATGAAGTATCCGGATGTAAAAGTGATGTAACTGACAGAAGGCTCTCATTGCATTAATTACAAGTCCATGATTAATACCATGGTGTGTGTTCAATGCTCTATGATCGCAAGAATGATCTTTCTGGCTCAGAAGGCATTTGAAGCAGACTCTACTCTGTCCCTGCAAAGTCCCTTCAATGTCAGAAAAAATTAGGTCATCCAATATTAATTTGATGCTTTTGGTCAGAAATTCCAGAGGAAAGGCATGAGGTCAGGGAAATTTCAGTTCAAAAACCACGATGACCTTGATAACAATCATAGCATCTGCAAAGGAAGCATATTAGATCTGCAGTCCAATTGTTTGTACTCTGATCCTGATCATGTTATTTTACTCTCCTGCCGTGGGCCCAGCATAGCTAGGTACCTGAGAGGTTGGAGGCAGATATCATGCAGATGCAAGTAAGGGCTTACACTTCCACAAATAACAACTTTGCTGATGTCAGTGTCTGTGATAATTAGGCCATATTGGGATCACACAGCCTTGCGTTCAGGTGCGGTATCCACTGAACTAGTCAAACTCACCTGGGATCAGTGGCTGGTCCTTCAGTTGCCTTGGGAGCAAAATTCAAGAATTCACTTCCTAATGATTTCTGTCTCCCTTTATTCCTGAAAATTCATCACTTTGTCCAGACTTCTGATCACTTATCCTGCAGCTTCATGGAAAACTTCATCTGATAAAATGTCCATGAAGTACCTTGGTGTCACAGGAAGTAGCTGCCAGGCTGAGTTGAATTGGGGTACACCACATATATACACATACATATACAAAATGGACATTCACCTCATACATAAACAAGCACATATCTACATATACACACAACACATACACACAGTAGGCCCAAGACTGAGCAAAGACAAACAAAACAGAGGGAACTTAACTTGAGGAACAAAGCAAGGTACAAGTTCACTGAGAACTGAAATGAGACACAGGTGGAAATAATCAACGACTGTAATAATCTGGAGAAAGACCGTCGAAGCACGGAGGACACCGGTGCCCGCCATCACCGTCAGTGTGAAGCTTGACACTGGGAACATTTTCTTTCATTGAAATGCCTATGGTACCTGACAAGTTGCTGCTACTGACTATTCTCCAAAACACACTGGAATTCAGGCTAAGCTGTGATTTTAGTCCTGCTTCAATCACATACACTATTAGGCTCATATTCTGAAGGATCACAGATGGGTAACGTGGATAATGCATCACCTTCACAGTTTACTGGAGAGAAAAGACCAGGACCCTTAAGGAAATCCGTTCCATTGGGATAAATTCTAAGATCTTGCACCTTTAGTCAAGGACCTCACCTGGGGATATTTATGTTATCCTGCAGTTTTATTCTTGGTTTCCATTTCCCTTATGCATGACATTTTAAAAAGCACAGGGCTGGCAAAATATCATTTTTCACAGTAAATCTGCAGCAATCCATAGCAATATTTTTATTATATTGATCAACATAACTAAAAATGAATACAGTCTAGAAATATCTGAAATAAAAGTAAACATTACTGAAACAAAGCATTTGGTCAGAAACTGGCATGGTTCCGAAGGACTGATAATTGCAAATTCTACTCCACTCTTCAAGAAGAGAGGGGGAAGAAGAAATTAAATGACAGGCCAGGTCGTCTGAATTCAGTGGCTGGGAAGATGTTGGAGTTGACTGTTAAGGATGTGGTTTCAGGCTACTTGCTGGCCGTCATAAAATAGGGCAAAGTCAGCATGGTTATCTTAAGGAAAAATCTTTCTGACAGACCTGTTGGAATTCTTTGAGGAAATAACGAGCAGAATAGACAAAGGAAAATCATTGGATGTTGTGGACTTGGATTTTTAGAAGGCCTTTGACAAGGTTCCACACATAAGGAGAGGAAATTTCAAGAGTGCCTGCGAGATTGCTTTTTAGAGCAGCTCATGGTTGAACCCACTAGGGGATCAGCTATTCTGCTTTGGGTGTTGTGTAATGAAGCAGAATTGAGTAGATGGTTAAGCTAAAAGAACCATTGGGGTAAATGATCATAATATGATCAAATTCACCCTGAAATTTGAGAAGGAGAGGTGAAAGTTATATATATCAGTATTACGGTGGAGTAAAGGGAATTACAGAGGCATGAGAGAGGATCTGGCCAGAATTGATTGGAAAAGAACACTGGCAGGGATGATAGCAGAGCAGCAATGGCTGGAAATTCTGGAAGCAATTTGGAAGGCATGGGATAGATACATCCCAAAGAGAAAGAAGCATTCTAAAAGATAGATGACACAACTGTGACTAACAAGAGAAGTCAAAGCCAACATAAAAGCCAAAGAAAGGGTATATATTAGAGCAAACTTAGTGGGAAGTCAGAGGATTGGGAAGTTTTAAAAAAACCAACTGAAGGCAACTAAAAAAGTCATTAAGAAGGTAAAGAAGAAATACAAAGGTGAGTTAGCCAATAATATTAAAGGGGATACCAAGAGTTTCTTCAGATACATAAAGTATAGAAGAGAGGTGAGACTGGATATCGGACCATTGGAAAACGATGCTTGAGAGGTAGTAATGGGGGAAAAGGAAATGGTGGATGAACTGAATAGGTATTTTGCACCAGTCTTCACTATAGAAGACACTAGCAGTTTGGCAGAAGTTCTAGGTGTTAGGAGTCCTGAAATATAGGAGCTTACCATTACTAGAGAGAAGGTTCTTGGGAAACTGGAAGGTCTGAAGGTAGATAAGTCACCTAAACCAGAAAGTGTACACCCCCGGGTTCTGAAAGAAGTGATTGAAGAGATTGTGGAGAAATTAGTAATGATCTTTCAAAAATCACTATAGATCCAGAATACTGAAAAATTACAAATGTCACTCCACTCTACAAGAAGGGAGAGAGGCAGAATAAAGGAAATTACAGGCCAGTTAGTCAGTTGGGAAGATGCTGGAGTCGATTATTAAGGATAAGCTCTCAAAGTACTTGGAGACACATGATAAAATAGGCTATAGTCACCATAGTTTCCTCAAGGGAAAATCTTGCCTGACAAATCTGTTGGAATTCTTTGAAGGAAAAAACAACATAGGAGAATCAGTTGATTTTGCGTACTTGGATTTTCAGAAGGCCTTTGACAAGATGCCACACATGAGGCTGCTTAACAAGATACAAGTCTGTTGTATTGCAGGAAGGATTCTAGCTTGGATAAAGCAGTGGTTGATTGGTAGGAGGCAAAGAGTGCAATAAAGGGAGGATTTTCTGGTTGTCTACCGATGACTAGTGGTGTTCAACAACTGGAACCAATTCTTTTTATGTTAATGATTTGGATGATGGAATTGATGGCTTTGTTGGAAAGTTTGCATACAAAATTAAGACAGGTGGAGGGGCAGATAGTTTTGAGGAAGTAGAAAAGCTACAGAAAGACTTAGATTAGAAGAATGGGCAAAGAAATGGCCAATGGAATAACAGTGTCAGGAAGTGTTTGGTCATGCACTTAGGCAGAGGAAATGAAAGGGTTTACTATTTTCTAAATACTGAGAAAATACAACAAAAAACTGAGGCTCAAAAAACTTTGGAGTCTTCGCGCAGGATTCCCTAAAAGTTAATTTGCAGGCAGAGTCTGTGGTGAGGAATGCAAATGTGATATTAGCAGTCATTTCAAGAGGACTAGAATATAAAAGCAAGACTGTAATGTTGTGAGATTATGAAACTGAGGCCTCACTTGGAGTATTGTGAGCAGTTTTATCTTAGAAAGGATGTGCTGAAATTGGAAAGGGTTCGAAGGATGTTCATGAAAATAATTCCAGGTTGGAATAGCTTGGGATATGAAGAGTGTTTGATGGCTCTGGGTCTGTATTCACTGGAAATCAGAAGAATGAGAGGTGACCTCTGTAATGTATGGATCTATTTCTTTTCGAGTAATGACTCCTCTTAGCACTACGTATGGACTATTATCTACACATGCGTACTGATTTGTTGTCTATACATGTGCATTGAACTCTTTCTCTCTCTCTCTCGCTGCAATGTGAATACACCAGTTAAAGACAGCTCCTGCATGTGTGCTTTTACTTTAATTGTTATTTGGTTGCAAAGACACAGCAAATTGGCGATGAGTACGAACCTGAATGTAAGAGAATATCACCAACTGCACCCACAGTTATGGGACAATTACAGAACGTGATAGTGAGATGAAAGAGTTAAACAGTATGGTCGCTAATAAGGGTAGCATAAGTAACTCCATAGTACACAGTGAAAGATGCGCAACTAGCAAAGTTAAAGTGAAAATTATGTATCAATGGTTTTAGTTGGGAAAGTTGACAAATTCGATAGTACTAATGAAGGCTGGGAGCCGTATATCGAGAGGGTTGAACTGTTTTGTAAGGTAAATGATGCGGATGAGCAAAAGAAAGCCAATTAACTTTTTAACTTAATAGAATGTACAGTATCTTCTGCAACTTTGTAACCCCTGAAAAGCCAATGAGCAAGATGTTAGACAAAATTGATATAATTTTACAAAATTACTTGAGCCCTAAACTGCTGGTAATAGCTGAGAGTTTAGATTTTGCTAAAGAAACCAGTCAAAGGATGAAAGTATTTCTGAATATATTGCAGAACTGTGCAAACTTTTCCAGTACTGTGACTTTAGAGATCGACTTTTTGATGCATTAAGAGATAGACTTGTATCTGGCATGCATAGTCATAGTACTCAAAAGAGGCTACTGTCAAAATAAAACCTAACCTCAGAATGGGCATGGACCATTGCAATATTGTTAGAGACCACAGCAAAGAGTGCAGCAGAACTACAGAAAAGAGGTTCGAATGTGAAGTGCACAAAGTGTCACTGAATGGTGCAGCAATCCAAAAAGGCTATTGATGTGGCAAATCCTCCCAGGATGCAAATGCTCAGACAGAGAGAGTGTGCAAGTTTCAAACACATAAAGTGACCGAATATGAACCAGGATCAGACAACACAGTGTCTGACAAAGATGAACTGTCATTCCTCGAACCACATAGTATTACTGAAGCAGATCACAAAATCATATGCATCACAATATAAGTGTCTTATGTAAAACTGAAAATGGAGCTGGGTAAATGGTCAGCTTTGTCTATGATGTCAGAGGCTGACTGCAATGGACTGTTTTCTAAGCTACCATTAGAGAAGACCTCAGTAATGCTAAAGACCTTCACAGGTGAAAAAGTGTCTCCTAAAGGTAAAATGAAAGTGAATGTGACCTATGAAGGCCAAATACAGCAGTTAGAGCTTTATGTGCTGAAGAGAGGAGGACTGGCACTTTTGGACGTGAGTAGTTGAGAAAAATCGAACTGGACTGGCACACAATCAAAGCTCTCAATGAGTCATCAACATGCAACTACAGTCCAAACGGTAACACTAACCAGACACTGTCACAGCTGCTTAATGCCAATGAGAAGGTGTTTGAGGGAGGTATTGGTAAACTCAAAGGCATGAAAGCCAGAATTGAACTGGATTAAACAGCAACGCCGAGGTTCCTTAAAGCACGTTCAGGCCTAAAGTTGATGCTGAACTTCAGAGCTTGGAGGAGTTTGGAATTCTCTCCAAGGTAGAGTGAAGCAATTGGGCCATGCCCATTGTCCCAGTGATCATGAAAGGGGAGGCTGGAGCTATTCATACATGTAGGGATTTCAAAGTGAGCGATAACCTGGTGCTGCATACTGTGCAGTGTCCCCTGCCATGAATATAAGACATTTTTGCATCTTTGGCAGGCGAGGTTTTCAAACACTGACTTCAGAGAGTCATTTTCAAATACTGACTTGTCACATGCCTATCTGCAAATGGAGATGGAGGAGTCAAATAAGAAGTTCCTCACAATCAACACTCTCAAGGAACTGGTACAGTATAATTGTCTTGTCTTTGGTGTCACATCAGCCCTATCAATTTGACCAAGAGCAACGGACCAGATGCTCTAAAGTATCCCAGGAACACAATGTTATCTTGATGACATCTTTGTGACTGGCAAGAATGATGAAGAGTACCTCCAAACCTTCGTAAACTGCTTACCAAGCTGAGTGACTATGGTCTGCACGCAAAGAGAGAGAAATGTGAGTTTTTCCAAGAATGAAATCGCATATTGTGGACATATTATTGACAAGCATGGCTTAGATAAGTCACAAGAGAAGACTGAAGTAGAGCTACAGGCACACAAACTGGAAAATGTATGACAACTCAGGTTATACTTGGGCCTTGTAAACTACCAGCACCGGTTTTTCCCAAACATTACTACAGTGCTGTACTCTTTGAATGCATGCTGCAGACAAGAACAAAGCGAAAATGGTCAGAAAGATGTGAAAGAGCATTCAAGGAAACAAAGAGGCTAATATCATCCGATGAACTGCTCACCCATTGTGACCCATCGCTGACCATCAGACCAGTGTGCAATGCGTCCACTTCTGGTATTGGAGCCATTGTTACACACAACGAATGATGTATCTGAGTGTCCGATTGCATTTGCTTTAAGATCACTGACGAGCACAGAATGCAACTCCACACAGATCAGCTGAGAGGCCTTACTCTAATATGGGGAATAAATAAGTTCCACCACTGCCTCTACGGACAAAAGTTTACACTGATGACAGATTACCAGCCCTATGTGCTCCTTTTCAATCCCAGGAAGGGAATTCCAGTGATGCCGGCTACCAAGTTACAACCTTGGGCACTGTTCCTAGGATCCCACTCTAATAACTGAAACACTCTGATTTTCTCGGCTGCTTTAGGTCGAGGGAAGACAATCTCTGACCCTGCCAAACCTGTGAGATTGAGGCACGAACCCACCTCAAAACTCTCGTTTGTGTGGATGCTGCGTAATTCACTATCCTGTTACAAATAAGTGCCACAAAATAACGGACAGTACACCACATACAATTCAAAGACTTAGCTTTATAGTTCTTAATTTGACTAAAGGGTTAGTAAAGAAAGAAAAAAAAAGGCCATTTCAATGAAGCAGTCTGATGTGCACAAGTTGGAGCTCACAATTTCCCTGTTGCCGATCCTCCATCGATCCCACCCGGACCTCGTTGAATCACAGCCCCGCTCCGGGTCAAATTCTATGACCTCTTCTCTCCAGTGTCATCTCTCTTCATCTCTCTCTAACAAAAGCTCCAAGTTCAACCTTAGTGTCCTTCACCAGAGAAATCCCCCCTTATTCCAACCATCCTAATTGGATGGCACACAATTCTCCTATCTCTTATCTTCAACAGTAACTCAAACATAAACTGAAAAACAAGCAGCTCAGACAGAACAGCACAAAATGAAATACAGAACAGCATAACAGTAAAGAATATGAACCAGGGCATGACATAACATACAGTTTAAGTGTACCAAACAACACAATAACACTGATAGATTGTCATGTCTTCCACAGTTGATAACTGAAGAAAAGTCTTCATACTGTGACCCAGCAGAAGTGTTCCACACAGCATTGGTGGACTAGATGCCACTACAAAATTCATTAATACAAAGAGAAACAAAGAATGACTGACATTGTCAAAAGTCTATGTCATCACCATGCAAGAACGGTCAGCTCATTGTAACATTATGTTTCCAGAGTTCTCAGTGAGACGAGACCAAGTGTCAGTATGTGAAAGACACAGATCTGTGGATCTTGTGTGTGGTTCCCTCTAAACTGCACACCAGTGTGTTAGAAAATCTGCATGAAGGACACCTGGGTAGAGTCAGGTGGTATGTTACCTCCCAGGAGCCAGGGTCAGGGATGTCTCAGATCAGGTCCATGGCATTCTAAGGGAAATGGGTGAACAGTCGCAAGTCAAGTACATCATTTTCACCAATGGCATAGGTAGGAAAAGGGGTCCTGGACAGGGAATATAGGGAGTTAAGTAGAAAACTGGAAAGCAGGAACTCCAGGGCAGTAATCTCTGGATTGCTGTCTGTACCACATGCCACTGAGGGTAAGAATGTGTTGGTTTAGCAGAGAAATGCATGGCTGAGGAAATGGGGCAGGGGCAGGATTTCAGATTTCTGAATTATTGGGATATCTTCTGGGGAATGCATGACCCGTATGAAAGGACAGGTTGCACCTGAACCTGAGGAGGACCAATATCCTTGTGGGCAGCCTTACCAGAGTTCTGGGGGAAGGTTTAAACTAATTTGACAAGGGGATGGGAAATAGACTGATAGGGCTAATGTTGGGTAATTGGTATACAATTAGATGCACTGTCTAATAAGGCTGTGCTGAAGGACATGCAGATGACAGGGCAAAACTGCAGTCAGTAGGATGAGTTAAAGTGTAACGGGGGCTGCAATCAAGAAAGGTGATGACTACAGGACTGAAGGAGTTATATTTGAATGCTGCATTATACAGAATAATGTAGATAGGTATGTGGTTGCAGTTAGAGATTAGCAGGTATAATGTTGTGGGCATCTCTGAGTCACGGCTGGAAGAATATTACAGTTGGGAGGTTAACATCCAAGGATACATATTGTATCAAAGGGCAAGCAGTAAGCAGAAGGGGTGGCAAGGGGTGGCAAGTTTATTTTGATTCTCAGGCCTTTGACAAAGTGCCACAGGAGGCTGCTTAACCAGATAAGCGCCCACAGTATTACAGGAAAGGTACTAATATAGACAGAAGGCTGACTGGCAGGAGGCAAAAAGTGGGAATAAAGGGGGCCTTTTCTGGTTGGCTGCTGATGACTACTGGTGTACTACAAGGGTGCATGTTGAAACCGCTTCTTTTCACATTGTATGTCATGATTTGGATTAAGTAATTGATGCCTTTGTGGCCAAGTTAGTAGATGATACAAAAATAGATGAAGGAGCAAGTGGAGTTGAGGAAGCAGGATGTCTGCAGAAGGACTTAGACAGATTAGAGGAAAGGGCAAAGAAGTGATAGAGAGAATAGAATGTAGGGAAGTGCATGGTTATGCACTTAGGCAGAAGGAATAAAAGCGAATAGCATTTTCTAAATGGGGAGCAAGTTCAAACCTCCAAAGGGCAGACTTGGGAGTCTTTGTGCAGGATTCCCTAAAGGTTAACTTGCAGGTTGAGTCAGTGGTCAGGAAGGCAAATAGAATGTTAGCAATCATTTCGAGAGGACTAGAAAACAAAAGCAAGGATATAATGCTGAGGCTTTATAAGGTACTTAGAGTATTGTGAAGTTTTGGACCCCTGATCTGAGAAAGGATGTTCTGGCATTGGAGAGGCTCAAGAGGAGGTTCACAAGAATGATTCTGGGAATGAAAGGTTAACATATGAGGAGTGTTTCATAGCTCTGGAGCTGTATTCGCTGGAGTTTAGAAGAATGTGAAAAGAATGTGAAGAAATCTAACTGCAAACTATCAAATAATGAAAGGATTAGATAAAGCGGATGTGGAGAGGATGTTTCCTATAATAGGGGAGTCTAGGACTGCATAGCACAACCTCAAAACTGAGGGATGTCCTTTAGAACAAAGATGAGAAAAAAATCTTTAGCCACAGTCTGGTGAACCTGTGGAATTCATTGCCACGGATGGCTGGGCAGACCAAGTTATTGGGTATATTTAAGGCGGGGCTTGATAGGTTCTTGCTAATTAGGACACCAAAGGTTATGGAGAGAAAGCCGGAGAAAGGGATTGAGACGGATAATAGATCACCAATGATGGAATGGTGTATCAGACTCGATGGGCTGAGTGGCCTAATCTAGTTCCTGTGTCTTATGGTGAATCTGGGAGCCAAGTCACTAAGTGCATTTAAGGCAGAAGTTGATAGGTTCTTGATTAGTCAGTGCATAAAAGGTTATGGGGAGAAGGCAGGAGAATGGAGTTGAGAGGGAAATGGATCAGGCTTGATAAAATGGTGGAGCAGACTCAATGACCAAATGGCCTAATTCTGCTCCTATGTCTTACGGTCTTATGGACATGAGGAACTCTATCGCTGTTAAAGCAGCAGGAAGATGGGATGTGCACTGATGTCCAGGAAACAGAAGAGATGTTGGTGAAAACAGCCTCAACTATGGAAAAAGGAAACCCTCTTCTTTCAATCTGATGTCCTAGAAGGTAATGACTCATCCTGGGAACAAATATACAGGAATGAAAAAAAGGCAATGACATTTTTACAGGAAATAGGGTGGAAAGGGGTATAGTGAAGATAGCCAAGGGAACAATGGGTTTATAAAAGATATGAGTAGACAGAGAGATCAAGAAAGGGAAGAGACATGTCAGAAATGGACCAAGTTAATTTAAGGGTAGCATGGAAGTTGGAGGCAAAGTGGATGAAATTGATGAGCTCAGCATGAAATGCATGATGCTGCGCCAATGTAGCCAGAAAGAGTTTGGGAGAGTTACCAAGGAAGACTTGGAACATCGACTATTCTACGTAGCCAATGAAAAGACAAGCATAACTGGGACATATGTGGGTGCCCATGGTTACACCTTGAATTTGGAGAATGCGAGAGACGCTGAAAGAGAAATTGTTGAGGGTGATGACCAGTTCCAGCAGACAAAGGAGGGTGGTGGTGGAGGGTAGTTGGTTGAGTCTGTGTCAAGAAAGAAACAGAGAGCTCTAAGGCACTCTTGATGAAGTTAAAAGTGTATAGGGAACAAGATTTCTTTTATTTTTTTTTACTGCTGCACAGACCAACTATTTCTCTGCCATTACCACTACCACTACAGAAGGGTAATTAAATACTGGTTAGCCAGTGAAACCTGCATCCTTTCAATGACTAAAATACAACAGATTAAGCTGAATAATGTTGCTGTAATCAAAGATCAGGATCAGTGATGTTGTGTACTTGGATTTTCAGAAGGCTTTTGAAAAGGTTCCACACATCAAACTACTTAACAAGCTATGAGCTAATGGTATTACAGGAAAGATTCTAGCATGGATAAAGCAGTGACTGACTGGAAGGAGGCAAACAGTGGGAATAAAGAGAGCCTTTTCTGGATGGCTACCAGTGACTGGTGATGTTCCACAGAGGTCTATGTTGGGACAGGTTCTTTTTGCATTACTTGTCAACGCTTTGGATGATGGAATAGATAGTTTTATTGAAAAGTTTGCAGATGATATGAAGATAGGTAGATGGGTGGGTAGTTATGAGAAAGTAGAGAGGCTACAGAAAGACTTAGACAGTTTGGGAGTACAGGCAAAGTGCCGGGAAGTGGATGGTCATGCACTTTGGTAGAAACATAGAGACATAGAAAATAGGTGCAGGAGTAGGCCATTTGGCCCTTCAAGCCTGCACCGCCATTTATTATGATCATGGCTGATCACCCAACTCAGAACCCTGCACCAGCCTTCCCTCCATACACCCTGATCCCCGTAGCCACAAGGGCCATATCTAACTCCCTCTTAAATACAGCCAATGAACCGGCCTCAATTGTTTCCTGTAGCAGAGAATTCCACAGATTCACCACTCTCTGTGTGAAGAAGTTTTTCCTAATCTCAGTCCTAAAAGGCTTCCCTTTATCCTCAAACTGTGACCCCTCGTTCTGGACTTCCCCAACATCGGGAACAATCTTCCTGCATCTAGCCTGTCCAATCTCTTTAGGATTTTATACATTTCAATCAGATCCCCCCTCAATCTTCTAAATTCCAATGAGTACAAGCCTAGTTCATCCAGTCTTTCTTCATATGAAAGTCCTGCCATCCCAGGAATCAATCTGGTGAACCTTCTTTGTACTCCCTCTATGGCAAGGATGTTTTTCCTCAGATTAGGGGACCAAAACTGCACACAATACTCCAGGTGTGGTCTCACCAAGGCCTTGTACAACTGCAGTAGTACCTCCCTGCTCCTGTACTCGAATCCTCTCGCTATAAATGCCAGCATACCATTCGCCTTTTTCACCGCCTGCTGTACCTGCATGCCCACTTTCAATGACTGGTGTATAATGACACCCAGGTCTCATTGCACCTCCCCTTTTCCTAATCGGCCACCATTCAGATAATAATTTGTTTTCCTATTTTTGCCACCAAAGTGGATAACTTCACATTTATCCACATTAAGTTGCATCTGCCATGAATTTGCCCACTCACTCAACCTATCCAAGTCACCCTGCATCCTCTTAGCATCCTCACAGCTAACACTGCCGCCCAGCTTCGTGTCATCCGCAAACTTGGAGATACTGCATTTAATTCCCTCATCCAAGTCATTAATATATATTGTAAACAACTGGGGTCCCAGCATTGAGCCTTGCGGTACCCCACTAGTCACTGCCTGCCATTCTGAAACGGTCCCGTTTATTCCCACTCTTTGCTTCCTGTCTGCCAACCAATTCTCTATCCACATCAATACCTTACCCCCAATACCGTGTGCTTTAAGTTTGCACACTAATCTCCTGTGTGGAGCCTTGTCAAAAGCCTTTTGAAAATCCAAATATACCACATCCACTGGTTCTCCCCTATCCACTCTACTAGTTACATCCTCAAAAAATTCTATGAGATTCGTCAGACATGATTTTCCTTTCACAAATCCATGCTGACTTTGTCCGATGATTTCACCGCTTTCCAAATGTGCTGTTATCACATCTTTGATAACTGACTCCAGCAGTTTCCCCACCACCGACGTTAGGCTAACCGGTCTATAATTCTCCGGTTTCTCTCTCCCTCCTTTTTTAAAAAGTGGGGTTACATTAGCCACCCTCCAATCCTCAGGAACTAGTCCAGAATCTAACGAGTTTTGAAAAATTATCACTAATGCATCCACTATTTCTTGGGCTACTTCCTTAAGCACTCTGGGATGCAGACCATCTGGCCCTGGGGATTTATCTGCCTTTAATCCCTTCAATTTACCTAACACCACTTCCCTACTAACATGTATTTCCCTCAGTTCCTCCATCTCACTGGACCCTCTGTCCCCTACTATTTCTGGAAGATTATTTATGTCCTCCTTAGTGAAGACAGAACCAAAGTAATTATTCAATTGGTCTGCCATGTCCTTGCTCCCCATAATCAATTCACCTGTTTCTGTCTGTAGGGGACCTACATTTGTCTTTACCAGTCTTTTCCTTTTTACATATCTATAAAAGCTTTTACAGTCCGTTTTTATGTTCCCTGCCAGTTTTCTCTCATAATCTTTTTTCCCTTTCCAAATTAAGCCCTTTGTCCTCCTCTGCTGAACTCTGAATTTCTCCCAGTCCTCAGGTGAGCCACTTTTTCTGGCTAATTTGTATGCTTCTTCTTTGGAATTGATACTATCCCTAATTTCTCTTGTCAGCCACGGGTGCACTACCTTCCCTCGTTTATTCTTTTGCCAAACTGGGATGAACAATTGTTGTAGTTCATCCATGCAATCTTTAAATGCTTGCCATTGCATATCCACTGTCAATCCTTTAAGTGTCATTTGCCAGTCTATCTTAGCTAATTCACGTCTCATACCTTCAAAGTTACCCCTCTTTAAGTTCAGAACCTTTGTTTCTGAATTAACTATGTCACTCTCCATCTTAATGAAGAATTCCACCATATTATGGTCACTCTTACCCAAGCGGCCTCTCACAACAAGATTGCTAATTAACCCTTCCTCATTGCTCAAAACCCAGTCTAGAATAGCCTGCTCTCTAGTTGGTTCCTCGACATGTTGGTTCAAAAAACCATCCCGCATACATTCCAAGAAATCCTCTTCTTCAGCACCTTTACCAATTTGGTTCACCCAATCTACATGTAGATTGAAGTCACCCATTATAACTGCTGTTCCTTTATTGCACACATTTCTAATTTCCTGTTTAATACCATCTCTGACCTCACTACTACTGTTAGGTGGCCTGTACACAACTCCCACCAGCGTTTTCTGCCCCTTAGTGTTATGCAGCTCTACCCATATCGATTCCACATCTTCCTGGCTTATGTCCTTTTAGAAGAAATGAAAGGGTTGACTATTTTCTAAATGGAGAGAAAATACAACTGTGCGTCATGATTTTTAAATAAATTTACCAACCAAAACAAGAACTACCTCTCCTGTATGCTGCCATTTAACATCTCTGAGAGATACTCAATAGATAAAACAACGCCTATGGAGAGAGAGAACCAGTTATCTTTTCAGGTCAAAAACCTTTCAACACAGCTGATGTTTCTCTTCCACAAAAATGTTCTGGCCTACATGCTATTTCTGGCATATTCTGTCCATGCTTTATTTTTCTAACACCTACTGGTTATTGTTTTTCCAGTTGTCTGCTTGTCTTCTCCTCTCCCATTGCTGGTTCTAAGCCTGCCAACTGGAGCTTCTTCTTTCATTAGAAGGCATAAGGTAAGCAGGGGTAAAATAAGACAGGCATATGGGGTGGTAGAGGACCTGAAGGGGGTTCAGCCTGAGCAGTACTGCCCTGACTACTTGTGACAAAGGAGGACACCGAGTTGGATAAAACCTCCTTTGTAGACTATATCTGATAATGATTCTCCACCAGCCACACCCTATCTAGATTCAGACCAATCTTACTCTGGTGAAAGGTAATACATTGTGAGCAATTTCCAACCATCAAAAATTTACAGATTAATTTTGATTCAACTACTTTCATTCATTGAGAACATTTACCAACATATAAACCAATGTAGGTACAGGGAAACCCTACACAATATGGTGTTCTTTCACTGATTCTGTTATCGTTAATATTCTATAGATTTGTTGAGTATGGCCATGAGTAAATGAATCTCAGGTTTATCTCATGGTGAATCTCATGGTGACATATACATACTTTGATGATAAGGTTTACTTTGAAGTTTGAATTGTATACCACTTTATTCTGCCGACATTTATTACCCATCCTGAATTATCATCAAATGTTGATCTGCATTTATAAATCTCTGCAGTATTTCAGGTGAACGTACTCCCACAGAGCTGCTGGCTCAGGAACTTCAGGATTTAGATCCAGTAGTGATGAGGGGAAAGTCTGTTTTGCTTCCCCCTTTCCTCTTCTTCTATTGCCCACCCTGGCCCAAACTCAAATCGAAGAAGACCAAAACAATGTTCCAGGTATGGTCTCACTTAAGTACTATATAATTGTGACAAGATATCTCTACACTTGTACTCAAACCCTTGTGCAAAATAGGGCAGCAAACCAGTTCCTGTAACTAACAATACAAAGCTGCAGATGTGGAGATATGAAACAGAAACAGAGGATGCTGGAAGTACTGAGCAGGCTAGGCAGCATCTGTGGAGAGAAAGAGTTAATCTTTCAGCTTGAAGATTCTGGGAATGATAGAAAAAGTTCTTAAATTGCAGAGAAGGATTAGACAATGGGAATATCTGTGATACATTGAGATCAGAGTTGCTTAGAGGGTGACTTTTTAATGGGACCTTAAGAGGTAAGGATTGGTGAGGGGGGAGTAGGGAGAAGGTAGCTACTTGTCTGTAATCTGTCAAATCATATGTCCCTCTCGCCAACCACACCAAGGTGCCCACACATCCATCTCCAGGAACTAAGCAACCAATAATTATTATCAAGCATTGGATTATAATAAAAGTTCTCATCTCTGCTGTTAAAACAGCTACAAGTTTGCACCTCTGCTACTGAAGCAGATCATTTCTCTTTCACACAGCAAACAAAGAAAGGAAATGTAGATGCAGGCACAATTCATGTCTGACTGGAAACTTGGGCTTGATTTGTTCCTTGTTGGATAGTGTTACAATCCCAGATGTAGGTTTTTTATACGCTTTGCACTATTTTCCAGTGCTATTGTGGAAACAAGTGCAGTGCGATTGATGATGTCATCACACACGCAAATGACACTGAGGGACTGGCATCCATTCTAGGGCGAATCCAGTCTGAAAATCCCTGCCTTATTTCTTGTACAAATCTTGTAAGCACCTGCAAGGATTTTTATTGTTATTTCACAAAAATTGGTACCAATGAGTCCGACCTTGCAGAATACATACCTTGTCCTCTTTTGGTAAAAAAATCATTTTAAAATACAAAATGAATAAATCCATTCAAATGATGTTTCAGATGCCAGTGTACTTCACTGAGATTCTACATTTGAAATGTAAATCGAACCTCCTGAGTCAGTGCTATATTTACAAAGCAGAACAAGTTTTGGAGTCATGCACTGCATATGGCAAATGATAAGATTGGGACTTGTTAATTGCATTTTCTTGGTGAAGAAAAAATTATCTCAAAATTTCAAATAGATCATTCAGTGTATTTGTTGTTTAAGAACAATCTAAACATGAAAGGTATCATAGATGGTCTAATTCTAAAGCTAGTAGGAAATAACAAATAGTCCCTGGTGTCCCTTCACTAATTAAATTTCTGCATTGAGATAGCTGCACTCTACCGTTACACATTTGAGATTAGCATAATTATATCACATGCAATGATGATTGCATACCTTCCTGAGGTTTTCAAAATTTGACTTTTCTTGCACTACAGATATAGTCCCCTCACGTACCCTGTTTCAAGTCAAGGCTAAAAATAGCATACTGCCTGCTGCTATCATTTCAACATGTTCTAGTCAAGGTCATTGCAGTAATATTCTGCAAAAACACAAAATGTCAAAGATCACATTATACCTGGCTTCCATTTTCATTACTTCAATCAATGTTTAATTCAATGGCTTGGCAGCTCTCCCTGACCTGTGCCTTAGTCCCTAGTGTTACTTCAGACACTGCAATCATCACTTGCCTGTTATTAGGCCTCAAAAAAGATTCATCTTCTTTATCTCTGAAGTTTAATTCTTTATGGTCCAAAGAAAAATTAAATTACAGAGCACCTCAACTCAGAGAAATTTTGTTCACAATTACTCTCGGAATTGAACTGCTTTTGTTCATTCCCCTGTGAGACAGAATCAAGTTTGCCTATCCTATGAAGGGACATCAGCAGTGAAGGTATTTTAATTGCAATTAGCAGCTGAATAGGTGAGGAAGCATCGCTGATCAGCAAGTTCAGAAAAGGAAGATTTGATTTGTGAAAAAAACCTCCAAAGCACAGGATCACAAGAGACTGCAAAGGGTTCCCGGCTCAGCCAGTTCTATTTTCGGCATAACCCTGCTCATCATCAATGGGCAGTATCTCGAGAAGGCAGAATCCATCATTAAGGGCCCTTACCATTCAAGACATGCCTTCTTGTTTTTACCATCAGGGAGGAAGCTCAGAAGACTGAAGACCCACATTCAACATTTTAGGAACAACTACTCTCCTCTGCCATCAGATTTCTGAACTGTCCATGAACACTACTTCATTATTCTTATCTTTGCACTACTTATTTTGTAATTTATAGTAATTTTTATGTCTTTGCATTGTGCTGCTGCCACAAAACAACAAATTCAACATCACGTAAATCAGAGATAATAAACATGATTCTGATTTTAAACTTGCGTTGGCATTGCTGTTAGCTTCTCTTTGCCATTCGGCATTTCACCTTGATCAAAGAAGTTGAGGGGAGAGCAGAATTGGGCTCTTTTGAATGGTCCTTTACAACGGAACCTCCCATCTCTTGAACCTCCAGATGTCCTAATATCAAATTCAAACCTTCATTAGTATAAATATAGAATCTGAATAAGATTTTTTATATCACTTTCAAAAACACAATGAATCTGGAAAAACTGGTCATGTTACAAGCTCCAGTTGTGAGTCACTGAGCTGATACTAATGTACTGGGAATAGAGACAGAAAGTGGTAGCAGAGGGTTGCTTTTCAGATTAGAAACATAGGAAACCTACAGCACCATACAGGCCCTTCAGCCCACAATGCTGTGCCACACATCTACTTACTTTAGAAATTACCTAAGGTTACCCATAGCCCTCTAATTTTCTAAGCTCCATGTACCTATCCAGGAGTCTCTTAAAAGACCTTATCGTATCTGCCTCCAGCACCATCGCCGGCAGCCCATTCCACGCACTCACCTCTCTGCATAAAATACTTACCCCCAACATCTCCTCTGTACCTACTTCTAAGCACCTTAAAACTGGGCCCCCTTGCATTAGCCATCAGTGTTGGGTCCACTATTGTTTGTTAGATATATATTTTATGGTCTTATGGTCTTATATTAATGATATGGATGAAAAAGTACATGGTATAATTAATAAGTTTGTAGATGACACCAACATTTGTGGTGTAGTGGATAAGGAAGAAGGTTGTCTGTTACAACAGGATTTGGACAATTGGGAAAGTGGGCAGAGGAAGTGACAGATAAAGTGGACAGCAATGAGCAAGTCAGAGATGGACAGGGAATTAAACAGGCACGTGGGATCAGTATAGATAGACTTGATCACTTGCATAGACACAGTGGGCAAAAAAGCCTGTTTCTCTACATATACTTCATTGACTTTCAATCCTCCAGTCAAGAAATCCTGAGTTACATAGAAACATAGCAAACCTACAGCACAATACAGGCCCTTTGGCCCATAAAGCTGCGCCGAACATGTCCTTACCTTAAAAAGTACCTAGGGTTACCCATAGTTCTCTATTTTTCTAAGCTCCATGTACCTGTCCAAGAGTCTCTTAAAAGACCCTATTGTATCGGCCTCCACCACCGTCACCGGCAGCCCATTCGATACCCTCACCACTCCTTGCGTAAAAAACTTACCCCGACATCTCCTCTATACCTACTTCCAAGCAACTTAAAACTGTGCCCTCTCATGTTAGCCATTTCAGCCCTGGGAAAAAGCCTCTAACTATCCACGCGATCAATGCCTCTCATCATCTTATACACCTCTATCAGGTCACCTCTCATCCTCCATCTCTCCAAGGTGAAAAAGCCTGTTACGTACCCCATAACGGGTCAAAGAACCAGCAGAAATGGAACACACCTGGAGTCTGGTTTTGCTGTTAACTAATGCTATTTTATTAGTGACTACGTAATAAAGTAACAGAAAACCAGATAAATCAAACAGGTTAGCAGAGATTATGCATATATAGGTGTGGAAATATAAAACCCAAACTTCTTCAAGCTTAGGGGGTAAGTGATACAGTCTTACGATGGTAGGTAAACGAAGTCAGTTCAGCTCGTGTTATTGAGTTGAGTAGAATTGAGGAGAGAGAGAGAGGTTTGTTGTCCACGTGAGCCGATGCCATCGATTCTTCCCGTTGTCCTCCGAAACTTCCAATTTAGCCAAACTTGACCAACTTAAGAGCGCCGTCTTCAAGTGATAATCTACCAACCCAGACAGGGGTTAGACACACTGGTAGACTCCACAGGGTCACTCTTTCACGCACTAATAATCACAGATTGATTCCTCTCAATCAGTCCCACACTCGTGGGAACCTGAAAGTGTAGTGGTAATTTCGCCACACCTTAGTGCGTCTGCATGTCTCTTCTTCGGTGCATCCTGTGAAAGAAGCAACTATGCTGGTTTAAATACTGTTGTGCTGAACACCAACTGTCCACCATGTAGCTCCTTTTCTCTCTCTCTCTCTCTCTCTCTCTGTAGGAACTCAGAAGCTGGCAGTGTCCTTGCAGAAATCCCAAACAAACTGTGAGCAGCCTTCGCCTCTCTCTCTCTCTGTAACAAGCTGCTTGTACTGTACAGCTGCACACCCTCTCTCTCTTTTTAAAGGCACAGTCCATAATGAATAACTCAGGATATTGTCACAAGGCCGAATTCACTCAACCTATTCTCATAAGGTGTGCTCCCCAATCAAGGTTATATCCTTGTAAATCTCCTCTGCATCCTTTCTATGGTTTCTATCCTTCCTGTAGTGAGGCGAGTTCTCTCCACAAATCCTGAGTTGTGGAGAGAATTGGACTAGAAGGTTGCCCGGAAGAATGTTATTGATAGTGTTTGCTACAATGTGAAATATACTTTACTTTACTTTATACTTTATTGTTGCCAAACAATTGATACTAGAATGTACAATCATCACAGCGATATTTGATTCTGCACTTCCCGCTCCCTGGATTACAAATCAATAGTAAATATTAAAAAATTAAATTATAAATCATAAATAGAAAATAGAAAAATGGAAAGTAAGGTAGTGCAAAAAAACCGAGAGGCAAGTCTGGATATTTGGAGGGTACGGCCCAGATCCGGGTCAGGATCCGTTCAGCAGTCTTATCACAGATGGAAAGAAGCTGTTCCCAAATCTGGCCATACGAGTCTTCAAGCTCCTGAGCCTTCTCCCAGAGGGAAGAGGGACAAAAAGCCTGGGTCCTGTCTGTGAGGAAGTTGAAGATCCAGCTGCAGATCTGAGTGCTAAGGCCCAGGTTCCGGAGCTTAGGAATCAGTTTATTTGGAATGATGGTATTAAAGGCAGAGCTGTAGTCAATGAAAAGGAGCCTTACGTATGTGTCTTTGTTCTCCTGATGTTCTAAGGAGAGATGGCATCTGCCGTTGACCTGTTGATCTGGTAGGCGAATTGCAAAGCGTCGAGGTTGACTGGTAGGCTGTGGTTGATGTGTGCCATAACCAATCGTTCGAAGCACTTCATAGCAATTGATGTCAGAGCCACAGGTCGATAGTCATTCAGGCATGCCGCCTTGCTCTTCTTCGGCACTGGGATTATTGTTGCCTTCTTAAAACACGAGGGGATCTTAGACTGATGCAAGGAGCAGTTGAAGATGTCAGCAAACACTCCAGCTAGCTCGCTTGCACAGGTCCAGAGAACCCGCCCCGGGATGCCATCTGGGCCCGTCACCTTCCTTGGATTTATCTTCAGGAAGCCCTTCTAACATCCTCCTCGGTGATAATGAATCTCGATGCCACCAGGTCCAGTTCATCCGGAGGGAGTGGGACGCCCCTCTTCTGTTCGAATCTTGCATAAAATACGTTAAGTTCATCAGGAAGAGAAGCGCCACAGTTATTGATATTCCCAGCCTTTTCTTTGCACCCAGTGACCTCATTTAGACCCTGCCATAGTCTACTGGCATCCCTCTGGTTAGCCTGGGCTTCCAACTTGGCTTGATATTGCCTCTTGGCACCTTTGATGGCTTTCCGGAGTTCACGCTTGGATTTCGTGTAGCAACTCATATCCCCGGACCTAAAAGCCGCAGCTCTAGCCTTCAAAAGGGACTTGACCTCATAATTCATCCAAGGTTTCCGGTTAGGGAATACCCGGATCATCTTGCGAGACACACAGTCCTCCATGCATTTCCAAATAAAGTCCGTTAGGCTGAGGCATACTCATCGAGGTTAGCTGCCGAGTCCTTGAATACTAACCAGTACACCAATTCAAAGCAGTCACGGAGGACCTCATACTGCCAAAATAAAAATACTTACAACGAATTAACTAGAATATGTGCCTTAAGTGATATGGAACTTATATCAGACTACCCCCATATCTTCATATTTTGAAAATAAAATTCTCCAACTCCCCAATGTGTTTACTGAAGTTACCTACCACTCCTCAGCAAGTCAAAGGAAGAGTGTCTGTGACTCAACATCGCACTTGAGTCCTATCAAAACCTCATATTCCTTCTGAGGAAAGCACCTTTTTCCAGCAGAGGATTCACTCTTAATTCCAGTACTACAATGAAATGAACATTTATCTATTATAATAATACTTTGCAAAACATTCCAATTAGTTACATAACATAACAATTATTCTAGGTTGTCTACTTCATAACTTTCATATAATCAGAGATTATGTGGAGCACACAAAATCTGAAATATTTTGTATGCTCTATATTCTGAGACTATGACCAGCTTGACAAGCTGGGCCTAGATTTATCTTAGAGTGGGTTCTGGGTACCATGCATTCACCTGAGGGAATGAAGTCAACTGTCAATAAATTCAAAAGATGTACTTGAGGATGAAGAAATTGCATATATTATACTGTGATTTCAAAAAAGGTATAAGAATAAACATAGTAACAGAAGCCCAGTAAGTATAACCTTAGTGGTGAATGAAGCTGACGTAATGTAGGATGACCTCCAGAAGACACTTGATAAATTACCACATGAGAAATTTATCATTAAGATGGAAGACCATGGTCTGAAAAGGAGCTGAAGCAGTATGAGCCAAAAATTAGCTTAGTATTAGGAAACAGAATAGTGGCACTCATTTACCAGGTCATTATCAAGAGCACAACAATACCACAAGACAGAAAAACACTAGACATTAGAAACTAGAAACTAGAATACCAAAGCACAGTACAGGCCCTTCGACCTTCAATGTTGTGCCGACCCATATATTCCTTAAAAAAAAGTACTAAACCCACACTACCCCATAACCCTCTATTTTTCTTTCATCCATGTGCCTGTCCAAGAGGCTCTTAAATACCCCTAATGTTTTAGCTTCCACCACCATCCCTGGCAAATCATTCCAGGCACCCACAACCCTCTGTGTAAAAAACTTACCCCTGATGTCTCCCCTAAACTTCCCTCCCTTAACTTTGTACATATGTCCTCTGGTGTTTGCTATTCATGCCCTGGGAAAGAGATACTGGCTATCCACCCTACCTATGCCTCTCATAATCTTGTAGACCTCTATCAAGTCCCCTTTCATCCTTCTACACTCCAAAGAGAAAAGTCCCAGCTCTGCTAACCTTGCCTCATAAGACTTGTTTTCCAATCCAGGCAACATCCTGGTAAATCTCCTCTTCAATATCAGAAATTATGCAATTTTTGTCAAGATTCCAACCCAGCATCAATTAAAGAAGCACATTTCCTGAGGGATACCACATTTATATCTTGATAACACATTTGTGTACACCAACTTGCTTCTATCAACATTTTCCAATAGATCAACTACTTCACATTTTAGTAATGTTTTGTAAAGAATATTGAGGAGTACTATTTTCATTTAAAATTATCCATAAGCGCTATAATCTTGAAAATGCAAAAAAAAAAGTGAGAACAAGAAAATAGATGTCTGCCATTCAATTATATTTTGGAAAGTCAAACTAATTTCAACATTTGATTATAAAATATTTTGGATCATCTGTACATTTACATCATTTAAGTTTCTAGACACCTCCAACTAAAAAAAATCTAATATTTTCAATCTTGACCACTTCAACTTATCCATTGTTGCAACCTTTTGAATTGAACTGAATTGAATTGAATTGACTTTATTACTTACATCCTTCATATACATGAGGAGTAAAGATCTTTACGTTACATCTCAGTCTAAATGTTCAACATGCAATCATAGTAATTTATAATAAATAGAACAGTCAATATAACCTAGAAATACACTCAAATCAGTGTGAGTTAATCAGTCAGATGGCCTGGTGGAAGAAGCTGGCCCGGAGCCTGTTGGACCTGGCTCTTATGCTACGGTACCATTTCCCGAATGGTAGCAGCTAGAACAGTTTTGATGCTAAATGTCAGTTTTAGTAGGCAGACTTGTCTAAATATATATTCCAGATATTTCAGGTTCAGTACCTACCAAACAAGAGTCATACATTATAAATTCTGTACATATGAAAATAGTTGGCAGCAATTTAACTCCTAAGCTGCAGAAGTATAAGATGAATTCCGTCTAGTTACAGGGATTTTTGAAGGATTTCCTTGTGATTAGCTAGCAGGTCAAATGTTATCCTTGCTAACCATACCATCCTTCAAAGTAGGCTGACCCAGCAGCAAAACCGAGCTCAAACCTTTCAGTCTAGAAGGAGACGATTTTGCTTTGAGCATTTGTATGAGCAATAGTAAAAGTACATTTAGTTATCCATGATGACAAATTAAGATTAAATATATTTCATTCATATTAAGAGCAGAAACAAATGTGACAGGGAACACCATCAGAAGCCATCTGGCCACATGCAGCACAAGTGCTTCTTCCACAATAATTACTGCTCATTAACCTGGAATGTATGAGTCAGTCATTCAGAAGACTCACATTTGATTTCCCAGAGTCTAAATGCAGAGATAATATTTACTCTGTTGAACTAACAGCAACAGTTTGCTTAATTTATAATCAAATGCAGGAGCACACACCAGATAGACAGCAAGTGGAATTAAGGATACGTTTTGAGCCACCACAGAATTCAGGAAATATCCTAGAGTGAATAATGAGATGATATTCAGGTGAACAGCATTCTTTAGTTATGTACCATAATATCTATTCTATCACCAAAATGTAATTTCGCTGCAACACACAGAAAGTATGGGCGTATATTGAAATAATTATTTTCCAAAGATCACAGAAATGCTGTGAGGATGTTATAAACAATAAATGAGTTTTGAAACTCAACGGACAAAGTCAGCATGGATTTGTGAAAGGAAAATCATGTCTGACGAATCTCATAGAATTTTTTGAGGATGTAACTAGTAAAGTGGATAGGGGAGAACCAGTGGATGTGGTATATTTGGATTTTCAAAAGGCTTTTGACAAGGCTCCACACAGGAGATTAGTGTGCAAACTTAAAGCACATGGTATTGGGGGTATGGTATTGATGTGGATAGCAAATTGGTTGGCAGACAGGAAGCAAAGAGTGGGAATAAACGGGACCTTTTCAGAATGGCAGGCAGTGACTAGTGGGGTACCGCAAGGCTCAGTGCTGGGACCCCAGTTGTTTACAATATATATTAATGACTTAGACGAGGGAATTAAATGCAGCATCTCCAAGTTTGCGGATGACACGAAGCTGGGCGGCAGTGTTAGCTGTGAGGAGGATGCTAAGAGGATGCAGGGTGACTTGGATAGGTTAGGTGAGTGGGCAAATTCATGGCAGATGCAATTTAATGTGGATAAATGTGAGGTTATCCACTTTGGTGGCAAAAACAGGAAAGCAGATTATTATCTGAATGGTGGCCGATTAGGAAAAGGGGAGGCGCAATGAGACCTGGGTGTCATTATACACCAGTCATTGAAAGTGGGCATGCAGGTACAGCAGGCGGTGAAAAAGGCGAATGGTATGCTGGCATTCATAGCAAGAGGATTCGAGTACAGGAGCAGGGACGTACCAATGCAGTTGTACAAGGCTTTGGTGAGTCCACACCTGGAGTATTGTGTGCAGTTTTGGTCCCATAATCTGAGGAAAGACATTCTTGCCATAGAGGGAGTACAAAGAAGGTTCACCACATTGATTCCTGGGATGGCAGGACTTTCATATGATGAAAGACTGGATCGACTTGGTTTATACTTGTTGGAATTTAGAAAATTGAGGGGAGATCTTATTGAAACGTATAAAATCCTAAAGAGATTGGACAGGCTAGATGCAGGAAGATGGTTCCCGATGTTGGGGAAGTCCAGAACGAGGGGTCACAGTTTGAGGATAAAGGGGAAACCTTTTAGGACCATGATGAGGAAAAACTTCTTCACACAGAGAGTGGTTAATCTGTGGAATTCTCTGCCACAGGAAACAGTTGAGGCCAGTTCATTGACTATATTTAAGAGGGAGTTAGATATGGCCCTTGTGGCTAAAGGGATCAGGGAGTATGGAGGGAAGGCAGGTACAGGGTTCTGAGTTGGATGATCAGCCATGATCATACTGAATGGCGGTGCAGGCTTGAAGGGTCGAATGGCCTACTCCTGCACCTATTTTCTATGTTTCTATGTTTCTATGTAACTGTAATGCAGGTCAAAGCTACAGACATTGATGGGAGGAAGATACCTCAAAGAGTGGTAAAATGAATTTGACAGGAATGCAGGAATCTGAGTTGAAATCCAGCAGGACAGAATAACACCATTTAGTTAAATTGTGTTACTGTTTCACTGAATGGCAAAACTTAAAGGTAAACCATAAGACGATATAAGACTTAGGAGCAGAATTAGACTATTTGACCCATCCAGTCCACTCCACCATTCAATCTAACTGATTTACAGTATTATTCCTCTCAATCCCATTTTCCTTCTTTCTCTCTGTAATCTTTACCAACTGTGGCACCCATTGCTGAGTTCTAAGCAGTGCAGGTGAAGGTCACCCCACTCTCCCAGTGAGGAACAGAGCTTGCAATAAGTGTACAGTGAAAAATTATGCTTATTTTGTACTTTATATAATAGAGGTAAAAATATATACAGGTTACTGCATGTAATGTTTGCTAAATGTGTTCTCAGACAGTATGGACATTGTATCTTATGTACCACAACCTTTGAGCAGAACAGATTCTATAATTGAACAAAATAAAATTCCTTGTTGCTGTTGAAAAACACCTCCTTTTGTTTTGGATTAGACGGATACATGGTTTCAGACTTCTGTAGGCAGGAAAATATATTGAATAATTTCAGAACAAACTTTTGCTGCCTGAGGAATGCTTACCCCATTGAGATACACTTGGTTGAAAGAACTTCTCAGTATTTGCAGTAAAACAATGCTTCATAAATCTTATTAACATTTGCTCACACCTTGCCTAAACTTACTTCCAAAATGTATATTTTATTCAAAAAAAATTGCATAGAATATAGAACATATGACAGTACAGCAGAGTATGGGTGCTTTGGTCCATGACATTGTGCTGATTTATATAAACCTACTCTATGATCAATCAAACCTTTCCCTCCTACACAGCCCAAAACCCTCCATTTTTCTATCATCCATGTGCCTGTCTGAGAGTCTCTTAACTGTTCCTAATGTATCAGCCTCAGCCAATAACCCTGGTAGTACATTCCAGGCACTCACCACTCTCTGTGTAAAAATCCTCAATCTAATATCTAATTCCCTAAACTTACCACTACTCACCTTAACATGATGTTTTCTGATATTAGCCATGGCCACCCTGTGCTGTGCTGACTCTCCACTCTACACTTGCCTCTTATAGTTTTATACACCTCCATCGTCACCTCTCATTCTTCTTGGCTCTCACTTGCACAACATTTTTTCATAAGACATGCTCTCCAATCCAGGCAGCATCCTGATAATTCTCCTCTGCACCCTTTCTAAACCTTCCACATCCTTCCTATAATGAGGTAGCCAGAATACAATACTTTAAGTGTAGTCTAATAAAGAGTTTATAGAGCTGCAACATTACCTCAGTGCTCTTGAACTCAATCCCCTGACTGATGAAGGCAAAGAGATGCTTAGTAAGTGGGAGGGTCTCAAACATGAAATATTGAGAGTAAGTTTAGAGAACCTTGGTTATTGAAGGATATTGAAGCTCTGGTAGTGGAAGAAGCCAGAAAGTGGTAGTTAGAGTGGCAGTTGTCTCTCTGACGGGAGAGCTGTAGTACTACTGCGCCTCAGGGATCAGTGCTAGGTCTGTTGTTTGTCATCTATATCAACGATCTGGATGATAATGTGGTAAACTGGATCAGCAGCTTTGTAGATGACACCAAGATTGTGGGTGTAGTGACAGCGAAAAAGACTATCAACTGGATCTGGACCAGCTGGGAAAATGGGCTGAAAAATGATTAATGGAGCTTAATGCAGACTAGTGTAAAGAGTTGCACTTTATGAGAACAAACCAGGGTAAGATATAAACAGTTAATGGCTGAATTTTGAGATGTGTGCTAGTTCAAAGGGTCCTGGGAATACAGATTTATAATTCCTTGAAAGTGACATTACAGGTAGATAACGGTCGTAAAGGGAGCTTTTGGCATATTGGCCTTTATGAATCAAAGGATTGAGTACAGGAGGCATGATGTTATGTTGAAGTTGTATAAGACATTGGTGAGACCAAATGTGCAGTATTGTCCTGACGAAGGGTCTCGGCCTGAAACGTCGACTGTACCTCTTCCTAGAGATGCTGCCTGGCCTGCTACGTTCACCAGCAACTTTTATGTGTGTTGCTTGAATTTCCAGCATCTGCAGAATTCCTGTTATGTGCAGTATTGTGTGTAGCTTTGGTCAACTACCTACAGAGAAAACTTACATGGATGTTGCCGTAACTTGAAGACCTAAGTTAGAGGAAAGGGTTGCAGAGGTTAGAACTTCATCACTGGAGTGCAGAAGAATGAGATGAGATCTTATAGAGATTTCTTCAAGGGTATAGATCAGATGAATACTTGCAGGTTTTTTACCCTCAAGTTGGCTGAGACTAGAAATAGTACTCACAGCTTTAGGGAGTAAGGTTAAATATTTAAGGGGAATCGTCTTCACAAAGAGGGCGGCGAAGCTATGGAATAAACTGCCAGCAGAAGTTTCAATTGTAACATTTCAGTCATAAGATCATAAGACCATAATACAAAGCAGAAGAATTACTCCATTCAGCCCATTAAGTCTGTTCTGCCATTCCATCATGGCCGATCTATTATCCCTCTCAACCCTTTTCTTCTGCCTTCTTCCCATAACCTTTGATACCCTTACTAATTAAGAACCTATCAACCTCTGCTTTAAATATACCCAATGACCTGGCCTCTGCAGCCATCTGTGGCAATGAATTCCACGGCTTCACCACCCCCTGGCTAAAGAAATTCCTTCTCATCTCTGTTCTAAAGGGACATTCTTCTATTTTGAAGCTGTGAAATGCATAGGTACATGGGTGGGAGTGGCATGCAGGGCTATTAACTGGGTGCAGGTCGATGAGATCAGACTGGCATGGACCGAAGGACCTGTTTCTGTGCAGTAATGATCTATGACTTCCCAATTTACTCCTCCGAAAGACAAGGACGCAGAGAATGCACCCATTGTATAACTACCGCATCAACACTTCCTACAAAAAGTACATCCGGTGGAATGAAAATCTAATTCCTAAACAGCAATAGAAAATAATGGACAAATAAAATTTGATTAAATGAATATAAAGTGACTCAGGCTTCTCATGATTCAGGACATTTACAAAGACAGGTGTGTAAAAAAGGGCGCAAAGGATCACTGGGGACTCGAGTCACCCCAATCACTAACTGTTCCAGCTGCTACCATCCGGGAAACGGTACCACAGCATAAAAGCCAGAACCAACAGGCTCCGGGACAGCTTCTTCCACCAGGCCATCAGACTGATTAACTCACACTGATTTGAGTGGATTTCTATGTTACATTGACTGTTCTATTTATTATAAATTACTATGATTGCACATTGCACATTTAGACTGAGACATAAACGTAAAGATTTTTACTTCTCATGTATGTGAAGGATGTAAGAAATAAAGCCAATTCAATTCAATTCGAAAGGAAAAATAAACCTTTTAACTATAAGGTAAAACCATAATATCATCCTTTAAGAAACCTCCCCAGCAGACAAAGCTGACTACATTAATGTGTTCACTAGAACCGTGTGAACAGTACTGCTGATGGGAAAACAGCAAGACAGAATGGAGATTCAGCATGGATCTAATTTCAATGTATTTTCTACCTCAAAAGGCCAGCATTTTCATCACAACCAATATGTTATTGGCTGTACTAGACTGCGCATGCAATTTTACAATCTATAATCCCAGCAGGCCCTATTCAGCCAGATTTCTCCTTTCTGCTGCTCTGAGCTGTGTTCACAGAGACTCCAGATGATCTTCAATTGAAGTAGGCAGCAAGTCTCATTGTTGGCAAGCTGGAAGCAATTTCAGTCCTGTTTCGGAAAGCACCAGATAATTTTTGTATTTCTGGTGAAAAGCTGCCTCAGTTTTAAACGTATGAAAGAGCCATGAAGAAATATTTATGTCTCCTGGTATATTCTGATGTGGGAATTCATTCACAGTGTTGTGTATTTGGATGCAGCTGAAATGAGAATTAAACCCTGTGTATAATTCTCACTAACATTGGGACACTGACCTTAATGCCAACAAGGCTAGCACAAGGGTCAGCTGATATTTGACAGTTTGCAAAAATTTCAATGGAGTCATTGGAATGGAAACAGACTCTTTAGCCCAATACATCCATGGTGACTATGTGACACATAATACATCCACAGTGAGCTAGTCCTATCTGCTTCCATTTTACCTATAGCCCTCTAAACTCCACCTCTCCATGTATATATGTAAATGGATTTTAAATGGCACTAATGTATCCGCCTCAACTAAGCACCATTTCAAGCAGCTCATTCCAAATATACACCACTCTTTGTGCAAAGAAGCTATCCCTAATGACTCTTTTAAATATCTCAGCACTGATCTTAAACCTACGCCCTCTTGTTTTAAGTTCAAAGTTCAAAGTAGGTTTATTATACAACCTTGAGATTCATTTTCTTGCAGGCAGCCACAGAAGAACAAGAAATACAATGGAATCCATGAAAGAACACCTATTATAAAGACTGACAAACATCCAATGTGCAAAAGAGGACAAATAGTGTAAATAATAAAAAGTGAACAAATAATACAAAAGTAAAAAGTGCAGGATACCCTTAAGGTTAACCTCCAGGTTGAGTCGGTGGTGAGGAAGGCGAATGCAATGTTGGCATTCATTTCTAGAGGAAGAGAGTATAGGAGCAGGGATGTGATGTTGAGGCTCTATAAGGCACTGGTAAGACCTCACTTGGAGTACTGTGGGCAGTTTTGGGCTCCTTATTTTAAGAAAGGATGTGCTGATGTTGGAGAGAGTTCAGAGAAGATTCACTAGAATGATTTCAGCGACGAGAGGGTTAACATATGAGGAATATTTGACCGCTCGTGGACTGTACTCCTTGGAGTTTAGAAGAATGAGGGGAGACCTCATAGAAACATTTCAAATGTTGAAAGGCATGGACAGAGTGGATGTGGCAAAGTTGTTTCCCATGGTGGGGGAGTCTAGTATGAGAGGGCATGACAAAAAAAATTGAAAAGCGCCCATTCAGAACAGAGATGCGAAGGAATTTTTTTAGCCAGAGGGTGGTGAATCTGTGGAATTTGTTGCCACGGGCAGCAGTGGAGTCCAAATCATTGGGTGTGTTTAAGGCAGAGATTGATAGGTATCTGAGTAGCCAGGGCATCAAAGGTTATGGTGAGAAGGCGGGGGAGTGGGACTAAATTGGAGAATGGATAAAATAGCAGAGCAGACTTGATGGGCCAAATGGCCGACTTCTGCTCCTTTGTCTTATGGTCTTATGGTCTAAGCAAATAATACTCAGATCATAAGCTGTAGAGTCCCTGGAAGTGAAGTAAGTCCACAAGTTGCACCTCCTGTTTTATACATATGCACAGCTTATGCCATATGTTTTACTAGGCAATCTGAGCAGAATCTGAACAGATATTGAAAAACTAATTATACAGTGCTTAAGTTCCTCTTTCTTGTGAAAATACCATAAGGACAAAAGACTTAGGATCAGAATTAGGCCATCCAGCCCATCAAGTATGCTCCACCATTCCATAGTGTTGACTTATTATCCCTTTCAACCCCACTCTCCTGTTACTCACTGTAAACTTTGATGCCCTGATGAATCAAGAAACAATCAATCTCTGCCTTAAATATACCCATTGACCTGGCCTCCACAGCTACCTGTGGGAATGAATTCCACAGATTCACCACCCCCTGGCTGAAGAAATTCTGTTCTATCTAAATATTTCTCTATTGTGAGGCTGCAGCCCTGGAGGAAAGATCCTCTCTACACCCACTCTGTCTATGCTTTTCAATATTTGATAGGTTTTCTTTAGATTCCACCCCCTCCCCATTCTTCTAAACTACAATGAGTACAGGCCCAAGCCATCAAACACTCCTCATATGTCACACTTTCATTCCCGGAATCATTCTTGTTTACCTCTTCTGGACCTCTCCAATGCCAGCGCATCTTTTCTTACATAAGGGGTTCAAAACTGCTCACAATACATTTAGTAATGGACTATGTGGTTAGAAATTATTAATTATACATTCACTTTACATAGTGGAGATGGTAGGAAACTCAAAAATCATAACCATCAAAAGTGAATTGAAATCGGTTTATTTTTGGCACTTGCATCAAGGTACAGTGAAAGGTTTGTCTTGCATACTGTTCAGACAGATCAATTCATTACACAGTGCATTGAGGTAACAGAATGTAGAATACAGTGTTACAGTTACAGAGCAAGAGCAATGCAGATAAACAGTTTAAAGTAGGTAAAGTGCAAGGTCATAATGATACAGATTGAGAGTCTATCTTATTATACCAAGGGAACCAGTCAATAGTCTTCTAACAGTAGAGCAGAAGCTGTCCTTAAGCCTGGTGGTACATGTTTGCAGGCTGTTGTATTTTCCGCCAAATGGAAGACGGGAGAAGAGCGAATGTCTGGGGTGGCTGGAGTCCTTAATTATATTGCATACTGAGGCAGTGAGAAGTACAGACGGAATCCATGGAGGGGAGTCTGTTTTCCATGATGTGCTGAGCTGTATCTACTCTCCGCTGTTTCTTGCAATCACAGTCAGAGTAGTTGCCATACTAAGCCTATGGTATATGGATAAAAATTGGGAAGTATCGGTGGGGACATGCCAAATTCATTGAAGGTGACTACATTGATTGGTGAGAGTTTAAGTGATTAATCACATAAAATCTGAAGTAGATTCACACACCAGGCAAAGAAAGGTAGCACCTAAATAAAAAGCCAAGCGTAGGACATCGTGCAATATTACAGCCCAGTCCCAAGCCGGTTTTTGTACATATGTGTATGAAGAGTATTGCAAGTACTCTGTCAGTGTAATGAATGTAGTTTTCCACTCATCGTCTTCCCTAATATGGACCAAATTGTATGTATTCAGTCGGTCTAGTTTTGTGAATACCTGCACTCCTTTCAGCATCTTGAAAGCTGTATTCATGACTTGAGTGGAGTTAGTGATTCTCGGCCATTATGTGGTTTAATTATGAGTTTGTTGAATGCCTAAGAGATAGCTTTTTAGAGCAGTTTGTCATTGAGCCTACTAGAAGATCAGCTATACTGGGCTGAATGTTCTATAATGAACCGGAGGTGATTAGGAAGCTTAAGGTAAAAGAACCCTTAGGAGACAGTAATCACAATATCATTGAGTTCAAGTTGAAATTTGATAGGGAGAAAGTCTGATGTAGCAGTATTTCAGTGGAGTAAAGAAAATAACAGTGGTATGAGTGAGGAGTTGGTCAAGGTAAATTGGAAGGCGCTGTTGGCAGGGATAACAGCAGAACAACATGGTGTGAGTTTCTGGAGAAAATGAGGAAGGTGCAGGATAGATGTTTTCCAAAAACAAAGAAATACTCAAATGGCAAAATCATAGAACTGTGGCTCAATAGCACTGTGATGAGGATGAATTGGACCCAAATGCTGGGGTATCCGAAGCAAGGTCTGAGACACAGTGTTACACTAAATCTGAGCTCAAAACTAACACTAGATGATAGCACAATTAAACACCACAGTTCAGGTGTTCCTTAAATACTCAATTCTTGGCACTTGAAACATGATTACCATTTAGTGGGACCATCCTGAACCCTTAAGGGGGTCGCCTCAGCTAGCCATACTCCAGGGAGTCTGAGTGTCTAAATCCTGGAACTTGGCATAGTTGGGGCCATCTCATAACACTCATAGTCCCAGAACATATCCTACACAATCAGGAAAGCTCACCAACGCCTCTACTTTCTGAGGAGCTGAAGAGCTAGACTATGCATATCACGTCATTATATAGAGAGCATTCTAACAAGCTGCAGCATAGTATGGAACTGCAGTATGGCAGACAGGAAGGCTCCACATTATGAAGCATCCCACCCACCCTGCTGTGTGTCAGGACAACCAGACTCAAAAACAGTTACTGTCCTCAAGCAGTAAGGCTGATTAACATCTCTACCATGAACTCACCCCACCACACTCAACTCCACATCACCACTACTTCATCATTTCCTGTCAGCCACCTTATAAACAGACATTCCTATACCTAGCGTCACATACAATCCATCCATGCACATAAATTATTTTATGCATTTCTATTTATTGAGGTTTTTCCAATTATTATTGTGTTCTGTTCATTTTTGAATGTTTTTGTGCTGTGTTGGATCAGGAGTAAAAACTATTTTGTGCTCCTTTACATTTGTGTATTGAAAATGACTTCAAACAATCTTGAATCTTCAATCTTCCATTTTTACTTCAGACTGACTCTTATTTGGAAACCTCAATAGTTGCAGCAAGGTAAAGTAGCCCAACAATCTGAACAATCAACACAGATTTCCTTTGGTGCCATCTTTAATATCGAAGGCAAGGGTAATGATGTTTGAAATAAGCCATGTGCAAACACAACTAGCAGAAGGAAAAGAGTTTAAGTGACACAATAGTCAAGGAATTTGATAGACATCTCTGTGGCCATGTGATGATCTTTCCTGGGCAGGATGGTTGGAGCAGGTGCAGAACTTTCTGACATGGGACATTTGGTCTATGTTGGCATTTACAACAGAGGGAAGAAGGGACATGAGGCCCCACAAAGGGAATTTAGAGATTTGGGTACAAAGTTTAAAAACAGGACCTCCAGGGTTATAATCTCAGGATTACTCCCTGTGTCACATGCCAGAGAATATAGGGAAAGGAAGGTAGGACAAAGTGGGGCTAAAAGGAGCTGGAACAGGGATTAGTCTACAGATTTTTGAATTATTGGGATTTCTTCTGGGACCAAATGACATGTCCGAAAAGAAAAAGATGTAGCTAATAACTTTGCAGATGACACTAAAATAGGTGGTCATTGACGATGAAGATGGTTATCAGGATTTACAGGAGGATCTTCATCAGCTGGCAAAGTGGACTGACAGTGAAGATCGTTATCAACATTTACATTTACAATGATAGTGAAGATAGTTATCAGGATTTACATGAGAATCTTCATTAGCTGGGGAAGTGGACTGAAGAATGGCAGAATTTAATTTGAATAAATATGAGATGTTGTATTTTGGGATGACAAATGAGGATGGGATTTTCATAATGAATGGCATGACCCTGGTGGTGGTGTTGTAGAACAGAGGGACCTAGAAGTACATGGTTCCATGAAAGTGGTGCCACAGATATACAGAGAGGTGAAAAAGGTTTTTGCCATGCTGGCCTTCTTCAATCTAGTGCACTGAGTACAGAAATTGGAAAGTTTCATTGCAGTTATACAAGATATTGGTGAGGCTGCATGTGGAATATTGTGTCCAGTTTTTGTTGCCCTGCTCTAGGAAAAGATGCCATTAAGCTGGAGAGGATGCAGATGAGATTTATGAGAATGTTACCAAAACTCTAGGTACTGAATAATGAAGAGAAGGAGTGAAGTTGGGCAAGTTGGGACTTTGTTCATTGGAATGTAGGAGAATGAAGGATGACCTTATAGAGGCGTATAAAATTATGGGGGCATTGGCAGGGTCAATGCTCAGTCTTTTTCCAGGGGTAGGGTAATCAAGAACTAGAGGGCACAGATTTGTGAGGTGGGAGGATCTTTTTCTCCCAGACTGTGGTTGGTATATGGAATGAGCTGCCAGAGGAAATGTTTGAGGCATGTACGGTAACAACATTTAAAAGCCATTTGGACAGGTACGTGGATATGGACCAAATGCTGACAAATGGGACTAGCTCAGATGGGGATCTTTGTGAACCAAAGGGCCTGTTTCCATGCTATATGACTATATGGCAGGTTGTACCTGAACTAGAAGGGGTCCCAACAGCCTTGGCGGGGGGGGGGGGATGCAAAATACAAGATGCTGCAGTGCTTGTGCAAAAACCTTGGGTGCAGCAACTGCAGAGAAAAATTGACAGTAAGTGTCTCAAGCTCAGATTCTTCTTGTGGACTGGAAGAGTTGAGACGAGAGTCAGTACAAAGAGATGTGGGGAAGGGGCCGACAAGAGCCGACAGGCTGCTGGATCCAGGTGAGAAGGGTGATAGACAATGGAGGAGGGGAGAGTGGAAATAGTAATGAGGCTGGAAGGTGAAAGGTGGAAGCAACAAAGGGCTGTGGATGATGGATGCTGATAGAAAAGGAAGGTGGATTGTGGAAACAATTATGGGCAGTGGGCTGGGCATAAGGGAACAATACGAGTGGGAACTCGGCGGAGAGTGCGGCTTATGAGCAAATAGAGTTAATGGAGGGGGGAAGGAAGGGTGATGGAGGGCAGGAGGGCATGGCAGTGTAGGGTGTGTGTAAGGGGAACCAGATACATCAGGAGGAGAAAGAAAAGAGAGAGAGGGCAACACAGAGAATTAATTAAGCCAATGACACCTAATCCATTTTGTCTTCACATGGTCCATATCCCTCCTTTCTCTGCACATTCATGTGCCTGTCTAAGAGCCTCTTAAAAATCTCTGCCGTAACTGGAGAACACAAGTTTCAGATGTGACTGGGGACTGCGTGACTCAACTGATCAGGGAGAGCATTACTGCAGCACTCAGCAACACTGACAAATGTGTATGGGTACAACTTACAAGTAAGAAAAGGCTGTCACTTTGATGGGGTTATATTATAGGCCTCCCAATCATTAGCAGGAATTAGAAAACAGATATGTTGTCAGATCACAGTTTGATGTATAAACAACAGGCTAGTAGTATGGGGGATTCTGACTTCCCCAGTTTTGAATGGGATTGCAATAGAGTAAGGGAAGTGTGCAAAGAGTCGTATGAGGGAAGGGGATGTGCAAGACAGACATCCCACCCTGCAAAAACTCACTTCAGGGAGGTAGCTCCATCAATTTGCAGGAGACTTCCGGGAGAGGTGGGATGTCTGCAATAGAGTAGCTCCTTAGCAGCTAGCCAGCTAGTTCAAATAATGTTAGCTATGCTAATGAACGAATGACACCTGTTAAACTCACCTCAACATGACTTTTACATTTTAACCCACCATGGACATTAGAAAAGTCACTGTTGCAAACAGTGCAGCGAGCAAAACTGTCATATTTTGACCCCTATTAGGCAGGGGTACACTTTAGGGTAGTCTGGGGTGACGTACGTTTTATATTTTTTTGGAACACTCTGCTATGGCGCGCTCTCGCTCTCTCTCTTGCTTGCTCTTGCGCTCTCTCTCGCTTGCTTTCTCGTGCTCTCTCTCACTTGCTTTCTCTCTCGCGCTCTCGCTTGCTTTCCCTCTCGTGCTCTCTCTCTCGCGCACGCACTCTCTCTCGTGGTCACTCTCGCGCTCTCTCTTGCTTTCTCTCGCGCACGCACTCTCTCTCGTGGTCACTCTCGCGCTCTCTCTTGCTTTCTCTCGCGCACGCACTCTCTCTCGTGGTCACTCTCGCGCTCTCTCTTGCTTTCCCTCGCGCACGCACTCTCTCTCGTGGTCACTCTCGCGCTCTCTCTTGCTTTCTCTCGCTCGCTCGCTCTCAAAAATATTGATTCCCCGGACATTGTATATAAGTTGCGGGCATCAGGGAGCCACTATTCATATGCGGGAGACTCCCGGAATTCCGGGAAAGGTGGGATGTCTGACAATAGGTTGAGGGTGGGAAGGTTATGGATGTTTCTGTGGAGGGCATCTTTGGGCTCCGTGGCCATAATTTAATGTTTCATTGTAGTTTTAGGAAAAGGATAAGGATGGTGCTGGAGTTAAGGCCTTAACTTGGAGAGGGCTGATTTCAATAATGTAAGATAGGAACGAGCAAAAGCAGATTAGGAGCAATTGCTTGAAGGGAAAAAGAATATTGGATAAGCAGAAGATTTTGAAAGGTGAGGAAGCAAGAATGAACAGACTCATCATAAGAACATAAGAAATAGGAGCAGGAGTAGGCCATCCGGCCCATCAAACCTGCCCTGCCATTCAATAAGATCATGGCTGATCTGTCCGTAAACTCAGCTCCATCTACCTGCTTTTTCCCCATCACCCTTAATTCCCCTACTATGTAAAAATCTGTCTAACTGTATCTTAAATATATTTAGTGAAGAAGCCCCAACTACTTCCCTGGGCAGAGAATTCCACAGATTCACCACTCTCTGGGAAAAACAGTTTCTCCTCATCTCTGTGCTAAATCTTCTCCCCTGAACATTGAGGCAATGTCCCCTAGTTCTAGTCTTACCTACCAATGGAAACAACTTTTCTACTTCTATCTTATCTATCCCTTTCAAAATTTTGTATGTTTCTATAAGATCCCCTCTCATTCTTCTGAACTCCAGAAAGTATAGTTCCAGGTGACTCAATCGCTCCTCATAGGTTAACCCCTTCATCCTTGGAATCAACCTGGTGAACCTCCTCTGCACCGCCTCCAAAGCCAGTATATCCTTCTTCAAGTATGGAGACCAGAACTGTACACAGTACTCCAGGTGCGACCTCACCAGTACCCTGTATAGGATTGGTGCTCCCAATGTAGCCTTCTATATATTGGCGAGACCCGACACAGACTGGGAGATCATTTCGCTGAACACCTACGCTCTGTCCGCCAGAGAAAGCAGGATCTCCCAGTGGCCACACATTCTAATTCCACGTCCCAATCCCATTCTGATATGTCTATCCACAGCCTCCTCTACTGTAAAGATGAAGCCACACTCAGGTTGGAGGAACAACACCTTATATTCAGTCTGGGTAGCCTCCAACCCGATGGCATGAACATTGACTTCTCTAACTTCCGCTAATGCCCCACCTCCCCCTCGCACCCCATCCGTTATTTATTTATATACACACATTCTTTCTCTCTCTCTTCTTTTTCTCCCTCTGTCCCTCTGACTATACCCCTTGCCCATCCTCTGGGTTTTTCCACCCCTCCCCCTTTTCTTTCTCCCTGAGCCTCCTGTCCCATGATCCTCTCTTATCCCTTTTGCCAATCAACTGTCCAGCTCTTGGCTCCATCCCTCCCCCTCCTGTCTTCTCCTATCATTTTGGATCTCCCCTCCCCCTCCCATTTTCAAATCTCTTACTAGCTCTTCCTTCAGTTAGTCCTGATGAAGGGTCTCGGACCGAAACGTCGATTGTACCTCTTCCTAGAGATGCTGCCTGGCCTGCTGCGTTCACCAGCAACTTTGATGTGTGTTGCTTGAATTTCCAGCATCTGCAGAATTCCTCGTGTTTGAGTTATTTGTTTTGTTCTTCAAAGAAAGAATTTGGTGTGAACATCAGTTTTTTCACCTGATACCAAATTGGGTGATGGATCAGTCAAATGCGTTAGTGTAGTATTAATTAATCAGTGTGCATTAAATTGGCTTCAAATTAGCTTCAAAGAGATGCTATTTTAATTGATTATACTATGTGAAAAATAACTTCGATTGAATAAAGATAACTTCCCCCACATGCTCTCACCTTTATGCATACAATTAAAAACATTATTTACTTGAACTAAGAAGTTTCAATGGGATGGATCTTCAATGTTTTATTAAATGTAAACCTAGCGTTTTGATGGTTCACTTACCCAGAAATCACCCAGTATTTCATTGATAGTTTTTAATGATTTACTGTCAGATACCCTGTGTATGAATGTATCAGATGAAATGGACTGGTCTGTGAATCCCTCTAATAGCTCATTTATCAACAATTCACAACTATATTTATGTCAGTGAATTTTTAAACAATAAACCAATAAAACATACAGACCAGAAGGTCCCAAGATCAATTTCCCATCAATTGTTACTTCAAAAAATCTCAGTTAAAAAAGAACAACAGGTCTGGTCAGATTCAGCTATATTGTCTATCAGAACCATGGTTTACACTTGAAGTATAGTCACTTGAGCCAGCTTCTGGGGGCTTTTGCCCTTTCATTTCAGGCATGGTCAGCTCAATTCATAATGATGGAGAGCAGATTAATAAGGAATGGACTGTGACCAATCACTGAGCAGCAGCATAAGAAGAGAGCAACCTTTTCACTTAGGTTCGCACTCAAGATGAAAAAGGCAATGCTTTGCAGCAGTTTCTTGGTGTTGGACTGCAACCAATCACTGATTGGGACTAATTAGAAAAGACAAATACAAATAAGGCAGGTGAGAGGAGAGAGGCCATTCATGGAGCTGACATCAGTGTGAGAGGGCCAGTGTCGGAGTGGCTTTGGCTCACCAGGCTTAGGACAGTTAAGTATCTGGTAAGTTTCTTTGAATTTCTATACTCTTCATTTCTTGTCTGTTAGGCACAGTTAGTGCAGTGAGAATTGCTCCAGGTGTTCTGTTTTGTTCTGCAGGTGAGATGTGGAAGTTCTGGGAGAGCTCCAGCCTCCTGGATAAAGACCATAAGACATTGGAGCAGAATTAGGCCATCTGGCCCATCGAGTCTGCTCCGCCATTCAATCATGACTGATCCTTTTTTCTTCTCCTCCTCAACCCCAGTCCCAGCCTTCTCCTCATAACCTTTGATGCCATGTCCAATCAAGAACCTATCAATCTCTACCTTAAATACACCTAACAACCTGGCCTCCACAGCTGCATATGGCAATAAATTCCACAAATTCACCACCCCTTGGCTAAAGAAATTTCTCCGCATCTGTTTCAAAAGGGTGCCCCTCTACCCTAAAGCTCTCTTGTCCTACACACTCCCACCATGGGAAACATTCTTTCCACATCTACTCTGTCTAGGTCTTTCAACATTCAAAAGGTTTCAATGAGATTCCCCATCATCTTTCTAAATTCCAGCGAGTACAGACCCAGAGCCATCAAACATTCCTCATATGATAACCCTTTCATTCCTGGAAACATCCTTGTGAACCTCCTCTGGACCCTCTCCAATGCCAGCACATCTCTTCTAAGATGAGAGTCCCAAAACTGTTCACAACACTCAAGATGAGGCCCCATCAGTACCTTATAAATCCTCAGCATCACATTCTTGCTCTTGTATTCTAGACCTCTTGAAATGAATGCTAACATGGCATTTGCCTTCTATACCACCGACTCAACCTGCAAGTTATCCTTTAGGCTGTTCTGCACAAGGGCTCCCAAGTCCCCCTGCATCTCAGATTTTTGGATTTTCTCCCCATTCAGAAAATAGTCCACACACTTATTTCTACTATCAAAGTGCATGACCGTGCATTTTCCAACATTGTATTTCATTTGCCACTTTCTTGCCCATTTTCCTAATCTGTCTAAGTCCATCTGCATCCTACCTGTTTCCTCAACACTACCTGCCCCTCCACCAATCTTTGTATCATCTCCAAACTTGGCAACAAAGCCATCTATTCCATCATCTAAATCATTAATTAAAGCATAAAAAGAAATGGTCCCAACACCGAACCCTGCGGAACACCACTAGTCACTGGCAGCCAACCAGGAAAGGATCCTTTTATTCCCACTCACTGCTTCCTTTCAATCAGTCAATGCTCTAACCATGTTAGTAACTTTGCCGTAGTATCACAGGATGTTAACTTGGTAAGCAGCCTCATGTGTGCTACCTTGTCAAAGGCCTTCGGAAAGTCCAAATATACAACATCCACTACACCCCCTTTATCTATCCTACTTGTAATCTCCTCAAAGAATTCCAACAGGAACGTCAGGCAAGATTTTCCCTGAAGAAAACCATGCTGACTTTGTCCTATCTTGTCTCGTGTCAGCAAGTACTCCATCATCTCATCCTGAACAATTCACTCTAACATCCTCCCAACCACTGAGGTCAGGCTCACTGGTCTATGATTTCCTTTCTGCTGCTTTCCTCCTTTCTTAAAGAGTGGAGTGGATAACCACATCTGCACCAGGTGCTACGAGGAGCAGCTCCTCAAAGAATGTATCAAAGAACTAGAGCTGCAGCTTGATAAACTGGCTCTTACGGGAGAATGAGGAGATGATTGATAGGAGGTACAGGGAGGTAGTCACCATAGGTTGCAGGAGGCAGATAACTGGGTTACTATCAGGAGAAGGAAGGGAAATGTGCAGCCAGAGCAGAGTACACCCAGTGGCCATTCCCCTCAATAATAAAAGTAGTACTTGCCATAATGTTGAGGGGGAAGACCAATGGGGGGGTGCTGTCGGGCGGTGGGGGGGGGGGGGGGTCAGTAGTGACCAGATCTCTGGCACTGAGTCTGGTGCTGTGACTTAGAAGAGAAGAGAGGTGAAGAGGACAGCTGTGATGATTGCAGACTCCATAGTCAGAGGAAAAGAGACAAGATTCTGAGGGTGCATTGAGTCACTCGGATAGTATGTTGCCTCCCAGGTGACAGGGTCAGGGATGTCTTGGATCAGGTCCATGGCATTTTAAAGGAGGATAGGGAGGAGTCATGTCTTTATACATATTGGCATCAATGACATAGGTAGGCAAGGTGAAGAGAGATTTTAGGGAGCTGGGAGATAGCCGAAAAACTGGATCTCCAAGGTAGTAACACACATCAAAGTTGCTGGTGAACGCAGCAGGCCAGGCAGCATCTCTAGGAAGAGGTACAGTCGACGTTTCAGGCTGAGACCCTTCGTCAGGACTAACTGAAGGAAGAGTTAGTAAGAGATTTGAAAGTTGGAGGGGGAGGGGGAGATCCAAAATGATAGGAGAGGACAGGAGGGGGAGGGATGGAGCCAAGAGTTGGACAGGTGATTGGCAAAGGGGATATGAGAGGATCGTGAGACAGGAGGCCCAGGGAGAAAGACAAGGGGGGGCGGAAACCCAGAGGATGGGCAAGAGGTATAGTCAGAGGGACAGAGGGAGAAAAAAGAGAGTGAGAGAAATAATGTGTGTATAAATATAAATAACGGATGGGGTACGAGGGGGAGGTGGGGAATCAGCGGAAGTTAGAGAAGTCGATGTTCATGCCATCAGGTTGGAGGCTACCCAGACGAAATATAAGGTGTTGTTCCTCCAACCTGAGTGTGGCTTCATCTTTACAGTAGAGGAGGCCGTGGACAGACATGTCAGAATGGGATTGGGATGTGGAATTAAAATGTGTGGCCACTGGGAGATCATGTTTTCTCTGGCGGACAGAGCGTAGGTGTTCAGCAAAGCGGTCTCCCAGTCTGCGTCGGGTCTCGCCAATATATACAAGGCCACATCGGGAGCGCCGGACGCAGTATATCACCACAGCCGACTCACAGGTGAAGTGTCGCCTCACCTGGAAGGACTGTCCAGGGCCCTGAATGGTGGTAAGGGAGGAAGCGTGAGGGCATGTGTAGCACTTGTTCCACTTACAAGGATAAGTGCCAGGAGGGAGATCAGTGGGGAGGGATGGGGGGGGGGCGAATGAACAAGGGAGTCATGTAGGGAGCGATCCCTGTGGAAAGCAGGGGGGGGGGGGAGGGAAAGACGTGCTTAGTGGTGGGATCCCGTTGGAGGTGGCGGAAGTTACGGAGAATAATATGTTGGACCCGGAGGCTGGTGGGGTGGTAGGTGAGGACCAGGGGAACCCTATTCCTAGTGGGGTAGCGGGAGGATGGAGTGAGAGCAGATGTGCGTGAAATGGGGGAGATGTGTTTGAGAGCAGAGTTGATGGTGGAGGAAGGGAAGCCCCTTTCTTTAAAAAAAGGAGGACATCTCCTTCGTCCTGGAATGAAAAGCCTCATCCTGAGAGCAGATGTAGCGGAGACAGAGGAATTGTGAGAAGGGGATGGCGTTTTTGCAAGAGACAGGGTGAGAAGGGGAATAGTCCAGGTAGCTGTGAGAGTCAGTAGGCTTATAGTAGACATCAGTGGATAAGCTGTCTCCAGAGATAGAGACAGAAAGATCTAGAAAGGGGAGAGAGGTGTCGGAAATGGACCAGGTAAACTTGAGGGCAGGGTGAAAAGTTAATAAAGTCAACGAGCTCAGCATGCGTGTAGGAAGCAGCGCCAACGCAGTCATCGATGTAGCGAAGGAAAAGTGGGGGACAGATACCAGAATAGGCACGGAACATAGATTGTTCCACAAAGCCAACAAAAAGGCAGACATAGCTAGGACCCGTACGGATGCCCATTGCTACACCTTTAGTTTGAAGGAAGTGGGAGGAGCCAAAGGAAAAATTATTAAGATTAAGGATTAATTCCGCTAAACGGAGCAGAGTGGTTGTAGAGGAGAACTGGACAGAGCAGGGAACTGCTCTCAGGATGAGGCTTTTCATTCCAGGACGAGGGAGATGTCCTTTTTTAAAGAAAGGGGCTTCCTTCCTCCACCATCAACTCTGCTCTCAAACGCATCTCCCCCATTTCACGCACATCTGCTCTCACTCCTTCCTTCCGCCACCCCACTAGGAATAAGGTTCCTCTGGTCCTCACCTACCACCCCACCAGCCTCCGGGTCCAACATATTATTCTCCGTAACTTCCGCCACCTCCAACGGGATCCCACCACTAAACACATCTTTCCCTCCTCCCCCTCTCTCTGCTTTCTGCAGGGATTGCTCCCTACGCGACTCCCTTGTCCATTTGTCCCCCCCCATCCCATCTCCACTGATCTCCCTCCTGGCACTTATCCTTGTAAGTTGAACAAGTGCTACACATGCCCTTACACTTCCTCCCTCACCACCATTCAGGGCCCCAGACAGTCCTTCCAGGCGGGGCGACACTTCACCTGTGAGTCGGCTGGGGTGATATACTGCGTCCGGTGCTCCCGATGAAGCCTTGTATATATTGGCGAGACCCAACGCAGACTGGGAGACCGCTTTGCTGAACACCTACGCTCTGTCCGCCAGAGAAAGCAGGATCTCCCAGTGGCCACACATTTTAATTCCACATCCCAATCCCATTCTGACATGTCTATCCACGGCCTCCTCTACTGTAAAGATGAAGCCACACTCAGGTTGGAGGACCAACACCTTATATTCCGTCTGGGTAGACTCCAACCTGATGGTATGAACATTGACTTCTCTAACTTCTGCTAATTCCCCACCTCCCCCTCGTACCCCATCCGTTATTTATTTTTATACATACATTCTTTCTCTCACTCTCCTTTTTCTCCCTCTGTCCCTCCGACTATACCCCTTGCCCATCCTCTGGGTTCCCCCCCCACCCTTGTCTTTCTCCCTGGGCCTCCTGTCCCATGATCCTCTCATACCCCCTTTGCCAATCACCTGTCCAGCTCTTGGCTCCATCCCTCCCCCTCCTGTCTTCTCCTATCATTTTGGATCTCCCCCTCCCCCTGCCACTTTCAAATCTCTTACTAACTCTTCCTTCAGTTAGTCCTGACGAAGGGTCTCGGCCTGAAACGTTGAGTGTACCTCTTCCTCTTCTGTCTGGCCTGCTGTGTTCACCAGCAACTTTGATGTGTGTTGCTTGGATTTCCAGCATCTGCAGAATTCCTGTTGCTAGAAGACTGAAGGTGTTATATTTGAATGCACACAACATACGGAATAAGGTAAATGAAATTATAGCAGTTACAGATTAACATTTATGACATTGTGGGCATCACTGAATCATGGCTGAAAGAAGGTTATAGCTGGGAGCTCAATGTCCTAGGATACACATTGTATTGAAAGCACAGTTAGGTAGGCAGGTTAGTATGGCTCTTTTAGTAAAAAAAATGAAGCTAAATCATTAGAAAGACGTGATATCAGATCGGAAAGCGTTGAATCATTGTAGGAAGAGTTAATGAACAGAAAGGGTAAAATGACCTCGATGTCAGTGAGAAAACAGACCCCCAAACTGAAGTAAAAGATGTGGTCTACAAATTACAACAAAAAATAGAAAAATCATGTCAAAAAGGGCACTGTAACAACAGGCATGGGGAATTTCAATATGCAGATAGATTGGGAAAATCAGGTTGGTGCTGGATCCCAAGAGGAGAATTTCTAGAATAATGACAAGATGACTTTTTAGAGCAGTTTATGGATGAGCCCACTTGGGGATCAGCTATTCTGGCTTGGGTGTTGTGCAATGAACCACAATTGATTAGAAAGCTTCAGGTAAAAGAATCCTTAGGGAAATTTAATCATAATAAGATTGAATTCATCCTGCAATTTGAGAAGAAACTAAAATCTGATGTATCAGTATTACTGTGAAGTAAAGGAAATTACAGAGGCATGAGATAGGAGTTGGCCAAAATTCATTGGAAAAGAACACCAGCAGGGATGTTGACAGAGCAGCAATGACTGGCAATACTGGGAGCAATTCAGAAGGCGCATCCCAAAGAGGAAGAAGTATTCGAAAGGCAGGATGACACAATTGTGGCTGACAAGAGAAGTCAAAGCCACCATAAAAATAAAAGAGAGAGCATAGAACAGAGCAAGCATTGGTGGCAAGTTAGAAGGTTGGGAAGATTTTAAAAGCCAACATAGGGCGATTAAAAAAGACACTAAGAAAGAAAAGATGGAATACGAATGTAAGCTAGCCAATGATATTAAAGAGGATACCAGAATTTTCTTCAGATACATGAAGTGTAAAAGGAAGTGAACATTGAACCGCTGAAAAATGATGCTGGAGAGATAAACTGAATAAGTATTTTGCATTAGTCTTCACTGTGCAAGACACTAGCAGTGTCTCAGAAGTTTGAGAGTCTTGGGGGCAGAAATGTATAAAGTTGCGATTACTTGAGAGAAGGTTCTTGGGAAAGTGAAAGGTCTGAAAGTAGAGAAGTCACCAGGACCAGATGGTGTACCCACCATGCTTCTGAAAGAATGTGAAGTGATTGTGAAGGTATTAGTAATGGTCTTTAAAGAATCAGTAGATTCTGGCATGGTTCTGGAGGACTGGAAAATTGGAAAAGTTATTCCTCTTTTCAAGAAGGGAGGAAAGCTGAAGAGAGGAAACAATAGGACAGTTAGTCTGACCTCAGTGGTTGGGAAGATGTTGGAGTCGAGTATTAAGGATGAGGTCTTAGGGTATTTGGAGGCACATGATAAAATAGGCCGTAGTCAGCATGGTTTCCTAAAGGGAAAATCTTGCCTGACAAACCTGTTGCAATTCTTTGAAGAAATAACAAGTGCGATAGACAAAGAATTGGTTGATGTTGTGTACTTGGGTTCTCAGAAGGCTTTTGACAAAGTGTAACAAATGAGGCTGCTTAATAAGGTACTAGTCTGTGTTATTACAGGGAAGATTCTAACATGGATAAAGCTGTGGCTGATTAACAGGAGGCAAAGAGTAGGAATAAAGGGAGTCTTTTCTGGGTGGCTGCTGGTGATGTGGTGTTAGCCATAAGACCATAAGAACAAAAGACATAGGAGCAGGAATAGGCCATTTGGCCCATCAAGTCTGCTCCACCATTTCATCATGACTGATCCCTTTATCCCCTCCTCGGTCCTAAACACCAGCCTTCTCCCTATAATCTTCGATGCTGTGTCCATTCAAGAACATATCAAGCGCTGCCTTAAATACACCCAATGGCCTGGCCTCCACAGCTGCCTGTGGTAACAAATTCAACAAATTCACCACCCTCTGGCAAAAGAAATTTTCTCGCATCTCTGTTTTAAATGGACTCCCCTCTATTGTGAGGCTGTACCCTCTTGTTCTTAACTTCTCCACAATAGGAAACATCCTTTCCACATCTACCCTGTCTAGGCCTTTCAACATTTGAAAGGTTCAAATGAGTTCCCTCCTCATCCTTCTAAATTCCAGTGAGTACAGACCCAGAGCTATCAAACGTTCCTCATTTGATAACCGTTATATTCCTAGAATCATCCATGTGAAACTCCTCTGAACCCTCTCCAATGTCAGCACATCTTTTTTTTAGATGAGAAGCCCAAATCTGTTCACAATACTCAAGGTGAGGCCTCACCAGTGCCTTATAAAGCCTCAGTATCACATCCCTGATCTTGTATTCTAGACCTCGAAATTAATGCTAACATTGCATTTGCCTTCCTCATCACCGACTCTTCCTGCAAGTTAACCTTGAGGGTGTTCTGCACTAAGACTCCCAAGTCCCATTACAACTCAGGTGTTGGGATTTTCTCCCCACTTAGAAAATAGTCTGCCTATCCATCTTATAAATCATTGATATACAGCATAAAAAGAAGCGGTTTCAACAACGACCCCTGTGGAACACCACGAGTCACTGGCAGTCAATCAGAAAAGAATCTTTTTGTTCACACTCACTGCAGCCTACCAATCAGCTAATTCTCTAACCATGCCAGTAAATTTCCTGTAATACCATGGGCTCTTAACTCGGTAAGCAGCCTCATGTGTGGCACCTTGTCAAAGGCCTTCTGAAGTCCAGATATACAACATCCACTGCATTCCCTTTATCCATCCTACTTGTAATCTCCTCGAAGAATTCCAACAGATTTGACAGGCAAGATTTTCCCTTGAGGAAACCATGCTGACTGCACTGTTCTGTCCTGTGTCACCAAGTACTCCATATCTTCATCCTTAACAATTGACTCCAACATCTTCCCAACCACTGAAGTCAGGCTCACTGGTCTATAATTTATTTTTTTCTGCCTTCTTTCTTTCTTAAAGAGTGGAGTGCCATTCGCAAATTTCCAGTCCTCTTGCACCATGCCAGAGTCCAATGAATTTTGAAAGATCATTACTAATGTCTCCACAATCACTACTGCTACCTGTTTCAGAACCCTAGGGTGCAGTTCATCTGATCCAGGTGACTTATGTACCCTTAGGTCTTTCAGCTTTTTGAGCACCTTCTTCCTTGTAATAGTAACTGTACCCACTTCTCTTCTCTCACACCCTTCAACATCTGGCACACTCCTGGTGTCTTCCACAGTGAAGACTGATGCAAAATACTTATTCTGCTCATCTTCCATCTCCTTATCTCCCATTATTTCTTTGGCCTCATGTTCCAGCAGTCCTATATCCACTCTCATCTCTCTTTTAATTTATACATATGAAAAAAGTGTTGGCACGTGGCCAAGTGGTTAAGGCGTCGGTCTAGTGATCTGAAGGTCGCTAGTTTGAGCCTCAGCTGAGGCGATGTGTTGTGTCCTTGAGCAAGGCACTTAACCACAAATTGCTCTGCGATGACACTGGTGCCAAGCTGTATCGGCTCTAGTGCCCTTCCCTTGGACAACATCGGTGGCATGGAGAGGGGAGACTTGCAGCAGGGCAACTGCTGGTCTTCCATAAAAACCTTGCCCAGGCCTGCACCCTGGAAACTTTCCAAGGCGCAAATCCATGGTCTCACGAGACTAATGGATGCCTACATATGAAAAAAAAACTTTTACTATCCTCTTTGATATTGTTTTGCTAGCTTGCTTTCATCTTTACCCTCCAATGATTCTTTTATTTGCTGTCTGTAGGGTCTTAAAAGCTTCCCAATCCTCTGTCTTCCCACTAATTTTTGCTTTGGTTTATGCCCTCTCTTGCGTTTTTACATTAGCTTTGACTACGTTTTCAGCCACAGTTGTACTATTTTGCCATTTGAGTATTTCCTTGTTTTTGGAATTCATCTATCCTGCACCTTCCTCATTTTATCAGAAACTCACACAATTGCTGCTCTGCTGTCATCCCTGCCAGCACTTCCTTCCAATTTACTTTCGCCATCTCCTCCCTCATGCCACTGTAATTTGCTTTACTCCACTGAAATACTCCATCATCAGATTTTTCTTTCTCCCTATCAAATTTCAAGTTAAACTCATTCATATTATGATCACTGTCTCCTAAGTGTTGTTATACCTTAACCATATAACCATAAAACAATTACAGCATGGAAACAGGCCATCTTGGCCCTTCTAGTCCATGCCGAACTCTTATTCTCACCTACTCCCACCGACCTGCACTCAGCCCATAACCCTCCATTCCTTTCCTGTCCATATATCTATTCAATTTAACTCTAAATGACAACATCGAACCTGCCTCAACCACTTCTGCTGGAAGCTCGTTCCACACAGCTACCACTCTCTGAGTAAAGAAGTTCCCCCTCATGTTACGCCTAAACTTTTGCCCTTTAACTCTCAACTCATGTCCTCTTGTTTGAATCTCCCCCACGCTCAATGGAAGAAGCCTATCCACGTCAACTCTATCTATCCCCCTCATAATTTTAAATACCTCTATCAAGTCCCCCCTCAACCTTCTACGCTCTAAAGAATAAAGACCTAACTTGTTCAACCTTTCTCTGTAACTTAGGAGATGAAACCCAGGAAACATTTTAGTAAATCTCCTCTGTACTCTCTCAATTTTATTGATATCTTTTCTATAATTCGGTGACCAGAACTGTACACAATACTCCCTAATCTCCCTGATCACCTTTGGTTCATTACATAACATTACATAACACCCAATCCAGTATAGCTGATCCCCTAGTAGGGTCAACAACAAACTGTTCTAAAAAGCCATCTTGTAGGCATTCAGTAAACTCACTCTCTCATGATCTATTTCCAACCTCTTTTTCCCAATCGACGTGTATGTTGATATCCCCCATGACTATCATATCATTACCCTTTTGACAAGCTTTTTCTATTTCCTGTGCAAGCTATAGTCCACATCCCAGCTACAGTTGGGAGGCCTATATATAACTGCCATCAGGGTCCTTTTACTCTTGCAGTTCTTAACCCAACTCACAAGGATGCAACATCTTCCGATCCTACATCACATCTTTCAGCTGATTTGATGCCATTCTTTACCAGAAGTGCCACGCCACCTCTCTGCCTACCTTCTTATCCCTCTAATATAACATGTAACCTTGGACATTCAGCTCCCAACTACAATCATCCTTCAGCCACGATTCAGTGATGGCCACAACATCATACCCAACAATTTGTAAAATAATTCCACAGGGGGCTATGTTCACACTGATTATTTTCACATTGATTTGTCAATGATTTGTTGCAAAGTTTGCAAACGATATGTAGGTAGGTGGAGGGGCAGGTAGTTTTAAGGAAGTAGAGAGGCTACAGAAGGAGTTAGACAGATTAAGAGAATGGGCAAAGAAATTGCAGATGGAATACAGCGTCGAGAAATGTATAGTCATGCATTTTGGTAAATGAAATGGAACCTTTGACGATTTTCTAAATGGAGAGAAAATATAACAAATCGTCTGTGCGAAATTCTCTAAAGGTTAATTTGCAGGTTGAGCCTGTGCTGAGGAAAGCAAATGTGACGTTAGAATTTATTTCAAGAGGGCCAGAATATAAAAGCAAGGTTGTAATGTTCAGACTTAAGCAGTGGTGAGGCTTCACTTGGACGACTGTCAGCAGTTTTGGGGCCGTTGTCTTAGAAAGGATATCCTGAAACCGTAGAGAGTTCAAAGAAGAGTCCAGGATTGTATGGCTTGTCACATGAAGAGTGTTTAATAGCTCTGGGCCTGCATTCACTAGAAGTTATAAGACCTCATTGAAACCTCTTGAATGGTGAAAGACATTGAGAGAATGGGCGTGGGAAGGATGTTTCCTGTAGTGGGAGAGTCTTAGACCAGAGGACACAGCCTCAGAATAGAGAGACATCCTTTTTAAAACAGATATGAGGTGGAATTTCTTTAGCCAGAGAGTGGTGAATCTGTGGAAATCTTTGCCACAGGTAGCTGTGGAGACCAAGTCTTTAAGTATACTTAAGTCAGAGCTTAATGGTTCCTTGATTCGGCTGGGCAAGAAGGGATACAGGGAGAAGGCAGGAGATTGGGGCTGAGATAAAAATTGGATCAACCACAATGAAATAAGACCATAAGATATAGGAGCAGAAGTAGGTCATTCAGCCCATCGAGTCTGCTCCGCCATTCAATCATGGGCTGATCCAATTCTTCCAGTCATCCCCACTCTCCTGCTTTCACCCTCTACCCTTTGATGCCATGGCTAATCAAGAACCTATTTATCTCTGCCTTAAATACACCCAATGACTTAGCCTCCACAGCCACTCGTGGCAATAAATTCCACAGATTTACCACCCTCTGACTAAAGTAATTACTCCGCAACTCAGTTCTAAAAGGACGTGCTTCAATCCTGAAATTGTGCCCTCTTGCCCTAGAATCCCCTACCAGGGGAAATAACTTTGCCATATCTAGTCTGTTCATGCCTTTTATCATTTGGAATGTTTCTTTGAGATCCCCCTTCATTCTCCTGAACTCCAGGGAATACAGCCCAAGAGCTGCCAGATGTTCCTCATTCGGTAACCCTCTCATTCCTGGAATCATTCTCGTGAATCTTCTCTGAATCCTCTCCAATGACAGTATATCCTTTTTAAAATAAGGAACCCAAAACTGCACACAATACTCCAAGTGCGGTTTCACGAGTGCCTTATAGAGCCTCAACATCACATCCCTGCTCTTATATTTTATACCTCTAGAAATGAATGCCAACATTGCATTCACCTTCACCACCGACTCAACCTGGAGGTTAACCCTTAGGGTATCCTGCACAAGGACTCCCAAGTCCCTTTGCATCTCTGCAATTTGAATTCTCTACCCATCTAAACCAGAGGACATGGGTTAAGGGTGAAGGAGGAAAAGTTTAAAGGGAACATTAGGGGGGGCTTCTTCACACGGAGAGTGGTGGGAGTGTAGAAGGAGCTGCTAGATGAAGTGGTAAATGAGGGCTCACTTATAACATTTAAGAAAAACTTGGATAGGTACATGGATGAGAGGTGTATGGAAAGATATGGTCCAGGTGCAGGTCAGTGGGACTAGGCAGAAAAATGGTTCGGCACTGCCAAGAAGGGCCAAAAGGTCTGTTTCTGTGCTGTAATGTTCTACGGTTCTAAATAATAGTCTGCACGTTTATTTCTTCCACCAAAGTGCATGACCGTACACTTTCCAACATTGCATTTCATTTGCCACTTCTTTGCCCATTCCCCTAAACTATCCAAGTCTCTCTGCAGGCTCTCTGTTTCCTCAACACTACCTGCTTCTCTACCTATCTTTGTATCATTGCAAATTTAACCAGAAATCCTTGGAGATTTCCTGGTGGTGGCTGATGGAGTAACAGCAATCTGCCGTTGCTCCAACTCTAATTATCTTACTATTTCCAATCTGTCTTGAAACTTCTTTTTTAAGTGTGATATTCTTTCATTATGGATATAAGGAGGACCAGAGGTACTAAAAAGGATGATTCTCCTGCTTCTTTGGATTCTATTACGGATTTGTTGAAAAGTCATACATGAGAAGCCTCTGAGAAGTTTCAACGATTCAGCTCTGAATTTAAACAAATAGATGCTAAATTGGATTCCATTCGACAAACTCTTAATGAACACAATAAGTGTATAAAAATAATGAAGAAATTTTGTCGGTTTTGGAAACGGAAGTGGATGAATTGCAGAAGCTTTGTGAAAAGCAATCGAAGTCCAACGAAAAGTTAAGACAGAAGATTATCAACCTAGAAAATAGAAGTAGAAGAAACAACCTAGGGGTTCTGGGTCTCGAAGAATTAATTGAAGGTAATCATCCTATGGAGTTTTTTGCAAACTTTTTGCAAGAATTATTTCTGGAGATTTTGACGTCTGTGCCTATGATCGATCGAGTTCACAGATCTCCTGCATTTAGACCTCCTAAGAGTCAGAGACCAAAATCAGTAATAATCTGTTTTCAGGAATTTAAAACAACGGAACTCTTAATTCGCGAATTTTGTCAAAGAGGAATGATTGATTATAATGGTCGCAAGATTAGAATTGTCAAAGATTATTCACCTGAGGTTATGCAGGAACCTGTTAAGTTCAAAGAGGTTAAGTCTGAGCTTTTTAATAAGGGTTTCAAGCCTTCCCTTCGCTACCCAGTCTGACTTAGAATCACACTTACGGATGGATCTTTCGAATGGGTCTGCTTGACTGTTGAAGCACAAAGGTTTTTAAAATCTAAAGACTAAATCCAAAGGCTAGCTGTTTAGTTTCTCCTTACATGAAGGCACAGGATTAAATGAGAAACTTTTAATTCACAAATCCCATCGAAGGGGCATGATTGGTTATAGGGTGGAATATTAAGATTCTCAAAGATTATTCACTTCAGGTTATGCAGGAACGTGCTAAGTTTAAACAAGCTTTGTTGGAATTTTTTTTTAACAAAGGTTTTAACCTGTCCCTTGGCTACCCAGTTTGACTGAGATCTCATTAAAGATAGATCCTTCGAATAGTTTTGTTTGAATGCTGAAGCACAAAGGTTTTTTAAATTTGAAGGCTAACTGCTTAGTTTGTTTTTCCATGAAGATATAAGATTAAATGTTTAATGTCTTTCTGTATTACTAACTGTATCTTTTACTGTTAGTAAACCTTTGTAACTAATTTCCTTTTGTATTTTTAATACTGTATTTTTGATATATGAGAATTGAATCTCTTGTTTGGATATTGTTTAATCTCGGTTGGAATATAAATAACCTTGAAACTAATTGGAGTGATCACCAGGTTTTTTTTTGGGGGGGGTGTTATCCGTAGTTGTAGATGCCGACTCTCTACTGGTCATTTTTTTTCCTTTGGGAGGTGGGTGGGGGTATGGTTTTTTTCCTCAGAAGCTGTTTTCGAAATTTTAGCCAACTTGTTGCTTGGTTACCATTTCTCAAGGTTCATGGCTTGGTTTTTAACTTGCATTTTAACCCTTCATTTAAATAATATTAAAAATGGACCAAACTATTAATTTACTTAGTTTTAACGTGAAAGGGTTAAATCAGCCTGTTAAACGTAATAAGATTTTGCTTATATTAGGAAATTTAATGTCCCTATTATTTTCTTACAAGAAGCTCACATACGCAAATGTGATAATCTACATCTTTTTAGCTATGGGAATGGACTTTGTTTTCACTCTTCTTTTCAGGCCAAATCTAGAGGAGTTTCGATTTTTATAGATATATACACTTTCCTTTGTCCAACATAAAGTAGTGTCTGATACTAATGGATGCTTTGTTTTCATTTCAGGGAAACTAGATACTAAATTAATAGTATTTGCCAATGTGTAAGTCCCAAATGTAGATGATCCAGGATTCTTTGAGTGTTTTTTTTTCATTTTTACCAGATCTGAATCTTTATTCTTTGGTGATGGGAGGAGATTTTAACTGTTGGCTAGACCCAATTTTAGATCGATCATCTTCTAAACCAGCGTCCCTTAATAAATCAGCTTTGTTTATTCAATCCTTTTTATTGAAGTGTGGTGGTATTGTTGATGTTTGGCGTTTTTTACATCCTTTAGATAGGGAGTATTCATTTTTTCCCATGTTCATCATATATATTCCAGGATTGATTATTTTTTTATTGATAGTCAAATGATTTCATCAGTTCGCTCCTGTGAATATAAAGAGATTGCTGTTTCAGATCATGCTCCTATATTTCTATCTTTAAAACTCCCTGGTCTTCCTCAAACCAACAGATTTTGGTATTTTAATACTACTTTGTTATCTGAGAAGGAATTTTTAACATTTCTAGAGAAGCATATTATTTTGTTTTTTGAAGGGAATAAAAAGGAAGAGACTTCTAATCTTATTGAATGGGGTACTTTCAAGGCCTATATTAGAGGACAAATTATTTCTTATACTGCGAGTGTTAAGAATAAAGTTAATAAAGAAAGAATTGAATTAGCCAACCAATTGAAACAATTAGATCAAAATTATGCTATAGCTCCAGATCCTGTTTTATATAAAAGATGTGTTTTATCTGTAAGAAGTTTACGCTGATGATATATTGCTTTATATCTCTAATGTTGAGACCTCGTTACCTTGCGTACTTTCCGCTTTAGCCAGTTTTCGGGATATAAATTGAACCTACATAAGAGTGAATTATTTCCTGTAAATAATTTGGTATCAATTAATACTAATCTCCCTTGTAAAATTGTAAGGAATCAATTTACTTATTTCGGTGTAACAGCCACTAAGAATTACAAACACCTGTTTAAAGAAAACTTTCTTACTTTATTGAACCATGTAAAAAAGATATCATTAAATTGGTCACCTTTTTCAATATCGTTGATTGGATGAATTAATTCTATTAAAATTAATATTCTACCTAAATGTTTATATCTTTTTCAGGCCTTACCTGTTTTTATTCCTAAATCCTTTTTTGACTCTCTTGAACCTATTTTATCCTCCTATATATGGAAAAATAAACGTCCTCGCTTAAGTAAAGTTCATCTTCAAAAACCTAAAAAGTCTGGAGGTTTAGCCTTACCTAATTTTGGGTTTTATTACTGGGCAGTTAATATGCAATATCTTACGTTTTGGCTATATTATATTAATCGTGTAGACTGTCCGGTATGGGTTTCTTTAGAAGCTAACTCTGTTAATAAATTTTCTATTATTTCTCTTCTCGGATCCTCACTTCCTTTATTTGTAAGTAAAGTAACTGATAATTTAATAGTTAAACATACTTTGAGGATCTGGATATAATTTAGAAAACATTTTGGTTTATTGACATTTTCCCTTTCTAGTTTCATTTATTCTAATTTTTTTTAAACCCTCCATGACCGATTTAGTTTTTAAAGAATGGGACAGGTTGGGTATTAAATGTTTTTGGGATCTGTTTGTTGGAGAAAATCTTTTCTCATTTCAGCAATCATCAGCTAAATATAGCTTACCCAAAACTCACTTTTTTAGATATCTACAAATCAGAGACTTTCTAAGATCTCAATTATGCACATTTGCTATAAGCTCAGATAAGAACTTACTAGACGTAATTTTTAATTTGACATCTTTTCATAATGGTTCAATATTTATGGTATGTTACTGGAGACGAGGAATGTTCCTTTAGACGAAATTAAGAATCTCTGGGAACAATATTTACAGACATCAATATCTGAGGAACTAGGAATGAAATTTTTAAACTGGTTAATACTTCATTGCTACGTGCTCGTCATTCCCTCATACAAATTAAGGTGGTACATAGACTCCATATGACTAGAGATAAGCTATCTTGTTTTTATTCGGATATATTTCCCTACTGTAACAGATGTAATAATGGGGAAGCTTCATTAATTCATATATTTTGGACTTGTCCGTGTCTTGAAAAATATTGTAAGGAAGTTTTTCAAACTTTTTCTTTACTTTTCAAGCCTAATCCTCTGATGGCCCTATTCCGTATATTCCATATTGTTGCAGGACAAGATATCAAGCTGAAGACATCTGATTACATATTTTGGCCTTTAGCTCTCTTATAGCTAGGAGGGTGCTTTTGGTTAAATGGAAAGATGTTTTTTTCTCCTACTCATGCTCAATGGTTATGCGACGTTATGTCATGCTTAGATTTAGATAAGTTTCGTTGTTCAATTTCTGAATCTCATCAAGACTTTCAAACATTGTGGGGACCCTTTCTGAATTATTTTCAAAACTTTCAAAACCCTCAATTCGTTGTTTAAATTCAGGTGTTGGCTATTATTAATTTTACCTTTTTTCCCCTTAATAAATAGCTTCGGTCTTAGTAGAGGTTAGACTTTTTTTTGTAATAAATTAGTACATTTCAATATAACTATTGACTAACTTACATGAATACAGGGTAATGAGATTGTTATAATGAATAGATATAATTTAACTGGTAGTTTTTTTAAATCTTTTTTTGACCTTTTATATACACTTTCTTATACTCTGTATTCTTCTATGTAGAAACTGATAAAAATATTGAAAAGAAATCCATTAATCCCATAAAAATCATTGACATATATCGTAAAAAGCAGAGGTCCCAACACCGACTCTGTGGAACTCAACTGGTAACCAGCAGCCAGCCAGAATAGGATCCCTTTATTCACACTCTCTGTTTTTTGCCAAGCAGCTAATGCTCCACCGACGCTAGTAACTTCCCTATAATTCCATGGGCTCTTACCTCGCTTCGCAGCCTGACATGCAGCACCTTGTCAAAGGTCTTCTGAAAATCCAAGTACACCACATCCACTGCATCTCCTTTGTCTATCCTGCCTGTAATTTCCTCAAAGAATTGCAGTAGGTTTGTCAGGCAGGATTTTCCTTTCAGGAAACCATGCTGGCTTTGGTCTATCATGTCATGTGCCTCCAGGTACTCCATAACCTCATCCCTAACTATCGATTTCAACAACTTTCCAACCACTGATATCAGGCTAACAGGTCTGTAGTTTCCTTTCTGCTGCCTCCCACCCTTCTTAAATAGCAGAGTAACATTTGTAATTTTCCAGTCATCCAGTACATTGCCAGAATCTATCCATTCTTGAAAGATCATCGTTAATGTCTCCACAATCTCTCTAGCTACTTCCTTCAGAACCTGAGGGTGCATTCCATCAGGTCCAGGAGATTTTTTCACCCTCAGACCATTAAGCTCCCTGAGTACCTTCTCAGTCATAATTTTCACTGCATAAACTTCACTTCCTCGACACTCTTGAATGTCCAGTATACTGCAAACTCTTCCACTGTGAAGACTGATGCAAAATACGCATTCAATTCCTCTGCCATCTCTGCATCTCTCATTACAATATCTCCAGTGTCATTTTGTATTGGTCCTATATCTACCCTCGACTCTCTTTTACCCTTTATATATTTAAAAAGCTTTTAGTATCCTCTTTGGTATTAGTCACCAGCTTCCTCTCATAATTCATCCTTTCCTTTGGAATGACCTTCTTAGTTTCCTCCTGCAAGTTTTTAAAAGCTACCCAATCCTCTAACTTCGCAGTAGCTCTGTCTTTTGCTTTTACTTTGGCTCTGACTTCACTCATCAACCACAGTAGTATCCTTCTTCCCTTTGAAAATTTCTTCTTATTTGGAATATATCTGTCTTGCACTTTCCTCATTTTTCGTAGAAACTCCAGCCATTGTTGCCTTGCTGTCTTTCCTACAAATGTCCCTTTCCAATCAACTTCAGCCAGTTCCCCTCTCATGCCATAGTAATTTTGTCAATTCCACTGAAATTCCAACACACTGGATTCTATTTTTTTCCTCTCAAATTTCAATGTGAACTCAATCATATTGTGATCGCTGTTCCCTGAGTGTTCCTTCACCTTAAGCTCTCTTATCACCTCTGGATCATTGCTCAACACCCAATCCAGCACAGCCGATCTCCTAGTGGGCTCAACAACAAGCTGTTCTAAAAAGCCATCCCTTAGACATTCTGCAAATTCCCTTTCTTGAGGTCCAGTACTGACCTGGTTTTCCCAATCCACTTTCATGTTAAAATCCCCAACGATTATCATGACATTGCCTTTCTGACATGCCTTTTCTATCTCCTGCAGTAATTTGTAATCCACATCCTGGCTGCTGTTTGGAGGCCTGTATACAACTGCCATTAGGGTCTTTCTACCCTTGCCTTTTCTTAACTCAACCCATAAAGACTCTACACCTTCCAATCCTCTGTCATCTCTTTCTAATGATTTAATATTAATTCTTATATACTGAACCACACCACCCCCTCTGACTACTAACCTATCTTCTGATATACTCAATATCTCTGGATGTTCAGCTCCCAATGGCAGCCATCCTTTCGCCAAGTTTCAGAGATGGCCACAATGTCATATTTGCCAATCTATAGCTGAATTTCAAGATTGTCGTTTATATTCCTTATGCTGCATGCATTCAAATAAACACTCTCAGTCCAGTATTTGTTGCTTTCTGTTTTAACTGCACCATGTCTCTATTGCCCTGTAACTCATGCCACTGGCTTTGATGAAGCCTCATCTCCTGCCTGTTCTTTCTATAATCTCTGTTGCATGCTATCTTTGATTTATTTTTGTTTTTGCTTTCCTCAGCCCTATCACTCTGGTTCCTATCCCCCTGCCAAATTAGTTTAAACCCTCCCGAACAGCTGGTGTTATGGTGAAGTGGTGGAGCAGACTCGATGAGCCAAATGGCCTCATTCTGCTCCTATATCTTACTGTCTTATGGACATTCCCTCATCATCCTCCTCCCATCAGGCAGAAGCTGCAAAAGCTTAAAAGCACATTCCACTAGGCTCAAGTACAGCTTCTATCCTACTGTAACCAAACTCTTAAATGGACCTCTTGTACAGTAAGATGGACTCTTCACCTCACAATTGACCTTGTAATGAGCTTGCACTTTGTTTGCCGCACTGCTCTATCGCTGTTACACTTTATTCTGTACTGTTATTATCTTATCTTGCTGTACCTGGATGTTTCCATCCAGGGGGTCAGTGTGCACATGAGGGAGGATTACAAATACCCGGGGATATGAATTGACAATAAACTGGACTGGTCAAAGAACACTGAGGCTGTCTACAAGAAGGGTTAGAGCTGTCTCTATTTCCTGGGGAGACTGAGGTCCTTTAACATCTGCCGGATGATGCTGAGGATGTTCTACGAGTCTGTGGTGGCCAGTACTATCATGTTTGCTGTTGTGTGCTGGGGCAGCAGGCTGAGGGTGGTAGACACCAACAGAATCAACAAGCTCATTGGTAAGGCCAGTGATGTTGTGGGGATGGAACTGGACTCTCTCACGGTGGTGTCTGAAAAGAGGATGCTGTCTAAGTTGCGTGCCATCTTAGTCAATGTCTCCCATCCACTACATAATGTACTGGTTGGGCACAGGAGTACATTCAGCCAGAGACTCATTCCACCGAGATGCAACACAGAGCGTCATAGGAAGTCATTCCTGCCTGTGGCCATCAAACTTTACAACTCTTCCCTTGGAGGGTCAGACATCCTGAGCCAATAGGCTGGTCCTGGATTTATTTCATAATTTACTGGAATAATTTACATATTACTATTTAACTATTTATGGTTCTATTACTATTTATTATTTATGGAGCAACTGTAACAAAAACCAATTTCCCCCGGGATTAATAAAGTATGACTATGACTGTGACTGTGTCTGTGACTGTGACTGTGACTATGACTGTGACTATGACTATGTCTATGAATATGACTATATCTATGACTGTGACTATGACTATGACTGTGACTATGACTGTGACTATGACTACCTCAGTGGACCATTGTAATGAATTGATTTGGATAGACAGTGTGCAAGAAAAAATTTTTCAATGAACCTTGGTAATATGACAATAATAAACCAATTTACCTGCTTTATTACAAGCAGAGAGGGTATCTGGGTAAGGTGAGGCCATATGAGAAGTACTTTGTGCAGTTTTGGTGAAAGCCCTTCAGAAATTTTTTTGGCCTTAAGAGCAGTGCTGTGTCAGTTCACTGGGAAAATAGAAGGCTGAGATGTGAGGTGAGATTTAGTTAGATAAGCTCATACACTTGATCTCATTGAACCATGCAAGATCCTGAGAGGGAATGACGGGTTCATTCCTAACTGGCTATTTTCTCTGGTTTATGCATCTGGAATTACTGCTCAAGCATTTAGGATGAGACGAGGAGATAGCTCTTTCCCTCCACAGAAAGTAATGAATGTTCAGTACATTAGGGATCAGAAACTTTAGAGTGCTAAGGGAATTAAATGATATAAGGGTAGGTAGGATTGGAGTCGAGAATCTGTCATGATTCGTTTAAAAGCAGATTTAAGGCAAGCATAGATATTGATCATCAGCTAGGACTTTACATATAGAAAATACTGCATATGTTTAATATGGTACGCGAGGAGCTACAGAGCCCAGTGACATGATGTCAAGACAACAGCATTTTCTTCAATATCAACAAGACATAAGAAATGGTCAATGACTTCAGAAATTGGGGCAGAATACAAACCCCTGCCTATACCAATGGTGGTGAGTTGACAAATTCTAATTCTAAGGGGTAAATCCTATCAATAACTTGCCCTGGTCCAGTCATCTCCACCTTGCTGACAATCAATACTGGCACACATCAGGGATGTGTGCTTCCCCCACTGCTCTAGCCTCTCTACACAAACGACTGCGGGCTAGGCACAGCTCAAATGCCATCTATGAGTATGTTGACGATACAACTATTTTTGGCAGTATGTTAGATGGTGACAAGAGGACACAAGGACAGATTCTATCCCAATGCATTGAGACTACTGAACATATTTCTTTAAAAAAGATAACTCTCAACCTCCCAGTCTACTTCATCATTTATCTACCAGTACTACAAACTCTCTGCAACTGTAAAACATTATTCTGCATTCAGAATTGTTTTTGTTTTTGTACTACATGATATATTTCTGCATGGATGGCTTGCAAACGAAGCTTTTCACTGTATCTTGGTATACACGACAATAATAAAACAATTACATGACAGGCAGCATCTCTGCAAAAGAAAAACAGAACTTGTGTTTCAAGAAATCTGTAAAGCTTTTATTTTAGATCTCCAGATTTTTTTATATGTTTGTCTAAAAATTCAGATTAGGATTTACCTGTGGAAGATTGGAGAGCCCAGCAAACGTGACACTACATGTTTTAAGTTGTAAAGTTAGAAGAGAGAAAAATATGTTGGTCATAGGGGATTTTAATATGCATGTAGATTGGTAAAATCAGGTTGGTGCTGGATTCCAGGACAGGAAATCTCTAGAGTGCCCATTAGATGGCTTTTTAGAGCAGCTCATGGTTGAGCACACTAGGGGATCAGTTTTTCTGGACTGGGTATTATGAAATGCACCAAAATTGATTAGAGAGCTTAAGGTAAAAGAACACTGAGGAGTAAGTGATCATAACATGATCAAATTCATCCTGAAATTTTAGAAGGAGAAGCTAAGGTCAGATGTATCACTATTACAGTGGAGTAAAGGGAATTACAGAGGCATGAGAGAGGAGTTGGCCAGAATTGATTGGAAAAGAACATTGGCAGGGATGACAGCAGAAAAGAAATGGTTGGAATTTCTGGAAACAATTCGGAAGGCACAGGATATATCTAGTGTATAAGATGATAAGAGGCATTGATCGATAACCAATTTCCCCCGGGATCAATAAAGTATGACTATGACTATGACTATGTGTGGATAGTCAGAGGCTTTTTCCCAGGGCTGAAATGGCTAGCACAAGAGGGCACAGTTTTAAGGTGCTTGGAAGCAGGTACAGAGGAGATGTCAGAGGTAAGTATTTTATGCAGAGAGTGGTGAGTGCGTGGAATGGGCTGCCGGCGACGTTGGTGGAGGCGGATACAATAGGGTCTTTTAAAAGTCTCCTGGGTAGGTACATGGAGCGTATAAAAATAGAGGGCTATGGGTAACCCTAAGTAATTTCTCAGGTAAGGACATGATCAGCACAGCTTTGTGGGCCGAAGGGCTTGTATTGTGCTGTAGGGTTTCTATGTTCTTTCTGTGTTCTATGTTCTACATCCCAAAAAGGAAGAGGGAGAAGCATAAGTCACATGTATCAGTTTTCAAATGGATTAAAGGGAACTACTGGGGCATGAGGGAGGTGTTTGGCCAGGTGGATTGGAGAAAGATATTGGCGAGGATGACAGCAGAGCAGAAACAGCTGAAGTTTCTGGCAATAGTTCACAAGGCACAGGATAGATATGTCCCACAGAGGAAGAAGTTCTCAAATGGCAGGAGTAGGCAACTGTGACTGACAGGGGAAGTTAAGGACTGCATAAAAGCCAAGGAAAGGGCATATATGGTGGCAAAAATGAGTGGGAAGTTGGATGATTGGGAAGCTTTTAAAATCTAACAAGAGGCAATTAAAAAAGCTATAAGTGGGGAAAAGATGAAACATGAGGGCAGACTAGCCAATAATATAAAGCAGGATACCAAAAGTTTTTATAGTTATATTGTTACATGCTCAAGGAGATCTGTTTTTTTTTGTGAGAATGATGTAATGGTCTTTTGGAGGTCACCTGATGTGATTTTCCCGCCGATGTGAGGTCATGTGATGACATGTGCCTCGTTACTATATAAGGGTCGACCCAGGTGACGCAGTTGGTTTTTTGAGTTTGTAGATTTCCAGGTAGAACGTGTTGTGCCTCCGTCTCTGTTGCATGTTTGTTTTTGTGACGCAGTTTCATTTTTAAAATGGAAGGTGCGTTCTCTTACAAGATATTGTATTATTGGACCGGAGATTTGTGGCTGGAAGTGCCAATTTACTCAATTCAGACATTTGAAGGAAGAGTGAAGAATTCATCGAAGGATCGAGAGAAGTTGGCATCGTTTGGCAGTTTAATAAAGAATCGACCTTATTGAGTCTTCGTTGGAGAGAACCTGCATTGAGATAACTCTTGCAAAAGGGCAATGAGTTCATGCAAAAAGGTTCTCTCTCTCTCTAAAGGAATTTAAAGTCAGTCGATTTAAACTGTTTATTTTCGGCATCATGAATCCTGTGGACAGAACCAGCAGTAAAGGTACGTCTGTGAAGAAATCTTTCTCCAGAGAAGTCTCTCCCAATTGAATGTGTAAATCTGTTGGACTTTCAAAGTTATTGCTTTAAGAACTATATCTGACTGTATCGCTTTAAGAACCTTTTTCGCATTTAACGCTTTAAGAACCAGAGCCAAGTAGAGTTGGTGAACGGCTGCGTACCTGTTAACCTCTGGTTAAAGTTTTCCTTTGTTTTTTTTTACCTTATCGTTTATACGTGTTTAATAAATGTTTGGTTGGTTTTGATATAACCTGTTTCAATTAATATTCATTGTTGCCGGTTATGTAACAATATAAACAGTAAAAGGGAGGTGAGAATTTATATTGGACCACTGGAAAATGATGCCAGTGAGGTAGTAATGGGGACAAAGAAATGACAGATGAATTTAATGGGTACTTTGCAACTGTCCTCACTGTGGAAGACACCAGCAGTGTTCCATAGGTCTGTGAGTGTCAGGGAGCAGCAGTGAGTGCCATTGCTATTACAAAGGAAAATCTCAAAGGTGTTAAAGAGGATTGGATGATTGCAAATGTTGCTCCATTCTTTGTAGAAAGGAGGAAGGCAAAAGAAAGAAAATTATAGGCCTGTTAGCCTAACCTTAGTGGTTGGGAAAATGTTGGAGTTGATTATTAAAGATGAGGTTTCGGGGACTAATGATAAAATAAGTCAAAGTCAATATGGTTTTTGTGACGGGAAATCTTCAAGAAAGTAACAAGCAGGGTGGACAAAGAAGAAGCAGTGGATATAATTTACTTGGATTAAATTGGAAGAATGGGCAAAAAAGTGGCAGATGGAATACAGTCTAGGGAAATATATGACAACGCATTTCACTAAACAATAGCCCGGACTATTATCTAAATGGGGAGGAAGTTCAAACATCAGAGGTGCAGAGGGACTTTGGCATCCTTGTACAGTACAAGACTCCTAGAAGCTTAATTAGTCTGTGGTAAAGAAGGCAAATGCAATGTTGGTATTTAATTCAAGGGGAATAGAATTTAAAAGCAAGGAGATAATGCTGAAGCTTCATAAGACACTAGTCGGGCCATAGCAGTTTTGGTCCCCAGATGTCAGATAGGATGCGTTATCATTGGAGAGAGTCCAGAGGAGGTTTACAAGGATGATTCTGGGAATGGAGGGGTTAACATACAAGGAGCGTTTAGCAACTTTGGGCCTATACTCACTGAATTTTAGAAGAATGCAGGGGGATCTCATTGAAAGTACTAGATCGGGTGGACGTGGAGAGGATGTTTCCTCTGGTGAGGGTATTGAGAAATAGAGGGCGTGGCCTGAGAACTAAGGGATGGCCTTTTAGAAGAGAGGTAAGGAGGAATTTTTTTAGCCAGAGAGTAGTGATTCTGTGTAATGCTCTGCCACAGACGGCAGTGGAGGCCAAGTCTATGGGTATATTTAAGGCAGAAATTGATTATTTCCTGATCAATTAGGGCATCAAAGGATATGGTGAAAAGGCAGGTGTATGGGGTTGAGTGGGATCCAGGATCAGCCATGATGGAATCGTGGAGCAAACTCAATAGGCTGAATGGCCTAATTCTGCTTCCGTGTCTTATGGTCTAAATATTCTAACGATTAGATGACATAACTGTGGCTAACAAAAGAATCAAAACCAATATAAAAGCCAAAGAGAGGGCATATAATAGAGCAAAGATTCGTGGAAAGTTAGAGGATTTGAATGCTTTTAAATACCAACAGAAGGCAACTAAAAAGTCATTAAGAAGGTAAAGATGGAATTCAAAAGTAATCTAGTCAATAATAATAAAATCCTCGCCAGGATTGGTTGTCCCCCGAGGCTCCTCAGGATAGTTCAGTCACTCCACACAGGCATGAAGTGCATCGTTCAGTTCGACGGCTCTTCTTCAGAGGCCTTCAACATCCGCAGCGGTGTGAAGCAGGGCTGTGTGCTTGCCCCCACCCTGTTTGGCATCTTCTTCGCAGTCATGCTGAAGCACACCTTTGGAACATCAACTGATGGTGTCTATCTCCACACCAGATCGGACGGGAGGCTGTTCAGTCTGTCCCAGCTGAGAGCAAAAACCAAGGTTCGTGAAGTACTCATCAGGGACATGTTGTTTGCAGACGATGCGGTACTGGCAACACACTCTGAACAGCAACTGCAACGCCTCATGGACAGCTTCTCAAGAGCCTGCCAGGACTTCAGCTAGACCATCAGCCTGAAGAAAACTAATGTGTTGGGCCAAGGTGTTGAGCAACCCCCTGCCATCACCATCAACAACTACGAGCTGGAGATAGTTCACCAGTTTACATACCTTGGCTCCACCATCACAGACAGCCTCTCCCTAGACCCCGAGATCAACAGACGGATCGGATAAGCAGCCTCAACATTCACCAGGCTGATAAAGAGAGTCTGGGAGAACAGAAAGTTGATGACGCACACCAAAGTTGCAGTCTACAGGGCCTGCATCCTCAGCACACTGCTTTACGGCAACGAGACCTGGAGCCTCTACTACAGACAAGAGCGGCGTCTCAACGCCTTCCACCTTCGCAGCCTGGACATCACGTGGACTGACCAAGTCACCAACAATGAGGTCCTGGCCCGCGCCCAGATACCCAGCCTCCTCACCCCGCTCCAACAATGCTGTCTCCACTGACTGGGCCATGTACACTGCACGTCAGAGGGGAAGATCCCAAAAGACCTGCTGTACGGGGAACTGGCCTCCGCAAGAGAGCACAAGGGTGGGCCCATCTTCATTTCAAAGACGTTTGCAAGAGAGACATGAAGTCACTGAATATGAACGTCGAGAGGAGGGAGGACATCGCAAGCGATCGCTCTCACTGGAGGCTGGAACTACGCAGAGGTCTAAAAAGAGGAGAAGAGAAGCTGAGGCTTGCTGCTGAAGAAAAGCGCACTCATCGGAAAAACAGCACCAAGACAACACTGGAGGACAGTGCCTTTAAGTGCAGCCGCTGCAGCCGAGACTGTCACTCCCGTGTGAACCTCTACAGCCACAACAGACGCTGCTCTAACACAGACTGAAGTAAGACTTTCCAGGTGCAGATCCATGGTCTCACGAGACTAACGGATGCCACTATTACCAATATTAAAGAGGATACTAACAGTTTCTTTAGACACATAAAGTGTAAAAGGGAGGCAAGAGTGGGTATCGGACTGCTGGAAAATGTTGCTGGAGGGAGAGTAATGGGGGACAAGGAAACAGCGGATGTACTATATAAGTATTTTGCATCACTCTTTACTGTGGAAGATACTAGTAGTATGGTGGAAGTTTTGGGTGTCAAGGGGCACGAAGTGTGTGAAGTTACCATAACTAGAGAAGGGAAACTGAAAGGTCTGAAGATAGGTAAGTTACCTGGACCAAATGGTGTACACCCCAGAGTTCTGAAAGAGAATGTGGAGATCTTTAAAGAATCAGTAGATTCTGGCATGGTTCTGGAGGACTGGAAAACTGGGAATGTCACTCCCCTCTTCAAAAAGGGTGAGAGGCAGAAGAAAGGAAATTATAGGCCAGTTAGTCTGACCTCAGTGGTTGGGAAGATATTGGACTTGATTGTCAAGGATGTGGTTTTGGTATACCTGGCAGCATTAGATAAAATTGGCTGTAGTCAGCATGGTTTCCTCAAGGGAAAATCTTGCCTGGCAGATCTGTTGGGGCCATCTCTCCCAGATTCACTTGCTGGAGACTGCTGTCTCTCCCAGTGTCAGTCACTGGAAACTGCAATCTCTGCCGGTCTCACTTGCCAAAGACAGAGACGCCTCCTGTCTGACTCACAGGAGTCATACCATTCAGCCACGATGAAATGGTGGAGCAGACTTGATGGGCCAAATGGCCTAATTCTGCTCCTATATAGTGTGGTCTTATGGTATAAATCAAAAGGATCATTTACAGGATCCATCAGATGTGTGACATGCTATTTCTGAATGTGACCTACGAAGGTCCCTTCCTATAATAAGACAAACAGAGATAATCATTTTAAAGGGTGAACAAGGCACATGAATAGGAAGAATATGAAGGGCTGTGGTCCAAATACAGGTCAATGGGACTAGGCAGATTAATAGTTCAACACAGAGTAGATGGGCTGATGGGATTGTTTCTGCATTGTAGTGTTCTTTGACTCCATGATCATTTTAAAGGGCGAACAAATGTAGAACCTAATTACCAAGAGTTGAAATTTCCTTCCATATTCATTCCGTAACTGGTAAAGTGTAAACTTCACGTAAAGTCAGTGTAGCAAATGTTACTGACATCTTTAAATCACTTCTGTAAATCAATGGTGTGATTATAATAATTTTCAACTGAACTGTTTACAACAATTGAACTTCCTGTCTTCTCCATTTTTCAAAACTGACAGTCAGCAAATAAATATTTTAATAACTAACATTACTTTGATATTGAATGGATATGGCTCAGAAGAACTTGTAAGATTTCATGCTCACAGTGGACAACTTAGCATAACAACTGAATACTGAGGACGTTGAGAGTGGACTTTAGTGCTTCACAAGCTATTTTACCTCCATTCAATTCTAGGGAATAAAATCTGGCTGCAGTATTATGCCATCTGCATCTGATAATTATCATGTCATAGGTAATATGGGGAAATCGTGCAATTCTTGAAATTAGTACCACTATTCAATTAGATGATGTCTACACTATATTCACTCTATTTAGTGATTGCTTAAATCTTTTAATACCAATGCCGAAGAAAATTCAAGATTCAAATTTATTTGTCGCAGGTACATCAAAACATGCAGTGAAATGTGTTGTCTGCATTAACAACAAATACACCCAAGGATATGCTGTGGGTAACCCACAAGTGTTGCCACATGCCTACCATACTCACAATGCTCAGCAGACCAACACTGAACACAACATTCCTCCCTCCCACCCATACACACACAGAGTCCATAATGTCAGGAAAGTTCTCCAGTTCCAGCCTCCAACAGACACAGATTTGGGATTGCAGACGTCGGACTTCAACCTCCCCAGTGGGCTCACACAGATTTACAGATGATCGGCTTATTCTCAGGCTTCGATTTTCAGCAACGATCCCAGGACATGCCAATCACAAAACACTAGGTCTCAAAATCCAGACTCGCCAAAGCCAGGAACACAAACAATTGGTATCAAACTCTCATCTCACCAATTCGCAAACTCACTGGAGTTCACTGGAACTTGTTCCTCCTACCCACATGGAACTCTGACTCTGGAATCCGCCAACAATTTACTGATGGGGGGGAATTCCCTCATCCACTCTCTACTGGGGATGTCCCACATTTCTATTGCAGCAATGGCTGGAATTTCTAAAAGCAATTTGGAAGACATGGAATATATATATCACAAAGAGGAAGCAGTATTCCAAGGGAAAGATTACACATCCCTGGCTAACAAGAGAAGTCAAACCCAACATAAAAGCCAAAGAGAGGACATATAATAGAGCAAAGATTAGTGAGAAGTTGATTGGGAGGCTTTTAAAAACCAACAGAAGGCAACTAAGGAATTCATTGAGGTAAAGATGGAATATGAAAGCAAGCTAGCCAATAATATCAAAAGTTTCCTCAGATACATAAAGTGTAAAGAGAGGTGCAAGTAGATATTGGACCACTGGAAAATAATGCTGCAGAGATAGTAATGGGGGACAAGAAACGGCAGACGAACTGAATAAGTATTTTACATCAGTCTTCATTGTGGAAGACACTAGCAGTATGGTGGAAGTTCCAGGTATCAGGGGTCATGAAGTGTGTGCAGTTACCATTACTAGAGAGAAGGTTCTTGGGAAACCGAAAGGTCTGAAGGTGGGTAAGTCAACTGGACCAGATGGTGTACAGCCCAGGGTTCTGAAATATGTGGCTGAAGAGATTATGCAGGCAGTAGTAACGCTCTTTCAAGAAGATTCTGGAATGCTTCCGGAAGACTGGAAAATTGCAAATGTCACTCTAATCTTCAACAAGGGAGAAGGGAAAGAGAAAGGAAACTATAGGCCAGTTAGTCTGACCTCAGTGTTTGGGAAGATGTTAGAGTTGATTATTAAGGATGAGGTCTCAGAGTGAAATAGGCCATAGTCAGCGTGATTTCCTCAAGGGAAAATCGTGCCTGGCATATCCATTGGAATTCTTTGAAGAAATAACAAGCAGGATAGACAAAGGAGAATCAGTTGATGTTATGTACTTAGATTTTGAGAAGTCCTTTGACGAGGTCCTACACGAGGTTGCACTGGAGTCTGTGTTGGAACCGATAGGTTTTATGTTACATGTCAATAATTTGGATGTTGCAATTGATGCCTTTGTTGCAAAGTTTGCAGACAATATTAAGACAGGTGGAGGAGCAGGTAGTTTTGAGGTAGTAGAGAGGCCTCAGAAGGACTTAGACAGATTAGGGGAATGGACAAAGAAATGGCAGTTGGAATACAGTGTCGGGAAATGTATGGTCATGCACTTTGGTAGAAGAAATAAAAGCATATACTATTTTCTAAATGGAAAGAAAATTCAAAAATCCAAGGTGCAAAGGGATTTGGGAGTCCTCGTGCAGGATTCCCTGAAGTTCATTTTCAGGTTGAGTTTGTGGTGAGGACGGCAAATGCAATGTTAGCATTCATTTCAAGAAGACTAAAATATAAAATCCAGGATGTAATGTTGGGACTTTATAAAGCACTGGGGACGTCTCCCAGACAACCTAACCCACTGCAATTCACCTAGTGCCAAAACAAGTCTGCGGTGAACAGCATCACCTTGGCCCTACTCTCATCTCTGGAGCATCTGGACAAGAAAAAGACCAAAGTTATTGTTTATTGACTGCACCTCCACCTTTAAATAATATGCTTCCAACGAATGTCATCTTCTAATCCTAGTGCTCAGCCCTCTCTTTGCAAATGGATTCTTGACCCCCTGACCAACAGACCATAGTCTGTAGTAATAGGCAGAAACACATCCACCACAATTATTCTCAATAATGATGCCCTGCAAGGCTGCATCCACAGAACCCTATTCTATACTCTCTGTACACTCATGACTGATGACTGCGTGGCCAGATTCTGTTCTACCTTTACAGATGATACTACGATAGTGAGCTGTATCTCAAATAATGATGGGTCAGAGTGCAAGAAGGAGATAGACATGATGTCAATGATTTCAGGAAAGAAAATGGTGCACCTGCTTCTCTTTATATAAACGATGCTGAGGTTGAGTGAATTGAGAGCTTCAAGTTCCTAGGAGTATACATCACCAATAGCCTGTTCTGGTTCTACCATGAGTACGTCACCAAACATTCATGCACATTTCCACTGATATACGGTGGTTGCATCACAACTTGATATGGATGTGCTAATATGCAGTATCAAAAGAGGCTGAAGAGAGTTGTAGACCGTCAAATCTAGCATGGGCACAACCCTCCACAATATCAAGGACATCTCTAAGAGGCAGAACCTCAAGGAGGAGGTGTCAATCATTAAAGACCTTTGCTATCTAGGACATGCTCTTTTTTCATTACTTCCCTCAAGGAAGAGGTACAGGAGCCTGAAGACCTACTCTCAATATTTTAGGAACTGCTTTTTCCCCTCTGTCATTAGATTTCTGAATAGTTCATGAGTTCTACCTCTTTATTTCTGTTCTGTGCTATTTGTTTTTGTAACTTATAGTCTTTTTTTGTCTTACACTGTACTGCTGTCAGAAAACAACAAATTTCATAACATATGTCAGTAATAATAAAATTGATTTTGATGTACCCTTTGACACTCACCAATCTTTTTGGTGCACTATAGAAAGCATCCTGTATGGATGCGTTACGGCCTGGTATGCCAACTACTCTCCACGAGTCAAGAAACTACAGAGAGTTGTGAACAAAGCATCAAGGAAAATATCCTCCTTCCATGGACCCTATCTACACATCTCACTGCCTCAGTAAAGTAGCCATAATAATCAAAGTCTACCTGCACTGCACTTTCTGTAACAATTTATTCTGTACTCTTCCTGGTTTTCCCTTGCACTATTTGATGCACTGTTTTAATGAAATGATCTGTATGGACAGTATGCAAGACAGGTTTTTCTGCACAATTGTGGAAAAAGCTCAGCACATCACACCTCCTGTACAATAAGATCAACACTCTGGTCTCACAATCTACCAAGTTATGATTTTGCACTTAATCGTTTACCTGCACTGCATTTTCTCAGTATCTTTTGCACTTTATTCTGCATTGTTATTGTTTTACTTTATTCTAATTCAATGCACAATGCAAAGACTTAATCTGTAAGGAACAGTATGCAAGACAGTCTTTTCACTGTATCTCGGTACACATGACAATAATAAACCAATTCCAATGATAAATCAGTTTTCTAATATACCAAACTGAATGCCTCTTCTCCAGTTTAAGCAGTATTGGGACAAGGATTCCCACAAGTTATTGAGGATTTTACAATTCCTAAAGGAGGCTTTGAAAACATCCTTGAATTGTTCTGTCTGTCCAACAAGTAATCTTATTCCCACAAGCGAGCTTGGAGGAGAGTATCTATTTTGGGAGATTATTGGGACAGGAAAGGTCTCTGACATTGCTTCCTTCAAACTGCTGGTAAACTTGGACAAATATATTCTGACAGCATTGAAATTACCTTTCTAGTGCATATCAGGGCAACTACAGATGAGCAGTAATGTGACTTTTCTAATAGTGTTCACATTCTGAAGGAAACAAAATGGCAGAGCAGGCAGGGAGAGCAGCTGACACTGTGAGAGTCTCAAGAGTGCTTTCCTGGACTTGAAGCTGAAATGTTTCTCACACTAAGAAAATACCGAATTATTGACTACTCTAATTCATTTTCCCACTTATATTCCTAATGGCACTTTTCGGGTATTATTCACTCCCAGGAAACCAATATTATAGTGCCCTGGCATGATCTTCAAAGTGAATAGAACTTAAACTCACTCAGATTGCTTTCATATTACAATAAATGTGAGTGCTTCAACTAAAAATGACAATATTTATATAATCATCCTAAAAAAGATCCTGATTTTTCTCTTCATTTGGTTGAAGTCAATGGGCAATAATAAAAAATTTAAGACACTGAGAAAATGGATATGTTAAAATATTGTTGAAACTAAACCACTTTAAAGCTAAGTCAAAATGTCTCAACAAGTGAGGGATATGGGAATGAGAATCAGGTTTAATATCACTGGCATATGCCGTGAAATTTGTTGTCTTTGTGGCATCAGTACAATGTAATACATAACAAAAGAGAAAAGAGCTGTGAATTACAGTAAGTGTATATATCAAGTCAAATTTATTTATAAAGCACATTTAAAAACAACCCATGTTGACCAAAGTGCTGTACAAGGCACACAGCTTATAGGCACAAAATGAACAACACATGAGCCTAGGCACAAGCCAAAAATCAGCCACATCAGGAAGATTCAAATGCCAGTGAATGAAAGTAAGTTTTGAGCCTGGACTTAAAAGAGTCGAGGGGGGATGCGGATCTGATAAGAAGGGGAATGCTGTTCCGCAGTCTAGGGGCTACAATAGCAAAGGCACGGTCACACCTGAACTTAAATTTAGATCGCGGGACAGCCAGGAGCCCCAAGTCAGCCGACCTGAGGGACCCGGAAGTAGAATAAGGGGTTAGAAGGTCTGCGATATAGGAGGGGGCCAGCCCATTTAGGGCTTTATAAACAAACAGGAGAACAGTAAAATCAATTCTAAACCGTACTGGTAGCCAGTGGAGGGAGGCCAGGAGAGGAGTAATATGGTCCCTCTTCTGGGCACCTGTCAGGAGCCTGGCTGCGGCGTTCTGGACCAGTTGCAGATGGGACAGGGACGACTGACTAATCCCAGTATACAGGGAGTTGGAGTAATCCAAGTGGGAGGATATAAGGGCGTGGATGACTTTCTCGAGATCTTCGAAAGAGAGAAACAACTTGATTTTGGCAATAGTACGAAGCTGGAAAAAACTTGCTTTTACTACTGCATTAACTTGCTTGTCAAACTTAAAGGCAGAATCAAGTATCACACGAAGGTTTTTGACATGGGGTTTGATAAGGGTGGACAGGTTACCAAGACTGTTGGTAATCACTTTGATGGAGTCAGGGGTGCCAAGTAGGACAACTTCAGACTTGCCTTCATTCAACTGCAGGAAGTTTTGTGCCATCCAACACTTTATGTCCTCAAGGCAGTTCATGAGGCTGACTAGATTTGACTGGTCGTTTCATTTCAAGGGGAGATAAAGCTGTATGTCGTCAGCGTAACAATGGAAGGAAATGTCGTGTTTTTGAATGATTTGACCAAGGGGAAGCATGTATATAGAGAAAAGAATGGGACCTAGGATGGAACCTTGTGGGACCCCGCAGGAGAAACTAGCTGGAGAAGAGGAAAATTTGCCTATGTTGACGGACTAGCTTCTATTTTTGAGGTAGGATGTGAACCAGTTCAAGGCAGTGCCATCAACACCAACCCTGTACTGGAGACAGTCTATTAAAATAGCATGATCCACAGTATCAAATGCTGCGCTGAGGTCAAGAAGAATTAGGATAGCAGATTCACCTGAGTCGGCAGAGAGGAGGAGATCATTGTACACACTCAGCAGAGCAGACTCTGTGCCTTAAAACCTGACTGAAATCTTTCCAAGATGTTGTTTTGGTGTAGGTAGGGCAGCAATAGACTAAGAATAACTTTTACGAGAACCTTTGACAGGATATATTAATTAAATTTAAAAAGAAGAGCAAAAATAGAAATAAAAAAGTAGTGAGATAGTGTTCATGGCTGAAATGTCCATTCAGAAATTGGATATCAGAGGGGAAGAAGCTATTCCTGAATCATTCAGTGTCTGCCTTCATGCTTCTGTACCTCCTACCTGCTGGTAGCAATGAGAACAAGGTATGGCCAAGGTGATGGGTGTTCTTAATGATGGATGCTGCCTTTTTGAGGCATTGCTCCTTGAAGATGTCCTGGATACTATGTAGTCTAGTGCCCATGGTAGAGTTGACTATGCTTACAACTCTCTGTAGTTTATTTCAATCCTGTGCAGTAGACACCTCCTCCCACCACATACCAGACAGTCATGCAGCTAGTTAGAATGCTCTCCATGGTACATCTGTAGATATTTGCAAGTGTTTTTGGTGACACACCAAATCTCCTCAGATTCCTAATGAAATGTAGCCACTATCAGGCCTTCTTTGTAGCTGCATCGTTATGTTGGGTCCAAGATAGACCCTCAGAGATATTGACACCCAGGAACTTGAAAATGCTCGCTCTTCCCACTTCTGATCCCTCTCTGAGGACTGATGTGTGTTCCTTTGTCTTAACCTTTTCCTAAATCCACAATCAGTTCTTTGGTTTTACTGATGTTGAGTGCAAGGTGTTGCTGTGACACCACTCAACTAGCTGATACATCTCGCTCCTGTATGCCTTCTCTTCATCATCTGAAGTTCTGCGAGCAATAGATCTATCATCAGCAAATTTATAGATAGGATTGGAGTTGCATCTAGCCACACAGTCATGGGTGTAGACAGTAGAGCAGTGGGCTTAGCATAAATCCCTGAAATGCACAAGTGTTGTCCATCAGCGAGATGGAGGTGTTATTTCTGATTTGTACAGATTGTTGTCTTCCAGTTAGGCAGTTCAGGATCCATTTGCAGTGGGAGGTACTGAGACCCAGGTTCTGGAGCTTTTCAATCAGAACTGTGCGAATGATTGAAGGAATGTAGGAATGTAGGAAGCAGAATACTTTGCCAGCAATCGAATATGTTAAGGCATAGTGTGGCCAGGCAACAGAAAAATCAAAACTGGGATTTAAATATAGGAAAGTACAACACACGTAGGGCGCCATGATAGTGTAGCAGTTTGCACAATGCTATTATAGCTCAGGGTGCCTAAGTTTGTAGTTCATTTTCAGCATCCTCTGCAGAAAATTTGTACATTCTTCCTACGTGTGCCTGTGTTTCCTTCCCCCCAAAAAAGGTGTACTGTGTGCCAGTTAATAGATTCTAAATTGTAAATTTAGTATCTACTAACCGATCATTGTAAATTGCCCTGCACAGTAATTAGGCTAGAGCTAAATAGGTGGGTTGCTCAATGGTGTGGCACATTGGAGGGGCCTGTTCCACATTATAACTCAAAATAAATAAACAAACATATTTAGGAAAGATAGATGAACAGTTGAGGTAGAGGAGTTTTATTTATCAAAAATAACTGAATACCTATATAAAAATGTGATGCAACCCCCAGAAACAGAAATTAAATCAAAAGGTACAGCAATAAATGATTTTTAAAAAGGTGCTTAAACTGGATTTGCTGGAGAATGTCAAGTTACAGAGACTGAACAAGTTGACTAAATTCTTAGAAGAGGGAACAAAGAGTATCACTGAGGGCAGGGCAGTAGTTGTGATTTACTAGACTTTAGTAAGGCATTTGACAAAGTCCTACATGAAAGACTGGTTCAATGGATTAGGGCCTGTGGGACTCAGAGCAAGTTGGCAAAGTGGACCCAAAACTGACCTGGGAGTAGCAGACAGAGGCTGATACCAAAGGATTTTTTTTGCAGTTGGATGCTTGTGACTAGTGGTGTTCCATGGGGAATGATATTGGGACCCTTGTTTGTAATATACCTGAATGACTTGGATGTATGATTATTGAGTTTGTAGATAACACAAAGTGTGGAAATTGTTTAAAGTGCAGAGGTAGTCTCAGGATGTACAGATATTACAATGTACGTGGAAGATAATACAGTACAGCATAGTACAGGCCCTTTGGCCCAAGATGTTGTGCTGACCTCTTAATCTTCTCTAAGATCAATCTAACCCTTTCCTCCATTTTTCTTTCATCCATGTGCCTATCTAAGAGTTTCTTAAATGTTCCTAATGTATCTGTCTCTATGACCACCCCTGACAGTGTGTTCGACGCGTCCACTACTTTCTGTGGAAATGACCACCTCTGATATCTCCCCAATACTTTCCACCAATTATCTCAAAAATTAAGTCCCTTCATGTTGGCTATTTCCATCCTTGGAAAACATCTCTGGCTGGCCATTTGAGGAGATACCAGAAAAATTGATGAAGGAAAGGCAGTGGATGTTGTCTACATGGACTTTAGCACAGTCTTTAACATGTCTCCACATGGGAGGCTGGTCAAGAAGGCTCAGTCAATTTGCATTCAGGTTGAGGTAGTATATTGGATTCAACATTGTCTTTATAGAAGACCAACAGTGGTAGTAGGTGGTTGCTTCCCTGACTGAAGGCCTGCGACTGGTTGTGTACTGCAGGGACTGGTGCTGGGTCCATTGTTGTTTGTCACCTATATCAATGATCCGGATGATAATGTGGTAAACTGGATCAGAAAATTTGTAGATGACACCAAGATTTGGGGTGTAGTGGGTAGCAAGGAAGACCATCAAAGCTTGCAGTGGGATCTGCATCAGCTAGAAACATGGCATGAAAATGGCAGGTGGAATTTAATACAAACACGTGTGATGTGTTACATTTGAGGACAAAACTTATACAGTAGCGCGTAGGGAACAAAATGGTTATTAGGGGGGCTGGAGAGGATTATAGGAAAGGGAAAAAATGGGAGGAGCAGATTTAGATGGGAAAGAGAGAGAGAGAGAGAGAGAGAGAGAGAGGAGAACACAGAAGACAAAGGTTTACACCGATCATCAGGAATGACATATATTGAGAAAAAAAATCATGACTTGGACAAGTCTTTTTTCTTTACCAATAATATGAACATAATTCTGACATGGTCTTGTGCAATTGCAATGTCAAGATTGTGAGTCTGAAAGATTCCCCGTCCATTGAGTAAAGGTAATGTCTGCTGTAACCACAGACCAAATGATTCCAGAAGCAGCTTACACTCTGATGAATTAGTATTTGATGATATGCTCTATTTGCCCATGTTGCCTCCAAACTAGAAAGACACAGGAAAAGGAGGGAATCATAAAGTCCTTTGACTACATTGTGCTACCCTTAGTTCATCATCAGTTTGCTGTTTTGTTACTTAGTACCTGAGACATCCTATCAGTCTCAGTCTTTCATATTTTGACTGTTCTGGCATGTGCAGACTTTTCAGAAAGCCAGCTCCAGGTTTACCATTATCCTCCGTCTTTTCAGCCAAAAGGGAGGGAAAAAATAAAAAAGCAGGTCCCTCTTGATATATCTTTGAAAACCACTTTAAAGAAATATTGATCAATGGCAAAGTCTTTGAAATGTATTGCTTTCTCTTCCTCCCAGCTAAGGAATGTTTTATATTGTAGGAGTTGAGGGTGGTGGTGGTGATGGGGAATATATTCTTATTTGACTAATTGCATTAAAACCTGATAGGAGAAAACCCCAGAGAATATTGAAACATATCATTTGTTTTTAAAAATAAATGAACAAATGTATCTACTGTAAACATTTGGAAATCTCCCCCAAGGTTTGGTTGTGAATGATCTTTCTTATTCGCAGCCCAGTTTGGACAGGGTGGGCTTTTTTTTAAAGTATTAATAATCAGCAATCCAATTTGCATAATAATATGCTAATACAATTTATTTTCTGAGTTTGTTATTTCATTTGTTCCTTGACAAGCAAATCTAAATAAAAAGAATCCTGGATGACTAACGGAAAGTATGAGCCATATTAATCAGTGTTAAAAACACCATGAATTCAAATTTACTTATATTAGTTAATAAGTATAAGATGAGTCTTAAGCTAAAAATAAAACAGAAAATACTGTTACTGCTCATTTGCTAATAAAAAGTAAGAAACTGTGTTAATGCTTTGAGTCAATAGCCTTTGTTCAGTAGTTGTGTCTGTCAGAATATTACTATTCACTGTGTAACTGAACCTATGAATGGACAAGTGCTGCATAGATATTTTGTCATTCATCAGTTTTAGCCCCTTATTACCAGGCCCTGCTACATCAGTAAAGCATTGATTCCTCATGTATGAGCTGGAAGGCTAAAGCAAACATTCAATTTGTGCTGTTTGAATTCTTTGCATTCAATAATTTCAGTTAGATTACAGATGGTAATACTATGCAAAGCCCTGGACAGTATAATATAATGAGAAATTGGTTTCTGTGCTCAGACATCCCACCCTGCAAAAACTCATTTCAGGGAGATAGCACCCCTGACCCCGCAACCCCATATCCCACCTCCCCCCCCCCCCCAGTTGACCTCCAAGGGTGTAGTGATTTTGTCTGTAAACCAAGTTGGGTATATGCAGCAAATGTGATATTAAAATATGTACTTATATTATATTATCATGTTTATTCTATTACAACTTTAAGCAAGTCTACAGGGAGTTTTGCCTCATCACATAGGACATCAATAGCGTAGCTCCTTGGCAGCTAGCCAGCTAGTTTAAATCAGGGGTCCCCAAGCTTTTTTGCACCGCGGACCGGTTTAATATTGACAATATTCTTGCGGACTGGCCGACCTGGGGGGGGTGGGGTGGTGTTAAATGCGACCGGAATATAGGTGATAAGTCAACTATAAGTCACTTGTAAGTGGCTAATACACTCAATTTCATTTCTAAAGGGGTTTATCTAATGAATTTAATATTAAACACACAGCGCATATTTTCCTTGCATGAATGTAGTGATAAGTCAATTATAACAGTGGTCCCAAACCTCCGGGCCGGGAAGAATACAGCGGCAGCCGGAACGCACCCAGCACATCTTTAAGAAAAAAGCCAAAATAAACAAGCTAATTGATTACATGCCAGGCAGCACCTAATTAATTAACTTGTTTATTTCGGCTTTTTTCTTAAAGATATGCTGGGTGCATCCCAGCCACTGCTGTATTCTTCGCGGCCCGGAGGTTGGGGACCACTGAATTATAAGTCACTTATAAGTCAATTGCATCATAATATTTTAAGTAACGTTTGGATATTAAACACACAGTGCATATTTTCCTCGTATGAACACATAAAATCATTCCAACAGACCAATATCGCTGAATCAGTGGGAGCCCTGGGCTTGTTTTCCTGCAACAAGATGGTGCCATCAAGGGGTGATGGGAGACAGCGATACTCGAAGGAGGTTCCTTATGTCCAGTCTATTCTGCAATTTAGTTTTCGTTGCATTCATTGCAGAAAACTCCGCTTAGCAGAAATATGCTGGAAATGGAAGCAACATTTTCAGTGTTTTCGTGGGTACCTCAGGATATTCAGCCCTGACCTTGATCCAGAATGCCGGCAGAGATGTTATGTCAAACATACCTTTCAGCCCTCCGTCATTTGCAAGCTCAAGGAGTTGATCTTTTTCCCGCGCTGACACGGATGATTCACTGGGGACATTCACAAATGGGTGGGACCCATTCCTTTGCATGTCTTGAGTCACTGATGACCTCACGTGCATTAAAATTCAACAGTGCGTGACAGAGAATGAGGAAAGGTGCAGCTGACTCATATTGTTTCATATCGCCAAATCATATCGTTCCCTGCCCGGTGGTTGGGGACCACACTTAGCACGAAGGGAGACCAATCAGGATGCTAACTCTCACTCTCCCTATCCCTCTCAAAAAAATCTATTTTTGTATATAATTTCTGGGCATCAGGGAGCCACTATCGATATGCGGGAGACTCCCGGAACTTCCGGGAGAGGTGAGATGTCTGTGTGCTGCAGTTCTGGTCAGACTTTCGTAAGTTATATCACCAACCTTTTGTCTTGAACCCTCACCTACAGAAGACCATGGGATCTCTGAAGTACTGATCTTTCTGCTCCTCTTCAAGTTACATTAATAGTAATTCTTTGATTAATAACAAACACATAAGCTGTATTTCCATCACTTGTTAAAAGAGATGGATTTATTTTTTGCTGGAACTATGTTCAGTACATTTGGAAGAATACTATCAACTCTATGAACACCGAAGACAGGTTCTTTTCCAAATCCGACTTCCAAGTTATCCACAAATCCCATATACAAACTGAAGACACAAGAAACTATACATGATGGCATCTGGAGCAAACAATAAACTGGTGGAAGGACTTAGCAGGTCAAGCGGTATCCTTAGAGGCAACGAGATGGTCGATACATCTATGGTTGAGATCCTGCATCAGGCCCCAAATCATCAGCCACCCCTTTGCTTCCACAGATACTGCTTGGTGCATTCATTTCTTTCAAGTTTATTTTATTTAAAATAAGGTCAAAGTTCAAAGTGAAATTTATTATCAGAGAACATGCATGTCACCACATACAACCCTGAGATTCTTTTTCTGTGGGCATGCAGTGACTGCAAACAGGATCAATGGGCAATAAACTGTGAAAATGTAGCTATAAATAAATAATGAGCATGAAATAACAAGAGTCCTCAAATGAGTGCAGTTATCCCCTTTTGTACAACAGCCTAATGGTTGATGGTTAGTAACTGTTCTTGAACCTGGTGGTGTCATGGTCCAGTCCGTGAAGTCCGCATTCCAGTTCACGGTCCGGTCCATTGACTCTTGCTCCAGGTTTTCCTGTCTACCCTGTTTCTGTTCCTGTTGAGCACTAATTGAGGCAGCTGATTCTCACTGGGGCTGGCTGCTTAAGTACCTCCAGAGACCAGGGCGTAGCTGCTGGATTGTTCTTGTCCTTACTCCTTGTATCCCTTCCCCTGCCTTCTGTTTCCTCACCTGAAGTTCTTGTCTTGCCTTGCATTGCCTGAAGCCTTGCCTTGTCTTGCCGGTAACTCTCGCCTTGCCTGAAGTTCTTCTCTCGCCTTGCATTGCCTGAAGCTTTACCTTGTCTTGCTGGTAACTCTCGCCTCGTCTCGCCTGCAGTTTGTCCTGGAGCCAGCCTGTACCTAACTCCCTTCCTGTCCCTCGCCTCTGCCGGGTAAGTCAGGCCGGTTTGCCATTACCCTGCGGTTGGTTCTGTCCCTTGCCTCCATCGGGTAAGCCAGGCCATCTTGCCGTTACCTGTGGTTGGTTCTGTCCCTTGCCTCTGTCAGGTAAGCCAGGCCATCTTGCCATTACCTACGGTTGTTCTGTCCCTTCCTGTCCCTTGCCTCCGTCGGGTGGAGTACCACGCCCTGCCCAGGTGATCCGCGCCCTGCTCAGGAGTACTGCGCCCTGCCCAGGAGGAGCTTCAAGACCCCAAGCCTCAAGCCTCTAGTCTCAAGCCTCGCCCCAAGTCTCTAGTCTCGAGTCTCCTGTCCCCAGCCTCGCCTCAAGTCTCCTGTCCCCAGCCTCGCCTCGAGTCTCCTGTCCCCAACCTTGCCTCGAGTGTCTGGTCCCCAGCCTCGCCTCAAGTCTGAAGACTCCAGCCTCGTCCTGCCTGCCAGCCTAGTCATGTCCTTGCCTAGTTCTGGGGTCCGAGCCAGAGGCAAGACCCAGGTTCTGGATCCTGTGATTTGAGTCTCTGAAGTCAATGAGCGAGCAGCATTCAAGACATTGAGTCCACAAAAAGCACCCAGCCTAGGTGTGGTACTTTGACAGTACTAAAGACCCGAGCAGATTAACTGGCTGGAGTGTTCATTATACCTTTAACACCTTGCTTCGGTAGTCCGAGGTATCCATCTGCTTCAAGCAAGCTTCACTTCTACTGGTACCTAAGAAGAACGTAATAATCTGCCTCAATGACTATAGTCCGGTAGCATTTACATCCACAGTGATGAAGTATTTTGAGAGGTTCTCAGGCAATCCCTGCCTGAGAAGCAACTTGGATCTGCACCAATTTGCCTACTGGCACAACAGGTCTCACTGGCTCTTCACTCAATCCAAGAACATCTGGCTAGCAAAGATATACACACCAGGATGTTCTTTATCGACTACAGCTCAGCATTCAGTACTATCATCACCTCAAAACCAATCAAGACCTTGCCTCAATATCTCCTGATGCTCTTGGATCCCCAATTTCTTCACTTGCAAACCCCAGTCAGTTCAGATTGGCAACATCTCTTCCACAATCTCGATCAGCACAGGTACACCACAAAGCAGTGTGCTCAGCCCCCTGCTCTACTAGCTTTACACTTATGACTGTGAGGCTAAGCACAGCTCTAATGTCATTTTCAAGTCTGCTGTCATAGTCTGAATCAAGGGTGGTGATAAATCAGCATATGGAAGGGACATTGAAAATCTGAGTGGTGCCAAAACAACAACCTCTTACTCAACGTCAGCAAGACCAAGGAGCTAATTATGACTTCAGGAGGAGGAAACCAGAGGGCCATGAGCCAGTCCTCATTAGAAGATCAGAGGTGAAGAGGGTCAGAAGCTTTAAATTCCTTGGTCTTATCACTTTGAAGGACCTGTCCTTGGCACAGCATGTTAAGTGCAATTATGAAGAAAGCACAGTACCACCTCTACTTCATTAAGAGTTTGCAATGATTCAGTAAGACATCTAAAACTTTGACAAATATCTACAGATGTGTGGTGAGAGTACATTGACCGGCTGCATCACAGCCTGGTTTGGAAACACCCATGCCCTTGAATGGAAAAGCCTACAAAACATAGTGGATACCGCGCAGCCCATCATGTCCTCCCCACCAGTGAGCACATCAACATGGAGCATTGTTCAAGAAAGCAGAATCCATCATCAGAGAACCCCCATCACCCTGGTTATGCTCTCTTCTCACTGGTGTTATCAGGACGAAGTTACAGGAGCCTCAGGACCCACACCACCAGGTTCAGAATCAGAATCAGAATCTGGCTTAGTATCACTGGCATAGGTCATGAAATTTGTTAACTTTGCAGCAGCAGTACAATGTGATTATGATAAATATAGAAAAACACTGTAAGCGTATGTGTATGTTAATTAATTAAATTAAATTAAGTAGTACAACAAAATGAAATTTTAAAAATAATAGTGAGGTAGTGTTTAGGGGTTCAGTATCCACTTAGAACTCGGATGGCCAAGGGAAAGAAACTGTTCCTGAATCACTGAATGTGTGTCTTCAGGCTTCTGTACCTCCTTCCTGATGGTAACAGTGAGAAGAGCACATGTCCTGAGGTGGTGGGGGTCCTTAACGATGGATGGCACCTTTCTGAGGCACCACTCCCTGAAGATGTCTTGGATACTACAGAGGCTAGTACACATGATGGAACTGTTACTACTCTCTGCAGTTTAATTCGATCCTGTGCAGTAGCCCCCTCAAGCCCCCATACCAGAAAACCAGACGGTGATGCGGTCACACAGAATGCTCTCCACTAAACACCTATAGAAATTTTCAAGTGTTTTAGGTAATAAACCAAATCTCCTCAAACTCCAAATGAAATATAACTGCTGTCTTGCCTTCTTTACAGCTGCATTGATATGTTGGGACCAGGTTAGATCCTCAGAGATACTGACACCCAAGAATTTGAAATTGCTCACTCTCTCCACTTCTGATCTCTCTCTGAGGATTGGTTTGTGTTCCGTTGTCTTACCCTTTCTGAAGAACACAATCAGCTCTGCAGTGTGCAAAGCACACATCCCTGAGGTCAGCCAGGGTTGATGGTCAGTGAGGTGGAGATGTTATTACCAACCTGCACAGATTGTGATCTTCCAGTTAAGAAGTTGAGGATCTAGTTGCAATGGGAGGTACACAGCACAGGTTCTGTAGCTTATTGATCAGGACTGTAGGAACGATGGAATTAAACACCGAGCTATAGTCAACGAACAGCAACCTTACATTGGTATTTGAATTGTCCGGGCCACATGAAGAGCCATTGAGATTGCATCCATCATAGTCCTATTGTGGTGATAGGCAAATTGCAGTGGATTCAGGTCCCTGTTGAGGCAGTAGTTGATTCTAGCCATGACCAACCTCTCAAAGCATTCTATCACTGTAGATGTGAGTGCTACTGGATGATATTCATTAAGTCAGCCCACACTTCACCTCTGCCACTGGTATAATAGTTGCCCTTTTGAAGTAGGTGAGACCATCTGACCATAGCAGGAAGAGATTGAAAATGTCTTTCAATACCCTTACCAGTTGGTTGGCACAAGTTTTCAGAGCCTTACCAGGTACTCCATCAGGGCCTGCCGCCTTGCGAGGGTTCTACCTCCTGAAGGCCAGCCTGACATCAGCCTCTAAGTCAAGAGGTCACAGGATCACTTGGTGCAGCAAGGATCCTCACAGTTATAATTTTATTCTCCATTTCAAAGCAAGCATAAAAGGTATTGAGGTTGTTTGGTAGTGAAGCATCACTACCATTCATGGAATAGGGTTTCACTTTGTAAGAAGTAATGGCCTGCAAACCCTGCCAGAGTTGATGTGGATCTAATGTCACCTCCAACCTCACTTGGAGTTGTTTCTTAGCTCTTGAAAGTCATACCTGGTTATCTTGTACAGACTTAAATGCCATAGATCTAGCCCTCAGCAGACTACGAAATTTCTCGTTCATCCACAACTTTTGATATACAGTAAGTTTTCCTGGAACACAATCATCCACACAGGTTTTAATGAAGTCAGTGACAACTGTGGTGTCCTCATCCAGACTCAAAAGATGTATCCCTAAATACTGTCCAGTCCACCAATTCAAGGCAGTCCTGTAAGCATTCCTGCGGCTCCCTCCTCCATACCTTCTTGGTCCTCACTGCTGGTGCTACAGTCTTCAGTCTCTGCCTGTACTCCAGGAATAGAAGTACAACCAAGTGATTAAACTTTCCAAAGTGTGGGTTTGAGACAGCATGGTAAGCACACTTGATGGTGGTGTAACAGTGGTGCAGTGTGTTGTTTCCTCTGGCACTAAAAGTGATTTGTTGATGATAATTACTCAGTAACTTTTTCAAGCTGACCTGGTTAAAATCCGCCAAAATGTTGGGGAAGGCATCAAGATGTGCTGTTTCATGACTGTTGATCACATTACTCAGATCACCTGGAGCCTGTTTGACATTGGCCTGAGGCGGAATGTATGCTACTACCAAAACGATAGCTGAAATCTCCTACAGCAGGTAAAATGGACAGCCCTTGATCGTGATGTGTTCCAGATCTGGTGAACAAAACTGGGACAGCACTGCCACGTTTTTACACCACGAAGAGCAACCCCACCCCCACCCGTCTTCGGCGTTAAAAGACTCAGCAGTTCAATCTTGGCGGTGTATTGTGAACCTGTCAATCTGAATCGCTGTGTCCGGAATGTTAGAGGTTAACCAATATACCGTGAAACAAAAAAAAAGGCAACGGCTTTTAATGTCCCTCTGGTACCGGGCCCTAGCACTGAGACCTTCAATTTTACTTACCAGAGACTGAATGTTTGCCAGCAAGATAGTCGGTACTGGAAGTTGAAAACATCTTCTTTTAATCACACTATCAGCCCGTCTCAACAACCTCGTTTCCACTGCCATTGTTTTAAGGGACAGTCCGCCAGCCTTAGTCCGATTTATTTCCGTCGGTTTTAAGCAGCTATGGATTGCTCAATCACATTAAAACGTCGCTACTAACTGTATGGACCTCAGATGCAGTTGTGGTTCTCAGATGAAGCTGACTGAAACGGGAATATTTGATCATTTCCATCACAGAGGCCTTACGACTTACCTTTAATTGACGCCCCGGAGTCAACCGTTATTATTTCTCAACCTCAGGCTCTTGAACCAAAGGGGTAACCTCACTCAACTTCACTCGCTCGAACACTGAAATGTTCCCACAACATATGGCCTCACTTTCAAGGAATCTTCATCTCATGTTCTCAATATTTATTGCTTATTTATTATTAATATTTCTGTCTTTTTGCATTACAGTCTGTTGCCTTTGCACCGCCCACATTTGTACAGTCTTTCATTGATTCTATTATGGATTTATTGAGTAGCCATCCATGAAAATAAATCTCAGGGATGTACATAGTATAGTGAGGAAAGTCACAGAAGAGAATGGGAGAGGAAAGGCACGTTGTGGTGATCGGGAATTTGTTAATTAAGGGAACAGAAAGGAGGTTCTGCGGGTGACAATGAGAATCCCTGATGGTATGTTAACTCCTGAGTGCCAAGGTCTGGGACATATTGCATTGCTTGGAGCCTTGCCTTGCCTTGCCTCGCCTGAACCCTTGCCTAGCCTGTAACCCTCGCCTCCACTGCTGTCAAGTTCAACTGCCACAGCAAGATAAGGAAGTGTCTATCGTTTTGAACTGTCTCTGTGTCCACGTCTTCGCTAGGTAGGTCTGGCCGTTTGCCGCTCCCTAGTGTTACGATCCGTCTGTGTCCACACCTTTGCTAGGTAAGTCCGGCCGTTTGCCGCTACCTAGTGTTGGGATCTGTCTCTGTGTCCATGCCTTTGCTAGGTAGGTCTGGCCATTTGCCGCTACCTTGTTTTGGGAACCATCTCTTTATGCCCTCGCCTCCGCTGGGTAGGTCCGGCCGTATGCCGCTACCTTGTGTGACGATCTGTCTCTCAGTGTTCAGTGTATGAGTCCCGGCCCTACAACCTGTTTCCAAGGAGGGGTCCCGGTTCTGTGATCCATGTTCCTGTCTCTTAAGATAACCGAGGCTCTGCGTTCCTGTCTCTCTTGACCAAGGCTCGGCGTTCCTGTCTCCTTTGACCAAGTCAAGGCTTCGTGTTCTCATCCTGTCCAGGTGTCTCATCCTGTCCATGTGCCTTGCCCAGCCTGGTGCTGGAGTTCCCTCGTCCTGTCCAAGCCACATCCAAGAAACTCGTCCTGTCCAAGCCAAGGCTTTGTGTTCTCGTACTGTCCATGTGCCTCGTCCTGTGCTGGAGTTCCCGCGTCTTGCCCAGGAGTCTCTTGTTTTGTCCTGTAGCCTCGCCTAGTCCTGTCTCACAAGACCACATCATGTCTTTGCCTAGTTCAGGAGTCCGAGCCCGAGTCAAGACCCAGGTTCTGGGTCCTTGTCCAGTCTCTGGCTCAGAGTCCAAACCCAAGCCTCGTCGTGTCCAAGCCATGTCCAGTCCTGTAGCCACGTCTTATCCTCGTCTAGTTCCGTGGTCCAAGCCTGAGTCAAGACCCAGGTTCTGGGTCTTTGTCCAGTCTCTGGTTCGGAGTCCAAGCCCTGGATCCTAGTACCCAGTTTCTTGTCCTGGTCCCGCTTGCCTAGCCAATATCCTAGCCAAAGTCTGTGTTCTTGTCCCTGCTCTCTAGATAAGTCCTGTTCCTAGTACTTCAGTGTCTGTGTCTTGCATTTGGGTCCGCTCCCAGTGCACCCCCCATATGACAGGTTGTGACTAGTGGTGTCCCACAAGGATCGCTTCTGGGACCTCTACTTTTCATGATTTTTATTAATGACCTGGATGTGGGGGTAGAAGGGTCAGTTGGCAAGTTTGCAGGCAACACAAAGGTTGGTGGTGGTGTGGATAGTGTGGAGGATTGTCGAAGATTGCAGAGAGACACTGATAGGATGCAGAAGTGGGCTGAGAAGTGGCCACAGGAGACAGACAAGTGGGTCACAGTCAGGAGGGGGAAGGAGAAGAGTCAGGTACTAGAGAGTACCCCTGTGTATGTACCCCTTGACAATAAGTACTCCTGTTTGAGTACTGTTGCGGGGGTGCGGGGGATAGCCTACCTGAGGGAAGCAACAGTGGCTATGCCTCTGGTACAGAGTCCAGCCCTGTGGCTCAGAAGGGTAGGGAAAGGAAGAGGATGGCAGCAGTGATGGGGGACTCTATAGTTAGGGGATCAGACAGGCGATTCTGTGGACACAGGAAAGGAACTCGGATGGTAGTTTGCCTCCCAGGTGCCAGGGTCCGAGATGTTTCAGATCACGTCCAAGATATCCTGCAGTGGGAGGGAGAACAGACAGAGGTCGTGGTACAAATTGGTACCAACGACATAGGTAGGAAAAGGGAAGGAGTCCTGAAAACTGACTACAAGGAATTAGGAAGGAAGTTGAGAAGTAGGACCGCAAAGGTAGTAATCTCGGGATTACTGCCTGTGCCACGCGACAGTGAGTATAGGAATAGAGTGAGGTGGAGGATAAATGTGTGGCTGAGATATTGGAGCAGAGGGCAGGGATTCAGATTTCTGGATCATTGGGACCTCTTCTGGGGCAGGTGTGACCTGTACAAAAATGACGAGTTGCTCTTGAATCCCAGGGGGACCAATATCCTGGCGGGGAGATTTGCTAAGGTTACTGGGGAGAGTTTAAACTAGAATTGTTGGGGGGTGGGAACTGAACTGAAGAGACTGGGGAAGAGGAGGTTGGCTTACAAATAGAGAAAGATTGTTGACAGTGCGAGAGGGAGGATAGGCAGGTGATAGAGAAGTGACGCGCTCATACCGAAGGTTTGAGATGTGTCTATTTTAACTGAAGGAGTATTGTAAACAAAGCAGACCATGGATCAGTATTTGGAGCTATGATGTGGTGGCCATTACAGAGACTTGGATGTCCCAGGGACAGGAATGGTTTCTTCAATGCCGGATTTTAGATGTTTCAGAAAAGACAGAAGAGGTGGGGGCAAGGCACTGTTGATCAGAGATAGTGTCATGGCTGCAGAAAAGGTGGACGCCATGGAGGGATTGTCTATGGAGTCTCTGTGGGTGGAGGTTAGGAACAAGAAGGGGTCAATAACTTTACTGGGTGTTTTTTATAGGCCGCCCAATGGTAACAGGGATATCGAGGAGCAGATAGGGGAACAGATTTTGGAAAGGTGTAATACTAACAGAGTTGTCGTGATGGGAGATTTTAATTTCCCAAATATCGATTGGCATCTCCCCAGAGCAAGGGGTTTAGATGGGGTGGAGTTTGTTTGGTGTGTTCAGGAAGGTTTCTTGACACAATATGCAGATAAACCTACAAGAGGAGAGACTGTACTTGATTTGGTATTGGGAAATGAACCTGGTCAGGAGTCAGGTCTCTCAGTGGGAGAGCATTTTGAAGATAGTGATCATAATTCTATCTCCTTTACAATAGCATTGGAGAGAGATAGGAACAGACAAGTTAGAAAAGCGTTTAATTGGAGTAAGGGGAATTATGAGGCTATCAGGCAGGAAATTAGAGGCTTAAATTGGAAACAGATGTTCTCGGGGAAAAGTACGTAAGAAATATGGCAAATATTCAGGCGGTATTTCTGTCGAGTTCTGCATTGGTATGCTCCAGTGAGACAGGGAAGTTATGGTAGGGTACAAGAACCGTGGTGTTCAAAGGCTGTAATGAATCTAGTCAAGAAGAAAAGAAAAGCTTACAAAAGGTTCAGAGAGCTAGGTTATGTTAAAGACCTAGAAGATTATAAGGCTAATAGCTTAAGAAGGAAATTAGGAGAGCCAGAAGGGGCCATGAGAAGGCCTTGGCGGGCAGGATTAAGGAAAATCCCAAGGCATTCTACAAGTATGTGAAGAGCAAGAGGCTAAGACATGAAAGAATAGGACCTATCAAGTGTGACAGTGGGAAAGTATGTATGGAACTGGAGGAAATAGCAGAGGTACGTAATGAATACTTTACTTCAGTATTCACTATGGAAAAAGATCTTGGTGATTATAGTGATGACTTGCAGCAGACTGAAAAGCTTGAGCATATAGACATTAAGAAAGAGGATGTGCTGGAGCTTTTGGAAAGCATCAAGCTGGATAAGTCACCGGGACTGGATGAGATGTACCCCAGGCTACTGTGGGAGGCGAGGAAGAAGATTGCTGAGCCTCTGGCAATGATCTTTGCATCATCAACAGGGATTTCAGAGGATTGGAGGGTTGAGGATGTTGTTCCCTTATTCAAGAAAGGGAATAGAGGTAGCCCAGGAAATTATAGACCAGTGAGTCTTACCTCAGTGGTTGGTAAGTTGTTGGTGAAGATCCTGAGAGGCAGGATTTATGAACATTTGGAGAGGTATAATGTGATTAGGAGTAGTCAGCATGGCTTTGTCAAGGGCAGGTCATGCCTTATGAGCCTGATTGAATTTTTTGAGGATGTGACTAAACACATTGATGAAGGAAGAGCAGTGGATGTAATGTATATGGATTTCAGCAAGGCATTCAATAAGATACCCCATGCAAGGCTTATTGAGAAAGTAAGGAGGCATGGGATCCAAGGGGATTTGCTTTGTGGATCCAGAACTGGCTTGCCCACAGAAGCCAAACAGTAGTTGTAGATGGGTCATATTCTGCATGGAGGTCGGTAACCAGTGGTGTGCCTCAGAGATCTGTTCTGGGCCCCTTAATCTTCGTCATTTTTATAAATGACCTGGATGAGGAAGTGGAGGGATGGGTTAGTAAGTTTGCTGATGACACAAAGGTTGGAGGTGTTGTGGATGGTATGAAGGGTTGTCAGAAGTTACAGCGGGACATTGATAGGATGCAAAAATGGGCTCAGAAGTGGCAGATAGAGTTCAACCCATGTAAGTGTGTCAAATATGATGGCAGAATATAGTATTAATGGTAAGAATCTTGGCAGTGTGGAGGATCAGAGGGATCTTGGGGTCCAAGTCCATAGGACACTCAAAGCAGCTGCACAGGTTGCCTCTGTGGTTAAGAAGCCGTACGGTGTATTGGCCTTCATCAATGGAGGAATTGAATTTAGGAGCTGAGAGGTAATGTTGCAGCTATATAGGACCCTAGTCAGACCACACTTGGAGTACTGTGCTCAGTTCTGGTCGCCTCACTACAGGAAGGATGTGGAAGCCATAGATAGGGTGCAGAGGAGATTTACAAGGATGTTTCCTGGATTGGGGAGCATGCCTTACGGGAATAGGTTGTGTGACCTCGGCCTTTTCTCCTTGGAGCGACGGAGGATGTAAGGTGACCTAATAGAGGTGTATAAGATGATGAGAGGCATTGATCGTGTGGATAGTCAGAGGCTTTTTTCCAGGGCTGAAATGGTTGCCACAAGAGGACACAGGTTTAACGTGCTGGGGAGTACGTACAGAGGAGATGTCAGGGGTAAGAGTTTTACTCAGAGAGTGGTGAGTGTGTGGAATGGGCTGCTGGCAACGGTGGTGGAGGTGGATACTATAGGGTCTTTTAAGAGACTTTTAGATAGGTACATGGAGCTTAGAAAAATAGAGGGCTATAGGTAAGCCTAGTAATTTCTAAGGTAGGGACAAGTTCAGCACAACTCTGTGGGCTGAAGAGCCTGTATTGTGCTATAGGTTTGCTATGTTTCTATGTTTCTGTTATCTCCCAAAACCTATATCCACCATCATCAGTTTAGTCTGAACTATTTTCATAGCTCCTTCATTTTTGATGAAGGGGGAGCAACTCCCCAGATAGATTCTGCCATTCTCTTATATTTGCATAACTGAGACAGGAACCCAATAATATAAAAATATATATAAGTATCCACCCCCTGTGGCACAATGCCCACCCTGGTGCTTCTCGAAGCTCGACTCTCCCCTTACTACATGCTTTAAGAGGTGAAGTTATTAGTTACGAAAACAATACCAAATGATTTCATATGGTGACGGGAGGGCGTACAGGAGTGAGATATGCCAACCAGTGGAGTGGTGCCGCAGCAACAATCTGCACTCAATGTCAGTGAGATGAAAGGGCTGATTGTGGACTTCAGGAAGGGTAAGACGAAAGAACACATACCAATCCTCATAGAGGGATTAGAAGTTGAGAGAGTGAGCTGTTTCAAGTTTCTGGGTGTCAGATCTCTGAGGACCTAACCTGGTCCCAACATATCAATGTAGTTATAAAGAAGGCAAGACAGTGGCTATACTTCATTAGGAGTCTGAAAAGATTTGGCAAGTCAACAAATACACTCGAAAACCTATATAGATGTACCATGGAAAGCATTCTGACAGGCTGCATCACTGTCTGGTATGGGGCGGGTGGTGGGGGTGGTTACTGCACTGGACCGAAAGAAGCTGCAGAAGGTTGTAGATCTAGTCAGCTCCATCTTGGATACTAGCCTACAAAATACTCAGGACACCTTCAGGGAGCGTTGTTTCAGAAAGGCAGCGTCCATTATTAAGGACCTCCAGCACCCAGGGCATGCCCTTTTCTCACTGTTACCAGCAGGTAGGAGGTACAGAAGCCTGAAGACACACACTCAGTGATTAAGGAGCAGGACGCTTAGACACTACCTCATTTTTAATATACAGTATTTCTGTTTTTGCACTTTTTCGATCAATTCAATATACGTATACTGTAATTACTAATTACTTTTTTTTTCTCTTCTGTACTATGTATTGCAGTGAACTGCTGCTGCTAAGTTAATAAATTTCACCGTCACATGCCGGCAATAATAAACCTGATTCTGATTCTTTCCGAAGATGATGTCCGACCTGATGAGAGTTGCAAGGATTTTCTATTTCAGATTTCGAGCATCCGCATTATTTTTGAAAGGTTTTAGTGAATATTCTCTCTGAAGCAAATCAGAGAACTCATGCCTTTTTCTCCTACCCATCAGTGGTTTTAATGAAGACAAATCATGTCTTGATTTTGGTCCAAAACCATATGAGCCATTTAAAAAAATATATGTACATTCCGAATTAGATTATGCGTTGTTCATTTTCATTGATTATTTTGGGTATTGACCATGACCAATGTTGATTAACCATCTCGAAATGGCCTTAAGAACCACTGGTTAAAGTACTGTCAGCCTTACTGGTTGGAGATGAACACACAGTAACATTGAGGACATAATGTCCGCAAATCAGGAATCCAAATCTTATAATGCAGATTCCTTGTTAATTCAACATTGGATTCCTGCATTTCTATCTGCCCATTTTTTAATCTTTATCAGTAATAGAACAGGAACAGGCCCTTCAGTCCACATTTTTTAAAATTTTGTAATAATGGTTGATCATTCAACCGCAACACTGTGTTTCAGGAGTCTCTACAAACATTTAGCTGCCAGCAAGCACAATTTCATTTAATGAACAAAAATGAATCACTAGTGATGGTTATTTTTAGTTTTGGCAGCTGGGAAATTACTATAGCAAATTTGGCAGCCTGAGCGCTTTGTGATCAAATGTCTGTGAAATGTATTCCTACTTACACTTTACAAATGTTCTGTTTATTAATAGCAAAGGCCTTCTTAGAGTGTAACTTGGCCACTGAACTCAACGTTTTATATGTTTTAGAATTATTATTCAGAGTTACTGATAACAGGTATTAGTGCAGAAATTCGGAAACCATGAAATTAAACTTCATAGGCATTTAAAGAGGAATAGTCAGTGATGTTCCCAAATCAAGATCTCAGTAGAATAGAACTTAATAGTATCGTATCCGTGAGGACAAGAGATTGATACTAAATAGCTACCCTGAGGTTGGCTTTCATCTAATTAGCTTTTGAAAATTGTAGAACATGATAACAAGAGCTCAGCAGATAACCATGTAGCTACTTCAGTATTTCCAAATTGTTCTCAAAGGTATACCCCTGAGGCCATTAAGCATCAACAAACAGAATGTGATCACATGTAGGTCAGACCAGGCAGCCATGCTCTCAATGCAAGTCTCTGATGAAGGAGGCAATTTTTGGTCCAACCTAATTGTTAGCCGATATCTTGAAATTTATTTTCCCAACTTATTACAATGACATTTAAACTTTCAAACCATCACTTGCTAGACTACTAAAAGGAGCACAAGTCCGCCTGAATATTTAGCTCCTCAGGGCCTTGTTAATGTAAGATAAGTAATTCAAATTAATTTTAATTGGATAGTAATTACAGCTAAACTTTATTCCAGTTTGCTCCCTGCAAAGAAATATGACATCACCTCCATAAAATATGCAAAGCATTTCTCAGGAAGGATGTTCATTGTGATGTGATACAGTTTTAATCAATTCTGTCAATCAGTGCATTACAGTCTGGAGCTTAAAATACCTATTGTATTATTAACCTTGTTTAAACTCGCAGACCCATTAGACCGAGACCAGCATGTTTTGTAAAGGATAACTCAGTTAAGGTCTATGCTCCAACAGACTCATAAGTGCTTCTCATAATGAAACCATGTTCCACTTGGAATCATGCAGAAGGAAAGGATGCCATTCAGTTCATCATACCAATGTTATCTCTTTGAAAGACAAGTCATATTATCCCTCTTCCCTCCTGTTTTAATAGAACTGTCTATTCTACGACTCTTGACCCACTGCTCTTTCACTTCTATATTCCAGATCATAATAATTCGGAGACAAAAAGAAATTATCTTCACCTTTCTAGATTTTTTGGTCATAATGTTGATACAATAACCATGAGCTATCTGTTCATAATCACAGGAGAATGCTTTTCTTTCTATACCAGCAGTTCTTCATTATTTTGTAAACCCTTATGATATAGCCTCTTAACAGTAAAATATAATTCACAGAGAAGAGTGAGAGTCATAAAAAAACTACAGGACACAAACAGGACCTTCAGTTACTCTAGTCCATGCTGAACCAGTTAAATTGCCTAGTACCATCGACCACCACCCAGACCACAGCCCTCCATACCCCTGCCATCCATTTCTCTTTAACGCCGAAATCAAAATTGCACCCACCACTTGCACTGGCAGCTCATTCCACATTCTCAACACCCTCAGAGTGAGGATGTTTCCCTTAAACTTTTCACCTTTCACCCTTAACCCATGACATCTAGTTGTAGCCTCACTCATCCTCAGTGGACAAAGCCTGATTGCATTTACCTAATCAATACCCCCCATAATTTTGTATACCTCTATCAAATCTCCCCTCAATCTTCTACGTTCTAGGGAAGAAAATTTTAATCTATTCAATACTTCCTTATTATTCAGGTCCTCCAGTCTCGGCAACATCCTTGTACATTTTTCCTGTACTCCTTCAACCTTATTGAAATCTTTGCTGTAGGGTGGCCAAACCACCGCACCCCCTCAATGGGTTTGTGGGGAAAGGGCCTACTTGTGGCTCCCAGGAGAGGCAGCTAGCTGATGGGACACCCAACAAGAGAGCAGAAATTGGATGGGATGCTACTTCCTGGCTTACCTTGTAGCCCACATGCGAATGCTGAAAACCCTGGACCAGCACCCTTCCCTCCTACGGCAAAAGCGAAGAATCTCACAACTGGACCACTTCTGGATGATAGCTTTCCCCTCCTATGGGGCAGCCTGCAGTTCAAGGGAAATCATCAACCTGGCCACAGTTTTGGAGGAGATGGCCAATAGTACCGTTAAGGCCAAGGATGGTTTCAGGGATCAGATGAGGGCCATCACCACTGAAATGATGGCGCTATGACAGATGGTTTTGCAGAACCGAATGGCCCTCCATTTTGTTCTGGCTGAGAAAGGAGGTGCATGTGCTGTTACAGGACAAGAGTGCTGCATCTACATCCCAGAAGAATCAGAGAACTCTACCTCTCTCTCTGTTCACATTCAAAAGGAGGTAAATAAAATCCGGAAAACAGGGGTCGACCTACATGGCTTTAGGATCGCGGCCCTTCAGTGACATTTTTGCAGGATGAGGCGGTATACTGCCACATTATGCTATCATCATCGCAGAGTACTCATACTTATTGCACTTTTCTGATGTTTATGGCCCCTTGTCAGCCGGTGCTTTTGCCCCACACACACAGGGATGTTTATATAAAGAGTCCACCTTAGAAGGAAGGTGACTTCAGAGAGACCGAGGTGCAAATAATGAGGATGGAGACTACGATGACGTGGAAAGCCCTTCGGCCTATCCCAGGGGTTACTATCCACCCTTCTTACACGAATATGAAAATTAAGATGTACAACAACCACGACATTGATAATCCTAGTTGTCATGGAATGACAAAAGAAGGGAATGAGGAATTATACGCAGAAGTAAAAGGGCTAGAACCTAACTGACTTATTGGCAACTTGACAAGTTGTTCTGTGAAAATAATGTGTGAACAAAGAAGTCTTTTTGCATGGGAGAGCTTCTCGGTCTACCCTTACCCGTATGTGAGAACAATGCATAACTGCCGCTCCACACAGTGTTCTGGGCTCACTTGGCTACAGGTTTTTTTAAGCTCGGTGAGCAGAGACTCTGTGTTGCCAACTGAGAACGTAAGCTTGTTAATAAGCAGTATGTACTTTAAAGTAAACTGTGTTTGACAGTTATTCTCTGGGTCTGAACCTAAAGGCCTCTGGTAGGGAGACAGATCAACAAGGTTAACTGGCCTTTCTTAAACATCAGAACAACACTAGCTATCCTTCAATCCTATGCTTCTTCACCTGTTGCCAAGGATAATTTAAATATCTCTAATAGGGCCCTTGCAATTTCTGTACCTCACAGGATCCGCGAGAACACCTTGACAGGCCCTGAGGGATTGTCCACCCTGATTTGCCTGAAGACAGCTTCCTCCTCTGTAATCTGCATTGTGCCAATGACCTCACTGTTGGTTGTTTCATTTCTATAGACGCTGTGTCCGTCCATCTCCCAACTAAATACAGATGAGGTCTCCGCCATCTCTTTTGCCTTCACACACAGATCCGTTCTGATTCCCAGATGACCAATTTTGTCCTTTGCAATCCTTTTGCTCAATATATCTGTAGAAGCCCTTAGGATTCTCTTTCACCTTGTCTACTAGAGTAACGTCGTGCCTTCTTTTATCCCTCCTGATTTCTTTCTTAAGTGTTCTCTTGCATTTCTTATACTTCTGAAATACATCATTTGTCTCTAGATGTTTCTGTATTTGAAAGATATTGAGACATATTTTTTTAAACCTTGCATATTTAGTGTTCCATTAATGGAAGTTATTTTTAAAATTGTCCCTATTATTTCCTTTCAATTTACCCAATATGATTAATTTTGTTGCTAGGAGGGAGAATATATTCTCTGAGGTAAAATGAAGTGTAAACTTGGCACAGAGAGTTTTGCAAGTTTAATTCCAAGAATAAATCCATGAGGACAGATTAAGTAGGATGGACCTAAATACCTTGGAGTTTAGAGAAATGAGGTTATTTCACTGATATAAAAAAGAATATTCTTGGGATGTTTCAATGAATGCAAGGTCTATAACCAAAGGCAGTAATCTCAGGATAAGGATTCACTACTTATAAGCAGCCAAGTCAAAGGGAGATTTCTTCATTCAGAAACTTTCAACATCAAAGGTTTTAACTGAGATGTTTACAACTGAGTTCAATTAATTTTTGGATATTGAGAAAATCACGTGGTAAGGTATGGCAGGGAAGTGAATTTGATATAGTTGAGTTATGACCTCAGTAGGGAACACATCAGATGACTTATTCATGCTATATCAGGGATAGACAACACTCTATACTTGATTAAATGATTGGTTCAATTGTAAATGTGATCTTACAGATTTGAAGAGGACTCTTTCCCATGTATGTTGCCCCATCTCCAGTTGTCTCCCAACATCTTGGACTGCCTGACACAGATTCAAGGCATCACTCTTTCAAGATGATGTGGTAGCTGGAATGCAACAGCCACCCATGTTAGAAATGACATTATCTTTCTCAAGCTAAAAGATCAAAAACTTGGAACATCAAGAACATTAAAGACAGCCCCAACAGCAACAGATCTGTACATTATTTGCTATTGAAGCCTGAGTTTCTCAGTCACTTGCTGTGCCCCATTTCTGAAAACTAAATCAAGCTTTGCCCTCTCCCTAGTAGAGCTGCCTTAAGAAACTGTCCTGAACCCACTGGATCCACCCCATCTAAGTGGATTTTCAGTTTACATCAATTAAGTTAAAATCCCCACTACTCTCTCTTACTATGACATCATTCTATACTTGCTGCTGCTTCATGCACACACGCTTAGCTCATCAATTTCAACAACTTTGCCACCAATTTCCACCCTGCCCTTAAATTCACTTGGTCTATTTCTGATACATCTTTCACATTTCTTGATCTTTCTGTCTTCGTCTCTGAAGACAAGTTGTCTACCGATTCCCATGGCTGTCTTGACAATATCTCTTCCCACCCTGTCTCCTGTAAAAATGTTATTCTTTTTATTCAGTTCCTTCATCTCTGCCATATCTGTTCACAGGATGAGGTTTCCCTTTCCAGGACATCAGACGTGTCCTCCTTCTTTAAAGAACGTGGTTTCCCTTCCTCCACCATTGGTGCTGGCCTCACTCTCATCTCCTCCATTTCTTTGACATCTGCACTCACTCCATCTTCCCGCCACCTTATCAGAGATAGAGTTCCACTTGTCCTCACCGACCACCCCATGAGCCTCCGTATCCAATAAATAATTCTGCACACCTTCTGCCATCTTTAATGGGATCGTACCACCAAACACATCTTTCTCTCCCCCACCCGCACTCTCTGTTTCCTGCAGGGATTGCTCCTTCCGTGATTCCATTATTCATTTGTTCCTTCCCACTAACCTCCCTCCTGACACATACCCATGAAAGCTACAGAAATGCTACATCTGGCCATTCACCTTCTCCTTTACGGTGTTTTAAGGTGCTTGGAAGTAGGTACAGAGGAGATATCAGGGGTAAGTTTTTGACGCAGAGTGGTGAATGCATGGAATGGGCTGCCAGTGACGGTGGTGGAGGTGGATACAATAGGGTCTTTTAACAGACTCCTGGATAGGTACATGGAGCTCAGGAAAATAGAGGGCTATGGGTAACCCTAGGTAATTTCTCAGGTAAGGACATGTTCGGCACAGCTTTGTGGGCTGAAGGACCTGTATTGTGCTATAGGTTTTCTTCTTTCTTCTTCTTCTTCTTCTATGAAAGTGGAGGTGCTTGAGAAACTACCAGTTGACATGGCTCTGGAGAAGAGATTTGCCTGTGTTACATGAGTTACCGAGTAAGGAAAATAGCCAATCACATTCGTCTGTTACACTACCTACGAGTAGGTAGTGCTGTCTCTTGTTTTGTCATAACTCATGCTAAAACCAAAGCAATGGACAGATTACAACCTCTACCTAACTTGGATGCTAGTCTGTGCAAGGGAGGAATTAAAAGGCCTAGAAAGTGACACCAGCAACAGTGCTATAAGATATATGCTGAATCTCCTGCCTCTGTTGATATTTGTACAGATGATGTACCCATTGATGATGACTTGGAAGGGGTCACGGAGGCCTGGAAAGGTTGGCCTCTACCATCAAATAAAATCAAATGAAGTTTAATTATCATTCAAACCGTACATTGATACAGTTGAATGAGGCAGTGATCCCCTGGGGCCAAAGTGCATAACATACAATCAAAATAGGAAGAGAGGAAAAAAAACACACACATTATTATGCAAGAAAACACATGTATAGTCCAAGTCCCTGAGCGACTTGAAAAATGACGGTACAGCTCCTGGCAATCCACTCAGTCATTCCACTGGTTGAACACTGGAGGGCAGCACTGATGGGAGACGCCAGCTCCCAGCTGAGCACGACCAGCACGCCCATCACCTCCAGCATCTTCTCACCTGGACTACAGCAGCAGGCAAGCATGCGGCTTGAGGCTTAGCCCTCTCTCCAACTGAGACCACATTGCTGCCTCGTTTCCTGTCTCACCACCAAATAAGCTTACAGCATGAGTGAACTCTTCTCAGGCTTCCAGCCAGTTACAGGTATCAACCTCTGCCATCTTCTTCAGGGATGATGCCTGGCATGTCTAGTCTGATGATATTTATACCCCTATATTCCCTTCCGCCTGATTGGTTGGTCCTTATCCAATCAGGTTTTCGTTCTTCCACCTTGCTTACAATTGATTCCAGTTCTTACTTAGAGCAAGACATTTGTCTTTGTTAAAAATTTTTCCTCTAGTTTTATTTTAATAGCTTCCTTTACCAAGTGGTCCCAGAAGTCATTGGCATGGAACAGTAGTTTTGTGCGGTCGAAGTTAATCCTATCGCCATTGCGAATGCAATGTTCTGCTACCACTGATTTCTCCGGATAACCTAAATGGATACACCTCCTGTGCTCTTTGATGCGCATTTCCACCGTGTGTCCAATCTGGCTGGCATACACTCCTCCGCATTCACAGGGAATCCTGTAACCGCCAGCCAGCTTGAATCCCAGGTCATCTTTGACCTGCATCAGCTGTGACTTGAATTTCCTTACGGGTTTGTGGATGGTGTTAATCCACCATTTCTTCAGGATCATGGCGATCCTTCCAGAAGTTGTGGAAACATAGGGAAGACAGGCTCTGAACTCACCCTGCCAGCTGCAATTTTGTCCTATCATCTGCATGCCCTTCCTGACAGTCTGACTGCATGCTGCCTTTGCTTTTTCACCATCTATCCTATCCTGAGTTCCTTCACTCCAGTATCCACCCCCCATGGGTAGTAGTTCCAAAATAATCTGTCAGTAATTTAGGACCAAGATAAAGAGAAATTATTTTATGTAGATGACTATTCATTATTATTTTATTATTTGTTAATTTATTTGTGGTAATACTACTTTATGTGTTGTGTGTGTTATATGTATTATGTGTGTGCCTTGGTCCAGAGAAATGTTGTTTTGTTTGGCGCTATACATGAATGCTGGTGATTGACAATAAACTTGAACTTAAATCCCAGAGATCAATGGATGCTTGGTTGTGGATTGCATTCAGAACTGAGAATGAGAGATACAAGGGATCATGTGATTGGTTGACAAACAGTACTTAATATCTCAATATGATCAAATACTGTATTAAATGGTCAACCTGACAGTTAGTTTTAGTACCCACTTTGCATGTTTGTATACAGTACAATAGGCATATGAATTTTAATTTTAATCAACAGAATTAACTGCTTTCATAGTGCTATTAAATTTCAGCTACTTAAGCAAATGATATACATTCTGAGGTTGGACTCCTTATTTCAACAATGAGTATATAATGAACAAGCCTTTAATGCCGAATCACAACACCATAAGATACAGGAGCAGAATAAGACCATTTGGTCCACTGAGTCTTCTCTGCCACTTCATTACGGCTGATCCCATTTGCCCCTCATACCCAATCGCCCACCTTTGCTCCGTATCCCTTCATGCCCTGACCAATCAAGAATCTATCAACCTCTGCCTTAAATATACATAAAGACTTGGCCCCCACAGCAGCCTGCAGCAAAGAACTCCACAGATTCACCACTCTGGATAAAGAAATTCCTCCTCATCTCCATTCCAAATGGAAGCCCTCTAGCTTGAGGCTGTGTCCTCTGGTCTTAAGACTCTCCCAGCACAGGAAACATCCTCTCCACATGCACTCTCTCAAGGCCTTTCACCATTCAAAAGGCTTCAATGAGGTCACCCCTCATTCTCCTAAATTCCCAGAGCCATCAAATGCTCTTCATATGCCAAGCCAGACAATCTTGGAATCATTTTCATGAATCTCCTTTGAACCTTCTCCAGTTTCAGCATATCCTTTCTCAGATATAGGGACTAAACCTACTTACAATACTCTAAGTGAGGCCTCACCATTGCTTTATAAAGTTTCAACATTACAACCTTGCTTTTACATTCTAATCCTCTTGAAAAGAATGCTAATATTGCATTTGCTTTCCACAGACACAAACTGCAAATTTTCTTTGTTCCAAGTCCCTTTACACCTCAGTTTTATTTGTATTTTCACTCCATTTAGTAAATAGTCAACCGTTCCATTTCTTCTACCGAAGTGTATGACCATACACTGTATTCCATCTGCCATTTCTTTGCCCAGTCTCCTAATCTAAGTCCTTCTATAGTCTCTCTACTTTCCTCAAAAATACCTATCCCTCCAATTATCTTCATATCATCTGCAAACTTTTCAAAAAAGCCATCAATTCAATCATCCAAATCATTGAAAATTAATGTACAAAGATTCAGTCCAAAACACAGACCTTGTGGACACCTCTAGTCACCAGCAGCCAGCCAGAAAAGGCTCCCTTTATTCCCATTCTTTGCCTCCTGCCAAGTAGCCACTGCTTTCTTCATGCTAGAATCTCTCTGTAATATCATGAGCTCATAGCTTGTTAAGCAGCCCATATGTGGCATGTTATCAAAGGCCTTCTGAAAATCAAAGTACATAATGTCAACTGATTTTCCTTTGTCCATCCAGCTGTCTATTTCTTCAAAGAATTCCAACAGATTTGTCAGGCAAGATTTTCCCTTGAGGAAACCTTACTGACTATGGCCATGTACCTCCAAGAACCCTGAGATCTCATCCTTAATAATCGTCTCCAACATTATGCCAGTTACTGAGGTCAGACTAACTGGCCTATAGTTCCCTTTCTTCTGCCTCTCTCCCTTCTTGAATTTTCCAGTCTTCTGGAACCACTCCAGGATTTTGTGATTCTTGAAAGATCATTACTAGTGCGCCCATTAGTAATGATCTTTCAAGAATCATTGAGTTAACAGATCTATTTTTATTTATTTCATCAATTAATCCAACATATGTTATTTGCATACTCTGTTGCTTACTGTTAAATTTAAATTCTGCTTATGATAATTTCCTGATTAATAAACAAGTCTTAGTTCCTGATTTTGTTGTCTGCCCTTGTTTGATAATTATCAAAGACGGTTAATTCATTCACACCAGCTTGAGTGGATCCTGATGGGAAATAGGGGGTTTAAAAGCTATTATAATCCAAGACAATTGATGCCAAATTTAAGCATCATTAACTCTGAGTAGATAATCATCCCCAGGTGTTTCTTTGACGAGATAGGAAGGTAGATTTGTCCAATGCACCAATGGATATTCTCATCAGAGTATAACCTTCAGTGTTCATACAGATTCATGCCTCTGTTATCATTACCTATAAGCAAAAATCATAGATAGATAGATAGATAGACAGACATACTTTATTGATCCCGAGGGAAATTGGGTTTCGTAAGAAGTATGTCTATCTATCTATCTATCTATGATATATATGACCTATATATGACCTACAGTGTTTGAGATAATACATTGGTATATACCTCAAACAAGAAAACATCTGCAGATGTTGGAAATCCAAGCAACACACACACAGTGCTGGAGTAACTCAGCAGGCCAGACAGCATCTATGAAAAAGAGTACAGTTAACATTTCAGACTGAGATAGGGTCCTGATGAAGTGTCTCAGCCCGAAACATCGAGTACACTCTTTTCCATAGATGCTGCCTGGCCTGCTGAGTTCCTTTAGCATTGTGTGTGTGTTGTTTGGCATATACCTTCTTTCTTTTTTACCCTTTCTATAAACATTTCTTAAATCCTACATCACTCCCTCAGTTTACTGACAACTAGAACTGTGATATGTAAATGCAGACGTTTGTTAGTAAGTTTGCAGAGAATACGAAGATTGGTGGTGTTATTCATGCTTGCATAATGGGGGTCGGTGCCTCTGCTAGTGCAAGTGGTGGGAAGCGGGGGGAGGGTTGGTGCTTCAGCTGTTGCTTGTGTAACGGGAGGGGAGCTTTGGGGTACTGATGTTTCTACCATACATTCTGTGGGGTTTATTTTTTCATGGATGTCTGCGAAGAGTAAGAATTTCAGGTTGTAAAATGTATACATTTGGTACTGGATATATGATATTAAATTGAACCATTTGGACCATTTGATTTGTGGATACCTTAGCAAAGTGGCAAAAGATACAATGGATATAGATCAGTAGATATGGCTGGAGAAATTGTAGATATAGTTTAAACTAGCCAAATGTGAGGTGTTGCACTTTGGGAAATCGAATGTAAATAGACAATACACTGTTAATGACAAGACCCTTTATCAGTGTTGATGAGTAGAGGGATCTTGGGATCCAAGTTCATTGTTCTCTGAAAGTGACTACACAGGTTGACAGAGTAGTAAAGGAGGTTTATGGCCTGCTTACTTTTATTAGTTGATGACTGAGTTCAAGATTCAGGAAGTTATAATGCAACTTTATAAAACCACTAGACAACGGGTGACCCGTTGGTGCACCCTTTGAGAGGAGTGTAAGGGGTTTCTTCTTTTATGTTACTGCTAAGGCTAATAAAATGGCTTCTTTGTTATGTTATAATAAAAATGGCTTTTCTGTAATAATAACTGCGATGTAAGGAGTTCTCTCTCTCTCTCTGCTTGTTTGGGTTATATTATTGATAAGAGAGAGGATGAACCAATGAATGTCCCTGTTATTCTTTTTGTGGGTGATATTCTGTCTCATATGGCTGGGAACCGTGTGGCTTGGTGGGCTTTTTGGGAGAAGACCCGAAGAGGAAGGACGTGCTGGACGTGCTTTGGTCGACCACCGTGGTTGGTCCCGAGCGGCGAGTCGAGGGGGTTGGAGGGGATCTCATGGTGGAAAGAGGACTCCGTTAATTGAGCTCCAATGGTTGTGCACGAAGTGGTTGAACTCTGATAAGTTTGGCGCCTTTTACTTTCTCTTTTATGTTGTATCTCTATTAATTACATAGTTCCAGTAAGATTTATAAAGTGTAATCTGTAAATCGTACATTGTGTGCTGTCTGATATTTGATGTGTGAGTTTGTACCAGGTGGATTACACAGCAACTACGCAACCATGAGACACTGTTTGGCGGGCGGATGGGGTTTCCCCTAGATAAACATGAACCGATAGACCTGAGCATTACAGAACAGTTGTGCAGTCTGATATGACCAGAATGAACATTAAATTTTCCTGAATGCTATTGGTATCGCTTTGCTTTGGAAACTGAAGTAGAAAACCTCAGTTTATTAAAGAAGAACGACGCGTAGCAAAGCAAGTATAGCTGCTCCTCATTTAACAAAGGACACTTTTGATGGTATTATTTCTAGTTTATCTGCCACCCTTGTGCCTCTCGTTGTCATTCTGGAGACGTGCAGCCCTTTCATCCCCCATCTCTTCAGCTCTTCTGCTGTTTGTTGTTTGTCTCTAATCCTGGAGACGTACATGCCTCTCCTCCTCTGTCTCTTCTTCTCTCATCTTTTTTTGTCCTGACTCTTTGATCCTGGAGCGTGCGGCCCTGGCCTCATTCGATTCTTGTTCTCTCCCTCTCTTTGCCGCTTCCCGACAACGTTTGGCGTCATCTCTTGACCATAATCTCCCCCTTCCCTTTCCACGCGGCATAATTAGGCTAATCATTTGTTTTTACCCTAATGCTGGATAGAAGATACAAAGCACTAACACCAAAGGATGCTGATTATTCTTGATGATGTGGTTGGCGCTCTCCTAAATGGATGTGATATAGTCATCGTTGTCCTTCCACTGCAGCAAAGGGTTTTATGGGTGTCTCGAATACGTCATTACAATAAGATTTAATTATCTCTTATTGATGGGTGGCAGTTTGATCTGTCCCAATCCTGCTCAGAGCTGCCCTGCCCTTTTGCTCCAGTAGGCGTCGCTGCTGAGACTGGCCATGTGCATGCATCGGGCTGTCGCGTCCCAATTTCCATGATGGCTGATCGGGTCTCAGGTGAAAACCAGCCTGTTGATTTTTGGCGAATGAAGAATTTTATACGAGTATATAACCCTGAACTTTGCTTGCATTCTGTAAGTTAGCACATTTTAATTTGATTTAGCCAAAAAAGTGCCGCTGTAATGCACCGTTTGCGCTAATTGGAGGTCACAAACAGACAAACAGATGCACAGAGCATGAGAGTTTTAGTAGTATATAGATAATTAGACCACTTTGTAGTATTCTGTTTAGTACTGGCTATCTCATTATAAGAAAGCTGTCAAGGCTTTGAAAAGGATTTATCAGTATGTTGCCTAAATTTGAGGGTATATGCTACAAGAAGAGGTTGGACAAACTTGATTTATTTTCTTTGGCATGGTGGAGGCTGAGGGGAGATCAAATAGAAGTTTATAAGATTATAAAAGGCACAGATAACCAATATCTTTTCCCATGATAGAAATATCTAATACAAGAGTGTATGCATTTAAAGTGAGAGAGAGTAATTTCAAAGCAGATATGAAGGGCAAGTTCCTTATATATAGAGTAGTGAATGCCTGGGCTTGTGATGCACAATTTGTCTTCTTCTGCACATTGGATTTTTGTCAGTCTTTGTTTATGCATAGTTTTTCCATAAGATCTATTATATTTATTTATTTTCTTGTAAATGCCTGCAAAAGGTGAATCACAAGGTGGCATATGGTAATACACAGTATACTGTATATGTACAATGTACATTTTGAAGTCATTTAGACAAAATTCATTTGTACTTGCATCAACAACATGAGGTACTGTATGTAAAACATGAAAAAAGGAGTGTAGGAAGATCTCAGCAGGAAAGCAGCATCAGTGGGAAGAGAAATGGAGTCAATGTTCCAGGTAAAGAACCTATTATCAGAACTGGAGAGTCTGTCTAAAATTGCAGAGAAGTACATGATGGAAAGAATAGAAGTCGCCAAAAGGTACTTCAGTCCATTTTTCAAAGTTGCTGGTGAACACAGCAGGCCAGGCAGCATCTCTAGGAAGAGGTACAGTCGATGTTTCAGGCCAAGACCCTTCGTCAGGACTAACTGAAGGAAGAGCTAGTAAGAGATTTGAAAGTGGGGGGGGGGGAGATCCGAAATGATAGGAAAAGACAGGATGGGGAGGGATGGAGCAAAGAGCTGGACAGTTGATTGGCAAAAGGGATATGAGAGGATCATGGGACAGGAGGCCCAGGGAGAAGGAAAAGGGGGAGGGGAGAAGCCCAGAGGATGGGCAAGGGGTATAGTGAGAGGAACAGAGGGAGAAAAAGGAGAGAGAGAGAGAAAGAATGTGTGTATATAAATAAATAATGGATGGGGTATGAAGGGGAGGTGGGGCATTACCAGAAGTTTGAGAAGTCAATGTTCATGCCATCAGGTATGAGGTCGTAATGGTGCATCTACTAAATACTGACTTGAAGGGGGTGCATAATTAGCTCTATCAGGTAGTAGATGCACCATTGACAGCATTTACAGCCTTGGGTTTGTGTGGATACTTCTGTATTAATTTTGTACTTCTGGACTCTGCAATTCTTCACCATTCTTCTTTATAAAACTACTCAAGCTCTGTCAGATTGCATGGGGATCATGAGTAAACAACCCTTTTCAAGCCCAGCCACAAATTCTCAATTCAATTGAGGTGTGGGCTCTGACTTGGCCTCTCCAGGACTTTAACTTTGTTGTTTTTAAGCCATTCCTATGTAGCTTTGGCTTTATGCTTGGTGTCATTCTTTTGCTGGGAAACAAATCTTTTCCCATGTCACAGTTCTCTTGTAGACTGCATCAGGTTTTTCTGTATTTGGCTGCATTCATTTTACCCTCAACATTCACATGCCTTCTAGGGCCTGCTGTAGTGAAGCATTCCCACAGCATGATGCAGCCACCCCATGCTTCATGGTAGGGAGATGTGTTTTTCATGATGTATGATGTTTGGCTTCTGCCTAGAATAGCATAAGGTCTAATGACCAGAAAGCTCAAGTTTGGTTTCATCAGACCACAGAACCTTCTTCCAACTGGCTTCTGGGTAAAACTGGGAACCAGGCTGAAGAGAATTTTCATGAGAATAAGTTACATATTACTGAATTTAGAATGTAATTTCTTTTTGCAAGTAAATCTTTAAAAGCAGAACTAGCTTATGTTAACCTTAAGTGACAACATACGGTTTAAAATAATTAATTTACATAATTGGCTGCCTGAGAACAGCAACACCATGATCATCAACATACGATCACTTAAGTAGTACACTGGCTTGCATCCCTGCCCGTCTGACTCTACTTGTGTCTCCAGATACAAAACTCTATATTTATCTGGCTATCTCCTGATGGCGGAAGCTATTCTTAACACTTTCATTTACATATATGACCATTTTTAATCCCTGCATGTTGTAAATTCTTTCATGATGCAAGCTAGGGTGACTTGCCTTTGGCAGAAACTCAGTTCACAAATGACCACAGATCTCTGTCACCACCGACTTTGAAAACCTTTGCCTCCAGAGACATTACTTTTCAGAAACATTTCAATACAATCTTCACTTCCTGTACTCTATATTAGTAAATGTGCATTCTTCTTTCACTCCTCCCTCAGAGACTCCAACAATTTCTGTCCTGCCTGTCAGCATTGTAATGTTAGAATCATAGTAACCAACTTGCACACAGCAAAGTCCCATACGCACACATGCAACACTGTTATCATTAGTTCATTATTATTATCACAGGTACCAGTATACAGTGAAAATCCTGTTTTGGATGCCACCACATTCATTACAACAGTGCACTGAGGAGGTACATAGGAAACCACTAACAAAATGCAGAATAAAGTGTTACAGTTACAGAGAAAGTGCAGTGCAGGTAGACAATAATGTGCAGGTTCATAATGAGACAATAGACCATAAGACCATAACATAGCAGAATTAAGTCATTTGGCCATCAAATCTGCTCCACCATTTCATCATAGCAAATCCAATTTTCCTTTAAGCCTCAATCCTGCCTTCTGCCCATATTATGTCCAGACTAATCAAGAACCTATTAACCTCTGTCTTCAATATACATAAAGATCTGCCCCCACAGTTGCCTGCGGCAAAGAATTCCATAGATTCACCACTTTCTGGCTAAAGAAATTCCTCATCTCCGTTGTAAAAGGACAGCCTGTATTCTGAAGCTGTGTCTTCTCCCACATCCACTCTATCAAGGCCTTTCACCATTTGATAGGTTTCAATGAGGTCACCCCTATTCTTCTGAATTCTAATACAGCCCCAGAGCCATCAGACGCTCCTCAGATGACAAGTCATTCAATACTGGAATCATTTTCGTGAACCTCCTTTGAACCTCTCCCATTCAGCACATCCCTTCCAAGATAAGGAGCCCAAACCTGCTCACAGTACTCCAAGTGCGTCCTCACCTGTGCTTTACAGAGTTTCAACACTACATCCTTGCTTTTATATTCTAGTCCTCTTGAAATGAAGGCTAACACTGCATTTGCCTTCCTCACCATAGACTCAGCCTGCAAATTAACCTTCAGGGAATCCTGCACAATGACTCCCAAGTCCCTTTGCATCTCGGTTACTTATATTTTCTTTCCATTTAGAAAATAGTCAACCCTTTCATTTGTTCTACCAAAGTGCATGACCAGACACTTCCCGACCCTGTATTCCATCACACATTTCCTTACCCATTCTCCTGATCTGTCTAAGTCCTTCTGTAACCTCTCTACTTCCTCAAAACTACCTGCCCCTCCACCTACCTTCACATCACCTGCAACTTTTGCATCATCCAAATCATTGGATGAGATATACCCCAGGCTACTGTGGGGAGCAAGGGAGGAGATTGCTGAGCCTCTGGCGATGATCTGTGCATTATCAATAGAGACAGGAGAGGTACCGGAAGATTGGAGGGTTGCAAATGTTGTTCCCTTGTTCAAGAAAGGGAGTAGAGATAGCCCGGGAAATTATAGACCAGTGATTCGTACTTCAGTGGTGGGCAAGTTGTAGGAGAAGATTCTGAGAAACAGGATTTATGAGCATTTGGAGAGACATAATGTGATTAGGCAAAGTCAGCATGGCTTTGACAAAGACATGTCGTGCCTTATGAGCCTGATTGTATTCCTTGAGGATGTAACAAAACATATTGATGAAAGTAGAGCAGTGGATGTAGTGTATATGGATTTCAATAAGGCATTTAATAAAGTTCCCCATGAAAGGCTCCTTCAGAAAGTAACGAGGCATCGTATCCAAGGAAACCTTGCTTTGTGGATCCAGAATTGGTAAGCTCACAGAAGGCAAAGGGTGGTTGTAGGTGGTTCGTATTCTGCATTGAATTGAATTGAATGATCTTTATTGTCATTATACATAGGTAGGTACAATGAAACTCTGTTTGACTTCCTCTCAGGCAATTAAGTAAAGCGGTAGATAAAAACAAGGCAGTAATAGAAAAACGGTATTAAATAGATAAGTAACAGAAAATAAGTTGCAGCAGCACCAGAGTATCACAGTAATGCACAAAGTGCTGTTAGTGCAAGTATTTGAGTCCTTGTGTGTGCATGTGTGTGCTCACAGTTTCAGTCATTGTTCTGTGGGAGTGGTGTGATGGAGGCCGCAGCTCTGGGATAGAAGCTGTTCCTCAGTCTATTTGTTCTGACTGTTAGTGTCCTGAACCTTTTGCTGGACGGCAGCGGGTCAGACAGGGAGCAGCCGGAGTGTGTGGTGTCTCTGGTTATGCTGATTGCTTTCCTCCTGAGTCTGCTGGAATAGATGGTGTCCAGTTCTGGGAGCTCCATCCTGACAATTTGCTGGGCCACCTTCACCATGCAATGCAGGTCTAGTTGCTCAGCAGCTGTGCAGCTGGTATACAACACTGTGGCGCTGCTGGTCAGGATGGTTTCAATTGTGCTTCTGTAGAAGTTAAGCAACAGCTTTTGTGGGAGTTTGGCCTTGGAGGTCAGTGACCAGTGGTGTTCCACAGGAATCTGTTCTGGGACCCCTTCCCCCCCTCCCAACCTTTTCGTGATTCTTATAAATGACCTGGATGAAGAAGTAGAAGGGTAGGTTAGTAAGTTTGCCGATGACACAAAGGTTGGGGGTGTTGTGGATAGTCTGGAAGGTTGTTGGAGGTTACAGTGGGACATCGATAGGATGCAGAACTGGGCTAAGAAGTGGCAGATGGAGTTCAACACAGATAAGTGTGAAGTGGTTCATTTTGGGAGGACAAATTTGAAGACAGAATATAGTATCAATGGTAAGACTCTTGGCAGTGTGGAGGATCAGAGAGATCTTGGGGTCCATGTCTATAGGACACTCAAAGCTGCTGCATAGATTGAAAGTGTTGTTAAGAAGGTGTGTGGTGTGTTGGCATTCATCAACTTTGGGACTGAGTTCAAGGGTCATGAGATATGTTGCAGCTATATAAGACTTTGGTTAAACCCTACTTCGAGTACTGTGTTCAGTTCGGGTCACCTCCTACAGGAAGGAAGTGGATATCATAGAAAGAGTAGAGGAGATTTACAAGGATGTTGCCTGGTTTGGAGAGCATGCCTTATGAGAATGGGTTGATTGAACTTGGTCTTTTCTCCTTGAAGCAACAGAGAGTGAGAGGTGACCTGATAGGGGTATATAAGGCAATGAGAAGCATTGATCGTGTAGATAGCCAGAGGCTTTTTCCAAGGGTTGAAATGGCTAACACGAGGGGGCATAGTTTTAAGGTGCTTGGAAGTAGGTATTGAGTGGACGTCAGGGGTAAGTTTTTCACACAGAGAGTGGTGGGTGCAGGGACTGCACTGCCGGTGATGGTGGTGGAGGTGGATACGATAGGGTCTTTTAACAGAGTCTTAGATAGGTACATGGAGCTTATAAAAATAGGGGGCTATGTAGTAGAGTAATTCTAGGCAGTTTCTGGAGTAGGTTATGTGTTTGGCACAACATTGTGGGCCGAAGAACCTGTAGATTTCTGTGTTTTGTTTTCTATGTTCAATCGACATATAACGTAAAAAGAATCCCAACACAGACCCCTGTGGAACACCAATGGACTCCGGCAACCAGCCAGAAAGTGCTCCCTTAAATTGTCAGGCAAGATTTTTCTCTTGAGGAAACCATGGTGACTATGGCCTATTTTATTATACGCCTCCAAATACCCTGTGACCTCATCCTTAATAATCGACTCCAATATCTTCCCAACCACTGAGGTCAGACTAACTGGCCTATAGTTTCCTTTCTTTTGCCTCTGAACCTTGTTGAAGTGTGGAGTGACATTTGCAATTTTCCAGTCTACTGGAACCATTCCAGACTTTAGTGATTTTTGAAAGATTATTACTAATGCCTCTACAATCTCTTTATCCACCTCTTTCAGAACTCTTGGGTGTATACCATCTGGTTCAGGCGACCTATCATATGCTACCTTGTGATTTCTGACCTTTCAGTTTCCCAAGAACTTTCTCTCTAGTTATGGTAACTTAATACACTTCATGCCCTCTGACACCTGGAACTTCCACAATACTGTTAGTGTCTTTCACAGTGAAGACTGATGGGAAATGCTTATTCAGTTTGTCCACCATTTCATTGACACTACCTACCTAGCATTGTTTACCAGCTGTCTGATATCCACTCTCACTTCTGTTTTACACTTTAGGTATCTGAAGAAACTTTTGGTATCCTCTTTAATATTATTGGCTAGCTTACTTTAATATTCTACCTAGAGCTTCCACCATACTGCTAGTGTCTCCCACAGTGAAGACTGATGCAAAGATAGAATCTGAGGTCAGGATTTCACTTTATCACACTAGAGGACTATTTCATAGACCTATAACAGTTGGATAGAAGCTGCCCATGAGAATGATGGTATGTGTTTTCAGGCTTTTGTATCTTCTGTCTAATGGAAGGGGGGAGAAGAGAGAATGTCTTAGTTGGGTGGAGTGTTTGATTATGCTGGCTGCAGAAGTTTAGACAGTCCATGGAGGGGAGGCTGGCTCCAGTGAAGTGCTGAGCTTTATCCATAGCTCTGCAGTTTCGTTCTGTCAGTGCAGAGCAGTTTCCATATCAAGCCGTTTTCCATACAGACGGTGCATTCTGTGGGCCATCAATAAAAATTGATAAGAGTCGATGGGGACATGCCAAATTTCTTTAGGCTCCTGAGGAACTAGGGGTGTTGGCGAACTTTATTATACATGATGCCTATGTGGTACGGATACCAGTACAAGCTATTGATGATGTTCCCTCCTTGGAACTTGAAGCTCTCAGCCCTCTCAACTTCAACACCACTGATATGCAAGGAGGATGTACACTGCCCCCCTTCCTGAATCCAATGAGAAACTCTATTGTTTTGCTGACATTGAAGGAAAGATTATTATGACAACATGACTTCATCTCCTTCTTGTATTCTGATTCACTATTAGTTACAGCTCATTACAATGGTAACATTTGCAAACTTGTAGATGGAGTTGGAGCAGAATTTTTTCATGTCATCATCAGGGAGTAGGGTAGGGGGTTGAGGATGTAACCTTCCGGAGTACCAGAGCTTAGAATAATTCTGGTTGGGATATTTCTGCCTATCCTTACTGATTGTGGTCTGTGTGTCAGGAAGTCAAGGATCCCGTTGCAGAGGGAGCCATTGACTTCCAGGGCCTGAGTTTGTTGATGAGTTTGCTTGGAATTATAATATTGAAGGTGGAGCTTTAATCAAAAAACAACAGCCTGACATAGGTGTCTTTGCTATCTAGATGCTTCAGATATGAATGTAGAGCTAGAGAGATGGCATCTGCTGTAAACCTGTTTTTGCAGTCGGTGAGTTGCAGTGGATGAGGGTGCCCGGAAAGCTGGAGTTAATGTGATCATGACCAGCCTACAAAGAACTTCATGATAGTAGACGTCAGAGTCACTGGATGGTAGTCATAAAGGATTATTACTTTGTTAATCTTAAGTGCTGGGAGAAAGAAACAGCAAAAGTAAAAAAAAATGGACTGAATGCAAACATGAGGAATTCTGCAGATGCTGGAAATTCAAGCAACACACATCAAAGTTGCTGGTGAACGCAGCAGGCCAGGCAGCATCTCTAAGAAGAGATACAGTCGACGTTTCGGGCCGAGACCCTTCGTCAGGACTAACTGAAAGAAGAGCTATACCTATAATTATGTAATCAATTATTTTGTGCCTATACCTAGAATTATACAATCAATTATTTTGTGCCAAATAATTGTAATACGTTTAGAGCAATTTATAGAAATTTGTTTTCACTGTGATATGAAAGAGACTTTTCTGTAAACCCACTGTGATTGAATGTTGTAAAACAATAAAACATGAAAACTTTCAAGGGGAGATAATACTTTTGATAGGCACTATATATTGCAGACCATCCAACAGTTCATGGGATTTTGAGAAACAAATTTGTAGAGAGATCTAAGACTGTTGTATGAAACATAAGGTTGTTATCATAGATGATTTTACATTTCCACGTATTGACCTGGTCTCCAAAACTGTTTAAAGGACTAGATGGGATAGAGGTTGTCAAATGAACTCAGGAACGTTTCTTTAGTCAGTTCATAAAAATCCCAAGAAGAGAGTGTGCGGTACTTGATCTGCTATTTGAGAATGAGGCAGAAGTTTGTGTCAGTGAACACCTTGCATCTAGCAATCATAATAAAATCATAAGACTATAAGACATAGGAGCAGAATTAGTCCATTTGGCCCATCAAGTCTGCTCCAGCATTTCATCGTGGCTGATCCAATTTTCCTCTCAGCCTCAATTTCTTGCCTTCTCCCCACATCACTTCAAGTCCTGACCAATCGAGAATCTATCAAATGCTGCCTTCAATATAGATAAATACTTAGCCACCACCATTGCCTGTGGCAAAGAATTCCACAGATTCACTACTCTCTGGCTGAAGAAATTTTACTCATCTCCATTCTAACAGGATACCCCACTATTCTGATGTTGTGTCCTCTGGACTTAGACTCTCCCACCACAGGAAACATCCTCTCCACATCCACTTCATCAAGGCCTTTCTCCATTTGATAGGTTTCAATGAGATAACCTCTCATTCTTATGAGTTCTAGTGAATACAGGCCCAGAACCATCAAACACTCTTCATATAACAAGCCATTCAATCTTGAAATCACTTTCATGAATCGTTTCTTGAACCCACTCCAGTGTCAGCAGATCCTTTTTAAGATAAAGGGCCCAAACCTGCTCATAGTACTCCAAATGAGGCCTCATCAGTGCTTTATAAAGTCTTAACATTACATCCTTGCACTTGTATTCTGGTTCTTCTAAAACAAATGCGATCATTGCATTTGCCTTCCTCACCACAGACTCAAACTGTAAATTAGCCTTTAAGGAAAATAGTTGACCTTTTTATTTCTTCTACCAAAGTGCATGACCATACACTTCCCGACACTGCACTCCATCTGCCATTTCTTTGCCCATTCTCCTAATCTGTCTAAGCTCTTCTGTGGCTCCTTACTTCCTCAAAACTACCTACCCCTCTGCCTAGCTTCATATCATCTGCAAACATTTCAACAAAGTGGTCAATTCCACCATCCAGATCATTGACATATAACGTAAAAGAATTGGTCCCAACACAGACCCCTGTGGAACACCACTATGCCCAGCAGCCAACCAGAAAAAGCTCCCTTAATTCCCACTCTTTACCGATTGCCAATCAGTCTCTGCTTTATCAATGCTAGAATTTTTCCTCTAACACCATGGGTTTGTAGCTTGTTAAGCAGTCTCATTTGTGGCACCTTGTCAATGACCTTCTGAAAATCCAGTACACAACATTAACCAATTCCCCATTGTCTATTGGGCTTGTTATTTCCTCAAAGAATTCCAACAAATTTGTCAGGCAAGGTGTTCCCTTGAGGAAACCATTCTGACTACAGTCTATTTGACTATGTGCCTCCAAGCACCCTGAGATCTCATCATTAGTAATCAACTCCAATATCTTTCCAACCACTGACTAAAGGCCAATTTATACTTCTGCGTCAAATCTACGCCATAGGTATGGTGTAGCCACATACACTACGCCGTAGCCTGACGCGCACCTCTCCAGAAATGTAACTACTCATCGTGGCGATGCAGACTGCAACAAATGTGATTGGTCCGCCTGGTAGCATCGCATTTCCTCCTACACTGCAATAGCTTCCCATTGGGTGACTGAAGGGCAGGGAAGGAACTCTGGCTGCAATGCTTTCCATAAAGCTTTACAGACCTACAAAATTATGGAGGACCCTGCGCTTGACACCAATTTGCAGCTAGCTGCTACAGCCTGTTGATTTCCACCTAAAGCTAAAATTCGAATGGTGATTGTCAGTCTCTGAATATACTGTGCGTACACTGATGCGAAATAAATGGCTGCAGACGATGAACCAAATCGTCAAATCTACCTGCCAACATCCAAAAATATTTGAAATGCATTTCCTCATCCATGTCTCTCAGTGGCCAGACAAGCACAGCAAATTCACCCTCCTTCAGTTTCAGTCGCCATTGTTTGAAGTTTGAGTTTCTTTGTGTTGAGTTTCAACATGAAGAAACTCAACACAGTGGCATAGAAACCCCACTGCCAAATAGCGTTTTGGCGGTGAATTGTAGAGTGACGCAGACACACCAACACACAAGTATAAATGCTCACAATGGTGTAGGCCACTTGCGTAGGCTACTACGCAGAAGTATAAATCAGCCATAACTGACCTATATGTTCCTTTCTTCTGTCTCTCTCCCTTCTTGAAGAAAGGATTGACATTTGCAATTTTCCAGTCTTCTGGAACCATTCCAGAATCTTAATGTCTCCACGATCTCTTCACCCACCTCTTTCAGAACTCTGGATGTACACCATCTGGTCCAAGTGACTTATGTACCTGCAATCCTTTCAGCTTCCCAAGAACCTTCACTCTAGTTATGGTAAATTCACACACTTCATGACCCCTAACACTTAGATCTTCTACCATACTGCTAGTGTCTTCCACAGTGAAGACTGATGCAAAATATATATTCAGTTTAACTGCCATATCCTTGTCCCACATTATTACCTCTCCAGCATCAATTTCCAATATCCACTCTTACATCTTTTTTACACTTTATGTATAAAGTGTAAAAAAGATGTAAGAGTAACAGTACTGGCTAGCATACTTCGTATTCCATCTTTATCTGCTTATTGACTTACTCAGTTGCCTTCTGTTGGTTTTTAAAAGCTTCTTAATCCTCGAACTTTCCACTAATTTTTGTTCTTTTATCTGCTTTAGCTTTTATGTTGGCTTTGTCCTCTCTCCTTAGCCACAGATGTGTCATCTTGCTTTTAGAATACTTTTTTTTTCTCTTTAGAGTAAACTAATAATGCCATTACTTTCAAAGTAATTTTAGAAAAAGATAGGTCTTGTCAGAGGGTCAAGATCCTAAATTGGAGAATGGCCAATTTTGATGGTATCAGCGTGGATTGAGACAGGCTGTTTTCTGGCAGAGGTGTACTTGGAAAGTGGGAGGCCTTAAAAATTGAAATTTTGGAAGTACAAAACTTGTATGTGCTCATCAGAATAACAGGTAAAGATAACAGGTCTAGAGAACCTTGGTTTACAAGAGATCTCGAGGCCCTGTTTCAGAATAAAAAAGAGGTGCACAGCAGGGAGGAAAAATTGAGGTACTTATGAAGTATAAGAAATGCAAGAGGACACTGAAGAAAGAAATTAGGAGGGCTAAAAGAAGGCGTGAGCTTGCCCAGCAGACAAAATGAAGGAGAATCCGAAGAGATTCTACAGATATATTAAGAACAAAAGGATTGCAAGGGATAAAATTGCTCCTCTGTAAGATCAGAATGGCAATCCATGTACAGAGCCAAAAGAGATGGGGGGAGATCTTAAATCATTTTTTTGCTTCTGTATTTACATAGGAGATGAACACAGAGTCTATAGAAGCATTGACTTCATGGGCCCTGCACAGATTACAGAAGAAGAGGCAATTCCCTGTCCCGGTGCAAATTAGGGTGGATAATTCCCCAGTGCCAGAAAAGGTATTCCCTCTGACCCTGTAGGAGGCAAACGCAGAAATTGCTGGAGCCCTAGCAGACATATTTAAACCATCCTTAGCTTCAGAAGAGGTACTGAAAGATTGAAGGATAACTAATACTGTTCTGCCATTTAAGAAAGGTTCTAAAACTAAACCTGGAAATTATAGGCTAGAGAGCCTGACATCAGTAGTGGGAAAGTTATTGAAAGGTATTCTAAGGGACTGGATATATGAGTATTTGCATAGACATGGACTGATAAGGGATAGTTAGCATGGCTTTGTGCATGGTAGTTTGTATCTAACCAATCTTGAAGACTTTTTTGAGGTAGCTACCATGAAAGTTGATGAAGGTAAGGCAGTGGATGTTTTTACACAGATCTTAGCAAGGCCTTTGACAAGGTCCCGCATGGGAGGTTGAACAAGAAGGTTCAGTCGCTTGGTATTGAAGATATGCAATATAGGTCTTGCACAGTGAATAGTAGTGCACTGAGCAGTGCTGTAGAACAAAGGGATCTGGGAATACTGGCCTATAATTTATTGAAAGTGGCATCACAGCTCATAAACATAGAACATAGAACATAGAATAGTACAGCACAGTACAGGCCCTTCGGCCCACAATGTTGTGTCGACCCTCAAACCCTGCCTCCCATATAAGCCCCCACCTTAGATTCCTCCATAGACCTGTCTAGTGGTCTCTTAAACTTCACTAGTGTATCTGCCTCCACCACTGACTCAGGCACTGCATTCCATGCACCAACCACTCGCTGAGTAAAAAACCTTCCTCTAATATCCCCCTTGAACTTCCCACCCCTTACCTTAAAGCCATGTCCTCTTGTATTGAGCAGTGGTGCCCTGGGGAAGAGGCGCTGGCTATCCACTCTATCTATTCCTCTTATTATCTTGTACATCTCTATCATGTCTCCTCTCATCCTCCTTCTCTCCAAAGAGTAAAGCCCTAGCTCCCTTAATCTCTGACATTAATGCATACTTTCTAAACCAGGCAGCATCCTGGTAAATCACCTCTGTACCCTTTCCAATGCTTCCACATCCTTCATATAGTGAGGTGACCAGAACTGGACACAATACTCCAAGTGTGGCCTAACCAGAGTTTTATAGAGCTGCATCATTACAACATGACTCTTAAACTCTGTCCCTCGACTTATGAAAACTAACACCCCATAAGCTTTCTTAACTACCCTATCCACCTGTGAGGCAACTTTCAGGGATCTGTGGACATGTACCCCGAGATCCCTCTGCTCCTCCACACTACCAAATATCCTGCCATTTACTTTGAACTCTGCCTTGGAGTTTGTCCTTCCAAAGTGTACCACCTCACACTTCTCCGGGTTGAACGCCATCTGCCACTTCTCAGCCCACTTCTGCATCCTATCAATGTCTCTCTGCAATCTTTGACAATCCTCTACACTATCTACAACACCACCAACCTTTGTGTCATCTGCAAACTTGCCAACCCACCCTTCTACCCCCATATCCAGGTCGTTAATAAAAATCACGAAAAGTAGAGGTCCCAGAACAGATCCTTGCGGGACACCACTAGTCACAATCCTCCAATCTGAATGTACTCCCTCCACCACCACCCTCTGCCTTCTGCAGGCAAGCCAATTCTGAATCCACCTGGCCAAACTTCCCTGGATCCCATGCCTTCTAACTTTCTGAATAAGCCTACCGTGTGGAACCTTGTCAAATGCCTTACTAAAATCCATATAGATCACATCCACTGCACTACCCTCATCTATATGCCTGGTCACCTCCTCAAAGAACTCTATCAGGCTTGTTAGACATGATCTGCCCTTCATAAAGCCATGCTGACTGTCCCTGATCAGACCATGATTCTCTAAATACCCATAGATCCTATCTCTAAGGATCTTTTCCAACAGCTTTCCTACCACAGACGTAAGGCTCACTGGTCTATAATTACCCGGACTATCCCTACTACCTTTTTTGAACAAGAGAACAACATTCGCCTCCCTCCAATCCTCCGGTACCATTCCTGTGGACAACGAGGACATAAAGATCCTAGCCAGAGGCTCAGCAATCTCGTCTCTCGCCTCGTGGAGCAGCCTGGGGAATATTCCATCAAGCCCCGGGGACTTATCTGTCCTAATGTATTTTAACAAACTCCAACACCTCTCCCTTAATATCAGAATGCTCCAGAACATCAACCTCACTCATATTGTCTTCACCATCATCAAGTTCCCTCTCATTGGTGAATACCGAAGAGAAGTATTCATTGAGGACCTCGCTCACTTTCACAGCCTCTAGGCACATCTTCCCACCTTTATCTCTAATTGGTCCTACCTTCACTCCCGTCATCCTTTTTTTCCTCACATAATTGAAGAATGCCTTAGGGTTTTCCTTTACCCTACTCGCCAAGGCCTTCTCATGACCCCTTCTTGCTCTTCTCAGCCCCTTCTTAAACTCCTTTCTTGCTTCCCTATATTCCTCAATAGACCCATCTGATTCTTGCTTCCTAAACCTCATGTATGCTGCCTTCTTCCTCCTGACTAGATTTTCCATCTCACTTGTCACCCATGGTTCCTTCACCCTACCATTCTTTATCTTCCTCACCAGGACAAATTTATCCCTTACATCCTGCAAGAGATCTCTAAACATCGACCACAAAAGAAAACTTTTGGCACATTGGCCTTCATAAATCTATGTATTGCGTACAGGAGATGGGATGTTATGTTGATGTTATATAAGAGGTTGGTGAGGCCTAATTTGGAGTATTGCTTGCAGTTGTGGTCACATACCTGCAGGAAAGATGTAAATGAGGTTGAGAGAGTACAGAGAAAATTTTACAAGGATGTTGCCAGGACAGGAGGATCTGAGTTATAAGGAAACATTAAATAGATTAGGAATTTATTCCTCAGAACATAGAAAATTGAGAGGAGATTTGATTGAGGTACACAAAATTATGAGGTGTACAGATAGAACAAATGCAGGCAGGCTTTTGCCGCTGAGGTTGTGTGGAACTACACACTACTAAGGGTCATGGCTAACTCACTTCGGATCCCAGATTCTCTACAGGACTGCATGGCTTTAATCCAGTTTCCCCCCACATTCTCAAGACATACAGGTTAGTAGGTTAATTTGTCACACGGGTGTCATTGGGTGGCATAGTCCAGAAGGGCCTGTCACTGTGCTCTATCTCTAAATCCTTAAAAAGTCTCTAATTATGGGACCTTGTCTAAAGCCTTGTTAATATTCATGTGGAAAACTTCTACTGTGTTGCCCTTGTTAAACTTCTGGGTCACTTTTTCAAAACAACTTAATCAAATTGATAACATCTCCTCCTTGCTGACGATCAACACCAGTGCACCTCAAGGGTACGTGCTTAGACCACTGCTCTACTCTCTTAAATACCATCTGTAAAATTGCTGATGATACAACTATTGTTGGTAGAATCTCAAGTGGTAATGAGAGGGCGCACAGGAGCAAGATATGCCAACTAGTGGAGTGGTGTCGCAGCAACAGCTGGCACTCAACATTAGTAAGTCAAAAGAGCTGATTGTGGACTTCAGGAAGGATAAGACAAAGGAACACATATTAATCTTAATAGAGGGATCAGAAGTGGAGAGACTGAGCAGTTTCAAGTTAGCAACATAGAAACAAAGAAAACCTACAGCACAATATGGGCCCTTCGGCCCACAATGCTGTGCTAAACATGTACTTCAGAATCAGAATCAGGTTTATTATTGCTGGCATGTGACATGAAATTTGTTAACTTAGCAGCAGCAGTTCAATGCAATACATAATCTAGTAGAGAGAAAAAAATAAATAAAATTTAAAAAATAATAAGTAAATCAATTAAGTATATTGAATAGATTTAAAAAATGTGAAAAAACAGAAATACTGTATATTAAAAAAAAGTGAGGTAGTCTCCAAAGATTCAATGTCTATTTAGAAAATCGGATGGCAGAAGGGAAGGATCTGTTTCTGAATCGCTGAGTGTGTGCTTTCAGGCTTCTGTACCTCCTACCTGCTGGTAACAGTGAGAAAAGGGCATGCCCTGGGTGCTGGAGGTCCTTAATAATGGACGCTGCTTTTCTGAGACACCGCTCCCTAAAGATATCCTGGGTACTTTGTAGCCTGGTGCCCAAGATGGAGCTGACTAGATTTACAGCCTTCTGCAGCTTCTTTCATTCCTGTGCAGTAGCCCCTCTGTACCAGACAGTGATGCAGCCTGTCAGAATTTTAGAAATTACCTAATGTTACCCATCACCCTCTATTTTTCTAAGCACAATGTACCTATCCAGGAGTCTCTTAAAAAACCCTACTCTATCCACCTCCACCACCGTCACCATCAGCCCATTCCATGCACTCACCATTCTATGTGTAAAAAACTTACCCTGACATCCCCTCTGTACTTACTCCTGAGCACCTTAAATTGTTCTTGGATGTCAAGATCTCTCAGGACCTAACCTGATCCTAACATATCGATGCAGTTATGAAGAAGGCAAGACAGTGGCTATACTTCATTAGGAGTTTGAAGAGATTTGGTATGTTAACAAATACAATCAAAAACTTCTGTAGAGAGCATTCTGACAGGCTGCATCACTGTCTGATATGGTGGCAGGGGGGCTGCCACACAGGATCAGAAGAAGCTGCTGAAGGTTGTAAATTTAGTCAGCTCCATCTTGGGTACTAGCCTACAAAGTACCCAGAATACCTTCAAGGAGCAATGTCTCAGAAAGGCAGTGTCCACTATTAAAGATCTCCAGCACCCAGGACATGCCCTTTTCTCACTGTTACCATCAGGTAGGAGATACAGAAGCCTGAAGGCAGACACTCAGCGATTCAGGAACAGCTTCTTCCCCTCTGCCATCCGATTCCTAAATGGACATTAAACTTTTAGACACTACCTCATTTTTTAAATATATATTATTTCTGTTTTTTGCATGATTTTTAATCTACTGTATTCAAAATATGTATACTGTAATTGATTGATTGATTGATTTTTTTTCCTTCTATATTATGTATTGCATTGAACTGCTGCTGCTGTTAACAAACTTCACAACACATGTCGGTGATAATAAACTTGATTCTGATTCTGATTCAGAAATTTGTGGCAACAGAGTAAACAGTCAATGTTTCGGACCAAAATTTTAATTTCAGCCTGAAACATCAACTGTTTACTATTTTCCATAGATGCTGCCTGGTCTGCTGAGTTCCTCCAGCATTTTGTATGTGTTGCTTGGATTTCAGGCATCTTTAGATTTTCTCTTGTTTGAAAATTTGTGACAGTTTTCTGCTACACATAGAAATGTTAACTATTCCTGCTCAGTCATTGTCTTTCTAAACGCAGAAAGATCCTACCTCTAACAATGCCTGTCAGTAACTTTCCCACCTCTGATGTAAAGCTCTTTAGCCTGTAGTTCCCTTGCTTGTCCTTGTAGCCTTTCTGAAATGAAGGCACAATATTAGCCACTCTTCAGTATTCCACCACCTCACTCACGGCCACGGAAAATGTAAATGCTTTTGAAAGACTTCAGCAATTTCTCCCTTGCTGACAAGATCAATATGTCAGATTGTTTTTGGGAACCGCAATCTGCTGGCTTTACGGTCATATTTACTTTTTTGGGCTTCCTAATCCATGATGCCCTGACTGGTTTTAAATTCATATCCCTGAAGTAATTGTCCAGGCTTCCAGATACTCATCCAGTGACTGAAGCTTAAAGCTTCCATATTCCCCTACGTATAAAATCTTGCTTCTCCAAATTATCTTGCATCTTTAGGAACTTCTATGTATGGAAACCAGAAGGATGAAAGTGGAAAATCTGAACCGGCACTAATTAAAATTTAAATCAATTGATTTAATCATTCAATAAACTGAACAAATTAGCAGAAAGCTTAAAAACTGAGGACACATAAATGAAGTAAATGCAACAAACTAACAAAAATAGCATTAGATCTGACAAAAATAATACAAAACAGGAACAGGGAATTGGTAATGATGAGATGGGGGAGATAAATAAAATTAATGAACTGGGGAATCATTCTATCTCTAACCGACAGTAAGATGTGTGGTGCAGACTTCCCAAGCAGAGAGAAGTTCAATAAAATGCTATGTAAATTAATTCTACAGAAGACCTGATATGATAAACAAGTGAATGAATATATTTGACACAAAATAAACAGGGGAACAAATTCAAACCATTAATAATGGGAACTACTGAATTAAATAAATTCAGCAACATGGAAACAACTGCAGAGAAATTCAAACCAATAAATGAACTTCATAAATGCAGTATTACATGAACTGGATAACAATTTCAAAGAAAGAAATGAATTAAATAAAAAGCGATGTGCTTGATGGGTAGCAGGGAGGAACAGAAAATGGAATGGATTTCAAGGAATTATAAAGAAAAAGCCAATAAACTGCAATTTAGTTCCATCCTGACCTTGAAACCAAACAAAGTAAACTCTATCGCAAACAAGAGAAGATCCGCAGATGCTGGAAATCCAAACAGCACACCCAATATGCTGGAGGAACTCAGCTGCCCAGGCAGCATCTATGGAAAAGAGTATCGTCCTGCCGAAGGGTTTCGGCCCGAACCATCGGCAGGACGATACTCTTTTCCATAGATAAAGCCTGGCCGACTGAGTTCCTCTAGCATTTTGTGTGTGTTGAAAAGTAAACCCTATACCCTTACATAATATAAAACAGCCTTTTTTTTGCACTCTACATAAAATGAATTGAAGGTTTTGATAAGGAAGGACCAGAGAGAAAAGAGGGAAGGGGAAGGGTGGAGGAGTGGCCGGGGATGATGACAAAGGGTAGAATGGTGGGGGTTTCTTAAGAAGTGATTGAAAGACAGAGAAAAATAGAACAGGGGAGTATCCTTGGAATCAAAATCCTTAGAGTGAACTGAGATTCCAAGTGAGGGGCTGAATAAGGATGAGGAGATGGGAAAGAGGGTGATATAGCTAAAGAAAAAAATCTCCAATCAATTGGCAATACTGTATTCAGTAAATATGTAGAGTGAGATATCATAGCATTAGAAAGCTGAGCTTTGATCATTAGTAGAATGTGCAGTTTGGGAGAGTGTCATTGAGTGGTTCTGCTCAAAGGAGCTTGGTAAGAAAATGTGCATTCAAGTTACCTTTATACACCTTCACAGCTTTCAAAATCAGAATCAGAATCAGGTTTAGTATCATTGCATATGTCGTGAAATTAATTGTCTTGCATCAGTAGTATATTGTAACACCACAATTTTTTAAAAATCTAGAAATTGAAGTAAGAAATATATATAAAAATTATTTAAAGTAGTAATGCAAGATAGGGAGTAAAAAAAGAAAAAGCAGTGAGGTAGTGTACTTGGATTAATTGTCCTTTTAGAAATCTGACGGTAGAGGGAAGGAAGCTGTGCCTGAAATGTTGAGCATGTCTTCAGGCTCCTGTATTTCCTCCTTGATGGTAGTAATAAGAATAGACCATGTCCTAGGTGACAGGGATCCTTAATGATGAATGCCACCTTCATAAGACACCGCCTTTTGAAGGTGTCCATGATGCTGGGGAGGTTAGTGCCCATGATGGAGTTCATAACTTTTTCATCCAAAATCTTTAGAGTCACAGGAAGAGATCAATGAACCTGTTAAGATGTACAACTACTCCTCCCTCCCCATCATCCTCAGCATGGAATCTCCCTTGGGCTACATACAAAGTCCACTGCTGTACAATTAGCTCACATGCGACTCCACGGCCAAGAACCCAAGCAAACACATTGTTAACTTCGCCACTGACATGACAGTGGTGGGGCTCATCACCAACAACAATGAGACAGCCTGCAGAGAGGATGTGGAAGAGCCCAAGGCCCGGTGTCAGGGTAAGTAACATCTTCCTCAATGCCAATAAGACAAACGAGATGGTTATCAACTTCTGAAAAACTCACAGCACTCACATCCCTCTTTATATTGGCAGCAGCAATGGAAACAGCAGGCAGTTTCAAATTCCTGGGAGTGCACATCATGCATAACCTCTCATGGTCCCAGAACAAATTCCTCACAGTCAAGAAAGCTTACCACTGCCTGTACTTTCTGAGGAGACTGAATGAGAGCTGGACTATGCAGATTAATACTCATGATCTTCTACAGATGCACTGTTGAGAGCATCATAACATACTGCATCATTGTTTGGTATGGAAACTGCACTGCGGCAAACAGGAAGGGGCTATAACAGGTGGTCACGATTGCCCAATGCATCATCAGCACCAGTGTGTCTGCCATCAAGGACATATAGACAGAAAGGAGCTGGAAAAAGGACAGCAGTATCATAAAGAATTCCATTCACCCTGCTCATAGACTCCACTCAGGGAAATGGCCACGTAGCATCCATATCAGGACCACCAGACTCAAAAACAGTTACTTTCCACAAGCAGTAAGGCTGATCAGCAACTGCACCCATTAACACACCCCAACTACCACTACTTATCATTTTCTGTCAGAGTCACACTATGTACAGATACTCCTGTACCTAGCGCCACTTTATGTATATACAATCAGTCTATGTATATAAGCTAATCTTATATATTTATATTTATTGTGTTTTTATTGTGCTGCACTGGATCCAGAGTAACAATCATTTTGTTCTCCTTTACACTTGTAGACTGATAAATGACACTAAACAACCTTGAATTGTTAATCTTGAATCTTCAAAGTAATCAGAAGTTTGTGGTCAGGAGGGCAAACAAAATAATAGGGCTGTATAGAGGAACAGAGAGATCTTCAAACACAGATTATTTATCATGTATACCTTTACTTTGTCCTTCACCTCACATTTCTGATTAATTTCCTGATTGACCCTTTGTCAATCCATTTCTCTGTTTATAACACTCTTATCTCTGGCACTGAAGTGCTTCTCTAAGTTTGAACAAGAGGCCCATTGTTGTTTTATGAAACAGGGTCTGGGATGTTTGTGATAGCGTCCACGATATCCTGAAGTGGAAAGGTGAACAGCCGGAGGTCGTGGTACATATTGGTACCAACGACATAGGTAGGAAAAGGCAGGAGGTCCTGAAAACAGACTACAGGGAGTTAGGAAGGAAGTTGAGAAGCAGGAATACAAAGGTAGGAATCTCAGGATTACTGCCTGGGCCATGCAACATTGAGTGGAGGATAAATGCATGGCTGACAGATTGGAGCAGGGAGCAGGGATTCAGATTTCTGGATCATTGGGACCTCTTCTAGGACAGGCGTGATGTATACAAAAAGGATGGGTTGCATTTGAATCCAAGGGGGGCCAATATCCTGGCAGGGGGGTTTGCTAAGGCTATTGGGGAAAATTGCTTGGGGGTGAGAACTGAACTGAAGAGACAGAAGAAGGGGCAGTTGGTTGACAAATAGAGAAAGCTTATAGGCAGTGTGAAAGGGAGGATAGACAGGTGATAGAGAAGGTATACGCTCAGACCGATGGTTTGAGATGTATCTATTTTAATGCAAGAAGCATCATGAACAAAGCAAATGAGCTTAGAGCGTGGATCAGTACTTGGAGCTATGATGTTGTGGCCATTACAGAGACTTGGATGGCTCAGGGGCAAGAATGGTAGGGAAGGGGTCAATAACTCTACTGGATGTTTTTTATAGACCACCCAATAGGAACAGGGATATCGAGGAACAGACAGGGAGACAGATTCTGGAAAGGTGTAATAATAACAGGGTCATTGTGGTGGGAGATTTTAATTTCCCCAATTTGATTGGCATCTTCCCAGAGCAAGGGGTTTAGATGGGGTGGCGTTTGTTAGGGTGTGTTCAGGAAGGTTTCCTGACACAATATGTCGATAAGCCCACAAGAGGAGAGACTGTATTTGATCTGGTATTGGGAAATGAACCTGGTCAGGTGTCAGGTCTCTCAGTGGGAGAGCATTTTGGAGATAGCGATCATAATTCTAAGTCCTTTACCATAGCATTGAAGAGGGATAGACAAGTTAGGAAAGCCTTTAATTGGAGTAAAGGGAAATATGAAGCTATCAGGCAGGAACTTGGAAGCGTAAATTGGGAACAGATGTTCTCAGGGAAATGTACGGCAGAAACGTGGCAAATGTTCAGGAGGTATTTGCGTGACTTCTGCATAGGTTTATTCCAATGAGACAGGGAAAGGATGGTAGGGTACAGGAACCATGGTGTACAAATGCTGTTGAAAATTTAACGAAGAAGAAAAGAAAAGTTTATGAAAGGTTCAAAAAACTAGATAATGATAGAGATCTAGAAAATTATAAGGCTAGCAGAAAGGGGCTTAAGAACGAAATTAGGAGAGCCAGAAGGGGCCATGAGAGGCCTTGGCAAGAAGGATTAAGGAAACCCCAAGGCATTCTACAAGTATGTGAAGAGCAAGAGGAAAAGGCATAAGAGAATAGGACCAATCAAGTGTGACAGTGGAAAAGTGTGTATGGAACCAAAGGAGAAAGCAGAGGTACTTAATGAGTACTTTGCTTCAGTATTCATTACGGAAAAGGACCTTGGCAATTGTAGGGATGACTTAAAGTGGACTGAAAAGCTTGGGCACATAGGCATTAAGAAAAAGGGTGTGCATGTGCTGGACGCTTTGGAAAGCATCAAATTGGATAAGTCATCAGGACCGGATGAGATATATCCCAGACTACTGTGGGAGGCCAGGGAGGAGATTGCTGATCCACTGGCAATGATCATTGCATCATCAATGGGGAGGAAGTGTTATGGTCCTGTCTGGCAATTCCCCATCTTGCTACTTTCGTGAAGCCTAGCAAAATACTCCATCGAGTTCCGAGCATTAGTGGCCGACTCTGGGTGGAATAACGAGGCACTACAGGAAGTGTTCTGACAGGGCCTCTCAGATAAAAGATGAACTGGCAGTGAGGAATGACACGGACAGCCTGGACTCTCTGAGCCCTCTAGCCACCAGGCTCAATAATTGACTTCAAGAGTGCCTGAGAGAAAAAACCAGTCATCCCGCTCCTCGGGTCAGCCCACGTCCCACCTTACCATCTTCAGCCAGCCTCCCTTCCCCAGCTGCTCCTGCTCTGACCGTCCCCACTACCCTGGGGGAGGAACCGATGCAGCGGGGACGGAATCGTCTCTCCCCTGCCGAATGACTTCGGAGGTGGAGAGCTGGGGATTGTTACTATTGCAGCCAGCCGGGACATTTCCGGGATACCTGTCCTCTGCGGCCAAAAGGGAGGGCTCCCCAGTAGAAAGGGGGACCCTGGTGAGCCGGACGACACTCCCTTCAGTCCCCCAGACCCGGATGCAGATCCCAGCTACCGTGAATTATCAACAACAGTCCCTGTCCCTATCCGCCTTGGTGGATTCCGCTGCCGAGGGAAATCTGTTAGACGAGGATATAGCCTCCCAAGCCGGAATACCTCAGGAGCTGTTAAGTATCCCTCTGGAGGCCCAGGCGCTGGACAGAAAACTGATGGCTCAGGTTACCCACTGTACGCCACCCCTGACCTTGATTCTGTCCAGAAACCATCGACAGGAGGTATGATTTAATCTCATCCCTTCTCCTCAAGTCCTGTAGTTCTAGGATATCCCTGGCTGAACCACCACAACCCCTACATCGACTGGTCTACCAGGAGGATAGCCAGCTGGAACCCGTTTTGCCACGCCACCTGTCTGCGGTCGGTTCCATCCCCTACAGAGCTACCACAACCCCGCCTGTCTTGGAACCCCTCGACTTGTCCAGAATCCCCTCAGAATACCATGACCTGGGACAGGTATTCAACAAACAACGGGCTCTTTCCCTGCCTCCGCACCACCCATATGATTGCACTACTGGCCTTCTCCCTGGGGCCTCGTTACCCACCAGTTGTCTTTATAACTTATCCTGACAGGAGAGAGAGGCCATGGCATATATTAGTGAGTCCCTTGTGGCGGGCATTATTCAACCTTCATCCTCCCCGGTTTGTAGAGAAGAAGGATGGGTTGATTCGTCCCCGTATTGATTACCGAGGCCTAAGCAATATAACAAGTTAAAAATAAGTACCCACTACCCCTCATTAACTCAGCATTTGAACCACTTCACGGAGCCACCATCTTCTTGAAGTTGGACCTTCGTAGCGCCTACCATCTAGTCAGAATGAGGGAGGGAGATGAGTGGAAGACGGCCTTTAATATACTTTTGGGCCACTTCGAATACTTGATCATGCCATTTGGCGTCACCAGTGCCCCCGCCGTTTTTCAAGCCCTAATCAATGATGTACTGAGGGACTTTATTAATCACTTCGTGTTCGTCTACCTAGATGATACCTTAATATTTTCTAGCAGCCCCAGAAACACATTCACCATGCCTGTCCAGTCCTCCAGACACTGTGGGAGAACAAGTTATTTGTGAAGGCGGAGAAATGTGAGTTCCACGTCCCTTCAGTCAGCTTCCTGGGCTACATCATCGAGAGCGGGCAGGTGAGGGCAGATCCTGAGAAGATCTGGGCGGTGGAAGAATGGCCCAGACCCACAACCCGCAAGCAACTTCAGCTTCCTTTGGGGTTTGCAAACTTTTATCGCCGATTTATCAGGGATTACAGTCAGGTGGCGGCACCCTTTACCTCGCCTACCACACCTTTTTGTTGGAACTCCGAGGCCGATTCAGCATTGACTGACCTGAAGAGGCGGTTCACAACCGCTCCCATCCTGGTCCAACCGCACCCCTCCCGTCAATTCATTGTTGAGGCTGACGCCTCCGACCCCAGGGTAGGAGCAGTCCTGTCCCAATGATCAAGTCTGGACGAAAAGCTTTATTCCTGTGCCTTCTTTTCTCGCCAACTGTTCCCCGCTGAGCGGAATTACGACGTGGGGAATCGGGAACTACTGGCGGCCAAGCTAGCATTGGAGGAGTGGAAGCACTGGCTGGAGGGGGTGGAACACCCACTTATTGTTTGAACTGATCATAAGAACCTGGGATATATTCAGACTGCCAAACGTTTGAACTCCCGCCAGGCCCGTTGGGCATTATTTTTTGGACGGTTCAAGTTTTCCCTCACATACTGTCCAGGGTCCAAGAATGGGAAGCCGGACACGCTGTCCCGCCAATACGACTCCAAGGAGGACACTTCCAGCCCAGAGACTATCCTCCCACCATACTGTGTGGTGGCAACCCTCACTTGGGAGATTGAGTCCATAGTAAAGGAAGCCGAACAGGATGACCCTCACTCCGGCAATGGACCCGCCAATCGCCTTTTTGTGCCTGATTCCATCAGATCTCAGGTTCTCTAGTGGGGGCACATATCTCGGTTCGCCTGCCACCCCGGGGGTGATAGGGAGTGTTCATGCATTCAGGTTGGAGGCTACCCAGATGGAATATGGGCAGCCTCCAACCTGATGGCATGAACATTGACTTCTCAAACTTCCGCTAATGCCCCACCTCGCCTTCGTACCCCATCAGTTATTTATTTATATACACACATTCTTTTTCTCTCTCTCCTTTTTCTCCCTTTGTCCCTCTCACTATACCCATTGCCCATCCTCTGGGTTTTTTCCCCCCTCCCCCTTTTCTTTCTCCCTAGGCCTCCTGTCCCATGATCCTCTCCCTAGGCCTCCTGTCCCATGATCCTCTCATATCCCTTTTGCGAATCAACTGTCCAGGTCTTGACTCCATCCCTCCCCCTCCTGTCTTCTCCTATCATTTTGGATCTCCCCCTCCCCCTCTCAAATCTCTTACTAGCTCTTCTTTCAGTTAGTCCTGACGAAGGGACTCAGCCCGAAACATCGACTGTACCTCTTCCTAGAGATGCTACCTGGCCTGCTGCGTTCACCAGCAATTTTGATGTGTGTGGCTAAGAAACTTACCCCTCGCTTCCTGGGACCCTTCAAGGTCGAATGTATCATCACACCCGCAGCAGTCCAACTTAAACTACAAAGATCTATGCACATCCACCCTACTTTTCATGTTTCCCAATTAAAACCACTTTCCGTCAGCCCCTTGTGGAAAGCGGCCAGAGCGTGAGTGGGCCAGTGAAGGAGTGGAGCTTTGAGGCTTTGACTCGAGAGGTTTCGACGAGAAGAGGCGGAGGATAAGCTTGCTCGCAGTTAGTCTTTACAATGCCTCCTGAGACGGTGATGTGCCTCTCATGTGAGATGTGGCAGTCTTGGGGGAACGCTCCTCTCCCGCAGAGTCAAATCTGCCAGAAGTGCATACGGCTGGGCGATCTAGAAGACCGTGTAAGGAATCTGGAGCAGCGGCTGGATGACCTTCCACTCATAAGGGAGAATGAGGCACTCATAGATGAGAGCTACAGGGAGGTAGTCACACCTAGGCTGTCGGAAACAGGTCGTTGGGTGACAGTCAGAGGGGGGAAAGTGAAGGTGAGTAGACAGGTAGTGCAGAGCACCCCGTAGCCATTCCCCTGAATAATAAGTTTACCGTCCTGGATACTGTTGGCGGGGACGACCGACCAGGTGTGAGCCACGATGGCAGGGCCTCCGGCTCTGAATCTGATCCTGTGGTGCAGAAGGGTGGGATGGAGAAGAGGAGAGCTGTCGTCATTGGAGACTCTATAGTCAGGGGAGCAGACAGGAGATTTTGTGGACGTGAGAAGGACACCCGCATGGTTTGTTGCCTCCCGGGTGCTAGGGTCCGGGATGTCTCTGACCGGGTGCACGACATCCTGGTACGAGAGGGAAAGCAACCAGAAATCGTGAACATGTTGGGACCAACGACATAGGCAGGAAGAGGGATGAAGTCCTGAAGTGTGAGTTTTGGGAATTAGGCAGAAGGGTGAGGAACAGGACCTCAAGGGTGACGTTCTCAGGATTGCTACCAGTGCTACGTGACAGAGATGGTAAGAATTGGAGGAGATGGCAGTTGAATGTGTGGCTGAGGAGTTGGTGCAGGGAGCAGGGTTTTAGATTTTTAGATCATTGCGATCTCTTCTGGGGAAGGTGGGACCAGTACAGATTGGATGGGTTGCACCTGAACTCGAGGGGGAGCAATAACCTTGCAGGTAGGTTTGCTAGCATGGTTTGGGAGGGTTTAAACTAATTTGCGAAGGGGATGGGACCCAGAGCGATAGAGTAGTGAAAGAAGTGCATAGAGTAAAGCCAGATCTAACATACAGAGAGACTTTGAGGAAAGAGAAGCAGAATAAACGGTGTAAAGACATTAAGGTAGAAGGGCTGAAATGTGTGTACCTCAATGCAAGAAGCATCAGGAACAAAGGTGATGAACTGAGAGCTTGGATACATACATGGAATTATGATGTAGTGGCCATTACAGAGACTTGGCTGGCACCAGGGCAGGAATGGATTCTCAATATTCCTGGATTTCAGTGCTTTAAAAGGGATAGAGAGGAAGAAGGGGAGGAGGGGTGGCATTACTGGTCAGGGATACTATTACAGCTACAGAAAGGGTGGGTAGTGTAGTAGGATCCTCTTTTGAGTCAATATGGGTGGAAGTCGGCAACAGGAAGGGAGCAGTTACTCTACTGGGGGTATTCTATAGGCCCCCTGGTAGCAGCAGAGATACAGAGGAGCAGATTGGGAGGCAGATTTTGGAAAGGTGCAAAAATAACAGGGTTGCTAGCATGGGTGACTTTAACTTCCCTAATATTGATTGGCACCTGATTACTTCCAAGGGTTTAGATGGGGCAGTTTGTTAAGTGTGTCCAGGATGGATTCCTGTCATAGTATGTGGACAGGCCGACCAGGGGGAATGCCATACCGGATATAGTACAAGGTAATGAACCGGGTCAGGTCACAGATCTCTCAGTGGGAGAGATATCTGGGGGGCAGTTACCACTGCTCCCTGGCCTTTATAATTATCATGGAAAAGGATAGAATCAAAGAGGACAGGAAAATTTTTAATTGGGGAAAGGCAAATTATGAGGCTATAAGGCTAGAACTTGCGGGTGTGAATTGGGATGATGTTTTTGCAGGGAAATGTACTATGGACATGTGGTCGATGTTTAGAGATCTCTTGCGGGATGTAAGGGATAAATTTGTCCCGGTAAGGAAGATAAAGAATGGTAGGGTGAAGGAACCATGGGTGACAAGTGACGTGGAAAATCTAGTCAGGAGGAAGAAGGCAGCATACATGAGGTTTAGGAAGCAAGGATCAGATGGGTCTATTGAGGAATATAGGGAAGCAAGAAAGGAGCTTAAGAAGGGGCTGAGAAGAGCAAGAAGGGGGCATGAGAAGGCCTTGGCGAGTAGGGTAAATGAAAACCCCAAGGCATTCTTCAATTATGTGAAGAAAAAAAGGATGACAGGAGTGAAGGTAGGACCGATTAGAGATAAAGGTGGGAAGATGTGCCTGGAGGCTGTGGAAGGGAGAGAGGTCCTCAATGAATACTTCTCTTCGGTATTCACCAATGAGAGGGAACTTGATGATGGTGAGGACAATATAAGTGAGGTTGATGTTCTGGAGCATGCTGATATTAAGGGAGAGGAGGTGTTGGAGTTGTTAAAATACATTAGGACAGATAAGTCCCCGGGGCCTGACGGAATATTCCCCCGGCTGCTCCACGAGGCGAGAGAAGAGATTGCTGAGCCTCTGGTTAGGATCTTTATGTCCTCGTTGTCCACGGGAATGGTACCGGAGGATTGGAGGGAGGCGAATGTTGTTCTCTTGTTCAAAAAAGGTAGTAGGGATAGTCCGGGTAATTATAGACCAGTGAGCCTTACGTCTGTGGTGGGAAAGCTGTTGGAAAAGATCCTTAGAGATAGGATTTATAGGCATTTAGTGAATCATGGTCTGATCAGGGACAGTCAGCATGGCTTTGTGAAGGGCAGATCGTGTCTAACAAGCCTGATAGAGTTCTTTGAGGAGGTGACCAGGCATTTAGATGAGGGTAGTGCAGTGGATGTGATCTATATGGATTTTAGTAAGGCATTTGACAAGGTTCCACACGGTAGGCTTATTCAGAAAGTTAGAAGGCATGGGATCCAGGGAAGTTTGGCCAGGTGGATTCAGAATTGGCTTGCCTGCAGAAGGCAGAGGGTGGGGGTGGAGGGAGTACATTCAGATTGGAGGATTGAGACTAGTGGTGTCCCACAAGGATCTGTTCTGGGACCTCTACTTTTCGTGATTTTTATTAATGACCTGGATGTGGGGGTAGAAGGGTGGGTTGGCAAGTTTGCAGATGACACAAAGGTTGGTGGTGTTGTAGATAGTGTAGAGGATTGTCAAAGATTGCAGAGAGACATTGATAGGATGCAGAAGTGGGCTGAGAAGTGGCAGATGGAGTTCAACCTGGAGAAGTGTGAGGTGGTACACTTTGGAAGGACAAACTCCAAGGCAGAGTACAAAGTAAATGGCAGGATACTTGGTAGTGTGGAGGAGCAGAGGGATCTCGGGGTACATGTCCACAGATCCCTGAAAGTTGCCTCACAGGTGGATAGGGTAGTTAAGAAAGCTTATGGGGTGTTAGCTTTCATAAGTCGAGGGATAGAGTTTAAGAGTCGCGATGTAATGATGCAGCTCTATAAAACTCTGGTTAGGCCACACTTGGAGTATTGTGTCCAGTTCTGGTCACCTCACTATAGGAAGGATGTGGAAGCATTAGAAAGGGTACAGAGGAAATTTACCAGGATGCGGCCTGGTTTAGAAAGTATGCATTATGTTCAGAGATTAAGGGAGCTAGGGCTTTACTCTTTGGAGAGAAGGAGGATGAGAGGAGACATGATAGAGGTGTACAAGATGATAAGAGGAATAGATAGAGTGGATAGCCAGTGCCTCTTCCCCAGGGCACCATGCTCAATACAAGAGGACATGGCTTTAAGGTAAGGCGTGGTAAGTTCAAGGGGGATATTAGAGGAAGGTTTTTTACTCAGCAAGTGGTCGGTGCGTGGAATGCACTGTCTGAGTCAGTGGTGGAGGCAGATACACTAGTGAAGTTTAAGAGACTACTAGACAGGTATATGGAGGAATCTAAGGTGGGGGCTTATAAGGAAGGCAGGGTTTGAGGGTCGGCACAACATTGTGGGCTGAAGGGCCTGTACTGTGCTGTACTATTCTATGTTCTATGTTCTATGTTGTGTCTTCCGATCGAAATCCCTCCACCCGCCCAGATCATCGACAACCATCCGGCGGCTACTAGCTGTGCACCGTCAGGGCAGGGACCTCCAATACCTGGTCGACTGGGAAGGGTACCGCTCAGAGGAGCGTTCCTGGGTTCCCCGCTCCTTCATCCTGGACCCCTCCCTCATCCAAGACTTCCATCGGGACTCTGCGGACAAGCCCTGGAGGCTCCCGTTGAGGGAGGGTACTGTCATGGTCCCGTCTGACAATTCTCCATCTTGCTATTACCTCCTTAATTGGGCTTTAATCCCCTCATCTAATTTCCAATCATTCCCAGTTCCACTAATTACAGCGCACCTGGTTCCCATTAGCGAACATAGGTTAAAACTCGGGCGGCACAGCCATGCTTTGCCAGTTCGTTGGTTGATTCTAGTGTGAGTAAACCTCATTTCCTGATTCCTTGGCACTGTCAGTTCTAAACTCCGCATCATTTCCTGGATACTCTACGTAAACCTTGCCTCCGTGTAAAGACTCTCCTGGATACTGGTTCCCCATTCATGGCGGTGCTAACGCCTCACAACTCTGCCTCCGAGCCTGTGTCCTGCACTTGGGTTCATCCTCAGCCTCGTCCTTGCAACAGGGAGAGGGTTTGGAGGGTTGAAGACATCGTCCCCTTATTCAAGAAAAGGAGTAGAGATAGTTCAGGAAATTATAGACCAGTAAGTCTTACTTTGGTGATTGGTAAGTTGATGGAGAAGATCCTGACAGGCAAGATTTATGAACATTTGGAGAGGCATAATATGATTAAGGATACCCAGCATGGCTTTGTCAAAGGCAGGTCATGCCTTAAGAGCCTGATTGAATTTGTTGAGGATGTGACTAAACACGTTGATGAAGGTAGAGCAGTAGATGTAGTGTATATGGATTTCAGCAAGGCACTTGATAAGGTTTATTGAGAAAGTAAGGAAGCACAGGAGCGAAGGGGACATTGCTTTGTGGATCCAGAATTGGCTTGCCGATAGAGGGGTCAGATTCTGCATGGAGGTTGTTGACCAGTGGTGTGCCTCAGGGATCTGTTCCAGGACTCCTTCTCTATGATTTTGATAAATGACCTGGATGAGGAAGTGGAGGAATGGGTCAGTAAATTTGCTGATGACACAAAGATTGGAGGTGTTGTGGATAGTGTGGAGGGCTGTCAGAGGTTATAGTGGGACATCGATAAGATTGAGTTTAAGAGCTCAGAAGTAATGTTACGGTTTTATAGGACCCTGATCAGACCTCACTTGGAAAACTGTGCTCAGTTCTGGTCACCTCACCACAGAAGAGATGTGGAAACTATAGAAAGGGTGCAGAGGAGATGTACAAGGCTGTTGCCTGGATTGGTGAGCATGCCCTATGAGAATAGGTTGAATGATCTTGGCCTTTTCTCCTTGGAGTGACGGATGATGACGGGTGACCTGATAGAGATGTGTAAGATGATGAGAGGCATTTCAGCCCAGGCTTTATCCAGGAGCTTAGAAAGATAGAGGGCTATGGGTAACCCTAGGCAATTTCTAAAGTAAGAACATGTTTGGCACAAAATCGTGGGCCAAAGGGCCTGTATTGTGCTGTTGGTTTTCTATGTTTTCTATGTTTCCATGTTCTATGTTAGTTTTACCCTGGTCACCTAACTAGTTCAGTCCTTCCAATATTGTTCCAAGCAACAATGTTTCCACACTGAGTTCTTATTTTTCCTCATTCCTATTGACTCTGAATCATTAACTCTGTTTCCCCACAGATGGTGCTTTGACCTGCTGAGTACCTTCAGTACTTCTTTCTGTTCTCATTTCAGACTTCAGCAACTGCACTTTTTATTTTTCAGGGCACTTCAATTTCATTTGTGCATTTCAGTTCCTTATCCGGAAGTTTCCTCACCAACATCACCCTCCTGAACACGTTTATGCATTTCAGGTGAATCATTGTAAATATTTCAAGGAATTATACCTACCACGTCTCTGAAAGGTTTGCAATGAAACCAATGAGAATGTAACATTCCAGCAAAGTTTCATTTCCACTGAAGAATCCAGGAACTTCCAGGTATTAATATTTTACTGTATATACATCTATTATGTACTTTGGAAAATATTCAGATCAAATTTTAATGTCTGTCAGGTTCTTTCTATACCTTCTACTTCAAAATATAATCAAAACAATGAAGCTGTTCCATGTTCTTAAAAATGCTGTAAAATTCATTTGAATTGTTCACATAACTGACATTCAAATATTCTCTTTTTACACACAGCTGTTAGTCAATCTACATCCAGAATTCACTCCCTTTTTGTGACAATATCTCCCTCATTTGATGACAATGTTAAAACTAAAATCAATAAAGGTTTTACACATATATGATAATTTCAAAGAAGAACATTGTGAATATATTAAATGTGTACTATGGGGAGTTCCTCGTTATACCACAAGAGGACAAATCCATCAAGTACAAATCAGCTGTTCTATTTAAATCAGGACATTTCAAGGATGCAATCTAAGATGAAGTTTTGGATCTACTGAGAATTACATGAGGTAAAAATGTATAACTTCATTCTGTCTCTTACCTACTTAAAAACCCAAAGGATCAAATATGAATCTCATTATGGAAATAAAGATCCACAAAAATAACAGATTGAAGAATTTAAGGAAAAAATATGATGTGTTGCAATCATGAAGAAAATAATATTCAACTATTTAACTAATTCGCAGTAGTGAGTGAGTGAGAGACATTGTTGCAGGTCAGAAGCCATTTAAAAAGAACAAGTCTGGTCGGGATTGAGACAATTTGAAGGAGCAAGGATGCAAGAAGTATCATTGCAGGAGCCATTTGAAAACTGCAAGTCTCATCAGGAGTCAGCTTTATTTGAGCCAATAAAAAGAAAGGAGATGTGAGCAGAGCGGCCACTGTGTGAGTGGGCCAGTATTGGACTGGGAGTTTCTAGCTCAAAAGGCTTCAGTGAGAACAGATTGGGTACGCACAGACGGAGTTTCTAAATAAAATTCATCGTATGTTTTTTCTTCTTCTTCTTCTCTGCCTGTTAGTACACAGCTAGTATACTGAGAATGTGTCCAGAGTTAGTAGCATGTTCTTTGTTTGAAATGTCATAATAGAACATAGAACATAGAACATAGAATGGTACAGCACAGTACAGGCCCTTCAGCCCACAATGTTGTGCCGACCCTCAAACCCTGCCTCCCATATAACCCCCAACCTTAAATTCCTCCATATACCTGTCTAGTAGTCTCTTAAACTTCACTAGTGTATCTGCCTCCACCACTGACTCAGGCAGTGCATTCCACGCACCAACCACCCTCTGAGTAAAAAACCTTCCTCTAATATCCCCCTTGAACTTCCCAGCCCTTACCTTAAAGCCATGTCCTCTTGTATTGAGCACTGGTACCCTGGGAAAGAGGCGCTGGCTATCCACTCTATCTATTCCTCTTATTATCTTGTACACCTCTATCATGTCTCCACTCATCCTCCTTCTCTCCAAAGAGTAAAGCCCTACCTCCCTTAATCTCTGATCATAATGCATACTTTCTAAACCAGGCCGCATCCTGGTAAATCTCCTCTGTACCCTTTCCAATGCTTCCACATCCTTCCTATAGTGAGGCGACCAGAACTGGACACAGTACTCCAAGTGTGGCCTAACCAGAGTTTTATAGAGCTGCATCATTACATCGCGACTCTTAAACTCTATCCCTCGACTTATGAAAGCTAACACCCCATAAGCTTTCTTACCTACCCTATCCACCTGTGAGGCAACTTTCAGGGATCTGTGGACATGTACCCCGAGATCCCGCTGCTCCTCCACACTACCAAGTATCCTGCCATTTACTTTGTACTCTGCCTTGGAGTTTGTCCTTCCAAAGTGTACCACCTCACACTTCTCTGGGTTGAACTCCATCTGCCACTTCTCAGCCCACTTCTGCATCCTATCAATGTCTCTCTGCAATCTTTGACAATCCTCTACACTATCTACAACACCACTAACCTTTGTGTTGTCTGCAAACTTGCCAACCCACCCTTCTACCCCCATATCCAGGTTGTTAATAAAAATCACAAAAAGTAGAGGTCCCAGAACAGATCCTTGTGGGACACCACTAGTCACAACCCTCCAATCTGAATGTACTCCCTCCACCACCACCCTCTGCCTTCTGCAGGCAAGCCAATTCTGAATCCACCTAGCCAAACTTCCCTGGATCCCATGCCTTCTAACTTTCTGAATAAGCCTACCATGTGGAACCTTGTCAAATGCCTTACTAAAATCCATATAAATCACATCCACTGCACTACCCTCATCTATATGCTGGTCACCTCCTCAAAGAAGTCTATCAGGCATGTTAGACATGATCTGCCCTTCACAAAGCCATGCTGACTGTCCCTGATCAGACCATGATTCTCTAAATGCCTATAGATCCTATCTCTAAGAATTCTTTCCAATAGCTATCCCACCACAGACGTAAGGCTCACTGGTCTATAATTACCCGGACTATCCCTACTACCTTTTTTGAACAAGGGGACAACATTCGCCTCCCTACAATCCTCCGGTACCATTCCCGTGGACAACGAGGACATAAAGATCCTAGCCAGAGGCTCAGCAATCTTTTCTCTCACCTCGTGGAGCAGCCTGGGCAATATTCCGTCAGGCCCCGGGGACTTATCTGTCCTAATGTATTTTAACAACTCCAACACCTTCTCTCCCTTAATATCAGCATGCTCCAGAACATCAACCTCACTCATATTGTCCTCACCATCATCAAGTTCCCTCTCATTGGTGAATACCGAAGAGAAGTATTTATTGAGGACCTCGCTCCCTTCCACAGCCTCCAGGCACATCTTCCCACCTTTATCTCTAATTGGTCCTACCTTCACTCCTGTCATCCTTTTTTTCTTTACATAATTGAAGAATGCCTTGGGGTTTTCCTTAACCCTACTCGCCAAGACCTTCTCATGCCCCCTTCTTGCTCTGCTCAGCCCCTTCTTAAGCTCCTTTCTTGCTTCCCTATATTCCTCAATAGACCCATCTGATGCCTGCTTCCTAAACCTCACGTATGCTGCCTTCTTCCACCTGACTAGATTTTCCACCTCACTTGTCACTCATGGTTCCTTCACCCTACCATTCTTTATCTTCCTCACCGGGACAAATTTATCCCTAACATCCTGCAAGAGATCTCTAAACATCGACCACATGTCCATAGTACACTTCCCTGTAAAAACATCATCCCAATTCACACCCACAAGTTCTAGCCTTATAGCTTCATAATTTGCCTTTCCCCAATTAAAAATTTTCCTGTCGTCTCTGATTCTATCCTTTTCCATGATAATGCTAAAGGCCAGGGAGCGGTGGTCACTGTCCCCCAGATGCTCACCCACTGAGAGATCTGTGACCTGACCCGGTTCATTACCTAGCACTAGATCTAGTATGGCATTCCCCCTGGTCGGCCTGTCCACATACTGTGACAGGAATCCGTCCTGGACATACTTAACAAACTCTGCCCCATCTAAACCCTTGGAACTAATCAGGTGCCAATCAATATTAGGGAGGTTAAAGTCACCCATGATAACAACCCTGTTATTTTTGCACCTTTCCAAAATCTGCCTCCAATTTTCTCTTCTGTATCTCTGCTGCTACTGGGGTCCTATGGAATACCCCCATTAGAGTAACTGCTCCCTTCCTGTTCCTGACTTCCACCCATATTGACTCAAAAGAGGATCCTGCTACATTACCCACCCTTTCTGTAGCTGTAATAGTATCCCTGACCAGTAATGCCACCCCTCCTCCCCTTTTTCCGCCCTCTCTATCCCTCTTAAAGCACTGAAATCCAGGAATATTGAGAATCCATTCCTGCCCTGGTGCTAGCCAAGTCTCTGTAATGGCCACTACATCATAATTCCATGTATGTATCCAAGCTCTCAGTTCATCACCTTTGTTCCTGATGCTTCTTGCATTGAGGTACACACATTTCAGCCCTTCTACCTTACTGTCTTTACACCGTTTATTCTGCTTCTCTTTCCTCAAAGCCTCTCTGTCTGTTAGCTCTGGCTTTACTCCATGCATTCTTTCACTGCTCTATCGCTCTGGGTCCCATCCCCCTCGCAAATTAGTTTAAACCCTCCCGAACCATGCTAGCAAACCTACCTGCAAGGATATTGCTCCCCCTCGAGTTCAGGTGCAACCCATCCAATCTGTACAGGTCCCACCTTCCCCAGAAGAGATCGCAATGATCTAAAAATCTAAAACCCTGCTCCCTGCACCAACTCCTCAGCCACGCATTCAACTGCCATCTCCTCTAATTCTTACCATCACTGTCACGTCGCACTGGCAGCAATCCTGAGAACGCCACTCTTGAGGTCCTGTTATTCAGCCTTCTGCCTAGTTCCCGAAACTCACACTTCAGGACCTCATCCCTCTTCCTGCCTATGTCGTTGGTCCCAACATGTATCACGACTTCTGCTTGCTTTCCCTCTCGTACCAGGATGTCATGCACCCGGTCAGAGATATCCCGGATCCTGGCACCCAGGAGGCAACAAACCATGCGGGTGTCCTTCGCACGTCCACAAAATCTCCTGTCTGCTCCCCTGACTATAGAGTCTCCAATGACGACAGCTCTCCTCATTGGGAGACCCCCAATATTCATGAAAACTAATTCTCGAAGAAGTGCATCAAGCTGCAGCTCCTTAGAGACAGTGGTAAGGAACTGGAGCTGCAGCTTGATGACCTTCAGCTCATACGAGAGAATGAGAAGGTGATCAATAGGAGCTACAGGGAGGTAGTCACCACTATGTTACAGGAGGTAGGTACCAGGGTGGCTGTCAAAAGAGGGAAATGGAATAGGCAACTCGTGCAGAGTACCGCTGTGGCTGTTCCCCTCAGTAATAAATATTTTTATTTAAGGCATCTGTTAGTCTCGCGAGACCATGGATCTGCGCCTGGAAAGTCTTCTCTCTCCAGGGTGCAGGCCCGGGCATGGTTGCATGGAAGACAGGCAGTTGCCTATGCTGCAAGTCTCCCCTCTCCATGACACCGATGTTGTCCAAGGGAAGGGCATACAGCTTGGCACCGGTGTCGTTGCAGAGCAATGTGTGGTTAAGTGCCTTGCTCAAGGACACAACACGCTGCCTCATCTGGGGGCTCGAACTCACGACCTTCAGGTCGCTAGTCCAATGGCTTAACCACTTGGCCACTAAATATACCACTTTGGATACTGTTGGAGGAGTTGAACTACCGGGGAAAGCCACAGCGAGCAGGTCTCTGGTACTGATCAGGCTCTGTGGCTCAAAAGGGAAGGGGAGAGAAGAGGAATGCAGTAGTGATAGGGAATTCCATAGTCAGAGAAGCAGACGGAGATTCTGTGGATGTAAAATTGACACCTAGGTGGTATATTGAAGCCTGCTGAGTTCCTCCAGCATTTCTTGTGTGTTGCTTGGAGTTCCAGCATCTGCAGATTTTCTCTCGTTTGTGATTTGGGTGTCAAAATTGATAGCTTTGTGTTAAGGAAACAGGAAGGGTGCAGAAGGATTTAGACAGATTAGGAGAATGGGCAAGGAAGTGGCAGACAGAATACAGTGTCAGGAAGTGTGTGGTCATGCACTTTGATAGAGGAATAAAAACAGAGACTATTTTCTGAATGATTAGAAAATTCAAAAGTCTGAGGTGCAGAGAGACTTGGAACTCTCGTGCAGGATTCCCTAAAGGTTAATTTGCAGATTGAGTCTGTGGTTGCAAATGCAATGTTAGCATTCATTTCAAGAGGACTAGAATATAAAAGCAATAATGTAATACTATCAGGATCAGAATTGGAATCAGAATCAGGTTTATTATCACCGGCATGTGACGTGAAATTTGTTAACTGAGCAGCAGCAGTACAATGCAATACATAATCTAGCAGAGAAAAAATGAATTAATAATAAATAAAATAAAAATTATAATAATCAATAAACAAGTAAATCAATTATGTATATTGAATAGATATTTTAAAAAGTGCAAAAACAGAAATACTATATATTTTTTTTTAAGAAAGAGAAGTAGTGTCCAAAGACTCAAAGTCCATTTAGGAATCGGATGCCAGAGGGGAAGAAGCTGTTCCTGAATCACTGAGTGTGTGCCTTCAGGCTTCTGTATCTCCTACCTGATGGTAACAGTGAGAAAAAGGCATGCCCTGGGTGCTGGAAGTCCTTAATAATGGACACTGCCTTTCTGAGACACCGCTCCCTAAAGATGTCCTGGGTACTTTGTAGGCTAGTACCCAAGATGGAGCTGACTAGACTTACAACCCTCTGCAGCTTCTTTCGGTCCTGTGCAGTAACCCCTCCATACCAGACAGTGATGTAGCCTGTCAGAATGCGCTCCATGGTACAACTATAGAAGTTTTTGAGTGTATTTGTTGACATGCCAAATCTCTTAAACTCCTAATAAAGTATGGCCGCTGTCTTGCCTTCTTTATAACTACATCGATATGTTGGGACCAGGTTAGATCCTCAGAGATCTTGACATCCAGGAACTAGAAGGTGCTCACTCTCTCTGCTCCTGATCCCTCTGAGGATTAAGCAGTATTGTGAGCAGTTTTTGGCTCTTAATCTAAGAAAGAATGTGCTGAGATTGGAGAGGGTTCAAAGGAGGTTTATAAAGATGATTCCATTATTGAAAGGCTTATCATATGAAAAGCATTTAATGACTCTTGGCCTGTATTCACTGGAATTTATAAGAATGAGAGGGGATCTCATTGAAGTAGATCTGATGTTGCAAGATCTCAATAGAGTGGATGTGGAGAGCATGTTTCCTACAGCAAGGGAGTATAGTACCCTATGGTAGGTGAGGAGATGTCCTCCTTTTTTAAAGAAAGGGGCTTCCATTCCTCCATTATCAACTCTGCTCTCAAACGCATCTCCCCCATTTCACGCACATCTGCTCTCACTCCATCCTCCCGCCACCCCACTAGGAATAGGGTTCCCCTGGTCCTCACCTACCAACCCACCAGCCTCCAGGTCCAACATATTATTCTCCGTAACTTCCGCCACCTCCAACGGGATCCCACCACTAAGCACAACTTTCCCTCCCCCCTCTCTCTGCTTTCCGCAGGGATCGCTCCCTACGCGACTCCCTTGTCCATTCATCCCCCCCATCACTCCCCGCTGATCTCCCTCCTGGCACTTATCCTTGTAAGCGGAACAAGTGCTACACATGCCCTTACACTTCCTCCCTTACCACCATTCAGGGCCCCAGACAGTCCTTCCAGGTGAGGCGACACTTCACCTGTGAGTCGGCTGGGGTGATATACTGCGTCCGGCGCTCCCGATATGGCCTTCTATATATTGGCGAGACCCGACGCAGACTGGGAGACCACTTTGCTGAACACCTATGCTCTGTCCGCCAGAGAAAGCAGGATTTCCCAGTGGCTACACATTTTAATTCCACAAACCATTCCCATTCTGACATGTCTATCCACGGCCTCCTCTACTGTAAAGATGAAGCCACACTCAGATTGAAGGAACAACACCTTATATTCCGTCTGGGTAGCCTCCAATCTGATGGCATGAACATCGACTTCTCTAACTTCCACTAATGCCTCACCTCCCCCTCGTACCCCATCCGTTATTTATTTTTATACACACATTCTTTCTCTCACTCTTCTTTTTCTCCCTCTGTCCCTTTGACTATACCCCTTGCCCATCCTCTGGTCCCCCCCTTTGTCTTTCTCCCCAGACCTCCTGTCCCATGATCTTCTCATATCCCCTTTGCCAATCACCTGTCCAGCTCTTGGCTCCATCCCTCCCCCTCCTGTCTTTTCCTATCATTTTGGATCTCCCCCTCCCCCTCCCACTTTCAAATCTCTTGCTAACTCTTCCTTCAGTTAGTCCTGACAAAGGGTCTTGGCCTGAAACGTCGATTGTACCTCTTCCTAGAGATGCTGCCTGGCCTGCTGCGTTCACCAGCAACTTTGATGTGTGTTGTAATAGCGAGAACTGATTTTTAAAATTTATTTTGTTGTTTTTATTTTGATACCCTGTTTGTGCAATAAAACATCTAAACCAGATAAAGGAATTTACGAGCCGAAAAAGTATTTGATGTCCTGCATGTGTATTTTTCCCCAGGCTACATAGATAATGACTATACCTCAAATATGACTCAACAAATGACATGACTGGCACTTACATTTCTTGGATAGAGGCTGTTCAGTCAAGAAAAATAAAAAGTTTCTAACAATATTGAGTTAGGAAGATGTTATAGTACTGAAGAGCATATATCAAGTAGGAATCTATTTGGTTGGATTTAATAAGCAAAAAGCTACTTGGACACTTGTGTCCAGCTGTTTTGACAAGGACTGTTTTTCTCCCCCTTCTGATTGACAGTGCAGTTGCCAGCAAAATCAAGGAACATTGGTGTCTCGTCCATGCTACCAATCAGTGAGAGCGGGTAAGAATGTGCCTTTCAATGCTTGATTACAAATGATTGGAAGACCGTAATCTTATTCTCAAGGTCGTTCGGCAACTTCTGAGCAATCTTTGTTTTTTGTCTCAACACAAGATCGCGTCTATTCATAAACCGGTTGCACCAACTTCGTGTAGCTTTGAAATTTTCACTGACCTTACGGTGTTTTTCGGCCCATTTCAACACTTGAACTCAAATCATTTCTCTGGTAACAATGTATCCAGATGACCGCTGGTGATTCACTCACTCTAAAACTTTTTCTTCCATTTCTGGCCACTGGCATGTTTTCCCGCGGTTTGCACATTTCGTCTTTGGCATTTCCCTCAGCGTGTCCTCTGCCTTTTTCCACTCTTTCACTTGTTTCTCGTTTACACTAAACTTCTTAGCAGCTGCAGAATTATTCGATCCGTTAGCAAAATCAACCTTCAGCTTGAAGCCAGCATCATATTGCATTTGTTTTAATCTTTTGTACATTGTGGTCGCAAACTCAATACTGAGTACACGTACTGATCCCGCCACCCCGTGTTATGTTTTAACGAGATTACCGTGGGCGCTAAATAGTTTCACAGGGGTTACATTTCAGAGGATTCTTTACTATTGGGAACCTAATCCAAAACTTCCCTGATCCAAAACCTCTACAAAAGGGGTCGGCTTATACAAAGGTAACGTGAAAAAGTCACTTTTTTTAACCTTGAAAATGAGGGGTCGGCTTATACTCCGGGTCGGCTTATATACAGGAATTTACGGTAACTAAGTTATCTAACGTATTTATATTTATTGTGTGTTTTTTATTATTACTATCATGTCCTTTATCTTTTGTGTGACGTTTGTGTTACATCAGAACTGGAGTAACGACTATTTCATTCCCCTTACACTTGTGAACAGGAAGTGACATAAAACAATCTTGAATCAGAGAAAAAATATGCAAGGATAAAATAGTGGTACAGCAGTACTGAATTAATGGAACAAATGAAAAGGGAGCTGTCACTATTGGTGGGTGATAGAATACTCCTAGTAAATTTCAGGACCTCAAAACTTTTACCATAATCAGAGGGACATTAGAACTGCGTGTCTTTCTTTTTCAATCTTTTTATTAATTTCAGCATCGTAAACATTACAGAAAATAGATACAGAGCAATTGGGATTACATTATTGATAATAAGTTTATACAAGCATAAACTCAATTGACACATAATTAATGAACTTCCCAAAGTCTCAAAAAGTATAAATATAATATAGGAAAATATAAATTGAAAATATGAAAATATGATGAAAAAAAAACTGCGTGTCCATTGTTTCATGGAATCCTGGTTAACCCCTTCCATACCGGATGCAGCGATTCAGATCGACGGGTTTACTATACACCGTCAGGATAGATCTACAGAGTCTCTCAAAAGCAGGGGTGGAGGAATATCCCTCATAATCAACTCTTCTTGGTGCACAAATATATCAGTGCTGTCCCAATTCTGCTCACCAGACCTGGAATATCTAGCAGTTAAGTGCTGTCCTTTTTACCAACCACGAGAGTTCTCTGCGGTCATTTTGGTAGTACTATACATCCCACCTCAGGCCAATGTCAATCAGATGATCTGAGCAATGTAATCAACATGCATGAAACAGTACATCCTAATGCCTTCACCATTGTTTTGGGAGATTTTAATCAGGCCAGTCTGAAAAAAATCACTAAGCAATTACCATCAACAGATCACTTGCAATACCAAAGGAAACAACACACTGGACCATTGCTACACAACCATCAAGAACACCTACCGTGCTATTCTACGCCCTCACTTTGGGAAGTCTGATCAACTGGCTGCACTACCACTCCCTGAGTATAGGCTGAAACTGAAGACTGCAGCACCAGTAATGAGGACCAGGAAGGCATGGTCAAGGGAAGCACAGAAGAGCTTACAGGACTGCTTTGAATCGGTGGACTGGACTGTATTCAGGGTTTCATCTTCAAACCTGGTGAGTATGCTGCAGTTGTTACCAACTTCATTAAAACCTGGGTGGATGAATGTGCACCTACAAAGACTTACTGCACATTCCCAAACCAAAAGCCATGGATGAACCAGGAATACGCTGTCTGTTGAAGGTTAGATCTGTGTCATTCAGGTCTGGCAATCCAGACCTGTACCAGAAAACAAGGTAAGATCTGCAGAGAGCTATTTCAAGGGTAAAAAGACAATTTTGAATGAGGTTGATGGCGACTGCCTCGTTGACGATCAACACTGGCGATCAACAACCTTGCACGCAACGTCAGTAAGATGAAAGAGCTGACTGTGGACTGTGAGGGGGGATCTGATTGAAACGTATAAATTCCTAAAGGGATTGGACAGGCGAGATGCAGGAAGATTGTTCCCGATGTTGGGGAAGTCCAGAACGAGGGGTCACAGTTTGAGGATAAAGGGGAAGCCTTTTAGGACTGAGATTAGGAAAAACTTCTTCACACAGAGAGTGGTCAATCTGTGGAATTCTCTGCCACAGGAAACAGTTGAGGCCAGTTCATTGGCTATATTTAAGAGGGAGTTAGATTTGGCCCTTGTGGCTACGGGGATCAGGGGGTATGGAGGGAAGGCTGGTGCAGGGTTTTGAGTTGGATGATCAGCCATGATCATAATAAATGGCAGTGCAGGCTCGAAGGGCCGAATGGCCTACTGCTGCACCTATTTTCTATGTTTCTATGTTTCAGGAAGGACAAGACAAAGGAACACATGCCAATCCTCATAGAGAGATCAGAAGTGGGGAGAGTGAGCGGTATTAAGTTCCTGGGTGTCAAGATCCCTGAGGATCTAACCTGGTCCCAACATATTGATGTAGTTATAAAAAAGGCAAGACAGTGGCTATACTTCATTAGGAGCTTGAAGAGATTTGGCGTGTCAACAAATACACTCAAAGTTCTATAGTTGTACCGTGGACAGCATTCTGACAGGCTGCCTCACTGTCTGGTATGGAGGGGCTACTGCACAGGACCGAAAGAAGCTGCAGAGGGTTGTAAATCTAGTCAACTCCATCTTGGGCACTAGCCTACAAAGTACCCAGGACATATTCAGGGAGTGGTGTTTCAGAAAGGCAGCGTCCATTATTAAGGACCTCCAGCACCCAGGGCATGCCCTTTTCTCACTGTTTCCATCAGGTAGGAGATACAGAAGCCTGAAGGCACACACTCAGCGATTCAGGAACAGCTTCTTCCTCTCTGCCATCTGATTCCTAAATGGACTTTGAATCCTTGGGCACTACTACACTTTTTAAATATATAATATTTCTGTTTTTTGTACTTAAATCTATTCAACATACGTATACTGTAATTGATTTTCTTGTTTATTATTGTTATTTTTTCTCTTTTAGATTATGTATTGCATTGAACTGCTGCTGCTAAGTTAACAGATTTCACGTCACATGCCGGTGATAATAAACCTGATTCTGACATCGGATGCACGACAACTCTGGCAGGGCTTGCAAGACATTACTTCCTGCAAAGCGAAACCCAATAGCATGAATGGCAGCGATGCTTCACTACGCTTTCTATGCCCGCTTTGAAAGGAAGAATATAACTGCAACTGTGAAGATCCCTGCTTCATCTAATGACCCTGTGATCTCTGTCTAAGAGGCCAATGTTAGGCTGTCTTTAAAGAGAGTGAACTCCCGCATGGTGCAAGGTCCCAATGGAGTACCTGGTTAGGCTCTGAAAACCTGTGCCAACCAACTGGCAGGAGTATTCAAGGTCATTTTCAACCTCTCACTTCTACGGGCAGAAGTTCCCACTTGCTTCAAAAAGGCAACAATTATACTAGTGCCTCAGATGAATAGCGTGATAGTAATGACTATCGCCCGGTAGCACTCACATCTACTGTGATGAAATGCTTTGAGGGGTTGGTTATGTCTAGACTGAACTCCAGCCTCAGCAAAGACCTGGACCCATTGCAATTTGCCTATCGCCACAATAGGTCAATGGCAGATGCAATCTTCACACAGCTATAGACCACCTGGACAACACAAACACCTATGTCAGGATGTTGTTCATTGACTATAGTTTAGCATTTAACACCATCATTCTCAGAATCCTGATTGAGAAGTTGCAGAACCTGGGCCTCTGCACCCCCCTCTGCAACTGGAACCTCGATATCCTAACCCAAAGACCACAATCTGTGCAGATTGGTGATAACATCTCCCCCTCACTGATGATCAGCACTGGTGCACCTCAGAGGTGTGTGCTTAGCCCACTGCTCTCCTCTCTATTTACCCATACCTGTGTGGCTAGGCATAGCTCAAATACTATCTATGAATTTGCTGACGATACAACCATTACTGGTAGAATCTCAAGTGGTGACGAGAGGGCGTACAGGAGTGAGATATGCCAACTAGTGGAATGATGCCGCAGCAACAACCTGGCACTCAATGTCAGTAAGATGAGAGAGCTGATTGTGGACTTCAGGAAGGGTAAGACGAAGAACACATACCAATCCTCATAGAGAGATCAGAAATAGAGAGTAAGCATCTTCAAGTTCCTGGGTGTCAAGATCTCTGAGGATCTAACCTGGTCCCAACATATTGAAGCAGTTATAAAGAAGGCAAGACAGCCGCTATACTTTATTAGGCGTTTGAGGAGATTTGGCATTTCAACAAATACACTCAAAAATTTCTAAAAATATAGTGTGGACAGCATTCTGGCAGGCTGCATCTCTGTCTGGAATGGTGGGGGGGGGGGGCTACTGCACAGGACCAAAGAAAGCTGCAGAGGGTTGTAAATTTAGTCCGCTCCATCTTGGGTACTAGCCTACAAAATACCAAGGACATCTTCAAGAAGCAGTGTCTCAGAAAGGCAGGGTCCATTATTAAGGATCTCCAATACCCAGGGCATGCCCTTTTCTCACTGTTACCATCAAGTAGGAGATACAGAAGCCTGATGGCACACACTCAGCGATTCAGGAACAGCTTCTTTCCCTCTGCCATCCAATTCCCATTTCTGTTTTTTGCATGAATATTAATCTATTAATATACATATACAGTACTGTATAAGGTATATTGAATAAGATTTACTTATTTATTATGATTATTTTATTTTTTTCTTCTAAATTATGTATTGCATTGAACTGCTGCTACTAAGTTAACAAATTTCACATCAGATGCCAATGATAATAAACCTGATAAAAGGACAGCCTTTTAGAGGTTTATAAAATATGTGGGCATTGATAGGATACATAATTACATCCTTTTCTAAGGGTAGAGGAGTCTAAATCTAGAGGACTTAATTTGAAGTGAGAAGGGAAATATTTAGAGATCTATGGATCAGATGTTTCACACAGTTGGGTATATAGAACAAGTAGCCAGAGAAGATGGAGTTTGGTAAAGTTGAGGGGTGACCTTATTCAAACAAGTTGTGACCCATCTTTGTGTACAGTACAATGGAAGAGGGTGTATGGGATGTCCAGGGAGGGGAAGCACCTCTGATGAAGTAGCTCATTGTGTCCATTCTGGGGAAGCTCACTCACCTTAAGGCCCCACTGGACACTCACTCTCACTTGTGGCTCCAAGTAGCTGTATGCATGCAACAACAGCCACAGCCTGGTACACCACATCGACAGGCGGGATAAACCAACTGAGGGTAGCCAGCAGCCTCACACCCTGGTGAGATAGGGACATGCCTGTCCTAGCATACGAAGTCAGCTCTGGGAGACTGGGTGGATGAGATCTACAGTGAGATCTAATAGCCAGGAGGGCAGTACTGCACTGTTCCGTGGAGACCGAAAGCCATGACAAGGCACAAGAGAGATCACGGTCATCCACTACAACCAAGGAAGACCCCATTTGTGCTGCTTGCTCATATAATTGGACCCGGACTTCTGAGTTAAAGAGTGTGGAACTCCCACACAGGTTTTCCCCATTATTGTCAGACGGGATGGGGAACTACTACAATGCCTCATAAGGAAAAGCCTGATGTACATAGGAATTTCTTTTCACAGAGAGTGGTTAATCTGTGGAATTCTGGGCCCTGGCAGGGGTGGAAAACGGAAGTAGACCGAGTTGAGGAGAATGGAGACATGGCAAAGAAGAAGGATTGAGGCTCAATCTGAGGATCAGCCTTGCTCATATGAAATGATGGGGAGATGTGAAAGGTTTGATGGCCCATTCTGACTTCTATTTACCTATGTTCTTGTGGCTGTCTCCTTCATTGCCCATGTCTATCAACATAGGAAATAAGTGCTTTAGAGTCATAAAAACCAATAGCATCTCACCCAATATCTGTCCACAGTTTGGGAGAAGGTTAAAATTCACTCCCACAAGTTTAAGTGAAGATTTTGTGATCTGATTCATTGTTGACTGCTTGCTAAGACACAGTACAAATTTACAGTCAAATATACTATACCAGAAGAATCTTCAAGAAATGCAAATTGTTATTGTGGCAATGATCCCCATGATGTCAAGAACTATTTGTAATCACAATGAGAGGCAAGCAAAATATAGACCCTTGTTTTTCAGATGTGTCAATGAAACAAAGAAGAAATTGTTAGATTAAATTATTGGAATATTAACTGATTCCACTAAGTGTAAATTGAGCTATTTTCTATGTAATGACAAGATGGCCGTGTTCAAAACACATGTTGAATTAAACAGAGCAATCTATTTTAGAAGAGGCATTTTTATATTTTTTTCAATACTCTAAAACAGTAACAAGCTTAGACTTTCGTCTGGCTAAGAATTTTCACAACCTTGGATTCAATTTAACTCAAGGGTATAAGATTGATGGTCTGGTATACCTTTTGGTGACAAAGGGATTTAAAGGTTTTGATCAGAGCAGCTAGAACAGCCTGAATGTCGTATGCTATTGCTTTGGAGGCAGTCTACAGTTTAAGATGAATTGCCTCTCATAAAGACCTGTGCCAAGTGACAAGATTCAAACCACAAAATCCCAATCTGTGATGACATGCCACTGCAAAGCTACTCCATCTTTCATTTTATTCTCATAGGACCAAACTGATGGATTTTGGCTACGATAGCTATTTTATAATAAAATGAGAAAATGTCTGCCTGAATTCATTTCGAGGCATAGGTGGAGATCAAAGATAAATTGTGAGAAAACAGTAGCTTCTTGATCTGTAGCTTATCAATACGCTCATCAGTATCAATTCTATAATCCTTACAATATTTTCAAATGTAGAATCCATGCATGCAACTTGGAACAATCTTGAAGTGTAGCAGCATAAGCCTTTATTGTGATTTGCTGTGCAATGCTTATTGGTATCGAAGTTCCACTGTTGCACATCATTGAAGTGTTTTCGGCGATACATTCATATTTCTTATTTCCACAAAGAAAGGCCTTTGTTAATTCTAAGTGAGATTCACCACAGTCATGGGGTAATACAGCATACATCAAACCACTCATCCCACCATTTCTCAGCTGACCAGTTACAACAAATGTATATTAATCACAGCTTCCTGCACTTGATCTCTTGAATTTTACATTGACCAATTGCAGAATTCTTTCTGTATTTGAATAAATCTAAATTAATCCTTCTCCAAAATGAAGTAGCTGAAACACTATCAGGCTTGCAGATGTCCTCACACAAACAGGAAGTTTAGAATCACAGAGAAATAGAGTTTGTACAGCATCCAAGCCGGCCATCATGCTTATCTGGAATTATACCATTTGCCTGCATTAGTTCTATATCCCTCATTTAAACACATGCCTCCAACACATCTTTGAGCAACTTGTTTCAGTGAAAAAAAATTTTTCAGACATCTTTTAAACCCCCTCCCTCTCACCTTAACCCCATGCTCCTGTGTTTTAGACGTCCCTATTAAGGAAAACATATTCTTGCTATCGATTCTATAGCTATTCCATTAATAATCTTATATAGCTCAATTAAGTCACCTCCCTTCCTCCGTCACTCCTGCGGAAATTGACCTAGCCTATCCAATCTCTCCTGATAATTCAAGCCCTGCAATCAAGGCAACATTTTTGTGAATCTTTTTCGCACCTCCCCAGCTTAATCATGAATTTCTTATAACACAGTTACCAGAACTGCACACAGAACATCAAGTGTGGTCTGACCAATGGTTTCCTAAGGAAGGCACATTCAGAAAGTCAGGAAGCATGGGATTCAGGGAAACTTGGCTGTGTGATTTCAGAATTGTTGCCCACAAAAGATAAAGGGTAGCAGTAAGATCATAAGATGTATCAGTAGAATTGGGCTATTTGGCGTATTGAATCTGCTCTGCGATTTCATCATGGCTGATCCATTTTCCCTCTCAGCCCCAGTCTCCTGCCTTTTCCCCGTAACCCTTCATGCCCTGACCAATCAAGAATCCATCGGCTTCTGCCTTAAATATACATAAAGACTTGGCCTCCACAGCTGCCTGGGGCAATAAATTCCACAGATTCACCACTCTCTAACTAAAGAAATTCATCCTCTTCTCTATTCTAAAGGGACACCACTCTATTCTGAGGCTATGGTCTCTGGTCCTAGATTCTCCCATCTTACAAAACATCCCCTCCATATCCATTCTATCCAGGCCTTTCACCATTCGACAGGTTTCAATGAGGTCAGCCCTCATTCTTCTGAATTCTAGTGAGTACAGGCCCAGAGACCAAAGTCAGTGAGTAACTGGCAGTCTTACTAAACACCAAGGAGGTTTATAAAATTATGAGGGAGATTAACGGGATAGACAGTCAGAAACTTTTCCCAGGTAAGAGGAAAATGCATGGGCTTATGGTGAAAAGGGAGAAACTTAAAGGAAATCTGAGAGGCAAGGTTTTCAAACAGATGTGATAGGTAAATGGAACGAAGTGCCAGAGAATCTGGTAGAGACAGAAGAAACCACATTTTAAAAGCACTTGAATGAGTACATGGACAAATAAAGAGTAGAGGGAAAATGGGAATCTGTAGATAAGCATCACATTTGGCACTGATGCGTTGGGGCAAAATGCTCATTTCTGTGCTGCAAAGCAGGGGTCCCAACTTTTTTGCACCGCAGACCGGTTTAATATTGACAATATTCTTGCGGACCGGCCAACCAGGGAGGGTGTTCAAGTAGGGTTAAACTCACCTCAATTTGTCTTTTACAGTTAGGGTTGCCAACTTTCTCACTCCCAAATAAGGGACAAAAGTAGCAGTCAAATCCCGGGACACTTTACCCCAGGAAAGACTACCATGACCATGAAGCTTGGCGCGGGCACCTGTGTGTGCATGTGATGTGCGCATGCGTGTATGTGCCAATTTTTTCCCCCACAAATCGGTTTTGCCTTCGTCTTCCCGACTATACTATTCATACATTATTTCTACTTTATATAGGCTGTGTATTTATCATATCATTCCTGCTTTTACTATATGTTAGTGTTATTTATTTTCGGTTTTATCTGTTATTTGGTATGATTTGGTAGGTTATTTCTTGGGTCTGGGAACGCTCAAAAATTTTTCCCACATAAATTAATGGTAATTGCTTCTTTGCTTTACACTATTTCAGCACGAAAGGTTTCATAGGAATGCTCTACCTTAGCGGGGAAATACAAGACAAACCAATTTAGCCCAATATATGGGATGTCCCGGCAAATACAGGGCAGTTGGCAACCCTATATTCAAGTTCAACAGTGCGTGACAGGGAATGAGGAAAGGTGCAGCTGACTCGCATTGTTTCCTCACGGCCCGGTGGTTTGGGACCGCTGCTGTAAAGCTTTATGATTCTCTGTCATATACAGATTTCAAGAATGAATTAAAAGAATCTTTCATGCCTGGAAGAATTCCAGTCAATCTCTTCCATATCTTATTCAATGCCTCCAGGCCCTCCCTGAAGTGTTGCACTGTGAATTGGACAGACTCACTTGAAGGCAGAACCAATGTTTTAGAATAATTGGACTTGTTTCTGTTTATAAAATTCTGGTATCCAATATACTTTACCAATTCTCCTTCAATCTGTCCAACCTTTAGCAAATGCCAGTTTACCAATGTAGAGCAGGACTTGTCACGTACATTAATCAGAGTTATTCAAGCTCATTCTATGACTCCTAAGCAGAGTCCATTAGATGACAGGAAACTGCACAATCGTCTTTTTAAAATGGATTACTAGTTCAGAATAGGAGATGACTTGAAGGAAGATTCAGCATGTTGGAATGCTGTGTACTTGCCTACTTCAGTGCAGAGGAGGTCATTTGGCCTTTCACATCCATGTAGGCTCCTAGCTCAACAACCCCTTCAGTCCCACTGCATCTCTTCTTATTTCCCTACATCCTTCAACAGACTCTCCCTCGCATGGCCATCAATTCCCTCTTGATTCTTATGCCACTCCCCTACATTAAGAGGAGATTTAGAGTAGCCAATTAATTCAGCTGCATGTCATTGCGATGTGGGAAGATATAAAAGCATTCCATGGAAAGCCAAGCAGTCACAAGGACCACGTATAAATTGCACACAGGGGACACCCAGGGACAGGGTCAAATCTAGGTCCTTGCAAATATATCGTCGTCATCATGGCTATCCCTCAAGGTCGAGGATGATGGTCTTTGTTCTGTTGATCTACTTATGGGCTCTCAAGTGGCTTATGGGTCCAATCTTGGCTTTGAAAGTTCTTCCGCATTCAGGACAAGTAGTTCCAGATGGTAGATCGGGCTTTGGTTGTTGCTGCCTCTCTTTCCATTTTCTTCTCTTTTCTTCTAATTCTGCACATGTGTTGGCTTTGAAAGTCGATGTTCCTTCTCGGATGATGGCTTGCCAGAGTTTCCTGTCCTTGGCATTGGTTTCCCAATTGTTGATGTTGATGTTACATTTCTTCATGTTGGCCTTTAAGAGGTCTTTGAATCTCTTCTGTTGTCCGCCTCTTTTACGTTTGCCTTTTTTAAGCTGGGAGTAGAAGATTTGTTTTGGCAGATGTTCGTCTTTCATCCGAACAACATGACCGCTCCATCTTAGTTGGTTCCTGATGACGTAGGCTTCAATGCTTGTTGTTTCTGCTTCATTTAGCACACTGACGTTGGTTCTTCTATCTTCCCAGCTGATATTTAAGATGTTTCAAAGACAGCGTTGATGGAACTTTTCAAGTGCCTTCAGATGTCATCGGTATGTTGTCCAGGTTTCTGATGCATACAGGAGCGCTGGGATTACCACTGCTTTGTACACTAACATTTTGATGTCTGTTCGGATGTCACGATCATGAAAGACTCTTGTTCGGAGACATCCAAAAGCTGTTCCAGCGCATTTAGGACGATGTTGGATCTCGTCATTAAGGTCGACATTGGAGGAGAGGTGACTTCCAAGATACGGAAAGTGGTCCACGTTTCCCAGGGTTGTTTCGCCAAGTTGAATTGATGGTTCTATCCGATTTGTCTCAATTGGTGGCGGTTGATAGATGACCTGAGTCTTCTTGGAATTGATGGTAAGTCCAAGTTTCGTGTACGCACGGTTGAAGGCGGTCAGAATCTGTTGTAGGTAGTTTTCTGAAAGAGCCTGCAACACTGTTGTCATCTGCGTATTGGAACTCAGTGAGGGAACTTGTGGATGTCTTCGTTTTGAATTTGAGACGGGCAAGACTGAAAAGTCTGCCATCTGTTCTGTAAACAATTTCTATTCCTGGGGGTAAGTCGTCCTTGATAATGTGGATAATTGTCGCAATGAAGATGGTGAACAAAGTTGGGGCAATCACGCATCCCTGTTTTACTCCTGATCTAACTTGAAAAGGCTCACAGTTACTGTTGCTGGCCATGACTGTGGCAAGCATGCCATCGTAGAGGAGTCTCAGGATTCAAATGTACTTCTCAGGGCATCCATAGGTGTTCCCTTGATACCGAATCAAAGGCTTTGGTGAGGTCGATGAATGCCATGTACAAAGGTTGAAGTTATTCATGACATTTTTCTTGTAGTTGTCGCATTGTGAAGATCATGTCAAATGCTCCATGTGATGGTCTAAAACCGGCTTTTGTCTCCGGAAGGATCTTCGCAGCTAATGGCTTGAGCCGGTTGTTCATGATGCGAGTGAGGACCTTTCCTGCTGTTGCTAACAGGGAAATTCCATGACAGTTTCTTCATTCAGATCGATCACCTTTCCTTTTGTAGATGGTAACGATTGCTGAGTCTCTGAAGTCTTCATTTATCCAGATCTTGATGAGAAGTTGATGCAGTTGATAATGAAGCAGGCTACCTCCAATTTTGTAGCCCTCAACTGGTATTCCATTGAGTCCAGCGGCCTTGTTGTTTTTCAAGGTTTTGATGGCTTCCTTGACTTCTTCAAGTGTTGGTATTTTGCTTAGAGAGTTGTCAACGGGCTGTTTTGGAATGTTGTTAATCACATTCCTGTCAAATGAGACGGTTTGATTTAGAAGATCTTCAAAGTGCTCCCTCCATCTAGAATTGATGTCAGCATTGCTCTTCAGGATGGTTCAACCATCTTTGCTTTTGAGAGGGGCTTGACCGTGCCTGGATGGGTCAAAAGTAGCTTTAGTTGTGTTGAAAAAGCCTCGAGTGTCATTGGCGTCTGCTAGTTGTTGGATTTCCTGAGCATTCTTCCTCCACCATTGGTTTTTCAGGTTTCGGGTGCTCTTCTGGACTGCAGCCTTGAATTCTTGATAGCGTTTCCTTTTGGTAGCCGATTGTTGGTCATTTTGTAAGGTAATGAAAGCTTTTCTCTTTTCATCAATGAGTTGTTGGAGTAGTTTGTCGTTATCATCGAACCAATCCTGATGTTTTTTTCGTCTTGAACCCAATTGTTTCTTTGCAGGATGTGGTGATAGTGTTCTTCAATTGATTCCAGTGTTCTTCTACAGATGGTGGGATTTATTGAGGCAGTTGTTCTTTAAGATTTTGTTGGAACTTCTGTACATGGCTGATGTCTTGAAGGATGTCAACATTAAATTTCTTAATAGTGTTCTGATTTTGGTGTTTCCTTTTGGGCCAAATCTTCATTCTCATGGTGGACAAGATGAGTCGATGTCTGTCCAGCACTCGTCAGCACCAGTAACAGTTCTTGTTATCAGTACATCTTGTTGGTCCCGAGATTGTACGATGATATAGTCGATGATTAGATTAGATTAGATTATGAGAACACGCAGTCCTCTTTTATTGTCATTTAGTAATGCATGCATTAAGAAATTATACAATGTTCCTCCAGTGTGATATCACAGAAACACAAGACAGACCAAGACTGAAAAACTCACGAAAACCACATAATTATAACATATAGTTACAACAGTGCAAGCAATACCGTAATTTGATGAAGAACAGACCATGGGCACGGTAAAAAAAAGTCTCAAAGTCTCTCGAAAGTCCCATCATCTCACACAGATGGTAGAAGGAAGAAAACTTTCCCTGCCATGAGCTTCCAGTGCCGCAAACTTGCCGATGCAGCATCCTGGAAGCACCCGACCACAGTCCGACTCTGAGTCCGTCCGAAAACTTCGAGCCTCCGACCAGCCCTCCGACACCAAGCACCATCTCTGCCGAGCGCTTCGACCCCAGCCCCAGCCACCAGCAACAGGCAAAGCGAGGATTTAGGGCCTTCCCCTTCAGAGGTGCTCGGTTGCACAGTAGCAGCGGCAGCGAACTGGGCATTTCAGAAGATTCTCCATATGTTCCTCCGTGCTTCTCATGTCTGTCTCCATCAAATCAGAATTGTGCACGGCATCCTACTTACAAATACGATATCATTCACCAGAGAGGCCGCGCGTGCTCTGTTGTGCCACCATCTTCTCCTCCCTCCTGATATAACCAGTGTTTGGAGCATCAGGAGACTTTCTGCCTGTTTTTCTGGCAAAATAGGGTGTTTGTAATCACCAGGTTGTGTTCAGCACATTTGGTGAGAAGGAGTGTTCCATTTGGCGTTGACTTTGCCAACTCCTTCCTTGCTTATTATTCCAGTCCAGAGCCTATGATCTTTCCCGACTCTGGCATTGAAGTCTCCCAAGAGAATGATCTTGTCGTTGTTGGTAACAGAGGAAAGGACGTGGTCAAGTTGGGAGTAGAAGTTCATCTTTACTTCATCTTCAGCGTCCAGAGTTGGAGCATAGGCGCTGATGATGGTAGCGTGTTGGTTCTTGACAAGTTGGATTCACAGAGTCATGAGACGTTCGTTGATTCCCAATGGTTGCTCTGTCAGCTTCTGAAGTAGGCTGTTTTGGATGGCAAAACCTACTCCATGGATCCTCGGTTGTTCAGGATCAACTTCTTTCCAGAAAAAGGTGTATTGACCTTGCTCTTCCTTTAGTTGCCCTTCTCCAGCTCTGTAGGTCTCACTCAGAGTAACAATGTCAAAGCTGAATTTTTGGAATTCCCGGGCAACAGAGGCAGTTCTCCTCTCTGGTCAGTCTGAGTTTGGGTTATCCATTGGAGTTCATGTATTCCAGGTTCCAAATTTCATAGTTTCACTTCTCGATGTTTTTCGACCACATGATGGTGATCCCTCTGGACGTGGCTTTCCAGACAGGATGGGGTGAAGCAGACTATTTTTAGGGCACCTTTTCTAGCCCCTTCCCAGTTCAGGGTGAGCAGAGTGGATCCTAAATAGGGCTGCTCAGATGTGAGTACTGCTGCCAAACAACTTTCCTGCTTCTGTCCAAAAGTTGAGTGACTGAATCAAGTATTCACCACTTTCATTCTGGTTCTTGACTAGGAGCTTCCAGCTATCACATTGCCTGCTCCCGTCGCCCTCCCCCGATCGCAGGAAGACTTGAAGAAGTGGCCCACAGAGCGAAGATGCCTGTGCGTGTATTTGTTTAACGTGTACTTGATGTTGCACTCCAAGAAGCACACGATACTTCACAAATCAACCAACTGACTCCAATGGCATGGAAACCATTGCAAATATATAGCAACTGCTGTGCCAGTGTGTGGTATCAGGACTCACCAACTTTTGTCCCACAGCTGAAGTTAAATACATGCTGCTGAAGGCAGCTTCAGCACTCGGCTACGACAAATACAGACTGGAAATTTTCTGTGATACTAGAAGCAATATAAATAACCTGTGTTTAGAAAGACAAACATTTCAATCATTTGTTCCCAGGCTCCATCAGTGGAGTTCTGTAACTAGCTGTTAGAAGACAAATGAGAATGATCTGGGATTTGTTGCCCATTGATTTCTTCAATTTATTTTTCTCCCCTATGGGAGAAATAGACAATGTTCACTGAACACCTTCCTCCGAAGGGTTAGTCAAAACAGAGTGATCATTATAAAGGGAATTAAATTGCACAACATATATTCTGCAGCCCTTAAATAAATTATACAGTGTAATTTATTAGGAATAAAGGATAGCTTATTATGAATTCTATAAAATCGCACAAATTTCAATATTTATTTTTCTTATGAGACTGGTTGGATAAAATTTGGAACACTGCTTCAATTCTGTCATCATACTTTAGGAAGGATGTTAAGAACCTAATAAGGGATTTACTAAGAGATTTAGTGATAGATTTACAACAATGGTTCTAGTGATGAGGGATTTCAGCTTCAAGATTAGACTGGTGAGAAATCTGGGTTGTTCTCCTTGGGACTATGGGTAGATTTGAAAGAAGAGCAAAAGATATTAATGGATTTAGAGAGAATATAGTGCAATAGAACTTCCCATTAGCTGATTGTTCAAGGATCTGGGGGCACAAATTTAAAGTAATGCTCAATAATTACAGAAGTGATTGGAATGAAAAATATTTTTATTAGAGCGAGTTTATGATCTAGAATCTGTAAAGATTGAGGTGAAAATAATGAATGTGATTCCAGAATTTCCAAGGAGAATTAGGAATAGGTACTTAAAGGAAAGTAATTTGCAGGATTATGGAGAAAGAGCAGTGGAACAGAACTGTCTATACTGCTCTTTGAGGCATCGGTCTGGTCTCAACATCCTTCTTTTGTGTCATATTGATAATATTGGAACAAAATTTTGAGATTTACATTTTAACTATTTTGTTCATTTGGAGTTGGTTCCACTTACAGGAACTAAATAAGTATTTGGTATGATATTGGACTGCAGATTTTCCAAGATACTGAAGAATGGTTACAGAATGTTTTTTTTTTGAAATTCTGTCAATTTCCTTTTAGAATCACGCATGAGTATCTATTACTAGGTCCAATAAGTGTACTTTTCTGATTAATTCAAACTCAAGTAATCAGTTTTTCATGACATCATTTGATCAGCCTGCCTAATCCTATTCTGCTGTTATAGCACTATTGAACAGTTCTCTAGTATGATAAGGATTCTTTATCTCACAATCTACTTTGTTATGACCTTGCACCTTATTGTCTGCCTGCACTGCACTTTTCTCTCTAACTATAATACATTATTCTGCACTCTTTATTGCCTTACCTTGCACAATCTCAATGCACTGATGTAATGAGTTGATCTGTATGAACAGTATATGGAAGACAACTTTCTCAGAATCAGAATCGGGTTTATCATCACCGGCATGAGTTGTGAAATTTGTTAACATAGCAGTAGCAGTTTGATGTAATGCATAATATAGAAGAAAAAAGACAGGTAAATAAAATGCAGTATATGTACATTGAATAGATTAAAAATCATGCAAAAACAGAAATAATATATATTAAAAAGGTGAGGTAGTGTTCATGGATTCAATGTCCATTTAGGAATCAGATTGCAGAAGGTAAAAAGCTGTTCCTAAATCACTGAGTGTGTGTCTTCAGGCTTCTGTACCTCCTACCTGATGGTAACAGTGAGAAAAGGGCATGCCCTGGGTGATGGAGGTCCTTAATAATGGATGCTGTCTTTCTGAGACACCGCTCCCTAAAGATGTCCTGGGTGCTTTGTAGGCTGGTACCCAAGATGAAGCCAACTAAATTTATGACCCTCTGCAGCTTCTTTAGGTCTGGTGCAGTAGCTCCCTCACCCCCATACCAGACAGTGATGCAGCCTGCCAGAATGCTCACCACCATACATCTGTAGATGTTTTTGAGTGTTTTTGTTGACATACCAAATCTCTTCAAACTGCTAATGAAGTATAGTCCTTGTTTTGCCTTCTTTATAGACGCATCAATATGTTGGGACCAGGTTAGGTCCTCAGAGATTTTGACACTCAGGAACTCGAAACTGCTCACTCTCTCCACAAGATCTCTCTATGAGGATTGATATGTGTTCCGTCATCTTACCCTTCCTGAAGTCCACAATCAGCTCTTTCGTCCCACTGACATTGAATACAAGGTTGTTGCTGCGACATCACTCCACTAGTTGGTATATCTCCCCCTCTCGTCTCCAACTGAGATTCTACCAACAATGGTTGTATCATCAGCAAATTTATGGATGGAATTTGAGCTATGCCTAGCCACACAGTCATGGGTACAGAGAGAGTAGAGCAGTGGACTAAGCAGACACCTCTGAGGTTTACCAGTGTTGGTCATCAGCGAGGAGGAGGTGTTATCACCAATCTGCACAGGTTGTGGTCTTCTGGTTAGGAAGTCAAGGATCCAATTGCAGAGGGAGGTACAGACGCCCAGGTCCTGTAACTTATCAATCACAGAATTGTGGGAATGATGGTATTAAATGCTGCGCTATAATCGATGAACATCATCCTGACGTAGGTGTTTGTATTGCCCAGGTTGTCTAAAGCCATGTGAAAAGCCATTGAGATTGTGACTGCCATTGACCTATTGTGGTGATAGACAAATTGCACTGGGTCCAGGCCCTTGCTGAGGCAGGAGTTCAGACTAGTCATGACCAACCTCACTGTAGATGTGAATGCTACTGAGCGATAGTCACTAAGAGAGCTCACATTATTCTTCTTAGGCACTAGTATAATTGTCATCTTTTTGAAGCAAGTGGGAGCTTCTGCCTGTAGTAGAGAGAGGTTGAAAATGTCATTGAGTACTCCCGCCAGTTGGTTGGCACAAGTTTTCAGAGCCTTACCAGGTATTTCATTGAGGCCTACTGCCTTGTGAAGGCTCACTCTCTTTAAAGACAGCATAACATTGGCCTCTGAGACAGAGATTACAGGGTCACCAGGTGCAGCAGGGATCTTCACAGCTGTCGTTATATCCTTCCTTTCAAAGCAGGCATAAAATGCACTGACTTCATCTGGTAGTGAAGCATCACTGCCATTCACACTGTTGGGTTTTGCTTTGTAGGAAGTAATATCTTGCAAACACTGCCAGAGTCGTCGTGCATCTGATGCCGCCTCTAACTTCATTCAAAATTGAAATAGCCCTCTGAAAGTCATACCTGGTTTTCTGGTACAGACCTGGATCGCCAACTTTGAACGCCACAGATTTAGCCCTCAGCAGATGACTTACCTCCTGGTTCATCCATGGCTATTGGTTTGGGAATGTACAATAAGTCTTTGTAGGTACACACTCATCCACACAGGATTTAATGAAATTGGTGACAACTACAGCATACTCACCCAGATTCAAAGATGAATCCCTGAATACGGACCAGACCACCAATTCAAAGTAGTCCTGTAAGCACACCTGTGATCCCTTCCTTGTCCATATCTTCTTGGTCCTCGCTACTGGTGCTGCAGCCTTCAATCTCTGCCTATACTCAGGGAGTAGAAATACAGCCAGGTGATCAGACTTCTCGAAGTGAGGGCGTGGAATAGCATGGTAGGCACTCTTGATGGTGGTGTAACAATGATCCAATTTCCTCTGGTATTGCAAGTGATCTGTTGATAGTAGTTGTTTTGAGATTTTTTTTCCGACTGGCCTGGATAAAATACCCCAAAATGATAGTAAAGGCATGAGGGTGCACTGTTTTGTGCATGTTGATTCCATTGCTCAGATCATCTAAAGCCTAATTGACAGTGGCCTGAGGTGGAATTGGAGCGCTGCCAAAATAATCCCGGAAACCTCAAGTGGTAGGTAAAATGGACGGCACTTAACTGCAAGATACTCCAGGTCTGGTGAGCAGAATTGGGACAGCAAGAGGAGTTGATCATGAGGCATACTGCTCCATCTCTGCTTTTGAGAGACTTTATAGATCTATCCTGACTGTGTATAGTAAACCCATCGATCTGAATCACTGCATCCAGTATGGAAGGGGTTAACCAGGATTCTGTGGAACAAAGAATGCACGCGGTCCTAATGTCCAGCTGATACATTACCCTAGCTCTGAGATCGTCGATTTTATTCACCAGAGACTGAACGTTTGTCAGTAAGATAGACAGTATTGGGAGTTTAGAACCCTGTTTCCTGAAACACACTTGTAATCCTTGGCCAACACACAAGTGTGTGTTACTTGAATTTCCAGCACCTGCAGATTTCCTCGTGTTTGCGTTTGTAGCCACGTTTCCTATGTGGAATCCTCACTGTACCTCAGTAGATGTGGCAATGACAAATTAACTTACCAATTTACCAATTTAATTGTTTCTTAAACCACCTTAACTGTTTCAAATGTCATTAGTGGTTTAACAGTTTCCACAACCCTTGGGTAAGTTACTTGTAGCTCTATCTCTCCCCAACTCATAATTTTAAGTCTTCTCGTTACGAAAACCTGTACTGCAATTAAGAATGACAGTTGACTCAGAAACAATGAGTTTCATTTCATGAATCTGTTCAGCAGCAATTTTACAAAGTGGAAAGAAAACTACTTACCTCCCTAATGCTTAAGGAGATCATGCCATTTTTTAAATGGTGTGTGTTTGTAACTTTATAGGTGTGCAACTAATGCCCAAAGGATATTTTTGGTGCAGTCACCTATTTTGCAATCCCAGAGAATTACATTCTCCTTGAAAAGAACAGGGATCCATAATGACCCAACATGAGAGGTTCTAGTAATTCACTCTTATATGCCAATAAGCACAGTTATCTGATTATGCTATCCTTGCAGCCAGAGAATTACCCTTCTTTCCATTCTGTACCTGGCACTTATTTCTGGTGACTCACCTGGATCTCAGCAAGGAAAATGATTAAATTGTACAAGATGATTGACCAGGAAAGCCATATTATCAAGACCCCGGGAAAGCAGCAAGGCAGATTAAAAACAAGAGAAAATCTACAGATGCTGGAAATCCAAGCAACACACACAGAATGCTAGAGGAACTCACCAGGCATCTATGGAAAAGAGTACAGTCGACGTTTCAGGCCGAGACAGTCTCCATCCTCCTTCTGCCACTCTACCAATGATAAGGTTCCTCTTGTCCTCACCTACCACCCCACCAGCTTCCAGCACATAATCCTCCAAAACTTCCGCCATCTCCGTCGGGATCCCACCACCAAGCACATCTTTCCCTCCTCCCCATTTTCTGCTTTCCACAGGATTGCTCTGACATGACTCCCTTGTCCATTTGTCGCTCCCCCTGATCTCCCAGTGGCTCTTATCCTTGCAAGTGGAACAGGTGCTGCACCTGCCTTACACCTCCTCCCTCACTACCATTCAGGGCCCTAAACAGTCCTTCCAGGTGAGGCAACGCTTCACCTGTGAGTCTGTTGGGGACATATACTGTGTCTGGTGCTCCCGGTGTGGTCTCCTGTGAGACTCGACATAGATTGGGAGACGGCTTTGACGAGCCCCTCAGTTCCATCTGCCTGATGAATACACGACTGAAGGTGTTATTTCTGAATGTGCCAAATATATAGAATAAGGTTGATTATTGTGCAGTGCAACTAGAGGTTAGTATGTACAACATTGTGGGCATCAATGAGTTGTGTTTGACAGGTCTTAGTCGAGAGCTTAACATCCAAGGATGCAGTTTGTGTCAAAAGAACAGCCAGGTTAGAGGCAGAGAAGGTGGGTTGGCTCTGTTGGTAAAAAAAAATAAATCAAATCCTTATTCAGAGGTAGCAAAGGATCAGAAAGTGAAGAATCCTTATGAGTAAAGTCAAGAAAATGCAAAGGTTAAAAACGACACTGATGGGAGTATATACAGGCCTCCTAACAGTGGCCAGGATGTGGATACATATTACAGCAGGAGATAGAAAAGGCATGTAAAAAGGGCAACGTTATGATGGTATGCAGATAGGTTGGGAAAATCAGGCTGGTGCTGGATCCCAAGAAAGGGAATTTGTAGAATGCCAAAGAGATTAATTTTTAGAGCAATTTATGGTTGAGCCCACTAAGGGAAAGGCTATTCTGGATTGAATGTTGAGTAATGACCCAGATCTGATGAGGGAGCTTAATGTAAATGAACCCTTAGGAACCAGTCATCATATCATGATAGAATTTACCTTGCAGTTTAAGAAGCTAAACTCAGACGTATCAATATTACAATGGAGTAAAGGGAATTACAGAGTCTTAAGAGAGGAGCTAGACAAAGTTGATTGGAAAGGGACACTAGCAAGGGTGACAGCAGAACAGCATCAGCTAAACATTCTGAGGGTAAATCAGAAAGTACAGGATAGATACATAGAGCATAGAACATAGAAACGTAGAAAACCTACAGCACAATACAGGCCCTTCAGCCCACAATGTAGTGCCAAACATGTACTTACATTAGAAATTACCTAAGGTTGCCCATAGCCCACTATTTTTTGAAGCTCCATGTACCTATCCAGGAGTCTCTTCAAAGACACTATTGTATTCACCTCCACCACCACTGCCAGAGCCCATTCCACGCACTCACTACTCTCTGTGTAAAAAACTTGCCCGACATCTCCTCTGTACTTACTTCCAAGCACCTTAAAACTGTGCCCTCTTGTGTTAGTCATTTCAGCCCGGGGAAAAAGCCTCTAACTATCCATACGACCAATGCCTCTCATCATCTTATACACCTCTATCAGGTCACCTCTCATCCTCCGTCACCCCAAGGAGAAAAGACCAAGTTCACTCAGCTATTCTCATAAGGTATGCTCTTCAATCCAGGCAACATCCTTGTAAATCTCCTCTGCACCCTTGCTATAGTTTCCACATCCTTCCTGCAGTGAGGTAACCAGACTGAGCACAAGTGGGGTCTGACCAGGTTCTTACGTAGATGTAAGATTTTCTCTTGGCTCTTGAACTCAAACCCACAGTTCATGAAGACTATTCTTAACCACACAGTGAACCTGCGTAGCAGCTTTGAGTGTCCTATGGACTCGGACCCCAAAATCCCTCTGATCCTCTACACTGCCAAGAGTCTTACCATTAATACTATATTCTGCCATCATATTTGACCTACCAAAATGAACCACTTCACACTTATCTGAGTTGAACTCCATCTGTCACTTTTCAGCCCTGTTTTGAATCCTATCGATATCCCACTGTAACCTCTGGTAGCTCTACACACTTATCCACAACACCTCAAACCGTTGTCATCAGCAAATTTACTAAACCATCTCTCCATTTCCTCATCCAGGTAATTTATAAAAATCACAAAGAGTAAGGGTCCCAGAACAGATCCCTGAGGCACACCACTGGTCACTGACTTCCATGCAGAATATGACCCATCTACAACCACTCTTTGCCTTCTGTGGGCAAGCCATTTCTAGATCCACAAAGCTAGGTTCCCTTGGATCCCATGCCTCCTTGCTTTCTCAATAAGCCTTGCAAGGGAGACCTTATTAAATGCCTTGATGAAATCCACATACACTACATCTACTGCTCCATCTTCATCAATGTCTTTAGTCACATCCTCAAAAAATTCAACCAGGCTCGTAAGGCATGACCTGCCTTTGACAAAGCCATGCTGACTATTCCTAATCATATTATGCTTCTCCAAATGTTCATAAATCCTGCCTCTCAGGATCTTCTCCATCAACTTACCAACCACTGAAGTAAGACTCACTGGTCTATAATTTCCTGGGCTATCTCTACTCACTTTCTTGAATAAGGGAACAACATCTACAATCCTCCAATCCTCCAGAACCTCTCCCATCCCCATTGATGATGCAGAGACCATGGCTAGAGGCGCAGAAATCTCCTTCCTCGCCTCCCACGGTAGCCTGAGCATATTTTGTCTGGTCCCGGTGACTTATCCAAATTTATGCTTTCCAAAAGCTCCAGCACATCCTCATTCTTAAGGTCTATATTCTCAGGTTTTTCAGTCCACTGTACATCTTCCCTACAATCACCAAGGTCCTTTTCCGTAGTGAATACTGAAGCAAAGTATTCATTAAGTACCTCCGCTGTCTCTTTCAGTTCCATACACACTTTTCCACTGTCACACTTGATTGGTCCTATTCTCTCATACCTTATCCTCTTGTTCTTCACCTACTTGTAGAATGCCTTGGGCTTTTCCTTAATCCTGCTTAATCCTGCCTTCTCATGGTCTCTTCTGGCTCTCCTAATTTCATTTTTAAGCTCCTTCCTGCTAGCCTGATAATTATCTAGATCTCCATCATTACCTAGTTTTTTGAACCTTTCCATACACTTTTCTTTCCTTTTCTTCTTGCCTAGATTTTCAACAGCCTTTGTACACCATGGTTCCTGTACCCTCCCATCCTTTCCCTGTCTCATTGGAATGTACCTATGCAGAATGGCATGCAAATACCCCCTGAACATTTGCTACATTTCTGCCGTACATTTCCCTGAGAACATCTGTTCCCAATTTATGCTTACAAGTTCCTGACTGATACCTTCATATTTCCCCTTACTCCAATTAAACGCTCTCCTAACTTGTCTGCTCCTATCCCTCTCCAATGCTGTGGTAAAGGAGATAGAATTGTGATCACTGTCTCCAAAATGAGAGGCATGACATCTGACCAGGTTCATTTCCCAATACCAGATCAAATACAACCTCTCCTCTCGTAGGCTTATTCACATATTGTTTCAGGAAACCTTCCTGAACACACCAAACAAACTCCACCCCTTCTCAACCCCTTGATCTCGGGAGATGCCAATCAGCATTGGGGAAAGTAAAGTCTCCCTTCACGACAACCCTGTTATTATTGCACTGTTCCAGAATCTGTCTCGCTCTCTGCTCCTCAATGTCCCTGTTACTATTGAGTGGTCTATAAAAAACACCTAGCAGAGTTATTGACCCTTTCCTGTTTCTAACTTCCACCCACAGAGACTCAGTAGACAATCCCTCCATGACTTCTCACTTTTCTGCAGCCGTGACACCATCTCTGATCAGCAGTGCCATGCCCCCATCTCTTTTGCCTCCCTCCCTGTCCTTTCTGTAACATCTAAAGCCTGGCACTCCAAGTAGCCATTCCTGCTCCTGAGCTGTCCAAGTCATACAGTACATCCCAAAGAAGTAGTAGAGACCATAAGACCATAAGACAAAGAAGCAGAAGTCAGCCATTCGGCCCATTGAGTCTGCTCCGCCATTTTATCATGAGCTGATCCATTCCCCCATTTAGTCCCACTCCCCCGCCTTCTCACCATAACCTTTGATGCCCTGGCTACTCAGATACCTATCAATCTCTGCCTTAAATACACCCAATGACTTGGCCTTCACTGCCGTGACAACAAATTCCATAGATTCACCACCCTCTGGCTAAAAAATTTTTTTCGCATTTCTGTTCTGAATGGGCGCCCTTCAATCCTTAAGTCATGCCCTCTCGTACTAGACTGCCCCATCTTAGAATTTTTCTGTATAAGTAGCTGATAGTCACATCAGTTACGATAGCGTGACCCTTCTGAACATCAGAAAAATGGCATTTACCCACTATGCGCTGCCTTTCCTACACTGGGAACTCCTGCTTGCGCGATGCTGGGAGACGCATCTCTTACACCGCCACTACCTCGGAAAAAGCGCTGGAGGCGAGGGAGAAGGGCCAACGCCCTGGTGAGGCTAAGGCGGCGTGCAAATCAGCCGCCGCTCCCTAACACACTCCTGGCTAACGTTCAGTCCCTGGATAGCAAGCTTTGTGAGCTGAGAGCCAGAATCTCCAATCAGTAGGAAACAAAGAAATGCAATGTTTTGTGCTTTGTGGAGACCTGGCTGACAGAGGAGATACTGGATCATGCCATCGAGCCCTCTGGGTTCTCCCTGTTTTGGGCAGACAGGTGTAAAAACCTCACTGGGAAGAGTAAAGGAGGATGGGTATGCTTCATGGTCAACAATACTTTGTGCAACCCCCAGAATGTGCATGCACTCAAATCTTTTTGTACCCCAGACCTGGATTACCTGGTGCTGCTGTGCAGACCGTCCTGGCTGCGTAGGGAGTTCACAGCCGTTATCATATAACCATATAACAACTACAGCACGGAAACAGGCCATCTCGGCCCTTCTAGTCCGTACCGAACTCCTACTCTCACCTAGACCCACCGACCTGCACTCAGCCCACAACCCTCCGTTCCTTTCCTGTCCATATATCTATCCAATTTAACTTTAAACGACAACATCGAACCTGCCTCAACCACTTCTGCTGGAAGCTCGTTCCACACAGCTACCACTCTCTGAGTAAAGAAGTTCCCCCTCATGTTACCCCTAAACTTTTGCCCCCTAACTCTCAACTCATGTCCTCTTGTTTGAATCTCCCCCATTCTCAATAGAAAAAGCCTATCCACATCAACTCTATCAATCCCCCTCATAATTTTAAACACCTCTATCAAGACCCCCTCAACCTTCTATGTTCCAAAGAATAAAGACCTAACTTGTTCAACCTCTCTCTGTAACTTAGGAGATGAAACCCAGGCAACATTTTAGTAAATCTCCTCTGTACTCTCTCAATTTTATTGACATCTTTCCTATAATTCGGTGACCAGAACTGTACGCAATACTCCAAATTTGGCCTTACCAATGCCTTATACAGTTTCAACATTACATCCTAACTTCTATACTCAATGCTCTGATTTATAAAGGCCAGCATACCAAAAGCTTTCTTCACCACCCTATCCACATGAGATTCTACCTTCAGGGTACTATGCACCATTACTCCTAGATTCCTCTGTTCTACAGCATTCTTCAGTGCCCTACCATTTACCATGTATGTCCTAATTTGATTAGTCCTACCAAAATGTAGCACCTCACATTTTTCAGCATTAAACTTCATCTGCCATCTTTCAGCCCACTCTTCTAACTGGCCTAAATCTCTCTGCAAGCTTTGAAAACCTACTTCATTATCCACAACGCCACCTATCTAGGTATCACCTGCATACCTACCAATCCAATTTACCACCCCGTCATCCAGATCATTAATATATATTACAAACAACATTGGACCCAGCACAGATCCCTGAGGCACACTGTTACACACCCTCGTCCAACCTGACACACAGTTATCCACCTCTACTCTCTGGCGTCTCCCATCTAGCCACTGCTGAATCCATTTTACTACTTTGATATTAATGCCTAACGATTGAACCTTCCTAACTAATCTTTCATGTGGAACCTTGTCAATGGCCTTACTGAAGTCCATATAGACAACATCCACCGCTTTATCCTCATCAACTTTCTTAGTAACCTCATCAAAAAATTCAATAAGATTTGTCAAACATGACCTTCCACGCACAAAACCATATTGACTGTTCCTAATCAGACCCTGTCTATCCAGATAATTATATATACCATCTCTAAGAATACTTTCCATCAATTTACTCACCACTGACATCAAACTCACAGGCTGATAATTGCTAGGTTTACTCTTAGAACCCTTTTTAAACAATGGAACCATATGAGCAGTATGCCAATTCTCCAGCACCATCCTCGTTTCTAATGACATTTGAAATATTTCTGTCAGAGCCCCTGCTATTTCCACACTAACTTCCCTCAAGGTCCTAGGGAATATCTCATCCAGACACGGAGACTTATCCACTTTTATATTCCTTAAAAGCGCCAGTACTTCCTCTTCTTTAATCATCATACTTTCCATAACTACCCTTCTTGTTTCCTTTACCTTACACAATTCAATATCCTTCTCCTTAGTGAATACCGAAGAAAAGAAATTGTTCAAAATCTCCCCCATCTCTTTTGGCTCCACACATAGCCGTCCACTCTGATTCTCTAAGGGACCAATTTTATCCCTCACTATCCTTTTGCTATTAACATAACTGTAGAAACCCTTTGGACTTATTTTCACCTTACTTGCCAAAGCAGCCTCGTATCTTCTTTTAGCTTTTCTAATTTCTTTCTTAAGATTCTTTTTACATCCTTTATATTCCTCAAGCACGTCATTAACTCCAAGCTGACTATATTTATTGAAGATCCCTCTCTTTTTCCGAACCAAGTTTCCAATATCCCTTGAAAACCATGGCTCTCTCAAACTTTTAACCTTCCCTTTCAACCTAACAGGAACATAAAATCTGTACCCTCAAAATTTCACCTTTAAGTGACCTCCATTTCTCTAATACATCCTTCCCATAAAATAAATTATCCCAATCCACTCCTAAATCCTTTCGCATCTCCTCAAAGTTAGCCTTTCTCCAATCAAAAATCTCAGCCCTGGGTCCAGTCCTATCTTTCTCCATAATTATATTGAAACTAATGGTATTGTGATCACTGGACCCAAAGTGCTCCCCAACACATATCTCCGTCACCTGACCTATCTCATTCCCTAACAGGAGATCCAACACCACCCCTTCTCTAGTTGGTACCTCTATGTATTGCTGCAAAAAACTATCTTGCACACATTTGACAAACTCCAAACCATCCAGCCCTTTTACAGAATGGGCTTCCCAGTCTATGTGTGGAAAATTAAAATCTCCCACAATCACAACCTTGTGCTTACTATCTGCTATCTCCTTACAAATTTGTTCCTCCAGTTCTCGGTCCCCATTAGGTGGTCTATAATACACCCCTATAAGAGTCACAACACCTTTCCTGTTCCTCAATTCCATCCAAGTAACCTCTGCAGCGGTAGTAATCCCGAGATTACTACCTTTGCGTTCCTTTTTCTCAAGCTCCCTTCCTAACTCCCTATATTCTCCTTTCAGGACCTCTTCCCTTTTCTTACTTTTGTTATTGGTACCTATATGTACCACGAGCTCTGGCTCCTTCCCTTTTCCTACCTATGTCGTTGGTACCAATTTGTACCACGACCTCTGTCTGTTCTCCCTCCCACTTCAGGATCTCTTGGACGTGATCAGAAACATCCCGGACCCTGGCACCAGGGAGGCAAACTACCATCCGGGTCTCCGGACTGCGTCCACAGAATCACCTATCTGACCCCCTAACTATCCAGTCCCCTATTACTACTGCCCTCCTCTTCCTTTCCATACCCTTCTGAGCTACAGGGCCGGACTCTGTGCTGGAGGCACGGCCACCGTTGCTTCCCCCAGGTAAGCTGTCCCCTCCAATAGTACTCAAATGGGAGTACTTATTGTCAAGGGGCACAGCCACAGGGGTACTCTCTATTACCTGACTCTTCCAATTCCCCCTCCTAACTGTGCCCCACTTGTCTGCCTCCCATGGCCCCGGTGTGACCACCTGCCTGTAACTCCTCTCTATCAACTCCTCACTCTCCCTGACCAGACGACGGTCATCGAGCTGCAGCTCCAGTTCCCTAACGCGGTCCCTTAGGAGCTGCATCTCGGCGCTCCTGGCGCAGATGTGGACGTCCAGGAGGCTTTGAGACTCCACGACTTCACACATCCGGCACTGAGAACAACAAGCTGCCCTCACACTCATACTTCCCCCTCTCCTCAAATAACAAAAAATGAAGACCAAACCTTCCTCGCTTCGCCCGTTTCCGCCTTAGCCCATTGAGCCAAAGCCCTTAAGCCTTCACTCTGCTCCCAGCTCACTCTGCAGCCCGCAAATGACACTGTCCGCTGTATACGGCTGTGTTCCTTTTAAATCTTCCACACTTCACTCCCCGATGTCACACGCCTGCGCAGTCCTGCCTCTCTGAACACCGATGAAAAAAAACCCAAAAAATTCAAAATGGCTTCCTCCGCACTCCCGCTCCAACTCTCAGACTTCCTTCTCTGAATTCAAATCATCACAGCGGTGTACATTCCGCTGCAGGCTAATACCAACCTGGCTCTCAAGGAACTGTACGAGACCATCAACACGCTGGAGATTGCACACCCGGAAGCTGCCTTCATTGTCCCCGGTGACTTTAATCGAACATCACTTTAATTGAAGAGAAATAGATAGAGTGGACAGCCAGCACCTCTTCCCCAGGGCACCACTGCTCAATACAAGAGGAAATGGCTTTAAGGTAAGGGGTGGGAAGTTCAAAGGGGATATTAGAGGAAGGTTTTTTACTCAGAGAGTGGTTGGTGCGTGGAATGCACTGCCTGAGTTAGTGGTGGAGGCAGATACACTAGTGAAGTTTAAGAGACTACTAGACAGATATATAGAGGAATTTAAGGTGGGGGGGTTATATGAGAGGCAGGGTTTGAGGGTCAGCACAACATTGTGGGCTGAAGGGCCAGTACTGTGCTGTACTATTCTATGTTCTATGTTCTATCACTGACGAAAGTCTCTCTGAAGTTTTGTCAGCACATCCAGGTGAGCACTTGTGGAGTTAAGACACTTGACCACTGTTACGCTCCCTTCCGCGATGCTTATAAAGCTCTCCTTCACCCAGCTTTTGGAAAATCAGATCACTCTTCGATCCTGATTTTGCTCACATGCAGGCAAAAGCTGAAACAAGAGGCGGCCATAGTTAAAACCGTCCACTGTTGGTCCGACCAATCGGCCTCCATGCTGCAGGACTGCTTCGATGACGTCGACTGGAATGTTTTCCATGATGAGGATGTCTCCAAGTTCACTGATGGAGTCACGTGCCTCATCCGGAAGTGCATTGACGATGTTGTCCCCCAAAAGTTGGTCAGGGTCTTCCCGAACCAGAAACCCTGGATCAATAGTTCCGTGTGAGCAGCACTTACAGCACGACATCAAGCTTATATCGCTGGCGATCAGCGAGAGCTCAAGAAAAGCAGCTTTGATCAATGCAAAGCTATCAAGGCTGTGAAACAACAATACAGGGAGAAGATTGAGTCAAGATTCACAACGAATAGCACACGTGACTTGTGGTGAGGGCTGCATACCATCGCAGACTTCAAAGCCATCGTGGCCTCTCTCCCAGATGAGCTCTATCGCTTTTACGCTCGGTTCAATGTCACTAACTCTGAGCCTCCGAGGAAGGCCACCGCTACAACCTGCAACCTGGTTGTCTCTGAGGCTGAGGTACACAGATATTTCCAATGAGTGGACAGTCGCAAGGCTGTGGGACCAGATGGCATCCCAGGGCGAGTACTCAGGATGTGCACGGTACAACTGGCAGGTGTATTTACTGGCATTTTTAATCTCTCCCTCTCCCACTGTAGAATGCCCTCCTGCTTCAAATTATGCACCATTGTCCCTGTACCAAAAAAGAACAAGGTAACATGCTTGAACGACTGGCGTCCTGTTGCACTCACCTCAATCATAAGCAAACAAGAGGAATTCTGCAGATGCTGGAAATCACCAGCAACTTTGATGTGTGTTGCTCAATCATAAGCAAATGCTTTGAGAGGCTGATCAACAATTATATCTGCAGCTTGCTACCACCCAAACTGGACCCCTACAATTCACCTACGACACAACCAATCGACAGACGACGCAATAGCCACTGCTCTACATACCGTCCTTACACATCTGGAGAAGAAGGATGCTTATGTGAGAATGCTATACATGGACTACAGTTCAGCATTCAACACCATAGTTTCATCCAGGCACAACAAGAAGCTCAGAGACCTCGGCCTTGACCCTGTCTTGTGCAGGTAGATCCTGGACTTCCTGTCAGATCACCAGCAGGTGGTAAGAGTGGGCTCCCTCACCTCCACCTCTCTGACTCTCAATACAGGAGCTCAATACAGGGCCGTGTACTGAGCACCCTCCTTTACTCCCTGTATACCCATGAAACGTCACCACCCACAGCTCTAAACTGCTAATTCAATTTGCCGATTGGCCTTTTCTGTCACCCAGTTCAGATATGGCCCAAGTACGGAGTGAGAGACACTGAAGGAGGTCGATAGTTCCCAGACTTTAATGCGAATGGTGTTAAAGGGGAAAGAAAACAATAAACGCTAGGCTAAACAGAGCTGCCAACTAGAATTCCCAAATGGAACAATGAAGCCTACACCGCGGTTGAAAAAACAACTAAAATATAAAACGAATACCGCTAGTCTTCAGAGTCAGTTGACTCGACAGTCCAATTTCTCAGGTAAGGCTGAATGCAAACAGACAAGAGAAGCATTGCTGTGCTGTGTCCAAGTCTCAACAAGCACTACGATGATAAGTATGGAGTTAAATACTACCATAATGAAATAATAATTAGCTGACACATGCATATTCACAAGCGCAATTGTCATACCTACTGCGCTGCCAAATCTGTGGATGTGACATTATCTCAAACAATATTGAGGTGGCCTACAGGGAAGAAGTCATCTCTCTGACACAGTGGTGTCAAGAAAACAACCTCAACAATGTTGCAAAAACAAAGGAGCTGGTTGTGGATTACAGGAGGAATGGAGACCGGTTAACCCCTATTGACGTCAATGAATCTAGGGTTAAGAAGGTAAACAGCTTTAAGTTCCTTGGCACTCACATCACTGAGGACCTCACGTGGTGTGTACACACCAGCTGGGTAGTGGAAAAGGCACAACAGTGCCTCTTTCATCTCAGATGGTTGAAGAAGTTTGATATGGGACCCAAATCCCAAGAAGTTCCCACAGGGGCACAATTGAGAGCATCCTGACCAGCTGCATCACTGCCTGGTATGGGAACTGAACCTCCCTTAATCGCAGCACTCTACAGAGAGTAGCGCGGACAGCCCAGCGCATCTGTAGTTGTGAACTTCTGATGATTCAGGACATTAACAAGGATAGGTGTGTATAAAGGGCCCATAGGATCATTGGGGACGAAGTCCTGACGAAGGGTCTCGGCCTGAAACGTCGACTGCACCTCTTCCTACAGATGCTGCCTGGCCTGCTGCATTCATCAGCAACTTTGATGTGTGTTGCTTGAATTTCCAGCATCTGCAGAATTCCTGTTTGCATTCAGATAATAATCTGTTTTCCTGTTTTTGCCACCAAAGTGAATAACCTCACATTTATCCACATTAAATTGCATCTGCCATGAATTTGCCCACTCACCTAACCTATCCAAGTCATCCTGCATCCTCTTAGCATCCTACTCACAGCTAACACTGCTGCCCAGCTTCGTGTCATCCGCAAACTTGGAGATGCTGCATTTAATTCCCTCGTCTAAGTCATTAATATATATCGTAAACAACTGGGGTCCCAGCACTGAGCCTCGCGGTACCCCACTAGTCACTGCCTGCCATTCTGAAAAGGTCCCGTTTATTCCCACTCTTTGCTTCCTGTCTGCCAACCAATTCTCTATCCACATCAATACCATACCCCAATTCGGCATTGGTGAGGCCGAATCTCGAGTATTGTGTTCAGTTTTGGTCACCAAATTACAGGAAGGATATTAATAAGGTTGAAAGAGTGCAGAGAAGGTTTACAAGGATGTTGCCGGGACCTGAGAAACTCAGTTACAGAGAAAGGTTGAATAGGTTAGGACTTTATTCCCTGGTGCGTAGAAGAATGAGGGGAGATTTGATAGAGGTATATAAAATTATGATGGGCATAGATAGAGTGAATTCAAGTGGCTTTTTCCACTGAGGCAAGGGGAATAAAAAAAACAGAGGACATGGGTTAAGGGTGAGGGGGGAAAAGTTTAAAGGGAACATTAGCGGGGGGCTTCTTCACACAGAGAGTGGTGGGAGTATGGAATGAGCTGCCAGACGAGGTGGTAAATACGGGTTCTTTTTTAACACTTAAGAATAAATTGGACAGATACATGGATGGGAGGTGTATGGAGGGATATGGTCCGTGTGCAGGTCGGTGGGACTAGGCAGAAAATGGTTCGGCACAGCCAAGAAGGGCCAAAAGGCCTGTTTCTGTGCTGTAGTTTTTCTATGGTTTCTATAGTTTCAATACCGTGTGCTTTAAGTTTGCACACTAATCTCCTGTGTGGGACCTTGTCAAAAGCCTTTTGAAAATCCAAATATACCACATCCACTGGTTCTCCCCTATCCACTCTACTAGTTACATCCTCAAAAAATTCTATGAGATTCGTCAGACATGATTTTCCTTTCACAAATCCATGCTGACTTTGTCCAATGATTTCACCGCTTTCCAAGTATGCTGTTATCACATCTTTGATAACTGACTCCAGCATTTTCCCCACCACCAATGTTAGGCTAACCGGTCTCTAATTCCCTGGTTTCTCTCTCCTTCCTTTTTTAAAAAGTGGGGTTACATTAGCCACCCTCCAATCCTCAGGAACTAGTCCAGAATCTAAAGAGTTTTGAAAAATTATCACTAATGCATCCACTATTTCTTGGGCTACTTCCTTAAGCACTCTGGGATGCAGACCACCTGGCCCTGGGGATTTATCTGCCTTTAATCCCTTCAATTTACCCAACACCACTTCCCTACTAACATGTATTTCCCTCAGTTCCTCCATCTCACTGGACCCTCTGTTCCCTACTATTTCCGGAAGATTATTTATGTCCTCCTTAGTGAAGACAGAACCAAAGTAGTTATTCAATTGGTCTACCATGTCCTTGCTCCCCATGATCAATTCACCTATTTCTGACTGTAAGGGACCTACATTTGTCTTAACCAATCTTTTTCTTTTCACATATCTATAAAAGCTTTTACAGTGAGTTTTTATGTTCCCTGCCAGCTTTCTCTCATAATCCTTTTTCCCTTTCCTAATTAAGCCCTTTGTCCTCCTCTGCTGGACTCTGAATTTCTCCCAGTCCTTAGGTGTGCCGCTATTTCTGGCTAATTTGTATGTTTCTTCTTTGGAATTGATACTATCCCTATTTTCTCTTGTTAGCCACGGGTGCACTACCTTCCCTCGTTTATTCTTTTGCCAAACTGGGATGAGCGATTGTTGTAGTTCATCCATGTGATCTTTAAATGCTTGCCATTGCATATCCACTGTCAATCCTTTAAGTATCATTTGCCAGTCTATCTTAGCTAATTCACGTCTCATACTTTCAAAGTTACCCTTCTTTAAGATCAGAACCTTCATTACTGAATTAACTATATCACTCTCCATCTTAATGAAGAATTCCCCCATATTATGGTCACTCTTACCCAAGGGGCCTCGCACGACAAGATTGCTAACTAACCCTTCCTCATTGCTCAATACCCAGTCTAGAATGGCCTGCTCTCTAGTTGGTTCCTCGACATGTTGGTTCAGAGAACTATCCCGCATACATTCCAAGAAATCCAAGAGCAAGAATGTAATGCTGAGGCTTTACAAGGCATTGGTCAGACTGGACTTGAAGTATTGTGAGCAGTTCTGGGCCCCTATCAAAGAAAAGATGTGCTGGCTTTGCAGAGGGTCCAGAAGAGATTCATTTTTAGATTTAGATTTTTAGATTATGAGGCCATGCAGTCCTCTTTTATTGTCATTTGGTAATTCATGCATTAAGAAATGATACAATGTTCCTCCAGAATGATATCACAGAAACACAAAACAAACCAAGACTGAAAAACGGACAAAAAACAAATAATTATAACATATAGTTACAACAGTGCAAAGCAATACCGTAATTTGATAAAGAACAGACCATGGGCACAGTAAAAAAAAGTCTCAAAGTCTCTCGAAAGTCCCATCATCTCATGCAGACGGTAGAAGGAAGAAAAACTCTCCCTGCCATGAGCTTCCAGCGCCGCAAACTTGCCAATGAAGCACCCTGGAAGCACCCGACCACAGCCGACTCTTGAGTCTGTCCGAAAACTTCAAGCCTCCGACCAGCCCTCCGACACCCAGCATCGAGCACCATCTCTGCCGGGCGCTTTGACCCCGGCCCCGGCAACAGGCAATAGGCAAAGCCGAGGATTTGGGGCCTTCCCCTCCAGAGATTCTCAATCACACAGTAGCAGCGGCAGCGAACTGGGCATTTCAGAAGTTTCTCCAGATGTTCTTCCGTGCTTCTCACATCTGTCTCCATCAAATCAGGATTGTACATGGCCCCTATTTACAAATACGATATCATTTTGGAGCGGCCGCACGCACTGCGTCGCGCTGCCATCTTCTCCTCCCCTCATGATAATGATTCCAGGAATGAAAGGGTTAACAAATAAGGTGCATTGATGGCTCTGGGTCTGCACTTACTGGAATTTAGAAGAATGAGAGGGGATCGTACTGAAAGCTATCAAATATTGAAAGGTCTGAACAGAGTGGATTTGTGGAGGAGTGGATGAGACTAGAACCAAAGGGCACAGTTTCAGAATAGAGTGACATCTGTTTAGAACAGAGATGAGGAGGAATTTCTTTAGCCAAAAGGGAGTGAATCTGTGAAATAAATTGCTACAGATGTCTGTGGAGGCCATGTCATTGAGTATACTACATTTAAAGTGGTGGGTGATAGTTCTTAATTAGTCAGGGTGTCCAAAGTTATGGGGAGAAGGCAGGGGAATGGGGTTGAAATAGATAATAAATCAGCCATGACGTAATGGCACTGCAGACTTGATGGGCCAAATGGTCTAAAACAAGTCTGTACAACTTCTCTTAATACAGCTTTCTAATCCAGGCAGCATTCTGGTAAATTTCTTCTGCAAATTCTTCACATCCTTCCCGTCATCGGGCAACTAGAATTCACTTGATCACAACATACATATTGCCAATCAAAAAATGAAGACTTTCATCAAACTCATTACCCTAATTTACCTGAATACAGCTAACAAATTATGCTCATGACAGCCAACTTATCAAGTGGACTTCAAACAAACATTAAATGCCCTGATCTAGAGCATTTATTGCCTACAGCTTTCTGTTTCTGCTTTTACCAGTTTGGTCGAGAGGCACTTACAATTGCAACAAGCCTGTTGGTTGATTACTTCCCTGGCCCTGCCCATGTTTCAACAAGATCATCAGTTACCACAGCCATACTTCTTTCAAAGAAAGTGCTTTTTCTATTTGTTGTAGGAACAAAATGCCTTGGCAGAGTTCCTTCTGAAAGGACTATAGTCCTAAGAAGTTGCACAAGATTATTACTGCATCTGGAGTTAACAAACACATATTGAGGAATCAGCAGGGTACAATGATAAAGTGGAAATTTTTACTGAGTATCATCTCTGTAGGACCACAACCTTACATAGGCATGATGAAAAGCAGCATCCACTATCAAAGATTCTCGCTGTTGTCATCAGGTAGAAGGTACAAGAACCTCAGGACTCACACCACCAGGTTCAAGAACCACCCCTCAACCATCAGGCTCTTGAGCAAAAGGGGATAGCTTTTGCACAGAGGGATCAGACGTGGAGAGAGTGAGTAGTTTCAAGTTCCTGGGTGTCAAGATCTCTGAGCTTCTAAACTGGTCCCAATATATTGATATAGTTATAAACAAGGCAAGACAATGGCTATTCTTCATTAGGAGTTTGAAGAGATTTGGCATGTTAACAAATACACTCAAAAACTTCTACAGATGTACCATGGAGAGCATTTTGACAGGCTGCATCATTGTCTGGTATGGGGGGAGGGGTGGTGGGCTGCGGCACAGGCCCAAAATAAGCTGCAGAGGGTTGTAAATCTAGTCAGCTCCATCTTGGGTATTAGCCTACAAAGTACCCAGGACATCATCAGGGAGTAGTGTCTCAGAAAGGCAGCACCCATTATTAAGGACCTCCAGCACCCAGGGCATGCCCTTTTCTCACTGTTACCATCAGGTAGGAGGTCCTTGACCTTGAGGGATAGCCACGACGACGACAAGGTACAGAAGCCTGAAGGCACACACTCAGCGGTTCAGGAACAGCTTCTTCCCCCCTGCCATCCGATTCCTAAATGGATATTGAACCCTTGGACACTATCTCACTTTTTTTAAAATACAGTATTTCTGTTTTTTGCATTTTTTAAAAATCTATTCAATATACATATGCTATAATTGATTTACTTATTTATTCATTATTATTATTATTTTATTTATGTTTTCTCTTCTATATTATGCATTGCATTGAACTGCTGCTGCTAAGTTAACAAATTTCACATCACATGCTGGTGATAATAAACCTTATTCTGATTCTGATTCTGAGCTTCACTCATTTAATTACTCTTTTATCTTGTTATTTCATGCTCGTTATTTATTGCTACTTACTTATTATCTGCATTTGTATAGTTAGTTTACACTTTATAGTTCCTGATGTTTACAGTTTTCCAGATGCTGTTTACAGTTACTGTTCTATGGATTTGTCCACAGGAAAATAATCTCAGGTTGTTTGTGGTAACATGTACATACTCTGATAATAAATTTTACTTTGAACTTTGATAAAATGGTCAGTAGAAGATTTTATATTCTAATGTTGATATAATTATTCAGACAAAACCTGTATTGTTTCGAATATACAACATGTCTGAATCTGTTTTGATCTGCTGTTGTGTTGAAATTGCAGGGGCCCTGGCAGAAATATTTAAAATGTCGCTGTCTATAGGTGAGGTGCCAGAGGATTAGAGAGTGGCTCATGTTGTTCCGTTGTTTAAAAAAGGATCGAAAAGTAATCCGGGAATTTATAGGCCGCTAAGTTTAACGTCGGTAGTAGGTAAGTTATTGGAGGGAGTACTAAGAGACAGAATCTACAAGCATTTGGATAGATAGGGACTTATTAGGGAGAGTCAACATGGCTTTGTGCGTGGTAGGTCATGTTTGACCAATCTATTGGAGTTTTTCGAGGAGGTTACCAGGAAAGTGGATGAAGGGAAGGCAGTGGATATTGTCTACATGGACTTCAGTAAGGCCTTTGACAAGGTCCCGCATGGGAGGGTAGTTAGGAAAATTCAGTCGCATACATGGAGAGGTGGTAAATTGGATTAGACATTGGCTCAATGGTAGAAGCCAAAGAGTGGTAGTAGAGAATTGCTTCTCCGAGTGGAGGCCTGTGACTAGTGGTGTGCCACAGGGATCAGTGCTGGGTCCATTGTTATCTGTCATCTATATCAATGATCTGGATGATAATGTGGTAACTTGGATCAGCAAATTTGCTGATGATACAAAGATTGGAGGTGTAGTAGACAGTGAGGAAGGTTTTCAGAGCCTGCAGAGGGACTTGGACCAGCTGGAAAAATGGGCTGAAAAATGGCAGATGGAGTTTTAATACAGACAAGTGTGAGGTATTGCACGTTGGAAGGACAAACCAACGTAGAACATACAGGGTTAATGGTAAGGCACTGAGGAGTGCAGTGGAACAGAGGGATCTGGAAATACAGATACAAAATTCCCTAAAAGTGGCGTCACAGGTAGATAGGGTGATAGGGTCGTAAAGGCAGCTTTTGGTACATTGGCCTTTATTAATCAAAGAATTGTGTATAAGAGCTGGAATGTTATGATGAGGTTGTATAAGGCATTGGTGAGGCCGAATCTGGAGTATTGTGTTCAGTTTTGGTCACCAAATTACAGGAAGGATATAAATAAGGTTGAAAGAGTACAGAGAAGGTTTACAAGGATGTTGCCGGAACTTGAGAAACTCAGTTACAGAGAAAGGTTGAATAGGTTAGGTCTTTATTCCCTGGAGCGTAGAAGAATGAGGGGAGATTTGATAGAGGTATATAAAATTATGATGGGTATAGATAGAGTGAATGCAAGCAGGCTTTTTCCACTGAGGCAAGGGGAGAAAAAAACCAGAGGACATGGGTTAAGGGTGAGGGGGGAAAAGTTTAAAGGGAACATTAGCGGGGGGCTTCTTCACACAGAGAGTGGTGGGAGTATGGAATGAGCTGCCAGACAAGGTGGTAAATACGGGTTCTTTTTTAACATTTAAGAATAAATTGGACAGATACATGGATGGGAGGTGTATGGAGGGATATGGTCCGTGTGTAGGTCAGTGGGACTAGGCAGAAAATGGTTCAGCACAGCCAAGAAGGGCCAAAAGGCCTGTTCTGTGCTGTAGTTTTTCTATGGTTTTCTATGGTTTCTATGGTCATTCAAATCTCTATTTCTGGATGAAACACACAACAGGGACAATAAGATTATATTTTATGCTGATGGAAACTCAAATGAAGACCTCGTGGTGACTGCAGCAACACAACTTAAACAGAGAGCCACATTATCTGTGATTATCGCTCCAATCTGTTTCAGGGAACAACCCCCCACATGAGGCATTTTAGCCTCGCTCCAAAATCTTTGTCGTCAATAATCCCACATTCCAAAAAATAATATCTCTTGCCCAGACTTTTTCATGCATTTCTCTGATTTCAGATGACATGAATAACAGACCAAAACCATATATCTCATCCTGCCAAGATGGCAAAACTAAACAACAGAAAAATCTCACTAGATTTTGTCACTAATGATAAAACAAAATAATGGGCATTACAGCAAATAAACAGAAAATAATGTGGATATTTGAGAGGGCAGTGATCTTGAAGACATCATTACTGCCTCACTTCACTAATCAAAGTCTTATTCTGTTGATGAACACAAATAAAATGTTATCAAGAATTAACACACGTAATTTACGTACACATAATAAAAATTCTACAGCAAGTAGCAACTGACATTTCTGAATTTCTTCATGTTGATATATCATAGTTCTGTATGTAAGCACCAAAAACAGGAACTACAATTATTGTCAGCTTGTATGAGAACCAAATCAGATTATAATCAAATGGTGTGCTCTCAAGGAGCAATCAAGAGGCTTCTTCTTTAACCAAAAAAGTTGGAAATTATTTAAATTAAAATTTAATAAAGGGAGAGAGAGTAATTTATAAAGTCAAGCTGCATAAAGATATTCACTCAGTGGCAACTTTATTAGGTACAGCTGTGCATATGCTCATTAATACAAATATCTAATCAGACAATCATGTGGCAGCAACTCTGCATAAAAGCACGCAGACATGGTCAAGAGGTTCAATTGTTGTTCAGACCAGATATCAGAATGGGGAAGAAATGTGATCTAAGTCAGTGGTCCCCAACCACTGGGCCATGGACCGGTACCCAGCCGCAAAGCATGTGCTACCGGGCCGCGAGGAAACGATATGATTTGGCGATTGAAACAATGTGAGTCAGCTGCACCTTTCCTCATTCCCTTTCACGCACTGTTGAACTTGAACACCACCCCCCAACCCCATCGGCCAGTCCGCAAGAATATTGTCAATATTAAACCAGTCCGCAGTGCAAAAAGGGTTGGTGACTCTGACCATGGACAAACTCAGCAGGTCAGGTAGCATCTATGGAAATGAATAAGCAGTTGACACTTCAGGCTGAAACCCTTCATCAGGAATAGAAAAGAAGGTTAAAGAAGCCAGAATAAGAAGGTGGGCTATGGAAAGGAATACAAACTAGAAAGTGATAGGTGAAGTCAGGTGGGTGAGGGAAAAAAGTAAGAAACTGGGAGGTAGAAAACTGAAAACTGGGTGGAAAAGATAAAGGGATGAAGAAGAAATCTGATAGGAGAGGAAAGTGGATCATGGTAGAAAGGGAAAGAGGAGGGGCACCATGTAAGGGCTATAGGCAGGAGAGGAGGGGTACCATGTAAGGGCTATAGGCATGTGAGAAGAGGCAAGAGTGGAGTCAGGGAGGAGAATGGAAAAAGAGGGAAGGGGGACTGGGATAAAGTACCAGAAGTTAGAGAAATTAATTTTCATACCATCATAGGCTATATAGGTGGAATATGACATGTTGCTCCTCTACCCTAAAAGTGGCTTCATCATGGCATGATGGGGAGGCCACGGACCAACAAGGTGGAATGGGAATGGGATTGTAATTAAAATGGTTGGCCACCAGGAAATCATAGTCTTAGTCATAGTCATAGTCATACTTTATTGATCCCAGGGGGAAATTGGTTTTTGTTACAGTTGCACCATAAATAATAAATAGTAATAAAACCATAAATAGTTAAATAGTAATATGTAAATTATGCCAGGAAGTTATGAAATAAGTCCAGGACCAGCCTATTGGCTTAGGGTGTCTGACCCTCCAAGGGAGGAGTTGTACAGTTTGATGGCCACAGGCAGGAATGACTTCCTATGACGCTCTGTGTTGCATCTCGGTGGAATGAGTCCCTGGCTGAATGTACTCCTGTGCCCACCCAGTACATTACATAGTGGATGGGAGACATTGACTAAGATGGCATGCAACTTAGACAGCATCCTCTTTTCAGACACCACCGTGTGAGAGTCCAGTTCCATCCCCACAACATCACTGGTCTTACGAATGAGTTTATTGATTCCGTTGGTGTCTGCTACCCTCAGTCTGCTGCCCCAGCACACAACAGCAAACATGATAGCACTGGCCACCACAGACTTGTAGAACATCCTCAGCATCGTCCGGCAGATGTTAAAGGACTTCAGTCTCCTCAGGAAATAGAGGTGGCTCTGACCCTTCTTGTAGACAGCCTCAGTGTTCTTTGACCAGTCCAGTTTATTGTCAATTCGTATCCCCAGGTATTTGTAATCCTCCAACATGTCCACACTGACCCCCTAGATGGAAAACAGGGGTCACTGGTACCTTAGCTCTCCTCAGGTCTACCACCAGCTCCTTAGTCTTTTTCACATTAAGCTGCAGATAATTCTGCTCACACCATGTGACAAAGTTTCCCACCGTAGCCCTGTACTCAGCCTCATCTCCCTTGCTGATGCATCCAACTATTCTGCTTGTTGCAGATGGAGATGGAGTATAATCTGGATAAGTGCGAAGTGTAGCAGCTTGACAGGTTATGTGTAAGAGAAGAGTATACAATAAATGGCAGGACCCTAAGAAGCACTGATGAATAGAAAGATCTTGGGGAACAAGTGCATTGCTCACTCAAAGTGCTACACAGGTGGACAGAATCGTAAAAATGCATATGTCACATTTTACTGGTTGGCACATTGAGAATAAACTTAGGAAGTCACAATGCAGTTACATAAAACATTGCTCAGGCCTCACCTGGAATACTGTGTGCAGTTCTGGTCACTGCATTTTAAGAAGGATGTGGAGACTTGCAGAGAGAGCAAGAAGATATTGAGCAGGATAAGACTGAACAAATTCCAGTTGTTTTCTCTGCAGACTGAGGGGTGAGCTGATAAGAATATATAAAATTATGAGACTCATTGATGGGGAGGATAGTGAATCTTTTTCCAGGTGGAAACGTCAAAGACTAGAGGACATAGCTTTAAGGTTAGAGAGGGAAAGTTTAAAAGAGGTTTGTGAACTGCAATATGTAATTTATTTAAGATCTATAGAAGCCATTGTCCAATATGCTGTAGTTCCCTATATAATGAGCATTCTGCCTTGTCTAACCCATCGGAAGAAGAGGTTCAGTGAACACTTGATTGGTTTTCCCATATGAGAGAAAAATGAATTGAAGAAATCAATGGGCAACAAATCTCTGATCATTCTCATTCATCTTCTAATAGTCACTTACAGAGCTCCAATCACAAAACCCCAAGAACATCTGATTGACATTTCTGCCTTTCTGAACACTGATTAATTTGTTCAGACAAATTCAATTTGATCTTCTCCACAGATTTTCTTTCTTCTGGTAATACGGAGTAAGTAAGTGACTTTGTGGATAATATACTTATTTAAAGCCTCTGGGCAATTATTGGTGAGACATACCCTCCGTGACTGGAGATCCTAAGACTAGATTGGCATTTAATGTTGACACTATGGTCTTATAATGGAATCGAATCAACAAATATCACATGAACTGTCCATCAACAGACTGTCCGCAGTAATTCTGACAGGTCAAGTGATATTATCTTGTATTCATCAGAGCACATTATACTCACTTCCTTCCATAAATTAACAAAAAATTCTCAAATCTAAAACTTTCTTTCAGAATGAAAACATAATCTTCAGACTTTTCTCATAAATTAGAAGAAAATACTGAAGGCACCCTTCACTATTATATATCCACTGATGAGCACAAGATAATATCACTTGCCATGTTCTGTTAGCATTCATGTACAGCTTGACTGGAAATGCACTTCATCATTGAGAAACTCCTGAAACTGCTCTTGCCATGCCCTTCTGCACAACACTGACGGTTTAAAGGAAGCTGGGCATTCATTAGTTGGATTGGATATGTTCTACTTCTGGTAGACGTAACCATAAGACTATAAGATATAGAACCCAAATTCAGTTATTCAGCCCATCAGGCTTGCTCTGGCATTCAACTGTGGCTGACTGTTCTTTAAAACTATTGTCTTGAGTTTTAAATACAAGGTTTTTTTTAAACGCAGAGTGGTAGGTGCCTGGAAGAGGAACCATACAAAAGGTTCAGGAAGTTAAAATTAGATTGGATTCTTGCTGAATATAAAGAGAGCAAAAAAATGCTCACCCCAGGCAACATGAATCTGTGCAAGGTAGACAGTATATGTCTTACAAATTTGATTGATTTTTTGAGGAGGTCACAAAGGTGTTTGACGAGGTTAAGACAGTTGGCTTTATCTACATGGACTTTACACCAGTCACCCCAACCACAAATTGTTTCAGCTGCTTCTGCCTAGCAAATGGTACTAAGCCAGAACAAACAGGCTACAGGACAGCTTCTTTCTACAAGCCATAAGACTTATCAATTCTGTACATTGTGACTGAGTCATAGCTCAAAGAATTTTACTCCCTCAAGTTGCACATGTAAGATTTAAATAAACTCAATTCAAGTGGTTTGGAAGGCCAAAAGAGGCCATGAAATTTCCTTGGCGAACAGAATCAAGGAGAATCTCAAGGCATTTTATACTTGTAATTCCCTGGTTCATAATTTTACTATTATGCTGTTTGTATTTCATTTATGCTGTTCTGTAAGAGCAGCTTGTTTTGAGCTTGCTCCATTTTCAGCTTGTTTGGGTTACTGTTGAAGGAATGATGTGGAATGTGTGTCATCCAATTAGCGGGAGGTTTTCTTGGTGAGGGGACAATAAGGTTGGTCTTGGTTTTTTTTTGTTCGGCGGGAGATGAGGAAAGAAGATGCTGGGGAGAACCACTCATAGCATACAGTACGGTGGGAGACCAGTTGTTTGAGATGGATTGCAAGCGATGTTCAGAAAGTAGTGTAGACATTCATGCTGACAAGAGCCCAGCTAGTGAGTGACAGAGAAGTTCAAGATGAGCTATAGCTTGTGCACATTTGACGGTTTAAGTAGAATGGGTCCTTTTCTTTTTATTATTCTTTACTAACCCTTAGTTAAGTTAAGATTCATAAATATAATTCCTTTAATCGTATGCAGTGTACTGTCTGTCACCAATTTGCAACAGGCTAGCAAATTACACAGCATCCACACAAACCGGGGTTGGGGTGGGAGAGCGCCTCAATCTCACGAGTTTGACAGGGCCAGAATTTTTCTGCCCTAGATTTACGCAGCCAAGGAAACCGGGGGTTTCATATTTATATTAAGAAAAAAAGGATAACTAAGAGGATCCATTCAAGGATAAAAGAGAGAATTTGTGCTTGAAGTCAGAACAAGTGATCGAGCTAATAAATGGCAAAATTGAGAAATAATCGCAAGGTAGTGAAAACAGAGTGAGGCATGTTGATGTGCTGGTACATATTGAGATTAAGGAGGATGTAGCGCTGGGTCTGCCGTAAAGAATTAAAATTGATAAATCCCCAGGGCCTGAGGAATATATGCCAGAATATTGAAAGAAGCAAGTGAGGAGATTGCTGAGGCTTTGATAAGGATTTTTGTGTCTTCACAAGCATGAGGTGAGGTTCCGGAGGACTGGAGAGGAACAAATATTGTGCCTTTGTTCGAGAGAAATAAAGACAATCCAGGTAATCATAGGCCTGCAGGCCTCACATCAGTGGTAGGGGAGAACACTGAGGGATAAAATTTATGTAAACTTGGAAATGTATGGCCTGCTGAGAGTCAGGCAACATGAATTTGTGCGGGTTAGGCAGTTCATATCTTAAAAACTAGTTTGATTTTTTTGAGGAGGTGACAAAGGTGTTTGATGAGGATAACACAGTTGACTTTACCTACATGTTTTTTAGAAAAGTGTTTGGTAAGATATCTCATAGTGGGTTAATGCAGAAAGTAAAAATGCAGGGATTTGGGTTTGGAAGTTTTGACACCGAACTGGCTTGCTCACAGAGAACAAAGGGTGGGGGAGGAAGGCTGTTATTCTGGCTAGAGGTCTTTGACCAGTGGTGTTCTGCAAGGATCGGCGCTGGGAACTCCGTCATTTGCCTTAATTGGTAGAGGTATTGAACATACGTGTAAGGAAGTCATAGAGCAGCTGCATAAAACTTTAGTCTGACCACACTTGGACTATTGTGCAATTTCTTGTCATGCCATTACAAGAAGGATGTGGGGATTATGGAGAGGGTGGGGTGTAGACAAAGTTTACCAGGATGTTGCCTGGTTTCGAAGGCATGAGCTATCATGACTGGTTGGACAAACGTGTTTATTCACATTAAGGCAGCAGAGGCTGAGGAGAGACTTGATTGAGGCTTGAAAATTATGAAAGACGTAGGTAGGGTAGACAGTCCAAATCTTCCTAGGTTAGAAATCTCAAACAACACAGGGCATAGACAGGCTAGATTGTCCAAATCTCTTCCCTGAGATAGAAATCGCAACACCACAGGACATGCTTTAAAGCTTAGAGGAGGCAAATATTTTTACGCAGAGAGTGATAGATGCCTGGAATGAGTTACCAGTAGTAATATTGAAATCAGGCACTTTGGTGGAGCTTAAGAGGATGTTAGATATGAAGAGAATGGGAGGATGTGGATGATACACAGGAGGGGGACATTTGGTATGTATTGGGATCAGGGTCAGGACAACATTATAGGCCAAATGGCCTGTCCAGTGCCCTATTGTTTTGTTTTATCTGTATATTAAATAAAATATGCTCTGTTAAGACAACAAAGAGATGTCATATTTATCTATCAGGTGTTTGCACAACATCATTTCTCACAGTAACTTCTTGGCTGTACCTATTCCAGTCAGCAATATAGAACAGAACTATTGATAGAACATGGAACATTACAGCACAGTACAGGCTCTTCGGTCCACAATGTTGTGCTGTCCTTTTAATTTAATATCAATATAACCCTTCCTTCCAACATAGCCCTCCATTTTCCAATCATCTATGTGCCCATGTAAGAGTTTCTAAAAAGTCCTTAATGTATCTGCCTCTACCCTACTAGAGGGTTCCACACTCCTGCTAACTTCTGTGTAAAAAACTCACCTCTAACATACTCCTGAAACTTTCTTCCAACCTCATTAAAATTATATCCTCTTATCTACCCTGGGAAAAAGTCTCTAGTTGTCTACTTGATCTACGTCTCTTATCAACTCATACACCTCTATCAAGTCAACATTCGTAAGCAGGGATCTCATTGAAACCTTATGAATGTTGACTTGATAGAGGTGTACAAGTTGATCTACGCCTCTTATCAACTTGTACACCTCTATCAAGTCAACATTCATAAGGGGGGATCTCATTGAAACCTTATGAATGTTGACTTGATAGAGGTGTACAAGTTGATCTACGCCTCTTATCAACTTGTACACCTCTATCAAGTCAACATTCATAAGGTTTCAATGAGATCCCCCCTTATCCTTCTCAATTCCAGTGAGTAATTCCAGAGCCATCAAATGTTCCTCGCATGATAACCCTTTCATTCCTGAATCATCCTTGTGAACCTCCTCTGGACCCTCTCCAATGCCAACACAATTTTTCTAAGATGAGGGGCCAAAACTGTTCACAATTCTCAAGGTAAGGCCTCACCAGTGCCTTATAAAGCCTGAGCATCACATCCTTGCTTTCGTATTCTAGACCTCTTGAAATGTATGCTAATATGGCATTTGTCTTCCTCACCACCGACTCAACCCAGCAAGTTAAGCTTCACGGTGTTCTGCACAAGGACTCCGAAGTCCCTCTGCATCTCAGATTCCTAGATTTTCTCCCTGTTTGGAAAATAGTCCGTACATTTATTTCTACTACCAAAGTGCATGATCATGCATTTTCCAACATTGTATTTCTTTTGTCACTTTCTTGCCCATTCTCCTAATCTGTCTAAGTCCTTCTGCATCCTACCTGTTTCCTTAACACTACTTGCCCCTCCACCAATCTTTGAATCATCTGCAAACCTGGTAACAACGCCACCTATTCCATCATTAAATCATTTATATACGGCATAAAAAGAAGTGGTCCCAACAACGACCCCTGCGGAACACCACTAGTCACTGGTAGCCAACCAGAAAAGGATCCTTTTATTCCCAATTGCTGCCTCCTTCCAATCAGTCAATGCTCTAACCATGTTAGTAACTTTCCTGTGACACCATAGGCTCCTAACTTGGTAAGCAGCCTCATGTGTGGCACCTTGTCAAAGGCCTTCTGAATGTCCAAATATACAACATTCATTATGTCCCCTTTATCTATCCTACTTGTAATCTCCTCAAAGAATTCCAGCAGGTTCATAAGACAGGATTTTCCCTGAAAGGAAACCATGCTGACTTTGTACTATCATGTCATGTGTCACCAAGTACTCCATCACCTCATCCTTAACAATTGACTCTAACATCTTCCAAACCACTGAGGCCAGGCTAACTGGTCTATAATTTACCGTCTGCTGCCTTCCTCCTTTCTTAAAGAGTGGAGTAACATTTGCAATTTTCCAATTCTTGGCACCATGCCAGAGTCCATCGATTTTTGAAAGTTCATTTCTAATGCCACCACAATCTCTAACGCTACCTCTTTCAGAACTCTACTTCCAAACCCTAGGTGCATTTCATCTGGTCCAGGTGACTTATGTACCTTTATGACTTCCACCCATACTGACTCATTTGGTATCTTCCCTTGCTGCAGCAATGATACTCTCCTTGATTTGCAATGCTATTCCCCAACCTCTTTTCCCTTCCTCCCTGTCTCCCTTGAAACATCTAAACCCTGGATATATGAGTAGCCATTCCTACCCTTGTGACAGCCACATTATATTATTGTGAGCAGTTTTGGTCACCCTAACCCTAACCCAATTTACAAGGACATTGCTGGGACCTGAGATTTAAGGAAAGATTGCATAGCTGAGGACATTATTCTTTGGAGCTTACAAGATGGAGAGGAGATTTGATGGAGGTATACAAAATTATCACCAGTATGGATAAGGTAAATGTAAGCAGCTTTTTCCACTAAGGTTGCATGGGACTATAACAAGAAGTCATGGGTTAAGGGTGAAAGGTGAAAAGATTCAGGGCAACATGAGGGGAATCTTCACTCAGAAGGTCATGAGAGTGAGCTACCAGTGGAAATGGTGCATGCAAACTCAATTTCAACAGTTAAGAGAAGTTAGGATAGACACAGTGGATGGTAGGGGTATGGAGGGCTATGGTCTCGGTGCAGGTTGATGAGAGTAGGCTGTTTAAGTGGCTCAGCTCGGACCAGATGGGCTGAAGGGCCTGTTTCTGTGCTGTACTCTATGACAACATCAAGGTTCCATGAATTGACCCATGCTCTACATTCATCATTCATTAAAATAGGCACATTCAACCCATCCCACTGTCTGCAATTCAGCCTTATCAGCTGTCTACCCTTCCTCACAGGCTCTCTGTACACTGCATTTACCTGTACATCAATTACCCTGTCCTCTGAACCTTATGCTGGATCCCATCCTCCTACCAAACTAGTTTCAACACTCCCCAACACCTCCACCGTAAGAAAGTTGGTCCCCTCAAGTTCAGGTGCAACCCACCTTATGTCATACCCTCCAGAAGAGATCTCAATGATCCACAAATCTGAAAGGCTGCCGCCTGCACCAGTTCCTCAGCCACATATTCAACTACCAAATAGCTCATCCTATTCTTGCCCTCACTTGCAGATGGCAGATGCAGCAATCACAGATTACTACCCATGAGGTACTGCTTTTCAACTTCCTTTCTGCACACAATTCCAAGAGGAAATATGTTCAGAAATCTAATAAAGCACAAAACAGATCCGAAGTCATGTTTTAAATCTATGAATCAAGAGCAAAAAGTAGAAAATAATCATAGGTTTTTCACCATAGCATGTGCTAGCTATGGCTGTAGAAGTGAGACATGCTGCAATGATGACACTTTCTATACAATACATAACCACAAAATCTGATGCATTAAAAGGGACAAATAAACTTATGTTGGCAATAAAATATCAAGTATCACGTCAGAGTCTCGAATATCTTAGAACACAGGACTTCAATACGATGACCATCATTTGTCACTAAACACCAAGAAACCTGCTAAAGTTATCTGCAATGTCATGTCAACCATGTCATATCAAAGGCAGATGGATGGAGGGTCGGGGGAGGGGGAACATGAGAAGTGGCTTTCTTAAGTGTAATTATTTGATCTAATAACAAACTGAAAGCATTTCTTTTGCAAAGAAAATAATCAAAAAGAATCATTTATGACTCCTTCATTAACCCAGTATATTTCAACTTTTTCCAATTAACATTAATTACTTGGATGAAATGATTGAAGATTTCAGCAACTTAAGACCAGAAGTCAAGAATCAAAAGGTTGACATGGCGCAACTTATGTTCTGAGCTGGATGAGCACGTGGAATTATGACATCGTAGCTATTAGGGGGACTTAGTTGCAGGAGAAGCAGGACTGGCAGCTCAATATTCTTGGGTTCCGTTGACTTAGGCATGATAGAGTGGGTTAAAGGGAAGAGGTGGCATTACCAGTATGGAAAACGTCATAGCAGTGCTCAGTCAGGACAGAGTGGACAGCTCATCTAGTAAGGCTTTATGGGTAGAATTGAGAAATAAGAAAGGTATGACCATGCTAATGAGATCATACTATATTATACCACCCAACAGCCTGCGACATTTCATCATCATTATCATTGTGTGCTGTGTTGTATGATGGTCATGTTCTCATGACCATAATTGTTCTTGGCAAATTCGTCCATAGAAGTGATTTCCATTGCTTTCTTCAGGGGAGAGGCTTTACAAAAGACAGGTGACCCTATCCATTTCAGAGATTGTCTGCCTGGCATCAGTGGTCACATAACCAGGATCTGTGATATGCATCATCTACTCATATGACCATCCATCATCTGCTCCCATGGCTTAATGTGACCCTGACTAGGTGTTAAGCAGATGCTACACCTTGCACGAAGGTGACCTGCAGGCTAGCAGAGGGAAGGAGCACCTTACATCTCCTTTGGCAGAGGTGTACCTCCAACCTGCCACCTAATGCATCTAGAGTGCTGGGTACAAAATTGTTATTACTTCAGGAAAGATGTCTTGACAGATTTCAGAGAAGAAAAGTCAAAGGAGATTACAGATTTGGGAACCGACAGCAACAAATAGCTCCAGTGTCCCCACTTTCTAACTCTTACTCTCTCCAGTTTTTCTCTCCAGTTCTGCTAAAGGGTCTTGGCTGAAAATGTAGATTGTAATCTTTTCCATAGATACTGCCTGGCTTGCTGAGTTCCTCCAACATTTTATGTGTGTTGCTTGGATTTCCAGCATCAGCAGATTCTTTCTTCTTTAGAACAAATAATCTACTGGAAAGAGTCATACAGCATCTGCGAAAGGAAAGGAATTGTTCATGTTTCGGTCTGAAATTCTGGATAAGGACTGGGATGTGGAGAGAATGTTTCCTCTATGGGATAATCTACAATGAGAAGTTACTGGTTAACATAGTTGTCATTATTTAAAAATAGTGATGAGGCAATTCTTTTTTCTCACAGGGAAATGCAAGTCCTTGGAAGGTAGGGAAATTGCAGGTTTGTATTTGCAATCAGAGTTTCAGTCCAATGGTCTGAATAGTCTCCTCTGCTGCATCATAAGAAAAGCAGTGGGCTATTCTTGCTCCTGGAATATTACTCTTTAGGCTATCTCTAAGACAGATATATATTTTTTTCAGATAAAGAGATTAACACCTGTACAAAAATGACAGGTTGCACTTGAGGGGGACTAATATCCTGGCAGGGAGGTTTAGAACAAAGAACATAGAACATAGAATAGTACAGCACAGTACAAGCCCTTCGGCCCACAATGTTGTGCCGACCCTCAAACCCTGCCTCCCATATAAGCCCCCACCTTAGATTCCTCCATATACCTGTCTAGTAGTCTCTTAAACTTCACTAGTGCATCTGCCTCCACAACTGACTCAGGCAGTGCATTCCACGCACCAACCACTCTCTGAGTAAAAAACCTTCCTCTAATATCCCCCTTGAACTTCCCACCCCTTACCTTAAAGCCATGTCCTCTTGTATTGAGCTGTGGTGCCCTGGGGAAGAGGCACTGGCTATCCACTCTATCTATTCCTCTTATTATCTTGTACACCTCTATCATGTCTCCTCTCATCCTCCTTCTTTCCAAAGAGTAAAGCTCTAGCTCCCTTAATCTCTGATCATAATGCATACTTTCTAAACCAGGCAGCATCCTGGTAAATCTCCTCTGTACCCTTTCCAATGCTTCCACATCCTTCCTATAGTGAGGTGACCAGAACTGGACACAGTACTCCAAGTGTGGCCTAACCAGAGTTTTATAGAGCTGCATCATTACATCGCGAATCTTAAACTCTATCCCTCGACTTATGAAAGTTAACACCCCATAAGCTTTCTTAACTACCCTATCCACCTGTGAGGCAACTTTCAAGGATCTGTGGACATGTACCCTGAGATCCCTCTGTTCCTCCACACTACCAAGTATCCTGCCATTTACTTTGTACTCTGCCTTGGAGTTTGTCCTTCCAAAGTGTACCACCTCACACTTCTCCGGGTTTCTCCATTTGCCACTTCTCAGCCCACTTCTGCATCCTATCAATGTCTCTCTGCAATCTTTGACAATCCTCTACACTATCTACAACACCACCAACCTTTGTGTCATCTGCAAACTTGCCAACCCACCCTTCTACCCCCACATCCAGGTCGTTAATAAAAATCACGAAAAGTAGAGGTCCCAGAACAGATCTTTGTGGGACACCACTAGTCACAATCCTCCAATCAGAATGTACTCCCTCCACCACCACTCTCTGCCTTCTGCAGGCAAGCCAATTCTGAATCCACCTGGCCAAACTTCCCTGGATCCCATGCCTTCTAATTTTCTGAGTAAACCTACCGTGTAGAACCTTGTCAAATGCCTTACTAGAATCCATATAGATCACATCCACTGCACTACCCTCATCTATATGCCTGGTCACCTCCTCAAAGAACTCTATCAGGCTTGTTAGACACGATCTGCCCTTCACAAAGCCATGCTGACTGTCCCTGATCAGACCATGATTCTCTAAATGCCTATAGATCCTACCTCTAAGAATCTTTTCCAACAGCTTTCCCACCACAGACGTAAGGCTCACTGGTCTATAATTACCCGGACTATCCCTACTACCTTTTTTGAACAAGGGAACAACATTCGCCTCCCTCCAATCCTCCGGTACCATTCCCGTGGACAACGAGGACATAAAGATCCTAGCCAGAGGCTCAGCAATCTCTTCTCTCACCTCGTGGAGCAGCCTGGGGAATATTCCGTGGTGCCCGGGGACTTATCTGTCCTAATGTATTTTAACAACTCCAACACCTCCTCTCCCTTAATATCAACATGCTCCAGAACATCAACCTCACTGATATTGGCCTCACTATCATCAAGTTCCCTCTCATTGGTGAATACTGAAGAGAAGTATTCATTGAGGACCTTGCTCACTTCCACAGCCTCCAGGTACATCTTCCCATCTTTATCTCTAATCGGTCCTACCTTCACTCCTGTCATCCTTTTTTTTTTCACATAATTGAAGAATGCCTTGGGGTTTTCATTTACCCTACTCGCCAAGGCCTTCTCATGCCCCCTTCTTGCTCTTCTCAGCCCCTTCTTAAGCTCCTTTCTTGCTTCCCTATATTCCTCAATAGACCCATCTCATCCTTGATTCCTAAACCTCATGTATGCTGCCTTCTTCCACCTGACTAGATTTTCCACCTCACTTGTCACCCATGGTTCCTTCACCCTACCATTCTTTATCTTCCTCACTGGGACAAATTTATTCCTTACATCCCGCAAGAGATCGCTAAACAGCGACCACATGTCCATAGTACATTTCCCTGCAAAAACATCATCCCAATTCACACCTGCAAGTTCTAGCCTTATAGCCTCATAAGTTGCCTTTCCCCAATTAAAAATTTTCCTGTCCTCTTTGATTCTATCCTTTTCCATGATAATTATAAAGGCCAGGGAGCAGTGGTCACTGTTCCCCAGATGCTCACCCACTGAGAGATCTGTGACCTGACCCGGTTCATTACCTAGTACTTGATCTAGTATGGCATTCCCCCGGTCGGCCTGTCCACATACTGTGACAGGAATCCATCCTGGACACACTTAACAAACTCTGCCCCATCTAAACCCTTGAAACTAATCAGGTGCCAATCAATATTAGGGAAGTTAAAGTCATCCATGATAACAACCCTGTTATTTTTGCACCTTTCCAAAATCTGCCTCCCAATCTGCTCCTCTGTATCTCTGCTGCTACCAGGGGGCCTATAGAATACCCCCAGTAGAGTAACTGCTCCCTTCCTGTTCCTGACTTCCACCCATATTGACTCAAAAGAGGATCCTGCTACATTACCCACCCTTTCTATAGCTGTAATAGTATCCCTGACCAGTAATGCCACCCCTCCTCCCCTTTTTCCACCCTCTCTATCCCTTTTAAAGCACTGAAATCCAGGAACATTGAGAATCCATTCCTGCCCTGGTGCCAGCCAAGTCTCTGTAATGGCCACTACATCATAATTCCATGTATGTATCCAAGCTCTCAGTTCATCACCTTTGTTCCTGATGCTTCTTGCATTGAGGTACACACATTTCAGCCCTTCTACCTTATTGTCTTTACACCGTTTATTCTGTTTCTCTTTCCTCAAAGCCTCTCTGTCTGTTACATCTGGCTTTACTCCATGTACTTCTTTCACTGCTCTATCGCTCTGGGTCCCATCCCCTTCGCAAATTTGTTTAAACCCTCCCGAACCATGCTAGCAAACCTACCTGCAAGGATATTTCTCCCCCTCGAGTTCAGGTGCAACCCATCCAATCTGTACAGGTCCCACCTTCCCCAGAAGAGATCCCAGTGATCTAAAAATCTAAAACCCTGCTCCCTGCACCAACTCCTCAGCCACACATTCAACTGCTATCTCCTCCAATTCTTACCATCTCTGTCACGTAGCACTGGCAGCAATCCTGAGAACGTCACCCTTGAGGTCCTGTTCTTCAGCTTTCCACCTAATTCCCGAAACTCACACTTCAGGACCTCATCCCTCTTCCTGCCTATGTCGTTGGTCCCAGCATGTATCACGACTTCTGGTTGCTTTCCCTCTCGTACCAGGATGTCGTGCACCCGGTCAGAGACATCCCGGACTCTGGCACCCGGGAGGCAACAAACTATGCGGGTGTCCTTCTCACGTCCACAAAATCTGCTGTTTGCTCCCCTGACTACAGAGTCTCCAATGACAACAGCTCTCCTCTTCTCCGTCCCACCCTTCTGCACCACAGGGTCAGACTCAGTGTCAGAGGCCCTGCCACCGTGGCTCACACCTGGTCGGTCGTCCCCGCCAACAGTATCCAGGATGGTAAACTTATTATTCAGGGGAATGGCTACAGGGGTGCTCTGCACTACCTGTCTGCTCACCTTCGCTTTCCCCCCTCTGTCTGCTAAGGCTATTGGGGAAGAGTTTAAACTAGAATGGCTGAGGGGTGGGAACCAAACTGAAGAGACAGAGGAAGGGGCAGTTGGCTCACAAATCGAGAAAATTGCAGACAGTGTGAGAGGGAGGATAGGCAGGTGATCAAGAAGGGATGCACTCAGACTGATGATTTGAAATGTGTCTATTTTAATGCAAGGAGCATCATGAACAAAGCAGATGAGCTTACAGCATACATCAATACTTAGATCTATGATGTTGTGGCTGTTACAGAGACTTGGATGGCTCAGAGGCCAATTGACTACTTAAGAGTGCCAGGCTTTAGTTGTTTTAGAGAGGACAGGGAGGGAGACAAAATAGCTGGAGACGTGGCACTGCTGATCAGAGATCGTGTCACGGCTGCATAAAAGGAGGAAATCATAGAGGGATTGTCTACTGAGTCTCTGTGGGTGGAAGTCAGAAACAGCAAGGGGTCAATACCTGTTTTTTATAGACCACCCAATGGTACCAGGGACATCAAGGAGCAGATAGGGAGATAGATTCTGGAATGGTGCAATAATACCAGGGTTGCCGTCATGGGAGATTTTAATTTCCTCAGTATTGATTGTTTTCTCCCTAGAGCAAGGAGTTTAGATGGGGTGGAGTTTGTTAGGTGTGTTCAGGAAGGATTACTGACACAATATGTCGATAAGCCTACAAGAGGAGAGGCTGTACTTGATCTAGTACTGGGAAATGAACCTGGTCAGGTGTCAGGTCTCTCAGTGGGAGAGCATTTTGGAGATAGTGATCACAATTCTATCTCTTTTACCATAGAATTGGAGAGGGATAGAAACAGACAAGTTAGCAAAGTGTTTAATTGTAGTAAGGGGAAATATGAAGCTTTCAGGCAGGAACTTGGAGGCATAAACTGGGAACCGATGTTCTCAAGAAAATATACAGCAGAAATATGGCAAATATTTAGGGATATTTTTGAGTGGCATTCTGCATAGGTACATTCCAATGAGACGGGAAAGGATGGTAGCATATAGGAACCATGGTGTACAAAGGCTGTTGAAAAGAAGAAAAGAAAAGCTTACAAAAGGCTTAAAAATCTAGGTAATGACAGAGATCTAGAAAATTATAAGGATAGCAAAAAGGAGCTTAAGAATGAAATTAGGAGAGCCAGAAGGGGCCATGAGGAGGCCTTGGCGAACAGGATTAAAGAAAACCCCGAGACATTCTACAAGTATGTGAAGAGCAAGAGAATAAGACCTAAGAGAATAGGACCAATCAAGTGTGACAGTGGAAAAGTGTGTATGGAACCAGAGGAGAGAGCAGAGGTACTTAATGAATATTTTGCCTGAGTATTCACTACAGAAAAGGACCTTGGCGATTGGAGGGATACGTACAGCGGACTGAAAAGCTTGAGCATATAGACATTAAGAAAGAGGATATGCTGAAGCTTTTGGAAAGCATCAAATTAGGTAAGTCACCAGGACCGGACAAGATATTCGCTAGGCTACTGTAGGAGGTAGAGGAGGAGATTGCTGAGCCTCTGGCAATGATCTTTGCATCATCAATGGGGGTGGAAGAGGTTCCAGAGGACTGGAGGGTTGCAGATGTTGTTCCCTTATTCAAGAAAGAGAGTAGAGATAGCCCAGGAAATTATAGACCAGTGAGTCTTACTTCAGTGGTTGGTGAGTTGATGGAGAAGATCCTGAGAGGCAGGATTTATGAACATTTGGAGAGGCATAATATGATTAGGAATAGTCAGCATGGCTTTGTCAAAGGCAGGTTCTTCGTTACGAGCTTGATTGAATTTTTTGAGGAAGTGACCAAACACATTGATGAAGGTAGAGCAGTAGATGTAGTGTACATGCATTTCAGCAAGGCATTTGATAAGGTACCCCATTGCAAGGCTTATTGAGAAAGCAAGGAGGCATGGAATCCAAGGAGACATTGATAGGATGCAAAACTGGGCTGAGAAGTGGCAAATGGAGTTCAACCCAGATAAGTGTGAGGTGGTTAATTTTGGTAAGTTAAATATGTTGGCAGAATATAGTATTAATGGTAAGTGTGGAGGATTAGAGGGATCTTGGAGTCCAAGTCCAGAGCCTTACTTCATGTAGATCACATGTAGATCACATCCACTGCACTACCCTCATCGATATGCCTGGTCACCTCCTCAAAGAACCCTATCAGGCTTGTTAAACATGATCTGCCCTTCACAAAGTCATGCTGACAGTCCCTGATCAGACCATGATTCTCTAAATGCCCATAGATCCTATTTCTAAGAATCTTTTCCAACAGCTTTCCCACCACAGACGTAAGGCTCATTGGTCTATAATTACCTGGACTATCCCTACTACCTTTTTTGAACGAGGGGACAACATTCGCCTCCCTCCAATCCTCCAGTACCATTTCTGTGGACAACGAGGACATAAAGATCCTAGCCAGAGGCTCAGCAATCTCTTCCCTCACCTCGTGGAGCAACCTGGGGAATATTCCGTCAGGCCCTGGGGACTTACCCATCCTAATGTATCTTAAGCACTCCAACACCTCCTCTCCCTTAATATCAACATGCTCCAGAACATCAACCTCACTCATATTGTCCTCACCATCATCAAGTTCCCTCTCATTGGTGAATACTGAAGAGAAGTATTCATTGAGGACCCTGCTCACTTCCACAGCCTCCAGGCACATCTTCCCACCCTTATCCCTAATTGGTTCTACCTGCACTCCTGTCATCCTTTTGTTCTTCACATAAGTCAAGAATGCCTTGGGGTTTTCCTTTTCCCTACTCGCCAAGGCTTTCTCATGCCCCCTTCTTGCTCTCCTCAGCCCCTTCTTAAGCTCCTTTCTTGCTACTTTATATTTCTCAAAAGACCCATCTGATCCTTGCTTCCAAAACCTCATGTATGCTGCCTTCTTCCACCTGACTAGATTTTCCACCTCACTTGTCACCCATGGTTCCTTCACCTTACCATTCTTTATCTTCCTCACCGGGACAAATTTATCCCCAACATCCTGCAAGAGATCCCTAAACATCGACCACATGTCCATAGTATATTTCCCTGCAAAAGCATCAGCCCAATTCACACCCGCAAGTTCTAGCCTTATAGCCTCATAATCTGCCCTTCCCCAATTAAAAATTTTCCTGTCCTCTCTGATCTCGGGGCTTCCTCAACTCCCAGCTCCACTCAAAGTCCACTCCTTTCTGGTGTCTACAACCGCTCTTTTCTGGTATCTTCCACCGAATAAAGGACCCAGATCACCTTGGTTATAGGCACACAACAAGCAAAAAACACTCCCTTCATTGGACGGCACAAATTGCAAATCCCCCGTTATCTCTAGCCATAACACAAACACTCCTGCTACAGAAAAACCATTGCATTGACAGTAAAACTTTTCCTAGGGTGTTACACTAACACAGAATAAATATTAGTACAGTGCAGGAGCAGGTCCTTCAGCTACAACGTCTGCTGACCATTATGTCAAATCAAAGAAGGGAGCGGTAGTGATAGGGGACTCAATAGTGAGGGGAACAGACAGGAGATTCTGTGGACCTGAACTGGACACCCGGATGGTATGTTGCCTCCCAGGTGCCAGAGTCAGAGCTGTCTCATACTGCGTCCACAACATCTTGGAGAGGGAGGGGGAGCAGCCAGATGTTTTGGTACATATTGGTTCCAATGACATAAAAAAGAAAAGCAATGAAGTCCTGAAAAGTGGATTTAGAGAGCAAGGTAGAAAGCTGAGAAGCAGGACCTCCTAGGTAGTAATTTCTGTATTGCTGCCTATGCCACGCACCAGTGAGGGTAGAAACAGGATGATTGGCAGATAAAGCATGACTGAGAAGCAGGTGCAGGGGGCAGGGCTTCAGGTTCTTGAATCATTAGGATCTCCTCTGGGGGAGGTATGACCTGTTCAAAAGTGACGGACTGCACCTGAACCCAAGGGGGACCAATATTCTCGTCGGTAGGTTTGTTTGAGCTGTTGGGGAGGGTGTAAACTAACTCGGCAGGAGATTGGGAACCAGATTGAATGACTCAGGTAAGGACGGATGGTAAAAAAATAAAGATAGTGTGCAGTCAGATTGTCAGGAAGGGCAGGCAGGTGATGGGACTTAATTGTAGCCAACAAGCTGAGAATCAAATCATTAGGGATGCAGAGTCAGAAAGGATAGCAAATACGATGCTCAAGGTGTTGTATCTAAATACATGTAGTATAAGAAATAACGTGGAGAGCATCAAGTTGGATAAGTCGCCGGGACCGGATGAGATGTACCCCAGGCTACTGTGGGAGGTGAGGGAGGAGATTGCTGAGCCTCTGGCGATGATCTTTGAATTATCAATGGGGACGGAAGAGGTTCCAGAGGATTGGAGAGTTGCAGATGTTGTTCCTTTATTCAAGAAAGGGAGTAGAGATAGCCCTGGAAATTATAGACCAGTCAGTGAACCTTACTGCAGTGGTTGGTAAGTTGACGAAGAAGATCCTGAGAGACAGGATTTATGAACATTTGAAGAGGTATAATATGATTAGGAATAATCAGCATGGCTTTGTCAAGGGCAGGTCGTGCCTTATGAGCCTGATTAAATTTTTTGAGGACGTGACTAAACACATTGAAGGAAGAGCAGTAGATGTAGTGTATATGGATTTCAGCAAGGCAGTTGATAAGGTACCCCATCGAAGGCTTATTGAGAAAGTAAGGAGGCATGGGATCCAAGGGGACATTGCTCTGTGGATCCAGAACTGGCTTGCCCACAGAAGGCAAAGAGTGGTTGTAGATAAGTCATTTTCTGCATATGGAGGTTGGTAACGTGATATTTATAAATGACCTGGATGAGGAAATGGAGGAATGGGTTAGTAAGTTTGCTGACGACACAAAGGTTGGAGGTGTTGTGGATAGTGTGGAGGGCTGTCAGAGGTTACAGCAGGACATTGATAGGCTGAGGAGTGGCAGATGGAGTTCAACCCAGATAAGTGTGAAGTGGTTCATTTTGGTTGGTCAAATATGATGGCAGAATATAGTACTAATAGTAAGACTCTTGGCAGTGTGGAGGATCAGAGGGATTTTGGGCTCCGAGTCCATAGAATGCTCAAAGCAGCTGCGTAGGTTGACTCTGTGGTTAAGAAGGTATATGGTGTATTGGCCTTCATTAATAGTGGAATTGAATTTCGGAGCTGAGAGGTAATGTTGCAGCTATGTAGGACCCTGGTCAGACACCATTTGGAGTACTGTGCTCAGTTCTGGTCGCCTCACTACAGGAAGGACATGGAAGCCATAGAAAGGGTGCAGAGGAGATTTACAAGGATGTTACCTGGATTGAGGAGCACGCCTTATGAAAACAGGTTGAGTGAACTTGGCCTTTTCTCCTTGGAGCGACGGAGGATGAGAGGTGACCTGACAGAGGTGTATAAGATGATGATAGGCATTGATCGTGTGGATAGTCAGAGGCTTTTTTCCAGGGCTGAAATGGTTGCTACAAGAGGACACAGGTTTAAGGTGCTGGGGAGTAGGTACAGAGGAGATTTTTACTCAGAGAGTGGTGAGTGCGTGGAATGGGCTGCCGGCAACAGTGGTGGAGGCAGATATGATAGGGTCTTATAAGAGACTTTTAGATAGGTACATGGAGCTTAGAAAAATAGAGGGCTAGGGGTAAGCCTAGTAATTTCTAAGGTAAGGACATGTTCGGCACAACTTTGTAGGCCGAAGGGCCTGTATTGTGCTGTAGGTTTTCTATGTTTCTATCTTTCTATGACCTTGTTGCAATATTACAGATTACCAGGTATGAGTATGAAGTATCAGTTCTGATGAAGAGTCTCGGCCCGAAACATTGACTGTACTTCTTCCTATAGATGCTGCCTGGCCTGCTGCTTTCCACCAGCATTTTGTGTGTGTTGCTTGAATTTCCAGCATCTACAGATTTCCTCGTGTTTACCAGGTATGATGTTGTGGCCATCACTGAATTGAGACTGAAAGATGTTTGCAACTGGGTACTGAATATCCAAGGTTACACGTTACATCAAAGGGATAGAAAGGTAGGCAGAGGTGGTGGTGTAGCTCTACTAGAAAAGAATGGCATCAAATCAGTAGAAAGATCTGACATAGGATCGGAGGATTTTAAATCCATGTGGGTTGAATTAACAAATTGCAAGGGTAAAAGGATGTTGATGGCAGTTATATAAAGGGCTTCCCAACAGTGGCTAGGAGGTTGCAACAGGAAATAGAAAAGGTGAGTCAAAAGGGCAATGTTATAGTGGTCATGGAGATTTTAACATGCAGGTCAATTGGGAAAATCAGGTTGAACAAGTTAGGTCCTTATTCTTTGGAGCATAGAAGGTTGAGGGGGGACTTGATAGAGGTATTTAAAATTATGAGGGGGATAGATAGAGTTGACGTGGATAGGCTTTTTCCATTGAGAGTGGGGGAGATTCAAACAAGAGGACATGAGTTGAGAGTTAAAGGGCAAAACTTTAGGGGTAACATGAGGGGGAACTTCTTTACTCAGAGAGTGGTAGCTATGTGGAACGAGGTTCCAGCAGAAGTGGTTGAGGCAGGTTCAATATTGTCATTTAAAGTTAAACTGGATAGATATATGGACAGGAAAGGAATGGAGGGTTATAGGCTGAGTGCAGGTCAGTGGGATGAGGTGAGAGTAAGAGTTCATCATGGACTAGAAGGGCCAAGATGGCCTGTTTCCATGCTGTAATTGTTATATGGTTTTATGGTTATATGGTAATGGATCTCAAGAGAGTGAGTTTGTTGAATGCCTAAGAGATAGCTTTTTAGAGCAGTTTGTCATTGAGCCTACTAGGCAATCAGCGATACTGGATTGGGAGTTATGTAATGAACTGGAGGTGATTAGGGAGGTAAAGGTAAAAGAACCCTTAGGAATCAGTGATCACAATATGATTGTGTGCAACTTGAAATATGATGGGGAGAAAGTAAAGTCTGATGTAGCAGTATTTCAGTGCAGTAAGAGGAATTACAATGGTATAAGAGAGGAATTAGCCAAAGTAAATTGGAAGGAGCTGCTGGCATAGATATCAGCAGAGAAGCAATGGCGTGCATTTCTGGGAAAAATGAGGAAGGTGCAGGAAATGTGCATTCCAAAAATGAAGACGTACTCAAATGGTAAAATACTACAACCATGGCTGACAAGGAGAGTCAGAGCTATGGTAAAAGCAAAAGAAAGGTGTACAACAAAGCAAAAATTAGTGGGAGATTGGGGATTGGGATGATTTTAAAAACCTACAGAGAGCAACTGAAAAAATCATTAGAAGGGAAAAAATGAAATATGAAAGCAAGCAAGCAAATAATATCAAAGAGGATAGCAAAAGTTTTTTCAAGTATGTTAAAAATGAAAAAGAAATGAGAGTGGATGTAGGACTGCTCGAAAATGAGGCAGGAGAAATAATAAGGGGGGGACAAGGAGATGGCTGATGAACTGAATGAGTATTTTGCGTCAGTCTTCATTGTGGAAGACACAAGCAGTATGCCAATGTTGTAGTGTGTAAAGGAAGAGAAACATAGAAACATAGAAAACTTACAGCACAATATAGACCTTTCGGCCCACAAAGCTGTGCTGAAGATGTCCTTATGTTAGAACTATCTGGGCTTACCCATAGCACTCTATTTTCTAAGCTCCATGTATCCTAACAGGAGTCTCTTAAAAGACCCTATCATTCCTGCCTCCGCCACTGCAGCCAGCAGCCCATTCCACGCACTCACCACTCTCTGAGTAAAAAACTTACCCCTGACATCTCCTCTGTACCTACTTCCAAGCACCTTAAAACTATGCCCTCTCGTGTTAGCCATTTCAGCCCTGGGAAAAAGTCTCCGTCACTCCAAGGAGAAAAGGCCGAGTTCACTCTACCTATCCTCATAAGGCATGCTCCCCAATCCAGGCAACATCCTTATAAACTTCCTCTGCACCCTTTCTATGGTTTCCGCGTCCTTCCTGTAGTGAGGCAACCAGAATTGAGCACAGTACTCCAAGTGGGGCCTGACCAGGGTCCTATATAGCTGCAACATTACCTCTCAGCTCTTAAACTTAATCCCATGATTGATGAAGGCCAATGCACCGTATGCCTTTTTATAACCACAGAGTCAATCTGCGCAGCAGCTTTGAGTGTCCTATGGATTGGAAGCCTAAGATCCCTCTGATCATCCATACAGCCAAGAGTCTGACCATTAATGCTATATTCTGCCATCATATTTGACCTACGAAAATGAACCATCTCACACTCATCTGGATTGAACTCCATCTGCCACTTCTCAGCCCAGTTTTGCATCCTATCGATGTCCAGTTGTAACCTCTGACAGCCCTCCACACTATCCACAGCACCCCCAACCTTTGTGTTATCAGACAATTTACTAACCCATCTCTCCACTTCCTCATCGAGGTCATTTATAAAAATCACAAACAGTAGGGGTCCCAGAACAGATCCCTGAGGTACACCGCTGGTGGATGCAGTTACAGTTACAACAGAGAAGGTGCTCAAAATGCTGAATGACCTCAAGGTACATAACTCACCCGGATCAGAAGAACTGTACCATACTGCTCTGAAGGCTACACTGTTAGAGATTGTGGTGGCATTGGAAATGATCTTTCAAAATCATTGGACTCTGGCATGGTGCCAGAGGACTGGAAAATTGCAGATGGTACGCTACTCTTAAGAAAGGAGGAAGACAGCAGAAAGGAAATTACAGATCAGTTAGCCTGATCTCAGTGGTTGGAAAGATGTTGGAGTCAATTGTTAAGGATGAGGAAAATTGGTGGAGGGGCAGGTAGTGTTGAGGAAACAGGTAGGATGTACAAGAACTTAGACAGAATGGGTGAAGAAATGGCAAATGAAATGCAATGTTGGAAAATGCATGGCCAAGCACTTTGGTAGTAGAAATAAATATGCAGACTATTTTCTCAATGGGGAGAAAATACAAGAATCTGAGCTGCAGAGGGACTTGGGAGTCCTTGTGCAGAACACCGTGAAGGGAAGGTTAACTTGCAGGTTGAGTCAGTGGTGAGGAAGGCAAATGCCATGTTAGCATTCCTTTCAAGAGGTCTAAAATACAAGGGCAAGGATGTATTGCTGAGGCTTTATAAGGCACTGGTGAGGCCTCCCCTTACTCTAGGTATTGTGAACAGTTTTGGGTCCCTCATCTTAAAAAAAATGTGCTGGCATTGGAGAGGTTCCAGAGGAACTTAACAAGGATGAATCCAGGAATGAAAGGGTTAGCATACAAGGAACGTTTGATGGCTCTGGATCTGTACTCACTGGAATTCAGAAGGATAAGGGGGGATCTCTTTGAAACCTTTCAAATGTTGAAAGGCCTAGACAGAGTAGATGCGAAAAGGACATTTCCCATGGTGGGAGAGTCTTGGACAAGAGGGCATAGCCTCAGTATAGAGGGGCGCCCTTTCAAATCAGAATTGTGGAGAAAGTGTGGTGAATTTGTGGAATTTGTTACCACATGCAGCTGTGGAGGCCAGGTCGTTGGGTGTATTTAAGGCAGAGATTGATTGGTTCTTGACTGGACATGGCAATAAAGGTTGTGGGGAGAAGGCTGGGTGCTGGGGTTGAGCAGGAGATAGAAAATAAGAATCAGCCATGATTGAGTGGCGGACTAGACTAGATGGGCCAGATGACCTCACTCTGCTCCTGTATCTTATGGTCTTATAGTCTCAAATAGATTATCTGCCTGCTTGTGTCTTACATACCTGCATTCCATGCTCGTTCAATGGACCTTGTAAACATTACTATCATGTCTGCTTCTAATTCTTTCCCAGGCAACACATTGCAAGCACCTACCAATCTCTGAGTACAAACATTGCCACATGAATTTCTTTTCCCCCTCTCACCATAAAAGCTATGTCTTCTAGTATGTGAGATTTTCACCCTGGGAAAAAGGACTACCTTGTCTCTGCCTCTCATAAATTTATATACTTCTCTCAGTTCACCCCTCAGCTTCCTATAATCTATAGAAAACAATTCAAGTTTCTCCAGTCTTTCCTTTATAGTATTACTCTCCAATGCAGACAACATCCTGGTGAACATTTTCTTCTGCACCCTTTCCAAAGCCTCCATTTCCTTCCTATAATGTGACAACCAGAACTTCATACACCGCTACAAATGTGGTTGTACTGTACCAATATTTTGCAGAGCTGCACCACAAACTTCTTAATCTCCTCTTTTACATTCAACACCATGACCATTTCTTTTACCCTTGAAGTATACTCCCCACCTGTTTGGATCACTGTAGCTCCAACAACATTCAAGAAATACAAACCTTTCTGGAATAAAGAGACCTAATTGGTATACAATCCACCACTTCAAATGCTCATTTTCTTTAACATTGGAACATCATGGTTGCAATGTGTACCACTTACAGGATACAATGCAGCAACTCAGCAAAGCTTTGTCAATAGCACCTCCTTTGCCTTGAAGGTCAAGGAAGTGGGCACAATGAATATTACCTCAGATAACCATCATTTCTTCACTGTCATTCAATCTAAATTTTTGAACATCCTACCACTACAACTGTGGAAAATTATTCACTTGATTTACCACTTTTCAAGACCGCCACAGTTGATAAACACAGCTCACTACTGAAAGGCTTTGTAATCTATCCCCCTTGATTCAGTCCCTGCCCACTTACATCCATGCCATCTTAATCTCCTCAACAACTTTCAATTCTCTGTCCCTGGCTGCCTCATTTTCGCCATGGATGTCAAATCTCTATACACTTCTATCCCGATCAAGGAGTTTGTAAAGCTCCCTGCTTCTTTCTCAACAGAAGACTCAAGCAGTTTCTCTTCACCACCACCCTCATCTATTGACAGAACTAGTCGTCACTCTCAACAAATTCTCCTTTGGCTCCTACTTTCTCCAGATTTGAGGTGTATGTAGCCATTGGCACCCATATGGGCCTCAGATGAGCCTACCTTTTCATTGGTTAGGAAGAACAGTTCATATTCAAAGCTTTCCAAGGTAATGCTGCCCTACTCTTCATGAGCTACAATGATGACTGCACTGGTGCTGCTTCATACACCCATGTTACGCTTGTCGATTTCATTCAGACCACAAGATGTAGGAGTAGAATTAGGCCTTTTGGCCCATCAAGTCTGCTCTGTCATTTCATCATACCTGATCTAATTTTCCTCTCAACACCAATCTCCTGCCTTTCCCCCGTATTCCTTCATGCCCTGACCAATCAAGAAACTATCAATATCTGCCTTAAATATACATAAAGACTTGGCCTCCTTAGCTACCTGGGGCAAAGAATTTCACACATTCACTACTCTCTCCATTCTAAAAGGACACCCCTCTATTCTGAGGCTGTGTCTTCCGGTCTTAGACTCTCCTACCATCAGATACATGTGCTCCACATCCAGCCCATCAAAGACTTTCATTATTTGATAGCTTTCAATGAGGTCACCCCTCATTCTTCTGAATTCCAATAAATACAGGTGCAGAACCATCAAACATTATTCATCTGAGAAGACATTCAATCCTGGAATAATTTTCATGAACTTCCTTTGAACCCTATCCAATTTCAGCATATCCTTTCTTAGATAAGGGACTTAAAATTGCTCACAATACTCCAAGTGAGGCCTCTCAAGTGCTTTATAAAGTCTCAACATTATATCTAGTCCTCCTGAAATGAATATGAACATTGGATTTGCCTTCCTCACCACAGACCCAACTTGCAAATTAATCTTTAAGGAGTCCTGCACAAGGACTCCCAAGTCCCTTTGCTTTTCAGTTTTTTGTATTTTTTCTCCATTTAGAAAATAGTCAACTTTTCATTTCTTCTGCCAAAGGGCATAACCATTCACTTCCCCATACTGCATTTCACCTGCCATTTCTTTGCTCATTCTCCTAAACTGACTCAGTCTCTGTAGCCTCTCTTCTTTCTCAAAACGACCTACTCCTCCATCTATCTTCATATTGTCGGTAAATTTTACGACAGAGCCAACAATTCCATCATCCAACTCATTAACATAACATAAAAAGAATTGGTCCCAACGCAGTCCCCAGTGAAATGTCACTAGTTATCACCAGCCAACCAGAAAAGGCTTCCTTTATGCCCACTTTTTGCCTCCTGGCAATCAGTCACTGCTTATTCATGCTGGGTAATACTTTGGGCTCATAGATTGTTAAGCAGCCTCATGTCAAAGGCCTTCTGAAAATCCCAAGTGTACAACATCAACCAATTCTCCTTTGTCTATCTTCCTTGTTATCTCTTCAAAGAATTCCAAAAGATTTGTCAGGCAGATTTTCCCTTGAGGAAATCATGCTGACTATGGACTATTTTATCATGTGTCTCCAATTACCCTGAGCCCTTATTCTTAATAATCGACTACAACATCATGCCACTGAGGTCAGACTAACAGACCTATAGTTTCCTTTCTTCTGCTTCTCTCTCTTCTTGAAGAGTGGAGTGGCATTTGCAATTTTAGAGATTTTCAGAACCATTCCACAATCTAGTGATTCTTAAATGATCATTACTAATGCCTCCACGATCTCTTCAGACACTTCTTTCAGAAACCTGACATGTACACCATCTGGGTTCTGGTGACTTACCTACCCTCAGACCTTTCACTTTCCCAAGAATCTTCTCTCTAGTTATGGTAACTTCACACACTTCATGACATAGAAACATAGAAAATAGGTGCAGGAGAAGGCCATTCGGCCCTTCGAGCCTGTACCGCCATTTATTATGATCATGGCTGATCATCCAACTCAGAACCCTGCACCAGCCTTCCCTCCATACCCCCTGATCCCCATAGCCACAAGGGCCATATCTAACTCCCTCTTAAATATAGCCAATGAACCAGCCTCAACTGTTTCCTGTGGCAGAGAATTCCACAGATTCACCACTCTCTGTGTGAAGAAGTTTTTCCTAATCTCAGTCCTAAAAGGCTTCCCCTTTATCCTCAAACTGTGACCCCTCATTCTGGACTTCCCCAACATCGGGAACAATCTTCCTGCATCTAGCCTGTCCAATCCCTTTAGGATTTTATACGTTTCAATCAGATCCCCCCTCAATCTTCTAAATTCCAACGAGTACAAGCCCAGTTCATCCAGTCTTTCTTCATATGAAAGTCCTGCCATCCCAGGAATCAATCTGGTGAACCTTCTTTGTACTCCCTCTATGGCAAGGATGTCTTTCCTCAGATTAGGGGACCAAAACTGTACACAATACTCCAGGTGTGGTCTCACCAAGGCCTTGTACAACTGCAGTAGTACCTCCCTGCTCCTGTACTCGAACCCTCTCGCTAAAAATGCCAGCATACCATTCGCCTTTTTCACCATGACCTCTGACACCTGGAACATCCACTATACTGCTAATGTCTACTGTAGTGAAGACTGATGCAAAATACTTATTCAGTTCGTCCGCAAATTCCTTGTCTCCCATTGCTACCTCTCCAGCATTATTTTCCAGTGGTCCAGTATCCACTTTCGTCACTCTTTTACACTTTATGTATCTGAAGAAACTTTTGGTATCCTCTTTAATATAATTAGCAGGCTTACTTTTGTAATCCATCTTTACTTCCTTAATGACTTTTTTAGTTGCCTTCTGTTGGTTTTTAAAAGCTTCCCATTCCTCTAACTTCCCATGAAATTTTGCTCTATTATATGCTGTCTCTTTGACTTTTATGTTGGCTTTGACTTATCTTGTTAGCCATGGTTGTTTCATCTTGCCTTTAGAATACTTCTTTCTCTTTGAGATGTATATATCCCGTGCCTTTCTAATTGCTTCTAGAAAGTCCAGCCATTCCTGCCCTGCTGTCACCCCTGCCAGTGTTTTTTCCAATCAAATCTGGCCAACCCCTTTCTCATGCCTCTGTAATTCCCTTTACTCCACTATAATATTAACACATCTGACTTTAATTTGTCTTTCTCAAATTTGAATTGAATTGAATTGGATATCTTTACTGTCGTTGTGGAGCAATGAAACACAGTTTAGCAGCTCAACGTTTTGCAGCATGACAAAGAATATATACATAAAATAAACTCTAAAACCTCAGGAGTGCAGTCCAAAATTAATAATATATGGATGGGGTGGCAGGACTATTGCACACCTGCCACTCCTGGAAGTGTGATGCATTTAGCTGCCGCCGTCTTAGGAGGGGGGCAGGAGAAGGGAAGAGGGTGTTATACATTTCACTGCTTGTGGGTAGAAGCTGTTAAGGAGTCTCTTTGTTTTCTTCCTTAATGCTCTGTATCTGTTCCCAGAAGGTAGAGGGGAAAACAGGTGATGTCCAGGATGAGTCGGATCCTTTGAAATACAAGTAGCCTTCTTTTGAAGTCTGCCAGTATAAATGTCGCTGAGGGAGGGTAATATTGTGCCAATAACCCGCTCTGCTACCCTCACCACCTGCTGCAATTCCTTCCTGTTCTGTTCTGTGCAGCTGGCAAACCACACTGCACAGCAGGGGGTCAGTGTGGACATGGTGGAGGATTACAAATACCTGGGGATATGTATTGACAATAAACTGGACTGGTCTAAGAACACTGAGGCTGTCTACAAGAAGGGTCAGAGCTGTCTCTATTTCCTGAGGAGACTGAGGTCCTTTAACATCTGCCGGACGATGCTGAGGATGTTCTACGAGTCTGTGGTGGCCAGTGCTATCATGTTTGCTGTTGTGTGCTGGGGCAGCAGGCTGAGGGTGGCAGACACCAACAGAATCAACAAACTTATTCGAAAGGCCAGTGATGTTGTAGGGATGGAACTGGACTCTCTCACGGCGGTGTCTGAAAAGAGGATGCTGTCTAAGTTGCATGCCATCTTGGTCAATGTCTCCCATCCACTACATAATGTACTGGGTGGGCACAGGAGTACATTCAGCCAGAGACTCATTCCTCCAAGATGCAGCACAGAGCGTCATAGGAAGTCATTCCTGCCTGTGGCCATCAAACTTTACAACTCCTCCCTTGGAGGGTCAGACACACTGTGCTGATAGGCTGGTCCTGGACTTATTTCATAATTTACTGGCATAATTTACATATTACTATTTAACTATTTATGGTTCTAATACTGTTTATTATTTATGGTGCAACTGTAACAAAAACCAATTTTCCCCTGGGATCAATAAAGTATAACTATGACTATGACTATGAATACGTCAGGAGGCTCTCTATAGTTGTCCGATAGAAGTTGATCAGCAGGTGATGAGGGAGGAGAGCGTGCTTTAGCTTCCTTAGGAAGTAGAGCCTCTGTTGGGCCTTCCCCACCTGATAAGAGATATGGGCAGTCCAGGTGAGGTCAGCCGAGATGTGGATGCCGAGGAACTTGAAACTCTCTACTCTCTCCACCTCTTTCCCGTATATGTGCAGAGCAGAGTGCTCGACGCACTTTGATTTCCTGAAGTCTACTATCAGCTCCTTGGTCTTTGTGATGTTCAAATCCAGGTTATTATGACATCACCATTCTGTCAAATGCTGTACCTCCCCCTATAGGCTGTCTCATCACAGTCTGATATGATACCTATTAGGGTGGTACCGTCAGCAAATTTGACAATGGTGTTGGTGGAGTGAATGGTAGAGCAGTCATGGGTGAAAAGAGAATAGAGGATGGGGCTGAGAACACACCCCTGTGGTGTACCGGTGTTCAGGATGAGAGTAGATGATGTGTGAACACATGTGTCCCATCCTGACACTCAGAAAATCCAGTATCCATGAGCACAGTGAACTGCCAAGGCCCAGGTTGCTCAATTTCTGCACCAGTTTGTAGGGGATGACTGTATTAAAAGCTGAGCTGTAGTCCACAAACAGCATTCTTACATAGGTGTTATCCTGATCCAGGTTTGTAAGGGCTGTGTGGAGAGCTGTGATGACTGCATCCTCTGTCGATCTGTTTGCACCATACGCAAACTGGTATTTATCAAGGTCAGCAGGTATGGCAGACTTAATATAAGACAGTATGAGTCTCTCAAAACATTTCATGATGATAGGAGTTAGAGCAACTGGGCGATAGTCATTAAGGCAGTTCACTGTACTTTTCTTTGGTATGGGTATTATTGTGGCTGACTTAAGGCAGGTGGGGACTACAGACTATAGTAGCGAGAGGTTGAAGATGGTAGTAAATACTCCCGCTAGTTGATCTGCGCAGTCCTTAAGAATCCTTCTGGTGACTCCATCTGGGCCAGCTGCTTTCCGCGCATTGACTCCGGGCAGGGCGGATCTGACCTGGTGTTGGTGCAATTGTATAGGGTCATCTTTCTCTGTTAGTGCTGACTGGATGCCCACTTCTCCATTCAGGCTGATTTCAGGCTGAATTTGATCATATTATGATCACTTGCCGTTGAGGGTTTTTTGTTAACCTTAAGTTTGTTTGTCAATTCTGGTTCATTGCACAACACCCAATCCAGAACAGCAGATCTCTTTGTGGGCTCAACCACAAGCTACTCTAAAAAGCCATACCACAGGCACTCTAGAAATTGCCCCTTTTGAAATCCAGCACCAAACTGATTTTCCCAATATTGAGTTCCCCCAGGACTATTGTAACATCGCCCTTTTTGCATGCATTTTCTATCTCCCACTGTAATTTGTAGCCCACATCCTTACTACTGTTTGGGTGTCTGTATACAACTCTGATCAGGGTTTTTATTCTTGGAGTCCTTAGCTCTATTGACAAAGGTTCAACACCTTCCGACCCTAATGATTAAATTTCCTCTTTTTAATGATTTGATTTTATTTTTTTACCAACGGAGCAATGCTACTCACTCTGCCTTCCTGCCTGTCCTTTTGATACAACGTGCATCCTTGGACATTAAGTTCCTAGCTATAATCTTCTTTCAGCCATGATTCAGTGATGCTCACAACATCACACCTGCCGATCTGCAACTGTACAGCAAGTACATCTACCTTACTCCATATACTGTGCACATTTGTATATAACACCTTTAGTTCTGTATTCATCCTTTTCGATTTTGTCTGCCTTTTACGTTGCTACTCATCCTGTTGACTGCAATTTTGCCCTATTAACAACCTCTTCTCACTACAGACTATCTCTGTTTGTAAACGAGGTAGCTCATCTTCAGCCTTATTATCTGCTTTTCCAATGAGATTTCTGGCATTCAAACATATGCAGCTCAGGACACTATTCGCACCATGCTTAACCATTCGATTCCTAACTTTGCCAGAGATCTTACCAACATCTGCTTCCACAACTTCTTCACTAACTGTTCTGGCACTCTAGTTCCCATCACCCTGCAATTCTAGTTTAAACCTCATTGTGCAGCATTAGCAAACCTTCCCGCTAGGATATTAGTCTCCTTCCAGATCAGGTGCAAACTATCCCTTCTATGCAAGTCCCACCTTTCCTGGAAGAGAGCCCAATGATCCAAAAATCTTCTGCCCTCCCTCCAACTCCTTAGCCATGTATTAAACTGCATAATCTTCCTAGTTCTGCTCTCACTAGCACATAGCACAGGTAGTAATCCTGAGATCACAACCCTGGAGGTCCTGCCCTTTAAATCAGCACCTAATTCCCTGAACCCCCTATGCAGGACCTCATCACTTGTCCTACACACATATTGGAACCTACATGGACCATGACTTCTGTCTGTTCACCTTTTCACTTAAGAATGCTGAGGACTCAGTCCAAGATATCCAGACCCTAATACTAAGAAGGCAACATACCATCCAGGAATTTTGATGTCACACATAAAACCTCCTGTATGTTCCTTAACTAACAAATCCCCTCTCACCACAGCATACCTCTTCTGCCCCTTCCTTGTTCAGTGTCAGAAACCCGACCACTGTAATTTTCCTCTGTTATATCTTTCCCACCCCCCTCCGACAGTACCCAAAGTGTTGCCTCCTGTGCATCCAACTTCCATCCTGCCCTTAAATTCACATGGTCCATTTATGACACCTCCCTTCCCTTTCTCGATCTCTCTGTCTTCATCACTGGAGACAAACCGTCTACCGACATCTTTTATAAACCTACTGATTCTCATGGCTATCTTGGCTATACCTCCTCCACTCTGTGTCTGTAAAAATGCTATGGCCTTTTTCAGTTCCTCCATCTCTACTGCATTTGTTCCCAGGATGAGACTTTCCTTTTCAGGATATCAGGAATGTCCTCTTTCTTCAAAAATGAGGTACCATTTCCTCCACTATTGCTATTGCCATTACCCACATCTCCTCCATTTACCAGACATCTGTGCTCACCCCATCTTCCTGCCACCTTAAAAAGGATAGAGTTCTTCTTGTCCTCACCGACCACCCCAGCAGCCTCCACATTCAACAAATCTTCCTCGATAATTTCCACCATCTTCAATGGGATCCTAACACCAGACACCTCTTTATCACCCCACCCCACTCTGCACTACCCTTAGCGATCACTCCCTCTGTAATTCCCTTGTCTAATTGTCCATCCCCACTGATCTTCCACCTGTTACACTGCCCTGCAAGTGACTAAAGTGCTGCACCAGTCTATTTACCTCCTCCCTTACCTCCATTCAAGACCCCAAACAGTCCTTCCAGATGAGGTAACACTTCATCTGTGAATCTTTTGAGGTCATCTATTGTATCTGGTGCTCCTGAGGCAGCCTTCTCTACTTTGGTGAAACCCAATGTAAATTTGGAGGCTGCTTTGTCGAGCACCTCTACTCCATCCACCCCAAAAGTGGAATTTTCCAGTGGAATTTTCATGTTAACTTCTATCCCCATTGCCTTTCTAACATGTCAGTTCATGGCCTCCTCTTTTGCCATGATGAAACCTCTCTCAGAGCGGAGGAACAACACCTCATATTCTGTCTGGGTTGCCTCCACCTGATGGCATGAACATCGATTTCTCCTTCCGGTATTTTTCTCCTCCCCCTTCCCTCATTTTCTATTCCCCACTCAGGCCTCTTACTTCTTCTCCTCACCTGTTTATCACCTACCCTGATGCCCCTCTTTCCTCCCTTTCTCCCATTGTCCTCACTCCTCTCCGATCAGATTTTTTTCTTTTCCCATTCAAGTTTATTGTCACCTGACTGTACATATACAGTCCAAATGTGATAAGACTGCTGAACTGATCCTGACCCGGATCTGGGCTGTACCCTCCAAATATCCGGACCTGCCTCTCAGTTTTTTTGCACTACCTTACTTTCCCTTTTCTATTTTCTATTTATGAGTTATAATTTAAATTTTTAATATTTACTATCGATCTGTACTCCAGGGAGCGTGAAGCGCAGAATCAAATATCGCTGTGATGATTGTACATTCTAGTATCAATTGTTTGGCGACAATAAAGTATAAAGTATATACACAACCAAACTAAACAAGGTTCCTCCGGACCACGGTTCACCCACACACCCACATATATCATAAACCAAAATATTATACTATATGTAAATAAGTTAACAAAATATAATTCAAAATGCATGTAGTAAAGTACAGCACAGATAAACAGTAAACTACTCATTATTCTGGTGATGAAGCTTCATTGGTGGTAGAGTTTTCATTAGTCTCGCAACTTGAGGGAAGAAGCTGTTACACAGTCTGGCAGTCCTAGTCCTGATGCTTCTGTACCTCCTTACTGATAGTAGTGGGTCAAAGCGATTGTGGGATGGGTGGTAAGAATTCTCAACAATGCTTTAGGCCCTTCGTCGGCAACACTTCCAGCAACTGTCACATTTCGGGAGAGGGAGACCCTGAAGATCCTTTCAGGGGTTTTTATTGTCCTCTGTAGGGTCTTGCAGTCCAATGCCTTGCAGCTTCCATACTGCACAATGATACAGCCAGACAGGACACACCCAATAGTGCTCCCGTAGAAAGTTGTTAGAATTGGGGCGGGGACCCTTGCATGCCTTAATCTCCTCAGAAAGTGTAGAGATGCTGCAGGGTCTTCTTGACTAATGAGGAGGTGTTGATGGTCCAGATTAGATTGTCCACTATGTGCACACCAAGGAACATTATACAATAGGGAGTGGTCAACCTGTGCCTTCCTGAAGTCCACAATCACCTCTTTTGTCTTATCCATGTTGAGACTCAGCTTGTTGTTCTCGCAGCATCTGACAAGCCCCTCTACCTCCTCTCTGTATACTGACCCATCACTGTCGCTGATAAAGCTAGCCACTGTAGTGTCATCAGCAAATTTGATGATATAGTTTAAACTGAACCTGGCAGTGCAGTCATGAGTCTGCAGTGTGAACAACAACAGACTGAACACATAACCCTGGTGGCACCAGTGCTCAGCATGATAGAGCTTAAGATATTGCTGCCAACTCAGACTAAGTGGGGTCTTACCATCAAAAAATTTAAGGTCCAGTTACAGAGAGGGGTGTTGAGTCCCAACAAGGGCAGTTTACCCACCAGTCTCTGAGGGATGATCGTGTTAAATTCTGAAATCGATGAACAACATCCTGGCATACGAGGAGGGACAGGACAGAACGGAGGGCCAAGGCAATAGCATTATCAGTGCACCTATTTGAGCACTAGGTGATCTGCAATGAGTCCAATGTAGCTGGAAGGTAGCTTCTTATACAATCTACTACCAGCTACTCAAAGCACTTCATGATTGTTGAAGTCAATGCCACTAGGTGGTGATCATTCAGGCCAGTTACTGTCACTCTCTTGGGCATTGGAATAACGGTGGCTATCTTGAAGCCTGCGGGGACAGTATATTGTTTCAGAGGATATTAAAGCTGCCTGTTAAGATAGCTCTTAGCTGGGCGGGAGTCCCTCAGCACCTGACCACTCCCAGGATGGAGGAGCAACACTTTTACCTTTCCCATACACCTGGCTTTATCTGTCATCTTCTTGTTAGTTCACCTTCCCCCCCATCCACTTTTTTTATGCTGGCCTCTTTTCCCTTCCATTCCAGTCCTGCTGAATGGTCTCAACCTGAAATGGTGACTCTTAACTTACTTCCATAGATGCTGCCTAACCTGCTGAGTTCCTACAGCATTGTGTATTGCTCCATATTTCCAGCATCTGCAGAATCTCTGGTATTTGTAGTTAAGTGCTAGATCCTTGGCAATTTCCAATGCCAGTTTCCAGAGTTTGTGAATTCACAAAGGGAAGTTAAAAATTAAATTTACGTGATGAATAAGGAAAAAACAAAAAAAAGAAATGAAATATTTTCTATTTCTGCGGGGTTATTTTGTCTTCCAACAATAAATTAATTCTTTTTTAAATGAATTATTCAGCATTGCTATTTTCTGAAATGCTTTTATGAAAGCCTTTTAACACCTCTTCCTTTTCTGAACCTACCATGGATATCATGGCCAGTTTAAAATCGTTTGCACTTACTGTACATACATAGTCATAGTCAACAGTAGCTTGCCTTCAAATTGTACCAATTTTTTTCAAACCTGTGACTGGGTGACTTCAAGATTAAAACTAGTAACATACGTTAAAAACACATACCACAATATTTTCTTCAATGATTTATCTTCAAATTATCCAAGGATATAACATGAAAATTGTGTATTAGACAGGCTGCACGCTCTATCAGGTACATATCAATGTCAAAGGCACCAACGGCAACAGCTTATGATCACAGCTAGCGGCTATCAAACCTAGTCATCCAGTAGTCTGCTGGCTTCATTTTGCTCTATGGGGTATCAGAGGTTAGCAACCCAAACAAAATTGTCAGTCTAAATAAATGATGGTTTTGGTAAATTATCCAAACTGTGTCTGGAGTGTGTTTTTTGGAATGTGATTACTGGATAGCATGTGTGATGTGCAGTGGATTCACTTCTTGCGATCTTCCAAAATTCTCTAGATCCAGGGAAGAACCCAGCGGATGGAAAATAGCAGCATACTACCCCAGTTAAGTAAGTAGAAAGCTGAAAACTGTAAGCCAATTATCTTGATTTCTGTCAATGGAAAAATTATGACATGAGGAAAATGGTGATGGCAATAAAACATCTGGAAAATTACAATAAGATCAAGCAGACTCTACATAATTTTGTCAACGAGAAATGTTTTTCATACTTACCAACACTATTTGAGGATGAACCATTCAGAATGATAAAGGGGAACCAGATGCATTGCACATGCAGTTCCAGAAAGAATTCACGATAGTGCCAAATGAAAGAGTAAAAGGTTCAAGGTTTTATGGCTTTGAGGTAATATATTTGCATGGATGACAGCAGGAATGTAGAAAAAAGTGGCAAGATTTTAGAATGAGACAAGAAAATGAAGAGTTTCTTTACTCAGACTGTATCTTTAGTATTCTCTATGCCACAGAGCTGTCAAGACTCAATCATATTACAGATTTGAGACAGAGGTTATGGGTATTTAAAAGGAAAGTAAAAACAAGGCTGGAGAAACCAGTCTGGCTCCAACAATGCTCACAACAAGATCACAAAACAGCATCTCTTCTGACTAGGCACATTATAACTATTAGGACTCAACAATGAATTCAACAACAATCTAAAAGCAAAAACTACAGATACTAGAAATCTTCATAAAAGTTTAAAAATGGTGAAGGTACTCAGCGGTTCAGCCCGCATATTTGAAATGAGAAACAGATTCTCTGTTTTTATTATTGAATTTAAATATTTCAGATCACCAACCCTTCCAGTTTGTGTCAGAACTGGCCATTTCTGATAAAAGATCACAACCCAGCAACAATGCCTCTATTTTTGTTCTTTCCAAAGCTACTGCCCGAACTGCTGAGTATTTCATTCGCTCCTTTTTATTGCAGTTTTCAAGTAACTGCACTGTTTTGTATCTTACAGTTCCAGTAGTATTTTATCTCTGTTCTCATTCATCTCCCTCTACTTCTCTCTCCTTCAAGAAGATCAACTGTAATAAATATCTTTTCTATGTCCTCTCAGCTGATATAGTCACCACAGGTGTCATTCAGTCTCTTTTGGTCTCCACCCTATTACAGATACTCCCTTTATTCTGTCTACTTTCCACTTTTCTCAGTGACTTAAAACACATTGAATTTTAGTTCTTCCCTAGTTCAGTTAAATAGTAATCAACTTGAAACATTAATCTGTTTTTTTCTCTCATAAAAGAGACTTGCTGAGTATTTTCAGCACTTTGTTATTAATTTTAATTTAATTCAATACAGTGGAGGCTAAAGTGAAGGGAGGGCCAAAGAGCAATTTACTGACCTCGCAGGTGTTGTGCTGGGAAAACCATGTTGTCTCAATGCCCCAGGCCAGGAGCTCCAAATACAACATGGTGCAAGTTGCCCTGCCATGTTCAAAAAAAAGAGTTGCATGAGAAATAATGTCATTCCACATGTTCCTGATGTGGAAATCATGTCCAAATTGTCAAATGACTCACACCTAGAGTTGCCCAGTCAAGTTTCCAGAATGATGTAAAATGAAACAGAAAATGACAGCTTCATATCTTATTCCAGAAAAATAAAAGTTGACTGTTTTCTCGTGTAATTCTGGGGTAAATGGTATCGTGCAATTGATTTTCTAGATAAATAAAGTATAGGTTCAGAATAAGGTTCAAAGCTCAAAGCAAATTTATTATCAAAATACTTATATATCACTATACGACTCAGATTCATTTTCCTGTGAGTGTTCACAGTAAATACAAAGAAACTTGCAGGTGTGAATTGGGATGATGTTTTTGCAGGGAAATGCACTATGGACATGTGATCAATGTTTAGAGATCTCTTGCAGAATGTTAGGGATAAATTTGTCCTAGTGAGGAAGATAAAGAATGGTAGGGTGAAGGAACCATAGGTGACAAGTGAGGTGGAAAATCTAGTCAGGTGGAAGAAGGCAGCATACATGAGGTGTAGTAAGCAAGGATCAGATGGGTCTATTGAGGAATATAGGATATCAAGAAAGGAGCTTAAGAAGGGGCTGAGAAGAGCAAGAAGGGGGCATGAGAAGGCCTTGGTGAGTAGGGTAAAGGAAAACACCAAGACAGTCTTCAATTATATGAAGAACAAAAGGATGACAGGAGTAAAGGTAGGACGGATTAGAGATAAAGGTGGGAAGATGTGCCTGGAGGCTGTGGAAGTGAGCGAGGTCCTCAATGAATACTTTATACTTTATTGTCGCCAAACAATTGGTACTAGAACGTACAATCATCACAGCGATATTTGATTCTGTGCTTCCCACTCCCCGGATTACAAATATTAAATATTAAAAATATTAAAATCATTAAATATTAAAAAATTTAAATTATAAACCATAAATAGAAAATAGAAAAATATAAAGTAAGGTCGTGCAAAGAAACTGTGAGGCAGGTCTGGATATTTGGAGGGTACGGCCCAGATCCAGGTAAGGATCCATTCAGCAGTCTTTTCACAGTTTGAAAGAAGCTGTTCCCAAATCTGGCTGTACGGGTCTTCAAGCTCCTAAGCCTTCTCCCGGAGGGAAGAGGGATGAAGAGAGTGTTGGCTGGGTGGGTCATGTCCTTGATTATACTGGCAGCACTGCTCCGACAGCGTGCGGTGTAAAGTGAGTTCACGGAAAGAAGATTGGTTTGTGTGATGTGCTGCACCATGTTCACGATCTTCTACAGCTCCTTTCGGTCTTGGACAGGACAACTTCCATACCAGGTTGTGATGCACCCTAGAAGAATGCTTTCTATGATATATCTATAAAAATTAGTGAGGGTTTTAGGGGACAGTCCAAATTTCTTTAGCTTTCTCAGGAAGTAAAGGCACTGGTGGGCCTTCTTGGCAGTGAACTCTGCTTGGTTGGACCAAGTTAGGTCATTTGTGATATTGACCCCGAGGAACTTAAAGCTTTTGACCCGTTCCACTTGCGCACCACCCATGTAAATTGGGTCGTGCGGTCCGCTACTCCTTCTGAAGTCAACAACCAATTTCTTCATCTTGCTGACGTTGCGGGATAGGTTATTGTCTTCACAACTCATCATTACCCGAGATACGCCTACAATTGTTGTGTCATCAGCAAACTTATATATTGAGTTTGATGGAAACTTTGCTACACAATCATGGGTGTATAGTGAGTACAGCAGGGGGCTGAGTACACAGCCTTGTGGGGCACCGGTGCTCGGAATGATTGTAGAGGAGAGCTTGTCCCCTATTTTTACAGCTTGGGTCCTGTCTGTGAGGAAGTTGAAGATCCAGCTGCAGATCTGAGTGCTAAGGCCCAGGTTCCGGAGCTTAGGAATCAGTTTATTTTGAATGATGGTATTAAAGGCAGAGGTGTAGTCAACGAAAAGCAGTCTTATGTATGCGTCTTTATTCTCCAGGTGTTCTAAGAAGGAATGAAGGGCCAGAGAGATGGCATCTGCCGTTGACCTGTTGCTCCGGTAGGCAAATTGCAAAGCAATGAGGTTGACCGGTAGGCTGTGGTTGATGTGTGCCATAACCAATCTCTCGAAACACTTCATAGCAATTGATGTCAGAGCCACAGGTCAATAGTCATTCAGGCATGCCACCTTGCTCCTCTTTGGCACTGGGATTATCGTTGCCTTCTTAAAACACGAGGGGATCTTAGACTGAAGCAAGGAGCAGTTGAAGATGTCAGCAAACACTCCAGCTAGCTCGCTTGCACAGGCCTGGAGAACCCGTCCCGGGACGCCATCTGGGCCCGTCGCCTTCCTTGGATTTATCTTCAGGAAGGCCCTTCTAACGTCCTCCTCGGTGACGATGAATCTCGACGCCACCAGGTCCGGTTCATCCAGAGGGAGCGGGACGCTCCTCTTCTGTTTGCATCTTGCGTAGAATACGTTAAGTTCAACAGGAAGAGAAGCGCCACAGTTCTTAATATTCCCAGACTTTTCTTTGCGCCCAGTGATCTCATTTAGACCCTGCCATAGTCTACTTGCATCCCTTTCGTTAGCCTAAGCTTCCAGCTTCTCTTCAGAGGGAACTTAATGACGGTGAGGACAATATGAGTGAGGTTGATGCTCTGGAGAATGTTGATATTAAGGGAGAGGTGTTGGAGTTATTAAAATATATTAGGACAGATAAGTCCTTGGGGCTGGACGGAATATACCCCAGGCTGTTCCACGAGGCGAGGGAAGAGATTGCTGAGCCTCTGGCTAGGACCTTTATGTTCTCGTTCTCTACGGGACTGGTACCGGAGGATTGGAGGGAGGCGAATGTTATCCCCTTGTTCAAACAAGGTAGTAGGGATAGTCCGGGTAATTATAGACCAGTGAGCCTTACGTCTGTGGTGGGAAAGCTGTTGGAAAAGATTCTTAGAGATAGGATCTATGGGCATTAAGAGAATCATGGTCTGATCAGTGACAGTTAGCATCACTTTGTGAAGGGCAGATCATGTCTAACAAGCCTGATAGAGTTCTTTGAGGAGGTGACCAGGCATATAGATAAGGGTAGTGCAGTGGATGTGATCTATATGGATTTTAGTAAGGCATTTGACAAGGTTCCACATGGTAGGCTTATTCAGAAAGTCAGAAGGCTTGGGATCCAGGGAAGTTTGGCCAGGTGGATTCAGAATTGACTTGGCTGCAGAAGGCAGAGGGTCATGGTGGAGAGAGTACATTCGGATTGGAGGGTTGTGACTAGTGGTGTCCCACAAGGATCGGTTCTGGGACCTCTACTTTTTGTGATTTTTGTTAACGACCTGGATGTCGGGGTAGAAGGGTGGGTTGTCAAGTTTGCAGACGACACAAAGATTGGTGGTGTTGTAGACAGTGTAGAGGATTACTAAAGATTGCAGAGAGACATTGATAGGATGCAGAAGTGGGCTGAGAAGTGGCAGATGGAATTCAACCTGGAGAAGTGTGAGGTGGTACACTTTGGAAGGACAAACTCCAAGGCAGAGTACAAAGTAAATGGCAAGATACTTGGTAGTGTGGAGGAGCAGAGGGATCGGGGGGTACATGTCCACAGATCCCTGAAAGTTGCCTCACAGGTAGATAGGGTAGATAAGAAAGCTTATACGGTGTTAGCTTTCATAAGTCGAGGGATAGAGTTTAAGAGTCACGAGGTAATGATGCAGCTCTATAAATCTCTGGTTAGGCCACACTTGGAGTATTGTGTCCAGTTCTGGTCACCTCACTATAGGAAGGATGTGGAAGCATTGGAAAAGGTACAGAGGAGATTTACCAGGATGCTGCCTGGTTTAGACCGTATGGATTATGATCAGAGATTAAGGGAGCTAGGGCTTTACTCTTTGGAGAGAAGCAGGATGAGAGGAGACATAGTCATAGTCATAGTCATAGTAATAGTCATACTTTATTGATCCCAAGGGAAACTGGGTTTCATTACAGTTGCACCAACCAAGAATAGAGTATAAATATAGCAACATAAAACCATAAATAATTAAATAATAATATCTAAGTTATGCCAGATGGGAATAACTCCCGGACCAGCCTATTGGCTCAGGGTGTCTGACCCTCCAAGGGAGGAGTTGTAAAGTTTGATGGTCACAGGCAGGAATGACTTCCTATGACGCTCAGTGTTACATCTCGGTGGAATGAGTCTCTGGCTGAATGTACTCCTGCGCCCAACCAGTACATTATGTAGTGGATGGGAGACATTGTCCAAGATGGCATGCAACTTGGACAGCATCCTCTTTTCAGACACCACCGTCAGAGAGTCCAGTTCCATTCCCACAACATCACTGGCCTTACGAATGAGTTTGTTGATACTGTTGGTGTCTGCTACCCTCAGCCTGCTGCCCCAGCACACAACAGCAAACATGATAGCACTGGCCACCACAGACTCGTAGAACATCCTCAGCACCACCCAACAGATGATAAAGGACCTCAGTCTCCTCAGGAAATAGAGATGGCTCTGACCCTTCTTGTAGACAATTTCAGTGTTCTTTGACCAGTCCAGTTTATTGGCAATTCGTATCCGCAGACATGATAGAGGTATACAAGATATTAAGAGGAATAGATAGAGTGGATAGCCAGCACCTCTTCCCCAGGGCACCACTGCTCAATACAAGGGGACATGGCTTTCAGCTAAGGGTTGGGAAATTCAAGGGGGAAATTAGAGGAAGATTTTTTTACTCAGAGAGTGGTTGGTGTGTGGAATACACTGCCTCAGTCAGTGGTGAAGGCGGATACACTAGTGAAATTTAAGAGACTACTAGACAGGTATATGGAGGAATTTAAGGTTGGGGGGTTATATGGGAGGCAGGGTTTGAGGGTCAGCACAACGATGTGCGCCGAAGGGCCTGTACTGTGTTGTACTATTCTATGTATCTATGTATCTATAAACACAATAAGATCAATGAAAAATCACACACCAACAAAAACAACCAATGTACAAATAATGACAAATTGTGTAAATACAAAAATAATAAATAAATACATAGATAAATAAATAAATACATAAATAAATTTTGAGAACATGACTTGTAAAGTCCTTGAAAGTGAGTCTATAGATTGTCAAATCAGTTCAGTGTTGGGGTGAATAGACAATAGACAATAGGCAATGGACAATAGGTGTGGGAGTAGGCCATTTGGCCCTTTGAGCCAGCACCGCCATTCACTGTGATCATGACTGATCATCCACAATCAGTATCCAGTTCCTGCCTTATCCCCATAACCTTTGATTCCACTATCTTTAAGAGTTCTAGCCATCTCTTTCTTGAAAGCATCCAGAGACTTGGGCTCCACTGCCTTCTGGGGCAGAGCATTCCATATATCCACCACTCTCTGGGTGAAAAGGTTTTTCCTCAACTCCATTCTAAATGTCCTACCCTTTATTCTTAAACTGTGGCCTCTGGTTCTGGACTCACCCATCAGCAGGAACATGCTTCCTGCCTTCAGCGTGTCCAATCCCTTAATAATCTTATATGTTTCAATCAGATCCCCTCTCATCCTTCTAAATTCCAGTGTATATGACAGTCAACATATGACAGTCCCGCCATCCCAGGAATTAACCTTGTGAACCTACGCTGCACTCCCTCAATAGCAAGAATGTCCTTCCTCAAATTTGGAGACCAAAACTGCACACAATACTCCAGATGTGGTCTCACCAGGGCCCTGTACAGCTGCAGAAGGACCTCTTTGCTCTTATACTCAATTGCCCTTATTATGAAGGCCAGCATGCCATTAGTTTTCTTCACTGCCTGCTGTACTTGCATGCTTGCTGTCAATGACTGATGTACAAGAACACCTAGATCTCGTTGTACTTCCCCCTTTCCTAACTTGACTCCATTTAGATAATAATCTGCCTTCCTGTTCTTACCACCAGTGGATAACCTCACATTTATCCACATTAAACTGCATCTGTCATGTATCCAGCCTGTCCAAGTCACCCTGCATTCTCATAACATCCTCCTCACATTTCACACCGCCACCCAGCTTTGCGTCATCTGCAAATTTGCTAATGTTACTTTTAATCCCTTCATCTAAATCATTAATGTATATTGTAAACAGCTGCAGTCCCAGCACTGAACCCTGCGGTACCCCACTGGTCACCGCCTGCCATTCTGAAAGGGACCCGTTAATCGCTACTCTTTGTTTCCTGTCAGCCAGCCAATTTTCAGTCCATGTCAGTACTCTGCCCCCAATACCATGTGCCCTAATTTTGCCCACTAATCTCCTATGTGGGACTTTATCAAACATTTTCTGAAAGTCCAGGTACACTACATCCACTGGCTCTCCCTTGTCCATTTTCATAGTTATATCCTTAAAAAAATCCAGAAGATCAGTCAAGCACGATTTTCCCTTCATAAATCCATGCTGACTCGGACCTATCCTGTTACTGCTATCCAAATGTGTTGTAATTTCATCTTTGATAATTGACTCCAGCATCTTTCCCACCACTGACGTCAGGCTAACCAGTCTATAATTCCATTTTCTCTCTCCCTCCCTTCTTGAAAAGTGGGACAACATTAGCCACCCTCCAATCCACAGGAACTGATCCTGAATCTATAGAACATTGGAAAATGATTACCAATACATCCACAATTTCTAAAGCCACTTCCTTTAGTACCCTGGGATGCAGACCATCAGGTCCCAGGGACTTATCAGCCTTCAGACCCAACAGTCTATCCAACACTATTTCCTGACCTAATATAAATTTCCTTTAGTTCATCCATTACCCTAGGTCCTTTGGCCACTATTATATCTGGGAGATTGTTTGTGTCTTCCCTGGTGAAGACAGATCCAAAGTATCTGTTCAACTCGTCTGCCATTTCCTTGTTCCTCATAATAAATTTACCTGTTTCTGTCTTCAAGGGCCCAATTTTGGTCTTAACTATTTTTTTTCCTCTTCACATACCTAAAGAAGCTTTTACTATCCTCCTTTATATTCTTGGCTAGTTTACCTTCGTACCTCATTTTTTCTCCGCGTATTGCCTTTTTAGTTATCTTCTGTTGCTATATAACCATATAACAATTACAGCACGGAAACAGGCCATCTCGGCCCTTCTACTCCGTGCCGAACTCTTACCCTATCCTAGTCCCACCGACCTGCACTCAGCCCATAACCCTCCAATCCTTTCCTGTCCATATATCTATCCAATTTAACTTTAAACGACAACATAGAACCTGCCTCAACCACTTCTGATGGAAGCTCATTCCACACAGCTACCACTCTCTGAGTAAAGAAGTTCCCCTCATGTTACCCCTAAACTTTTGTCCTCTAATTCTCAACCCATGTCCTCTTGTTTGAATCTTCCCCACTCTCAATGGAAAAAGTCTAACCACGTCAACTCTATCAATCCCCCTGATAATTTTAAACACCTCTATCAAGTCCCCCCTCAACCTTCTACGCTCCAAAGCATAAAGACCTAACCTGTTCAACCTTTCTCTGTAACTTAGGAGATAAAACCCAGGCAACATTTTAGAAAACCTCATCTGTACTCTCTTAAATTTATTAACATCTTTTCCAAAATTCAGTGACCAGAACTGTAAACAATACTTCAGATTTGGCCTTACCAATGCCTTGATGGAATTGATGGTTTTGTTGCAAAGTTTACAGACGATATGAAGATAAGTAGAGGAGCAGGTAGTTTTGAGGAAGTAGAGAGGCCACAGAAAGATTTAAACAGATTAGGAGTATGGGCAAAAAAATGGCAGATGGAATACAGTGTCAGTAAGTGTATGGTTATGCACTTCGGTAGATGAAATGAAAGGGTTCACGATTTTCTAAGTGGAGAGAAAATACAAAAAAACTCAGGCACAAAGGAATTTGGAGTCCTTGTGCAGGATTCCCTAAAGGTTAATTTGTAGGTTGAGACTGTGCTGAGGGAGGCAAATGCAATGTTAGCATTCATTTCAAGAGGATTAGAATATAAAAGCATGGATGTAATGTTGAGACTTTATATAGTACAGGTGAATCCTCACTTGGAGTATTGTGAGTAGTTTTGGACCCCTGATCTTAGAAAGGGTGTTCTGAAACTGGAGAGGGTTCGAAGGAGGTTCATGAAAATGATTCCAAATTTGAATGGCTTGTCATATGAAGAGCGTTTAGACTATTAGACCATAAGACCATAAGAATATGAGCAGAATTATGCCATTCAGCCCATCAAATTTGCTCTGCCATTCTATCATGGTTGATTCCAGATCCCACTCAACTCTATACACCTGCCTTCTCACCATATCTTTTGATACCCTGACCGAACCAGAAAAAAATTATTTCCACCTTAAGTATACTCACGGACCTGGCCTCCACCACAGTCTGTGGTACAGCATTCCACAGCTTCACTACTTTCGAGCTAAAATATTTCCTCCTTACCTTCGTTCTAAAAGGTTTTGATGGCTCTGAGCCCGTATTTATCAGAATTTGGAAGAATGAGTGATATCCTCATTGAAACCTAACGAATGGTAAAAAGCCTTGATAAAATGGATGTGGAGAGGATGTTTCCTACGGTGTGGAGGCCTAGTTTTTACATACAATTAAGGCAAAGGTTGATCGGTTCTTGATCGGTCAGAGCATGAAGGGATACAGGGGTAAGGCAGGAGACTGGGCTTGAGAGGAAAATTGGATCAGCTATGACAAAATAGTGGAACAGATTGGAAGGGCCAAATGGTCTAATTCTACCCCTATATCTTATGGTCTTATGTTTATCATAGATTATTAGGACCGAAGGGTTTGCTTCCATGCTGTTTATGCATTGTGTTGCTGAATGGCTAGAGGTGGACTTTGCTTCAATTTACCCTGTGAAAAATGGTGGGAAGATCCCTGAGTGGACTCTGTTCACTGCTGAACTTGTGTCATTTTGGAATGATACTCATGATTACAGTGTGTCTATGGTTTTCATTCTCTTTTTGATGGATATTTTTTCGAGCCATATCCCAACTCAACACAACCAGGCCTTAAGAATTGACAGCATCCTCAATGAAGGACTAATGCTAGGCAGCAGTGCTTAGCACGACACTATTACAACTCAGGGCATTGAAGTTCAGAGTTCAATTCCAAGCTTGTACGTTCCTTCCGTGTGCATGTGGATTTCCTTTAGGTGATCTTGTTTCCTCCCACATTTAAAATACGGTTAGTGGGTTAATTGGTCATTGTAAATTGTTCTGTGATTGGGGTAGGGTTAAATCAGTGTGTTTCTGAGCTAGAAGGGCCTGTTCACACTGTGTCTCTAAATAAATAATAAAAATAAATAAAATTACTAATGATGTATGAATAAATTGGTAATGAACCAATTCTTATGTGAGAATGCAGTTCTTGGACTACAGTTCAGCATTCAACGCCATAATTCCCTCCAGGCTTTACAGGAAGTTCAGAGACCTTGGCCTTGACCCTGCCTTGTGCAGCTGGATCCTGTCAGATCGCTGGCAGGTGGTAAGAGTGGGCTCCTTCACCTCCACACCTCTGAATCTCAATACAGGAGCCCCTCAGGCCTGTGTACTAAGTCCCCTCCTTTACTCACATTACTGTGTCGCCCCCCCCCCCCCCCACAGCTCTAATCTGACAACAACACTACTTTGATTGACCTAATCTCAAACAATAATGAGGTGGCCTACAGGGAAGAAGTCATCTCTTTGACACAGTGGTGTCAAGAAAGCAACCTCTCCCTCAATGTTGCAAAAAACAAAGGAGCTGGTTGTGGAATACCGGAGGAATGGAGATGGGCTAATCCCAATTGACATCAATGGATTGGGGTTGAGAGGTTAAACAGCTTTTTAAGTTCCTGAACATCCACATAACCGAGAACCTCATGTGGTCTATACATAACAGCTGTGTGGTGAAAAAGGCACAACAGCGCCTCTTTCACCTCAGACAGTTGAGGAAGTTTGGTATGGGCCCCAAATCCTAAGGACTTTCTACAGGGACACAATTGAGAGCATCCTGACTGGCTGCATCACTGCCTGGTATGGGAACTGTACCTCCCTTAATCGCAGGACTCTGCAGAGAGTGGTGCGGACAGCTCAGCGCATCTGCTATTGTAAACTTCCCATGATTCAGGACGGTTACAAAGATAGGTGTGTAAAAAGGGCCTGTAGGATCATTGGGGACCTGAGTCACCCCAACCATAATCTATTCCAGCTGCTACCATCCGGGAAATGATACCACAGCATAACAGCCAGGACCAACAGGCTCCGGGACAGCTTCTTCCACCAGGCCATCAGACTAATTAACTCACACTGATTTGAGTGGATTTCTATGTTACATTGACTGTTCTATTTATTATAAATTACTATGATTGCACATTGCAAATTTAGACGGACGTAATATTAAGATTTTTACTCCTCTTGTACATGAAGAATGTAAGAAATAAAGTTAATTCAATTCAACCTTTACACTGTTCAACTAAGATACTCAAATAATAAAAAACCTACCCTAACATTACTTGTTCTTTGTTCATTTTAATTCCTACGGCAAACCTTCTCTTTTCTCTTGTAACCTTAGATCAGAACAGTCTTGATTCTACGGATTCTCAGACTTAAATGTATTTGGGACCTGGAGATCAGATTTAATATATGTGTAAAGGCTTTAAGTGAATCACTTACCTTCTCTTTCCAAGGATAAAATATTTACAGTCCCAAGGGCTATTACAAAGCACTGACTATTTTAGATAATATATATATGATGGAATTAAATAGTTGAATGTAATTTTATTGAAAACATCAAATATCATTGCTGTGATCAAAGACATTGGATGTAAAGAGAAAAAATATGGAATGACAAAGGATAAGATAGTTTGGTATTTTAAGGAAATATTTCAGTGAAACATTCGGAGTGCATGTCACTCTAGGAGATGCTATCGCTTGACTAGCCTGTTAACCTAATGATTATAACACATAAAATAATCCCAAGTGATATTTTATGCAGTCTAATAGATCCCAATTGGATTATTCGAAAAAGAGCAAGATATTTTGCAACTTTCTTGACAAACATTTACCCTAAACCAATGAAAAATTCAAATGGCTTTTATCCTGAGTTCTTTACTATTTTCCAATCAGACTACAATTTATCAAAGGCAAAGTAAGAAATTAATCTTCGGGTTGTACGTGGTGACATGTATGTACTTTGATAATAAATTTACTTTGAACTTAAATTGATCATCAACATACATACGTCATCATATACTACCTCAAGGCTCATCTTTTACAGGCATTTATAGGAAAATAAAGAAAAACAATAGGAAAAAAAATACATAAACTAATATTGACAAACAACCAATGTGCAAATATGTGCAAAGAAGAAAATAAATATATAATACTGAGAACATGAAACCTAAGTAGAGTCACAAACAAGAGAAAATCTGCAGATGCTGGAAATTCAAGCAACATTCATAAAATGCTGGAGGAATTTAGCAGGCCAAGCAGCATCTATGGAAAAATGTCTAGTCAACGTTTTGGGCCAAGACCCTTCAGCAGACTGGAGTAAAGAAAATGAGGTGTAGATTTAAAAGGTGGGCAGAGGGGTGAGAGAAACTCAAGGTCATAGGTGAAACTGGAAGGGGGAGGGATGAAGTAAAGAGCTGGGAAGTTGATTGGTGAAAGAGATACAGGGCTAGAGAAGGAGTGAGTCTGATAGGAGAGGACAGAAGGCCATGGAAGAAAGAAAAATGGGAAGGAGGGATGGGTGTGCATTACTGGGAGTGCAAGAAATCAATGTTCATGCCATCAGGTTGGAGGCTACACAGACAGAATATAAGGTGTTGTTCCTCTAATCTAAATGTGGCATCATTGCAACAGTAGAGAATGCCATGGATTGACATACTGGAACAGGAATGGGAAGTGGAATTAAAATGGGTGGCCACTCGGAGATCCCGCTTCTTCTGGCAGATGGAGCGCAGGTGCTCAGCGAAGCAGTTTCCCAATCTACGGCAGGTTTCACCGATATACAGGAGGCCACACTGGGAGCACCTGGCACAGTAATATGACTCCAACAGATTCACAGGTAAAGTGTCACTTCTGCTAGAAGAACTATTTGGGGCCCTGAATCGTAGTGGGGGAGCAGGTGTAGGGGCAGAGCTTAGCACGTGTTCAGTTTGAAAGGATAAGGTGCCAGGAGGGAGATCAGTGGGGAGAGCTGAATGGACAAGGGAGTCATGTATGGAGCGATCCCTGCAGAAAGTGAAAAGTGGGGTGAGGAGAGAGAAGGATGTGCTTGGTGATGGGATCCCACTGGAGACGGCAGAAGTTCCGAAAAATTATGTGCTGGATGCGGACACAGGTGAGGGTGGTAGATGAAGACAAAAGGAACCCTATCCTGGTAGGGAGGATGGTGTAAGAACAGATGTATGTGAACTGGCAAGATGAGGTTGAGGGCATCATTGGTAGTGGAGGAAGAGAAGCCCCTTTCTTTGAAAAAGGAGGAGGGTATCTCCTTTGTTCTTAAATGATAGAGTTCTGGAATAGTAGAGTCCTTGATTTCCTCTACTTTCTTAGAAGTTTGCAAAGATTCAGCATGACATCTTAAACTTTGATAAACCTATAGATGTGCGTTGGAGAGTAAATTCACTGACTGTATCAAAGCCTGGTATGGAAATACCAATGCCCTTGAACAGAAAATCCTACAAAAGGACCTGGACACCGTCCAAACCATCACAGATAAAGGTCTCCCCACCACTGAGCACATCTACATAGAGTGTTGTCACAGGGAAGAAGCAGCCATCATCAAGGACCCCACCACCCAGGCCATGCTCTCTTCTCACTGCTGCCATCAGGAAAAGAAAGTACAGGAGCCTCAGGACCCATCCCATCAGGTTCAGGAACAGTTATTACCCCACAACCATCAGGCTTTTAAACCAGTGGAATAACTTTACTCAACTTCATCACTTGTCCTATGCAGAACCTTGTCACTCATCCTACCTATGTCATTGGTACCTACATGGACCACAACCTCTAGCTGTTCACCCTCCTACTTAAGAATGCTGAGGACTCGATCCAAGATGTCCCAGGGCCTGGTACCCTGGAGACAACATATCAGAATCTTGTTCCAGGAATATTTGCATTTGCACCCTTTGTTGTCTTCTGCACTTTTGTTGATCTTTCATTGATCCTATTACAGTTACTATTCTATAGATTTGCTGAGTATCCCCACAGCAAACTGAATCTCAGGGTTGTAGGTGGTGACATATAGGTACTTTGAAACTAAAATTTACTTTTAACTTTGAAACCTATTAAATATTGAAAGGCCGAGATAGATTGGGGAAGTCCACACCATTGGAATAGAGGATGTCCATTGAGAATAGAGATGAAGAGTAATTTCTTTAGCCAGAGAATGGTGTATCTATGGAATTTATTGTCACAGACAACTGTGGACACCAAGTTATTGGGTTTACTATAAATGAAGGCTTACAGGTTCTTGATTAGGTAGGCATCAAATGACATGGGGAGAAGGCAGGAGAATGGGATTGAAAGCGATAATAAATCACCCATGATGGAATGGCAGAGCAGATCTGATTGGCTAAATGACTTAATTCTGCTCTTATGGTAATTTTGCAATGAACAGTACATGATATGAAGCAACCACAGTCATCCTGCTGCTGCCAAGGTAATGTAATTGGTGCATAATTTACAGCCACCGACATTGAGTCAGGGTTCACTTTAAGAGGCTGGTCTGACATGATGACATAATTTTGCAAAGGACTTTTACCACTCTTTGTTTTCAGCATTTGGGAGAACCATAAATGAGTTGTTATGTTCTTTTCATAAACATAAATCATCTCTGCAGCTTTTATTTGCAAAAACCTACATTGGTGACCCTGATGCTCTAGGCCAATTCCAGAGTTTATGAACATGTCCCAATGTACTGGCAACACATTCACTTTGAATCAGCTGGAGTTTTGGGAGCAAAATGCCATTGCTTAGTTTGTACAAGACGAGGCACAATTCATGCTGCTAGAAATACCAGCCAACAACACAAATATTTCTCTGTGGTGGCATCGCTCACTGATTCCATGGCTGCGAGAGTGGTGAGTCTACTAGACCACCTGCCCAATCACTGAAAACTCACTTTCTACAGACTTTAGGACTATCAGAGTATAAGCATGCCAAACAGTTGTTCTCCTTGCGCAGTCTTGGTGCTAATGGACCACAATCTCTCTAGCCCGGAAAATCACCCTTCTTGTTTTATTTTTAAAGAATTCTTCATGCAAATGCAGACATCCCACCTCTCCTGGAAGCTCCGGGAGTCTCCCGCATATTGATAGCGGCTCCCTGATGCCTGCAAATTACATACAATATCCCGGAAATCGATTTTTTTGAGAGCGAGTGAGCAAGAAAGGGGGGAAGAGAGACAGACAGACAGACAATGCATCTACAGCAAGTACAACTAACACTTCAGATTAAGCTGTGGGTGCTGTGCATGAACAGTTGATCAGAGGTGTGTGACAGCCACTCGCCTTCTTCAGCCGGCAGTTCCATCCACACGAAAGAAAGCACAGCACCCACTTCCGCTAATGCCCCATCTCCCCCTCGTACCCCATCCGTTATTTATTTTTATACACACATTCTTTCTCTCACGCTCCTTTTTCTCCCCCTGTCCCTCTGACTATAACCTTTGCCCATCCTCTGGGTTCCCCCCCCCTTGTCTTTCTCCCCGGACCTCCTGTCCCATGATCCTCTCATATCCCCTTTGCCAATCACCTGTCCAGCTCTTGGCTCCATCCCTCCCCCTCCTGTCTTCTCCTATCATTTTGGATCTCCCCCTCCCCCTCCCACTTTCAAATCTTTTACTAACTCTTCCTTCAGTTAGTCCTGACGAAGGATCTCGGCCTGAAATGTCGACTGTACCTCCTCCTAGAGATGCTGCCTGGCCTGCTGCGTTCACCAGCAACTTTGATGTGTGTTCACTGAAAACGTTGCTTCCATTTCCAAAATCATATCTCAGCGAAGCGGAGTTTTCTGCAATGAATGCAACGAAAACTAAATTGCGGAATAGACTGGACACAAGGAACCCCCTTCGAGTATCGCTGACTCCCATCACCCCTCGATGGGACTGTCTTGTTGCAGGAAACAAGCCCAGGGCTCCCACTGATTCAGCGATATTGGTGTGTTGCAATGATTTTATATGTTCATACGAGGAAAATATGCGCTATGTATTTAATATCCAAATGTTACTTAAAATGTTATGATGCTATTGACTTATAAGTGACTAATAATTCAGTAGTCCCCAACCTCTGGGCCATGGACCGACACATTGCCGCGAAGAACGCAGCGGTGCAGCAGTGGCTGGAACGCATCCAGCACACCTTTAAGAAAAAAGCCGAAATAAACAAGCTAATTAATTAGGTGCCACCCGGCACGTAAATGTCAGCCCAGATCAGAGGTGATTGCTGATTGCGTCGCCTCTGATCTGGGCCGACATCTACGTGCTGGGCAGCACCTAATCAATTAGCTTGTTTATTTTGGCTTTTTTCTTAAAGGAGTGCTGGGTGCGTTCCGACCACCACTGCACCGCTGCGTTCTTCGCGGCAATGTATCAGTCCGCAGCCCGGAGGTTTTGGACCACAGTTATAATTGACTTATCAATATATTCATGCGAGGAAAATATGCGCTGTGTGTTTAATATTAAATTCGTTAGATAAACCCTTTTAGAAACTAAATTGAGTGTATTAGCCACTTATAAGTAACTTATAGTTGACTTATCACCTATATCCCGGTCGTGATTAACATCCCCCCAACCCCGGTCAGCCGGTCCGCAAGAATATTGTCAATATTAAAATATTAAACCGGTCCACGGCGCAAAAAGTTTGGGGACCCCTGGCCTATGTGAGCGATTTTAGAGTGCAGAGTAGAGTGTAGAGTGCCCTCCTGCTTCAAATTATCCACCACTGTCCCTGCATCAAAAAAGACCAAGGTAATGCTTTGAGAGGCTGGTCAAGGACTACATCTAAAGCATGCTACCACCTAAATTGGACCCCCTACAATTCACCTATTGCAATAGACACTGCTCTACAAACCGTCCTGACACATTTGGAGAAGAAGGATGCTTATGTGAGAATGCTGTTCTTGGACTATAGTTCAGCATTCAACACCATAGTTCCATCCAGGCTTGACAAGAAGTTCAAAGACCTCGGCCTTGACCCTGCCTTGTGCAGATGGATCCTGGACTTCCTGTCAGATTGCCGGCAGTTGGTAAGAGTGGGCTCCCTCACCTCCACCCCTCTGACTCTCAACACAGGAGCCCCTCAGGGCTATGTACAAAGTCTCCTCCTTTACTCCCTGTTTACACATGACTGTGTTGCCACCCACAGCTCTAATCTGCTAATTAAATTTGCCGACGACACTACCATGATTGGTCTAATCTTAAACAATAACGAGGTGACCTACAGGGAAGAGGTCATCTTTCTGACACAGTGGTGTCGAGAAAACAACCTCTCCCTCAATGTTGCAAAAACAAAGGAGCTGGTTGTGGATTACAGGAGGAATGGAGACTGGCTAACCCTTATTGACATCAATGGATCTGGGGTTAAGGGGGTAAACAGCTTTAAGTTCCTCAGCGTCCACATCACCGAGGACCCCACGTGGTCTGTTCACACCAGCTGTGTGGTGAAAATGGCACAACAGGTGGTTTAGGAAGTTCAATATGGGCCCCCAAATCCAAAGAACTTTTTACAGGGGCACAATTGAGAGCATCCTGACTAGCTGCATCACTGCCTGGTATGGAAACTGTACCTCCCTCAATTGCAAGATTCTGCAGAGAGTGGTGCAGACAGCCCAGTGCATCTGCGGTTGTGAACTTCCCATGATTCAGGACATTTACAAAGACAGGTGTGAAAAAAGGACCCGAAGGATCACTGGGGTCCCGAGTCACCCCAACCACAATCTATTCCAGCTGCTACCATCTGGGAAATGGTCCGCAGCATAAAAGCCAGGATCAACGGGTTCTGGGACAGCTTCTTCCACCAGGCCATCAGACTGTATAGCTTATTTCTATGTTACATTGACTGTTCTATTGATTGTAAATTATTATAAATTATTATGATTGCGCATTGCACATTTAGATGGAGACGTAACGTAAAGATTTTTATTCCTCATGTTTGTTGTGAAGGATGTAAGAAATAAAATCAATTCAATTCAATTTTAACACTCCTTAAAGGCTGCTCTGAGGTCTTTCCATCTGCATTCCACCCTCCTCAGTAAATTCAATTCCTTTGCACCTATCCCTACCTCCCGTCAAGGCCTGCAGCACTCTTGGGTTCCTGCTGACTGACATTCTTCCTTGTTTGTCATCGTCCAATTCTCCTTAGACATCTTGCGATGGCCTATTCCACATTTTGAATGGACAGAAAATACTTTCATCATTTATAAGAGGGGTAAACCTGAATGTATTTTGGTAAATGATCTTAAACCAGCCCACCATGTTACCGTGCCCCTGCCATCACGACATAACCATGAGCATGTCAACACATCTCTGGATGAGCCAGATATCTCTGTTGTTCTCCCATGCATGGAACACAGAACCTGAGCTGGTGGCTCATCCAAGCTCCACAAAGACTCACAATGCCAGTTTTAGTGAATTCTGGGGGGGGCCTGTGCATGGTAATGTAATTGGTGGTTACATACATAATTCACAGTCGCTGACATTGAGTTGGAATTCACTTAAAGAGGCTGGTCTGACATGATGACATAATTATATAAAGGACTTTTACTGCGCTTTGTGTTCAGCGTTTCGGAGTACCATAATTGAGTTATTAGAGTTTTTCATAAACATAACATGCCTCTATCGTTTTTAGTCTGGCAATACAACAGAACATCTCTTGATGAGAACAAATCTAGATTCTCTGCATAAAGGGTCAAAGGATAGATTTACAGCGTCCGCAGTTTTTTTGGTTTTCAATTCATACTGTGCAACATTATTTGTTTATCACCTCTATTAGGATATATCAAATCACAGAACATGCCAATAAAACTACCTTAAATTTCACATTCCTAAATGCACTACTTTGAATCTGGAAATCAACTTATTCATTTCAAATGGCATAAGACCTCCGATGAAATAGTAATGAGGGTACCATATAATCATGTTAAGCATTTGTAAATATTGTAAACAACAATTTTCAGGCTCATTAGTTCCCAGCAAAAGCAGGTTTAATAGCAAACAAGAACAGTGGTTTTGTTAAACATTATTATGTTATTATTGAACATTCAGCCATTTTGATGAGAAAAGGGCAACATTAGATTCCCAGAAATTTATCAGATTTATAAGTATTACCAAAGCATTTTATTTCACTGAGAAAATTAAGTTTACAACATTCCATTTTTACACACAGCACTATAACGTAAAGAGCTCAGTTAGCAAAGTATTCTGACTGAAATTTAACAATTAAAATTTCCAGAATATAAAAGAAAGGATGAATGCTTAGGCTACATAAGGTATTGGTCAGACCACACAAACTATTGTGAGTAATTATGGACCCTTATTTAAGAAAGGAGGCGCAGATATTGGAGAGTCCAGAGCAGGTTAATGAGAATGATTCTGGGAATGAAAGTGTTAATGTATGAGGAGGATTTGATAGTTCTGGGTCTGCCCTTGTTGAAGTTTAGAAGAATGAAACTGAGTGAGGAGTTCTCATTAAAACCTACTGAATATTGGAGGCCTAGACAGATTGGATGTGGAGAAGGTACTTCCTATAGTGGGAGAGTCTAGGACCAGATGGCACAGCTTCAAAATATAGAGATGTCCATTTAGAACAGAGATAAGGAGGAATTTCTTTAGCCAAGGCTGGTGAATCTGTGGAATTCATTGACACAGACATCTGAAGAGAGCAGCCCAATGGGTGTACTGGAAGCATAGGTTGATAGGTTCTTGATTTGTAAGGACATCAAAGGTTAACAGAGAGAAGACAAAAGAATGGAGTTGAGAGGGATAATTAATGGTTTGGCACTGTCTAGATGGACCAAAAGGCCTGTTTCTTTGCTGTAGTGTTCAATGACTCTATGACTCTGTAACTCTAAATTCACTATGATGGAACGGCACAGTAAATTCTATGGGCCGAATAGCCAAATTATTCTCCTATGTCTTCTAGCTATATGTTCTTAAAAGTGTCAGAGGGGAATTATGGGATGTTCAAGAGAGAATAACTCGCAGTGCAAACCAAAAATAAAAAGACAAAGAATGAGAAATGATAGGATGGCTCTGCTGAGAATCAGCATAGAATCAATGGACCAAGTGGTCTTCTTCTGTGCTGTACTAAGTTAAAGAAAAGGCTCTTGGTATGACATGACTATGTGTACTAATGGATTAGTTCCTGGCTACCTGACCTGAGCTTGAAGGGACATGACCAGATGCACTGGGTTTTGAATAGGTTGTCGTATGCTGGCCCCCTACTCATTACTTTAATCAGCTCAATTTGGTATTAGGCAGAGGGGCAGCTTGAGAGACACTCTTTTAGAAAGCAGACAGGTCATTTATCTCAGAGCAGGAAAGTGATAACTGCAAATGTCTTTGTGCAGATTTGGTTGGGATTAAGGGATGGAAAATTTATAAGCACAAAGTGTCAGTTGAATCCAGATCTGCTTTAGTCCAGTCAGGTTCAAGATCGGTATTTCAGAATCAGAATCAGGTTTATTATCACTGGCATGTGACATGAAATTTGTTAACTTAGCAGCATCAGTTCAATGCAATACATAATCTAGCAAAGTGAGAAAAAATAATAATACATAATGAAACATAATAAATAAACAACTAAATCAATTATGTATATTGAATAGATTTAAATAAAAAATGTGCAAAAACAGAAATACTGTATATTAAAAAAAGTGAGGTAGTGTCCAAAACTTCAAAGTCCATTTAGGAATCGGATGGCAGAGGGGAAGAAGCTGTTCCTGAATCGCTGAGTGTGTGCCTTCAGGCTTCTGTATCTTTTACCTGATGGTAACAGAGAGAAAAGGGCATGCCCTAGGTGCTGGAGGTCCTTAATAATGGACACTGCCTTTCTGAGACACCGCTCCCTAAAGATGTCTTGGGTACTTTGTAGGCTAGTGCCCAAGATGGAGCTGATAGATTTACATCCTTCTGCAGCTGGACGCTCTTTGTAAGAATATAAGATCATCGAGTCTGCTCCACCATGGCTTTCATCATAGCTAATCCATTTTCCCTCTTAGCCTCAATCTCCTGTCTTCTCCCAGTATCCCTTCATACCATGACCAATCAAGAATCTATCAACCTCTGCCTTAAATATACCCAATGACTCGGTTTCCACAGCTGCCTCTGGCAACGAATTCTATAGATTCACTACTCTCTGGCTGAAGAAATTCCTCCTCACATCCATTCTGAGGCTGTGTCCTCTGACTTGGACTCTCCCACCATAGGGAACATCCTCTCCACATGAAACCTATTGAGGCTTTTCACCATTCGATAGGTTTCAATTAGGTCACCCCTTATTCTTCTGAATTGCAGTGACTAGAGGCCCAGAGCCATCAACCACTCTTCATGCAACAAGCCTTTCAATCCTGAAATCTTTTTCGTGAACCTACTCTGAACTATCTCCAAAGTCAGCACAACCTTTTATAGAAAATGGGCCCCAAACTGTTCTTAATACTCCGTGAGGCCTCACCAGAGTTTTGTAAAGCCTCAACATAACATCCTTGCTTTCATATTCTAGTCCTCTTGAAATGAATGCTAACAATGCATTTGCCTTCCTCACCACCTTCTCAACCCGCAAATTAACCTTGAGGGAAGTCTGCACATGGACTCCCAAGTCCCTTTACACCTCTGATTTTTGAATTTTCTCTCCATTTAGACAATAGTCATAATCTTCATAGAGGGATCAGAAGTAGACAGAGTTAGCAATTTCAAGTTCGTGGCTGTCAATATCTCTAAGTATCCAACCTGGTCTCAACATATCAATAGAGTTATAAAAAAGGCAAGACAGTGGCTATATTTCTTTAATCATTTGAGTAGATTTGGTTTATCACCTAAAATACTTGCAAACTTCTACAGATGTACTATGGAGAACATTCTGACTAGCTGCAACACCGTATGGGAGTGCTACAGCGTACAATAGAAGTAAACTGCAGAGAGTAGTAAAATTAGTCAGCTCCATCATGGGTACCAGCCTCCATAGTGTCCAAGACACCTTCAAGTAGTGCTGCCTCTGGAAGATGGCAACCACCTCCACCCCAGGACATGCCCTCTTCTCATTCTACCATCAGGAAGGCTGTACAGGAGCCCGAAGGTACACACTCAGTGATTCAGGTACAGCTTCTTCCCCTCTGCCATCTGATTTATAAATTGACATTGAATCCATGAACCTTACCTCGCTACATTTTTTAACTTATATTTTTGCACTACTTATTTTAATTTAATTATTTAACATACATACTTACTGTCATTCAGTTTTTTTCTATATTTATCATGTATTCCATTGTACTACTGCCGTAAAATTAACAAATTTCACCTTATATGCTGGTGATATTAAACCTGATTCTAAATCTGAATAGTCTACTCTTTTATTTTTCTACTGAAGTGCATGATCACAGTTCCCGACACCATATTCCACCTGCCATTTCTTTACTCATTCTCCCAATCTGCCCTTCTGTAGCCTCTCTTACTTCCTCAAAACTACCTGCTTCCGTCACCTATCCTCATATCAACCGCAAACTTGGTCTCAAAGCTGTCAATTTCCTCATCCAAGTTATTGACATATAACGTAAAAAGAAGTGGTCCCAAAAACAGACCCCTGTGGAACACCACCAGTCACTGGCAGCCAACCAGAAAAGGCTCCATTTATTCCCACTCTTTGCCTCCTGCCAATCACTCACTGCTTTATCCATGCTGGTATCTTTCCTGTAATACCATAGGCTCTTAACTTATTAAGCAGCCTCATGTGTACCATTTTGTCAAAGGTCTTCTGGAAATCCAAGTACACAACATCTACTGATTCTCCTTTGACTATCGTACTTGCTATTTCTTCAAAGAATTCCAATATATATTTGTCAGGCAAGATTTTGCCTTGAGGAAACTTTGCTGACCCTGGCCTATTTTATCATCTGTTCTTTTTCAATCAATTATGGGCAGCTACTCTCTCATGCTTAGATAATTCCCTTTACTCCATTGAAATACTGATTTATCTGACTTTAGTTTGTCCTTTTCAAATTCTGGGGTGAATTTGATCATATTATGATTAGCCCTTAGGGCTCCTTTACCTGAAGCTCTCTAATCAATTCGGTTCATTGCATAACACCTTTTCAAGAATATCTGATCCCCTAGTGTGCTCAACCATGAGCTGCTGTAAGAAGCCATCTTGTAGGCATTCTAGAAATTTCCCCTCAAAACAAGAGGAAATCTGCAGATGCTGGTAATCCAAGCAGCTCACACAAAATGCTGGAGGAACTCAGCAGGCCAGGCAGCATCTATGGAAAAGAGTACAGTTGACATTTTGGGCCTTGGCCCAAAACGTAAATTGTACTCTTTCCATTCATACTGTCTGGCTTGCTGAGTTCCTCCAGCATTTTGTGTGTTGCTAGAAAATTCCCCTCTTGGGATCCAGCAGCAACCTGATTTTCCCAATCTACCTGCATATTGAAATCCCCTATGACTATTGTAACGTTGTCCTTTTGGCATCCATTTTCTACCTTCTGTTGTAAGCAGTAGACCACATTGTTACTACTCTTTTGGGTTCTGCATATAACTCCTATCAGGGTCTTTTTACCCTTGTAGTTCCTTAGCTCTATCCACAACGACTCAACACCTTCAGTCCCTATGTCACCTCTTTCTAATGATTTGATTTCATTTTTTACCAATGCAGCCACGCCACCCCCTAGTCAGTTAGTCTACCTCTGCAACTTTACAATTTTCAAAGATTTTTGACCCATGAGAGAAGAACCTCCTCCTTAAAAGAGCAGTCCCACTAGGAGAAACATCTTCTCAGTATTTACCTTTGCAACTCTCTTCAGAATCTCATATCTCAATAAGATAATCACTCATTTTCCTAAATTCATAGAGTTCATGTCAACCTTCTCAACCTTTCTTCACACATCAACGTTTTCTTTCCAGAAGTTAACCAAACAAAGATTTTCTGCACTGGTTCCAATACTTCTGAAAAATACATTAAGAACTATTCAGACTTAACAACATAAAAACAATTAAACAAAATCTTTAAAATATAAACACCTTAAAATTCAAGAAATATATTAAAAAGTTTAGATAAATAGTAATTCAGCTACTTGTGTTTCCTTCTCACTCAGTGTTTAACACCCTATTTAAATGAATTCTTGCCTCGAATTAATTCTTGGCATAAACCCATAGGTACTTTGAACTTAACTCCTCTCTTCAGTGTTAGGTAAATCAGCATGTGACCTTAAGAGCATTTTGAACTTCCTTATGTCAAGGGCACAGGTGTAGAGACTGAGGTTGGAGTAGCAGATGGTAGTTCTCCACAGAGCGACTGCACACACAGTCCAAAGACGTAACAGTTGGTAGGTTATTTGGTCATTATAAATTGTCCCATGATAAAACTGGGATTAAATCGGACGGATTGCTGGGTGGAATAGCTCGAGGGGCCAGAGGGGCCTATTACACTTTGTATCTCAATAAGGAAATAAATAAATGTGAATATGATCCTAGACCATTCAGGAAAAAGTTATACCAATGCCTTTGAAAAATAGTGCTGACATGACACTTATGCTCCTTAAGCAAAAAACAATCCACAATTACAGTGTGTAAGGAAAGTTTCTTTAAATATCTTTTAAAATAAATATTGCAACATTTGCAGACAAAGCAACCACTACACAAATAATAAATGAGAAATTATCACAAACATTTATTAATTTTAAATATAAATTAAATTAGCCCTCTAGATTCAATGATAATTCAAACCGTTCACATGTTATACTACCCAGAATAATGTAGTTAATTTTAATCTTTATACTTAACCATTATAAATTAGCTTGATAATTTTTGAATATCAAAGGAATCAAGGGGTATGCTAAAATCTTACTGAATGGCTGAGATGACACAAAAGGCCAAAAGGCCTACTACTGATTTTGTTTCTTATATTCTGATCTAAACTCTGTGATGAACCTCTGCCAATATCTCATATTTTATGTTTAGGAACATTTCGAAGTTCATTGCGAAATATAGAAAACTGATTAAATCAACATGAATTACGCATATCCATGTAATGGATTGCTTGAAACAACAGGAAACAAAAAAAGTAATAGTGTACTTTTTTTAAGTACCACAAATTCTAAATCATCATAATATCAAGTAAGCTTCAATAAAAAATAAAAGATAAAAAAGAGATGTACCCAACCAACTAAATCACAGAATGGATACAGCATAGAGGGAAGATATTCACCCAAACTACCTCAGAGCAGTCCAGCCACATCACGTTCACACTAATGATACTTGATTGTTGGCATGGAAGTGTTGGGCTGAAGCTATATTACTCTCTGAATACCCACAGATCTGCAATAACATTTAGATACTTATCCAAGCCACTTATATAAGCCTGCTTTTTAATGCTACCAATACATTTTCTTTACTACTTCCCATTCCAGATCATAATTACTCATGCTGTAAAAAAAATTGCCTTATGTCATTTTCTGCCAATTGTTGTCAATCTATTTCATCTAGCTCATAACCCTTTTTACAATGGAAACAGATGATCTCTACCTTAACTCTACTGATTTTCATAGTCATAGAGAGATATAGCACAAAAGCTGACCCTTCAGGCCACTAAGTTTGCACTGATCATCGGCATTAATCCTGTATTAATCCCATTATGCATTAAGGTCAAATTAAATACCCATATCAGATTTTCTCACAACCACAGTTGTTCCAGGATGAATAATCCCAGTCCATAGCTCTCTGTAAATGGCAACAGAAGTAGAGAGTGCCGCTTGCTTGTCTTCATCAGTTGGGGCACTAAATGTAAAGGTCTGGAAATCATATTACAGCTGTATAATATTTTGGTCGACACACATATGAGTACATATGCACTTCTGATTACCATGGAACAGGCTTTAGAAAAAGGGCAAAAGAAGTTTATCAGGATGTTGCCAATAAGGGGAGGTTGAACAATCTACTGGAGACCTTAATCACAGAGTAATTAATGGTGACATATATGTATTTGTGGTAGTCCTTTGGATTGGAAGAAGACACGCTGTTGTGCAGTTCATCTGTGGACACAGAGGTGGCTCTGCAGTCCCAGTCTGGAAGCGCAGAGTCTAGCACAATGGGGGCACTGGAAGTCCGTTATTGTAATAATTGTGGCTGCTGTTCTGTGACGCCGCTCATGATTTTCCATCAGATTTTGGCATCGCCTGTCTTCAAAATTGGTGTAGGCTTCATAGTACAGGGCTCGCCAGCGGGTTCTGTCAGCAGCCGCAGCTTCTAGTTCCCTTGGTTGGATGTCACAGTAGCGTAGGGTTTCCTTCACAGCATCTTTGTAGCACTTGCGTGGATGACCTTGAGGTCTCTTTCCAGTCTCCAGTTCACCATAGAGCAGCTGGTGAGGCGTACGGCGGTCGTCCATTCTGATGAAATGACCCACCCACCGCATCTGGACTCTGATGATCAGGGACTCAATGCTGGTGGACTCCACGCAATCTAAGACCTCCAGGTTGGAGACACGGTCTCGCAAACGAATGCCAAGGATGGAGCGGAGGGCGCGCATGTGAAATTTCTCCAGTTGTTTGATGTGTCGTGGTACAGAGTCCACATCTCACATCCATATAGGAGAGAAGGGATGACCACAGCTCTGTAGACTTTCAGCTTTGTGGAGATGCAGATGCTGTGTTGATTGAGCACTCTGGTACGCAGCCTCCCCAGAGTCTGGCTGGCCTTGCTGATTCTGGAGTCAATTTCTTTGTCCAAAGGCCCATCACTCGAGATGATGTTTCCCAAGTGTTTGAAGCTGTTTACATTTGTCAGCTGGGTGTCGTCAACAGTTATTTTTGGTTCTACGTGGTTGGTGTTTGGCATGGGCTGGTGAAGTACTTCAGTCTTGTTCAGGCTGATAGTCAGGCCAAAGGGCGTAGCAGCATCTGAGAATTTGTTCAGCATCAACTGTAGATCACTGTCTTCGTGCACCAGGAGCGCACAGTCATCAGCAAAGAGGGTTTCTTGAATGACTGTGTGGAGGTACTTCATTCATGTGCTCAAGCGGCGAAGGTCAAAAAGAGAGCCGTCCAATCGCTACACTTCCTTCTTCAGACCTTGGACAGCACGTGACAACATGCAAGTGAAGAACAGATTGAACAGGACTGGGGCTAGTACACAGCCCTGCTTCACCCCATTAGAAATGGCAAATGCAGGGGACATATCACCACTGCAAAGGACCTGTCCTGTCTTTCCATCGTGGAGCAGCTGAATCATCTCCACTAATTTCCTCAGGCATCTGTAATGTCTCAGGATGATCCAGACAGCCAACATGTTTACAGTGTCAATTGCCTTTGTCAGGTCAACGAAGACAGAGTAAAGAGGCTTGTTCTGCTCGATGCACTTCTCCTGGACTTGCCTCACAGCAACTATCATGTCTACTGTACTCCATTCTGGCCGAAAGCTACACTGCACCTCTGGGAGGTTCCTTTACGAGGCAGTGACAAGTCTGTTGAGAAGAATGCGGGCAAAAATCTTGCCTGCGATGGACAGCAGTGAGATACCCCTGTAGTTTCCGCAGTCTGATTTGCTTCCCTTGTTTTTGTAGAGAGCCATGATGAGGGCATCGCGGAAGTCATCAGGCATCTCCTCTGTGATCCAAATGTCTTCCAGGATGTCTTGGAACGCCTGTAAGGCGTTTAGGCCTAATGCTTTGTAGATCTCAGCAGGAATGCCATCCTGCCCTGTTGCTTTATTTGAGTTCATCTGCAAAATTACTTTCTTGATCTCATCAGTAGAAGGCGGCAGGTCTGGGTCATCCAGGACTGGCTGCTATAAAACATCAGGATCAATTGTGGACGGCCTATTGAGTAGGTTGTAAAAGTGTTCAGCCCAGTGGTTTTTCAGTCCTTTGTATATGTACTTTGATAATAAATTTACTTTGAACTTTGAACTAAAGTTTTGAGAAACATAATAAGAGCAGATGTCAAAGAGTGGGAATCATAAACATGAGATTCTGCAGATGCTGGAAATCTAGAGTAACGCACACAAATTACTGGTGGAACTCAGCTGGTCAGGCAGCATATATGGAGAGGAATAAACAGTCCTCGTCTAAAACTATTTTTTATTTCCATAGATGCTGCCTGACCTGCTAAGTTCCTCCAGCATTTTGTGTGTCACTGTTAGAGAGTGGAAATACCAAATACCAGGGGGCATAGGTTCTTAACAAGAAAGCAAGAAATTTTAAAGAAGATTCACAAGGAAAGCTTTTTTTACACGAAGTAGGTGCTTGAAATATGCAACAGGGAGTTGGTGGAAGCAAATAGGACAACTGTGTTTACAAGGAATTCAGATAAGGATAAGAACAGGCAGGAAATGGAGGAATATAGATCATTGTGAGCAGATGACCATAAGATACAGGAGCAGAAGTAGGCCATTCGGCCCATCGAGTCTGCTCCACCATTCAATCATGGGCTGATCCAACTCTTCCAGTCATCCCCACCTGCCTGCCAACTAGCCATACCCTTTGATGCCATGGCTAATCAAGAACCTATCTATCTCTGCCTTAAATACACCCAATGACTCAGCCTCCACAGCCACACGTGGTAACAAATTCCACAGATTTGCCACCCTCTGACATAAGTAATTTCTCCGCACCTCTGTTCTAAATGGACGTGCTTCAATCCTGAAGTCATGCCCTCTTGTTCTGGACTCCTCTACCATGGGAAATAATTTTGCCATAGCTAATCTGTTCAGGCCTTTTAACATTTAGAATGTTTCTATGACATCCCCCCTCATTCTCCTGAACTCCAGGGAATACAGCTAAAAGGCTGCCAGACGTTCCTCATATGGTAACTCTTCCATTCCTGGGATCATTCTCGCGAACCTTCTTGGAACCCTCTCCAATGTCAATATATCCTTTCCAAAGTAAGGAGCCCAAAACTGCACATAATACTCCAAGTGCGGTCTCACGAGTGCCTTATAGAGCCTCAACATCACATCCCTGCTTTTATATTCTATACCTCTAGAAATGAATGCCAACATTGCATTCACCTTCTTCACCACCGACTCAACCTGGAGGTTAACCTTAAGGGTATCCTACACAAGAACTTCCAAGTCCCTTTGCATCTCTGCATTTTGAATTCTCTCCCCATAGAACCATAGAACACTACAGCACAAAAACAGGCCATTCAACCCTTCTAGTCTGTGCTGAAACAATATTCCGCTAATCCCATTAACCTGCATCCAGTCCATAACCCTCCAGACCTCTCCCATCCATGCACCTATTCAATTTATTCTTAAAACGTAACAGTGAGCCCGCATTTACGTCAGATGGCAACTTGTTCCACACTCCCACTACTCTCTGAGTGAAGAAGTTCCCCCTAATGTTCCTCCTAAACCTTTCTCCCTAAAGCCATGTCCTCTCGTATTTATCTCTCCTAATCTAAGTGGAAAGAGCCTACTCACATGTACTCTGTCTATATCCCTCATAATTTTGTAAACCTCTATCAAGTCTCCCCTCATTCTTCTACGCTCCAAGGAATAAAGTCCTAACCTGTTCAATCTTTCCCTGTAACTCAACTCCTGAAGACCCAGCAACATCCTAGTAAATCTTCTCTGCACTCTTTCAATCTTACTGATATCCCTCCTATAGTTAGGTGACCAGAACTGTACACAATACTCCAAATTTGGCCTCACCAATGTCTTATACAACCTCCCCACAACATCCCAACTCCTATACTCAATACTTTGATTTATGAATGCCAGGATGCCAAAAGCCTTCCTTACAACCCTGTCTACCTGCGACGCCACTTTCAGGGAATTATGTATCTGAACTCCCAGATCCCTTTGTTTCTCCACACTCCTCAGTGCCCTACCATTTACTGTGTATGTCCTACCTTGATTTGTCCTTCCAAAATGCAACACCTCACACTTGTCTGCATTAAATTCCATCTGCCATTTTCTGGCCCATTTTTCCCATTGGTCCAGATCCCTCTGCTAGCTTTGAAAGCCTTCCTTGCTGTCCACAAGGCCTCCAATCTTAGTGTCATCAGCAAACTTGCTGATCCAATTCACCACATTATTATCTAGATCACTGATATAGACAACAAACGACAATGGTCCCAGCACAGATCCTTGAGGCACACCACTAGTCACAGGCCTCCAGTCTGAGAAGCAATCATCCACTACCACTCTCTGTCTTCTCCCACACAGCCAATTTCGAATCCAGTTTACAACCTCTCCATGGATACCTCGTGTCTGAACCTTCTGAACTAACCTCCCATGTGGGACCTTGTCAAAGGCCTTACTAAAGTCCATGTAGACAACATACACAGCCTTTCATTCATCTTTTTTCTTGGTAACCTCCTCAAAAGACTCTACAAAATTCGTCAAACATGATCTACCATGCACAAAGCCATGCTGACTATCCTTAATCAGCCCTTGGCTGTCCAAATACTTGTATATCCGAACTCTCAGAACACCTTCCAATAATTTACCTACTACTGATGTCAGGCTCACCGGCCTGTAATTACCTAGTTTACTTTTGGAGCCTTTTTTAAACAATGGAACAACATGAGCTACCTTCAATCCTGAGGCACTGCACTCGTGGCTAAGGACATTTTAAATATTTCTGCCAGGGCCCTTGAAATTTCTACACTAGTCTCTCTCAAGGTCCAAGGAAATATCATGTCAAGGCAGGGGGATTTATCTACCTTTATTCACTGTAAGGCAGCAAGCCCCTCCTCCTCTTTAATCTCTATATGTTCCATGACACTGCTGCTTGTTTCCCTTCCTTCCATATACGCTATGCCAGTTTCCTGAGTAAATACTGATGCAAAAAAATTGTTTAAGATCTCCCCCATCTCATGAGGTTCCACACATAGACAACCACTCTGATCTTCTAGGGGACCAATTTTGTCCCTTACTATCCTTTTACTCTTAATATACTTGTCGAAACACTTCGGGTTTACCTTCACATTATCTGCCAAAGCAACCTCATGTCGTCTTTTTGCCTTCCTGATTTCCTTCTTTAGTATTTTCTTACATTTTCTATACTCTTCAAGTACCTCATATCTTCCTTGTTTCCTATACCTACTATACACCCCTCTCTTTTTCTTAACCAGATCGCCAATATCCCTTGCAAACCAAGGTTTCCTGTGCCTGTTAACTTTGCCTTTCATCCTGGCAGGAACATGCAAACTCTGCACTCTCAAAATTTCACCTTTGAATGCCTTCCACATACTGAACACATCCTTGCCAGAAAACAATTTATCCCAATCTACTCTTCCTAGATCCTTTCTCATTTCCTCAATTTGGCTCTTCTCCATTTTAGAACCTTAACCTGAGGACCAGACCTATCCTTATCCATAACTAACTTGAAACTAATGACATTATGGTCACTGGACCCAAAATGTTCGCCTAAACATACTTCTGTCACCTGACCTGTCTGGTTCCCTAACAGGAGATCAAGTATTGCATCCTCTCTCGTTGGTACCGCTATATATTGATTTAGAAAACATTTCTGAACACATTTAACAAACTCCAGGCCATCTAACCCTTTCACAGTGTGGGAGTCCCAGTCAATATGTGGAAAGTTAAAATCCCCTACTATTACAAATTTCTGTTTCTTACATCGGTCTGCTATCTCTCTGCAGATTTGCTCCTCCAATTCTCTCTGACTATTGGGCGGTCTATAATACAACCCTATTAGCATGGTCACACCTTTCCTGTTCCTCAGCTCCACCCATATGGCCTCTGTAGACAAGCCCTCCGGGCTGTCCTGTCTACACACAGCTGTGATATTCTCTCTGACTAGTAATGTCACTCCTCCCCCTTTCATCCCTCCCCCTCTGTCACATCTGAAACAATGGAACCCCGGAACATTAAGCTGCCAGTCCTGCCCCTCCTGCAACCAAGTCTCACTAATAGCAATAATGTCGCAATCCCACGTGTCAATCCATGCCCTATAAGCTTATCTACCTTACCTACAATACTCCTTGGGGTGTATGGGGTGTCAGGGAGGGGTAGCACCTCTGGTGGGGTAACATGTCGCGTCCTTTTCAAGGTGGTTAGTCCACCTTTGGTCCCCACCTGGCACTCAGCTCTCACCTGTGGCTCCCCGTAGCTGTTTGCATGCGACAGCGGCCACACCCCAGGCAACGGCTTCGACAAGCCGGCTAAACCAGGTGAGGGTAGCCGACGGGTCTCAAACCCTCGGTGAGATAGGGAGCTGTCTATCCCAGCATGTGAAGACAGACTCCGGCGGATTGAGCAGACGAGACCAATGGAAGGTCCAACGGTCAAGAAGGCGGTCTCTGCAAGCGTCGTGGAACATGTAGAGCAGGACAAGACACAGAAGACGTCCTGGTCATCCACTGCGCCTAGTCCCATCTCCAGCCATCTCGACTCTGTCTTGCCACTGGATCCAGATGGGAATTGGGAAGAGAGAGTGAGGCTGACGCTGCGCAACTCTCCCTCACTTAAATCCAAATCACGCGCTAGTCTCAACACCATCAATAATGGTGTCGAGGTCCTCATCGACGTACAATGGACGAACAACAACAACAACAATACTGCTTGCATTGAAATAGGTTCACCTGAGAACATTTCTATCACGTATAAACCTTTGATTACTGTTTATACATGCAGTCCTCGCATGAGCTTTATCCTCCTCCACCTCACTATCTGCTCTAACACTCTGGTTCCCCTCCCCCTACAAATCCATTTTAAACCCCCATGAGCAGAACTGGCAAACCTACCCGCAAGGATGTTAGTCTTCCTCCAGTTCAGGTGCAAACCGTCCCGTCGGAACAGGTCCCACCTTCCCTGGAACAAAGCCCAATTGTCGAGAAAGATGAAGCCCTCCCTCCTGCACCAATTCCTTAGACACGTATTTAGCTGCATTATCTTCCTATTTCTAGCCTCACTAGCACGTGGCACGGGTAGCAATCCTGAGATTGCAACCCTGGAGGTACTGTCCTTCAACTTTGCACCTAACTCCCTATACTCTCTTTGCAAGACCTCCTCCTCCTTCCTATCCATGTCATTGGTCCCTACATGGACCACGACATCTGGCTGCTCACCCTCCCTCCTGAGAATACTGAGAACTCGATCCGAGATATTGCAGACCCTGGCACCAAGGAGGCCACAGACCATCCGGGATTCTTGATCTCGCTCGATCTAAATAATAGTCTGCCAGTTTATTTCTTCCACCAAAGTGCATGACCATACACTTTCCAACATTGTATTTCATTTGCCACTTCTTTGCCCATTCCCTTAAACTATGTAAGTCTCTCTGCAGGCTCTCTGTTTCCTCAACACTACCCGCTCTTCCACCTATCTTTGTATCATTGGCAAACTTAGCCACAAATTCATTAATCCCATAGTCCAAATCATTGTGAAAAGCAGCGGTCCCAACACTGACCCCTGTGGAACTCCACTGGTAACCAGCAGCCAGCCAGAATAGGATCCTTTTATTCCCACTCTCTGTTTTCTGCCGATCAGCCAATGCTCTACCCATGCTCGTAACTCCCCTGTAATTCCATGGGACCTTATCTTGCTAAGCAGCCTCATGTGCAGCACCTCGTCAAAAGCCTTCTGAAAATCCAAATACACCACATCTACTGCATCTCCTTTGTCTACCCTGCTTGTAATTTCCTCAAAAAATTGCAGTAGGTTAGTCAGGCAGGATTTTTCCTTTCAGGAAACCATGCTGGCTTTGTCCTATCTTGTCATGTGCCTCCAGGTACTCCATAATCTCATCCCTAACAATCGATTCCAACAACTTCCCAACCACTGATGTCAGGCTAACAGGTCTATAGTTTCCTTTTTGTTGCCTCCCACCCTTCTTAAATAGTGGAGTAACATTTGCAATTTCCTAGTCATCCGGTACGATGCCAGAATCTTGAAAGATCATTGTTAATGCGTCTGCAATCTCTCCAGCTACTTCCTTCAGAACCCAAGGGTGCATTCCATCAGGTCCAGGAGATGTATCCACTCTCAGACCATTGAGCTTCCTGAGCACCTTCTCAGTCGTAATTTTCACTGTAAATATTTCACTTCCCTGACACTCTTGAATGTCCAATATACTGCAGACGTCCTCCACTGTGAACACTGATGCAAAATACACGTTCAGTTCCTCTACCATCTCTACGTATCTCTCATTACAATATCTGCAGCGTCATTTTCTATTGGTCCTATATCTACCCTCAATTCTCTTTTATCCTTTATATACTTAAAAATGCTTTTAGATTAGATAGATTATGAAGACACGCAGTCCTCTTTTATTGTCATTTAGTAATGCATGCATTAAGAAATGATACAATGTTCCTCTGGAATGATATCACAGAAACACAAGACAAACTAAGGCTAAAAAAACTGACAAAAACCATATAATTATAACATATAGTTACAACAGTGCAAAGCAATATCGTAATTTGAAAAAGAACAGGCCATGGGCATGGTAAAAAAAAGTCTCAAAGTCTCTCGAAAGTCCCATCATCTCACGCAGACGGTAGAAGGAAGACAAACTCTCTTCCTGCCATGAACTTCCAGCACTGCAAACTTGCCGATGCAGCACCCTGGAAGCACCTGATCACAGCCAACTCTTGAGTCCATCCGAAAACTTTGAGCACCCGAACAGCCCTCCAACATCGAGCACCAAGCACCATCTCTGCCGAGTGCTTCGACCCCGGCCCCGGCAACAGGCAATAGGCAAAGCCGAGGACTTGGGACCTTCCCCTCCGGAGATTCTCGATCGCACAGTAGCAACGGCAACGAAGCAGGCATTTCAGAAGTTTCTCCAGGTGTTCCTCCGTGCTTCTCACGTCTGTCTCCATCAAATCAGGATTGTGCACGGTACCTACTTACAAATACGATATCATTTCGGAGTGGCCGCGCGCGCTGTGTCACACCACCATCTTCTCCTCCCTTTTTAGTATCTTCTTTGATTTTTGTTGCCAGTTTCCTTTCATAACTCATCTATGCCTTCCTAATGACCTTCTCAGTTTCCTTCTGCAAGTTTTTATAAGCTTCCCAAACCTCTATCTTTCCAAAGGCTTTGGTTTTCTTGTATGCCCTCTCTTTTGCTTTTACTTTGGTCTGACTTCACTTGTCAGCCACGGTCGTGTCCTTCTTCCCTTCAAAAATTTCTTCTTATTTGGACTATATCTGTCTTGCACTTCCCTCATTTTTTGCAGAAATTCCAGCCATTGCTGCTCTGCTGTCCCTCCTGCTGGTGTCTCTAACCAGTCAACCTTGGCCAGTTCCACTCTCAAGCCATTATAATTTCCTTTATTCCACTGAAATACTGACACATTGGAATTTAGTTTCTCCTTCTCAAATTTCAAAGTTCCATCAAACTCAATATATAAGTTTGCTGATGACACCACAATTGTAGGCCGTATCTCGGGTAATGATGAGTTTGAGTACAGAAAGGAAATTAAGAACCTGGTGGCATGGTGCGAAGACAATAACCTATCCCTCAACGCCAGCAAGATGAAGGAATTGGTTATTGACTTCAGAAGGAGTAGCGGACTACACGACCCCATTTACATCGGTGGTGCGCAAGTGGAAAAGGTCAAAAGCTTTAAGTTCCTCGGGGTCAATATCACAAATGACCTGACTTGGTCCAACCAAGGAGAGTCCACTGCCAAGAAAGCCCAACAGCACCTTTATTTCCTGAGAAAGCTAAAGAAATTTGGACTGTCCCCTAAAACCCTCACTAGTTTTTATAGACGCACCGTAGAAAGCATTCTTCTAGAGTGCATCACAACCTAGTATGGAAGTTGTCCTGTCCAAGTCTGGAAGAAGCTGCAGAAGATCATGAACACAGCCCAGCACATCACACAAACCAATCTTCCATCCTTGGACTCATTTTACACCGCATGCTATCGGAGCAGTGCTGCCAGGATAATCAAGGACACGACCCACCCAGCCAATACACTTTTCGTCCCTCTTCCCTCCGGGAGAAGGCTCAGGAGTTTGAAGACTCATACAGCCAGATTTGGGAACAGCTTCTTTCCAACTGTGATAAGACTGCTGAACAGATCCTGACCCGGATCTGCGCCGTACCCTCCGAATATCCGGACCTGCCTCTCAGTTTTTTTGCACTACCTTACTTTCCCTTTTCTATTTTCTATTCATGATTTATAATTTAATTTTTTAATATTTACTATTGATTTGTACTCCAGCTAGCGCGAAGCGCAGAATCAAATATCGCTGTGATGATTGTACGCTCTAGTATCAATTGTTTGGTGATAATAAAATATAAAGTATAAGTATAAAGTATTATATTGTGATTACTGTTCCTTAAGGGTTCCTTAACCTTAAGCTCTCTTATCACCTCTGGATCACTGCATAACACCCAATCCAGCACAGCTGACCCTCTAGTGGGCTCAACAACAAGCAGTTATAAAAGCTATGCCTTAGAACATTCTACAAATTCTCCCTCTTGAGGTCCAGTACTGGCCTGGTTTTCCCAATCCACCTTCGTGTTAAAATCCCCAATGACTATCATGACATTGCCCTTCAGACACCTTTTCTATCTCCTGTTGTAATTGGGGTTTAGTGTAATTTGACAGAATAGTTAGCACAGACATCATGGGCCAAAGGGTCTGTTCATCTGCTCTAATGACAGTTGTGAGTTTGTATTTTAATTTATTATTGTCACATGTATTGTGGTATAAAGAAAAAAGCCTTTCATATCACCCATATACATCAATCCATTATAACAGTGCAGTGAGGTAGTACAACTATAATACTTTTCAAATATTGAAAGGTCTGGATAGAGTGGATGTGGGTGGATTTTTCATATCATGGGTGAGTCTAATACCAGGGGGAGAAAATAGAAGGACCTCAGACTAGAGAGACATCCGTTTAGAACAAAGATGAAGAGAAATTAGGTGGAGCTTAGGAGGAATGATGGTGCCTAATGGCAACTCCTTTGCTTGCATGTTCGGAAACACCTCTATTTCTACCTTTTATTTCTTTATTTTTTTCTTTCAGGGTTTTACTGAAGACCCTGACCTGGAGTTACACACAGGCTTCAGTTCTTTGCTGGAATGGGACCCGTTCTCAGGGTTCCATGACTGGCCGCTATTCGACATACCAAGGGTTTGGCCTGAGAACCTTGTTCGTGTTCGGAAGCCTAAGATCTCGGGCTCTGGAGACGGGCGGATCAAGGGTCGGTGTCAGGGCCGGAGACTCGTGTGTCATCGGGAAGGCCGGAAAATCTTTCACTCTGAGCCCAAAGACCGATCTTCGGATACAGAGCTTGAAAAAAGTGCCGAAACGGACTTTTAAGATCGTAAACCAGTGGGTTGTTGTTATGTCTCTTGCGCACTGTGAAAATGGGGAACACCCCCCTCTCCCTTGCCAGGGAGAGAGAGAACTTGTGAGTTGTCGAATTTCGGATGAAATGCGAAGTTTTTGGGGTAACTTTGGTCTGTGTCTTTGCTATTGCTTAGCACACGCTTGGACTCAGTGATAGTACCGATGCGCATTTACTTTTGCTGGTGGGGGGGAGGGGGATCGTTGCTAGCTGCCGCATACACGTGGGTTTCTATGAATCTATGTTTCTTTATGAAAGCTGATGCCAGGTGGCACATACTTTTAGACATTTGTATCTTCTGCCCTACGGAAACAAAACATAGAACTGTGCAACCCCTATTAAGATCAATGAATCTGGGGTTGAGAGGGTGAACAACCAATTCTGCTCCAGTCTCTTATGGTCTTATCCCCACATAATTGACAGGAAAGCTCAATTTTGGCGTCATCAGAACCTAGAACCTTCTTCCAGCTGACTTCAGAGTCTCCCATGTGTCTTCTGGAAAACTCTAGCGGAGTCTTCTCATGAGCTTTTGTCAACAGTGGCTTTCTCTTTGCCACTCTCCTGTAAAGCCATGTCTGGTGGCCTTACTCACTTGGTCACTCAGGTTTTGAGGTGGGCCTGCTGTAGGCAGAGTTACAGCTGTGCGATATTCTTTCCATTTCTTGATGATTGACATAACTATACTCCAAGGGATATTCAGTGACTTGGAAATGTTCTCGATTCCATCTCCTGACCTGTGCTTTTCAATAACCTTTTTGCGGAATTTTTTCCTACTACAAAGTCTTATATTTTTCTTTCATTCATGTGCCGATCTAAGAGTTTGTTAAATGTCCCTAATATATCTGTCTCCACCTCCACTCCTGGCACAGCATTCCAGACACCCACCACTTTCAGTGTGAAAAACATACATCTGACATTGCCCTATACTTTCCTCCTATTACTTAAAATTATGTCCCCTCATACTAGCCATTTCCAATTTGGGAAAAAGTCTCTAGCTGTCCACTCTTTCTTTGCATCTTATCATCTTGCACACCTTGGTCAAGTCATGCCTCATCCTCCTTTGCTGCAAGAAGAAAAGCCCTAGCTTGCTCAACCTATGCTTATAAGACATGCTCTCTATTCCATGCTGCATCCTGGTTAGTCTCCTCTGCATACTCTCTGAAGCTTCCACATAGGAATATAATGAGGTGATCAAAACTGAACACAATAGTCTGTGTGGTCTAAGCATGGTTTTATAGAGCTCTATTATTATATTGTGGTTCTTGAGCTCAATCCTCTAATAAATGAAGGCCAATACGCTATTCATTCATACAATATGTTCCATGTTTTATGACATGGGCAATCAGCATGTGATCATGATTGCTCCTGGCAAATTCTACAGAAGTGGTTTGCCATTGCCTTCTTCTGGGTAGTCTCTTTACAAGATGGGTGACCCTAGCCATTATCAATACTCCTCAGAGATTGTCTTCCTGGCGTCAGTGGTCACATAACCATGACTTGTGATATGCACCAACTGCTCATACAACTATCCTTCCCCCACCTGCTTCCATGGTTTCACGTGATCCTGATCGGGGGTCTAAGCAGTTGCTACACCTTGCCCAAGGGTGACCTGCAAGAGGAAAGGAGTACCACACACTTCATTGGCTTGTCTTTCCTTACATTCATGTTACATCCATCATCTACTCGTAAACCTGCTGGCTCATCCTTAGCTCTGTTATATTGGTTCCCAACCCCTTGGGATGCTTCACCTTAGCAGGCCCTGGAAGGCTTGTTAAGGTAGAGGGTAAAATGAATGCAGCAAAATACAGGGAAATCTTGGAGGAAAACCTGATGCAGTCTGCAAGAGAACTGTGACTTGGGAGAAGGTTGGTTTTCCAGCAAGGCAGTGACCCCAAGCATAAAGCCAAAGCTACACAGGAATGGCTTAAAAGCCTAAGTTAATATCCCGGAGTGGCTTATTCAGAGTCCAGATCTCAATTCAATTGAGAATTTGTGGCTGGACTTGAAAAGGACTATTCACTCACAATCCCCATGCAATCTGACAGAGCTTGTAAAGGTGAACGGGGAAAGATTGTAGTGTCCAAACGTGCGCAAAACGGATAGAGACCTATCCACACAGACTCAGACTGTAATTGTTTGTAGTGTTTAATAATTGAAATAAATTTAAACCAATTTGTAGAAATTTGTTTTCACTTTGACATGAAAGAGTCTTTTCTTTTGATCAGTATCAAGAAAGCTAAATTAAATCCACTGTGATTCAATGTTGTAAAACAATAAAATGTGTAAACTTCCGGGGGGGGGGGGGGTGAATATTTTTTAGAGGCACTGTACATCAACAGATCTTTGCTCAAGAAATTCATTAATTGTAAAGATACCGAAGATACCGGACATGAAAGACTGTTATTGCATCTGTTCTAACCTTCGGATGACTTCACAATTCTATATTGTGGTAGACAGTAAAATAAGAATAGCTTTTATGCTGTCTGAGGCTCTCACAGTAAAAATGATGTCTTGTAACAAAGAACCTAGAACAGTACAGTGTAAACATAGGCCCTTCGGCTCACAATGCTGTGCCAAACTAACTAAATTAGTAATCAAATATCCTTCCATTTCCAGCACGTTTATGTGCCTATTTAAAAGTTTCTTGAACACCTCTATCGCACTTGCCTCCACTACCATCCCCTGGCGGCACCCATCACTCTATGTAAGAAACTTGCAAACCTCTTTCAAACTGTCCCTCTCACTTTAAATGCATGCCCTCTTGCATTAGACATATAACTCTTTGAAAAAGATACTGACTGTATAAGCCTCTTATAACATTATAAAACCCTAACAGATCTTCTAAGGTTCCTGAAGTTGTTAAAGCTGGGGTGGTAATGGGGATAAGCTCCCACTACCTATTCAGATTCAAGGAGTCCAAGCATATTCAATTCAGCTCAGTATTCGTTATCTGTTGGCTGCCCCATTTTAAAGTCATCCAAAATAGCAACAAAAAGAGGAGCAACCAGAAACCGTGTCAATTAAGCCTTGCCCAAGACCCCAGACACTGGCACCATCCTCCAACAGTATTAAGGGAAAGACTGGCATTCCAGTTTGTTTTCCAGGCATTGTACACTGGAGAGCAGCACCAATGAGAAAAGCCAGCCTCCAGGGGCCAACCCTCAACCCAGCACAGATTCCAGTATGTCTGCCATGCTTCCAACACCACTTCAGGTGCCTCCTTCCCTCGGTGGCTGTAAACGGCAACACTGCTATATGAGGACTGATCCACAGAACAAATGAAACCACACAGCTTCCCTGCTGTCAGTCTTGCCAATGAACCAGTGAAACAGATTTGCAGCATTTTGTATCACCAATGTCCAAGAGAATCTTGCGATCACAAGAAAAACATTTAAGACAAACACTTTGCACCGTTTGAGAGGCTACTACGTTTAAGCGCACCACCATTTTACCTCATCTTATCTTTATGAGGATAGGTTAAGCAATCTAGTGCCAACATTTTAGACTATTCCAAGGTCAATCTAATGCTTCCCTCCCACATAGTCCTCCATTTTTCTTTCATGTACCTATTTCAGAGTTTATTAAACGTCCATAATGTACCTGTCTCTACCATCATTCCTGTCCAGGGGCTCAGGGCTTTTCTTTTAGTAGCAAAGGTGGATAAGATGTGACTTGACAGAGGTGTACAAGATGATAGGAGGCTCTGATATAGCGGACAGCAACCAGATTTTTCTCCAATGCATAAATGATTGATATGACAGGGCAATACACACAAAACGCTGGGGGAGCTCAGCAGGCCAACCAGCTTCTATGGAAAAGAGTACAGTCAATTTTTTTGGCCCAAAACCCTTCAGCAGTCCTGTGTGATTTTCAGCATCTGCAGATTTTCTCTTGTTTGTGATATGAGAGGGTAAAATTTAAAGATAATTGGAGGAAAGTATATGGTGGATGTCAGAACTAGTTTGCTTTATACAGTGGGTTTATGGAACACCCTGACAGGTGTGGTGGTAGAGACAGATAGGGACATTTAAGAGACTCTGAGATAAGCACATGAAAAATGGAGGACTATGTGGAAGGGAAGCATTAGATTAATCTTGGAATAGTCTAAAATGTTGGCACAGCATCATGGACTGAAGGACCTGAACTGTGCTGTACTGGTTCTATGGAACAAAGGAGGTGTCAGTGATATTATAGATAGCAAGAAATTCCAGATGACACAAATGCTGTTGATGCTATCTAAGAGAGTGTGATAAATATTTGGTAATCATAGATGATCTGTCCGCTTAAGGAGTAAATAAAAGAAGGTGAATAAGATTATGAAAAGTAAAGAAGCAAAGAAATCATGTTAGAACAGTGAAAACAGCACAAGTGTTAAGTAGCATCTGTGCAAAGAAAAACTAATCTTACATCAGAAATGGGCAGTTCTGACAAGCAAATAGTTGTTACCTTTAATTTAATATCAAATTCCAAAAGCTGTGACTTGTCTAAAAATATGATGATGTGCTGTTCTTTGGGATAAATTGAATTTTGTGACGCAGTGGGGCAGAGCAAAAAAGGGAGCTCATATTGGATGCTGATACAGAATTAAAGTGACAGGCAGCAAGAGCAGTATGGAGGACCTCTGCAAATGAAATCTCAAAATGGGATGCATTGTGACCAGTTTTCCAGATGCAAGTTGGATACTGGCAGGAATGACGGCAGAGTAGAGATGGCTGAAGTTTCTGGGAATAGTTCACAAGGCGCAGGATAGGTATGTCCTACAAAAGTTGTTGTGTTGGCGCGTGGTCCAGTGGTTAAGGCGTCGGTCTAGTGATTTGAAGGTCGCTAGTTCAAGCCTCAGCTAAGGCAGCGTGTTGTGTCCTTCAGCAAGACACTTAACCACACATTGCTCTGCGAAGACACCGGTGCCAAGCTGTATCGGCCCTAGTGCCCTTCCCTTGGACAACATTGGTGGCGTGGAGAGGGGAGACTTGCAGCATGGGCAACTGCCAGTCTTCCATACAACCTTGCCCAGGCCTGCGCCCTGGAAACCTTCCAAGGCGCAAATCCATGGTCTCACGAGACTAACAGATGCCTATATACAGAAGAAGTTGTAGTCAAATGACAGGGGTAGGCAACCATGGCTGACAAAGGAAGTTAAGGACTGCATAAAAGACAAGGAAAGGGCATCTTAAGGTAGCAAAAGTGAGTGGGAAGGGCTAGGCAAACAAAAAGGTCTTAAGGTGAATGTCACCTGGGCCAGATGGACTACATCCTAGAGTCCTGAGAGAGGATGCTGAAGAGATAACAGTTGCATTGGTCATGATTTTTCAAGAATCACTTGATTTTGACCTGGTTCCGAAGTACTGGAAAATTGCAAATGTCACTCCACTCTTTAAGAAGGGAGAAAGGCAAAAGAAAGGAAATTATAGGCCAGCTAACCTGACCTCAGAGGTAGGGAAAGTATTTAAATCTATTATTAAGGATGAGGTTTCAAAATACTTCGAAATAAGTCAAAGTCAGCATGGAATCTGGAAAGGGAAATCTTGCCTGACAAATCTGTTAGAGTTCTTTGAGGAAGTAACAAGCAAGCTGTACAAAGGAGAGGCAGTGGATATCATTTACTTGGATTTGCAAAAGACATTTGATAAGGTACCACAGCAGTTTTGGGCCCCATTTCTCAGAAAGGATGCGTTGTCATTGGAGAGAGTCCAGAGGAGGTTCACGAGGATGATTCCAGGAATTAAGGGGTTAACATATGAGGAGCATTTGGCAACTTTGGGCCTATAATCACTGGAATTTAGAAGAATGTGGAAGGATCTCATTGAAACCAACCAAATGTTGAAAGGACTAGATAGGGTGGATGTGGAGAGGATGTTTCCTATGGTGGGGGTATCCAGAACTAGAGGGCATAGCCTCAAAATTGGGAGAGACCCTTTAGAACAATGGTAAAGAGGAAATGTTTTAGCCAGGGAGTAGTAAATCTGTGAATGCTCTGTCACAGACTGCGGTAGAGGCCAAGTCCGTGGTATATTTAAGGTGGAAGTTGATTGTTTCCTGATTGTTCAGGGCTTCAAAGGATATCGCGAGAAGGCAGGTACATGGGGTTAAGTGGGATCCGGGATCAGCCATGATGGAATGACGGAGCCGACTCAATGGTCTGAATGGCGAAATTCTGCTCCTATGTCTTCAATGGTTTCAAAGGTACATTTAATGTCAGAGAAATGTATACAATATACATCCTGAAATACCTTTTCCTCGCAACCATCCACAAAAACAGAGGAGTGCCCCAAAGAATGAATGACAGTTAAATGTTAGAACCCCAAAGCCCCCCACCAGCTCCCCCCTCCCACGAGTAAGCAGCAGCAAAGCATCAATAAAGACACAGAATTGCAGTACCCCAAAGACTACTCATTTACCTAGTATTCGACATAGCTCTCTCTCCCTCTAATAAGGGAAAAGAGGCACTTTGGTTTTTTGCCCAGCGGATTATCGACACCCAATTGCCCACCATTGAGAACATCTACTATAAAAGCTGCCTGGGCAGGGCGAAAAGATTTATCAAGGATGCATCTCACCCTAACCATGGACTTCTTACTGTCCTCCCATCTGGTAGGCACTACAGGAGCTTCCGCTCCCGCACCAGCAGGCACAGGAAGAGCTTCTTCCCTGAGGCTGTGACCCTGCTGAACCTTACATCACAGCACTAAGCAGTATTGCACCCATATTGTACTGCCTCAGTACTTTTATATTTGTGTGCTGTAGCACTTACTTTTTATTCGCAGTTATTTTGTAAATGACACTATTCTTTGCATTTCTGGTTAGATGTTAACTGCATTTCATTGGCTTTGTATCTGTACTCAGCACAATGACAATAAAGTTGAGCCTAATCTAATCTTCTGACATGCCTTTTCGATCTCCTGCTATAATTTGTAATCCACATCCCAGGTGCAGTTTGGAGGCTTGCATACAACTGCCATTAGGATCCTTTTACCCTTACCATTTCTTACCTGAACCCGTAGAGACGCTACACCTTCTGATCCTATGTCATCCCATTCTGATGATTTAATATTATTTCTTATACACAGGGCCACACCACCCCCTCTGCCTAATAACCTATCTTCCCTTTTTTAAATCTTTTTATTAATTTTCCAAAGTTAAAAACAAAATAACAATGTTGATATTTTGTAAGATTGGAATAATCTTATTGTTAATAAGCATATACAGAAAAGATTTCAAATAACATAGGCATAATAGACTTCCAAACTCATGATGTAATTAATCATAAAGAAAAAAGAAATAAAAAGAAAAAAATACAAAGAAAAACCCCAAAAAGAAACAAAAAAAGAACTAAATACTAAACCCAAAAAAAGCAAACGTAACAAGGCTAGACCATTATCTTAAATTGAACGCGTTCAATAATGTTGTGAACTCCGCTCCTCTATTCATATATTTTAAGTTAATAAGAAGGATTCAGAAAGGTCAAATTACATCATATGAAAATGTTGAATAAATGGTTTCCAAATCTCTTCAAATTTAACCGAAGGATCAAAAATATCACTTCTAATGTTTTCTAAATTTAAACATAATATAGTTTGGGAAAACCATTGAAATGTAGTAGGAGGATTGGTCTCCTTCCAGTTCAATAAAATGGATCTTCTAGCCATTAAAGTAACAAATGCAATCATCCGACAGGCTGAAGAAGATAAAAATCTATGTTCTATCTCTGGCAATCCAAAAATTGCTGTAATAGGGTGGGGTTGTAAATCAAAACACAGAATTGTTGAGATAATATGAAAAATATCTTTCCAATATTTTTCCAAAAGAGGACAGGACCAAAACATATGATTTAAAGAAGCCACCTCATAGTGACATCTGTCACAAATGGGGTTTATATGTGAATAAAAATGGGCTAGTTTATCTTTAGACATATGGGTCCTATGCACTACTTTAAGTTGTATTAATGTATGTTTAGCACTGACTAATTGAAAAAATTTTTCCCATTTTTCTACAGGTAGGCAAAATTGAAGTTCCCTTTCCCATTCATTTTTAATTTTATCAGATATAGCTGGCTGTAATTTCATACTTATATCATAGATAGATGCTATTAATCCCTTCTTAAGAGGATTTAAACCTAAAATTTTATTGATAGTATCAGTAGAGTGTGAGGTTGGGAAGGTAGGTAACATGGTATTTAAAAAATACCATGGCTATGTAGAATTTTTAGGGATGCAGTATCTATAGGTAAATTACCACAATCTTTTTATCGAGCTTTTATTTCCCTAATTCTTAAAAAAGGTAAGGATCCTACTGAATGTGCATCTTTGTTGAATGTGGATTCCAAGATTTTTTCTAAAATATTGGCAATGAGATTGGAGAATGTATTACCTCAAATTACTTCTGCTGATCAGACTGGATTTATTAAAAATTGTTACTCTTTTTTTACTATTAGGAGATTAATGAATATTGTTTATACTCCTTCACCCAGAATTCCAGAATGTGTCATTTCATTGGACGCTGAGAAAGCCTTTAACAGAGTTGAATGGACATATTTATTTAATACCCTTGAGAAATTTAATTTTAGTCCGATATTTATATCTTGGATTAAATTGATATATCTTACTCCTTTGGCTTCGGTATTTACTAATAATCAAAGATCTCCCCTTTATCATCTATTCCGTGGTACTAGGCAGGGCTGCCCTCTTAGTCCACTACTATTCGATGTTGCCCTGGAACCGTTAGCTATTGCTATTCGTGACTCCCCTAATATATTTGGCATTACCCGTGGAAATAAGACACATAAATTATCACTATATGCAGATGATTTACTATTATATATTTCTAACCCGGGGAAATCTATTCTGGCAGTATTAACTCTGCTTGCTTAGTTTAGTAGTTTTTCTGGTTATAAATTGAATCTAGGTAAGAGTGAACTTTTTCCATTAAATATGCAGGTTCCCATTTATAGATGTTCTCCATTCAGAGTGATTGTCTATGTCTATTTACTTACTTGGGAGTTAAAATTATGAAGAGACATAAGGATTTATTCAAGTTCAACCTTTTACCGTTAGTTAGTCAGGTTAAATAACTGATTACTAAGTGGTTCCCATTGTCTCTATCACTGATTGGCCAAATTAAGGCTATTAAAATGATTAGTTTACCTAAATTCTTATATTTATTTCAACAATACCAATTTTTATTCCTAAATCTTTTTTTGATACTATCGATTCTAAAATTTCTTCTTATATATGGCAGAACAAAAATTCCAGATTAAGTAAAAAATACTTACAGAAGTCCAAGAAAGATAGTGGTTTAGCATTGCCTAATCTAAGATTCTATTATTGGGCAATTAATATTCGATATTTAATATTTTGGACACAAGAATATAATTGGGTAAACCTTGAAGGCTACTCTGTACAAGGGTTCTCTTTGGCTTCCATTTTAGGAATTTCACTTCCTTTTGTACTATCTAAATTGAATAAACAAATGGTTAATCCAATAGTTAAACATACATTACAAATATGGTTTCAATTTCGTGAATTTTTTGGTTTGAACAAATTTATATTATCAAGCCCTATTATATCTAATTTTTTTTCAACCCTCGGTTATGGACCAAGCCTTTTTGATATGGAAAACAAAAGGTATAACATGTTTTCGTGACTTATTTCTAGATAACTGTTTCATGTCTTTTGAACAGTTATCTAAGAAATTTGATTTGCCTAGATCCCATTTTTTTTAGATATTTACAAATAACCTATCTTTCCGATACAGCGTATATCCTTGAATGTTCAGCTCCCAAAGGCTGCCATCCTTTAGCCAAGTTTCAGAGATGGCCACAATGTCATACTTGCCAATCTGTAGCTGAATTTCAAGATCGTCCATTTTATTTCTTATACTACATGCATTCAAATATAACACTTTCAGTCCAGTATTTGTTGCTTTCTGTTTTAACTACACCACGCCTCTATTGCCCTGAAACTTATCCCACTGGCTGTGATTAAGCCTCATCTCCTTCCTGTCCTTTCTATCATCTCTGTTGCACTCTATCTTTGATTTATTTCTGTTTTCCCCTTCCTCAGCCCTATCACTCTGGTTCCCATCCTCCTGCCAAATTAGTTCCTTTGTGAAGTCCAAAATAACCTCTTCCTGTGACAGCTGTAATAAATGTATATTACAGTGGAGTAAAGGGAATTACTGAAGCATGAGAGGCAACCTGGCCAAAATTGATTGAATAGGAACACTGGCTGGGGTGATGGCAGAGCAGCAATAGCTGGAATTTCTGGAAGCCATTAAGAAGGTGCAGGATGTATTCATCCCAAAGATGAAGAAGCATTCTAAGGCAAGAAGACATAGCTGTGGCTAACAAGAGGAGTCAAAGCTAACACAAAAGCCAAAGAGAGGGCATATAATAGAGCAAAATTAATGGGATTTAGAAATTTGGGAAGCTTTTAAAAGCCAACATAAGGCAACTAAAAAAGTAATTAAGGAAGAAAATATGGAATACGAAGGTAAGCTAGCCAACAATATTAAAGAGGATACCAACAGTTCCTTCAGATACATAAAATGTAAAAGAGAGGCCAGAGTGGATAGCAGATGGTATACACCCCAGGTTCAGAAACAGGAGGCTGAAGAGATTGTGGAGGCATTAGTAATCATCTTTTAAGAATCAATTGATTCTGGAATGATTCTGGAGGACTGGAAAATTGCAAATATCACTTCACTCTTCAAGAAAGAAGACAGGCAGAAACATTGAAAACTTTTGAATGTTGAAAGGCCTAGACAGAGTAGCTGTGCAAAGGATATTTCCCATGGTGGGAGAGTCTAAGGCAAAAGGGCACAGCCTCAGGATAGAGGGGCGCCGTTTCAAAACAGAGAAGCAGAGAAATTTCTTTAGCCAAAGGGTGGTGAATTTGTGGAATTTGTGAGGCTATATCGTAGGGTGTACTTAAGGCAGAGATTGATAGGTTTTTGATTGGACATGGCATCAAAGGTTACAGGGAGAAGGCCGGGAACTGGAGTTGAGAGGAGAAAAGAAAGGATCAACCATGATTGAATAGAAGAGCAGAATCAGTGGGCCAGATGACTTAATTTTGCTCCTATGTTTTATGGTCTTATTTAGAACAGAGATGCGGAGAAATTACTTCAGTCAGAGGGAGGCAAATCTGTGGAATTTGTTGCCACAAGCAGTGGTGTACTTAAGGCAGAGATAGACAGGTTCTTGATTAGCCAGGGCATCAAAGGGTGTGGGGAGAAGGCAGGGGAGTGGGGATGACTGGACAAATTGGATCAGCCCATGATTGAATGGTGGGGCAGACTCGATGGGCCAAGATCAGTTTTTCACTGTGCCTTGGTACATGTGACAAATCCGTGTTTACTGTCCATAACTAGGTCATGCTTTTCAAAATGCTCATAAATCCTACCCTTAACAATCCTTTCCAACAGATTTCCTACCATTGTTATGAGGGTCACCAGTTTATAATTTCCAGAATCATCGCTATTTCCCTTCTTGAACAATCTTCTGGGACCTCACCTGAGACAATAAAGGTCTGGGTCAAGGCCCCAACAATTTCATCCCTAGGCTCTCTTAATAACCTAGGATATATCCATCAGGCCTTGATGTCTTATGGACTTTAACATTCTTCAAGAGATTCAACACCACCTTTTTCTATATCTCAAAATGCTCGAGCATAGTATCAGGCTCATCTCTGATTTTACTATCCTCCCTGTCCTTCTCTTTCGAGAACAATCTTGCTAGGTATTCATTTAGGACCTCACCCACATCCTTCATCTCCAAGCACATGTTCCCCCTTTATAATGAGTTGTCCTCCCCTCTCCCTACTTACCCTTTTGCTCTTGATGTAAATATAGAACGTCTTGGGATTCTCTGAAATCCTACTTACCAAGGGCTTTTCATGGCCCTTCTTAACTTTTCTAATCCCCCTTACTGAATTCCCTTATTGATTTCTGCATATTCCTCAAGGGTGCTGTTCAATTTTAGCTTCCTGAACCTTACATGCACTTCCTTTTCCCTTCTTGATTTCCTCTCTTGTCATCCAAGGTTCCCTTACCTTGTTCTTTTTACTGGAAAATACCAGTTCTGTATTCTGTACAATTGGTCTTTAAACAACTTCACATGTCATATTTTGGATGCACAAACACAACTGATCCCAATTCTCGCTCGCTTCTGCCTAATACTCTCATCATCTGTTTGATGTTGTGGTGTTCATCAAACTTGGCAATTAGCTTGTAGACGTTTCATCACCAGTCGAGGCGACATCCTCAGTGCACGGTTGTTTGTGTTTGTCTCTGGGAGTGCTCGTATTTATACAGCCTCCCATTCACTTGCCTTGGTCCTGATTGGCTACCCCTTCAATTGACCTTTGAATTCCATTGGCTCATGTTTCTTTATGTTACCTAAAGCTCACAAGCCAGATGTCCCACTAAATCCATTGTATCTCTACCAGGAACACCAGCATACAAACTTGCAATACAACTCTGGAGGCAGCTAAAACACCTGCTACGTGGCTCCCAGTATTCCATTAATAGTGCACATTTCTTAGACTGGATAAAAAACATAAAGATGGAAGAAGACGAAATCTTTTGATGTTACAGCGCTGTTTACTTCAATCAACCTAAACTTGCCAAGAGAAACCATGAAAGAACTACAGAAGCCGAACATAAAGCACAGACACTGACACCCAGCAGCAAAGGTGAACTACTAAACCTTTGTCTGTCAATACAGTTCAAGATTGAAGGGAAGATTTATAAACAACTCAAAGGAACACCAATGGAACCACTGATATCCAGCTTCATTACCGAGGCCATGATACAAAGGCTCGAAAAGATGACGCTTCCAGTCCTCAAACCCAAACTCTGGGTACAATTTATAGATAATACCTTTGTCATACTCAAATGAAATGAAATGAAATAGAGGATACCTTTAACCAATCAACATCATATTCAGCAACATCAAGTATACAATGGAAAGAGAAATTAACATCAGACTCATATTCCTGGATGCACTTATCATGAGAAGGACAAACAGTACATTAGAGACATCCAGAAGGACACACACACACGGACCAAGTACTGAACTATCACATCAACCCAGCCTGCCTGAAGTAAAGGTGCATTTGCACCTTATTTAAGAGAGCTCAAACACACTGCAGCACCATTGAACTTCGGGCTAGGAAAGAGAAGCACTTATTCAAAGTGCTCCAGAATAATGGTTATCCATGGAATTTCATCAGGAGATGCCTATTAAGGAGAGAAAATCATGCAGACCCTACTCAATGTGCATTGAAACGCACAACCTTGCCCTACACCAAAAATATATCAGAAATTACAGCTCCACTGCTCAAACCTCATGGCATCATAATCAATCACAAACCAACTGTGACTTCAAAGAAATTTGTCGAGGACCAAGGTACCAGTAAAGATAACCAACAAAAGCAATGAGGCCACCTGTGAAGACTGCAACAAGAACTACATTGGCCAGCCAGGAGGTAAACTCTCAACTCGTTTACAGGTACACAAGCTGGTGGTACAGAGACATGTTCCACTGTTGCTTATCCTGGTACATGAAGACCAAGAAGGACACCGCTTTAACTGGAACACTGCAGAGGTTCTGGCACACACAAACAAGAGGCAGGCACAAGAATATTTAGAAGTGTGGTTCTCTTCTGATAGCTCTGTAAACAAACATATCGAAATAGAGGCCATCTACGAACCCTAAGAGCCAAAGAAACGTGAGCCAATAGAATTCAAAGGTCGACTGAAGGAGTAGACAATCAGGACTGAATCAAGCCAACGGGGTTGGGGGGGGGGGGGAATATATGAATGCAAGCACTCCCAAAGAAAAACACAAACAACTGCGTACTGAAGACGTCACCTTGACTGGTGATGAGACGTCTGTAAATTAACTGCCACGCCTGGCAAACACCTCAATCTGAGCTACCAATATTCACCACTATCCTAAACTCTCATAATCTGTCCTCCCCTAATAACGCTTTCTCACAAGGCCTATTTTTATTCTTATTCATAGGGATTCAGGATGAATTCTTCAGACTTAGGGTGTTGTGATAACTGTTTCTAAATGTTCCACCATTGAAAGGTCAGTCACTTGGCAAGGCTTATTTCCCAAGACAAGATCCATAATAACCCCTCCTCCAACTGGATTGCCCAAATACTTTTGTTTTAAAAAAAAACTCTCCTGGATGTACTTAATAAATTTTGCCCCATCTAATCCTCCCACACCTGGAGGTCCCTTATTGAGGAAGTTGAAGTCATCCAGCAGGACAACCCTGAAAGAAAGAAGGGCAGTTGTATCTGGTATGCTGACTAGTTCCAGCACTAGGAAACTTTTCCCAATAGCACAGGTGTCTAAAACATAAAGGCTTAGCTTTAGGAGACACAGGAGAGACTGCAGATGCTGGAAATCTGAAGGAACAGACACAAAATGCTGGAGGAACTCAGTAGGTCAGGCAGTATCTATGGAGGAAATGAATAGTCGACGTTTTGGGCCAGACCTTTCATCTGGACTGGAAAGGAAGAGGGCAGAAGGCAGAATAAAAGGGTAGGAGGAGAAGGATGAGCAGGAGCAGGGATGGCAGGGGGGAGGAAAAGGGTTTTAAAGTAGGAGATGATTTGAGAAGCTTGGAGATGGTAGGCTGAGGAGGCTAAGGGCTGAATAAGGAGGAATCTGATAAGAGAGGACAATTAACCAGGGAATAAAAGGAAGGCAATGGATAATCAGAGGGAGGAAGATGACAACAATAAGCAGATCATGTGGGTGAGGGAGAAAATAAGAAAAGGGGTAAAGACACAAGGACAAGGGAAAGCAGTGGGAGCAATGGGGGAAGGGAACAAGAGTTGAGTGGTTACTGGGAATTAGAGCATAGATTTAGAACACAGAATATAGATTTAGAACAGTACAACACATGAAGAGGAACTTCAGTCCACAATGTTGTGCCAGATTAATTAAACTAGTAATTAAAACCCCAACTAAACTAATGTCCATATCTCTCCATTTTCTGCATGTGTATGTGCCTACCTTAGTATCTCTTCAATATTCCTATTAAACTTGCCTCCCCCACTAGCATGGAGAACACTTTTCAGGCATCCATCACTCTAAGGTAAAAATCTGCTCCAGACATTTTCTCTCGCCTTAAATGCATACTTTCTGGTATTTGACACTTCAACTCTGAGATAAAGATACTGCCTGACTGCTCTATCATTGCCTTTCATAATCTTATAAACCGCTATCAGATCTCCCCTTAGCCTCTGCTGCTCGGGAGAAAACAATTCAAATTTGGCCAACCTCTCCTTGTAGCACATTCCCACACTCTCAACATCCCTCCAACCAGAACTGAATGCAGCACTCCAGCTGTGGCTTAACTAGAGTTTTATAAAGCTGTGACATAATGTTAAGATATCTGAACTTTATAACAAAGGCAAACATGAGATAGGGTCAGAAGTTAAGAAATTCAGAGTGGATCTGTAAAAGAACTTTATTATCCAGTGATTGGTTGGAATCTGGAATACTATGCTTGACTGATTTCCCACAGTAACTTTAAAGTCACCTGATTCACAGGAAAATTTATTATATATAAATTTGAAAGATTTTTTGGTGTACTAATAGCAGTAATATCCAATAGTGCAGAGAAGACCTACCAGTAGGGCAGCACCAAGTCCCTGAAAGCGTAGGACTATTGGAAATTTGCCTTATTCACAAGGCTGTTTATAGAATTTATTGCATGTAATCTGCCTCACTCACTACATTAAATCAATCATTACATTTCAAAAGTCCCTTATTCATTTTAAAGTCCTTTGGTGCATCCAGTGGTCAAATTCATAAATGTGAGCGTTCATCACTCAACCAGCATTCCTGATGCACTAAGTAGTCTGCTAAAATAATATTTGAATCTGATATCAGGATGTTGATGTCTCATAAAATCACCATGCAGGAGAAAAGTGAAACGGGAAAATGCACAATACTCATATTCCTATAATAGTTTTCAAAAGCAGCAACAGCTGTAAATTCTGATACTTCTATTTACCTTTTCTTTTAGAAATGAGGCATGTCAAGGAAGCATTAACAGCTGAAAGAGAAGATAGTCGGAACAATATGGTGAAAAAAATTCTTCTTAATTTTGCCTAATAGTGAGCAGTAATGTCAAGCAGAACATGAGCATAGTTGAAAACTGAGCAACATAAGAGGAACAATGTCATTATCTTTGTGATATTTAGCAGTTTATTCTGCAATTTTCAGTGAATCAAAAGGATAAGCTATATCAGGCTGCTAGAGTTACCATTTGTAAATTTTCATGTATTTTCAGCATGTTCTTTTCACAGACCCTGGGAGTATGATCCCAGCCTCAGGCACTGTAGCAATCAATGCTGATGAATGACTAGAAATGGTTTCTTTATTGTGGTCCTCACTCAACAGAAAGATTCCATTATCTCTTTAAACATCTTCACTCCATCAAACTGACAGGGGCAAGCAGTTGCATAGTCTACTGCCTTTCTCAACCACACTTTTGTAGCTCATTATATATAGATAGAAATTGAAAAATAACAAAATTTCAAAGAAAATTTCCTGCCTGTGCACCAAAGATATATGTGAAGCGTTTCTTTCCTATTACATATTGAGACTTTAATTTTTTTTAAATCTAAGCACTTATTATGAAATGTAATTGAAATTTTCCTAACTAAAGGACCGCTTCACCTAGATGTACTTGGGCCTCTATATGATCGGAAGAAGTGAAGTAGAAGAGCAGTTATAGCATGATCTAGAACATCATGGAGAGAACTGTCATTACAGAATGCTGCAGGTGAGCAGAAGGTATTTCAAGAAGTGGTGGTGTTTTGAAAGTGTCAAAAATATACTTGCATATTATATGTGAAGGTTAATGAACTGGAAGCTGAAGGTAAGGCATAGAAAGGGTAAAGACAAAGTTGCAGCAAAAAGAGCATACACTGTTCAATGCCAAGTTTCCATTGGATCAACTTGAATATGCCCCTCCTGCTCTATGGTAATCAGTTACAGGGATTTTGATTCTATGAACAATGCTTCCTTACCCCTTCAACTTGCTGGGTTAGGGAGATGCCAGAAAAGAATGAGTTGTGCATCGATAATTCACCTTTGCTGTGTGAAGTAGACAAAGGATGGGGATACCGCAGAATATCAATAAAGTCTTTTATGTAGAACTCAACACCTCAGTTTGCAAATGTATCCTTGACTTCCTGACCAACAAACTGCAATCCAGTAAGAATAAGCAGCAACTGATCTTCTGTCATGACTATCCTCAACACTGGTGCCCCACAAGACCATATATTCACCTCACTACTCTATTCACTATACATTGACAAAAGTATGGCCAGATGATGCTCTAACTCCATCTACATATTTGTAGATTATACTGTCGTAGTGGGGTAATTCTGATTCAGAAAGGAGGAGAAAATTCAAAATTCATAGGTGAAAAGGGAGTCCACGTGCAGGCTTCCCTACAGGTTAACTTACAGATTGAGTGAGATAGGAACTACAATGTTACCATTCACTTTGAGAAGACTAGAATATAAGAGTAAGGATGTGATGCTGAGGCTCTATAAGGTATTGGTCAGACTGCATGGAGTATTGTGAGCAGTTTTGTGGTTGTTTAATTATCATTCATCATACATGAAAATAGCCAAGCGAAAGAGTGTTCCTTCAGAACAGGCTGTAGTCAGCATGGTTTCCTCAAGGGAATTTATCACAGTCATCTAATCTTAAAGCATTGAGTGTGGGTCTTCATGCTTCTATACCTCCTACCTAAAAGGTAATAAAGCAAAATGGACATGTCTTAGATAACATGTGAATTACTGATGGATGCTGCATTCTTGAGGCACCCCCTCTTCAAAGTGTCATTGGATGATAGGTAGAGTTTTGCCCATGATGGAGTTGGCTAACTCTACAATGCTCCGCAGCCTCCTGCAATCCTGTGCATTGAACAAAACATGCAAGCACTTTCACAAATTCCCACAGCCCTTGACTACCTTGTAATTTCAGTCACAGGGGCAGACATGAGAGCATCCTTCAGGAAGGAGAACTCACGGAAAGCATCTGGCCCAGATTGGGTCCCTGGCCAAGTACCTGTGCTGATCGACTGGCTAGAGTGTTCACATATATCTTTAACCTCTCACTTTGACAGTCTCAAGTACCTACCTGCGTCAAGCAGGCTTCACTTATACTGGTGTTCAAGATGAACATGATAGCCTGCCTCAATTAGCATCGTCCAGTAGCACTTACATCCACTGTGAAGAAGTTCTTTGAGGGGTTAATGATGAAACAGATCAAATCCTGACTGAGAAATGACTTGGATGCATACCAATTTGCCTACTATCACAAGAGGTTTACAGCAGATGTCATTTCATTGGCTATTCATTCAATCCTGGAACATCTGGACGTGAAGATGCATAAATTAGAGTTCCCTTCATTGACGACAGCTATACCCTCAAAACTAATCAATAACCTTCAAGACCTAGGCCTCAATACCTCCTTGTGTAACTGGATCCTCGATTTCCTCATTTGCAAACCCTAGTTAGTTTGGATTGGCAACAACACATCCTCCACATTCACCATCAACACAATCGCACCACAAAGTTCAAAGTAAATTTATTATCAAAGTACATGCGTCACCATATACAACCAAGATTCATTTTGTTGTGTCTGTTCAACTACATATCAATTAAATAAAAGAGCATACGCTGGAGAAGGTTTTAACTAGTGAATTCACATTGCAGCGAGAGACAGAGAGAGCAATGCGCATGCATAGACAACAAATCAATATGCATGCGTAAACAACAGATCAATGCGCAGTGCTAAGGGAAGTCATTGCTCTAAAAGAAATAGATCCACCTCCTCCCCTTTAGATTAATGCAATATAAAACTGCATAATAAAACATTCAATTTCCTTTTTATAAACTATATTCCAAATAAACATGCTCTCACAATAATGGTCCATAAATAACTTCACTATAGTAAAGATTCAGTCTTTTAGGTGGAGTTCTGTTTCTTTCTGGGTAGCGCCTCTGGACCTGTGGAGTGGCATCAGGTTTGGTAGGTGTCTTGTCTAAGACAATGTTTTTAGTTTCGTGTATCACGTTGCTGGCAGTGATACGAATCATCACTGAGAGGTAAGTCCAGGAGCGGCTGTAATGTGTCTGTCTTGTTGGATGCAGTCCACTCAAGTGCGTTCTTCAGTTGAGCATCCAGTATCTAGTCCACAAGACGTCTCCATGTCTGATCTCTAACATCCACACTACTTACTGTCCTTACACATCTGGAGAAGAAGGATGCTTATGTGAGAATGCTGTTCTTGGACTACAGTTCAGCATTCAACACCATAATTCCATCCAGACTCGACAGGAATCTCAGAGACCTCGGCCTTGACCCTTCCTTGTGTAGCTGGATCCTGGTCTTCCTGTCAGATCGCCAGCAGGTGGTAAGAGTGAGCTCCCTCACCTCCACCCCTCTCTCAACACAGGAGCTCCTCAGGGGCTGTGTACTAAGTCCCCTTCTTTACTCCCTGTATACCCATGACCTTGTCACCACCTACAGCTCTAATCTGCTAATTAAATTTACCAACGACACTACATTGATTGGCCTAATCTCAAACAATAACGAGTGGCCTACAGGGAAGAAGCATCTCTCTGACACAGTGGTGTCAAGTAAAGAACCTCTCCCTCAATGTCACAAAAACAAAGGAACTGGTTGTGGATTACAGGAGGAATGGCGATGGGCTAACCCCTGCTGACATCAATGGATCTGGGGCTAAGAGAGTAAACAGCTTTAAGTTCCTTGGCATCCACATCACCGAGGACCTCACGTGGTCTGTACACACTAGCTGTGTGGTGTAAAAGGCATAACAGCGCCTCTTTCATTTCAGACGGTTGAGGAAGTTGGTATGGGCCCCCAAATCCTAAGAACTTTCTACAGGGGGACAATTGAGAGCATCCTGATCGGCTGCATCACTGCCTGGTATGGGAACTGTACTTTCCTTAATCTCAGGATTCTGCAGAGAGTGGTGCAGACAGCCCAGCACATCTATAGTTATGAACTTCCCATGATTCAGGACAGGTGTGTAAAAATGGCCCGAAGGCCCTAGTCACCCCAATCACAATCTATTCCAGCTGCAGCCATCCAGGGAATGGTACCACAGCATAAAAGCCAGGACCAACAGGGTCCAGGACAACTTCTTCTACCAGACCATCAGGCTGACTAACTCACGCTGATTTGAGTGTATTTCTATGTTACATTGACTGTTCTATTTAGTCTAAATTATTATAAATTACTATGATTTGCACATTGCACATTTAGATGGAGATGCAATGTAAAGATTTTTACTCCTCATGTACGAGAAGGATGTAAGTAGAGCTACTAGGACTTAATGTTTCAATCCCTATGGTAAGATGGCACTCTCGATGTTGGCAGTGGGTTTGGAGTGATGACAAGGAGGGAGGGTAGGTACATCATCGGGGTCATCAGGTGGGCACCCTCCTTCTTTGACGTTTCGTTGATAACCCCACGACGTCTCCAGAGGGCTCAACGATGCTACCTGGCATTCCAGATACACCCCCCTCAGTTCCATACCCTCCTGTCTTCATCTTGCAGCCCAGTTGTTGTCTTTCCTTTTAATCCAAATCCAATTGCTGCTTTCTTCTGCTGCATTTGACAAGGACTTGACTGCTTGTTGGAGGGAGTGACCCCTCACCCCCATCTTCTTCAATAGACTGGTCGTAGATGTAGCCAACAAATCCAAATAGTGAAACAATAGTGAATAGTGAATAGAGTGAACATCAGTGGTCCAGTTCTTGGAGCTATCCTACCAGGTGTCCACTTGTCTTCTCAGTAATCACATGCTAGGACTTCCTGCCCAACCTCAAAGCTCCTTATTGCTTCATTTGGCAACTGGCAGAATGTTTGTTCTGCACTTCCCTCCACAGATCTGGTTTCAGGAGGTCTATATGAGATTTCAGATCCCTGCTCTTGAACAGCATTGCAGGTGTTTGATTTGTCATTGTATGAAAAGAGTTCAGAAACACAAATAGGAAGTTATCCACCTTGTGCTGCAGAAAAATGTCCTTCTTGTCCATCGCTTTAATGGACTTCTTGAAAGTATGGATAAACTTTTCAGCTAGCATATTCATTGCTGGGTGGTGAGGAGCTGACTTGAAATGTCTGATGCCATTTTCTCATAACAGTCTGAATTTTTCTGACATGTAGTGTGGTCTGTTGTCCCTCACAATTCGAATGAGCATCCACAGCAATCAGAAACATGGAATCCAGAAAAATCAATATGTATTCTTTGCCATGGTGATGATGGCTGCTCCCACTGTCACAATGGCAGGGGCATAGGGAGCAAGGGTGGACCCAAATGCAAGACACATCTTGTGAGGTTAATTAAATTTAGTTTATTGTTCGGTATCAGGAGAGCTAGGCAGGAGCAGGAGTAGCGAACTGGACAAGGACTCAGGACTACGACTAGGCTGGGACCAAGGGTCTGGGCTTGGACTCGGAATTGGCTCCCAGAACTAGAGGAGACATGAAGAGGCTAGGGTATGGACTCCGAGCCAGAGACTGGGCAAGGACCCAGTACCTGGGTCTTGCCTTGGGCTCGGACCCCAGAACCAGGCAAGGACATGACATGGGCTAGGGAGAGGAGAAACACGGAAACACAGAGCCTCGGTCTCAGGGAGCAGGTACATGAAACCAAGGACAAATACACAGAACACAGAGTCGGGACCCCTCCTTGGATACAGGACATAGGGCCGGGACCCACACACAGAACAGAGAGTCGGGACCCCTCCTTGGATACAGGACATAGGGCCAGGACTCGCACACAGAACAGAGAGCTGGGACCCCTCCTTGGGTACAGGACATAGGGCCGGGACTCATGACCCTCCGCTGGGCAACGGCAAGACGGCCTGACTTACCCAAGGAGGCAAGGGCCAGACAAGACAAAACATGACCCCCTGCAGAGCAATGGCAAGACGGCCTGACTTACCCCACAGAGGCAAGGACAAGACAAGACAAGACCAACATGAATGAATACCAGACAGTACCTATCTAGCTCTGGCGATGAAACTAGACCGAAGTGCAGGCGGGGGCAGCAGATGAGGGCTAGAGGCGAGAGGGGCAGAGAAGGGATTCAGACAAGGGGGTAGGACAGGAATCACAGACCGCCAGGGCCAGGACTTGACTCAGAACTGGGAAGCCGCCAGGGCCAGGACTTGACTCAGAACTGGGAAGCCGCCAGGGCCAGGACTTGACTCAGAACTGGGAAGCCGCCAGGGACAGGATTTGACTTGGTGCTAGAATGCCGCCGGAGCCAGGACTTGACTTGGAGCCTCCGGGTAGTGGCGAGCTCTCAACTCGGCCAGGGAACAGTAGACAGCAGTTCTTGATTCCCTCCGGCGGATTAACTGACCGATCCACCTCAGTGAGGAAACTTTGCAGGCTTGCTTTAGCGGGGTAACTTGACAGGGTTGCTCCGGTAAGGAAAGGCGAATTACCGGCACTCGCTTCGGGTGGAGACTAGGCTTGCTCTGGCCAGATGACATTGGCACGCCGTACCTTGGTGACTTTGCAGACGCTCCTGCACCAAACGGCTGAAAGCCAGAGACTATAAACTACCGGTTCAGCCGAGCGTTAATTGCCTCTAATCACCAAAGTCGAGGGACACGGGAAAACAGGGAATCAACGGTCCAGATCGTAACATAAACAAGCTAAATTTAAAGGACCCCAATCCGGACCATGACACCCACAGGTGTAATAGTGCCTGTGGGGGTGCATTTTGAACTTTTTGGCATCCTAAATAGCTTTTGGCCAAGTCTTCAATATATTTATTTATTCCCTTCTCAAACACCTTGTCATCAGCATCAAGCAGTTGTGCCAATCTCTGGTTAGTGGTACCATTTGGGTTGCAGTTGCCTGTTGATGCCATACTGAGAGCTTTGATTGAGTGCCAGTTTAGTTGGATTTTTCTAAACCATTCACGTCCAAAAAGTGCTGGCCCTCTGCTATTCAATACATAAAGTTCTAACTGCTGTGTTGACTTCCATATGTCACACTCACTTTCAGTTTACCTTTGGAAGTCATTTTTTCACCTGTGTCGGTCTTTAGCATCACTGAGGTCTTCTCGAATGATAGCTTAGAAAAAATGTTGTTGTAGTCAGCCTCTGAAATTATCGACAAAGCTGACCCTATATCCAGCTCCATTTTCAGTTTTACACCAGACTCATCTATTGTGAACCATATGATTTTGTGATCTGCTTCAGTAATACTATACAGTTCTAGGCATGATTGTTCACCTTTGTCAGACTCCGTGTAGTCTGTTTCACATTCAGTCACTTTCTGCATTTGCTTAGTTTTGTGTGTGGAACTTTCCAGTCAGTGTGGTTTTTCTCTTTGGTTGTACTTTTTGCCTGATTTGCACATTCCCTCTGTGTGACCTTGTCTGTGGCACTTTCTGCAAACTTTTTCTTTGAACCAACAGTCATTTGCATCATGGGAGGATTTGCCACATCAATAACATTCTTGGCTTTTTGCACCATTCAGGGAGATGTTGTGCATTTCACATTCTAACCTCTTTTTCTGTAGTTCTGCTGCACCTTTTGCTGCAGTCTCTAATGATATTACAATGCCCGCTCTAAGGTAAGATCTCTTTCTACCAGTAGCCTCTTTTGAGTGCTTTGACAATGCATGCCACATACAAGCCTGTCTCTTAATGCATCAGAAAGTCCATCTCTGAAGTCATAGTACTGGGAAAATTTGCACAGTTCTGTAATATATTCAGAACTACTTTCATCCTTTGACTGGTTCCTTTCGTAAAATCCAAAACTTCAGTTATTACCAGCAGTTTAGGGCTCAAGTATTTTGTAAAATTGTAACAATTTTGTCAAACATCTTGCTTGCTGGCATTTTAGGGGTTACTCGGTTGCTAAGAGACTGTACGTCCTATGACCCATTAAGCTAAGAAATGTGGGGCCTTTCATTTGCTCCTCCACGTTGTTTACATTACAATACAGTTCCACCCTCTCAATATACAACTCCAAACTTCACTAGCATTATCAAATTTGTCAACTTTCCCAACTAAAGCCATCACCATGTTATTTTCACTTTAAATTTGCTAGTTGTGTGTCTTTCATAATGTACTATGCTGTACTCACTCATCCCTTTGTTAGCATCTATGGCCTACTCTGTACTGTTTAACTCTTTCCTCTTGCTGTTCTGTCCTGTAATGGTGCTGTAACTGTAGGTGATATTCATGATATTCTCTGACATTCACATTCATACTCATTGCCCATTTGTTGGGTCTATGCAACTACATATCAATTCAATAAAAGCCGCATGTGGGAGATGACTTTAACTGCTGTATTCGCATTGCAGCGAGAGAGAAAGAAAAAGAGCAATGCGCATGTGTAGACAATGGATCAATACCTAGTGCTGAGAGGAGTCATTGCTCCAAAAGATATACTGTAGATCCATACATTACAAATCTTCTTGCGGGCATTCACAGTAAATCCAAGAAAAACGTCTATAGACGTCTGGTGGAGAGTATACTGACTGATTGCTTCGCAGCCTTTTATGGAAACACCAATGCCCTTGAAAGGAAAAGCCTACAAAAAGTTGTAGATACAGCCCAGTCCATCAAGTCGCTAGAAAGCAGCATCCATTATCAAAGACCCTGATCCATCCAGGCCAAGCTTTCTTCTCACTGCTGCTATCAGGAAGGAGATATAGGAGCCTCAGGACATACACCACCAGGTTCACAGGTTCAGGAACAGTTATTGCCCTTCAACCATTAGGCTCTTGGTGACCTATATGCACTTTGATAATAAATTTACTTTGAAATTTTAAGGCTCCACACCATGCTGTGATACAACTAGTTAGAATGCTCCTCACCATTCATCTGTAGAAATTCGTAACAGTCTTTGGTAACATACAATTCTCTTCAAACTCCTAACGAAGTCAGGCCGCTGGTGTATTTTCTTCAGGATTGCATCAATGTATTGAGCTCAGGATAGGCCCTCTGAGATGTTGACATCCCAGAAACATGAAGTTGCTCACCTTTTTTACTACTGACCCCCACTCAATAAGGACTGGTGTGTGCTCTCTTGAATTCCTCTTCCTGAAGTCCACAATTAATATCTTCGACTTGCTGAAGTTGAGTGCTAGGTTGTTATTGGAACACTACTCAACCATTTGATCAAAGAAAAGAGTGCAGGATTTTCACAGTAAATGGTAGGGTCCTGGGGAGTGTTGTAGAACAGAGGGATCTAGGAATATAAATACATGGTTCTCTCTGAAAGTGGCATCACAGGATAGTGAAGGCACACTGGCCTTCATTAGTCAGGGCACTGAGTATAGAAGCTGGGATAATATGTCAAAGTCAAAGTAAATTTATTATCAAAGTATGTCTATCTTGAGATTTATTTTCTTGCAGTTGTATAAGATATTAGTGAAGCTGCATTTGGAATATTAAATTTGGTTTGGGACATCCTGCAAAAGAAAGGGGCCATTAAACTGGAAAGAGTACAGAAGAGCTTTACAAGAATGTTGCTGGGATATGAGTGACTAAATTATGAAGGGAGTTGAGCAGTTTGGGATGTCTTTTTCATTGAAGTGTAGGAAAATGAGAGGTGGTCTTATTGAGGTGTATAAGATTATGAGGGGTATATATAGGATGAATGCATCTTTTTCACAGGGTTGTTAATCAAGACGAGAGGGTTTAAGGTAAGAGGAGAGAGATTTAACAGAAACCTGAGCGGCAAATTTTTCACACAAAGAATCATCTGTGTAGAGAATGAGCTGCTAAAGAAAATGGTTGAGGCAGGTATAGTAATGCTTTGTAGCTTCATCATGGCCAAATAGCTTCTTCCCAACTGCCATCAGATTTCTGAATGGTCCATGAACACTACCTCACTAGTTCACTTTTGCACTATTTATTTTTTTAATGTATTGCACTGTGCCACTGACAGAAAACAACAAATTTCACAACATATGTCGGTGATCATAAGCCTAAACCCACTTCTGATTCTGGAAATCATTTAAAAGGCACTTGGACAGGTAGATGGACAATTAAGTTTTAGAGGTATATGGCCCCAATGTAGGATTTGCTTACATGGAAATTTTGGTCAGCATGAACCAGATGGACTGAAGGACCTGCTCTCTATTACATGATTCCATGACCCTATGACCAGAACTGCCTAAGAAATGCCAGCAATTCCTTCCCAAATTGCCAACATTTCCTAATGAATGCATCAGAAAGTTTTGGATTCCTCTGTGAATATGTATAGAAGTCTTTAATTAGTCACTCCTCACAAAAGATTAGTCATTTGCATTATAAGACCATAAGACATAGGAGCAGAATTGGGCCATCTAGTCCATCAAGTCTGCTCCGCCATTCAATCATGGCTGATCCTTTCTTTTCTATCTCCTTTTCAACCCCACTTCCGACCTTCTTCCCGTAATGATTGATGCCATGTTCAATCAAGAACCTATTAATCTTTGCCTTAAATACACCCTACAACCTGACCTCCACAGCAGATCTGACAATAAATTCCAGAAATTCACCACACTTTGGCTAAAGAAATTTCTCCGCATCTCTGTTTTGAAAGGGCGCTCCCCTATCCTGAGGCTGTGCCCACTTGTCCTAGACTCTCCCACCATGGGAAACATCCTTTCCACATCTACTCTGTCTAGGCCTTTCTACTTTCAAAAGGTTTCAATGAAATCTCCTCTCACCATTCTCAATTCCAGCGATTTACAGACCCAGAGCCATTAAATGTTCCTTGTATGTTAACCCTTTCATTCCTGGAATCATCATTGTGAACCTTCTCTAACGCCAGCATATTTTTCTAAGATGAGGGGCCCAAAACTGTTCACAATACTCAAGGTGAGGCCTCACCTTATAAAGCCTCAGCATCACATCCCTGCTCTTGTATTCTCTAGACCTCTTGAAATGAATGCTAACATGGCATTTGCCTTCCTCACCACCAACTCAACCTTCAAGTGTCATGGTCCGGACCGTGAAGTCCGCATCTCCGGAGCCAAGCTCTGGACTCAAGACCCCAGTCTGCAGCCAAGCTGTGGACCCAAGACCCCAGCCTGCAGCCAAGCTCTGGACCCAAGACCCCAGTCTGCAGCCAAGCTCTGGACCCAAGACCCCAGCCTGCAGCCAAGCTCTGGACCCAAGACCCCAGCCTGCAGCCAAGCTCTAGACCCAAGACCCCAGCCTGAAGCCATGTCATGTCTTTGCCTGGTTCTGGGGTCCAAGCCCAAGGAAAGACCCAGGTTCTGGGTCCTTGTCCAGTCTCGGGCTTGGAGTCGAAGCCTTGCCTCCTAGTGCATGGTTTCTAGTCCTGGTTCTGCTTTCCCTAGATCAAGTCTGTATTCTTGTCCCTGCTCCTGGTCTGTATCCTGTCACGTCCCTATCTAGTCAAGTCCTGTTCCTTGTACTTCAGTGTCTGTGTCTTGCAGTCTTGCATTTGGGTCCGTTACCAGCGCCCCATTGTGACAGCAAGTTAACCTTCAGGGTGTTCTGCACAAGGACTTGCAAGTCCCTCTGCATCTCAGACTCCTGGATTTTCTCCCCGTTTAGAAAATAGTCCACACATTTATTTCTAGTACCAAAGTGCATGACCATGCATTTTCCATCATTGTATTTCATTTGTCACTTTCTTGCCCATTCTCCTAATCTGTCTAAGTCCTTCTGCATCCTACCTGTTTCCTCAACACTACCTGCCCCTCCACCAATCTTTGTATCATCTGCTAATTTGGCATCAAAACCATCTATTCCATTATTAAATCATTTATATACAGCATGAAAAGAAGTGGTTCCGGCTCTGACCCCTACTGAACACCTCTAATCACTGAAAGCCAACCAGAAAAGGATCTTTTTATTCCCACTTGCTGCCTCCTACCAATCTGTGAATGCTCCAACCATCTTAGTAATTTTCCTGTTATACCATGGACTCTTAACTTGGTAAGCAGCCTCATGTGTGGCACCTTGTCAAAGGCCTTTTGAAAGTCCAAATATACAACATCCACTGCATTCCCTTTATCTATCCTATTTGTAATCTCCTTAATGAATTCCAACAGGTTCGTCAGGCAGGATTTTCCATGAAGGAAACCATGCTGACTTTGTACTATCTTGTCCTGTGTCACCAAGTACTACATAACCTCATCCTTAACAATTGATTCCAACATCTTCCCAATCACTGAGGTCAGGCTAACTGGTCTATAATGTCCTTTCTGTTGCCTTCCTCCTTTCTTAAAGTGTGGAGTAATATTTGCAATTTTCCAGTCCTCTGGCACCGTGCCACAGTCCAATGATTTTTGAAAGATCATTTCGAATGCCACCACAATCTCTAACGCTACCTCTTTCAGAACCCTGGGGTGCAGTTTCTCTGGTCTGGGTGAGTTATGTACCTTTAGATCTTCCAGCTTTTTGAACACCTTCTCTCTTGTAACAGTAACTGCACCCACTTCTCTTCCTTCACACACTACAACATCAGACATACTGCTAGTTTCTTCCATTGTGAAGACTGATGCAAAATACTCATTTAGTTCATCAGCCATCTCCTTGTCCCCTGCTATTATTTCCCCAGCCTCATTTTCTAGCAGTCCTATATCCACTCTCATTTCTTTTATTTTTAACATACTTGAAAAAACTTTTATTATCCACTTTGATTTTGTTTGCTAGCTTGCTTTCATATTTCATCTTTTCCCTTTGAATGAATTTTTTAGTTGCTCTCTGTAGGTTTTTTAAAACTTCCCAATCCTCTATCTTCCCACTCATTTTTGTTCTGTTGTATGCCCTTTCTTTGGCTTTTACAATAGCTTTGACTTCCTTTGTCAGCCATGGTTGTGCTATTTTACCATTTGAGTATTTCTTCATTTTAGGAATACACATGTCCTGCACCTTCCTCAATTTTCGCAGAAACACATGCCATTGCTGCTTTGCGGTCATCCCTACCAGCAGCTCCTTCCAATTAACTTTGGCCAACTCCTCCCTCATATCACTGCAATTTCCCTTACTCCACTGAAATACTGCTACATCAGACTTTACTTCTCCCTATCAAATTTCAAGTTGAACACAATCATATTGTGATCATGGGTTCTTTTACCTTAAGCTCCCTAACTGCCTCTGGTTCATTACATGACACCCAATCCAGAATAGCTGATCCCCTAGTAGGCTCAACAACAAACTGCTCTAAATAGCTATCTCTTCAGCATTCAACAAACTCACTCTCTTGAGATCCATTACCAACCTGATTTTCCCAATCCACCTGTATGTTAAAATCTCCCATGACTACCATAACATTGCTCTTTTGACTCGCTTTTTCTAATTCTTGTTGTAACCTGTGCTCCACCTCCCAGCCACTGTTGGGATGCCTGTACATAACTGCCATCAATGTCATTTTACCTTGGCAGTTTCTTAACTCAACCCACAAGGATTCAACATCTTCCCATCCTATGTCACATCTTTCTACTGAATTGATGCCATTCTTTACCAGTACAGCCTCACCACCCTCTCTGCGTACCTTCCTATCCCTCCGATATAACGCACAACCTTGAACATTCAGCTCCCAACTACAACCATCCTTCAGCCATGATTCAGTGATGGCCACAACATCATACATGGCAATCTGTAATATTGCAACAAGATCAGCCACGTCATTTCTTATACTATATGCATTTAGATACAACACCTTGAGTACTATATTTGCTATCCTTTCTGACTCTGATTTTATGACTTTATATTTTTCACAGAGTACTATAGCAATGCTTAAGGTTCCTTAAGATTGGTACAGCCGGGGGCGGTAGTGAGGTAAGAGTGGCCTCCCTCACCTCTGCCCCTCTGACCCTCAACACAAGTGCTCCTCAGGACAATGTGCTAAGCCCCCTCCTTTACTCTCTGTATACCCATGACTGTGTCACCACCCACAGCTCCAATCTGCTAATTAAATTTGCTGATGACACTACACTGATTGGCTGAATCGCGAATAATAATGAGGCAGCCTACAGAGAAGAAGTCATCACCCTGACACAGTGGTGTCAAGAAAACAACCTCTCCCTCAATGTCGCAAAAGCAAAGGAGCTGGTTGTGGACTACAGGAGGGATGGAGGCAGGCTAACACCCTAATGACATCAACGCATCTGGAGTTGAGAGGGTGAACAGCTTTAAGTTTCTTGGTATACACATCACCGAGGATCTCAAGTGGTCTGTACATACTGGCTGTGTGGTGAAAAAGGCACAACAGTGCCTTTTTCACCTCAGACGGTTGAAGAAGTTTGGTATGGGTCCCCAAATCCTTTCTACAGGGGCACAATTGAGAGCATCCTGACTGGCTGCATCATTGCCGGGTATGGGAACTGTACTTTCCTCAATCGCAGATCTCTGTAGAGAGTGGTGTGGACAGCCGAGCGCATCTGTAGATGTAAACTTCCCACTATTCAGGATATTTACAAAGACAGGTGTGTTAAAAAGGCCCGAAGAATCATTGAGGACCTGAGTCACCCCAACCACAAACTGTTCCAGCTGCTACCATCCAGGAAACAGTACCGTAGCATAAAAGCCAGGACCAACAGGCTCCAGGCCAGCTTCTTCCAGCAGGCCATCTGACTGCTTAATTCATGCTGATGCAACTGTATTTCTACTTTGTATTGACTATCTTGGTGTACATAATATTTATTATAAATTACTATAAATTGCACATTGCATATTTAGATGGAGATGTAACGTAAAGATTTTTACTCCTAATGTATATGAAGGATGTAAGTAATAAAGTCAATTCAAGTCAACTCAATTTAAATGCACCCAATAACGTGTGTCTCAAATAGCCTCTGACAACCAAGTCCAGCTCCAGGTTTTCACGTGTGGCTTAGCTACTAAGCCCAGCAGAACCATTTCTTCTGACAGAAGAAGAGGCAAATGTGGAAACCAGTTGTTTCAGGCACATGGGGCTCATAAGTGGTAGTTGGTAGCTCATGTAGGAGAAAGAAAACTGATTTCAAACTTCCGCTGCCTTGCACTATACCCACTCATAGTGAAGGCTTCGGTTGTAAACTTCAAGGATGAATCTAGCGTTCTTAAGACAGTCTTACGTTGAGCTCAATGCTGATTGGCAACTCCTGCAACACTGCTGCTCCTAAACTGCAGCAATCTCTGCCATTCCTTTGGATTTACCAGTTGCATGGAGAGGAATACCTTATTACATGGGCAACAGCTTGCTCTCCATACTGTACTGCCCTGGCTTGTGTATTGGCTTGCAGACCACATAGACAGCTGGGATGCAACATCCATAGTTGAAAGTCCATAGTTCAAAGGTAAATTTATTCAGAGTGCATATATGTCACCACATACAACCCCAAAATTCTTTTTCTGAGGGCATACTTTGCAAATGTATAAAGCAGTAAGTGCAAACAAGATAAATAAAGAACAAAGACGACAGCATGCACAGCCTCTCCGATGATGAATATCTGTTATCTGTCAAGTAGGGGACCGTGCACAATTCTGATTTGATGGAAACAGACGTGAGTACATAGTGGAACATCTGGAAAACTTCTGAAATATCTGCTTTGCTACCGCTGCTACTGTGTGGTAACCGGAATCTGTGGAGCTGAAGGCCTCGAAATCCTCGGCTTTGCATGTTTCAGCGGCCCGGGAGAGGTCGAAGGCGTTCAGCAGAGGATGGCGCTCGGGAGGCTGTATCGGAGAAACTGCTCGGAAGCTCAGAGTTTTCGGACGGATGGACTCAGGGTCGGCTGGGGTCAGCTGCTTCCAAGGTATCGGCAAGTTGACGGTGCCTGGAGGTTTATGGCAGGGAGTTTCTCCCTTTTGCCACCGCTATCGGGGACTCAGGAGTAGGTCGACTCAGGGATTTTGAGACTTTTTTTTTCTGTGCCTATGAACTGTTCTTCATCAAATTATGGTATTGCTTTGCACTGCTGTAACTACTCGGTATAATTATGTGGTTTTGTCAGTGTTAGTCCTTGGTCTGTCTTGTTTTCTGTGATATCACGCCAGAGAAACATTGTATCATTTCGTAATGCATGAATGCATTTCTAAATGACAATAAAAGAGGACTGAGTGTTCTCATAATCTGTTCAAATCAAATATAAATAAATAGCAATAATTAACGAGAGCATGAAATTACAAGGTAAAAAGTCCTTAAAGTGAGACCATCGGTTGTGGGAATTCTAGAGAGAGAATCAGTGTAGTTACCCCCTTTTGATCAAGGACCTAATGGTTGAGCGGTAGTAGCTGTATTTGAACCTGGTGGTATGAGTCCTGAGGCACCTGTACTTTCTACCTGATGTAGCAGTGACAAAAGAGCATGGCCTGGTTGGTGAGGATCTTTGCCAATGGATGCTGCTTTTCTACAGCAACGTTTCATGTTGATGTGCTTGATAGTCATAGTCATAGTCATACTTTATTGATCCCGGGGTAAATTGGTTTTCGTTACAGTTGCACCATAAATAATAAATAGTAATAAAACCATAAATAGTTAAATAGTAATATGTAAAATTATGCCAGAAAACAAGTCCAGGACCAGCTTATTGGCTCAGGGTGTCTGACCCTCCAAGGGAGGAGTTGTAAAGTTTGATGGCCACAGGCAGGAATGACTTCCTATGACACTCTGTGTTGCATCTTGGTGGAAATGAGTCTCTGGCTGAATGTACTCCTGTGCCCAACCAGTACATTATGTAGTAGATGGGAGACACTGTCCAAGATGGCATGCAATTTGGACAGCATCCTCTTTTTAGACACCACCGTCAGAGAGTCCAGTTCCATCCCCACAAAATTACTGGCCTTACGAATGAGTTTGTTGATTCTGTCAGTGTCTGTTACCCTCAGCCTGCTACCCCAGCACACAACAGCAAACATGATTGCATGGCCACCACAGACTCGTAGAACATCCTCAGCATCGTCTGGCAGATGTTAAAGGACCTCAGTCTCCTTAGGAAATAGAGACGGCTCTGACCCTTCTTGTAGACAGCCTCAGTGTTCTTTGACCAGTCCAGTTTATTGTCAATTCGTATCCCCAGGTAGTAGGGAGGGTTTTACTCGTGATGAACTGGTCTGAATCCACTGCTTTTTGTAAGATTTTCTGCTTAAAGGCATTGGTGCTCCCATAGCAAGCCCTACTGCAGCCAGTCAGAACATTTTTCACCACACATCTAGAGAGATTTGCCAAGGTTTTTGATGACATGCCAAATCTCTCTAGATTCCTGAGGAAGTAACACTGTTGTGCTTTCTTTGCAATTATATTTATATAATGGGTCCAGGACAGGTCCTCTGAGATAGTGACATGCATAATTTTAATGTCAACCCAGACCAACAGCAGACCTCATTAATAGGAACGTACACCCCAATTCCTCTGTGGAAGGCATGAGGCAGAAAGTGGGTGTGTTCATTTTATCAGCGTATAATGGCTAAAGGGACAAGGTTACTAACTCAATTATGTTTTTTAAAATTTATTAAGTGCACTTCTATGTGGGAAGATTTGCTAATGCTGCACGGTGGGGTTTAAACTGGAGTTGTAGGGGAATGGGAACCAGAACACCAGAACAGTTAGTGGAGAGGTTGTGGAGGCAGATGTTGGTAAGACCTCAGTCAAAGTTAGGAAACAAAAGGTTGAGCATGGTGTGACTAGTCTCCTGAGCAGCTTGTATTTCCAAGCAAAAGTATTGTAGGAAAGGCAGATAATAGTGCTGAAGGTGAGGGAGCTGGTATACAAAAAGAGGCAATGTGTAGTTAGGACAGGCTGTTAACAGGGCAAAACTTGCAGTCAACAGGATGAGCTGCAATGTAAAATGCAGACAAATCAGAAAAGGGTGAATACAGCATTGAAGGTGTTGCATCCGAATGTGCCCAGTATACAGAATAAGGTAGGTGAACATGCAGCACAGTTGCAGATTGGCAGGTATGACGTTTTACAGGCATCACTGAATCATGGCAGAAAGATTATAGCTGGGAGCTTAATGTCCAAGGATACACATTTTATTGGAAGAACAGGCAGGAAGGCAGAGAGGGTGCCATTGCTTCATTGGTTAAAAAAAATAAATCAAATCATTAGAAAGAGGTGAGACATAGGTTTTGAAAGTGTTGAATCATTATGGATAGAGCTAAGGAACTGCAGGAATAAAAAGACCCTGATGGGAGTTGTATACAGACACCACCCCCCCCACCCCCATCCAAAAGGTAGTAAGGATGTGGCCTATATATTACAATAGGGGATAGATAACGCAAGCCAAATGGGCATTGTTACAATAGTTATGAAGGACTTCAATATGCAGGTAGATGGGAAAATCAGGTTGGGGCTTGATTATAGAAGAGGGAATATCTAGAGAGTTTACGAGGTGGCTCTTTAGGGCAGCTTGTGGTTGAGTCCAGTAAACGATCAGCTATTCTGGATTGGATCAGCTATTCTGCAAGGCTCCAGAAATGCTTAGAGACCGTATATAAAAGAACTCCTGGGGGCATGAGAGAGGAGTTGCTAGAATTGATTGGAAAAGAACACTTGTAGGGATGACAGCACAGTAGCAATGGCTAGAATTTCCAAAAGCAATTCAGAAGGCACAGTATATATACATTCCAAAGAGGAAGAGGTATTCTAAAGGGAAAATGACATAACTATGGGTAACAAGAAAAGTCAAAGCCAACATAAAGGCCAAAGACAGGGCATACAACAGAGAAAAAAATTAGTGGGAAGTTAGAGGATTGGGAAGCTTTTAAAAGCCTACAGAAGGCAACTAAAACAGTCATTAAGAAGGTAAAGATGGAACATGAAAGTACGCTAGCCAATTAATATTAAAGAAGACACCAAAAGTTCCTTCAGATACATAAACTGTAAAAGAGGCGAGAGTGGATATTAGACCGCTAGAAAACGATGCTGGACAGGTAGTACGAGAGGACAATGAAATGGCAGACAAACTGAATAAGTATTTTGCATCAGTCTTCACTGTGGAAGACACTAGCAGTATAGTGGAAGTTCCAGCTGTTGGGGGCATGAAGTGTGTGAAGTTATCATAACTAGAGAGAAGGTTATAGAAGGTTATTGGGAAACTGAAAGGACTGAAAGTAGATAAGTCACCTGGACCAGATGGTCTACACCCGAGAGTTCTGAAAGAGGTTACTGAAGTGATCGTGGAGGCACTAGTAATGATTTTTCAAGAATCACTAGATTGTGGAATGGTTCCGGAAGACAGGAAAATTGCAAATCTCATTCGACTGTTCAAGGTGGGAGAGAGGCAGAAGAAAGGAAACTATAGACCAGTTAGTCTGACCTCAGTGGATGGGAAGTTGTAGGAGTCAATTATTAAGGATGAGGTCACAAGGTACTTGGAAGCGCATGATAAAGTGGGCTGCAGACAGCAAGGTTTCCTCAAGAGAAAATCTTCCCTGACAAATCTGTTGGAATTCTTTGAAGAGATAATAAGCAGGATAGACAAAGGAGAATTGGTTGATGTTGTGCACTTGGGATTTTCAGAAGGCATTTGACAAGGTGCCACACAAGAGGCGCTTAACAAGCTATGAGCCCAAGGTACTACAGGAAAAATTCCGGCATCGATAAAACAGTGGCTGATTAGCAGAGGAAAATAGTGGGAATAAAGGGACCCTTTTCTGGTTGGTTGCCAGTGACTAATGGTGTTCCACAGGGGTCTGTGTTGGAACCAATTCTTTTCAAGTTATATGTCAATGATCTGCATGATGGAATTGATGGCTTTGTTGCAAAGTTTACAGACAATATGAAGATAGGTGGAGGGACAGATAGTTTTGAGGAAATAGAGAGGCTACAGGAGGACTTAGGTAGATTAGAAAAATGAGCAAAGAAATGGCAGATGGATTACCGTGTCAGGAAGTGTATGGCCATGCACTTTGGTTGACGAAAAACTGAGGCACAAAGGGACTTGGGAGTCCTTGTGCAGGATTCCCTAAAGGTTAATTTGCAAGTTGAGTCTGTGGTGAGGAAGGCAAATGCAATATTAGCATTCATTTCAAGAGGACTAGAATATAAAATCAAGCATGCAATGTTGAAACTTTATAAAGCACTGGTGAGGCCTCATTCAGAATACTGTGAGCAGGCTTGAGCCCCTTATCTGAGAAAGGATGTAGTGAAAGTGGAGATGGTTCAAAGGAGTTTCAAGAAAATGATTCCAGGATTAATTACTTGTCATATGAAGAGCGTGTGATGGCTCTGGGCCAGTACTGTATTCACTAGAATTCAGAAGAATGAGGGGTGACCTCAATGAAACCTATCAAATGGATATGATATGATAGAGTGGATATGGAGAAGATGTTTCCTATGGTGGCACTGTCTAAGACCAGAGAATTCTGCATCAGAATAGAACGGTGTCCTTTTAGAATGGAGACAAGGAGGAATTTAGTTATCCAAAGCGTGGTAAATCTGTGGAAGTTGTTGTCAGAGGCAGCTGTAGAGGCCAAATCTTTATGTATATTTAAGGCAGAGGATGATAGATTCTTGATTGGTCAGGGCATGAAGGGATATGGGGAGAAGGCAGGAGATTGGAGCTGAGAGGAAAATTGGATCAGCCATGATGAAATGGCAGAGCAGACTTGATGGGCCAAATAGCCTAAATCTACTCCTATATATTATGGTCTTATATGATTTTAAGATAAGCTGTTGAACCATTTCATCAACTTTAATAATATTTTAAATGTTTCCAAATATTTTTAAGTGTCAAAATGAACTTTGGAAGTACGATTCTGATGTGAATATGGCTCATTTAGAGCAATAAAGCAATTATGATAATAGAGGAAATTGCAGCTCATCTATAACTGGAAAAAGTTTTGCATCTTTCATGTCCCTTTAAGATCTTTAAAATTGTTTTACAAACAATTAAATATAATTGAGGTGTAATCATAGTTGTGATGCAGCATTACATTTTTGCAAACTGGTTCTCCTAAATAGCAATGCAATAATGGCCAAATAATCTGTCTTTGTAATTATGATCAAGAAATAATTATTGGCCTTGCCACTGGAATGAACCATATTTCTCCTTAGCACAGTGCCATGAGAATTTTTTTTCATTTCAGCTCGCCTGAAAGACAGGAAGTATAAGCAGTATAGGCCCTTAACACTATAATAGAGCACAGCTTGGATTTTTGTGCTCCAAGTCTGGAGTGGAATTTGAACCCCATTTCTCTGAGAAGGCAAACATGAGGAAATCTGCAAATGCTGAAAATTCAAGCAACACACACAAAAAATGCTGGTGAACGCAGCAGGCCAGGCAGCATCTATAGGAAGAGGTACAGTCGAAGTTTCGGGTCGAGACCCTTCATCAGGACTAACTGAAAGAAGAGACAGTAAGAGATTTGAAAGTGGGAGGGGGAGGGGGAGATCCAAAATGATAGGAGAAGACAGGAGGAGAGGGGTGGATCTAAGAGCTGGAGAAGGGAAAGGATCATGTGACGAGAAGCCGTCCCTACGCGACTCCCTTGTCCATTCGTCCCCCCCATCTCTTCCCACCGATCTCCCTCCCTGCACTTATCCTTGTAAGCAGAACAAGTGCTACACATGCCCTTACACTTCCTCCCTCACCATCATTCAGGGCCCCAAACGGTCCTTCCAGGTGAGGTGACACTTCACCTGTGAGTCAGCTGGGGTGATATACTGCGTCCAGTGCTCCCGATGTGGCCTTCTATATATTGATGACACCCGAAGCAGGCTGGGAGACCGTTTCGCTGAACACCTATGCTCTGTCTGCCAGAGAAAGCAGGATCTCTCAGTGGCCACACATTTTAATTCCACGTCCCATTCCCATTCTGATATGTCTATCCACGGCCTCCTCTACTGTCAAGATGAAGCCACACTCAGGTTGGAGGAACAACACTTTATATTCCGTCTGGACAGCCTCCAACCTGATGGTATGAACATTGACTTCTCTAACTTCTGTTAATGCCCCACCTCCCCTTCGTACCCCATCCGCTATCTATCTATCTATTTATTTATTATTGATTTTTTTTTTCCTCTCCTTTTTCTCCCTCTGTCCCTCTCACTATACTCTTTGCCCATCCTCTGGGCTCCCCTCCCCCTTTCTTTCTCCCTAGGTCTCCTGTCATATGATCCTCTCCCTTCTCCAGCCTCATATCCCTTTTGCCAATCAACTTTCCAGCTCTTAGCTCCATCCCTCCCCCTCCTGTTTTCTTTTATCATTTTGGATCTTCCCCTCCCCCTTCCACTTTCAAATCTCTTACTATCTCTTCTTTCAGCTAGTCCTAACAAAGGGTCTCAGCCTCAACAATAGTGTGGTAAGGAGAACCAATGGAGTGCCACGTGGGTGACCAAAAGTATGGATATCTAGAGACCATAAGGGAAATGCATGTAAAGAACTGAGAGTCATTGAATGGTTTATTGTATATAATTTTATTTTTGAATAAAGTATATTTGGAAAAAAAAACCTCTTCCTATAGATGCTGCCTGGCCTACTGCATTCACCAGCATTTTTTGTGTGTTCCCCTGAGAAGTCATGTTTCAAAGCCACAGCCAAGAAACAATGTTTTTTTCCACTTAGGACTTCTTTATTGTGGTGGCACTCAAATTGTTCTAACTACTTGACTGGAATCACATCAAAAATATTGCAAAATATGTTTTTCCTTCCCCAACATTATGCATCTCACTCATGGCACATGCAGCTTCAAATCAGAGATTTTTTTAAAGACAAAAAACAGGGAAAGTAGTGCAAGTAGTGGCAGCAAATTCCATTGGAGCTCTCAAAAGGTTGACATACTCATCTCAAAGGACTTAATTGTCAGGTTTTGGAACTAAATCCAACATAAGGAAATAAGGAGGAGGAGAAGATGGCATCGCGCACAGCCACTCTGAAATGATATCGTATTTGTTAAATAGGAGTCGTGCACAATCCTGATTTGATGGAGACAGACGTGAGAAGCACAGAGGAACACCTGGAGAAACTTCTGAAATGCCTGCTTTGCTGCCTTTGCTACTGTGCGATCGAGAATCTCCGGAGGGGAAGGCCCCAAATCCTTGGCTTTGCCAATTGCCTGTTGCCGGGGTCAGGGTTGAAGCGCTCGGCAGAGATGGTGCTCGGTGTCAGAGGACTGGTTGGAGGTTCGACGTTTTTCAGGTGGACTCAAGAGTCGGCTGTGGTCGGGTGCTTCCAGGATGCTGCATCGGCAAGTTTGCAGTGCTGGAAGCTCATGGCAGGGAGAGTTTTTTCCTTCCTTCTACCATCTGCGTGAGATGATAGGACTTTCGAGAAACTTTGAGACTTATTTTTACCGTGCCCATGGTCTGTTCTTTATCAAATTACGGTATTGCTTTGCACTGTTGTAACTATAAGTTATAATTATGTGGTTTTTGTCAGTTTTTCAGTCTTGGTTTGTCTTGTGTTTCTGTGATATCATTCTGGAGGAACATTGTATCATTTCTTAATGCATGCATTACTAAATGACAATAAAAGAGGACTGCGTGTCCTCATAATCTAGTCTAATCTAATCGAAAGGTCTTTTCAAAGATATGGCAAAGGTGTTGAATGATCTTTCAACAAAAAGAAATTGCTGGAGATATTCAGCTGGCTGAGCTACATCTGAAAAGAGAAATGGAGAGGCAACATTTCAGGTCAACATCCTTCATCTGGATTAAAAGAGTAAACATGAGACAGCCAGTATAGAGAGGTTAGTGAAAGGGTGAAGCAAGAGATAGATGTGTCCCGGTGAGATGAGATGATATGCAGAGGGAGGAGGGAAGAGTGGAAATAGTGACAGATATTGAAAGGTTAGGTGGAGGCAACAAAGCTAGCCTTGGGAGAGATTGCCAAAGGTCACTATTTCCTCTGAGTCTCTCCAGCAGTTTGACCTTTACTGCAGATTCCAGCATCTGCAAATTGGAATTGGTTTATTATTGTAGTAAGGTAGAGTAAAAAAATAACCTGTCTTACATACCATCCATTCAGATCAATTCATTACAATAGTGCGTTGAAATTGTACAAGGAGAATCAATAACAAATTGCAGAATAAAGTGTTACAGTTCCAGAGAAAGGGCAATACAGGTAAACAATATGGTACAAGACCATAATGAGGTACTGTAGTCTGTGAGGTCAAGAGTTCATCTTATTGTTCTCGGGGAAAGTACCAAAGTCTTATAACAGAGCTGTCCTTGAGCCTTGTGGTATATGCTTTCAGGATTTTGTATCTTCTGCCCAATTGTAAGGGTTGGGGGTCCACTGGAAGAAAAGGGAATATCCAGAATAAATGAGGTCTTTGATTATGCTGGCTGCTTTACTAATGTAGTGAGAAATATAGACAGAATATATAGAGGGGTGTCTAGTCGCTGTGACGTGCTGAGCTGTATCAACAAATCTCTTGCAGACACAGGCAGAGCAGTTGCCATATCAAACCATGATGCATCTGGATAGGATGCTTTCTGTGCTGCATGGATAAAAATTGGTCATGATCAAAGCGAACATAATTGAAGAAGAGATACTACAGTATAGAAATAAAAAAAAGTCATAAATTTACCTAGAGGAAAAAATCATGGAGAATACAAAGAAGAAAGATTAAAGAACATTGATGTTGGTCAAATGCATTATGGATGTCTAACACTTTCTTTTTGATTGAACATCTCTTTTTTTTTACCCCATAATGGTGTTTTCAGCAGAATCAATAGTATCATATTTTAGGCAAGTGTGGATTGGGACAGGCTGTTTTTTGGCAAAGGTGTACTTTGAAAGTGGAAGGCCTTCAAAGATGAAATTTTGAGAGTACAAAGCTTATATGTGCCTTAAGAAAGAAACCAGGAGAGCTAAAAGAAGCCATGAGATTGCCCTAGCAGATAAGGTGAAAGGGAATCCTAAGGGATTCTACAGCTATATTAAGAGCAAGAGGACTGTGTGGGACAAAATTGGTGCTCTGGAAGATCAGAATATTAATCTATGTGTACAGCCAAAAGAGATGAGGGAGATCTTAAATGAATTCTTTGCATCTGTGTTTACACAGGAGTCAGACACAGAGTCTATAGAAGTGAGGCATCAACTTCATGGACCCTATACAGATTACAAAGGAGGAACTGTTTGCTGTCCTGAAGTAAATTAGGGTGGATAAATCATCAAAGCCTAACAAGATGCTCCCACGGACCCTGTGAGAGGCAAGTGCAGAAACTGCTGGAGCCCTAGCAGAGATATTTAAATCATCCTTAGCAACAGGTGAGGTACCAGAGGATTAGAGGATAGCCAATGTTGTTCCGTTGTTCAAGAAAGCTCCAAAAATAAAGCAGGTACAGTAATTACCTTACCGTTCGCTGTGTAAAACTTAAACTGGTTGGTCCTACTGAAGTGCAACACCACGCACTTGTCTACATTAAATTCCATCTGCCATTTCTAAGCCCATTTTACCAGTTGGTCACAATCCCTCTGCAAATCCCTTACACAGGGTGGTGAGCCTAACATCAGTAGTGAGAAAGTGTTTGGAAGGTATTCATCGACCTGCACTGAGCCCATTATCCTACATAATCCTACCATCCATGTACATACCAAACTTCTCTTAAACATTGCAATCGAGCTTGCATACACCACATGTGCTGGCAACTCGTTCCACATTCTCATGACCCTCCGATTGAAGAAGTAAGTCTGACGCAGCGAACGGTAAGGCATTGAGGAGTGCGGTAGAACAAAAGGATCTGGTCTTTAGTTCATAGAAAGTGGCAACACTGGTAGATATGGCCATAAAAATGCTTTTGGAACACTGGTCTTCATAAATTAAAGTTTTGAGTACAGGAGATGGGATGTTATGTTGAAGTTGAATAAGACATTGGTAAGGTCAAGTTTGGAGTACTGTGTGCAGTTTTGGTCAGCTACATACAGGAAAGATGTAAATAAGTTAGAAAGAATATTGAGAAAATTTACAAGGATGTTGCTGAGTCTGGAGGACCTGAGTTATAAGGTCCAAATGAATATGTTAGGACTTTGTTCGTTGGAACATAGAAAATTGAGAGGAAATTTGATTGAGATATACCAAATTATGAGGTGTATGGAAAGGGTAAATGCAAGCAGGGTTTTTCCAATGAGGTTGGGTGCGACTACAACCAGATGTCATGGGTTAAGGGTGAAAGTTGAAAAGTTTAAGGGGAATATGAGGGGAAACTTCTTCAATCGGAGGGTCATGAGAATGTGGAACGAGTTGCCAGCACATGTGGTGTATGCAAGCTCGATTGCAATGTTTAAGAGAAGTTTGGTATGTACATGGATGGTAGGATTATGTAGGATAATGGGCTCAGTGCAGGTCGATGGGAACGGGCAGTTTAAATAGTTCTGTATGGACTAAATGGGATGAAGGTCCTGTTTCTGGTCAGTACTTTCTATGACTCTTGTGGCTGTCCATGGGCCTGAGGATATGTGCTTTTAGGCTTTTGTATCTTCTCCTTAATGGGAGTGAGAAGAAGAGAGAATGTCCACGGTAGTTGGGGTCTTTGATTATGCTTTGACTTTGGCTGCTTTACTAAGGCAGAGAGAATTGTAGACATAATCTATGAAAAAGAGGCTGGTTTCGGGTAATTGTTAGAGTAAAGGGTGCTACTGAAATGACACTCTCTAGAAAGACCAAAAGACATAGGAGCAGAATTAGGCCATTTGCCCACTGAGTCTGCTCCACCATTCAATCACGACTGATTCTTTTTTCCCACTTCAGCCCCTCTCCCCGGCCTTCACTCTGTAATCTTTGATGCTGTGTCCAATCAAGAACCTATCAAGCTCTGCCTTAGATATACCCAATGACCTGGCCTCCACAGCTGCTTGTGGTAATAAATTCCACAAGTTCACCACCATCTGGCGAAAGAAATTCCTTTGTTTCTCTGTGTTTTAAATGGACGCCCCTCTGTCCGGAGGCTGTGCCCTCTGGTCTTAGACTCCCCCACCATAACCAATTTCCCCCGGGATCAATAAAGTATGACTATGACTATGACATATGAAACATCCCTTCCACATCTACCATGTCTAGGACTTTTAACATTTGAAAGGTTTCAATGAGATCTCTCCTCATCCTTCTAAATTCCATCAAGTACAGACCCAGAACTATCTAACATTCCTCATATGATAACCCTTTCATTCCCAGAATCATCATTGTGAACCTCCTCTGAACCCTCTCTAGTGCCAGCACATCTTTTATTTGATGAGGAGCCCATAACTATTCGCAATACTCAAGGTGAGGACCCACCGGTGCCTTATAAAGCCTCAGCATCACATCCATCACATCCCTGCTCCTATATTCTAGAACTCTAGAAATGAATGCTAACATTGCATTTGCCTTCCTCACCACCAACTCCACCTGCAAGTTAACCTTTAGGTTGTTCTACATAAGGACTCCCAAGTCCCCCTGCATCTCAGATTTTTGGAGTTTCTCCCCATTTGGAAAATAGTTCGCACATTTACTTCTAGCACCAAAGTGCACGACCATGCATTTTCCAACATTGTATTTTATTTGCCACTTTCTTGCCCATTCTCCTAATCTGTCCAAGTCCTTCTCAGCCTACCTGTTTCCTCAACACTACCTGCCCCCTCCAGCAATCTTCGTATCATCTGCAAACTTGGCAACAAAGCCATCTATTTTATCATTTAAATCACTGATACACAGCATAAAAAGAAGCGGTCCCAACACCAACCCCTGAGGAACACCACTAGTCACTGGCACCTAAACAGAAAAGGATCCTTTTATTCCCACTCACTGCCTCCTAACAATCATTCAATGTTCTAAACATGCCAGTAACTTTCCTGTGATACCATGGCTCTTTACTTGGTAGGCAGCTTCATGCATGGCACCTTGTCAAAGGCCTTCTAAAAGTCCAAATATACAAAATCCACTGCATCCCCTTTATCTATCCAACTTGTAACCTCCCCAAAGAATTCCAACTGGTTCATCAGGCAAGATTTTCCCTTAAGGAAACCATGCTGAATTTGTCCCATCTTGTCTTGTGTCACCAAGTACTCCATAACCTCATCCATAACAACTGACTCCTACACCTTTCCAACCACTGAGGTCAGGCTAACTGGTCTATAATTTCCTTTCTGCTGCCTCCCTCCTTTCTTAAAGCGTGGAGTGAGATTTGCAATTTTCCAGTCCTCTAGCACCGTGTGACAGTCCAATGATTTTTGAAAGATCATTAATAATGCCTCCACAATCTCTACGACTACCTCTTTCAGAATCCTGGTGTGCAGTTCATCAGGCCCAGGTGACTTATGTACCCTTAGGTCTTAAAGCTTTTTGAGCATCTTCTCCCTTAAAATTGTATAGTAATTGCACTCATTTCTTTTCCCTCACACCCTTCAACATCTGACACACCGTTAGTGTCTTCCACAGTGAAGACTGATGCAAAATACTCATTCAGTTCATCTGCCATCTCCTTGTCCCCCATTATTATTTCTCTGGCCTCATTTTCTAGCTGTCCTATATCCACTCTCATCTCTCTTTTTTTTACATACTTGAAATAGCTTTTACTATCCTCTTTGATATTGTTTGCTAGCTTGTTTTAATATTTCATCTATTCATTCCTAATCACTCTTTTAGTTGCTCTCTATCGGTTTTTAAAAGCCTCCCAATCCAATCGTTTCCCTATAATTTTTGCTTTGTTGTATGCCCTCTCTTTTTGCTTTTACATTACCTTAGACTTCCCTTGTTAGCCAAGGTTGGACTATTTTGCTATTTGAGTATTTCTTTGTTTTTGGAATACATCTATCCTGCACCTTCCTCATTTTTCCCAGAAACTCATGCCATTGCTGCTTTGCTGTCATCTCCTTCTAACTTAGTTTGGCCAGCTCCACTCTCATACCACTGAAATACTGCTATGTCAGACTTTACCTTCTCCCTCTCATATTTCAAGTTGAACTCAATCAAATTGTGATCACTGCCTCCTAAGGGGTTTTTTAACCTTAACCTCCCTAATCACCTCTGGTGCATTACATAACATCCAATCCAGTATAGCTGATCCCCTAGCAAGCTCAATGACAAACTGCTCTAAAAAGCCTTCTTGTAGGTATTCAACAATCTCACTCTCTTGAGATCTATTGCCAACCTGATTTTCCCAATTACCATGCATGTTGAAATCTCCCATGACTATCATAGCATTGCCCTTTTGACAGACTTTTTTAATTCCTGTTGTAACCTATGGACCACATTCCAGATACTGTTGGGAGGCCTGTATGTAGCTGCTGTCAGGATTATTTTACACTTGTGGTTTCTTAACTCAACAAACAAGGATTCAACATCTTCTAATCCTATGTCACATCTTTCTACTGATTTGATGGAATTCTTTACCAGCAGAGCCACGCCACCCCTCCTGCATACCTTCTTAGCCTTCCGATACTCTTGAAGGCACCTTCCATAATCTTTGCTGATGTTTGAGAGTAGACTGAAAAAGTAATAATTGACCAAAGAAAATGCTGCCTGACCTGCTAAGTATTTCCAGCATCTCCTCTTTCTATTTCCTCGCTGTACCACAAGGGTTTGACTAAAGGCATTTCAGGTACTGCAGGAGTCTTCGGTACTATAGCCAGGATGCTACTGTAGTCAACTGTTGTTAACAGAATCTCAAATGGTGACAAGAAGGCATATAGGAGTGAGACAGATCAGCTGGTTCAGATGTGTCACCACAACAGCCTGCACTCAATGTCAGTATAACCAAAGCATCAATTGTGGACTTCTGGAGAGAAAAGTCAGAAGAACACACAGCAGTCCTCATCATCAGTAGTGGAAAGGATGAGTAGCTTCAAGTTCCTGGACGTCAACATCTTTGAAGATCTATCCTGGGGCCAACCATGAAGAAGGCATAGCAGCGACTATATTTCTTTGGGAGTTTGAGGAGATTTGGTAAGTCACCAAAAACTTGCGCAAATTTCTATTGATGTACTGTGGACACCATTCTAACTGGTTGCATCATTGTCTGGTATGAATGCACAAGTACAGAGGTCTGGAAAAGCTGTAGAGGGTTGCAAACTCAGCCAAACTATTCTTCTGCCTAGTCAGAATCAGAATCGGGTTTAATATCACCAGCATTCGTCATGAAATTTGTTGTTTTGTGGCAGCAGTACATTGTAATATATATGTAATAAAAAACTAATAATTACAACAAGCATATATAAAAATATTAAATAAGTAGTGCAAAAAGAGAGAGAATAATACTGGGGAAATATTCATGTGTTCAATGTCCATTCAAAGATCTGATGGTGGAGAAAAAGAAGCTGTTCCTGAAACATTAAGTGTGTGTCTTCAGGATTCAATACCTCTTTCTTGACGGTAGCAATGAGAAGAGGGGATGTCCTGGATGATGGGGGCCCTTAATAATGGATGCCGCCTTTCTAAGATATCGGAAATGTAAAAATTTCTGTTCTATGCTAGGCACCATCTTTAATCTTCAGTTTCCCTTCCCCAGTAAACCCGTATCACTGTTCTATCACCTCTTCATAAAACAATCTGAATCAACAAGTTTTGGGCCCCTTCCCTGACTTCTAAAAGAACTTTAGATTAAAACACCAGAATCTAACATGACCATATTCACCTGTGATGCCACTTCCAAGGAATTATGGATCTGAATTCTCGGATCCCTTTGAAAAGCCATAAGTCTATGGTAGTGTAAAAGGTTGTCAGTAGTGCTCTGCTGAGAAGATAGGATTAGGATCATGTAAGTCGGCTCAGAAACCTAACATCTGTAGGAAAGTAGCTGTTCCTGAACATGTTGGTGTGGGATTTCAGGCTTCTCCACCTCATGCTCAACTGTAGCAATGAGAAGAGGCATGACATAGATGGTGGGGATTCTTGGTAAGAGATGACACTTTCTTAAGGCAGTAGCTCAAGTAGATGCTTTAAATAGGGGGGAAGATAGTGCTTGTGATGGACCATGGAATGTCCACTAGTTTAAATCTAATGTTAAATCACATTTTGAAGCAAAAGGAAAATTTTATAGATGCTAGAAATCTGATATTGATATTGTGATTTGTACTTCCTGTGAGAACTTTCAAATAGTTCTATTCGAATAAATATTTACAGCATTCATTTAATTTAAAATGATGATGAGCCTACATAGAAAATTATCCATAATTTAGCACTAATTAAGTAATTGAAAAGCAGAAAAAACGATATGGATGGAATTTACACCATAACAGAGGAGTTGTTCGAACATTATTGAAGACCTGCTCTCCCCAACATCAAGGGTGTCTACAAAAGGCCATGTCTCAGGAAGGCGACATCCATTATTAGGTGACCTCCACCATCCAGTCTATGACTCTTCTCTTGTGCTGCCATCTGGCAAGAGGACCAGGAGCCTCAAGACTCTCACCTGAAGCTTCTTCCCCACGGTCATCAGGTTCTTGAACTAACTTGAAATATCGTAATTTTATTTTGGATATGTCTTTTTCTCACTCTCAACTTATGTTAATGTGTTTATTTTGTCATGTAACTTATATTATTTTAAGTTTATGTTAACTTATCTTTGTCATGTTTATATTGCAACATAATTATGACAATAAACATAAAATTGAGTTTCAGCTGTGCCTCGGTGTATAAAACAATCTAATCCAGCCCAATGCATACTTTTCTCTTAAGTAACACTGAAATGCACATTAAATACCAAAAACCCCTTTCAAATAAAGTACTTTGGTACATGTATTCCTAGCTACTTTCAACACACTTTTTTAATAAAAAGCTAGTCTCTATAAGAGTGATATAATACTTATACAACAGATTTTGGTGGAAGTTGAGAACACTTCCACAAAAAGGAATTGATAACATTAAGTTTGCATTTGTTGGATTTCTAATAAACATAATTAATAAAAGATCAAGGGAAAAATGGCAGGTATATAGAGTTCAGTCAGTAAGCAGTCATGATCTTATTGAAAGGCAGGACAAGTCAGAGGAGCTAAATTACTTGCCCCTGATTTCCTAGTTTGAATAGAGACCAGAAAGGAAATGGTGTGACCAATCCAATCAAAAAAAAACTGCTCTTAGAAGTACCTTGATGAAGTTCCGTACCTCAGTTTCTTTCACTGTGCTCTTAGCCAGCAGGATTTTATCTTTATTCTATCACTCCGAGCCCTCATCATCCAGGACATGCCCTCTTTTCATTACTATTATCATGGCAATATTATTATTAGGAGGTACAAGAGCTTGAAATCTATACTCAATGACTCAGTAACACTTTCTTCCCCTCAACCATCAGATTTCTGAATGATCCATTCACAACCTCAATATTTCTTTGGTTTTGGCACTATTGATGAATATTGAGTCATGACATTCATTTTGTGCACCACAATACTGTAGTGTTTTTTGGTTATACAGGTGACTTACAAACAAGTTCAACCCTAATTAACAAAAAGTGATAAAACCAGATGGGATACTTATTACTTAGCATTGTTTCATATACGCTCTCTGGAAAACGACAGTAAAATGACTGAAAAGAACATCAGTGTAATAATCTTTCATGTGTATCTTTTCATTATTTGTAAAATCAATGGAAAAAAAATAGATGGATGAAATCTTCTCCACACAATTTTGACTGCACATAAAATCAAATAATATTTCAGACCATAAATTCACAACTTTGTACTTGTGCGGCTAGAAGGCAAACAATCGCCTCTCCTTTACCTGCTTGACCAGACTTTCAATGAAATGGTTATTGTGACAACATAGACTAATTCTTGAAATATCTTGTTTTACATTCCAAGGCAACTTCCCCTCCTACAGGAAGAGAAATTAGTTGTGTCCAGTTTAAGCTCTTGCTTTAAGCAGTGAGAAAGTTATTAAGGGGGCAAAGAAGGCTGCAGCACACGAATGTTTTGATACTTTTACAGTGCATAAAATAATACAAAATGTTTATTTAAAAGTCACCTAAGATGAGCTTATCTCACTCAGTTAAGCTGGAGCTTATTGGGATGTAGCTTTATTTAACTAAAAAGTATAGCTACCTGTACTTGATAAGCACATTATCCTAAGTTATGACAAAAGACAATGCACAAGAAACATGCTAATGTCATACTTGCTGAATCATATTCAAAATAATCATAATTTGATATGAAAAGGAGATTTTGCTTACATTTTGTTCCTCTCTTTCAGCAAGGACTAGAGAGAAGCCCTCCATTGATTAGAGTCAGCCATGGATTTTGCATTCTAGCTGTACATGAAATCCAGGGCAGTATGAAATGGAAAGCAAGCTGTTGCCTATGCAACAGGCTCTCTTTCTCCATGCAGCTGATGAATCCAAAGGAACAACAGAGACTGATACAGTTTGGCACCTGCGGCATTGCAGGAGTTGCCAGTCAGCACTGAACTCAGTGTAAGGCTGCCTTAGGGACTTTATCTCTGGATTTTTCCATTGGGGTTTACTCCTGAAGCCTTAACCATGAGTAGATATAGCCAGAAGGCAGCAGAGGTTTGAGATCAGTAAGGACTAATTGCAGCAAAATATAATACATACTAACAAAAGACCTAAATAAATTTGGCCCCAAACAATCATCCACACAATCCTTGAGTTTACTTAAAACTTTAGTGTAATTGAAATTTACTATGTTTTCCTTGCAAATGCTGCTTATCCAATACTATGTGCCTGTGAAGCTGTTACAAGTATGTTCTTTGTTGCACCTGTGCAGACATGTACTTGTGTATATCACAAAAAACCTGACTATGACTATTTACCTATTAACTAAAAATAAAAACAAAACTGATCTGTGACTTAATATAGTTGTATATATATGTTTGTACCATGAGTTAACAAAATCTACCATTCAGATTTAAATTTTAAAATTGAAACTATCATTTGCAGATCGAGTTCTGTCTTGCCTGCTTGTCCACAAACACTGGCTCCCCAAGTTACAAATGACAAGAATCACGGAGTTCCAACATTACACAAATTCTCCCATATATTATTAAAGCATTTTTCAAGCTAGTAAAAGTCAGCGAGAATTAGAGGAGCAAATCTGCAGAGAGATAGCAGACAACTGCAGGAAACATAAAGTTGTGTTAGTAGGGGATTTTAATTTTCCACATATTGATTGGGATTCTCATACTGTTAAAGGTCTAGACGGGTTAGAGTTTGTAAAATGTGTTCAGGAAAGTTTTCTAAATCAATATATAGAGGTACCAACTACAGAAGATGCAGTATTAGATCTCCTATTAGGAAACAAGTTAGGATAGGTGACGGAAGTGTGTGTAAGGGAACACTTTAGTTCCAGTGATCCTAACACCACTAGTTTCACACATCAAAGTTGCTGGTGAACTCAACAGGTCAGGCAGCATCTCTAGGAAGAGGTACAGTTGACGTCCTGACGAAGGGTCTCGGCCCGAAACGTCGACTGTACCTCTTCCTAGAGATGCTGCCTGGCCTGCTGCGTTCACCAGCAACTTTGATGTGTGTTGCTTGAATTTCCAGCATCTGCAGAATTCCTCGTGTTTACCATTAGTTTCAACTTGATCAGGGATAAAGATAGATCTGGTCCTCGGGTTGAGGTTCTAAACTGGAAAAAGGCCAAATTTGAAGAAATGAGAAAGGATCTAAAAAGTGTGGATTGGGACAGGTTGTTCTCTGGCAAGGATGTGATTGGTAAGTGGGAGGCCATCAAAGCAGAAATTTTGAGAATGCAGACTTTGTATGTTCCTGTCAGGATTAAAGGCAAAGTGAATAAGAAAAAGGAAGCAACACACATCAAAGTTGCTGGTGAACGCAGCAGGCCAGGCAGCATCTCTAGGAAGAGGTACAGTCGACGTTTCGGGCTGAGACCCTTCGTCAGGACTAACTGAGGAAAGAGCTAGCAAGAAATTTGAAAGTGGGAAGGGGAGGGGAAGATCCAAAATGATAGGAGAAGACAGGAGGGGGAGGGATGGAGCCAAGAGCTGGACATTTGATTGGCAAAAGGGATATGAGAGGATCATGGGACAGGAGGCCCAGGGAGAAGGAAAAGGGGGAGGGGGGGAAAACCCAGAGGATGGGCAAGGGGTATAGTCAGAGAGGCAGAGGGAGAAAAAGGAGAGAGAGAGAAAGAATGTGTGTATATAAATAAATAATGGATGGGGTATGAGGGGGAGATGGGGGATTAGCGGAAGTTATAGAAGTGACCTTGAAAGGAGTATTATCATATATAGAGACAGATTCATTTAAACAAAACAATTCACGTTTACTAAAATTTATTTTATATCCTGAAAAATCTCCAAATTCATTGAATAATTTTAGCAAGGCCGGAATAGATTCTTCGGGATTAGATATATAAACCAATAAATTGTCAGAATAAAGAGAAATCTTGTGAATGGTCTCATTCACAAAAATCCCATGAATATTTTTAGCTTCACGAAGAGCAATAGCAAGGGGTTCTAATATTAAATTAAATAAAAAAGGACTTAATGGACAACCTTGTCTTGTCCCCCGTGAAAGTTGAAAAAAAGGAGACTTACAGTTGTTAGTGAAAACAGTAGCAATAGGAGCTTTATAAACCATTCTAATCCTATTATTAAAATTAACACCAAAGCCAAATTTCTCTAAAACATTAAATATTTCCATTCCACTCAATCGAATGCTTTTTCAGCATCCAAAGAAACGACATATTGTGGAGTTTTAAAAGAGGATGAATATATAATATTAAATAGTCTCTGAACATTTGAAAAAGAATAACGACCCTTTATAAAGCCTGTTTGATCTTTAAAAATAATTTTACTCAAAATATTCTCCAACCAATTGGCCATTATCTTTGACAGAATCTTAGCATTGACATTCAATAATGAAATAGGTCTATATGAGGCACAGTCAGTAGGATCTTTATCCTTTTTAAGAATTAAAGAAATAGAAGCCTCATTGAAAGTAGAGGGTAAATCACCTTTCACAAGAGAATCCTTAAACATTTCCAACATTAACTGAGAAAGCAATTTTCCAATTTTTTTATAAAATTCTACATGATAGCCATCAAGTCCAGAGGCCTTACCAGATTGCATTGAAAAAATAGCTTTATCAATTACTATCTCTTCTTTCAGTTAATCCTGACAAAACATCGCCAGTACCTCTTCCTATACATGTTGCCTGACTTGCTGCGTTCACCAGCATTTTTTGTATGTATTGCTTGAATTCCCAGCATCTGCAGATTTCTTCGTGTCTGCGTATTGAGTATAAGAGTTGGAATGTTACGGTAAAATTATGATGGGTATAGACAGAGTGAATGCAAGCAGGCTTTTTCCACTGAGGCTAGGAGAGAAAAAAACCAGAGGACATGGGTTAAGGGTGAAGGGGGAAAAGTTTAAAGGGAACATTAGGGGGGGGCTTCTTCAAACAGAGAGTGGTGGGAGCGTGGAATGAGCTGCCAGATGAAGTGGTAAATGTGGGCTCACTTTTAACATTTAAGAAAAACTTGGACAGGTACATGGATGAGAGGTGTATGGAGCGATACGGTCCAGGTGCAGGTCAGTGGGACTAGGCAGAAAAATGGTTCGGCACAGACAAGAAGGGCCAGAAGGCCTGTTTCTGTGCTGCAATGTTCTACGGTTCTATGGTTCTAATTATAAAACGTTTCATGGTATTCATTAATTATTGGATGTAGTATACATTAAGTGATTTCAATTATGGATAATGATATAGTTGATTATTTAATGAAGTGAAAGACATGTATATGTCTTTACGTGTATGTATAACCACATGACTAGATGCTTCTGACTTGCAGGGAGTTTGATTTATGGAAGGATCTCTGCAAAAGAACTTTCAGATAACCCAGGGGATACCTTTTCTGAGATCCTCATTGAAGGAGATGGATTCTACTATATCAGTTCTCCTTAATATCTTGAAAATTTCTCCTTAACCTTTTAAATGGCAGATTGAATAGGAAGAACTTATTTCCTTTGGCAGAAAGGTCAAAAACCAGGTTTAAAAGAATAGGTAAATGAATTAGAGGGGTGAAGAAGGGTGTTATTACTACCCGAAAGTGTTGCAGAATTAGAACCCTCAAAATTTAAAAATGCCAAGTTGTGTTCTTTGAAGGCATTGGACTGCAGGACTAATGATGAAGTCTGGAAGACTGGAAAGTTGGATAACTCTTTGTTAATGTCCTTCCATGTCACACATTTTCTACTGATCAGACTATGTAATCGTTTCTTCCCCCAAGCCATCAGTCTCCTCAATACCCAGAGCCTGGCTTGACACCAACCTACTATACTCTCTACTGTGCCTACTGTTTTGTTTATTACTTATTATTATTTATTGTAGTGCCTGCATTGTTTTGAGCACTTTATGCAGTCCTGTGTTTTTCTCTTACATAGTTCAGTGTAGTTTTTGTATTGTTTCATGTAGCACCATTGTCCTGGAAAATGTTGTCTCATTTTTACTATGTTCTGTACCAGCAGTTACGGTTGAAATGACAATAAAAAGTGACTTGACTTGACTTGATAGTTGACTATTATTTTCACTTTGGCATCCATAGAAATCTTTTGAAATGCTCCCTTGTTTACTCAACTGATGATTAGTGATCCTAATACCAGGGGAAACATCACTCGGTATTTCCCTCCAGTCTGAAAATAATAAACTACTCTCCAACTCTCAGTCAATTTTGTACTCAAGTTACCACTGTCCCTTAAGCCCCCAAAAAATTCCCCCTTACCTCTGTTCTAAAGGGTCACCCCTCAATTTTGAGGCTGTGCCCTCTAGTTCTGGAATTGCCACCGAAGAAAACATCCTCACCACATCCACTCTACTGAGTCATTTCAACATGCGGTAGGTTTCAATGAGATTCCCCCACATTCTTCTAAATTCCAGTGAGTATAGGCCCAAAAGCTGCCAAACGCTCCTCATAGAGAATTTAGAGAGCTAGGCAGAAAGCTGAGGAACAGGACGTTCAAGGTGGTAATTTCTGGATTGCTGCCTGTGCCATGCGCCAGTAAGGGTAGAAACAGGATGATTTGGAAAACGAATGTGTGGCTCAGAAGCTGATGCAGGGGGCAGGGCTTCAGATTCTGGGATCATTGGGATCTCTTCTGGGAGAGGTACAAATGAACAAAAGGGACGGGGTGCACTTGAACCTGAAGCGGACCAATATTCTCACAGGCAAATTTTTTAGAGCTGTTGTGGAGGGCTTAAACTAATTTCACAAGGGTGTGGGAACCGGAGTGATGGGACTCAGGATAGGATGGATGGTAAAAAAGTTAAAAGAGCATACAGTCAGACTGTCAGGAAGGGCAAACAGATGATAGGACATAACTGCAGCCAGCATAGTGATTATCAGTGTATTTGGGATGCAGAATGAAAAAGGGAAGCAAATACAAATACAGTACTCGAAGTGTTATATCTCAGTGCATGGAGTATAAGAAATTAGGTGGATGATCTTGGTGCATTATTACAGATTGTCAGGTATGACGTTGTGGCCATCACTAACTTGTGGCTGAAGTATAGTTGTAGTTGGGAGATGAATGTTCAAGGTTACACATTGTATTGGAGGGATAGGAACGTAGGCAGAATGGGTGGGGTGGCTCTGCTGGTAAGGAATGGCATCAAATCAGTAGAAAGATCACAAGACAAAGGAGCAGAAGTAGGCCATTCGGCCCATCGAGTCTGCTCCGCAGCTCCCCCATGAGGGAGTTAGATATGGCCCTTGTGGCTAGGGGGATCAGAGGGTATGGAGGGAAGGCTGGTGCAGGGTTCTGAGTTGGATGATCAGCCATGATCATAATAAATGGCGGTGCAGGCTCGAAGGGCCGAATGGCCTACTCCTGCACCTATTTTCTATGTTTCTATGTTTCTATGAGCTAAACTATTCACTCATCTAGTTCCAATTTCGAGCTTTTTCCCCATATCCCTTGATACCCTGACTAATAAGATACCTCTCAATCTCCTCCTTAAACACCCTCAATGATCGGGCCTCCACAGCCATATGTGGCAACGAATTCCACAAATCCACGACCCTCTGGCTAAAAAAATTTCTCCTCATCTCTGTTTCAACTGGGTACCCTCTAATTCTAAGACTATGGCCTCTTGTCCTGGACTCACCCACCAAGGGAAACAACCTTTCAACATCTACTCTGTCCAACCCTTTCAACATTCGAAACGTTTCCATGAGATCCCCTCTCATTCTTCTATACTCTAATGAACACAATCCAAGAGCCGACAGACGCTCCTCATACGTTAGCCCCTGCATTCCAGGAATCATCCTCGTAAATCTTCTCTGAACTCTCTCCAACATCAGTATATCCTTTCTAAGATAGGGGGCCCAAAACTGCACACAGTATTCTAAATGAGGTCTCACCAGTGCCCCATAGAGCCTCATCAACACCTCCTTACTCTTATACACTATTCCTATTGAAATGAATGCCAACATAGCATTCGCTTTCCTTACCGCCGATCCAACTTGGTGGTTAACCTTTAGGGTATCCTGCACGAGGACCCCCAAGTCCCTTTGCACTTCCGATTTTTGAATTTTCTCCCCAGCTAAATAATAATCTGCCCGATTATTTCTTCTTCCGAAATGTACAACCGTACATTTGTCAAAGTTGTATCTCATCTGCCATTTCTTTGCCCACTCTCCTAAACCGACTAAGTCTCTCTGCAACCTTTCCATTTCTTCAACATTTCCTGCTCCTCCACCTATTTTGGTGTCATCCGCAAACTTGGCCACAAAACCATTTAATCCATAATCCAAATCATCGATATACATCGTAAAAAGAAGCGGCCCCAACACCAACCCCTGCGGAACACCACTATTAACCGGCAACCAATCAGAATAGGATCCCTTTATTCCCACCCTTTGCTTTCTACCTATCAGCCAATGCTCCACCCATTTCAATATCTTTCCTATAATTCCATGGGCTCTCATCTTATTAAGCAGCCTCATATGCGGCACCTTATCGAAGGCCTTTTGAAAATCCAAATACACAACATCCACAGCCTCTCCCTTGTCAATCTTATTTGAGATTACCTCAAAAAATTCCAATAAGTTGGTAAGGCAGGATCTTCCCTTCATGAAACTATGCTGGCTTCAGCCTATCTTGTCATGCACCTCAAGGTATTTCATAACCTCGTCCTTGAGGATTGACTCCAATACCTTTCCAACCACCGATGTCAGACTAATAGGTCTGTAATTTTCTTTTTGCTGCCTCCTTCCTTTCTTAAATAGCGGAACTACATTTGCCACCTTCCAGTCCTCTGGAACCATGCCAGAGTCTATTGATTCCTGGAAGATCATTGCCAATGCTTCCACAATCTCCAAAGCCACCTCCTTCAGAACCCTTGGGTGCACCTCATCCGGGCCGGGAGACTTATCTATTCTTAGTCCACTTAGCTTCCCAAGCACTTTCTCTCTAGTTATCTTGACTGTACCTAATTCTATTCCCTGATACCTCTGGCTATCAGGTATATTGCTCATGTCTTCCACTGTGAAGACTGATGCAAAATACTCATTCAGTTCCTCCACCATCTCTTTGTTATCCATTATAATTACTCCAGCATCATTTTCAATCGGTCCCATCTACCTTTGTCACTCTTTTACTCTTCATATATTTATAAAAACTCTTAGTATCCTTTTTTATGTTAATCACCAACTTCCTTTCATAATTCATCTTTTCTTTCCTAATGACTTTCTTAGTTTCTTTCTGTAAGTTTTTAAAGGTCTTCCAGTCCTCATTTTTCCCACTAATTTTTGCTTCCTTGTACGCCGTTTCTTTTGCTTTTATTTTTGCCTTAACCTCTCTCGTTAGCCATATTTGTGCCATTTTTCCATTCATGATTTTCTTTTTTCTTGAAATATATTTTTCCTGCATTTTCCTTATTTCTTGTAGGAATTTCATCCAATTCTGCTCTGCCGTCCCTCCATTTAGTTTACTTTTCCAGTTGACTTGGGCCAGTTCCTCTCTCATACCACTGTAATTTCCCCTGTTCCACTGAAATATCGATACACCTGATACCAGCTTCTCCTTTTCAAATTTGAAACTGAACTCAATCATATTATGATCACTACTTCCAAGAGGTTCCTTTACCTCCAGCTCCCTAATTGCCTCAGGTTCATTACACAGCACCCAATTCAAAACAGCCGGTCCCCTGGTGGGCTTATGGACAAGCTGCTCCAAAAAGCCATCCTGTAGGCATTCTACAAACTCCCTCTCCTGAGATGTGGCATAGGATCAGAAGATGTTGAATCCTTGTGGGTTGAGTTAAGAAACTGCAAGGGTAAAAGGACCCTGTATGATAGAGCTGAGGATGAGCCAGCAGGTTTACAAGTAGATGATCTATTTAACATGAATGTAAGGAAGACAAGCCCATGAGTGGGCACAAATGCAGACAGAGCAAAGAGTTAGATTGTACCACAGAGGCAAAACTCAAATGCTCGTAGTATTCAAAATAAAGTGGACAAACTCATAGCACAGTTAAAGACTGGTCGATATGACGTTGTGGCCATCACTAAGTCATGGCTGAAAGAAGGCCACAGGTGGGAACTTAACATCAAAGGATATAACTTGTACCATATGGACAAGCAGGAAGGTATAAGTGGTGGTGTGGTTCTATTGGTAAGAGATAGAATTACATCTTTAGAAGGAGGTGACATAAGGTCAGAGAATGTAGAATCTTTGTAGGTGGAGTTAAGAAACTGCAAGGATGAGAAAAACATTATGTGAATCATATATAGCTCTTGAAATAGTAGCCAAGATGTAAGGCTGAGATTGCAAACGAGCTGGAAAAGGCAAGTAATAAGAGTAAAGACACAATTGTAATGAGGGACTTCAATATGCAAGGGGATTGGGAAAATCAGGTTTTTGTCGGATCACAAGAGAGTGAATTTGTTGAATACCGATGAGATTGCTTTTTAGAGCAGCTTGTACTGGAGCCTACTTGGGAAAAGGCTATCTTCGATTGGGAGTTCAGGAATAACCCAGATGTTATTAGGGAGCTTAATGTCAAGGAACCCTTAGGTGACAGTGATCATAATTCATACTATAACTTGAGAGGGAGAAGCATAAGACACATAAATCACTATCCCAATGGGATAAAGGGAATTACAGAGGCATGAGAGAGGAGCTTGCCCAGGTGGATTGGAGGAGAATACTGGCGGGGATGACTACAGAGTAGAGATGGCTGAAGTTTCTGGGAATAGTTCATAAGGCGCAGGATAGACATGTCCCACAGAAGATGATCCAATATGGCAGGGGTAAGCAACCATGGCTGACAAAGGAGGTAAAGGACTGCATAAAAGCCAAGGAAAAGGCATATAAGGTAGCAAAAGTGAGTGGGAAGTTGGAAGATTGGGAAGCTTTTAAAATCCAACAAAAGGCAACTAAAAAAGCTATAAGGGAAAAGATGAAATATGAGGGCAAACTAGCTGATAATATAAATCATGATACCAGAAGTTTAGTGAGAGTAAAAGGGAAGAGAGAGGATATTGTACCACCGGAAAATGATGCTGGTGATGTTGTAATGGAGAACAAAGAAATGGCATATGATCTTAATTGGTACTTTGCATCTGTCTTCACCATGGAAGACTCCAGCAGCATGCCAGAGGTCTGTAAGTGTCAGGGAGCAGAAGTGAGTGCCATTGCTATTACAAAGGAAAAAGTGCTAGGCAAATATTCAGGTTGAAGGAACAACATCTTATATTCCATCTGGTTAGACTTCAACCTGATGGCATGGACATCAATTTCTCAAACTTCCAGTCATGGTACTTGCCCTTTCCTTCACTGTTCCTCACCCATGTTTCCCTCCTTCCTCTTATCCCCTTGCCTGCCCATCATCCGCCTCTGGCACTCCTCCCCTCTTTTCTTTCTTCCATGGCATTCAGTTCCCTCCTATTGGACTCCCCCTTCTCCAGCCCTGTATCTCTTTCAACATTCAACTTCTCAGCTCTTTACTTCATCCCTCCCCACTCCCAGTTTCACCTATCACCTTGGGTTTCTCTCTCCCTTCCCCCAACTTTTATATCTACTCATCTTTCTTCCTGCAGTCCTGCCGAACAATCTCGGCCCGAAACATCGACTGTACTTTTTCCATAAATTCTGCCTGGCCTGCCGAGTTCCTCCAGCATTTTGTGTGTGTTGCAGGGATATGATGTTGAGGCTTTCTAAGGCACTGTTGAGGCCTCACCTTGAGTATTGTTAAAAGTTTTGGGCTCCTCATCTAAGAAAAGATGTGTTAGCATTGGACAGGGTTCAGAGGGAGTTCACAAACATGATTCCAGGAATGAAGGGGTTATCATATGAGGGATATTTGATAGCTCTGGGACTGTACTTGCTGGAATTTAAAAAGATGGGGGGGGATCTCACTGAAACCTTTTGAATGTTGAAAGGCCTAGACAGAATAGATGTGGAAAAGATGTTTCCCATGGTGAGGGAGTCTAGGACAAAAGAGCACAGCCTCAGGATAGAGGGGCATCCATTTGAAACAGGGTTGCAGAGAAATTTCTTTTGCCAAAGGCTGGTGAATTTGTGGAATTTGTTACCAGAGGCAGCTTTGGAGGCCAGGTTGTTGGATGTATTTAAGGCAGAGGTTGATTGGCTTTTGATTGGACATAGCATCAATGTTTACAGGGAGAAGGTCAGGGAGAGGGGCTGAGGAGGGGGAGAAAGGATCAGCCATGATTGAATGGCAGAGCAGACTTGATGTGCCAAATGGCCTAATTCTGCTCCTATGTCTTATGGTCAACAAACTACATTCCTTCTTTATTATCCTAGTGGCTTTGAGGATCTATAGACTTGACCCCAAAATTCCCCTGTTCCTCAATTTGTAGTATTAACAGTTTTCTCTTTCCAGAGATGTTACCTGTCCTGCCGAGTACTTCTCGATTTTGTTTATATTTTAGAGGAAGGGAAGATGTTTCCCCTGTTAGGACCAGGGCATACTTTCAGAATAGGACAGAGAGGTTTGGATTGCAATGAAGAGAAATTTCTTCACTCAATGGACAGTGGATCTCGGTATTCTTTACCCCAGGGGCTCAGTCATTTTGTTCATTCAAAACACAAATTGATAGAGTTCTAAACTTTGAAAGGAGTCAAAGGTAGTCAAAATAGTTCAGGAAAAAGACACTTAATTTGAAGATTACATAAGATCCAGGAAGAGCTAGTTAACTGGGTTTTTAATTGGCTCAATGGTAGGAATCCGTGGGTGTTGGTGGAAAGTTGTTTTTTTCAGACTGAAAGCCTTTGACTAGTGGTATACTATAGGAATTGATGCTGGGGCTTTTGCTGTTTGATTATTTAGACAAACAATTTAAATAACAATGTAGCAAGGCATGGTCAGCAAATTTGCAGATGATAGCAAAATAGTTGGTATTTTAGACAATGGAAAACCTAGCAAAAATTACAGAGAGATTTTGTAAATGGATCAGGGATTAACAAATGGCTTTTAACTCATATAAGTTTGAGATGCTTCATTTAGGCAAGTCAAAGCAGGGTAGAACTTTAGTGAATGATAAGGCTCCTGGGAAGTGTTGTAGAACAAAGGAATTTATGAGTAGTCATGTAAATTTTCTCTATTTCCTGAGGAGACTGAGGTCCTTTAACATCTACCGGACGATGTGAGGATGTTCTACGAGTCTGTGGTGGCCAGTGCCAGTGCTATCATGTTTGCTGTTGTGTGCTGGGGCAGCAGGCTGAGGGTAGCAGACACCAACAAAATCAACAAACTCATTCATAAGGCCAGTGATGTTGTGGGGATGGAACTGGACCCTCTCATGGTGGTGTCTGGAAAGAGGCTGCTGTCTAAGTTGCATGCCATCTTGGTCAATGTCTCCTATCCACTACATAATGTACCGGGTGGGCACAGGAGTACATTCAGCCAGAGACTCATTCCTCCGAGATGCAACACAGAGCGTCATAGGAAGTCATTCCTGCCTGTGGCCATCAAACTTTACAATGCCTCCCTCGGAGGGTCAGACACCCTGAGCTGATAGGCTGGTCCTGGACTTATTTCAATAATTTACTGGCATAATTTACATATTACTATTTAACTATTTATTACTATTTTCTATTACTATTCTATTACTATTTATTATTTCTATGACTATTACTATTTACTAATAGTAATATTACTATTACAATTTCTATTACTATTTATTATTTATGGTGCAACTGTAACGAAAACCAATTTCCCCCGGGATCAATAAAGTATGACTATGACTACTACTACTATGAAAGTGGAATCATAGGTAAACAGGGTGGTAAAGAAGGCACTTAGCACACTGGTCTTCATCAGTCAGGGCATGATGAAGTTTTAGGGGTATTGGGGACATAAGAAATGATTCTTGGACTCTTGTAAATAACTGGTTAAAATTAAGGGCCAGCTTATGTGTGCTCTGTTCTGGATAGTGTGCAAAGTTTGTCCTTCACTGCTGAATCTGCCTGCAGCTTGTTTAGATTAACGACTCACAGATGTCCCTTGGGAATGTATGTAGAGTTCAGTTCTCATATTGAACTAAGTTCCCTCCTTTGTCTAACGAAAGAGAATACCTGATAAGAACTGGACAGAACATTCATTAGTAATTAAAACTTTGATTTAGTGGACTCTCTCATATAAGTAATTAAGATTTACTCTAACTGACTTGGCGGGAATATCTGTTGAACTGAGTGTTCTTTGTTTTGCTAGTTCTATAAATTGTAACGTTTCTGCATGTTAGAAGTTCATCATGAGCCGCCAGACAGAGAGGAATTCTGTCCCTCTGATGCTTGGCTCTGCACTTCTTGCCAGCTAAGTTCGAACAAATAAACTGGTGAAAAGGATAAAGTAAAGAACTGTTTGTGGTGTGGTTACTGGGCCGGTGAATTTAAGTTTACAGGCACTGAGTATAGGAGTTAGAACATTATACAGTATTACAAATGTGAGGCCACACATTGAGTATTGTATACAGTTTTGGTCACCCATTGTTGGAAAGAAATGGAAAGAATGAACAGATGATTTACAAGAATGTTGCCTAAGTCACAGGGAGAAGTTAGGCAGGCAAGGACTGTATTCCTTACAGAGGTTATAAAATCAAAAGAAACATAGATAGAGTGAATAGATGGTCTTTATCCCAGAGAAAGGGAACCAAAACTAGAGGGCATAGGTTTAAGGTGATAGAAGATTTAAAAAGGACCTGACAGGAATGAGCTGCCAGAGAAAGTTGAGGCAGGTGCAGTAACAATATTTCAAAAGACGTTAAGAAAGGTATGTACATGGATAGAAAGTTTTAGAGCAGGTGTTCCAAACCTGGGTTCCACAGACCCCTTGCTTATTGGTATTGGTCCATGGTATTAAAAAGGTTGGAAACCCTTGGTTTAGAGGGATATGGGCCAAATAGAGGCAAATAGAACAGAAATTATGTTAAATGGTCAACTTGGACAAGTTGGGTTGAAAGGCCTGTTTCAGTGGTCTGTTACTCCATGATTCGATTACCCATGATCTGAATGAATGGCAGAAATGTCTCAAAGGGCTAGGTCGTCTGGTCACACTTCTTACATTCTCAGAATATGAAAAGACTGCATGGTGCAAAGAACATTTCCCTGATGCCCAATAACCCGAATAATAATGTTATTAGAGACTACCCACATTAGGGAAAGCATATTGTTCAAAATCTAGCAGTTTAAATATATTGAGAATAATAGTTGCCTGGGGAGTGATAAAGAAGTCATTTCACTCAACAGGCTATAACAGCCATCTGAACTATGATTAGATTTTAGACATAAAAACCCTCCCTTGTATTGATCTGTACTGTATATGACTTAAACACCTGTAATGTTTAATCAGCTTTTGGTCAGATCCCTGATTTATAAAAAAATCAAACAAAAAACCAGCAATTGTGATATAATTAAAACAAGCAATTACTAACTTTTCATAACTGTATATGAATTGAAGACACGGGGATGCTTAAAGGTATTTTCAATCTCTCATTACTACAGTCAGAATTTCTCACCTGCTTCAAAAGGGCAACAATTATACGAGTGCCCAAGAAGAGCAGAGTGAGCTGCCTTAACAACTACCATCCAGTAGCACTCATATCTAGAGTGATGAGGTGCTTCGGGAGGTTGGTTATGGCTAGAATGAACTCCTGTCTCAGCAAAGGACCTGGATCAACCGCAATTTGCCTACTACAGTGGATCCAATCTCATTGGCTCTTCAAGCAGTCTTGGATCACCTGATAATACTCATACTTATATCAGAATACTGTTTATAGACTACAGTTCAGTGTTTTACACAATCATTCCTACAGTTATGATTGAAAAGCTCCAAAACCTGAGCCTTTGTAACTCCCTCTGCAAATGGATCCTTGACTTCCTTACCAGAAGACCAGCCTGTGCACATTGGAAATAACATCTCCATCTCATTGATGATCAGCACTGGCGCACCTCAAGGATGTCTGCTTTGCTCACTACTCTACTCTCTCTACACCCATGACTGTGTGGCTAGGCACAACTCAAATGTCATCATTTGCTGATGACACAGCTATTGTTGGCAGAATTTCAGATGGTGATGAGAAGGCATACAGGAGCAGGATATATCAGCTAGTTGTGGCATCATGGGCACTAGCCTCCATAGCATCCAGGACATCTTCAAGGAGCGATGTCTTAAACAGGCAGCATCCATCATTAAGGAACCCCATCACCCAGTTCATACCCTTTTCTCATTGCTACCATCAGGGAGGAGGTACAGGAACCTGAAGACACACACTCAATGATTTAGTAACAGCTTCTTCCCCTCTGCCATCAGATTTTCTGAATGGACATTGAACCCACGAACACTACCTTACTACATTGTTTTGCATAGATATATTTACTACAATTCACAGTTTTTACTATTATGTATTGTAATGTACTGCTGCCACATAACATTAAATTTCATGACATAAGACGTTGATATTAAACCTGATTCTGATCAGGATCTGCATATAGATTAACCTCCTGAACTTATTTTTTTTAGTTTGATACTAAGTCACATTATAATTTTAAAAAGACATCAGTTTAAGAAAACACACGTATCCTTTAAAAGGATTGAAAGGATTGTAGGTAGAATTAGACAACAGCAATGTTGACCCAAGACCCACTAGGTACTAATAAATACACAATACAAAATAATTGAAATTTTTTTCAACTTTTATTATCTACTTTGAGTTCAACAAAGAATATGTTTTGTTCCATTTCCAATGATCTGCTTATGAAATGTGAGCAATAAGGAATTAGTCATTTTCCTAGTCTTCGGTTCAATTGGATTAGGTTGTAATAGTTTCAATTTATAAGCCAATAGAACTCCTAAAAGATTGCAATAATCTTTTGCTCTGATATACTGTAAAGGTCTCAGCAATCAATAATGTACTGAATGGAACTATTGAATTTTAACTCAGCATCTTCTACATATCACATTCTCCCCTTAAAATCGGCATTATGATCTATTGTGACACTCTGAAAAAGAATGCTTAAAAATAAGGTTGTGAAAAGAGATGGTCGAAGTTCATGCTATCTTAGAAAGGATTATAAATTGCTTTCTCAGATCAGTTAGGGATGGACAATAAATGCGGCCTATCCTAGATTACAAGATAAATGCATTTCTCAACAACATTTTCATATTGATAATAGTGTTTTGTTTTAATAGGGTAAGCTAGATTCTTTGAATTTATTCAAGTTTGTCTAATGCAGCTAAAAGTACACATTTTCAAAACAAAAAAAATTACAGAATGAGAAAAAGTTGTGGATATTAAGAAATTGAATATATCATAAATGACACAACAGGCTGGGGGGGGGGGAGGAGGTAAATAATCTACCACTTTCCTGACATTCCACTTCCTCCTGCCCCTACCTGAAACAGATAAGCTAAGAACTATGACCATCTCCTTGGGACTTGCAAGGCTTTAGTTAACAAAGGTTTTAGAAGCAATATTATTCTTCTACTAGAGAAGAAGCTACATTCAAATTGCAAAGGAAGTGGGAAAGGGTATGTAATAAGGGTATTGACACAATTGTAATGGGGGACTTCAATACGCAAGGGGTTGGGAAATTCAGGTTTGTGTTGGGTCACAAGGGAGGGAATTTGTTGAATGCCTATGAGATGGCTTTTTAGAGCAGCTTCTGCTTCAGCCTACTTAGGGAATGGCTATCTTAGATCTGGTTATAATCCAGATGTTATTAGGGAGCTTAATATAAAGCAACCCTTAGGAGGCAGTGATCATAATATGATTGAATTCATACTGCAATTTGAGAGTGAGAAGCATAAGTCACATGCATCAATATCGCAACAAAATAAAGGAAATTACAGAGGCATGAGAGAGGAACTTGCCCAGGTGAATTGGAGAAGGATACTGGCAGGGATGACAGCAGAGCAGAGATGGTCGAAGTTTCTGTGAGTAGTTCACAAGGCGCAGGATAGATATGTCCCACAGAAGAAGTTGTCCTCAAATGGCAGGAGTAGGCAACCGTGACTGATAAGGGAAGTTAAGCACTGCATAAAAGCCAAGGAAAGGGCATATAAGGTAGCAAAATTGAGTGGGAAGTTGGATGATTGGGAAACTTTTAAAATCCAACAAAAGGCAACAAAAAAAACTATAAGAAGGGAATAGATGAAATATGAGGGCAATCTAGCCAATAATATTAAGAAGGAAACCAAAAGTATCTTCAGTTATATAAAGAGTAAAAGGGAAATGAGAGTTGATATTGGATCACTGGAAAGATATGTAATAATGGGGGACAAAAAATATCAGGTGAACTTAATAAATAAGTACTTTGCATCTGTCTTCACTGTGGAAGACATGAGCAGTGTGCCAGAGGTCTGTGAGTATCAGGAAGAAAGAATGAGTGCCATTACTATTACAAAGCAAAAAATGCGAGGGAAAATCAAAGGTCTTAATGTGAATATCAGCTGGACCAGATGCAGTGCATCCCAAAGTCCTAAGAGAGCTTGCTGAAGAGATAAAGGATACATTGCTCATGGTGCTTCAAGAATCACTTGATTCTGACATGGCCCCAGAGTGCAAATTTCACTCCACTCTTTAAGAAGGGAGGAAGGCAAAAGAAAGGAATTATAGGCCAGTTAGCCTAACCTCAGAGGTTGGTAAAGTGTTGGAGCCTTTTATTAAGGATGTAGACAAATTGGAAGAATGAGCAAAAAAAAAGTGGCAGATGGAATACAGTGTTGGGAAATGTACAATAATACATTTTGGTAAAAGGAACAATAACGCGGGGTATTATCTAAATGGAGAGAAGGTTCAAACATCAAAGGTGCATCAAAGGTATCAACAGTTTTGGGCCCCGTATCTCAGAAAGCATGTGTTGTCATTGAAGAGAGTCCAGAGGAGGTTCACAAGGATACTTCCAGGAATGAAGGGGTTAACATGTGTGGAGCATTTGGCAACTTTGGGCCTGTACTCACTGAAATTGAGAAGAATGGGGGGATTTCACTGAAACCTACTGAATGTTGAAAGGACTAGATAGGGTGGATGTGGAGAAGATGTTTACTAAGGTGGGGGCATCCAGAAGTTGAGGGTACAGTCTCAAAATTGAGGAGGAATCTTTTAGAACAGAGGTAAGGAGGATTTTTTTTAGCCAGAGAGTAGTGAATCTGTGGAATATACTGCAACAGACTGCGGTGGAAGCCAAGTCCATGTGTATATTTGCGGTGGAAGTTGATCGTGTCCTGATCGGTCAGGGCATCAAAAGATATGGTGAAAAGGCAGGTGTATGGGGTTAAGTGGGATCTGCGATTGGCAATGATGGAATGGCAGAGCAGACTCGATGGGATGAATGGCCTTATTCCGCTTTTACATCTTACGGTTTTCAATCTCTTTTTAGAAAATGAGGTTGGGCAAAAGTGTTGATGTGTCAGTGCTGGAGCACATTGAAATAAGTGACAATAATTCTCATAGTTTCAAGATTATCAAGGATAAGGATAGGCCTGGTCCTCAGGTTACATTCCTAACTGGGGAAGGGTAATTTCAATGGTGTCCAAGTGTAACTCTAAATAAGTAATTGGGAGAAGTTTGCAGTCAGAGGGATGTCTCATCAGTAGGGAGGTTTTAAAAATGAGATATAAACACTTCAGTGCAAACATGTCCCTATTAGAGAGAAGGAATATTCTGGCGTGAGAACCTTGATCGATGAGGGATATTGAGGATGTGGTCAGAAAAAAGGGGGCACGTCAGGCATAGGCAGCTAGATCCAGCAAGTCTTTTGAAGAGTACAATGGATGTAAGAATAAATTTAAGAAGGAAATCAAGAGGACGAAAAAAGCATAATACATAGAAGCATGAAGTGGATGTTGCCAGGACTTGAGGACGTGAGTTACAGAAAAGGTGGAATAGGTTAGGACTTTATTCCTGGAGCATAGGAGAATGAGGGGAGATTTGATAGAAGTATATAAAATTATAAGGGATATAGATAGGATAAATGCAAGTAGGGTTTTTCCACAGAGGTCTAGAACTAGAGGTCATGGGTAAAAAACATGAGGGGGAACTTCTTCACACAGAGGGTGGTGAAAGTGTGCAACACAGGTTCAATTTCAACATTTAAGAGAAATTCAGCTAAGTACATGGATGGGAAGAGCATGCTGTTCTATGGTCCAGATGCAAGTCGATGCTACAGGGCAGAGTAATAGTTTGGCCCAGACTAGATAGACCGAGCACAAATAAGAGAAAATCTGCATATGTTGGAAATCCAAGCAACACACAAGCAACAAGTGGAAAAGAGTATGGTCAATGTTTTGGACCAAGGGGTCTCTGTCTGTAACAACAACTGTACTCTTTTCCATAGATGCTGGCTGGCCTCCTGAGTTCCTCCAGGATTTTGCGTGTGTTACTTATCAGCCAAAGGGCCTGTTTCTGTGCTGATCCTATGACTTCTCTGAGCAGAATTAGGCCATTCAGCTCAAGTATGCTCCATCATTCCATCATATCTAATACATTTTCCCTCTCAACCTCATTCTGCTCCCTTCTCCTCCTAACTTTTGACACCCACAAATTCTGAAAGATTCTATAAGAGTAAAAGAATCACTAAGGAAAAACTAGGTGCCCTTTAGGATTCAAAGTTCAAAGTAAATTTATTCTCAAAGTACACAGTATTTACTATATACTACCTTGAAATTCAGTTTCTTGCAGGCATTCACAGTAGAATAGAGAAATACAATGGAATCAATGAAGAACTACACACAAAAACTGACAAATCACGGACATACAGACAGATAATGATGAGAACATGAGAACATAAGACCTTGAAGTGAATCCATAGGTCTTATAGTTGTGGAATCAATTCAGACTTAGGGTGAATAAAATTGTCCATGAGTGTGATCATCTATTTATAGAGCCATGGGAAATGGGAAGGGCCTACATGAATACTTCGTCAATATTTATCATAGAGAAAGACATGGAAACTATTTTGCTCGGGGGGTGGGGGGGAACAGTGAGATTGCGGAACACATTAACATTGCAAAGGAGAAGGTCTTGAAATGATAACTGTGGATAAATCCCTGTTACCTGACCAAATGTATCCTAGGTTGTTAAAGGAAACAATGGAGGAGGTTGCTGGGGGGCCAGGTAAAGATGCTTGAATGTGTTTTAGCCACTGGTGCAATCGTGGAAAATGAGAGGAAAGGCAGCAAGGATAAGCCAGGCAACTACACACCAATGAACCATAAATAAATAGCAGGAAAGCTAGTGGAAGGGATTCTGAGAAAAGCAAGGAATGATTAGGTAAAGTCAGTCTGACTTCATGCATAGGAAATCATGTCTCATGAATTTCATTGAGTTGTTTGAAGAAGTGACCAAAAGGATTGGGGGCACTCTGGTAGATGCTGAGCACATGGACTTGAGTAAGGCCTTTGGGTTCTGCCAGGAAGGCTGAACCTGAAGTTTACAACACATTAGATGCATGGTAAGCTAGCCAACAGAGTACAATATTGGTTTCATTACAAAAGGCAGCGGTGGTAGTGGCAGGCTGTTTTTCAGATTAGCAGCCTGTGACCAGTGGTGTGCCACAGGGATCAGTGCACAGTACCTCTGTACTTTTTATCATATATATTAGTGAGTTAGAATGCGAATGTAGGTGATATGAATGGTAAATTTGTAAGTGTAAAATGTTCACCTACATCAGCTGAGGCATTGAATACAGGAATTGGGACATCATGATAAAATCATTGCTCTGTGCTACAATTGTGTGCAGTTCTGGTCTGCAGTGACATAGTAAACTTTTGACACAAAACTGTAGAGTATGTAATGAGCTACCAGAGGTGTAATCTGAAACAGAGGAGGGGCAGAAGCAGAAACTGCAACAACATTTAAGAGGCATCTGGACAAGAACTTGAATGAACTTGAAGGGTATGGAATTAATGCAGGCAAGTGGGATCAGTATATTGGTGAGGTTGGAATAAAACCCTGTTCTGTGCTATTCAGCACTATGGGGTAATATAGTGGAGGTGCCAGACAGGATAGTTGAATGCTCCTCTTGCAGGATGTGGGAAGGCAAGGAAACCTCCAGTGTCCCTGATGACTACAACTGCGCTAAGTGCATCCAGCTGCAGCTTTTAAAAATCCACATTAAGGAGATGGAGCTGGAACTGGATGAACTCCAGATCATTTGGTTGGCTGAAGGGGTGATAGATAGAACAAATAGAAAGGTAGATACACTCAAGGTGCAGGACACAGAAGAATGGGTGACAGTCAGGAAAGGGAAAGGGGTTAAGGAGTCAGTGCAGAGTACCCCTGTGGCCATTCCCCTCAATACCTGTTGTTGGCGGGGGGGGGGGGGGGGTGGTGTTGACCTAACAGTGGAAAGTCACAGTGGTCATATCAATGGCACTGAGTCTGGCTCTGCAACACAGAAGAGAATGGGGGAGAAGAGTCACAGTGTGGTGATAGGGGATTCGTTAGTTAGTGGTACAGGCAGGTGGTTCTGTGGGCAAGAACAAGAATCCCAGACGATATGTTGCCTCTCTGGTGCCAGGGTCCAGGATATCTCAGATCGAGTCTTCAGCATTCTTAAGTGGGAGGGTGAAATTTGTGATCCATGTAGGTACCAATGACATTGGTAGGACAAGTGACTTGGTTCTGCATATGAAGTTCAGGGAGTTAGGCACAAAGTTAAAGGATAGGACCTCCAGGATTATGATCTCAGGATTGCTACCCATGGCATGTGCTAGGAAAATTATACAGTTTAATACATGGCTAAGGAGTTGGTGTAGGAGGGAGGGCAAAAGATTTTTGGATCTTTGGGCTCTCTTCCAGGGAAGGAGGACCTATACTGCCAGGACGATTTGTAACTGAACTGGAGGGAGACTAATATCTTTGTGGGAAGGTTTGTTAATGTTACACGGTGGGTTTAAACAGAGAAAATGTATAGTGAGGAGAGACTGTTAATAGGACAAAATTGCAGTCAACAGGATGAGATACAATGCAAAAGGCGGCCAAAATCGAGAAAGGGTGAATACAGGACTGAAGGTGTTATATTTGAATGTGCACAGTACTGCATATAAAATAAGGTAGATGAACTTGTAGCACAATTGCAGATTGGCATGTATGATGTAAGTATCACTGAGTCATGGCTGAAAGAAGATTACAGCTGGGAGCTTAATGTCCAAGGATATGCATTGTATCAAACAGACAGGCAGGAAGGCAGAGGGGGGAAGCGCTCTGTTGGTAAAAAATGAAATCAAATCATTAGAAAGAGGTAACATAGAAGCAGAAGGTGTTGAATCATTGTGGATAGAGCAACTGAACTGCAAGGGTAACAAGACCCTGATGGGAGTTGTATATAGACCCCAAAACAGTAGTAATGATGTGGTCTACAAATCACAATAGGAGATAGAAAATGCATGCCAAGTCATGGTGGATTTCAATATGCTGGTAAATTGGGAAAATCAGGTTGGTGCTGGAAACCAAAAAAGGGAATACCTAGAATGCCTACAAGATAGCAGCTCATGGTTGAGCCCACGAAGGGATCAGCTACGCTGGATTGGATGTTGTGCACAGAACTGGAATTAATTAAAGAACTTAAGGTAAAAGAGCCCTTATGGGAAATTGATTATAAAATGATTGAGTTCACCTTGAAATTTAAGAAGAAGTTAAAGTCAGATGTATAGTGTTATGGTGGAGTAAAGGGAATTACAGAGGCATGATGACGACAGAGCAGCAATGTCTGGAATTTCTGTGAGCAATTTGGAAGAACACGAACAGAAAAGCCAAAGAAAGGCCATATAATAGAGCAAATATTAGTAGGAAGTTAGAGGATTGGGAAGCTTTTAAACACCAACAAAAGGCAACTAAAAAGTCATTAAGAATGTAAAAATGGAATATGAAAGTAAGCTAAGCAGTAATATTAAGGCGGATACCAAAAGGTTCTTCGGATACATAAAGTGTAAAAGAGAGGCAAGAGAGGATATCAGACCATTCAAAAACAATGCTGGAGAAGTAGTAATGAGGGGAAAGGACATGCCAGATGAACTGAATATACTTTGGTTCAGACTTCACTATGGAAGACATTAGAAGTATGCTGTAAGTTCCAGGTGTCGGGGGTCATGAAGCGTGTGAGGTTGTCATTACAAGAGAGAAGATTCTTGGGAAACTGAAAGGTTCTGAAGTTAGATAAATCACCTGGACCAGATGGTGTTCACCCCAGGGTTCTAAAAGAGGTGGCTGAGAGATTGTGGAGGCATTGGTAATGATCTTTCAAGAATGGTAGAATAGTTCCGGATGACTGGAAAATTGCAAAAGTCACTCCACTCTCTTCAAGAAGAGAGAAAGGCAGAAGATAGGAAACTGTAGTTCAACCTAGATAAGTGTGAGGTGGTTCATTTTGGTAGGTCAAATATGATGGCAGAATATAGTATTAATGGGTGTCTTGGGTGTGAGTAAATAGGACACTCAAAGCTGCTGCGCAGGTTGACTCTGTGGTTAAGAAAGCATATGGTGCACTGGCCTTCATCAATCATGGGACTGAGTTTAGGAGCCGAGAGGAAATGTTGCAGCTATATAGGACCCTGATCAGACCCCATTTGGAGTACTATTGGATGGTGTAAGGCCTTGATAGAGTGAATGTGGAGAGGATGCTTCCTGTCGTGGGAGAGTCTAAGACCAGAGAACACAACCCTAGAATGAAGATGAGGAGGAATTTCTTTAGCCAAGAAGTGCTGAATTTGTGGAATTCTATGCCACAGACAGCTATAGAGGCTAAGTCTTTATGTATATTTAAGGCAGAGGTTGATAGATTCTTGATCGTTTGTGACATGAAGGGATACAGGGAGAAAGCAGTTGATTGGAGCTGAGAGGAAAACTGAATCAGACATCACTCAATGGGCCAAAAGGCCTAATTCTGCTGCTACATCTTATGGTGTAAGACGCTTGTGTTGATTGTGGATTGGTTAATGGGGGTAAAAATAGGAATAAACAGGTAATTTGTCAGTTGGAAGGCTATGATGTGGGTGCCACACATTTTATAATTCACAGTATATCACTAACTTGGATGAGGATAACAAATACAATATAATAAATTCAAAAAGTATTTAAATAACTAGACACCAGAAATCTGAAACAAACCCAGAAAATGTTGAAAACAGATAACAGAGAAACAGAATTTCATGTTGATATAATACACCCAAGGAACGACAGGAAGCTTAGTGGTAATGTTATCTCTGAAGGGTATGGAAGAGGTTTCTAGAGGATAATTGATAGATTATGTAAATACAAAAGGAAATGGCAAGCAATTACAGAGAGGAAAATATGAAGTCATCAAGCTAGCAGAGAGGTAGAAAAACAACAGGAATTCTGCATATGCTGGAAATTCAAGCAACACACATAAAAGTTGCTGGTGAACGCAGCAGGCCAGGCAGCATCTCTAGGAAGAGGTGCAGTCGATGTTTCAGGCCGAGAGTCTTACAGAGTAGGTGTATGGATGATCTCTTTCAATGGATAGGGGTGTCTGCAACCAGGGGTAAAGGGGATTGTGGACACTCAGTTGCTGCATACATTCAGAATCAGAATCAGAATCAGGTTTATTATCACCGGTACGTGACATGAAATTTGTTAACTTAGCAGCAGCAGTTCAATACAATACATAATCTAGCCGAGAAAAAAATAATAAAATAATAAATAAACAAGTAAATCAATTACATGTATTGAATAGATTAAAAAACGTGCAAAAACAGAAACACTGTATATTATAAAAAAGTGAGGTAGTGTCCAAAGCTTCAATGTCCATTTAGGAATCAGATGGCAGAAGGGAAGAAGCTGTTCCTGAATCGCTGAGTGTACGCCTTCAGGCTTCTGTACCTCCTACCTGATGGTAACAGTGAGAAAAGGGCATGCCCTGGGTACTGGAGGTCCTTAATAGTGGACGCTGCCTTTCTGAGATACCGTTCCCTAAAGATGTCCTGGGTACTTTGTAGGCTAGTACCCAAGATGGAGCTGACTAGATTTACAACCTTCTGCAGCTTCTTTCGGTCCTGTGCAGTAGCCCCTCCAGACCAGACAATGATGCAGCCTGTCAGAGTGCTTTCGACAGTACAACTCTAGAAGTTTTTGAATGTATTTGTTGACATGCCAAATCTCTTCAAACTCCGAATAAAGTATAGCCACTGTCTTGCCTTCTTTATAACTACATCGATATGTTGGGACCAGGTTAGATTCTCAGAGATCTTGTCACCCAGGAACTCGAAGCTGCTTATTCTCTGCACTTCTGATCCCTCTATGAGAATTGGTATGTGCTCCTTTGTCTTACCGTTCCTGAAGTCCACAATCAGCTCTTTCATCTTACTGACATTGAGTGCCAGGTTGTTGCTGCAGCACCATTCCACAAGTTGACTTATCTCACTCCTGTACACTCTCTCGTCACCACCTGAAATTCTACCAACGATGGTTGTATCATCAGCAAATTTATAGATGGTACTTGAGCTATGCCTGGCCACACAGTCATGGGTATATAGAGAGTAGAGCAGTGGGCTAAGCACACACCCCTGAGGTGCGCCAGTGTTGACAGTCAGCAAAGAGAATACGTTATCACCAATCCGCCATTCTGTGGTCTTCCGGTTAGGAAGTCGAGGATCCAATTGCAGAGGGAGGTACAGAGGCCCAGAGGCCCAGGTTCTGCAACTTCTCAATCAGGATTGTGGGAATGATGGTATTAAGTGCTGAGCTGTAGTCGATGAACAGCATCCTGACATAGGTGTTTATATTGTCCAGGTGGTCTAAAGCCATGTGGACAGCCATTGAGATTGCATCTGCGGTTGACTTATTGTGGCAATAGGCAAATTGCAATGGGTCCAGGTCCTTGCTGAGGCAGGAGTTCAGCCTAGTCATGATCACCTGCTCAAAGCATTTCATCACTATCGATGTGAGTGCTACCGGGCGATAGTCATTAAGGCAGCCCACATTATTCTTCTTGGCACAGGTTTTCACAGCCTTACCAGGTACTCCATCCGGACCTTCTGCCTTGCGAGGGTTCATTCTCTTTAACATCAGCCTCTGAGACGGAGATCACAGGGTATCAGCTGCAGCAGGGATATTCACAACTGTAGTTGTGTTCTCCCTTTCAAAATGTGCATAGAGGGCATTGAGTTCATCTGGTAGTGAAGCATCACTGCCATTCATGCTATTGAGTTTCGCTTTGTAGGAAGTAATGCCTTGCAGACCATGCCAGAGTTTGATTTGTGACGATATCCTGAGGTATTCATTACGGACTGTGCCTTTAAAAAGAGAGAGAGAGAACGCACAGCTGTACAGCATAAACAGCTTGTTACGGAGAGAGAGGGGGGGAAGACTGCTCACAGTTTGTTTGGGATTTCTGCAAGGACACTGCCAGCTCCGGGGGGGGGGGGGGGCGGGCAGGAGAAAAGAGAGATATAGAGATATAGAGAGAGAGAGAGAGAGAGAGAGAGAGAGAGAGAGAGAGAGAGAGAGAGAGAGAGAGAGAGAGAGAGATAGAGATAGAGATAGAGATAGAGAGAGAGAGAGAGAGAGACTGACTTGATGGACAGCTGGTGTTCAGCACAAAAGTATTTAAACCAGCGTAGTTGCTTGTTTCACAGGACGCGCAGATGCACTAAGGTGTGCTGAAGTTACCACTATCCTTTTCAGGTTCCCACGAGTCTGGGACTGAGGATCGATTGAGAGGAATCAATCTGTGATTATTAGTGCATGAAAGAGTGACCCTGTGGAGTCTACCAGTGTGTCTAACCCTCACCTGGGTTGGTAGATTATCACTTGAAGACGGTGCTCTTAAATTGGAAGTTTCGGAGGACAACGGGAAGAATAGATGGCATCGGCTTATGGGGACAACAAATATCTCTCTCTCTCTCCTCAATTCTACTCAACTCAATAACATGAACTGAACTGACTTTGTTTACCTACCATCGTAAGACTGTATCAATTACCACCTAACCTTGAAGAAGTTTGGGTTTTATATTTCCACCCCTATATATGCATAATCTCTGCTAACCTGTTTGATTTATCTGGTTGACAGGAGGCTGTTCAGTCTGTCCCAGCTGAGAGCAAAAACCAAGGTTCGTGAAGTACTCATCAGGGATATGTTGTTTGCAGACGATGCGGCACTGGCAACACACTCTGAACAGCTACTGCAACGCCTCATGGGCAGCTTCTCAAGAGCTTGCCAGGACTTCAGCTTGACCATCAGCCTGAAGAAAACCAACGTGTTGGGCCAAGGCGTTGAGCACCCCCCTGCCATTACCATCAACAACTATGAGCTGGAGGTAGTTCACGAGTATACATACCTTGGCTCCACCATCACGGACAGCCTCTCCCGAGACCCCAAGATCCCAAGATCAATAGACAGATCGTACAAGCAGCCTCAACATTCACCAGGCTGACAAAGAGAGTCTGGGAGACCAGAAAGCTGACGACGCACACCAAAGTTGCAGTCTGCAGGGCCTGTGTCCTCAGCACACTACTTTACGGCAGCGAGACCTGGAGCCTCTACTACAGACAAGAGCGGCGTCTCAACGCTTTCCACCTTCGCAGCCTGAGACGCATCCTGGACATCAAGTGGACTGACCAAGTCACCAACAATGATGTCCTGGCCCACGCCCAGATACCCAGCCTCTTCACCCTGCTCCAACAATGCTGTCTCCGCTGGCTGGGCCACATACACCACATGTCAGACGGGAGGATCCCGAAAGACCTGCTGTACAGGGAACTGGCCTCTGGCAAGAGAGCACAAGGGTAGCCCCATCTTCGTTTCAAAGACATTTGCAAGAGAGACATGAAGTCACTGAAAATGAACATCGAGAGGTGGGAGGACATCGCAAGCGATCGCTGTCACTGGAGGCTGGAACTACACAGAGGTCTAAAGAGGAGAAGAGAAGCTTGCTGCTGAAGAAAGGTGCACTCGTCGGAAAAACAGCACCAAGACAACACTGGAGGACAGTGCCTTCAAGTGCATTCGCTGCAGCCGAGACTGTCACTCCCATGTGGGACTCTATAGCCACAACAGACGCTGCTCTAACACAGACTGAAGCAAGACTTTCCAGGCGCAGATCCATGGTCTCGCGAGATTAACGGATGCGACCACAGTAGTATGTTACTCTATCACATAGTCACTAATAAAATAGCATTAGTTAACAGCAAAACCAGAATCCAGGTGTGTTCCATTTCTGCAGGTTCTTTAACCCGTTACGGGGTACGTAAGAGATTCAAATCAAAGATTGACAGATTTGTGAATGTAAAGAGCAGTATGAGATGTAGGATATAGGTCAGCCTTGATCTTAATCAATGGTAGACAGGGACAAGAAAGCCAAATGGCTCGGAAAATGACAATGACTGATCTCAATTGGGCAAACTAGTTGAGGGATGTGTGAGAGGCTGTATCTGAGCTCACAGGTCTCAAATCCCAAAAAGTGCAGTGTGAGTGAAGGAAGTTTGAATAACTCATTTCTGGAAGAAATGGGATTAAATTAAATTGGATCCTTCTAGGCAATCAACAAATGAAAATCAAAATGAGTAACTGCTGATACGAGAAACCTGAAACAAAAACGGAAAATACTGAGCAGGTATAACAGCATCAGATCGAGGCACGACTGTGCAGGCATGTGGACGTCAGTGAGTTAGACTGGCGGGAAAAATTTAAAAAGAAGACAGCTTTAGAGAGCGTGCGAAAGAGTAGAAGGGCACTGGCTCAACGGGGCTTCGGAAATAACAGGTCGGGACGAGGGAAGCTACTTGTGAACAATAGGAATAGGAAATATGTCTGTGAGGTCAGTGTTCTGTACTGGGTGTCACATGTGGGATGTCTGGGAGACTACTAGCCTCCTGGATGGAGACATCTGAGCCAGTTACATACAGCTGCAGCTCCTTAAGATGCAGCTCGATGACCTTTGTATGGTTAGGGAAAGTGAGGAGGTGATAAGAGAGGAGCTATAGGCAACTAGTCACACCAGGGCCTCAGGAGACAGATAAATGGGTAAGAGTCAGGAGAGGGAAGGCCAAGAGTCAGATATTAGACAGTATCCCAATGGCTGTCCTCCTTAACAATAAGTACTTCTCTTCTGAGTACTGTTGTGGGGGGGGGGGGGGGGGGGGAGGGGAACAACCTACCTGGGGGAAGCAACAATGGCCACGCCTCTGGAACAGAGTCTGGCCCTGTGGCTCAGAAGGGTAGGGAAAGGAAGAGGATGGCAGCAGTGATAGGGGAATCTATAGTTGGGGGGGCAGACAGGCAAGAAACAAACATGGATGGCAGTTTGCCTCCCAGGTGCCAGAGTCCAGGATGTTTCCAATCGTGTCCACGATATCCTGAAGTGGAAAGGTGAACAGCCAGAGGTCATGGTACATATTGGTATCATCAACATAGGTAGGAAAAGGGAGGAGGTCCTGAAAACAGAGTACAGGGAGCTAGGACAGAAGCTGAGAAGGAGGACCTCAAAGGTAGTAATCTCGGGATTACTGCTTATACCTCGCAATAGTGAGTATAGGAATAGAGTGAGGTGGTGAATAAATACGTGGCTGAGGGATTGGAGCAGGGGGCGGGGATTTAGATTTCCGGATCATTGGGACTTCTTTTGGGGCAGGTGTGACCTGTACAAAAAGGACGGGATGCACTTGAATCCGAAGGGGACCAATACCCTGGCAGGGAGGTTTGCTACTGTGGAGGGTTTAAACTAGAATTGCTGGGGGGTGGGAACTGAACTGAAGCGATGGAGGAAGGGGCGTTTGGCTCACAAATAGAAAAAGCTTGTAGGCAGTGTGCGAGGAAGGAAAGGAAGGTGATAGAGAAGGGATGCGCTCAGACGGGTCATTTGAGATGTGAATATTTTAATGCAAGGAGTATCATAAACAAAGCAAATGAGCTTAGAGCGTGGATCAGTACTTGGATCTAGGATGTTGTTGCCATTACAGAGACTTGGATGGCTCAGGGGCAAGAATGGCTACTTAAGAGTGCCAGGCTTTAGTTGTTTCAGAAAGGACAGGGAATGGAGGCAAAAGAGGTGGGGATGTGGTACTGCTGATCAGAGGTAGTGTCACAGCTGCAGAAAAGGAAGAAATCATGGAAGGATTGTCTACTGAGTCTCTGTGGATGGAAGCTAGACACAGCTAGGGGTCAATCACTCTACTGGGTGTTTTTTTTAACCACCCAATAGAAACATAGAAAACCTACAGCATACTACAGGCCCTTCAGCCCACAAGGTTGTGCCGAACATATCCCTACATTAGAAATTACTAGGCTTACCTATAGTCCTCTATTTTTCTAAGCTTCATGTACCGACCCAAAAGTCTCGTATAAGACCATATCGTATCCGCCTCTACCACCGTTGTCGGCAGCTCATTCCATGCATTCACCACTCTCTGAGTAAAAAACTTACCCCTGACATCTCCTCTGTACCTACTCCCCAGCACCTTAAACCTGTGTCCTCTTGTGGTAACCATTTCCACCCTGGAGAAAAGCCTCTGACTATCCACACACTCAATGCCTCTCATCATCTTATACACCTCTATCAGGTCACCTCTCATCCTCCATCGCTCCAAGGAGAAAAGGCTGAGTTCACTCAACCTATTCTCATAAGGCATGCTCCCCAATCCAGGCAACATCCTTGTAAATCACGTCTGCACCCTTTCTATGGCTTCCACATCCTTCCTGTAGTGAGGTGACCAGACAGAGATATCGAGGAGCAGATAGGGAGACAAATTCTGGAATGGTGCAGTAATAAGAGGGTTGTTGTGATGGGGGATTTTAATTTCCCCAATATTGACTGGCATCTCCTTAGACCGAGGGGTTTAGATAGGGTGGAGTTTGTTAGTTGTGTTCAGGAAGGTTTCCTGACACAATATGTAGATAAGCTTACAAGAGGACAGGCTGTACATGATCTGGTATTGGGAAATGAACCTGGTCAGGTGTCAGGTCTCCCAGTGGGACAGCATTTTGGAAGTAGTGATCACAATTCTATCTCCTTTACCATAGCATTAGAGAGGGATAGAAACAGACAAGTTAGGAATGCGTTTAATTGGAGTAAGGGGAAGTATAAGGCTCTCAGGCAGGAACTTGGAAGCATAAATTGGGAACAGGTGTTCTCAGGGAAATGTACGGCAGAAACTGTGGCAAATGGTCAGATGATATTTGCGTGGCATTCTGAATAGATACATTCCAATAAGATAGGATAAGGATAGTAGTGTACAGGAACCATGGTGTACAAAGGCAGTTGAAAATCTAGTCAAGAAAAGCTTGTGAAAGTTTAAAAGAACTAGGTAACGATAGAGAAGGATTAAGGAACGCCCCAAGGCATTCTACAAGTATGTGAAGAGCAAGACATGAGAGAATAGGACCAATCAAGTGTGACGGTGGAAAAGTGTGTATGGAACCGGAGGAGGAAGTGGATGTACTTAATACTATGCTACGGAAAAGGACCTTGGCGATTGTAGGGATGACTTACACTGAAAAGCTTGAGCATATAGACATTAGGAAAAAGAATGCGCTGGAGCTTTTGGAAAGCATCAAGTTTGATAAGTCACCAGGACCGGACCAGATATACCCCAGACTACTTTGGGAAGCGAGGGATGAGATTGCTGAGCCACAGGAAATAATCTTTGCATCATCAATAGGGACAGGAAAAGTTCTGGAGGATTGGAGGGTTGCAGTTGTTTTTCCATTATTCCAGAAAGGGAGTAGAGATAGCCTAGGAAATTATAGATAAGTGAGTCTTAATTCAGTAGTTGGTAAGTTGATTGAGAAGATCCTGAGAAGCAGGATTTATGAACCTTTGGAGAGGCATAATATGATTAGGAATAGTCAGCATGGCTTTGTCAAAGGCAGGTCGTGTCTTACAAGCCTGATTGAATTCTTTGAGGATGTTACTAAACACATTGATGAAGGTAGAGCAGTAAATGAAGTGTATATGGATTTCGGCAAGGCATTTGATAAGGTACCCCATGCCAGGCTTTTGAGAAAGTAAGGAGGCATGGAATCCAAGGGAACCTTGCTTTGTAGATCCAGAACTGGCTTGCACACTGAAGGCAAAGAGTGGTTGTAGACGGGTCATATTCTGCACAGAGGTCAGTCACCAGTGGTGTGCCTCAGGGATCTGTTCTGGGACCCCTTACCTTTGTGATTTTTATAAATGATCTGGATGAGGAAGTGGAGGGATGGGTTAGTAAGTTTGCTGATGACACAAAGGTTGGGGGTGTTGTGGATAGTGTGGAGGGTTGTCAGAGGTTACAGTAGGACATTACAGGATGCAAAACTGGGCTGAGAAGTGGCAGATGGCATTCAACCCAGATAAGTGTGAGGTAGTTCATTTTGGTAGGTCAAATATCATGGCAGAATATAGTATTAATGGTAAGACTGTTGGCAGTGTAGAGGATCAGAGGGATCTTGGGGTCCGAGTCCATAGGACACTCAAAGCTGCTACACAGGTTGACTGTGTGGTTAAGAAGGTATACGGTGTATTGCCCTTCATCAACCATGGGATTGAATTCAACAGCCGAGAGGTAATGTTACAGCTATATAGGACCCTGGTCAGACCCCACCTGGAGTACTTTGCTCAGTTCTAGTCACCTCACTGCAGGAAGGATGTGGAAATCATAGACAGGGTGAAAAGGAGATTTGCAAGCATGTTGCCTGGATTGGAGAGCATGCCTTACGGGAAAAGTTTGAGTGACTTTGGCTTTTTCTCCTTGGAGCAACAGAGGATGAGAGGTGACCTAATAAAGGTGCATAAGATGATGAGAGGCATTGATCGTGTGGATAATCAGAGGCTGTTTCCCAGGGCTGAAATGGCTAGCACGAGAGGGCACAGTTCTAAGGTGCTTGGAAGGATGTCAGGGGTAAGTTTTTTTACGCAGAGAGTGGTGAGTGCATGGAATGGGCTACCGGCGATGATGGTGGAGGCAGATAAAATAGGGTCTTTTAAGGTCGTAGAGAGAGTTTAAAAAAGGAGCGTTTTGCAGGGCTTCACCCATTAGTGGCAGACCAATCAATTTGAAGAGAGGGAGAGCTTTGCCAGTTCGGGAAGAAAAGTTTCAAAAAGGAGCGTTTCGTGGGGCTTGGCACTTTAGTAACAGATCAATTGATTCGCGATTCATTAACAGGAGGAAATAAAAGCAAAGCACTGTGTAAGCAGAGCAACCATTGTGTGAGGGGACTAGAGCAGGAGTGGGAACGTGAGGCTTTATCGAGGAAGCACAGGTAAGTAGCAGGTGAGGTTTTTGTAGTGGTTGATTTAAAAAGTAACTAAATTACAGCTAATTAAATAAAGCAGGGATGATGCAGGATCAGGTGATGTACTGTAGCTGCATGATGTGGGAGCAGGTGAACCCCATTGTGGTTCCTGGTGACCACATCTGCAGCAAGTGCTGCCTGATCGAGGAACTCAGGCTCAAAGCTCAAAGTTGATGACCTGGAATCTGAGCTTCAAACACTGTAGCACATCAGAGTGGGGGAGGGTTACCTGGATTCTCCGTTTCAGGAGGTAGTCACACCCCTTAGATTAGCTGCCTCAAATTTGATTTGCTGTCAGGGACAAGGGGGTTTACTGCAAGTGAGGAGGGTAGTAGGATCCAACAGACAGTGCTGGAGGAGCCTCTGCCCTTGAGCTTGTCCAACAGGTCTGAGATTCTTGCTCCCTTTGTGGATGAGAGTAGGGGCTGTAGGAAGGATGAGCAACCTAACTGTGACACCATAGCTCAGGAAGCCATTCAAGAGAGGGGAAAGAAGAGAAATGTAGTGGCAATTGGAGATAGTATAGTCAGGAGAATAGGAGGATAGAGCATCCTGAAGGCTGTGTTAACTACCTGGTGCCCGTGTTCAAGACATTTTGTCTGACCTGCAGAGGAATTTGCAGTGGGAGGGGAAAGATCCAGTTGTCGTGGTCCATCTGGGCACCAACGGCATAGGTAGAACGAGAAACAAGGTTCTACTAAGGCAATTTGAACAGCTCAGGGCTAAATTAACCAACAGAACCAAAAAGGTAGTAATCTCTGGATTACTACCTGAGCCACATGCAAACAGGCATAGGGTCAAGAAGATTAGCGAGTTCAATGCATGGTTCAAGGATTGGTGTGGGAGAAGTGGGTTTGATTTCATGGGAAATTGGCACCAGTATTAGGGAAGGACAGAACTGTAGCAATGGGATAGGCTCCACCTGAACCGTGATGGGACCTGGATCCTTGCGAATCACATAACTAGGGCTGTGGATAGGGCTTAAGCTAAATAGTAGGGAGGTGGGTTCAACAGATTGGAGAAATACAGATAAAGTAAAAAAAGTGTGGGTAGAGAAAAAGCAAAAGATAAAAGAGAAATGTAAGAGTGGAGTGAAGAGAAGTCATGTGCAGAAGAATAAGATTTTAACAGCATATTGAGTGTCAGAGCACCTTATTTGAATACCCATAGTATTCAAAACAAGGTCAGTGAACTTGTGGTACACATCAGTACAAAGAGTATTATTTAGTGGAAATTACAGAGACATGGTTGCAGAGTGGAGAGGATTGGGAATTAAATATCCAAAGATATCAGGTAATATCCTTGGAAGGGTAGGCAGGAAGGTAAGGGAGGTGGGGCAGCGCTCTTAGTTAAAGATAAGATCAGGGTGATAGTGAAAGACGATACAAGATCTAAGGAGCAGAATGTTGAATCCATCTGGGTAGGTATCAGGAATAGTAAAGGGAGAAAATCACTGGTGGGAGTTGTCTGTTGCCACCAAATAATAACATTACAGTGACAGAGGCAATAAACAGAAATATCATAGGCATGTAAGAATGGAAAGCAGATATCATGGGGAACTTTAACTTGCATATTAATTGAGTGGGTGAATCAAGTTGGTTGAATCAGTCTTGAGGAAGACTTCATAGAATGCATCTGTGATGGCTTTCTTGAACAGCATGCTACTGAACCTACAAGGAAATGTGCTATCTTGGATCTGGTCCTGTGCAATAAGACAGATAAAATTAGTGATCTTGTATTTAGGGATCCTCTTGGAAATAGTGATCACTATGATTGAGCTTCTCATACAAGTGGAGAGTACAATAGTTCAATCTAAAACCAGTGTATTATGCCTAAACAAAGGAGACTACAATGGGATGGGGGAGGATTTGGCTAGTGTAGTCTGGGAACCCAGGCTATATGGTGGGACAGTTGAGGGACAGAGGAAGACTTTCAAAGAGATTTTTCGCGGTGCTCAACAGAAGTATATTCCAGTTAAAAGCAAGGATATATTAATCATCTGGATGATGGGGTGGTAAACTGAATTAGTACGTATGCAGATGATACAAAGATAGGTGGCATTCAGTTAGTCCTGACGAAGGGTCTCGGCCTGAAACGTCGACTGCACCTCTTCCTACAGATGCTGCTTGGCCTGCTGCGTTCACCAGCAACTTTGATGTGCGTTGCTTGAATTTCCAGCATCTGCAGAATTCCTGTTGTTTGTGGATAATGAAGTAGGTTTTCAAAGCTTGCAGAGAGATTTAGACCAGTTAGAAGAGTGGGCTGAAAGATGGCAGATGGAGTTTAATGCTGATAAATGTGAGGTGCTACATTTTGGTAGGACTAATCAAAATAGGACATACATGGTAAATGGTAGGGCATTGAAGAATGCAGTAGAACACAGAGACCTGGGAATAATGGTGCATAGTTTCCTGAAGGCGGGATCTCATGTGGATAGGGTGGTGAAGAAAGCTTTTGGTATGCTGGCCTTTATAAATCAGAGCATTGAGTATAGGAGTTGGGATGTAATGTTGAAATTGTATAAGGCATTGGTAAGGCCAAATTTGGAGTATTGTGTACAGTTCTGGTCACCGAATTGTAGGAAGGATGTCAACAAAATAGAGAGAGTACAGAGGAGATTTACTAGAATGTTGCCTGAGTTTCATCTCCTAAGTTACAGAGAAAGGTTGAACAAATTGGGTCTTTATTCTTTGCAGCGTAGAAGGTTGAGGGGGGACTTGATAGAGGTATTTAAGATTATGAGGGGGATAGATAGAGTTGATGTGGATAGGCTTTTTCCATTGAGAGTGGGGGAGATTCAAACAAGAGGACATGAGTTGAGAGTTAAAGGGCAAAAGTTTAGGGGTAACATGAGGGGGAACTTCATTACTCAGAGAGTGGTAGCTGTGTGGATCGAGCTTCCAGTAGGAGTGGTTGAGGCAGGTTCGATGTTGTCATTTAAAGTTAAATTGGATAGATATACGGACAAGAAAGGAATGGAGGGTTATGGGCTGAGTGCAGGTCGGTGGGACTAGGTGACAGTAAGAGTTCGGCATGGACTAGAAGGGCCAAGATGGTCTGTTTCCGTGCTGTAATTGTTATATGGTTATATGGACAGTACGGGTAGGATAACTAAGGAAATAAAAGAAGGCATCAAACTAAAAGCTTATGCACACAATGTCACCAATAGTAATGGGAAACTGGAAGACTGGGAAAACTTTAAAAAGCAACAAAGAACCACTAAGCGAGCAATAAAGAAAGGGAAGCTCAATTATGAAAATAAACTAGCACAAAATATAAAAATGGATTATAAAGTGGAAAAGGGTGGCTAAAGTGAATGTAGGAGGATGAGAAGTGGGAATTGATATTGGGCAATGAGGAATGGCAGAGGCTTTGACTGACTATTTTGTGTCAGTCTTCACAGTGGAGGACACATCTAATATTCCATAGAGAGATATTATGGATACGATGGGAGGTGAGGACCTCAATGCAATAGCTATCACCAAAGAGGTAGTGCTGAGCAAACTTGTGGACCTAAACATAGACAAGTCCCCTGGACCTGATGGAATACATCCCAGGGTATTGACAGAAATGGCAGAAGTTATAGCAGAAGCTTTGGTGATAATTTACCAAAATTCTCTAGGCTCTAGGCAGTTCCCAGCGTATTGAAAAATGGTGAATGTCAGGCCACTGTTCAAAAAAGGATGTAGACAAAAGGAAGGTAACTCGAGGCCAGTGAATTCAATACCTGTAGTTGGGAAAATGCTTGAAGCTATCATTAAAGAAGAAATAGCAAGGTGTCTGGATAGAAATAGACCCATCAAACAGATGCAGAATGGATTCAGCAAAGACAGGTCCTGTTTGACAAATTTACTGGAGTTCTTTGAGGATATAATGAGTGCAGTGGATAGAGGGGAACAGATGGACATTATCTACTTGGATTTCTTGAAGCCATTCGATAAGGTGCCACATAAAAGAGTTATCCATAAGATAAGGATGCATAGAGTTGGGGGTGATGTATTAGCATGGATCGAGGATTGGTTAACTAATAGAAAATAGGGAGTTAGGATACATGGGTGTTACTCAGTTGTGAGTGGTGCGCAGCAGAGGTCGGTGCTGGGCTTGCAACTGTTTACAATATACATTAACAATCTGGAAGAGGGGACCAACTGTAGCATATCTAAGTTTGCTGATGAGACTAAATTGAGTGGAAAAGCAAATTCTCCAGAAGATTTGGAGAATTTGCAGAAATATAGAGATAGGTTAAGTAAGTGGGCTAAGGTCTGGTAGATGGAGTACAATGTTGGTAAATGCGAGGTCATCCACTTTGGAAGGAAAAATGACAGAGCAAATTATTATTTAAATGGTAAAAATTGCAGCATGCTGCTGTGCAGACGGACTTAGGAGTACATGTGCATGAATCACAAAAGGTTAGATTGCAGGTACAGCAGTCTATCAAGAAAGCAAATGGGATTTTGGCCTTCATTGCTTGAGAGATTGAACTTAAGTGCAGGGAGGTTATGCTGCAACTGTACAGGGTATTGGTGAGGCCGCACCTCCTGTACTACGTGTAGTTCTGGTCCTCTTACTTGAGGAAGGATATACTGGCTTTGGAGGCGGTGCAGAGGAGGTTCACCAGGTTAATTCCACAGATGAGGGAGATTAGACCATGAGGAAAGATTGGGTCGCCTAGGACTATACCCACTGGAATTCAGAAGAATGAGAGGAAATCTTATAGAAAAATATACAATTATGAAAGGGATAGATGAGATAGAGGCAGGAAAATTGTTTCCATTGGTAGGTAAGACAAGTTCTAGAGGACATAGCCTCAAGATTCAGGGCAACAGATTTAGGACAGAGATGAGGAGGAACTGTTTTTCCAGAGAGTGGTGAATTTGTGAAATTGTCTGCCCAGTGAAGCAGCGGAGACTACCTCAGTAAATATACTTAAGACAAGGTTGGATAGATTTTTGCATAGTCGGGGAACTAAGGGTTATGAGGAAAAGGCAGGTAGGTGGAGACGAGTCCACAGTCAGATCAGCTATGATCTTGTTAAATGGTGGAGCAGGCTTGATGGGCCAGATGGCCTACTCCTGATCCTATTTCTTATGTTCTTAAGTAAAAATAAAATCCAAGTAGGTGCTAAGGCATTCAGAATCAGATGCAATTTCGCTCTACTCCAGATCAAACTCATTCTCTGCTAGACAGCAACTTTCCTATCATAGCTATACAAGGTAATTTATAAAACAGTTCTTTTGCCTGTAAGAGGGAAAACCACTTAATTTGCATTTGGACAATTGACAAGTGCTTTAAGTACTCCCAGTGCTTATTTGACAAGTATATGTGTTCACAGGAATATGTATTAATAAGACTTAATTCTACTGTGAATTTCTCAAGTTATCATATCCTCGAATTCAATCCACACAGTCCGGATGGAGAATTAAACCCTGGTTTTTAGTAGTTACTAAGGGAATCAAGTGGTAAAAAAATTATTCTTAAAACATCAGGGATAGAACAGATGTTTTATAAATCTATTATTTGCACAATTCCATTTCCAGTTACATAGCAGGTTACCATTTCATAAATCACAATATATGTCTAAAATGCATGCGTGTGTTACAAAGAAAATATTATTTCAATACCAACTGGGCTATTTGGGCTACAGCTACATCTTTTTTGTACCACAGATTTTGTAAGTACTGAAACCTTTCTGTAGAAGTTTTTCTTTGTCCTATACCAGAGACAGCCATTGCATGTCCTAGGATATCAAAGTAGCTCATTTAACTTGTTGGGGTATAAATGACATGAACACTGTGCATTATATACTATATACATTCAAATACCACTTTATTAGATACACTTAACTTGCACGTTAATGCAAATAGCTAACCAGCCAAACACAAGGCAGCAACTCAATGCATAAAAGCATGCAGACATGGTCATGAGGTTCATTATTCAGAGCAAACATCTGAATGGGGAAGAAATATGATCTACTTAACTCTGACCATGGAATGACTGTTGGTACCAGATAGGGTGGTTGGAGTATCTCAGAAAACATTGATCTCCTGAGATTTTCATGCACAACAGTCTCTCGAATTTACAGAGAATGGTGTGAAAAACAAAAAAAAATTCCAGTAAGTGGCAGTTCTGTGGGCAAAAACACCTTGTAAATGAGAGAGGTCAGAGGAGAATTGCCAGACTGTTTCAAGCTGACAGAAAGGCAACAATAACTCAATAAACACATGTTACAAAAACAATGTGTAGAAGAGCATCTCTGAATGCACAACACATTGAACGTTGAAGTGGATTAGCTGCAGCAGCAGAAAATTACAAACATACTCTCAATGGTGGCCAGTGACCTTTTATAAAGATACAAGATTCAAGATTCAAAAAACTTCATTGTCATTCTAACCATACATCAGCTCTGCAGGGCAGAATGAGACAGCCTTTCCCAGGAGCAGTGGAATCGTAACATAACAAATGCAACACTAAATAATAAACACAGCAATAAACAGTAAAACGCAACTGCCACATGTCAGTTAAAATCAAGTTATAAGTGTCCAGTGCAAGTTACATAGAACATAGAATAGTACAGCACAGTACAGGCCCGGCCCTTCAGCCCACAATGTTGTGCTGACCCTCAAACCCTGCCTCCCATATAAGCCCCCACCTTAAATTCCTCCATATACCTGCCTAGTAGTCTCTTAAATTTCACGAGTGTATCTAACTCCACCACTGACTCAGGCAGTGCATTCCACGCACCAACCACTCTCCGAGTAAAAAACCTTCCTCTAATATCCCCCTTGAACTTCCCACCCCTTACCTTAAAGCCATGTCCTCTTGTATTGAGCAGTGGGGCCCTGGGGAAGAGGCGCTATCCACACTATCTATTCCTCTTATTATCTTGTACACCTCTATCATGTCTCCTCCTCATCCTCCTTCTCTCCAAAGAGTAAAGCCTTAGCCCCTTAATCTCTGATCATAATGCATACTTTCTAAACCAGGCAGCATCCTGGTAAATCTCCTCTGTACCCTTTCCAATGCTTCCACATCCTTCCCATAGTGAGGTGACCAGAAATGGACACAGTACTCTAAGTATGGCCTAACCAGAGTTTTACACAGCTGCATCATTACATCGCGACTCTTAAACTCTATCCCTCGACTTATGAAAGCTAACACCCCATAAGCTTTCTTAATTACCCTATCCACCTGTGAGGCAACTTTCAGGGATCTGTGGACATGTACCCCGAGATCCCTCTGCTCCTCCACACTACCAAGTATCCTGCCATTTACTTTGTACTCTGCCTTGGAGTTTGTCCTTCCAAAGTGTACCACCTCACACTTCTCTGGGTTGAACTCCATCTGCCACTTCTCAGCCCACTTCTGCATCCTATCAATGTCTCTCTGCAACCTTTGACAATCCTCTACACTATCTACAACACCACCAACCGTTGTGTCATCTGCAAACTTGCCAACCCACCCTTCTACCCCCACATCCAGGTCATTAATAAAAATCACGAAAAGTAGAGGTCCCAGAACAGATCCTTGTGGGACACCACTAGTCACAATCCTCCAATCTGAATGTACTCCCTCCACCACCACCCTCTGCCTTCTGCAGGCAAGCCAATTCTGAATCCACCTGGCCAAACTTCCCTGGATCCCATGCCTTCTGACTTTCTGAATAAGTCCGTGTGGAACCTTGTGAAATGCCTTACTAAAATCCATGTAGATCACATCCACTGCACTACCCTCATCTATATGCCAGGTCACCTCCTCAAAGAACTCTATCAGGCTTGTTAGACACGATCTGCCCTTCACAAAGCCATGCTGACTGTCCCTGATCAGACCATGATTTTCTAAATGCCTATAGATCCTATAGTTAAAAGTGTCCAAAGCAGAGTCAGGTAGAGCAGCTATTTAGCAGTCTGACTGCCTGTGGGAGGAAGCTGTTTAGTAGCCTTGTGGTTTTAGTTTTGATGCTCCTGTAACGTTTGCCTCATGGCAGAAAAGCAAACAGTTCATGGAGAGGGTGTGAGGGGTCTTTGATGATGTACTGTGTCTTCTGGAGGCATCGACTCTGAAAGAGGTCTCGGACAGAAGGTAGGGAGACCCCAATAACCTTCCCTGCTCCCCCAACCACCCTCTGCAAGGCTTTTTTTGTCGACAGCACTGCAGCTGGAGTACCAGGTTGTGATGCAAAAAGTCAGCACACTTTCAACCATGCCTCTGTAGAATGTAGTTAAGATGTTAGTGGGGAGTGATGCTTGTTTAAGCTTCCTCAGAAAATGCAATCTCTGCTGGGCCTGTTTCACAATCCCAGTGGTGTTCCTGGACCAGGTGAGATTGTCCAAGATCTGCACCCCAAGGAACTTGGTGTTTTCCACTCTCTCTACTGTGGAGCCGCTGATGCTGAGGGGTGTGTGCTCAGGCTGAGACCGTCTGAAATTGACGATCATCTCCTTGGTTTTGGTGACATTAAGCATCAAATTGCTATCACTGCACCAGCTCTCTAGGTGTTTGACCTCCTCCCTGTACATTGTTTCATCATTTTTGCTGATGAGCCCCACCACTGTGGTATCATCAACAAATCTAATGATGAGGTTCTCCTTAATCTGGCTGCACAGTCATGTGTTCGCAGTGTAAACAGCAATGGGCTAAGCACACAGCCTTGTGGGGATCCAGAGCTCAGTGTGATGGAGTCAGAAAAGTTCCTGCCAACACGGACTGACTGTGGTCTCTCTGTCAAGAAATCCAGAATCCAGTGACACATGGCAGTGTTAAGGCCAAGCAGCGACAGTTTCTCCACTAGTCTCTGCAGGATGATGGTATTGAATGCTGAACTGAAATCAATGTACAGGATTCTGGCATAAGTGTCTTTGTTGTCCAAGTGAGAGAAAACTGTGTGCAGTGTGGTGGATATTACGTCCTCCGTAGAGTGATTTGGATGATAAGCAAACTGTAGAGGATCCAGCGATGAGGGGAGGCTGGCTGTGATATGAAGGCTCGACAAGCCGTTCAAAACATTTCATCACTATGAGGGTCAAGGCAACGGGACGGTAATCATTCAGACAGGCTACAACTGATTTCTTAGAGTATTGTTTTCTGCAGTAGATTAATTACCTATGAATAAGGTGCATTTTATTTACAAACATACTAAAGATGATCATGATACTTCAAAAGAACTTGGTGGAAAATTCAAGAAGTATGCACATTAAAAAAAATCTCACCTCTGTATGAATCAGAATCAGATTTATTATAACTACTTTATATGACATGAAATTTCTTGTTTAGCAGCAGCTAGACAGTGCAAAGGCATAAAAATGAATATGAATTGTGAAATAAATAAATAAATAATTAGAGCATAAAGAAATAACTAAGTTGTATTCATAGTTTCATTGGCTATACAGAAATCTGATGGCAGAGGGGAAGAATCTGTTCCCCTGATGTCACTGGTGTGGCACTTCAGAATTCCGTACCTCTAACCCAAGAGCATTTCCTAGATAGTGAGGATTCTTAGTGACGCAGAGAGGCAATCCTAATCCCAGCTCATTTAAAACAAAGGAAACCGGCAAATGGAAGCCTCTAAACTTTGTAAAATTACACTGTATGTGGTACCAGACTAACTAGATTTTATAAACTGAGATTTCTAAAATGGAAATTGAGAGCTATAGCTTTGGAGATCACAAAAAAATGCTATCAGGTCAACACTAACCAGAGGCCAGCTGCAGCTCACCAACAAATATTGCAAAATACTGTACATTTTAATAGTGCCATTACACTTCCAGGTATCTACTTCATTTTCAATACTTTAGCTTGTTTTTTGCCTTTTCCCTGCATCTCTTTATAATATTAATTACTTATAGACAGTGCAAAAATGTTTGTGTTGCTGATGCTTCAGAAAAACCGTAACTCTTTCATCATCTGTCTTGGATTCAAGGATGACTTGCATTTGCTCTTATGTTGTGGATTCTAAGGACTCTGACAGATGGAACAGAAAATGGGTCGTTTGTGAGGTGATATGCTCTTTCTTCTGCTTACCCGGGATTTTCATGTGCTCCCAGTGCAAGGCCCCAAGATTACCCCACTATTCCGAAAGGAATCCTTCAAAATTCCAAGACCCCGCTCCAGCCCAAATATCGTCCAAGGTCTGCTTCCAAATGGGTTTTTAAAAACATTATCTGATTACTATTTCATTTTCCATGTTCCTCTCTTCTCCACCTCCACAACCAACTATATTAGAACAGACATTAATTTTATGAAAATAAATTAACTTGGGGAAAAAAATCATGGAATATGTAATAGCTATAGATCTCAAAAGGCTTAATTAGCAAAATAAAATTGTAAATAACTAGTGTAAATCAAATACACAAAACAAATCCCTTTTCTTTCTTATATTCATAGGTAAAAAAAAGTAGAATTAGCACTTGGGTCTATTTTAGAATTTGTTCCATGGAGTTTGACACAAGATTCTCTTGCACATGTAATAAGGAATTGAGGATATTTATTTGTAAAAAAAAATGGGGGAATCTGTCCTTTGTAGCATTAGATAGTGGGGCTTCACGCAATAGTCCTTATAATTCAAGGTTTGAAATTTTAGGGGCTGGATCCAAATGAAACCACCTGCTATTTAATTCTAGCAAGTGTCAAAAGTGGCACTAAATTCAAGATGCCATTAATTCCATTGAGGAATGTTTATCTTCAATGCGATGGCTTTAATTATGTGTCCTCAACCTTCTATTTCTTAAATATTCAATAACGCTTTTGTGCTTATTAGAATTCAATTTGAAGGTTTTGATATCTCTGGCATTCAAACCTGATGCAGTCTGCAAGAGAACTGCAATTTGGGAAAAGGTCTGTTTTCCAGCAAGACAATGACCCCAAACATAAAGTCAAAGCTACACAGGAATGGCTTAAGAACAAGTAAAATAATGTCCTGGTGTGGCCAAGTCAGAGTCCAGACCTCAATTCTATTGAGAATGTGTGGCTGGACTTGAAAAGGACTATTCACTCACGAACCCCATGCAACTGACAGACCTTGAGCAATCTTGTCGAGAAAAATGGGGAAAAATTCCAGTGCCCAGATGAGCAAAGCTGACAGAGCTCTATCCACACAGACCCAAGGAGAAAGAAAAAGAAAACATTTGAGCCTTTTCTGCTGTCAGTGTCAAAAAAGCCAATGTTATAATACAACCAAACATGAAAACTTCCGGGGCGGGGGGGGGGGTGAATAATTTTTATAGGCACTGTATATTTACATTTTCAAAGGGCGCTTAGTAAAACCATAAGACCACAAGACACATGAACAGAATTAGGCCATTTGACTCATCGAGACTGCTCTGCCATTCAATCACGACTATTCCTTTTATCTCCACCTCAGCCCGACTCCCCAACCTTCTCCCCGTAAGCTTTGATACCACGTCCAATCAAGAACCTATCAAGTTCTGCCTTAACTACACCTAACAACCTGGCCTCCATGGCTGCCTGTGGTGATAAACTCCACAAATTCACCACCCTCTGGCTAAAGAAATTTCTCTGCATCTCTGTTTTAAATGGACACCACTCTATTCTGAGGCTGTGCCCTCTTGTCTGAGTCCCCTCCACCATGGGAAATATCCTATCCACATCCACTCTGTCTAGGCTTTTCAACATTCTGAAAGTATCAATTAGATTCCCCCCACCCCCCCGATCCTTCTAAATTCCAGTGAGTACAGACCCAGAGCTATGAAACATTTCTCGTATTATAACCCTTTCATTCCTGAAATCATGTTTGTGAACCTCCTCTGAATCCTCTCCAATGCCAGCAATCTTTTTTAAATGAGAAGCCCAAAACTATTCACAACACTCAAGGTGAGGCAACACCAGTGCCTTATGAAGCCTCAGCATCACATCCCTGCTCTTATATCCTGGCTTCTTGAAATGAATGCTAACATTGCATTCACCTTCCTCATTACCGAAACAACCTGCGAGTTAACCGTTAGGTTGTTCTGCACACCCAAGTCACTTTGCATCTCAGATTTTTGGATTTTCTTCCCGCTTAGAAAATAGTCTGCACATTTATTTCTTCTACCAAAGTGCATGCCCATGCATTTTCCAACATTGTGTTTCATTTACCACTTTCTTGCCCATTCTCCTAATCTGTCTCAGTCTTTCTGCAGCCTACCTGTTTCCTCAACACTACTTGCCCCTCCACCAATCTTCGTATCATCTGCAAACTTGGCAACGAACTCTATCATCTAAATCATTAAAATACAGAATAAAAAGAAGTGGTCCCAACACCAACACCTTCGGAACACCACTAGTCACTGGCAGCCAACCACGAAAGGATTCTTTTCTTCCCATTCAGTGCATCCTACCAATCAACCAATGCTCTAACCATGCCAGTATCTTTTCTGTAATGCCATGGACTCTTAACTTGGTAAACAGCCTCATGTGTGGCATCTTGTCAAAGGCTTTCTGAAACTCCAAATATACAACATCCACTACATCCCCTTTATTTAACCTACCTGTAATCTCCTCAAAAAATTCCAGGAAGTTCGTCAGGCAAGATTTTCCCTTAATGAAACCATGCTGACTTTGTCCTGTGTCACCAAGTACTCCATAACTTCACCCATAACAATTGACTCCAACATCTTCCCAACCACTGAGGTCAGGCTAACTGGCCTATAATTTCCTTTCTGCTGCCTTCTTCTTTTCTTAAAGAGTGGAGTGACTTTTGCAATTTTCCAGTCCTCTGGCACCATTCCAGAGTTCAATGATTTTTGAAAGATCATTAGTAATGCCTCCACAATCTCTACCACTACCTCTTTCAGTTGTGAACACATGGCCACTTGGTTAAGGCATTGGACTAGTGACCTGGAGGTCGTGAGTTCAAGCGCCAGCCGAGGGAACGTGCTGTGTCCTTGAGCAAGGCACTCAATCACACATTGCCCTGCGACGACACTGGTGCCAAGCTGTATGGGTCCTAATGCCCTTCCCTTGGACAACATTGGAGAGGGGAGACTTGCAGCATGGGCAACTGCTGGTCTTCCATACAACCTTGCCCAGGCCTGCGCCCTGGAGAGTGAACAGATGCCTTTACTTACCTCTTTCAGAACCCCCAGGTGCAGTTCATCTGTCCTGGGTGACTCAGGTATTCTTAGGTCTTTCAGCTTTTTGAGTACCTTCTCCCTTGTAATAGTAACTGCACTCACTTCTTTTCCCTCACACCCTTCAACATCTGACCGGCTGCTTTTAGTTAAATTAAGGGATAACCCTTCTAACAATAACATAATCCAAGCCTATGTGCCAACAAATGATGCGGATGAAGAGGATATCAACAAGTTTTATGAAGATCACGATAGTGCTTATGAGCAATGTAAATCTCAGGATATAAAACTAGTCATGGGAGATCTTAACTCCAAATTTGGACAGGAAAGGGTTGATAACATCATAGGACCTTTTGGATTCAGGGAGAAAAATGAAAATGGAGAAAGGTTTACTGACTGGTGTGTCAGAAACAACCAAGCGATCACCAATACTTGGTATAAAAACTATCCACGTAGATTGTGTACTTGGATTAGCCCTGGAGATAGAACAAGGAATCAAGCAGATTTCATTACCATCAATGAACACTTTAGAAATAATATCACAAATTCTAAAGCCTACCCAGGAGCAGACTGTGGTTCAGATCACTATCCAGTAATAGCTACCATCAAAACAAAATTAAAGAAACTGAAACGTGGAAAAAAGAGAAAGAAGTATATGTTGGGAGAACTTAAAAATGATAGCATACTTAAGCAACAATTCAAAAAAGCTGTAGAAGAACACGTCAACGAAAACGAAACAACACCTATTTGGGGCAGATTTAAATATACTGTACAGCAATCAGCAGAGGAGATAATCCCAGTACAAGAAATCCAACACACCAACAAGGGGTGGATAACCCAAGAAATTCTAGATCTGATGGAACAAAGAAGGTTAGTGAAGAATAATAAAGTGCAAAACAGAGAGCTAGACTGACAGACAATTGTGCAATATTGCAAAGGAAGAATGAGTGAGTCAAAATGCAATGAAGTAGAAGGTCATATTAACAACATCAAAGAAATGCACAAGAAAATTAAAGCAATTACTGGAATTAAGAAAACCTCTACAGGATGAATAGGACCAGCAGACGGATCCATACTAACAGATCCAGATAAAGTATATGAGGTGGATTCAGTATATAGAGCAGCTTTTTGAAGATAATAGAGAGGAACCCCCAGATATTAAACACCCTAATTCTGGCCCACCTAATACTAAAGAAGAAATAACTAAAGCAATGAAAAGCATGAAACCTGGCAAAGCCACTGGACCTGATAAAATTTCAGTGGAAATGATACAAGCCCTAGAAGATCTGGGCATAGATATTCTTTTTGAATGGTTTAATGGCATAGATGAGTCTGGTGTATTGCCTGACGACCTCTTGAAATCAGTATTTATAACTCCGCCAAAAATTCCTGGAACTATTGACTGCGAAAATTATGGAACAATCAGTCTTATGAGTCATATGATAAAGATTTTGTTGAAAATTGTTCTAAGTTGAATTAAAAACAAGTTAAGACCAGAAACTTCTAAACTGCAATATGGGTTTATTGAGGATAGAGGAACTAGGAACGCAATTTTCATACTACGAATGCTTTCAGAAAGGGCAATTGAATATCAAAATTATGTCTTTTTATGTTTTATGGATTTCACTAAAGCATTCGACAAAGTGCAACATGAAAAATTATTTCAAATTCTCGCTAAACTAAACATTGACAGAAGGGACCAATAACTGCTTCAAAATTTATATTGGAATCAAACGGCGGCGGTAGAAACTGATGATAATATAAGCAGTCGGAATAAAATTCAAAAAGGAGTTAGACAGGGATGCGTTGCCTCATCGGAATTATTTTATATCCATAGTGAAATGATTCTCAGAGAAATAGAAGACCTTGATGGGATAAAAATTGGAGGTGTTAACATCAACACTATAAGATATGTAGACGATACCGCCCTAATAGCAAGTGCTGCAGAAGACTTACAAATCCGCCTAGACAAAGTAGTACAAACAAGTGCAGATTTTGATCTAACCATCAACTGTAAAAAAACAAAATGTATGGTAATATCAAAACAGCAGGATGCTCCCAACTGCCAATTGTACATCAGTAACCAAGAGATTGAACAAAAGACCAGCTTTAATTACCTTGGCAGCTTTATATCACAAGATGCCTGAAGTAAAGTAGAAATAAAAAGAAGAATTGCCATTGCCAAAACCAACTTCCAAAAAATGAAACCCATTTTTACCAACAGACACACTTCTGTGACAACAAGTCTTAGAGTACTAAAATGTTAAATTGGTCAATCTTGCTGTGTGCTTCCGAAACATGGACTATAACATCAGATCTCCAAAGAAACTTAGAAGCAACAGAAATGTGGTTTCTTAGAAGAATGCTGAAAATATCATATAGAGATAGGATAACTAATAAGATAGTACTGCAATGTGCCCATACAAAAAGATCTTTAATGAGAACATTAAATGAGAGGAAACTTAATTTCCTGGGCCATGTCATCAGAAAGGGAGAAATAGAATGCCTAACATTACAAGGCCGTATGCCTGGAAACGCGGAGAAGAAAACATATGGACTCCGTGAAAGAACTAACAAATCTAAATGTGCGAGATATCATTGACACTGCGAGCAACGCACAAGGCACATGAAGAAAGAGAGAAGTTGTATGCCCTCTCTTTTGCTTTTATATTAGCTTTGACTTCCCTTGTCAGCCATGATTGTACTATATTGCCATTCGAGTATGTCTTCGATTTTGGAATACACCTATCCAGCACCTTCCTCATTTTTCCAAGAAACTCATGCCATTGCTGCTCCACTGTCATCCCTGCTATATCAGACTTCATTTTCTAACTGACAAATTTCAAGTTGAAATCAATCATATTGTGATCACTGCCTCCTAAGGATTTTTTTTTACCTTAAGCACCCTAATCACCTCTGGTTCATTACATAACACTTAATCCAGTATAGCTGATCCCCTAATAAGATCAACGACAAACTGCTCTAAAAAGCCATCTCATAGGCATTCAACAAATTACTCTCTTGAGATCCATTTCCAACCTGATTTTCCCAATCGACCTACATGTTGAAATCTCCATGACTATCATAACATTGCCCTTTTGACTCACCTTTTCTATTTCCTGTTGTAATTTCAGCTTCCACATTCCACATTCCAGCTACTCCTGGGAGGGCTGTATATATCTGCCATCAGGGTCCTTTTAGCCTTGCAGTTTCTGAACTCTTCCCACAAGAATTCAACATTTTCTGATCCTATGTCACATCGTTCTGCTGATTTGATGTCATTCTTCACCAGCAGAGCCATGCCACCCCCTCCACCAACCTTCTAACCCTCATGTAACCCTGGAGATTCAGCTCCAGACTACAATTGTCCTTCAGCCACGATTCAGTGATGGCCACAACGTCATACCTGACAATCTGTAAGAGTGCAACAAGATCATCCACTTTTTCCTATATTCCGTGCATTGAGATATAACACTTTGAGTGCTGCATTTGCTACCCTTTTTGATTTTGCATCCCTCATGCACTGATACTCACCCTGCTGGCTGCAATTATGTGCCTGCCTTTTCTGACAGTCTAACTGCATGCGCTCTTTGCTTTTTTACCATCCTCCCTATTCTGAGTCCCTTCACTTCGGTTCCCACCCTCCCCCGCCAAAATACAAATGTTTGTAGTTTAAACCCTCCCCAACAGCTCAAATTCCCCTCAGGATCAGGTGCAACCCAACACTTTTGAACAGGTCATACCTCCTGCAGAAAAGACTCTGATCATCCAAGAGCCTGAAGCCCTGCCCCCTGCACCAGCCTCTCAGCCACGTATTAATTTGCCAAATCAGTAAAATGCTCCTTTGGATTTATTAGAAACACAGAAACATTGAAAACCTACAGCAGAATACGGGCCCTTCAACCCGCAAAGCTGTGCCGAACATGTCCTTACTTTAGAAATTATTTAGGGTTACCCATAGCCCTCTATTTTTCTAAGCTCCACGTACCTATCCAGGAGTCTCTTAACAGACACTATCGTATCCGCTTCCACCACTTACCATTCTCTGTGTAAAAAATCTACCACTGACATCTCCTCTGAACCTACTTCCAAGCAACTGAAAACTGTACCCTTTCGTGCTAGCATTTCAGCCCCGGGTAAAAGCCTCTGACTATCCACATGATCAATGCCTCTCATCATCTTATACACCTCTATCAGGTCACCTCTCATCCTTCATCGCTCCAAGGAGAAAAGGCCGAGTTCACTCAACCTATTCTACTAAGGCATGCTCCCCAATCCAGGCAACCTTCTTGTAAATCTCCTCCGCACCCTTTCTATGATTTCCACATCCTTCCTGTATTGAAGCGACCAGAACTGAGCACAATACTCCAAGTGGTGTCTGACTAGGGTCCTATAAAGCTGCAACATTACCTTTTGGCTCCTAAACTCAATCCCACGATTGATGAAGGCCAATGCACTGTATGCCTTCTTAACCACAGAATCAACCTGCGCAGCAGCTCTGAGTGCCCTATGGACACAGATCCCAAGATCCCTCTGATCCTCCACACTGCCAAGAGTCTTACTATTAATTCTATAATCTGCCATCATATTTGACCTACCAAAATGAACCACTTCACTCTTATCTGGGTTGAACTCCATCTGCCACTTCTCAGCCCAGTTTTGCATCCTATCAATGTCCCGCTGTAACCTCTGTCAGCCCTCCACACTACCCACAACACCCCCAACCTTTCTGTCATCAGCAAATTTATTAACCCATCCCTGCACTTCCTTATCGAGATCATTTATAAAAATCACAAAGAGTAGGGGTCTCTGAACAGATCCCTGAGTCACACCACTGGTCAACAACCTCCATGCAGTCTATGACCCATCTACAACCACTCTTTGCCTGCTGTGTGTAAGCAAGTTCTGGATCCACAAAGCAAGGTTCCCTTGGATCCCATGCCTCCTTACTTTCTCAATAAGCCTCACATGGGTACCTTCTCAAATGCCTTATTGAAATCCATATAGACTACATCTACTGCTCTACCTTCATCAGTGTGTTTCGTCACTTCCTCAAAAAAATTCAGTCAGGCTCATCAGGCACAACCTGCCTTTCATAAAGCCATACTGACTAATCCTGATCATATTATGCCTCTCCAAATGTTCATAAATCCTACCTCTCAGGATCTTCTCCATCAACTTGCCAACCACTGAAGTACGACTCAGTGGTTTATAAATTCCTGGGCTATCTCTACTCCCTTTCTTACTTATTGCAGGAAGTGAAAGCTCATATGGAGGTACCACACATCATGGAAAAAAGAGTGACTGGCTAACAGGAAGAAGAGAGTAGGTGTGCTTTCCCGACTAACCGACAATTGGATATCTTTATCAATCCCCACAACTACCCACGCATCACTTTAATTAAGATATTTGCACTTCCCAATCAATTCTCACACACCATCTCTGTTTTAACATAGAAAAATAGGTGCAGGAGTAGGCCATTCGGCCCTTCGAGCCTGCACCACCATTTATTATGATCATGGCTGATCATCCAACTCAGAACCCTGCACCAGCCTTCCCTCCATACACCCTGATCCCCGTAGCCACAAGGGCCATATCTAACTCCCTCTTAAATATAGCCAATGAACTGGCCTCAACTGTTTCCTGTGGCAGAGAATTCCACAGATTCACCACTCTCTGTGTGAAGAAGCTTTTCCCTAATCTCGGTCCTAAAAGGCTTTCCCTTTATCCTCAAACTGTGACCCCTCGTTCTGGACTTCCCCAACATCGGGAACAATCTTCCTGCATCTAGCCTGTCCAATCCCTTTAGGATTTTATACGTTTCAATAAGATCCCCCCTCAATCTTCTAAATTCCAACAAGTACAAGCCCAGTTCATCCAGTCTTTCTTCATATGAAAGTCCTGCCATCCCAGGAATCAATCTGGTGAACCTTCTTTGTACTCCCTCTATGGCAAGGATGTCTTTCCTCAGATTAGGGGACCAAAACTGCACACAATACTCCAGGTGTGGTCTCACCAAGGCCTTGTACAACTGCAGTAGTACCTCCCTGCTCCTGTACTCGAATCCTCTCGCTATAAATGCCAGCATACCATTCGCCTTTTTCACCGCCTGCTGTACCTGCATGCCCACTTTCAATGACTGGTGTATAATGACACCCAGGTCTCGTTGCACCTCCCCTTTTCCTAATCGGCCACCATTCAGATAATAATCTGTTTTCCTATTTTTGCCACCAAAGTGGATAACTTCACATTTATCCACATTAAATTGCATCTGCTATGAATTTGCCCACTCACCCAACCTATCCAAGTCACCCTGCATCCTCTTAGCATCCTCCTCACAGCTAACACTGCCGCCCAGCTTCGTGTCATCCGCAAACTTGGAGATGCTGCATTTAATTCCCTCATCCAAGTCATTAATATATATTGTAAACAACTGGGGTCCCAGCACTGAGCCTTGCAGTACCCCACTAATCACCGCCTGCCATTCTGAAAAGGTCCCATTTATTCCCACTCTTTGCTTCCTGTCTGCTAACCAATTCTCTATCCACATCAATAGCTTACCCCCAATACCGTGTGCTTTAAGTTTGCACACTAATCTCCTGTGTGGGACCTTGTCAAAAGCCTTCTGAAAATCCAAATATACCACATCCACTGGTTCTCCCCTATCCACTCTACAAGTTTTCTCCTCAAAAAATTCTATGAGATTCGTCAGACATGATTTTCCTTTCACAAATCCATGCTGACTTTGTCCGATGATTTCACCGCTTTCCAAATGTGCTGTTATCACATCTTTGATAACTGACTCCAGCAGTTTCCCCACCACCGACGTTAGGCTAACCGGTCTATAATTCCCCGGTTTCTCTCTCCCTCCTTTTTTAAAAAAGTGGGGTTACATTAGCCACCCTCCAATCCTCAGGAACTAGTCCAGAATCTAACGAGTTTTGAAAAATTATCACTAATGCATCCACTATTTCTTGGGCTACTTCCTTAAGCACCCTGGGATGCAGACCATCTGGCCCTGGGGATTTATCTGCCTTTAATCCCTTCAATTTACCTAACACCTCTTCCCTACTAACATGTATTTCGCTCAGTTCCTCCATCTCACTGGACCCTCTGTCCCCTACTATTTCTGGAAGATTATTTATGTCCTCCTTAGTGAAGACAGAACCAAAGTAATTATTCAATTGGTCTGCCATGTCTTTGCTCCCCATAATCAATTCACCTGTTTCTGTCTGTAGGGGACCTACATTTGTCTTTACCAGTCTTTTCCTTTTTACATATCTATAAAAGCTTTTACAGTGAGTTTTTATGTTCCCTGCCAGTTTTCTCTCATAATCTTTTTTCCCCTTCCTAATTAAGCCCTTTGCCCTCCTCTGCTGAACTCTGAATTTCTTCCAGTCCTCAGGTGAGCCACTTTTTCTGGCTAATTTGTATGCTTCTTCTTTGGAATTGATACAATCCCTAATTTCTCTTGTCAGCCACGGGGGCACTACCTTCCTTGATTTATTCTTTTGCCAAACTGGGATGAACAATTGTTGTATTTCATCCATGCAATCTTTAAATGCTTGCCATTGCATATCCACCGTCAATCCTTTAAGTGTCATTTGCCAGTCTATCTTAGCTAATTCACGTCTCATACCTTCAAAATTACCCCTCTTTAAGTTCAGAACCTTTGTTTCTGAATTAACTATGTCACTCTCCATCTTAATGAAGAATTCCACCATATTATGATCACTCTTACCCAAGGGGCCTCTCACGACAAGATTGCTAATTAACCCTTCCTCATTGCTCAAAACCCAGTCTAGAATAGCCTGCTCTCTAGTTGGTTCCTCGACATGTTGGTTCAAAAAACCATCCCGCATACATTCCAAGAAATCCTCTTCCTCAGCACCTTTACCAATTTGGTTCACCCAATCTACAGTTTTAGAGAATGCTCTCATTTATTATTTGAGAACTGAACACAATAGTAGGAAGGTTATGCAGTACTGGTGAGAATGTACCTGGAGTATTGTGTACAGTATTAGTCTCTTCATTTAAGAAAAGGATTTTATTGTATTAGCAATTCAAAGAAGTGTAATCTGAAACAGGCAGGTTGTCCTCTGACGAATGATTGGACAGGATACTTTTATCTGCTGGAGTTTAGAAGAGTATAAATGAAGTATTGATTTCATTTATGCTTACTCCCCAGGGAGAATCTAGAACAATGTGTCCTTGTTTAAAAATAAAGGAATCTCCCATTTAATATAAAGATAAGAAAACCTTTTCCTTTCAGAGGATGGTGAGAGTTTGGAACTTTCTTCAATTTATTCACTAAATAGAGAATCAGAATCAAGTTTAATATCACCAGCATATGTCATGAAATTTATTAACTTAGGGGTAGCAGTACAATACAATACATGACAATATAGAAAAAAAAGTCAACCAATTACAGTCAGTGCATATTGAATAGTTAAATTAAAAATAGTGCAAAAACAGAAATAATATTTAAAGAAGGTGAGGTGGTGTTCATGGGTTCAATGTCTATTTTGGAATCGGATGACAGAGGGGGAGAAGATGAACTTATTTAGGAAGGAATAATACTGGGCTTCCTCTTAAGGAACAAGTAACTTAAGTGGCAGTTGGGGAGCACATTGGGATCAGTGACCACAACTCTATTAATTGAAGTCCTGAACTTGAGCAGGGTCAACCTTGACGACATTAGGCAGTATCCAGTTGGTATCAACCAGGCAAAGGTGCACTTGGCAACTGGGGGATTTTTAAAAGAGTCATATCAAGAGCACAGGGGAAAAATGTTCTTGTTAGGGTAAAGGACAGACATACCAAGTTCAGTGAACTCTGGCTGACAAGAGATATTGAGGCTCTGGTCAGGAAAAAGATGGAAGCATAATTCGCTTTAAGGCAGCTGGGTTCCAATGAATACTTTGACAAATATAACAAGTTTAGGAACAGGCTTTAGAAGGAAATCAGGAGTGCAAGAAGCAGGTATGAGATTGATTTGGCAGGCAAAGTTAAAGATAATCCCAAGATATATATTCTTCAGCTATATTAACAGTAAAAAGGTGACTACATAGAAGCTAGGGTCCTCTTAAAGACCAGGAGAACTGCCTATGCATGAACCTGTAAGAGATGGATGAGATTTTTAATGTTTATTTCTCCTTGGAGTTTACAGTCCTAAAGCATCATAGCACATTGAGTCTATGCCAAAGTGTTATTTTGCCTGGACCCATTGACCTGCATGTGAACCATTGCCCTCCATACCCCTTCCATCCATGTAGTGAACCAACCTTCTCTTAAATATTGAAAATGAACCTGTATTGACCACTTCTTTGGGCAGTTCATTCCACAATCTTACCACCCTCAGAGCGAACAGTTTCCCCTCTCATGGTCCCATTAAACATTTCACCTTTCACTCTTAACTCATGACCCCCAGTTCTCATCTCATTCCCCCCAAGTGGTAAAAAACTTGCTTGCATTTACTGTATCGATGCCCCTCATAATTTTGTACACCTCAATCAAATCTCACTTAATTCTCCTATATTCCAGGGAATAAAGTCCTAACTTTCACTATAACTCAGATCCTCATACCCTTGTGAAGCTTCTCTGTAAATTTACTAAGAGGAGAATATGGATGCCAAAGAAATGAAGGTAACAAGTAGGGAGGTCTTGGATTATATGCATACTATAAGGAACGAGGTGTTTGCAGCCTTGAAGTGCATTAAGCCTTAGAGCCTGAACAAGTGCACCCCCTGACCTTATGGGAGGCCAGGGAAGAAATTACAAAGGCCCTAGTAGAGATATTTGCTTTGCTTTCAGCTGCTGGCTGAAGGTCTAGAAGACTGGAAGGCAGCTAACATTTTTCTATTGTTCAGAAAAATTAGCGAGGACAGACCACAGAATAACAGGTCAGTGAGCCTGACATCAGTTACAAGGAAGTTACTGGAGGAAATTCTGAGGGGTAAGATCATTTGGATAGTCAAAGCCTGAACAGGTACAGTTAATATGTATTTTTTTGTGTGGGTGGTCAAGTCTGACAAATCTTTTTAGAGATTGTCAAAGGACTAAAGGGATAGATAACAGTAGGACAGAAGATGTTGTACATATGGAGCTTATTAGTAAGGCCTGCGACAAGGTTTTGCACGGTAGGCTGATCTGGATGGCCATCTTGCACGGAGCTGAATGCAGAATTGCTCAATGAGAGGAAGCAGAGGTTCACGAAAATGATTCCAGGATTGAATGGCTTGTCATACGAAAAGTGTTTGATGGCTTTGAGCCTGTATTCACCAGAATTCAGAAGAATGAGGGGTGACCTCATTGAAAGCTATTGAATGTGAAAGTCCTTGACAGAGTGGATGTGGAAAGGATGTTTCCTATGGTAGGAGAGTCTAAGACCAGAGGACACAGCCTCAGAATAGAGAGGCATCCTTTTAGCATGGAGAGAAGGAGGAATTTCTTTAGCCAGAGAGTGGTAAATCTGTGGTATTCTTTGCCACAGGCAGCTGTGGAGGCCATGTCTTTATGTACAAACATTTGTATATTTAAGGCAGAAGTTGATAGATTCTTCATTGATCAGGACATGAAGGGTTATGGGGAGAAAACGGGAGATTGGGTCTGAGAGGATAATTGGATCAGACATGATGAAATGGCGGAATGGCTTAACTCTGCTCCTATATCTTATGGACTTATGACACACAGTCATTCTTCTGATTGGAGGCCTGTGTCTAGTGGAGTGTCCGAGGGGTCAGTGTTGGGACCGCTGTTATTCATTTGCATAAACAATTTGGATGTCAATGCACATGGAAGTGTCATAGGTTTGCTGATGATACCTAATTAGGGGACCTTGTTAATAGTGAAACAGGTTACGGTGAATTACTATGAGATGTGGTTAGTTAGAGAGATGGGATGAGGTAAATGGTTTACAACTTGGATAAGTGTGAGGTGATGCATTTTGGATTATCAAATCATACTAGAACATAGACAATGAATGGTAGGGCCCTCACAAGTGTTGTAGAACAGGGGGGACCAGAAAGTATGAATACTGCAAGTTACCACTCAAGTAAACAGGGTGGTGAAGAAGCTGTTTAGCATGCTGGTCAGGACTTCGGGTTCAGGGGTGGAGACATTAGGTCATATTTATATAAATCATTGGTGAGACTGCACATAGAGTCTTGTGAGGGTGAAAGAGAAACAAATTGATGAGGACGCTGCCTGGACTAGAAGGCCTGAATTAGAGAAAAAGGATGGCCATACTGATGGAATGAGACATGACAGGTGACAGAAATCTGTGCAGGGGAAAAATTCGCATCTAGTGATCATAATATCATTAGTTCCAAGGTAATAATGGAAAAGGATAGGTACAGTTCTCAGATTGAGATTTTATATTGGAGAAAAGCCAATATTGATGGTATCAGAAAGGATATGGCAAGTGTGGATTTGGATAGGTCGTTTTCTGACAATGGTGTACTTGGTAAGTGGGAGTCCTTCAAAAGTGAAATTTTCAGTAAACAGTTTGTGAACTCATAGAGAAGTACAGCACAAACAAAGGTCCTTCTGCCCATCTAGTCCATGACAAAACCATTTAAACTGCCTACTCCCATCATCCTGCACCGGGACCACGGCCCTCCATATTCTTACTATCCATAAACCTATCCAAACTTCTCATAAACATTTAAATCAAGCTCTCATGCGCCATTTGTGCTGGCAACTCATTCCACAATCTCATGACATTCAGATTGAAGAAGTTTCCCCTCATGTTCCCCTTAAACTTCTCACCTTTCACCCTTAACCCATTACCTCTGGTTATAGTCCCATCAAAAATTCAGTGGAAAAAGCCTGTTTGCATTTACCCTAGATATACCCCTCATAATTTTGTATATCTCTATCAAGTCTCTTCTCAATCTTCCAAAGAATAAAGTCCTAATCTATTCAATCTTTCCTTATACCTCAGGTCCTCCACACTCGCCAAAATTTTTATAAATTTTCTCCTCACTCTTTCAATCTTATTTATACCTTTCCTGTACGTAGGTGACCTAAACTGTGCACAATACTCCAAATTAGGCCTCACCAACATCTCCTACAACTTCAATATAAAATCTCATCTCCTGTACTCCTTACATTGATTTAGGAAGGCCAATATGACAAAAGATTTCTTTACAATCCTATCCAACTGTGACGCCACTTTTTTGGACATGTATTCCCAGATCCCTTTGTTCTACCACACTCCTACCATTTACTGTGTAAGATGTACCCTGGTTAGTCCTACCAAAGTTTAAAACCTCACACAACAGGAATTCTGCAGATGCTGGAAATTCAAGCAACACACATCAAAGTTGCTGGTGAACGCAGCAGGCCAGGCAGCATCTCTAGGAAGAGGAACAGGTGACGTTTCAGGCCGAGACCCTTTGTCAGGACTAACTGAAGGAAGAGTTAGTAAGAGATTTGAGGGGGAGGGGGAGATCCAAAATGATAGGAGAAGACAGGAGGGGGAGAGATGGAGCCAAGAGCTGGACAGGTGATTGGCAAAAGGGATACGAGAGGATCATGGGACAGGAGGTCTGGGAAGAAAGACAAGGGGTGGAGGGAACCCAGAGGATGGGCAAGGGGTATATTCAGAGGGACAGAGGGAGAAAAAGGAGAGTGAGAGAAAGAATGTGTGTATAAAAATAAATAACGGATGGGGTACGAGGGGGAGTTGGGGCATTAGCGGAAGTTAGAGAAGTCCATGTTCATGCCATCAGGTTGGAGGCTACCTAGACGGAATATAAGGTGTTGTTCCTCCAACCTGAGTGTGGCTTCATCTTTACAGTAGAGGAGGCCGTGGATAGACATGTCAGAATGGGAATGGGATGTGGAATTAAAATGTGTGGCCACTGGGAGATCCTGCTTTCTCTGGCGGACAGAGCGTAGGTGTTCAGCAAAGCGGTCTCTCAGTCTGCGTCCAGTTCACCTCCAGCCTGTGGTCGGCTATGGCCAGCCTTTTAGGAACACAGCTACACCACACAACTGCCTACCACCCACAGTCGAACGGACTAGTGGAGCGCTTCCACCGTCACCTGAAATCGGCTCTCGTGGCCTGCCTGGAGGGGCCTAACTGGGTGGGCAAACTTCCCTGGGTCCTGCTCGGAATCCGCATGGCGCCCAAGGAGGATCTGCACACCTCGTCGGCCGAGTTGGTGTACGGCGCGCCCCTGGTCGTCCCAGGAGAGTTCATACCAGCCCCAAGGGGGCAAGAGGAAGAACCCACAGCAGTCCTGGACAGACTACGGGAGAGGCTCGGTAACCTGGCCCCCATACCCGCTTCACAGCACGGACAGAGCCCGACCTGCGTACCCAAAGACCTGCAGAACTGTAAGTTTCTTTTTGTACGACGGGGCGGACACCAGGCACCGCTACAGTGGCCCTACAAGGAACGGTTTAAGGTGATCAGGAACAACAGGTCCACGCTCGTGCTGGACATTGGTGGGAGAGAGGAGGTATTCATGGTGGACCGACTCAAACCGGCCCATGTGGACTTGGCACAACCAGTCCAGGCTCAGGCACCGCGGCGCAGGGGCAAACCTCCCAAACAGAGGCCGATCCAGACTGTGGACATTGGGGGAGGTATCGCCGGTTCTGGGGGGGGGGGGGGGGGTTATATGGCAACCCACTTTCTGGCACACACGAACCGGCTCACAACAGCGCGCGCAGGTAGAGAGCTAGCCCCAAAAAAGGCACCAGGTCATCTTCACCAGCAGGGGGAAAATCCCGCGCGCAGAAAGGGTCTGGGAATATGCATTCCCCACAGCAATCCCACCCAGGGAGGGCGGGAACGGGAAGGCTTTAAAGCAGGCTGCGAAATTTGAATAAATCTCTTTCATCGCAACTCTAACTCACCGACTCCGTGTGATTATTCTAGCGCTGTGTGTAGCACACCCCTACAGTACAATCAAAATCATTACCTGAAATTCCCAAATGGACATATTCTCAGCACAGAAAATCTAATATAAATTGCAAATAAGTACTGATTTTGAGATATACCTTGAATTTCATTAGAACAGAAGGTGGAGGTCAGAATGGAATGAGATGGTTTAGAGAGATATATTTCCAAAAAAGACAAAATTGGGACTATGAGACCGTAAGACCTAGGAGCTGAATTAGGCCATTCAGCACATTGAGTCTGTTCCACCATTCATTCAAGGCTGATTTCAAAAGAACCTGATGGGAATTGTTTAGAGATCCCCAAACAGTGGTAAGGATACGGCCTACAAATTACAATGGGAGATAGAAAATGCATGCCAAAAGGACAATGTTACAATAGTCGTGGGGGACTTCAATATGCAGGTAGATTGGGAAAATCAGGTTGCTGCTGGATTCCAGGAGGGGAAATTTCTAGAGTGTATACGAAATAGATTTTTTGAGTAGCTCGTGGTTGAGTCCACTAGAGGATCAGCTATTCTGAATTGGATATTCTGCAATGAATCAGAATTGATTAGAGAACTTAAGGAACAATTGATCATAATATGACTAAATTCACTGTGAAATTTGAGAAGAAGAAGCTAAAGGCAGATGTAATAGTATTGCAGCGGAGTAAAGGAAATTACAGTGGCATGAAAGAACAGTATGCTAGAATTGATTGGAAAAGAACACTGGCAGGGATGACAGCAGAGCAGCAATAACTGGAATTTCAGGAACCAATTCAGAAAGCACAGGATGTATACATCCCAAATAAGAAGTATTATAAAGGGAAAAAGGTTCTTTAGAAGGTTTTTAAAGGTTAGAAAGAAGGTTCTTGGGAAACTGGAAGGTCTAAATGTAGATAAGTCACTTGGACCAGATGGTGTACACCCCAGGCTTCTCAAAGTGGTGGCTGAATAGTTCAGAAGCAGAAGAATGGAAACTATAGAGAAACTATAATGGAAACTAAGAGCTTTTACAGGTATATTGAGAGCAAAAGGATTGTAAGGGATAAAATTGGTCCTCTTGAAGATCAGAGTGGTCGGCTATGTGCGGAACCAAAGGAAATGGGGGAGATCTTAAATAGTTTTTTTGCGTCTGTATTTACTAAGGAAACTAGCATGAAGTCTATGGAATTAAGGGAAACAAGTAGTGAGATCATAGAAATTGTACAGATCGAAAAGGAGGAGGTCCTTGCTGCCTTGAGGAAAATTCAAGTGGATTAATCCCCGGGACCTGACAGGGACCTTGAAGGAGACTAGTGTTGAAATTGCAGGGGTCCTGGCAGAAATATCTAAAATGATGCTGTCTACAGGTGAGGTGCTGGAGGATTGGAGAGTGGCTCATGTTGTTCCGTTGTTTAAAAAAGGATCGAAAAGTAATCCGGGAAATTATAGGCCAGTAAATTTAACGTCGGTAGTAGGTAAGTTATTGGAGGGAGTACTAAGAGACAGAATCTACAAGCACTTGGATAGACAGGGACTTATTAGGGAGAGTCAACATGGCTTTGTGCGTGGTAGGTCATGTTTGACCGATCTATTGCAATTTTTCAAGGAGGTTACCAGGAAAATGGATGAAGGGAAGGCAATGGATATTGTCTACATGGACTTCAGTAAGGCCTTTGACAAGGTCCCGCATGGGAGGTTAGTTAGGAAAATTCAGTCGCTAGGTATACATGGAGAGGTGGTAAATTGGATTAGACATTGGCTCAATGGAAGAAGTCAAAGAGTGGTAGTAGAGAATTGCTTCTCCGAGTGGAGGCCTGTGACTAGTGGTGTGCCACAGGGATCAGTGCTGGGTCCATTGTTATTTGTCATCTATATCAATGATCTGGATGATAATGTGGTAAATTGGATCAGCAAATTTGCTGATGATACAAAGATTGGAGGTGTAGTAGACAGTGAGGAAGGTTTTCAGAGCCTGTAGAGGGACTTGGACCAGCTGCAAAAATGGGCTGAAAAATGGCAGATGGAGTTTAATACAGACAAGTGTGAGGTATTGCACATTGGAAGGACAAACCAAGGTAGAACATACAGGGTTAATGGTAAGGCACTGAGGAGTGCAGTGGAACAGAGGGATCTGGGAATACAGATACAAAATTCCCTCAGAATAGCGTCACAGGTAGATAGGGTCGTAAAGAGAGCTTTTGGTACATTGGCCTTTATTAATCAAAGTATTGAGTATAAGAGCTGAAATGTTATGATGAGGTTGTATAAGGCATTGGTGAGGCCGAATCTGGGTATTGTGTTCAGTTTTGGTCACCAAATTACAGGAAGGATATAAATAAGGTCGAAAGAGTGAAGAGAAGGTTTACAAGGATGTTGCTGGGACTTGAGAAACTCAGTTACAGAGAAAGGTTGAATAGGTTAGGACTTCATTCCCTGGAGCGTAGAAGAATGAGGGGAGATTTGATAGAGGTATATAAAATTATGACGGGTATAGATAGAGTGAATGCAAGCAGGCTTTTTCCACTGAGGCAAGGGGAGAAAAAAACCAGAGGACATGGTTTAAGGGTGAGGGGGGAAAAGTTTAAAGGGAACATTAGGGGGGGCTTCTTCACACAGAGAGTGGTGGGAGTATGGAATGGGCTGCCAGACGAGGTGGTAAATGCGGGTTTTTTAACATTTAAGAATAAATTGGACAGATACATGGATGGGAAATGTATGGAGGGATATGGTCCGTGTGCAGGTCAGTGGGACTAGGCAGAAAATGGTTCGGCACAGCCAAGAAGGGCCAAAAGGCCCGTTTCTGTGCTGTAGGTTCTATGGTTCTATAGGCCAGTTAGTCTAACTTCAGTGGTTCTTGGAGGCACATGATAAAATAGGTCTTAGTCAACATGGTTTCCTCAAGGGAAAATCTTGCCAGACAAATCTGTTGAAATTCTTTGCAGAAATAACAAGCAGGATAAATAAACAAAGGAGAATCGGTTGATGTTGTGTACTTGGATTTTCAGAAGGCCTTTGACAAGGTGCCACACATGAGGCTGCTTAGCAAGGTATGAGCCCATGGTACTACAGGAAAGAGTTTAGCATGGATAAAGCTGTGGCTGATTGGCAGGAGGCAAAGAGCAGGAATAAAGGGAGCCTTTTCTGGTTGGTGGCTGGTGACTATTGCTGTTCCGCAGGGGACTGTGTTGGGAGCGATTCTTTTTGCACTAGATATCAACGATTTGGCTGATGGAATTGATGGCTTTCTTGAAAAGTTTGTAGACGATATGAAGATAGGTGGGGGGGCAGGTAGTTTTGAGGAAGTACAGAGGCTACAGAAGGACTTAGACAGATTAGGAGAATGGGCAAAGAAATGGCAAATGGAATACAGTGTTGGAAAGTGTACAGTAATGCAGTTTGGAGAAGAAATTGAAGAGTTAACTATTTTCTAAATGGAGAGAAAATTAAAAAAACGGAGGTGCAAAGGAACTTGGGAGTCCTTGTGCAGGATTCTCTAAAGGTGAATTTACAGGTTGAGTCTGTGGTGAGGAAGACAAATGCAATGTTACCATTTATTTCATGAGGGCTGGAATATAAATACAATATTGAAACTTTATAAAGCACTGGCAAGGCCTCACTTTGAGTGTTGTGTGCAGGGTTGTACTGAAAATGGAGACGGTTCAAGGAGATTCCCAAAAATGATTCCAGGATTGAATGGCTTGTCATATGAAATGCAATTGATGGCCTTGGGTCTGTATTCACTGGAATTCCAAAGAATGACGAGTGACCTCATTGAAGCTTATCAAATATTGAAAGACCTTGATAGAGTGGATGTGGAGAGGATGTTTCCTAGGGTGGGAGAGTCTAAGACCAAATGACCCAGCCTCAGAATAAAGGGGCATCCTTTAGAAAGAAGTTGAGCAGAAATTTCTTTAGCCAGAGTGTGGTGAATCTGTGGTATCCTTTGCCACAGGCAACTGTGGAGGCCATGTCTTTATTCAAGGCAGAGGTTATAAGATTCTTGATTGGTTAGGGCATGAAGGGATACAGGGAGAAGGCAGGAGATTGGGGCTGAGAGGATAACTGGATTAGACATGATGAAACAGCAGAGCAGGCTCGATGGGCCAAATGGCCTAATTCTACTCCTATATCTTATGGTCTTATGGACTTATTATCCCTCTCAATCCCATTCTCCTGTCTTCTCCCCGAATGAATGACAGAGTTCTACAAAATGATCTCTCAATGAGTACTTGGTCTTTATAACGTAGAAATGATCATAAGTAAATTTACAATAATGTGGAGTGGATAACTTTGACTGTTTGTCTATTAGATTTGTAAAACATTAGTAGTTTCATGTTTAGTGACTAAATTTATGTACATTTTGAATTTTGTAGATATATAGAATGACATCAATATCATTATCATTGTTTTACTTAAAGTGCTTTAAGACTCTCAAAATTATCCATGGAAGTGTAAATAAATTCTTGCGTTTTGAATCTTATTTGTTTGGGTGATTTGGAATAACAATATCTGTGTTAAATAAAGTGTTATGTATAACTTCCAAAATGAATTCATGATCTCCCACAGCCCCCAATGACCCTGTAATTTCAGACTTCGAGGCCATTGTGAGAACATCCTTCAGGGGGTGAACACACAGTTTACCCATGGAAAGCATCTATCCCAGATGGGGTACTTGGCCAAGTACTAAAGACCAGTGCCGATCAACTGACTGGAGTGTTCACCATTGTCTTTGACTTCTCACTTTGGCAGTCTAAAGGTAACCACCTGCTTCAAGAATGCTTAATTGTACCGGTGCCTCAGAAGGACATGGTAATTTCTCAATGACCATTGCCCAGTAATACTTGCATCCACTGTGATGAAGTGTTTTGAGAGATTGGTGATGAAATATATACCAACTCCTGCCTGAAAAGTGACTTCTGATCGAGCAACATACAAAAAATGCTGGAGGAACTCAGCAGGCCAGGCAGTACCTATTAAAAAGACTACAGCTGACATTTCAGGCCAAGACCCTTCATCAGGACTGGAAAAAAAAATGATGAGAAGTCAAAATAAGGAAGTTGGGGGGGATGGGGAGGGAGAAACACAAGTTGACAGATGAAACTGTGGGGGGGGGAGGGGGAGGTGAAGAGCTGGGAAGTTGTTTGGTGGAAGAGAGTTGAATGATTTCACCCATCACCCTGTTTCTCCCTCCCCTCTCCCCACTTTCTTATTTTGACTTCTGGTCTATTTTTCTCCAGTCCTGATCAAGGGTCTCGGCCAAAAAGTTCGACTTATTCTTTTCCATAGATGTTGCCTGGCCTGCTAAGTTCCTCAAGCATTTTGTGTATGTTGCTCGGATTTCCAGCATCTACAGATTTTCTCATTTGCGATTGCATCTGCTCAGTTAGCCAACCAGCACAACAGGGCCACAGCACTAACTTTTTACAGCACCCTAGAACATCTGCACAGCAAAGATGCATGCATCATGGTGCTCTTTGTTGACTACAGCTGTGTGCTTAGTCCTCTGCTCTACTATCTCTGAGGCTAAGCACCACTCTAGACATCCCAACTCTCCCGGAAGTTCCGGGAGTCTCCCGCAAATTAATAGTGGCTCCCTGATGCCTGCAAATTATATAAAATGTCCCGGAAATTGATTTTTTTGAGAGCGAGCGTGAGAGAGCGCATGAGAGAGAGCGAGAGAGCAAGCGCAAGAGCAAGAAAGCAAGCGCAAGCGAGCAAGAGAATGCGCGAGAGAAAGCGAGAGAACGCGTGCGAGCGAGAGCGAGAAAGCAAGCGCGAGAGAGCAAGAGAGACAGCGAGAGCAAGAGCGAGAAAGCGAGCACGAGTGAGATCAACAAGCGAGAGAGCGCGCATGCGCAATAGAGAGAGAGCGAGAGCAAGAGCAAGAGTGAGAGAGTTCCAAAAAAAGTCAGAGTGGCAGAGTGAAAAGAAGAAAATATAAAACGTGCATCACCCCAGACTACACTGAAGTGTACCCCAGCATAATAGGGGTCAAAAATAATGACAGTGTTGCTCGCTGCACTGTTTGCAACAGTGACTTTTCTATTGCCCATGATGGGTTAAAACTGTAAAAGATATGTTGAGGTGAGTTTAACAAGTGTCATTTGTTCATTAGCATAGCTAACGTTATTTAAACTAGCTGGCTAGCTGCTAAGGAGCTACTCTATTGCAGACATCCCACCTCTCCCGGAAGTTCCGGGAGTCTCCCACAAATTGATGGTGCTACCTCCCTGAAATGAGTTTTTGCAGGGTAGGATGTCTGCCACTCTAATGCTATATTTAAGTTTGCTGACGACACCACTGTCATTGGTCAGATCAAAGGTGGTGATGAATCAGCATATAACAGGGAGATTGAAAATCTGGATGAGTGGTGCACGACAACAACTCTGATGTAAGATTCCGAAATAGATATTGAACCCATGAACCCTCACATTTTTAAAAATATTTATTATTTCTGTTTTTGCACTATCTTAATCTACTCACACACATAGTTCCTACAAAAAGTTTTCACTCCCCCTTGGAAGTTTTCAAGTTTTATTGTTTTACAACTTTGAATTGCAATGGATTTCTTTTGGCTTTTCTGATACTGGCACCTGATTAGTTTCAAGAGTTTAGATGGGGCAGAGTTTGTTAAGCGTGGCCAGGACGGATTCCTGTTACAATATGTGGACAGGCCGACTAGTGGGGAATGCCATACTAGATCTGGTACTAGGTAATGAACCGGGTCAGGTCACAGATCTCTCAGTGGGTGAGCATCTGGGGGACAGTGACCACCGCTCCCTGGCCTTTAGCATTATCATGGAAAAGGATAGAATCAGAGAGGACAGGAAAATTTTTAATTGGGGAAGGGCAAATTATAAGGTTATAAGACTAGAACTTGCGGGCGTGAATTGGGATGATGTTTTTGCAGGGAAATATACTATGGACATGTGGTTGATGTTTAGAAATCTCTTGCAGGATGTTAGAGATAAATTTGTCCCGCTGAGGAAGATAAAGAATGGTAGGTTGAAGAAACCATGGGTGACAAGTGAGGTGGAAAATCTAGTCAGGTGGAAAAAGGCAGCATACATGAGGTTTAGGAAGCAAGGATCAGATGGGTCTATTGAGGAATATAAGGAAGCAAGAAAGGAGCTTAAGAAGGGGCTGAGAAGGCCTTGGCGAGTAGGGTAAAGGAAAACCCCAAGGCATTCTTCAATTATGTGAAGAACAAAAGGATGACAGGTGTGAAGGTAGGACCGATTAGAGATAAAGGTGGGAAGATGTGCCTGGAGGTTGTGGAAGGGAGCGAGGTCCTCAATGAATACTTCCCTTCAGTATTCACCAATAAGAGGGAACTTGATGATGGTGAGGACAATATGAGTGAGGTTGATGTTCTGGAGCATATTGATATTAAGGGAGAGGAGGTGTTGGAGCTGTTAAAATACATTGGGACGGATAAGTCCCCGGGGCCTGAAGGAATATTCCCCAGGTTGCTCCATGAGGCGAGGGAAGAGATTGCTGAGACTCTGGCTAGGATCTTTATGTCCTCGTTGTCCACGGGAATGGTACCGGAGGGTTGGAGGGAGGCGAATGTTGTCCCCTTGTTTGAAAAGGTAGTAGGGATAGTCAGGGTAATTATACACCAGTGAGCCTTACATCTGTGGTGGGAAAGCTGTTGGAAAAGATTCTTAGAGATAGGATCTATAGGTATTTAGAGAATCATGGTCTGATCAGGGACAGTCAGCATGGCTTTGTGAAGGGCAAATCGTGTCTAACAAGCCTGATAGAGTTCTTTGAGGAAGTGACCAGGCATATAGGTGAGGGTAGTGCAGTGGATGCGATCTATATGGATTTTAGTAAGGCATTTGACAAGGTTCCACACGGTAGGCATATTCAGAAAGTCAGAAGGCATGGGATCCAGGGAAGTTTGACCAGGTTGATTCAGAATTGCCTGCAGAAGGCAGAGGGTCATGGTGGAGGGAGTACATTCAGATTGGAGGATTGTGACTGGGACCTGTCCACAAGGATCTGTTCTGGGACCTCTACTTTTCGCGATTTTTATTAACGACCTGGATGTGGGAGTAGAAAAGTGGGTTGGCAAGTTTGCAGACGACACAAAGGTTGGTGGTGTTGTAGATAGTGTAGAGGATTGTCAAAGATTGCAGAGAGACATTGATAGGATGCAGGATAGGGCTGAGAAGTGGCAGATGGAGTTCAACCTGAAGTGTGAGGTGGTACACTTTGGAAGGACAAACTCCAAGGTAGAGTACAAAGTAAATGGCAGGATACTTGGTAGTGTGGAGGAGCAGAGGGATCTGGGGGTACATGTCCACAGATCCCTGAAAGTTGCCTCACAGGTGGATAGGGTAGTTAAGAAAGCTTATGGGGTGTTAGCTTTCATAAGTTGAGGGATAGAGTTTAAGAGTCGTGATGTAATGATGCAGCTCTATAAAACTCTGGTTAGGCCACAATTGGAGTATTGCGTCCAGTTCTGGTCACCTCACTATAGGAAGGATGTGGAAGCATTGGAAAGGGTACAGAGGAAATTTACCAGGATGCTGCCAGGTTTAGAGAGTATACATTATGATCAGAGATTAAGGGAGCTAGGGCTTTACTCTTTGGAGAGAAGGAGGATGAGGAGGAGACATGATAGAGGTGTACAAGATAATAAGAGGAATAGATAGAGTGGGTAGCCAGCGCCTCTTCCCCAGGGCACCACTGCTCAATACAAGAGGACATGGCTTTAAGGTAAGGGGTGGGAAGTTCAAGGGGGATATTAGAGGAAGGTTTTTTACTCAGAGAGTGGTTGGTGCGTGGAATGCACTGCCTGAGTAGGTGGTGGAGGCAGATACACTCGTGAAGTTTAAGAGACTACTAAACAGGTATTTGGAGGAATTTAAGGTGCGGGGTTATTTGGGAGGCAGGGTTTGAGGGTTGACACAACATTGTGGGCTGAAGGGCCTATAATGTGCTGTACTATTCTATGTTCTATATTCTATGTCAACAGAAAAAGACTCTTTCATGTCAAAGTGAGAACAAGTGAGAGGGAGCAGAGTGGGACGGCTTTGGCTCAACAGGCTTCGGCGTGAACAGGCAGAGGCGAGGGTAGGTTCTGGTAAGTTTTGTTTTGTTTTGTTTGTTTAGAGTAGAGAGAATGCCAGGCAGGTTGTTGGAATGCCCTTCTTGCAGGATGTGAGAAGTCAGGGAGACCTCTGGTTACCGTCAGGCGAGGGAAGAGGAAAGGGCAGGCAGAGCAGGGTTCCCCTGTGGCCATTCTCCTCAACAACAAGTATACCGATTTGGATACTGTTGGGGGGATGACTGACCTGGGACAAGCGGCGGCAGCCGGATCTCTGGCACTGAGTCTGGTTCTGCAATGCAGAAGGGAGGGTGGAAGAAGAGGAGAGTGGTAGTGATAGGGGACTCGATAGTTAGAGGTACAGAAAGGAAGTTCTGTGGTCGTGACAGAGACTCCCGGATGGTTTGTTGCCTCCTGGGTGCCAGGGTCAGGGATGTCTCTGATCGCGTGCACAGCATTCTGAAGTGGGAGGGTGATCAGCCAGGTATCATGGTACACATCGGTACCAATGACGTAGGAAGAAAGAGTGAGGAGGTCCTGAAGAGTGAGTACAGAGAGCTTGGCAGGAAGTTAATAAGCAGGACCTCGAGGGTGGTAACCTCAGGATTGCCATGTGCCAGTGAGGATAAGAATAGGATGCTCTGGTGGATGAACACATGGCTGAGGAACTGGTGTAGGGGCAGGGTTTCAGATTTCAGGATCATTGGAACCTCTTCTGGGGCAGGTGGGACCAGCACGAGAGAGAGAGGTTACACCTGAACTACAGGGGGACCAATATCCTTGCAGGGAGGTTTGTTAGTGTTTTTGGGGAGGGTTTAAACTAGATTTGCAGGGGGATGGGAACCAGAGTGCCAGAACAGATAGTGGAGTGGGGGTGAAAGTAAATGATGTTAAAAGTTCATGCAAAGTCACAAACAGAAGGGTTGTGTGTGTTGGTAATAATCTTCTGAGGTGTGTCTATTTCAGTGCAAGGAGTATTGTGGGGAAGGCTGACGAGCTGAGGGTGTGGATTGACACATGGAATTACGACATTATCGCTATTGGTGAAACTTCACTGCAGGAGGGGCAGGACTGGCAGCTTAATATTCCAGTGTTCCAATGTTTCAGACATGATAAAGGCAGAGAAATGAAGGGTGGGGGGATGGCATTGCTAGTCAGAGAAAATATAACAGCAGTGCTCAGGCAGGACAGATTAGAGGGCTTGTCTGCCGAGGCCATATGGGTGGAGCTGAGAAACAGGGAAGGTATGACCACATTAATAGAGTTGTATTATTCACCACCCAATAGTCAGCGAGAATTGGAGGAGCAAAACTACAGAGAGATAGCAGACAACTGCAAGAAACATAAAGTTGTGATAGTAGAGGATTTTAATTTTCCACATATTGATTGGGATTCCCATACTGTTAAAGGTCTAGACGGGTTAGAGTTTGTAAAATATGTTCAGGAAAGTTTTCTAAATCAATATATAGAGGTACCAACTAGAGAGAATGCAATATTAGATCTCCTGTTAGGAAACGAGTTAGGACAGGTGACGGAAGTGTGTGTAGGGGAACACTTTGGTTCCAGTGATCATAACACCATTAGTTTCAACTTGATCATGGATAAAGATAGTTCTGGTCCTCCAACTGAGGTTCTAAACTGGAAAAAGGCGAAATTTGAACAAATGAGAAAGGACCTAAAAAGTGTGGATTGGGACAAGTTGTTCTCTGGCAAGGATGTGATTGGTAAGTGGGAGGCCTTCAAAGGAGAAATTTTGAGAGTAAAGAGTTTGTATGTTCCTGTCACAATTAAAGGCAAAATGAATAAGAATAAGGAACCTTGGTTCGCAAGGGATATTGCAACTCTGATAAAGAAGAAGAGAGAGATGTATAACATGTATACGAAACGGAGCAAATAAGGTGCTTGAGTATAAAAAGTGCAAAAAAATACTTAGAGAAATCAGGAGGGCTAACAGAAGACATGAGGTTGCTTTGGCAGTCAAGGTGAAGGATAATCCAAAGAGCTTCGACAGGTATATTAAGAGTAAAACGATAGTAAAGGATAAAATTGGTCCTCTTGAAGATCAGAGTGGTCGGCTACGTATGGAACCAAAGGAAATGGCGGCGATCTTAAATGGGTATTTTGCGTCTGTATTTACTAAGGAAACTGGAATGGAGTCAATGTCAATAAGGCAAACAAGTAGTGAGGTCATGGAACCTATACAGATTGAGGAGGAGGAGGTGCTTGCTATCTTGAGGCAAATCAGAGTAGGTAAATCCCCAGGACCTGACAGCGTATTCCCTCGGAACTTGAAGGAGACTAGTGTTGAAATTGCAGGGGCCCTGGTAGAAATATTTAAAATGTCGGTATCTACAGGTGAGGTGCCAGGGGATTGGAGGATAGCTCATGTTGTTCCGTTATTTAAAAAAGGCTCTAAAAGTAATCTGGGAAATTAAAGGCCGTTAAGTTTGACATCGGTAGTAGGTAAATTATTGGAAGGAGTACTGAGAGATAGGATCTACAAGTATTTGGATAGACAGGGACTTAGTAGGGAGAGTCAACACAACTTTGTGCGTGGTAGGTCATGTTTAACAAATCTATCAGAGTTTTTCAAGGAGGTTACCAGGAAAGTGGATGAAGGGAAGGCAGTGGATGTTATCTACATGGATTTCAGTAAGGCCTTTGACAAGGTCCCGCATGAGAGGTTAGTTAGGAAGATTCAGTCGCTAGGAATACATGGAGAGGTAGTAAATTGGATTAGACTTTGGCTCAATGGAAGAAGCCAGAGAGTGGTAGTGGAGGATTGCTTCTCTGAGTGGAGGCCTGTGACTAGTGGTGTGCCACAGGGATCAGTGCTGGATCCATTGTTATTTGTCATCTATATCAATGATCTGGATGATAATATGGTAAATTGGATCAGCAAATTTGCTGATGATACAAAGACTGGAGGTGTAGTGGACAGTGAGAAAGGTTTTCAAAGCTTGCAGAGGGATTTGGACCAGCTGGAAAAATGGGCTGAAAAATGGCAGATGGAGTTTAATACAGACAAGTGTGAGGTATTGCACGTTGGAAGGACAAACCAAGGTAGAACATACAGGGTTAATGGTAAGGCACTAAGGAGTGCAGTAGAATAGAAGGATCTGGGAATACAGATACAAAATTCCCTGAAAGTGGTGTCACAGGTAGATAGGGTCATAAAGAGTGCTTTTGATACATTGGCCTTTATAAATCTAAGTATTGAGTATAAGAGTTGGAATGTTATGATGAGGTTGTAAGGCATTGGTGAGGCTGAATCTGGATTATTGTGTACAGTTCTGGTCACCAAAGTACAGGAAGGATATTAATAAGGTTGAAAGAGTGCACTGAAGGTTTACAAGGATGTTGCCAGGACTTGAGAAACTGAGTTACAGAGAAAGGTTGAATAGGTTAGCACTTTATTCCTTGGAGCGTAGAAGAATGAGGGGAGATTTGATAGAGGTATATAAAATTATGATGGGTATAGATAGAATGAATGCAAGCAGGCTTTTTCCCATTGAGGCTACAGGATAAAAAAAATCAGAGGACATGGGTTAAGGGTGAAGGGGGAAAAGTTTAAAGGGAACATTGGGGGGGCTTCTTCACACAGAGAGTGGTGGGAGTGTGGAATGAGCTGCTAAGTGAAGTGGTAAATACGAGCTCACTTTTAACATTTAAGAAAAACTTGGACAGGTACATGGATGGGAGGTGTATGGAGGGATATGGTCCAGGTGCGCATCAGTGGGACTAGGCAGAAAAATGGTTCGGCACAGCCAAGAAGGGCCAAAAGGCCTGTTTCTGCGCTGTAATGTTCTATGGTTCTGAGTGATCTTAATTAATTACAAATATAAAATACAAAATAATTGATTACATAACTATACACCCCTTTCAAGTCAGTATTCAGTAGGTGCACCTTTAGCAGCAATTACGGCCTTGAGTCTGTGTGGAAAGGTCTTTATCAGCTTTGCACATCTGGACAATGCAATTTTTCCCTATTCTTCTTGGTAAAACTGCTCAAGCTCTGTCAGATTGCATGGGCTTTGTGAGTGAACAGCCCTCTTCAAGTCTAACCATAAATTCTCAATAGGATTAAGGTCTTGACTCTGATTTGGCCACTCCAGGACATTAACTTGGTTGTTTTTAAGCCATTCCTGTGTAGCTTTGGCTTTCTGCTTGGGGTCACTGTCTTGTTAGAGAACAAATGTTCTTCTAAGTTGCAGATCTCTTGCAGATGGCATCAGGTTTTCCTCCAGAATTTCCCTGTATTTTGCTGCATTCATTTTATCCTTCCACGTCCTGCAGCAGTGAAGCATCCCCACAGCACGATGCAGCCACCATGGTAGGGTTGGTGTGTTTTTGATGATGTGCAAAGCGTTTAGTCTGATAACCAAAAGGCTCAATTTTGGTTTCATCAGACCATAGAACCTTCTTCCAGCTAACTTCAGATTCTCCCATGTGCTTCTGGCAAACTCTAGCTAAGATTTCATGTGATTTTTCAACAGTGGGTTTCTCTTTGTCATTTTCTCACAAAGCTGCATCTGGTGAAGCACCCAGGCAACAGTTGTTGTATGCGCAGTCTCTCCCATCTCAAATACTGGAGCTTATAACTCCTCCAGAGCTGTCACAGGTCTCTTGGCAGCCTCCCTCACTAGACCCTTTTTGCACGGCCCCTCAGTTTTTGAGAACATCCTGCTCTAAGCAGATTTACAGCTGTGCAATATTCTTTCCATTTCTTGATGACTGACTTAACTGTACTTCAAGGGATATTCAGTGCCTTGGAAATTTTCTTGTATCCATCTCCTGACTTGTGCATTTCAATAACCTTTTCATGGAGTTGCTTAGAATTTTCTTTTGTCTTCATGGTATAGTTTTTGCCAGGAAACTGATTGACCAGCAGCTGGACTTTCCAGATACAGGTGTATTTTTACTACAATCAATTGAAACACTTCAACTGCACATAGGTCTCCAAAATCAGATCTCCATTTAACTATGTGTCTTCTAAAACCAATTGGCTGCTCCAGTGATGATTTGGTGTGTCATTTTAAGGGGGGAGGGGGGGCAAATACTTATGCAATCAATGATTTTGTGTTTTACAATTATAATTAATTTAGATCACTTTGTAGAGATCTGTTTCACTTTGACACAAAAGAGTCTTTTTCTATTGATCAGTGTCAAAAAAGCTAAATTAAATCCACTATGATCCAATTTGTAAAGCAATAAAACATGAAAACTTCCAAGAGGGCTGAATACTTTTTATAGGCACTGTATATACTTATTGTAATTGATTTACTTTTTTTTTTACCTTCTATAGTATCATGTCTTTCATTGAACCTCTGCTGTTAAGTTAACAAATTTCATGACATATGCCAGTGATAATAAACCTGATTCTGATTCTCACGCAATGTTAGCAAGGCCAAGGGGCTGATTATTGACTTCAGGTGGAGGAAATGGGAGGCCCATGAGCCAGTCCTTATCAGGGAATCAGAGCTGGAGAGAGTCAACAACTTTAAATTCCCTAGTGTTATCATTTCAGAGGATCTAAACTGGGCCCAGCACATAACTGCCATTACAAAGAAAGCATGGAAGTACCTCTACTTCCATCGAAGTTTGTGAACATTCAGCATGACATCTAAATCTCTGACAAACTTTTATAGATGTGTGATGGAGAATATATTGACTGATTGCTTCACAGCGTGGTATAGAAACACCAATACCCTTGAACAGAAAATCCTACAAGAAGTTGTGAATACGGCCCTTTCCATCATGGGTAAAACCCTCTTGAACGTGGAGTACATCTCCACAAGTGCTGTCACAGGAAAGTAGCATCCTTCATCATGGACCCTCACCACCCAGGATATGCTGTCTTCCTGCTGTTACCATTAGAAAGAAGTAATAGGAGCCTAAGGACCTACACCTCCAGATCCAGGAACATTTATCCCCTCAGCCATTAGGCTCTTGAACCAGAGGGGATAACTTCACTTGCCCCATTACTGAACTGTTTCCACAACTTACAGATCTCTTTCAAGGACTCTTAATTTCATGTTCTCAATATTTATTGCTTACTTATGTATTATTATTATTTCTCTTTCGTATTTGCATAGTTTGTTGTCTTTTGCACATTGGTTGTTTGTTTGTTCTGTTGGGTGTGGTCTTGCATTGATTCTATTGTATTTCTCTGATCTATTTATTGTATGCATGCAAGAAAATGAATCTCAGGGTTATATATGGTGACATATATGTACTTTGATAATAAATTTATTTTGAATATGAATTCTCCTCATATCTGTATGTTATTTGTCTTCTCAAATAAAATAGACACCACAATTCTCCCATTCCATTAGATCATGGCTGATCTGATCATAGCATCAATTCCACTTTTCTGTACAATCCTGGTAACTCTACATTCGTAAAGGCCTTGAGTACCTTCAACAGGCGGAATTGTCCAATAGCACAGTGACTACTTAAACAAACTTTTGGTTTCAACAAGCAGCTTTCCTTTGCCCCCACTTGCCCTTGATAAGAGTTCAGCAGATGGTATGTCTGGCAAGTCTTGACAACACAGACATCAGTGTATGCTGAAAACCTCATTAACTTTTTCTGAATGTGTTGACGATGTAATTTTTGATGGTTATTCTTGGGAAGTGTGAACAGTATATTCTAACATATTAAAAACAGACACTACATTGTGGTACTTCTGTAAATGAGGATATCATTCAAAATGTTCTGAAGTGGTTATCTTTTCTAAATAAAGCAGTAATATTGGCATATGTCTGAAAAGAGGATGCTGTCTAAGTTGCATACCATTTTGGTCAATGTCTCCCATCCACTACATAATGTACTGGGTGGACACAGGAGTACATTCAGCCAGAGACTCATTCCTCCGAGCTGCAGCACAGAGCGTCATAGGGAGTCATTCCTGCCTGTGGCCATCAAACTTTACAACTCCTCCCTTGGAGGGTCAGACACCCTGAGCCGATAGGCTGGTCCTGGATATTTCATAATTTACTGGTATAATTTACATATTACTATTTAACTATTTATGGTTCTATTACTATTTATTATTTATGGTGCAACTGTAACGAAAACCAATTTCCCCTGGGATCAATAAAGTACTATGACTATGACATATGGAACTTAATCACAAGTGTGAGATGATGCATTTTGATAAATCAAATAGTAAGATATATACAGTAAATTCTAAAGTACTAAGGAATGTTGAACAAAGTGACATGGGGGCAAAGTTTATAGTTACTTGAAAGTGGCAACACAGGTGGATTAAGGTGGTGAAAAAGGCATTTGCTATATTTGCTTTCATATGTCAGGACATAGAATATTAAAAGATGGGGCAATATATTACATAACAAACCAGTTCAGAAAGCTGTACAATGATGGTCTGAGGAAACTGTTGAGCTTCTATGTTCAAAGTACATTTATTATCAAAGTATCTATACCATATACAACCTTGAGGTTCATCTTCTTGCAGGCAGCCACAAAACAATGAAACACAATAGAATCCACAAAAAGCCACACAGGACAAAGACTGACAAATATCAAATGATCAAAAAATTAATAAATTGTGCAAATATTTAGAAAAGTAAACAAATAATGTGAGTCCACAGCAGCAGAGTCAGTTCAGTGCAGAGGTGAATGGAGTTCGATGGCTACAGAGCAATAACTGCTCCCAAACCTGGTAGCATGGGACCCGAGACCCCTGCACCTCCCACCCAATAGTAGTAGCGAGAAGAGAGGGAAATAGGTCAACTGTAAGCAGATGGGACGGGCTTAGGTGGGGAATCTTGGCTGACAAGGAGAAGTGAGCTGAACAGTGTGTTCTCCAATTTAATCTGGCCTGACACTTTAATTAGTACGAGTAGTCAGGCTGACCACTGGATTGCTTTTTTGCTCTTGGTCCTCGATCTGGCCTGAAGTCCACTCCAGTGATGGCTGCCCTGGCGACGGCATTCTCGAGAGTCAAGTTTACCAAATCCTACAGGAGGTCATAAAATTCCGAGATTTAGATGGTTGAAAAATACATTTCTATAAGGGAGATTATAGGCTGCAGATTGCAGTGACTATAGTCCAGAAGAAATGTATTTAGTAGAATAGCTGGTAGCTTTGTTTGCTGCCTGTAGAAACGTCACCCGTATATCGCCAGCACCATCTTACTGAATCTATGTGACTACTGTGAGATGATACTTTGATGTATGTGCAATGACTCAGCTGCCAGCTTAGGTAAGTATGTCACTAACATCACAGACTTTAATAGCAAGTATGTTGAGGACTATGTACTGAAGAAGACTATCCAGGTGATCACAAACTGAAAACCATGCAAGAACGAGGATAGGTCCCCCTTTGCCCACACCTCAGCGAGTTGCGTGTTCGCCATGATGCGGAACTCTTCTTCCGCCATTAGCAACTTTGATGTGTGTTGCTTGAATTTCCAGCATCTGCAGAATTCCTGTTGTTCAAGAATGAGGATATCCACTCCCTATTGAACACTAGGTCTGCGGCATTCAAATCAGCTGACATTTACAAGAAATCAAGATTCAATCTCTATAAAGCTATAAGAGATGTTAAGATACAATACTAGTTCAAAATCAAGGGTATCAGCATGAAATGCCGACTGTACTTGTTTCCAAAGATGCCGCCTTGCCTGCTAAGTTCCTCCAGCATTTTTTGTGTGTTGCTTGGATTTCCAACATTTGCAGATTTTTTCCTGTTTGTGTTATGACTTTTTTAGTTGCCTTCTGTTGGGTTTTGAGAGTTTCCTAATCCCCTAACCCCACTAACTTTTGCTCTATTATAGGTCTCCTTTTTGGCTTTCATGTTGGCTTTGACTTCTCTTATCAATCATGGTTGCGTTATCCTGCCTTTAGAATACTTCTTCTTTGGGATGTATCCATCCTGTGCCTTCCAAGTTGCTCCCAGAATCTCCAGGCATTGCTGCTCTGCCATCATCCCTGCTAGTGTTCCCTTCCAATCAATTTTGGCCAGCTCCTCTCTCATACCTCTGTAATTCCATGTAATCCACTGTAATACTGATACATCTGACTTCAGATTCTCCTTCTCAAATTTCTGGGTGAATTTGATCATATTATGATCAGTGACCCAAAGGGTTCTTTTACTTTAACCTCTCTAATCAATTCCAGTTCATTGCGCAACATCCAATCCAAAATAGTTGCCCCCCTGTTGGGCTCCATAAGACCATAACACCATAAGACACAGAAGCAAAATTAGGCCATTTGGCCAATCAAGTCTGTTCCACCATTCAATCATGACTGATCCTTTTTTCCCCTTCTTGGCCCCACTCCTCAGCCTTCTCCCTGTAGCCTTTGATGCTGTGGCCAACCAAGAACCTTTCAAGCTCTGCCTTAAATACACCCAACAATTTGGCCTAGACCTCTTGAAATGAATGCTAACTTTGCAGATGCCTTCATGACCACCGACTCTACGCGCAAGTTAACCTTTAGGTTGTTCTGTACAAGAACTCTCCAAGTCCCTATACATCTCAGATTTTTGGATTTTCTCCCTATTTAGAAAATAGTCTGCACATTTATTTCTTCTACCAAAGTGTATGGCTATGCATTTTACAGCATTATATTTCATTTGCCACTTTCTTGCCCATTCTCCTAATCTGCCTAAGTCTTTCTATAGCCTACTTGTTTCCTCAACACTACCTGCCCTTCTACCAATATATTGTCTGCAAACCTGGCAACAAAGTCATCTATTCCATCATCTAAATCATTGATATACAACATAAAAAGGTTGTGCTCATGGCTTAGCCATGAGCTGCTCTAAAAAGCCATCTCATCTGGAGAAAAGTAGACTGATGAGTGACTTGATAGAACTAATTAAAAGAATCATCAATAGGGAAGGGGTAGATAATCTTTTTCCCACAAAGGGTATCAAATACAAGAGAGCATAGTTTTAAGATGAGAGGTAGGAATTTTGAAGAGGATCTGAGGAGCAAGTTTTCCTTGCTACAATGGATGCTGCCAGATCTTCCAGATCTTCCTCATGTGCAAAAACACATACTTTTCCACATCATATTCCACACTCACATTCTTGCCTACTCCTTTATCTTCTCTCAGCTGATTTTCCCATCTGCCTTTATATTATTAAATTATATTGTTACATTCACCATTTTCGAAATCTTGTATGTAAATTGTCCAATGCTGATCCACTCATAACAGTCAGACAACCTAAAAGCAATCCTTGGAGGGACCTCTGGTTTGAGTTGCTGCCCTGAGAGAGGCCGCTGGGACCCCATGCTCTCAGAGAAGTTTAGGGTTTGAAATTTTATTGTTGTTCGTCCATGTGGGTGATCTGTTCATCTTTGTGCAAGGAAGGGGTTGGGGATTTTGGGGTTTTGACTCTTTTTTGATTCTTTTCTTTTCGTGCAAGGGGGGTTGATGTCTTTCTTTCAATTGCTTCTACAGTTTTAGTATTTTATGGCTATCTGGAGAAGACAAATCTCAGAGTTGTATTTTGCATACATACTTTGATAATAAAATGAACCATTGTTTTCTCTTCTCTCCAACCTGTCCTGGGTAGCAGCATTTTTGGATCCTGCATCTGTATTAGCCACCTTAAATCCAAAAGACTGAAATGGATGCAAGTCACCCTTAACACAAACCTTAAAACAATTGCGGCCTAAGCAGCGTATTTCCCCTCAAGTTATGTTCAATATTTTATTGATATTTTTGATTTTATATTTGTTTTTGGCTATAGCACAGTATTCTCCATGCATCTTTTCCATGCAACTATTATTGTTCAATACACACGTACCATGTTAATGGCAGCCCAAATTCAATTTATGCTTTTCAATCATTCTACATTTCTTACCAAGATAATGAGCTTTCATCAAATTTCCCAAAGGATAGAAGTTTTAATCCCAGAGTCAAAAGTGTAATTTCATTTCAGCTAACAGATTTTCCAAATCACTGGCTTTTTTTGAATATAATTTACGATGATAGTTTATCTATTGCAGATACCAACATCATAAAATAATGGAACAGACAAATACTAGAATAATACCTTTCCCTTGTTAAGTAAAAATATCAAGTTTCATTACTTTCAGGACACAAGACAACTCTAAAGGTCTCAAATTCATTGTAAGCAATAAACCTAAAACAAAAAATCAAGTGCTTCAGAATTTTATTACAAATTAAATTTAAATGTACTAAAATAGAAGAAAATATAAATCTACAGATCCTTGTTCAGCATGTAGTCATTATTTTTAAACTTTAATTTTCACTTAATTTGTATTCCTGGTTCCCATATTGTAAGCCTAAATCAGAATTGGAATTGGTCTATTATTGTTGCATGTATTGAGGAATAGCGATAAACCGCTTGGTATACGGCGACCTTTGTGGAGGAACGAAGGCTCCTGTTCTGAAAGACTCTACACTGAAGTCTCCCAAAGGCAGCTGATGCCTGTTTAATGCAGCTCTGGATGTCGTTGTCAATGCCGCTATCCTCAGAGAGAATGCTCCCCAGATATTTGAAAGATGGCACTACTGACAGCTTTTCATCACCAACAGTGAAGGCAGGTAGAGTGGGTGGGACACTGGTAGTCCATTGGCAAACCACTTCTGTCTTGGTGGTATTGACAGTCAGCCCCATCCTGCTGTATGCTCTCACTGCCACAGCAAGGACAGTCTGAAAATCCTCTGGAGTATGGGCCACAAGAGCACAGTCGTCTGCATACTGCAGCTCTAGGACCCACTCCCTATGGAGTTTGGTGGCTGCGTGGAGCTTCCTGATGTCAAAGAGGTTGCCATCTAATCTGACATCCACTGCCACACCGCTGCTGCCTTCAATCTCGTTGTGGAGAAGCTTAGTAACACACAGGAGGAAGATGTTAAAGAGCACTGGCGCTAGCACACACCCCTGCCTCACTCCTGTGCATACAAGGAAGGGCTCAGACTCTTGTGAACAGTTGTGTACAGGCCACCTAACAGTAGTAGTGAGGTTGGGGATGGTATTAAACAGGAAATTAGAAAAGCGTGCAATAAAGGAACAGCAGATATAATGGGTGACTTCAATCTACATATAGATTGGGTGAACCCAATTGGTAAGGGTGCTGAGGAAGAGGATTTCTTAGAATGTATGTGGGATGAAAGACTGGATCGACTAGGCTTATATTTGTTGGAATTTAGAAGATTGAGGGGGGGATCTTATTGAAACGTATAAAATTCTAAAGGGATTGGACAGGCTAGATGCAGGAAGATTGTTCCTGATGTTGGGGAAGTCCAGAACGAGGGTTCACAGTTTGAGGATAAAGGGGAAGCCTTTTAGGACCGAGATTAGGAAAAACATCTTCACACAGAGAGTGGTGAATCTGTGGAATTCTCTGCCACAGGAAACAGTTGAGACCAGTTCATTCGCTATATTTAAGAGGGAGTTAGATATGGCCCTTGTGGCTAAAGGGATCAGGGGGTATGGAGGGAAGGCTGGTACAGGGTTCTGAGTTGGATGATTAGCCATGATCATACTGAATGGCGGTGCAGGCTCGAAGGGCTGAATGGCCTACTCCACCTATTTTCTATGTTTCTATGTTCCTACAAGAGGAAGATGTTAAAGAGCACTGGCGCTAGCACACACCGCTGCCTCACCCCTGTGCATACAAGGGCTCGGACTCTTGTCCTCCTATGGTCAACTGAGCAGTCATCCCATCGTGGAACTGGCAGAGGATGTTAACAAATTTATTGGGACAGCCAAACCTGAGGAGGACATCCCATAAGAGCTCTCTTTGCACAGTGTCGAATGCTTTGGAGAGGTCAACAAAGGCTATAAACAGGTCCTGATGTTGCTCCCGGCACTTTTTCTGAAACTGCCGGGCTGTGAAGATCATGTCGATCGTGCTCCTGTTCTTCTTAAATCCACACTGCGATTCAGGCAGCATTGACTCAGTGATGTTGCTGATGAATCTCTGAAGCATCACCTTAGCCAGGGACTTTCCAGCAACAGAAAGGAGTAATATGCCCCTACTATTGCCGCAGATGTCCTTGTCACCTTTGTTCTTATAAATGACAACGATGTTTGCATTTCTCCATTGCTGTGGGATGTTCTCATCAGTCTAGGCCTTGGTGATGTACTGGTAGAGGGTGCGCATACATGTGTACCCTCTGTTCTTCAGTAACTCAGCAGGGGTATTATCAGTACCAGGGGACTTGTTGTTCTTGAGGGAATGGACAGCTGATAGAACCTCCTGGAAGACTGGTGGTAGACTGAGGTCGTGGATAGGAGGAAGTTCAGGCAGTTCATCCAGGGTAGTGGGGTCTGCGTCAGAGTCCTGATTAAGTAGGGTGTTAAAATGCTCAGCCCACCTCAGCAAAATGGTATTCTGATTCTTCAGAAGTGTTAGACCATCTGCTGTTTTCAGGGGAGTAACGCATTGATTTATTGGGCCGTAGATGGTTTTGACAGCATTGTAAAAATTATGTATGTCATTATTATTGGCAAAGGACTGGATTTCATGTGCCTTTTCAGTCCATCACTCATTTTGTATGGCCCGTATTGCCTTTTGCACTTTCCTCCGAGCTGCCTGCCAATGCTGCCTGATGGTGGTGGATGATGGGTTGTCTAAAGTTGCTCGGTTGCTTTGTGCAAGTCCTTAAGCAAGTTGTGGATGGTGTCTGAGTTATCGTCAAACCAGTCTTGGTGGTTCCTGCTCTTATGGCCAATGGATTGGGCTGCTGCCTCATAGAGCACAGAGGTGATATAGGTCCACTGTTGTTCCATGGTATTTTCTGAGCTCAGACAAGGTTCCAGCTCTCTTAGTTTCTCAGCTAGGATGCGTCGAGACTCAATTCTTGCTTCTGTGTTTCTCAGGTGGTTGCAATTTAGCCGCTTTTTATTGGGTTTTTGCAGCCGCAAGGGGGAAGGCACTTACTTAGGGAGTTTGGCGACAATCATACGGTGGTCAGTCCAGCACTCTGCACCTCTCATGGTACGGGTGATGAGAACATCCTTGATGTCACTACATCTCACAATGATGAAGTCGATCATGTGCCAATGTTTAGAGCGAGGGTGCATCCACGAGGTCTTATATTTTGCCTTCTGCTGGAAGATGGTGTTGGTTATGGTAAGGTTATGCTCAGAGCAAAGAGTAAGTAGCCTCATGCCATTTGCATTCACCTTGACAATACCATGCCTACCTAGCACTCCACTCCATATCCTGTTGTTCTGTCCCCACCCTAGCGTTGAAGTCCCCAAGCAAAAGGATCTTATCATTCTTAGGGATCCGGCAAGGAGCTTCATCCAATGTCTGAGAAAAGCATTCCTTGGCCTCATTCTCAGATGGCAAAATTGGTGCAAAGGCAATGAGAAGCGTGACACAACGTTTCTTTGCCGGGGGATATGGAGGGTCATTAGTCTTTCACTAATGCCAACAGGTGTTTCTGTGAGACTTGGTAGAAAGGTGTAAACGCAAAATAATCTGCAGATGCTGTGATCAAAGCAACACTTTCAGTATGCTGGATGAACTCAGCAGGTAAGGCAGCATCAGTTAGAAACGATGAGTCAACGTTTCGGGCCTGAATCCTTCATCAGGACTGAAGAATGAAAGATGGGGAAGGATTTGAAGAATGATTGTAGCTTCAGTTGAAAGACCAGTAATTTGAAAGACAAAGGGGTGGGGGAAGGGAAGCATTGACGTCATAGCCCTGAAAACAATGGGTAGTAGAAAAAGGAGGCGGAACCATGAGGGAGCTGGGGGAGGGGGGTAGAGTGAAATAAGGATAGAGGAAGGGAGGGGCAGGGAATTACCGGAAGTTGGAGAATTCTATGTTCATACCAAGGGGATGGAGACTACCTAGACTATATGAGGTGTTGCTCCTCCAACCTGAGTTTAGCCTCATCACGGCAATACAGGAGGCCATGTATGGACATATCTGAATGGGAATGGGAAGCAGAGTTGAAGTGGGTGGCTACCGGGAGATCCTGTCTGTTGTGGCGGTCGGAGTGGAGGTGCTCGACGAAGCGGTCCCCCAATCTGCTTCGGGTTTCACCGATGTAGAGGAGGCCACACCGGATGCAATAGATGACCCCAACAGATTCACAAGTGAAGTGTTGTCTCACCTGGAAGGACTGTTTGGGGCCCTGAATGGTTGCAAGAGATAAGGTGTAGGGACAGGTGTAGCACTTACGCTTACAGGGATGCGTGCTGGGTGGGAGATCAGTGGGGATGGACGTGCGGATAAGGGAGTCGCGGAGGGATCGATCCCTGCGGAAAGCGGAGAGGAGTGGAGAGGGAAAGATGTGCTTAGTGGTGGGGTCCTGTTGAAGGTGGCGGAAGTTGCGGAGGATAATGTGCTGGATCCGGAGGCTGGTGGGGTGGTAGGTAAGGACAAGGGGAACTCCGTCCCTGTTGTGGTTGCGGGAGGATGAGGTGAGGGCCGAAGTGCGGGAAATGGAGGAGATGCGGGTGAGGGCATCATTGATGACGATAGAAGGGAAACCACGATCCTTAAAGAAAGAGGACATCTGAGATGTCCTGGAACGGAAAGCCTCATCCTGGGAGCAGATGTGGTAGAGACGGAGGAACTGGGAATAGGGAATGGCATTTTTGCATATGGTGGGGTGGGAAGAGGTATAGTCAAGGTAGCTATGAGAGTCAGTGGGCTTGTAGAAGATGTCAGTGGACAGTCTATCTCCAGAGATGGAGACCGAGACATCGAGAAAGGGGAGAGAAGTGTCTGAGATAGAGCAAGTGAATTTGAGGGCTGGGTGGAAGTTTGAAGTAAAGTCGATGAAATTGACGAGCTCAGCGTGGGTGCAGGAAGCAGCAACAATGTAAGAAAAACTCTTTTGGCCAACTGGTTCTCATAATTAATAACTTTTCTTTTTGCTCTTCCACTTTCTTCAGACTAAGGGTGTAGCTATGGGAACTCACATGGGACCCAGCTACGCCTGCCTCTTCGTTGGTTATGTGGAACAGTCTGTGCTCCAAACCTATTCTGGTACTGCTCCCCAAGTTTTCCTTCGGTACATTGACGACTACATTGGTGCTGCTTCCTGCACCCATGCTGAGCTCGTCAATTTCATCAACTTTACTTCTAACTTCCACCCAGCCCTCAAATTCACTTGCTCTATCTCGGACACTTCTCTCCGCTTTCTCGATGTCTCGATCTCCATCTCTGGAGACAGGCTGTCCACTGACATCATCTACAAGCCCAGACTCTCATAACTACCTTGACTATACCTCTTCCCACCCCACCACATGCAAAAATGCCATTCCCTATTCCCAGTTTCTCCGTTTCTGCCACATCTGCACCGAGGATGAGGCTTTCTGTTCCAGGACATCTCAAATGTCCTCTTTCTTTAAGGATCGTGGTTTCCCTTCTACCGTCATCAATGATGCCCTCACCCAGATCTCCTCCATTTCCCGCACTTTGGCCCTCACCCCATCCTCCTGCAATCACAACAGGGACAGAGTTCCCCTTGTCCTTACCTACCACCCCACCAGCCTCCGGATCCAGCACATTATCCTCCGCAACTTCAGCCACCTTCAACAGGACCCCACCACTAAGCACATCTTTCCCTCTCCACCCCTCTCCGTTTTCCGCAGGGATCGGTCCCTCCACGACTCTCTTATCCACACGTCCATCCCCACTGATCTCCCACCCGGCACTTATCTCTGTAAGCGCAAGTGCTACACCTGTCCCGACACCTCATCTCTTGCAACAATTCAGGGCCCCAAACAGTCCTTCTAGGTGAGACAACACCTCACTTGTGAGTCTGTTGGGGTCATAGAAACATAGAAAACATAGAAAATAGGTGCAGGAATAGGCAATTCGGCACTTCGAGCCTGCACCGCCATTCAGTATGATCATGGCTGATCATCCAACTCAGAACCCTGTACCAGCCTTCCCTCCATACCCCCTGATCCCTTTAGCCACAAGGGCCATATCTAACTCCCTCTTAAATATAGCCAATGAACTGGCCTCAACTGTTTCCTGTGGCAGAGAATTCCACAGATTCACCACTCTCTGTGTGAAGAAGTTTTTCCTAATCTCGGTCCTAAAAGGCTTCCCCTTTATCCTCAAACTGTGACCCCTTGTTCTGGACTTCCCCAACATCAGGATCAATCTTCCTGCATCTAACCTGTCCAATCCCTTTAGGATTTTATATGTTTCAATAAGATCCTCCCTCAATCTTCTAAATTCCAACGAGTATAAGCCCAGTTGATCCAGTCTTTCATCATATGAAAGTCCTGCCATCCCAGGAATCAATCTGGTGAACCTTCTTTGTACTCCCCTATGGCAAGGATGTCTTTCCTCAGATTAGGGGACCAAAACTGCACACAATACTCCAGGTGTGGTCTCACCAAGGCCTTGTACAACTGCAATAGTATCTCCCTGCTTCTGCACTCGAATCCTCTTGCTATAAATGCCAGCATGCCATTCGCCTTTTTTACCACCTGCTGTACTTGCATGCCCACTTTCAATGACTGGTTTATAATGACACCCAGGTCTCGTTGCACCTCCCCTTTTCCTAATCGGCCACCATTCAGATAATAATCTGTTTTCCTGTTTTTGCCACCAAAGTGGATAACCTCACATTTATCCACATTAAATTGCATCTGCCATGAATTTGCCCACTCACCGAACCTATCCAAGTCACCCTGCATCCTCTTAGCATCCTCCTCACAGCTAACACTGCCGCCCAGCTTCGTGTCATCCACAAACTTGGAGATGCTGCATTTAATTCTCTCGTCTAAGTCATTAATATATATTGTAAACAACTGGGGTCCCAGCACTGAGCCTTGCAGTACCCCACTAGTCACTGCCTGCCATTCTGAAAAGGTCCCATTTATTCCCACTCTTTGCTTCCTGTCTGCCAGCCAATTCTCTATCCACATCAATACCTTACCCCCAATACCACATGCTTTCAGTTTGCACACTAATCTCCTGTGTGGGACCTTGTCAAAAGCCTTTTGAAAATCCAAACATACCACATCCATTGGTTCGCCCCTATCCACTCTACTAGTTACATCCTCAAAAAATTCTACGAGATTCGTCAGACATGATTTTCCTTTCACAAATCCATGCTGACTTTGTCCAATGATTTCACTGCTTTCCAAATGTGCTGTTATCACATCTTTGATAACTGACTCTAGCATTTTCCCCACCACCGATGTTAGGCTAACCGGTCTATAATTTCCCGCTTTCTCTCTCCCTCCGTTTTTAAAAAGTGGGGTTACATTAGCCACCCTCTAATACTCAGGAACTAATCCAGAATCTAAAGAGTTTTGAAAAATTATCACTAATGCATCCACTATTTCTTGGGCTACTTCCTTAAGCACTCTGGGATGCAGACCATCTGGCCCTGGGGATTTATCTGCCTTTAATCCCTTCAATTTACCTAACACCACTTCCCTACTAACATGCATTTCCCTCAGTTCCTCCATCTCACTGGACCCTCTGTCCCCTACTATTTCCGGAAGATTATTTATGTCCTCCTTGGTGAAGACAGAACAGAAGTAGTTATTCAATTGGTCTGCCATGTCCTTGTTCCCCATAATCAATTCACCTGTTTCTGTCTGTAGGGGACCTACATTTGTCTTAACCAATCTTTTTCTTTTCACATATCTATAAAAGCTTTTACAGTCAGTTTTTATGTTCCCTGCCAGTTTTCTTTCATAATCTTTTTTCCCTTTCCTAATTAAGCCCTTTATCCTCTGCTGGACTCTGAATTTCTCCCAGTCCTCAGGTGAGCCACTTTTTCTGGCTAATTTGTATGCTTCTTCTTTGGAATTGATACTATCCCTAATTTCCCTTGTCAGCCACGGGTGCACTACCTTCCCTGATTTATCTATTGCATCTGGTGCGGCCTCCTCTACATCAGTGAAACCCGACACAGATTGGGCGACGGCTTCGTCGAGCAACTCCGCTCTGTCTGCCACAACAGACAGGATCTCCCGGTAGCCACCCACTTCAACTCTGCTTCCCACTCCCATTCAGATATGTCCATACATGGCCTCCTGTACTGCCATGATGAGGCTAAACTCAGGTTGGAGGAGCAACACCTCATATACTGTCCAGGTAGTCTCCAGCCCCTTGGTATGAACATAGAATTCTCCAACTTCCGGTAATTCCCTGCCCCTCCCTTCCTCTATCCCTATTTCACTCTACCCCCTCCCACAGCTCCCTAATGGTTCCGCCTCCTTCCTCAGAGCCTGGTCTCACTCAGGGCAGCAATGTCGATGTTGTAGCGCCTCAGCTCAGCAGCGATTAAGGCTGTTCTCTGGTGAGGTCTGTCAGAGATGCCATACGAGTCCAGGAGAGTCCTTACATTCCAAGTTGCCAGTTTTAGGTTGTATTGTTTCTTATTTTGACCGCAGTAGTGGAATAACCCAATCGGCGCGGTAACCTATCCAGTTGAGTGATTGAATGAGCAATTTTTAGGCCACCTTTTCTAGGCCCTTCCCCAATTGGGGTGAGCAGTGCGGTCCCTACATAGGGCTGCTAAGTCACACAGGGGTCTGCTGAAAACAGCTGCCACTCAGTCCCAGCTGCTAGCAACCAAATACCCTGTGCCGCTGCCATGCAGGGCTCTGACTAGGAGCTCCCAGTCCATTCGTACCTGCTCCTGTTGCCAGACTTCGCCGTCAGACTTCAACCATATGTAAGGTCAAGGTATTGTTCACCATGGTCAGATGTGGAGACCTGCGCAAGGAAGATTTTAAAGTGCCACAGGGGGTGCGCCATCCCCAGTAGCACTATCTTGACCATGATCAGGTAAATCCTGATGGCAAGGGTGATCCCAGGACAAGCAGTCCCACATCTTGGCTGCAGGAGGCTGCTGGGTCCCTGGTCTGTTAAGGCCCGCCTATTGTGCGCCACCAGCGCATTGCTTTTCTGTCAGAGTGTGCTCCCTTAGCCTCGTCTCAACAGACTTACCACAAGGCAGTGGGGCTATTTGTCCATAGCTGGGAGAGTGGTTGACGAATGCCAGGGCATGTCCACACAGTGGTGGGCCTGCACGCCACATCTCTGGGGCCCACTGCTGCTGCGAGATCCCCTGTAGGTTAGCCTGGGACTGTAAGATAACCAGTTTCCATGTGTGGCCCCAAGGAGGCACTGCAGGAGTCTTGGTGGTGGAGAGGCTGTGTACTGGCAGAAGGAGGCTTACACACTCGGCTCCTCTTTTCACCCTCTATAAGGAGGCTAGCCAGTGGCAATAGCTGTAAGCAGAGAGTAGCAAGCAGAGAGCACTATGCGGTATACAGCATGCAGCAACTACAAGCACTACTACACTACTGCACTAGACGCTTCACATGCACCCTGTGAGCAAATACTCAACTATTTATTGATAGTACAAGATAAAACACTGATATAATGCAGAATAGTGTAACAACTACAGAGAAACTATGGGGGGAGGTGGTGGTCTCATTGTAACCTATTGAATATTGAAAAGCCTCGATAGAGTGGATGTGGAGAGGTTGTTTCCTATAGTGAAGGAATCTAGGACCAAAGGGCACAATCTCAGAATAGAGGAACATACATTTAAAATGGAGATTAGGAGGAATTTCTTTAGCCGGGGGAGGTGAATCTGTTAAATTCATAGCCATGGATGGCTGTGGAGGCCAAGTCATTGGGAGTATTTAAGAAAGAGGTTGATAGATTCTTGATAAATCAGGACATGAAGGGTTATGGGGAGAAGACGAGAGAATGTGGTTGAGAGGGAAGTGGATCAGCCATGATGCAATGGTGGAGCAGACTAAATGGGTTGAATGGCCTAATTTTGCTCTTTGGCTTATGCCCTTGAGATCTCATGCCTGAATTAATGGGTAATGTGTAAGCCCATTAAAAATATAATTACTGAAATAAGTCAACACAATGCAAAGTAAAGTCTACTTTATTCACAGAATGTATACATTACTGGGAAAGCATTCATGCCCATCCCCAATTGACTGTGATCTGAGTGACTTCCTTGGCCATTCTAGTTAACAGTTTAATTGGATTAATGCAGTTAATTGAAATATTTAAATATCCAAATATGCTGCCTGATCTTACTTCAAACATATTTCATATTTCTAGTGGTCATTGAGGCTATACTAGTTAAGGATATATAATATCCTTTCTTGAAGGTATCGGTATATCTGATGGGTTACATTACTGTGGAACCATTTCATTTTAAATATTACTTATAAATGAAGTTAAATATTTTTACAAAAGCTATTACATAAGTTTATATTCCTCAGATTTCATGGTGGGACTCTAATTCCAAATCAACTCACCAGATTACTGGAGACTGTTCTTGAAATAGGCACAATTGTAGCCATTATTGTAGACAACTTTAGACAATTGTAGACAATTTTTGCTAAGCAAAAATCCACCCAGAAAACACTCCTGCTTAGAAATTCAACCCCAGTTGTAACACTGAACATTGTTTTTAGTATTGGTTGTGACCTGGCTACAGTTTGCTTCCTAGGTACAGATGCATTGATTTGAAAGGAACTGATTTTTAAAATTAGAGCATCCTACTATATATAATGCTGCTGATGAGATGAAAATCAATCAATCTGATACCGGGAAACTCGCATGCATCAGTTCTTGTACATAATTCATTCTGCCAAATTAACAATGCTGATTCCAGATACCATTTGTATAACTCGGCATTTTTAATTTATACTTTGTCTGCCTGGAATCAAATAAAAATGTGCTAAATCCTGTTTAACATAGAATAGTACAGCATATTACAGGCCCTTCGGCCCACAATGTTGTGCCGACCCTCAAACCCTGCCTTCCATATAACCCTGCACCTTAAATTCCTCCATATACCTGTCTAGTAGTCTCTTAAAACTTCACGAGTGTATCTGCCTCCACCACTGACTCAGGCAGTGCATTCCACACATGAACCGCTCTCCGAGTAAAAAAACTTCCTCTAATATCCCCCTTGAACTTCCCACCCCTTACCTGAAAGCCATGTTCTCTTGTATTGAGCAGTGGTGCCCTGGGGAAGAGGCGCTGGCTATCCACGCTATCTATTCCTCTTATTATCTTGTACACCTCTATCCTGTCTCCTCTCATCCTCCTCCTCTCCAAACAGTAAAGCCCTAGCTCCCTTAATCTCTGATCATAATGAATACTCTCTAAACCAGGCAGCATCCTGGTAAATCTCCTCTGTACCCTTTCCAATGCTTCCACATCCTTCCTACAGTGAGGCGACCAGAACTGGACACAGTACTCCAGTTGTGGCCTAACAAGAGTTTTATAGAGCTGCATCATTACATCGTGACTCTTAAACTCTATCCCTCGACTTATGAAAGCTAACACCCCATAAGCTTTCTTAACTACCCTATCTACCTGTGAGGCAACTTTCAGGGATCTGTGGACATGTACCCCCAGATCCCTCTGCTCCTCCACACTACCAAGTATCCTGCCATTTACTTTGTACTCTGCCTTGGAATTTGTCCTTCCAAAGTGTACCACCTCACACTTCTCCGAGTTGAACTCCATCTGCCACTTCTCAGCCCACTCCTGCATCCTATCAATGTCTCTCTGCAATCTTCAACAATCCTCTATACTATCTACAGCACCACCAACCTTTGTGTCGTTGCAAACTTGCCAACCCACCCTTCTACCCCAACATCCAGGTCGTTAATAAAAATCACGAAAAGTAGAGGTCCCAGAACATATCCTTGTGGACAGGTCCCAGTCACAATCTTCCAATCTGAATGTACTCCCTCCACCACCACCCTCTGCGTTCTGCAGGCAAGCCAATTCTGAATCCACCTGGCCAAACTTCCCTGGATCCCATGCCTTCTGACTTTCTGAATAAGCTTATCATGTGGAACCTTGTCAAATGCCTTACTAAAATCCATATAGATCACATCCACTGCACTACCCTCATCTATATGCCTGGTCACCTCCTCAAAGAATTATATCAGGCTTGTTAGACACAATCTGTCCTTCACAAATCCATGCTGACAGTCCCTGATCATATCATGATTCTCTAAATGCCCATAGATCCTATCTCTAAGAATCGTTTCCAACAGCTTTCCCACCACAGACCTAAGGCTCACTGGTCTATAATTACCCGGACTATCCCTACTACCTTTTTTGAACAAGGGGACAACATTCGCCTCCCTCCAATACTCCGGTACCATTTCCGTGGACGACAAGGACATAAAGATCCTAGCCAGAGGCTTAGCAATCTCTTCCCTCGCCTCATATTCCGTCAGGCCCCGGGAACTTATCCATCCCAATGTATTTTAACAACTCCAACACCTCCTCTCCCTTAATATCAATATGCTCCAGAACATCAACCTCACTCATATTGTCCTCACCATCATCAAGTTCCCTCTCATTGGTGAATACCGAAGAGAAGTATTCATTGAGGACCTCGCTCACTTCCACAGCCTCCAGGCACATCTTCCCACCTTTGTCTCTAATTGGTCCTACCTTCACTCCTGTCATCCTTTTGTTCTCCACATAATTGAAGAATGCCTTGGGGTTTTCCTTTACCTTACTCGCCAAGACCTTCTCATGCCCCCTTCTTGTTCTTCTCAGCCCCTTCTTAAGCTCTTTTCTTGCTTCCCTATATTCCTCAATAGACCCATCTGATCCTTGCTTCCTAAACCTCATGTATGCTGCCTTCTTCCACCTGACTAGATTTTTCACCTCACTTGTCACCCATGGTGCCTTCACCCTACCATTCTTTATCTTCCTCACCGGGACAAATTTATCCCTAACATCCTGCAAGAGATCTCTAAACAGCGACCACATGTCCATAGTACATTTTCCTGCAAAAACATCATCCCAATTCACACCCGCAAGTTCTAGCCTTATAGCCTCATAATTTGCCTTTCCCCATTTAGCTTCAGATGCATGAAATGTGTTCAGAGAAAAGTTCAACTATTTCTAAACAATCATTTATTTGATAGAGGTGAACAAGATAATGAGAGGCATTGATTGTGTGGATAGTCAGAGGCTTTTTTCCAGGGCTGAAATGGCTAGCACGAGAGGGCATAGTCTTAAGGTGCTTGGAAGTAGGTACAGAGGAGATGTCAGGGTTAAGTGTTTTTTTTACACAGAGAGTGGTGAGTGCGTGGAATGGGCTGCCAGCGGCGATGGTGGAAGCGGAAACGATAAGGCCTTTTAAGTGGCTCCTGGAGAGGTACATGCAGCTGAGAAAAATAGAGGGCTATGGGTAAGTCTAGGTAGTTCTAAGGTAAGGACATGTTCGACACAGCTTTGTGGGCGCAAGGGCCTGTATTGTGCTGTAGATTTTCTATGTTTCTATATTTCAAACAGATCTTTACTCTGATCTGTCCCTTGATAAGTCTAATTGTATCCGTTCAATTACTAGTTAATTGTAATTTGAAAGGGGAATTTATATATTTGTAGATGCTCAGAAATTTCTCGATATAAATCAGAGAAAACAAGCATAAATTGATTGCGTTTAGATTTTTCCGCTGCAATTCAAAATATAAATTCAAATGAAGCTCTGGGTCCCCACTTTAACAGATCTACATCTTAACAAACTTTTTTAAATAACTTAAAACAATGATATCGGAATCGGGGTTATTACTACTGACATATGGTATTGAAAATAAAAAGGGAAGCTTAATAGTAAGTGTTGGAAAAACTGCATTCTATTTTGATTGCACATATATACTGTATGTGGACAACTTCAGGAAGTTAGAAGGGAAATACAGTATGTTCCTCTTCCACCATTCTAGGATTCAGGCTTTGGCTGAAAAGCAATGAATCAGAATCAGGTTTAGTCTCACTGATATCTGCTATAAAATGACTTGTTTTGCAGTAGCAGTGCAGTGCAAAGCATAAAAATTGCAATAAATCACAAAATAAATAAATAGTGCACAAAGACGAATAACAGGGTCATAAAGATGGGTTCAAGAGCCAATTAGAAATCTGATGGCAGAAGGTAAGAAGCTGTTCTTAAAATGTTGAGTGTTGGTCCTCAGACTCCTGTAGTTCCTCCCTGATGGTATTAATATGAAGAGGGCAAGTCTTGAAGGGTGAAGGTTTGAATTGTTTGACAAAGAGTAGTGCAAAAAACAGAAATTTAACAAGTGAGGTAGTGTTCATAGATTCAATGTCCATTTAGAAATCAAATGGCAGTGGGGAAGTAGTTGTTCCTGAATTGTTGAGTGTGTGCCTTCAGGCTTCTGTACCTCCTTCCTGAAGGTAACAATGAGAAGAGGGCATGTCCCGGGTGGTGGGGTCCTTAATGATGGATACTGCCTTCCTAAGGCACTGTTCCTTGAAGATGACTTAGATACTATGGAAGATAGTACCCATGATGGAGCTGACTAATTTTACAAGTTTCCGCAACCTGCTTTGGTCTTCTGCATACCAGATGATGATGAACTTGAAATTGCTCATTCTCTCCACTTCTGAACCCTCTATGAGGATTGACTGGTGCTCCCTCATCTTACCCTTTCTGAAGTCCACAATAAGCTCTTTGGTTTTGCTGACGTTGAGTGCAAGATTCAACAGTTCAAGATGAGTCCTAAAATTGTTATGGAAAATAATAAAATCCAGTACTGACTGCCATTCACATATCTTGCAAAAGAATAAAGGTGTTTCATTGATTCAATTTAAATATAAAAATAAATACCAATAAATGTTATTATCTGCAAGTATTAAGAGCTCAAATACTAATCACCAAATCATGGAGCAGGGTGGCAGACTAAACAGTTTATTTCTATTCCCATTTATAGAAGGACATAGAAGCCAAGAAGTGATACAGAAGTCTAATAAGTCCATTCAACATTCATTATGCCTGGAGCATCAAGACTAGATATTTCCTTTCACCATTCTTATTTATTCTGAAAAAGCAAGAAAGTAAGGTGTTGTTATCTACAATATTCTGATGCCAAGTTTAGATTTCACCAAGACTACTCAGATCCCAATTCGTCAGTTTTAATCTAGGACTAACAATAGATCAAAGAGCTGAAGTTCAGAAATATTAAAGAGTCATGGTAAAACTGAGGCTAATGAACATCGAGGGGGAAAATAAAGCTCCAGAGGTTGAAATCACACATCATGAAGCAAGATAAAATGGTTATGACCTCAGTCCCAGGGCAACATAGCAGGAATTCCTCAGGGCAGTATCTTACATTCCGTGATCTAGAATAAACTGGGAAATTATAGGCTGGTGAGTCTGATATCAACAGTGGGTAAGTTATTAGAAGATGTTTTTTTTTAAAGAGACCAGATATATAAGTACTTGGATAGACAAAGACTGATTAGGGATAGTCAACATGGCTTTGTGCATGGGAGGTAATGTCTAACCAATCCTATCAAGTTTTTTGAGGAGGTTACCAGGAAAGTTGATGAAGGAAAGACAGTGGATGTTGTCTACATGGATTTGACAAGGAGCAAGATACAGTATACCAGCTAGATTAGTGGTGTTGTAGCAACAACCTTGTACTCAACGCTAGCAAGACTAAAGAGCTGATTGTAGACTTCAGAAAGGGTAAGTTGAGGGAACACAAAGCAATCTTCAGAGGGATCAGCGGTGGACAGAGCGAGCAATTTCAAGTTTCTGGGTGTCAATATTTCTGAGGACCTAACCTGGTCGTAATACATTGATGCAGCTATAAAGAAAGCAAGACAGTGGCTATATTTCATTAGGAGTTTCAGGAGATTTGGTTTGTCACCTAAAACAATAAAAAACGTCTACAGATGTACCATGGAGAAAAGTCCGACTGACTGCAGCACTGTCCGGTATGGGGGCGGTGGGAGGGTGTGCAGCTACAGAAGATTGTAGTACGTTGCAGAAATTTGTAAAATTAATCAGCTCCATCGTGGATACTAGGCTCTGTAATATTCAAGACATCTTCAAGGAGCAGTTCCTCAGGAAGGTGACATCCATTATTAAGGACCCCCACCACCCAGCCACCCAGGACATGCCCTCTTCTCATTGTTATTGTCAGGAAGGAGGTACAGAATCATGAAGGCACACACAGCAATTCAAGAACAGATTCATCCCTTTTGCCATCCGATTTTCAAATAGACACCGAACCCATGAACACTACCTCACTACTTTTATTTCTGTTTTTGTACTACTTAAGTATTTAATATACATATATGTATATTTACTGTAATTCAGTTTTTTTTTTCTATATTTATCATGGATCGCATTGTATTGCTGCCACAAAGTTAACAAGTTTCATGACATGCTGTATGTTGGTTATAGTAAACCTGATTCTGATTCTGATTCTGAGATCTCACGTGGGAAGCTGGCAAGAAGATTCAGTTGCTCAGCATTCAGGAAGAGGTTATAAATTGGATTCAATCAACACACATCAAAGTTGCTGGTGAACGCAGCAGGCCAGGCAGCATCTCTAGGAAGAGGAACAGTCGACGTTTCAGGCCGAGATCCTTCGTCAGGACTAACTGAAGGAAGAGTTAGTAAGAGATTTGAAAGTGGGAGGGGGAGGGGGAGATACAAAATGATAGGAGAAGATAGGAGGGGGAGAGATGGAGCCAAGAGCTGGACAGGTGATTGGCAAAGGGGATATGAGTGGATCATGGGACAGGAGGCCCAGGGAGAAAGACAAGGGGGGGGGGAACCCAGAGGATGGGCAAGGGGTATAGTCAGAGGGACAGAGGGAGAAAAAGGAGAGTGAGAAGAACATGATATGAAGATAGGTGGAGGAGCAGGTAGAATGAGGAAGTAGAGAGGCCACAGAAGAACTCAGACAGATTAGGAGGATGGGCAAAGAAATAGCAGATGGAATACAGTGTTGGGAAGTGTATGGTCATGCGCTTTGATAGAAGAAATGAAAGGGCTGACTATTTTCTAAATAGAGAGAAAATATAAAAAACTGAGGCTTAAGAGTCCTTGTGCAGGGTTCCCTAAAGGAAAATTTGAAGGCTGAGTTTGTGGTTAGGAAGGCAAATGCAATGTTAGCATGTATTTCAAGAGGGCTAGAATATAAAAGCAAGGATGTAATGTTGAGATTCTATAAAGCACTGGTGAGCTCTCATTTGGAGTACTTTGAGCAGGTTTGGGCCCCTCATCTTAGAAAGAATCTGTTGAAACTGCAGTGGGTTCAAAAGAAGTCAAAAATTATTGCAGGATTGAATGGCTTGTCATATGAAAAGCGTTTGATGGCTCTGCAAATGTATTCACTAGAATTCAGAAGAATGAGGGGTGACCTCATTGAAACCTATCAAATGGAGAAAGGCCTTGGTGGAGTGGATGTGGAAAGAATGTTTCCGATGGTGGGAGAGTCTAAGCCCAGAGGATGCACCTTAGAACAGAATGGTGTCCTTTTCGAACAGAGATGAGGAGGAATTTCTTTAGCCAGAGGGTGATGAATCTATGGAATTCTTTACCACAGTCTTTATGTATATTTAAGGCAGAGGTTGATGGATTCTTGATTGGTCAGGGCATGAAGGAATAAGGGGAGAAGGCAGGAGATTGGAGCTGAGAGTAAAATTGGATCAGCCATGATGAAATGGCAGAGCACACACAGTGGGCCAAATGGCCTAATTCTGCTCCTCTATTTTATGGTCTTTTGGTCTTATGGTATGAAGCGGCTTCAATGCAATTATCAAGATAGCACAAAAAGAGTATTACCAGTATTTCCACATAGCCAACGAAAAGCCTTTGCGGTGCCCATGTCTACAATTGGATTGGAAAAAATGGGAGGAGCTGAAAGAGAAATTGCTGTGTGTGAGATCCAGTTTCATCAGTCAGAGGGGAAATAGCTGAGTCTGTTGTCGAGGAAGAAGTGGAGAGCTTTAAGGCCTTCTTGATGGGGTATAGAAGTGCATAGGGTCTGGACATCCATGGTGAAAATAAGGTGATCAGGGCCAGGGAATTGAAAGCTCTTGAAGAGAATGAGAGCATGTGATGTATTGTAGCTGTAGATAGGAAGGGAATGAACCAAGAGGAATAAAATAGAGCTGAGGTATGTGGTCATTGTCCATGAGGCAGAAGCAGACAGAAACAATGGGCCCACCGAGCAGTCAGGTTTGCAGATCTTGGGTAGGAGGTAGAAATTAGTAGCTTGGGGTATGGGAACCATGTGGTTGATGACAGAGAATGACAGATCTCCAGAGTTGATGAGGTTGATGGTGGGGGCAATCAATGGCCTGATGGCCTTGAGTAGGGTCTTTTTTCAGGGGTAAGAAAGAGGAACAGTCTGAGAGCTGCCATCTGGCCTCAGCAGGATAAAGTCAGTCTACCAGTCCACAACAGCACACTGATTATCTGTGGGTTTAATGGTGAGGTTGGGATGGTGCAGAGAGAGTAGAAGGCAGTGTGTTTAGAGGGAATACATTTGAAGAGGAGAGAGGAGTGTTCCACTGACCCTTACACATGATCATTCTTGTATAGGGTTCCCTAAAGGTTAATTTGCAGATTGAGTCTGTAGTGAAGAAGGCAATTGCAACGTTACCATTCATTTCAAGAGGACTAGGGTATAACAACTACAACAACCTGCAAGGCCTCATTGATGATACTCGGAAAACTGATGCGCTCATTTTAGGTGCTTTCAATGCAAAAGTAGGTCAAACATCTCTGAATAAAGAAGTCATGGGAAACAATGGTTTAGGAACACCAAATGAACATGGGGCACGGCTAGTTGAGATCTGTCAAGAAAACTACCTCCGTATAATGAACACGATGTTTGATCAACACCCTCAGCGCAAATACATATGGACAGCTCCTGATGGTAAAATTAGGAATCAGATTGATTATATCCTCACCAACAAAAAATGGAAATCAAATATTCTGAAATGCAGGATATAGCCGGGAGCTGACTGTGATACTCATCAACTGTTGTTGGCCAGGATGAAACTCAGAGTTAAGAACGTAAAACGAGCAAAACCACCAGTCAGATATGCTCTCTCAGACATACCAAACTCTTTCAGCATAGAGGTTTGCAACAGTTTTGAAGCCCTAATGAACTTACAAGAAGAGGTCAAACCAGAAGAACTTTGGAACGCAACAAAAGATGCATTGATAACAGAAGCAGAGAAACATTCCAAAGCAACGCAAGCACAAAGGCACAGAATCGATCACAAATGAAACGCTGTATGCAGTAGAAAAGAAGAGATTGGTGAAAGGTCAGAAAGGAACAAGTAAGGAATACATGGAGCTGAAGTGTGAAGATGCAGATGTGAGGGAAAGGTGGCTCAAGTACACCAAGAAACTCTATGAAAATCACGAGAATGAAAACCGTGTCAAAACCATTGGCTGGACAACACTGGACGGACCATGAACCAGAGCCACTACTGTCAGAAGTAGAAAGAGCAATCGAGAAGATTAAAAAGAATAAAGCACCTGGTCCAGACAACATACCAGCAGAACTGCTGAAAGCAACAGGCACCTCAATGGCCCACATCTTGCACCGCATTGTCTGCGCCATCTGGAAGTCTGGCAAATGGCCAACAAACTGGTGCAAATCTGTCTACAATCCAATTCCCAAGAAAGGGGACCTCCTGCAATGCAGTAATTACAGAACAATTGCATTGATACCACACGTCAGCAAGGTCCTGCCCATAATCATCTCTGAGAGACTAAAGAACTACATAGATAGAGAAATTGCACTTGAACAGGCTGGCTTCAGGAGTGGCCAAGGTACCAGGGACCAGCTCTTCAGCATGCGCCTAATAATGGAGAAAATGAGAGAGGTCAATACCCCCCCTGTACATCTGCTTCATAGGCTACTCAAAGACATTTGACTGTATCCAATACACCAAACTGTGGGCAACAATGATTCAACTGGGCATGGCACCACACCAAGTGTCTCTTCTAGAAACACCGTGTGCTACACAATCCTCCAGCCTTCGGGCCACATCTGGCCAGACTGAAGCATTCGGCAATGGGAAAGGAGTCTGCCAAGGCTGCATCCTTTCTCCACACCTTTTTAACATCTACACTGAGATGATCGTGAGACTGGCAATTCCAGACAACACTGGTATTAAAATAGGAGGAAGAACCATCAGCAACTTGAGATACGCAGCTGACACAGCCCTGTTAGCCACAACAGAAAAAGCCCTACAAGCACTACTCAATAATGTTGCAAAAGTCTCTGCTGAATTTGGATTCCTGATAAATAGCAAAAAGACCAAAGTTATGGTGATAAGTAAAACTGCAATTCAAACTGATATCTGCATCAGAAACAACAAGATCGAAGAAGTGTCCTCCTTTATATACCTTGGTGAAGAACTAAATGACACAAACGAATGCAGTGAGGAAATAAGGTGAAGGCTAGCAATGGCACGCATAAGCACTACCAAACTCTGGAACATCTGGAAAGATAGATCTGTGAGCACTGACACCAAGATACACCTCCTCAAGAGTCTCGTCTGGCCAGTAACCCTATATGGCTGTGAAACATGGACCCTCAAAGCAGCTGATGAAAAGAAGTTGACAGCATTTGAGATGTGGACATACAGACGGATCGTCAGGGTATCATACATTGAAAGGAGATCCAACAATTTCATCCTGTAAAGATTAGCACGAAACCAATACTTCTGGAAACCATTATCCAAAGAAAACTTCACTACTTTAGACATATCCCAAGAACTGATGACACACTGGAACGCACTATGCTTGAAGGCAGAGTAGAAGGAACCCACTCCCGAGGCAGACAGAGGACAACCTGGATCGACAACATCAAGAAGTGGACCAGCCTCCCCGCCAGAGACACAAGAGGTTTGACTGCTGACAGATCGCAGTGGAAGAAAGTGGTCGCCAAGGCTCTGGCAGAGTATGGCATAAGATGGTGATGATGGTGGTATAAAAGTAAGGATGTAAACTTGAGACTTTATGAAGCACAGGTAAACCTCACTTGGAGTACGAGGAGGGTTCAAAGGAGGTTCACAAAAATGATTTCAGGATTAAACAGCTTGTCATATGAAAAGTGCTTGATGGCTCTTGGCCTGTATTCACTGAAATTCAGAAGAATAAGGGATGCCAAATTGAAATTTATTAAATGGTGAAAGGCCTCGATAGAGTGGATATGGAAAGGATGTTTCCCTTAGTGAGAGTGTCTAAGACCAAAGGACACAGCCTCAGAATAAAGGGGCGTTCTTTTAGAACTGAGACGAGGAGGAATTTCTTCAGTCAGAGAGTGGTGAATCTGTGGAATTCGTTGCCACAGATTCTTGATTGGTCTGAGCATGAACGGATACGTTGGTGGGGGGGGAGGGGAAGAGGCAGGAGATTGGGGCTGAGAGGAAAAATGGATCAGCCATGATGAAATTGCGGGGTAGACTCGATGGGCCAAATGGCCTAATTCTGTTTCTATAGCTGATGGTCTTATAGCCTTATGGGCTTACTGAGTATGGTCGCAAGAAAACACATCTCATGGTTGTATACAGAATTAGAGTCATAGAAAAGTACAGCATAGAAACAGACATTTCAGCCCATCTTACCTGTGCTGAAGCATTTAAACCACCTAATCCCACTGACCTGCATCGGAACCATAGCCCTCTATAACCCTGTTATCCATGTATCTATCCAAACTTCTCTTCAATAGTGAAATCAAACTCACATGCACCACTCTGCTGGCAGCTCATTGCACACTCTCAGGATCCTCTAAGTGAAGAAGTTTTCCCTCATGTTTCCCTTAAACTTTTCACCTAAAACTATGGACTCTAGTTGTAGTTCCACTCAACCTCAGTGGAAAAAGTCTACTTGCACTTACCCTATGCAATGCTACCGTAGCAAAAATAATTAAGTCCTGGTGGAAAAGTTCTGAGGGCCAATGCGATATACCCAAATTAATGAGGGAGGTCTGAACTCTTGAAAATGGAGCTGTCTACGCCAATGTTCAGGAAGGCAAAGGGCAGATATGCTAGAGTATTTGATACAATTAGAGATTAATCACAATCTGAACACTGAGCACAATTTCTCATTTGGAAAGGTTATACATCATCCAAATATTAACCAAGGTGATAAACAATGCTTTCTTATTCCAATGCCATCTCAACACTTTTCATTATGTAAGAGATGAATGCATTTCCCATGCTTTATGTGTTTGTGACACTGAGTATATAATTATCACTCCTGCTGCTCCAGAATTCACTCAAATTTAAATGGCAGATTGTGATACATAGTGTCTGTGGAAAGAGGGAAAACTGTTTCTCTTTTCACAGGTGCTGCCGAAACCAGTACATATATCCGTTTTTTGTTTTTAATTGCTCATTAATTTCAGACTCTTCATGAACAGGAAATGCTGCCGAAGCATTTTGCCATCCAATGAGTTGCACCAAGTGTCCATAAGACCATAAGACAGAGGAGCACAATTAGGCCATTCAGCCCATTGAGTTTGCTCCACCATTCCATCATGTCTGATCCTGGATCGCACTCAAACCCATACACCTACCTTCTCACCACATCCTTTGATGCCCTGACCAATCAGGAAACAATCAACTTCTGTCTTAAATACACCCACAGACTTGGCCTCCACCGCAGTCTGTGGCAGCGCATTCCACATATTCACCACTCTCTGGCTAAAAAAATTCCTCCTTACCTCTGTTTTAAAAGGTCGCCACTGAATTTTGAGGCTGTGCTCTCTCGTTCTAGATTAGCCTACCATAGGAAACATCCTCTCCACATCCACCCTATCTACTCCTTTCAACATTTGGTTGGATTCCCTCCCTCATGCCATTGTAATTTCCTTTATTCCACTGGAATGCCGACACATTGGAATTTAGTTTCTCCTTCTCAAATTTCAAAGTGAGCTCGATCACATTGTGATCAGTGTTCCCTAAGGGTTCCTTTACCTTAAGCTCCTTTATCACTTCCAGATCATTGCACAACACCCAATCCAGCACAGCTGATCCCCTCGTGGGCTCAACAACAAGCTGTTCTAAAAAGCCATCCCTTAGACATTCTACAAATTCTCTTGCTTGAGGTCCAGTACTGGCTGGTTTTCCCAATCCACTTTCATGTTAAACTCCCCAATGATTATCATGATATTGCCCTTCTGACACACCTATTCTATCTCCTGCTGTAATTTATAATCCATAGAACCATAACAGCACGGAAGCAGGCCATCTCGGCCTTTCCAGTTCGTGCCGAATGCTTACTCTCACCTAGTCCCACCGACCTGCACTCAGCCCATAACCCTCCATTCCTTTCCTGTACATATATCTATCCAATTTTACTTTAAATGACAATATCCACTTCTACTGGAAGCTCGTTCCACACAGCTACCACTCTCTGAGTAAAGAAGTTCCACCTTGTGTTACCCCTAAACTTTTGCCCCCTAACCCTCAACTCATATCCTCTTGTTTGAATCTCCCCCACTCTCAATGGAAAAAGCCTATCCACATCAACTCTATCTATCCCCCTCAAAATTTTAAATACCTCTATCAAGTCCCCCCTCAAACTTCTACGCTCCAAAGAATAAAGAACCAACTTGTTCAACCTATCTCTTTAACTTAGATGCTGAAACCCAGGTAACATTCTAGTATATCTTGTCTGTACTCTCTCCATTTTGTTGACATCTTTCCTACAATTCGGTGACCAGAACTGTACACAATACTCCAAATTTGGCCTTACCAATGCCTTATACAATTTCAACATTCCATCCCAACTCCTATACTCAATGCTCTGATCTATAAATGCCAGCACACCAAAAGCTTTCTTCACCACCCTAACCACATGAGGTTCCACCTTCAGGGAACTATGCACCATTATTCCTAGATCATCTGTTCTACTGCATTCTTCAATGCCCTACCATTTACCATGTATGTCCTATTTTGATTAGTCCTACCAAAATGTAGCACCTCACACTTACCAGCATTAAACTCCATCTGCCGTTTTTCAGCCCACTCTTCTAACTGACCTAAATCTCTCTGCAAGCTTTGAAAGCCTACTTCATTATCCACAACACCACCTACCTAAGTATCATCTGCATACCTACTAGTCCAATTTACCACCCCATCATCCAGATCATTAACGTATATGACAAACAACATTGGACCCAGTACAGATCCCTGAGATGCACCACTAGTCATCGGCCTCCAATCTCACAAACAATTGTCCATCACTACTCTCTGGCGTCTCTCATCCAGCCACTGTTGAATCCATTTTACTATTTCAATATTAATACCTAACGATTGAACCTTCCTAACTAATCTTTCGTGTGGAACCTTGTCAAAGGCCTTACTGAAGCCCATATAGACAACATCCACTGCTTTACCCTTGTCAATTTTCCTAGTAACCTCTTCAAAAAATTCAATAAGATTTGTCAAACATGACCTTCTATGCACAAATCCATGTTGACTGTTCCTAATAAGACTCTATCTATCCAGATAATTATATATACCATCCCTAAGAATACTTTCTATCAACTTACCCACCACCGACGTCAAACTCACAGGCCGATAATTGCTAGGTTTACTCTTAGAAACCTTTTTACACAATGGAACAACATGAGCAATACGTCAACCCTCTGACACCATCCCCGTTTCTGATGACATCTGAAATATTTCTGTCAGAGCCCCTGCGATTTCTACACTAAATTCGCTCAATGTCCAAGGGAATATCCCGTCAGGACCCGGAGACTTATCCACTTTTATATTTCTTAAAAGTGCCAATACTTCCTTCTTCTGTAATCATCATAGTTTCTATTACTTCCCTACCTGTTTCCCTTACCTTACACAATTCAATATCCTTCTCCTTAGTGAATACCGAAGAAAAGAAATTGTTCAAAATCTTGCCCATCTCTTTTGTTTCCACACACAGCTGCCCACTCTGATTCTCTAAGGGACCAATTTTATCCCTCACTATCCTTTTGCTATTAATATAACTGTAGAAACCCTTTGGATTTATTTTCACCTTACTTGCCAAAGCAATCTTATATCTTCTTTTAGCTTTTCTAATTTTTTTCTTAAGATTCTTTTTACATTCTTTATTTTCCTCAAGCACCTCATTTACTCCCTGCTGCCTATATTTATTGTAGATATCTCTCTTTTTCCGAACCAAGTTGTCAATATCCCTTGAAGACCATGGCTCTCTCGAACTTCTAACCTTTCCTTTCAACTAACAGGAACATAAAGATTTTGTACCCTCAAAATTTCACCTTAAAATGACTTCCATTTCTCTATTACATCTTCCCCATAAAACGATTTGTCTCTATCCACTCCTTCTAAATCCTTTCTCATCTCCTTAAAGTTAGCCTTTCTCCAATCAAAAATTTCAACCCTGGGTCCAGGCCTATCCTTCTCCATAATTATATTGAAACTAATGGCACTGTGATCACTGGAACCGAAGTGCTCCCCAACACATACCTCCATTACCTGACCTATCTTATTCCCCAACAGGAGATCCAACACTGCCCTTCCTCTATTTGGTACCTCTATGTATTGCTGTAAAAAAACTATCCTGCACACATTTTACAAACTTCAAACCATCCAGCCCTTTTACAGTATGGCCTTCCCAGTCTATGTTTGGAAAATTAAAATCTCCCACAATCACAACCTTGTGCTTACTACAAATATCTGCTATCTCCTTACAAATTTGCTCCTCCAATTCTTGCTCCCCATTAGGTGGTCTATAATACACCCCTATAAAGTGTTACTACACTTTTCCCATTCCTCAATTCCACCCAAATAGCCTCCCTAGATGAGCCCTCTAATCTATCCTGCCAAAGCACTGCTGTAATATTTTCTCTGACAAGCAATGCAACACCCCCCCTTTTTGTCCCTCCAATTCTAACACACCTGAAGCAACGAAATCCAGGAATATTTAATTGCCAATTACACCCCTCCTGCAACCATGTGTAAGGGGTTTCTTCTCTTATGTTACTGCGTATGTTAATTAAAATGGCTTCTTTGGTATGTTAAATGCTGAGAAGGTTCTCTCGCTGCAGTGTGTTTGGGTTATCTTATTGATAAGAGAGCAAAAGAACCAATGGGTGTCCATGTTATTCTTTTCTTGGGGTGATATGCTGTCTCATATGGCTGGGAAACGGGGAGTTGGAGAGAGACCGGGAAGGCGACAAACGTGCTGGGAGCACTCTGGTCAATCACTGCGGGTGGTCCCGAGCGGCAAGTCGAGAGGGCCGGAGTGGATCGCAGGGTGAAGAAGGAAGGTCCCGAGCTCCAATTGTGTGCACGAAGAAACTGAACTTTGATAAGTCCGGTGCCTTTTTTTTCCATTCCCTTTTGTATTGTACCTCTATTAATCTCATAGTCCTAGTAAGATTTATAAAGTGTAATTTGTAAAATGTACATTGTGTGCTGATGATGATTGATGTTTGAGCCATATCAGGTGGCATTGCACAGCAACCGACATAACCGGGAGACAAGGTTGGGCAGCGGACAGGGTTTCCCCTAGATAAATACGAGCCGATATAGCTGAGCGTTACACGTTTCACTAATAGCTACAACATCATACTTCTAGGTATCAATCCATGCTCTAAGCACATCCACCTTTCTTACAATACTCCTAGCATTAAAATAAATGCATTTAAGAAATTTTCCACCTCTTACTCTCTGTTTATCACTGACGGTGCAAACAACTTTACTATCTCCTTACTCTTCCTTCTCCCCTACATCTGTTCCTGCACTCTGGTTCCCCTCCCGCCTTGTATCTAGTTTAAATCCACTGGAGTCTCTCTAGCAAACCTACCTGCAAGAATATTTGTGCCCCTCCAGTTCAGATGTAAACCGTTCCGCTGGAACAGGTCCCGCCTTCCCTGCAAAACTGCCCAATTATCTATAAATCTGAAGCTCTCCATCCTGCACCAAGTCTTCAGCCACGTGTTGATCTGCGCTATCTTACTATTTCTAAACCCGCCTGCACGTAGCACTGATAGCAATCCAGATATTGCTATCCCGGACTTGGCGCCTAACTCCCTAAACTCATCTTTCAGGACCTCCACATTCTTCCTACCCACGTCACTGGTCTCTACATGGATCACAACATCTGTCTACTCACCCTCCCTCTTGAGAATACTGAGAATTCGATCCGAGATATCGTGGACCTTGGCACCAGGGAGGCAACAGACCATCGGGGATTCTCGATCTCTTCCACAGAATCTCTTATCTGTCCCCCAAACTATCGAATCCCCTATCACTACTGTTCTCCTCTTTTCCCTCCTTCCCTTCTCAGCTGAGGGTCCAGTCTCGGTGCCAGAGACGCAACCACTGCAACTTGTCCCTGGTAGGTCATCCCCACCAACAGTATCCAAAATAATATACTTATTATTAGTGGGAACAGCCACAGGGGTGCTCTGCTCATTCTGTCTATTCCCCTTCTCTTCCTGACAGTCACCCAGCTACCTGTCTCCTGACTCTTAGGGGTGACTATCTCTCTGTAACTCCTGTTTATTTCTGCCTCTGCCTCCCGAATAATCTGAAGTTCATCCAGCTCCAGTTCCCTAACTCGGTTTGTCAGGAGCTGCAGCTGGATGCACCTTTTACAGGTGTAGTCATCAAGGACAATTGTGCTCGCCCTTACTTCCCACATACTGCAAATGGAGCACTCAACTGCCCTAACTGCTGCCTCCATTACCTACTCTTAAGGTAATTAAATTAATTAAAGGAACCTACCCGGCCGTACCTCACTTGGAGTGATACTCATCCTCAGCCTCTGCTCGCCGAAGCCTCTCGAGCCAAAGCCTTCCTACTCTGTCTCCCTCTATTCCAACACCCGCTACAACGTCGCCCCCTCCGTTAATCTGCTCACTTTTTAACCCTCCCGCTGCCTCATGGTCCGACTTTCATGCGCTTGCACAGTCGTGCCTCGTTCAACCACCAAAGAAATGACCGACACTTCTCAATCTGCTCACTTTTTAACTCTCCCGCTGCCTCACGGTCCAACTTTCACGCGTTCACTCAGTCGTGCTCCGTTCAACCGCCAAAGAAAATTCGCATCCTACCTCAGATACAGAGACCAAAATCTTACACAGTATTCCAAATGTGGTTTCATCAAAGCTTTGTAACGGTCTTAGCAAGTCTCCTTTTGTATGTCAACCTTCCTGCAATCCTCACTACTTCCTGAGCACTTTCTGCATCTGCTGAATTAGCACAACCTGGTCCTCTCTATCCTCTCTACATGTACTGGACAAGTTTCTTATCTTTTGTTTAAAGAAAAGTTCTGCTTTTTTATTATTCCTACCATCATCTATCTTATTCCATATATTGTACACATTCAAATATAACACCTTCAGTCTTGTATTCACCCTTATCAATTTTGTCTGCCTTTTACATTGCAACTCATCCTGTTGATTGCAATTTTGCCCTATCAACGGTGTCTCCTTTCTTCACATTGCCCGTTTGTAAACCAGCTACCTCATTTCAGCATCATCATCTACCTTTCCCACAATACTTCCTGCAATGAAAGCCCCTTGATGGGTTCTTTCTTATTTATGAATTCTACCCATTTCAATGAGCTATTTCTTCCCCTCTGAGAGCAACTGCACTATTGTCACTGACTAGTAATGCAATCTCTCCTCCTCTTCTACATGCCGCCCTATCTCTGGAGCATTTAGCAGCTCATCCTGTTCCTCTTTCAACCAAGTCACCATAGTTGACATTACATCATAGTTCCATGTACTGATCCATGCTTTTAAATTCATTGGCCTTACTCTAAATAGTCCTTGTACTGAAATAAACACAACTCAGTCCTATCTGTCCCCTAGCTTTTCCTGTCCTTCCTGACAGTATTGTTGCTGATGACATCTAACTGCTTCAATCAAACCCTTGTGCTTTGGTTTCCTTCCCACTGTCTATTAAACTCTCCCAGGTAGCAGCAGTGAACATCCCTGCTACAAAATTGATTCCCCTCCAGTCATGTCTATGGTCTTACAAATACATCACTCCACAATTTCTACTAATTATCTCTTTTCCCCAAAGATGTATCTTTCCAGAAATGTAGACAACTACAGCGCAAAATAGTCTCCAGAAGGAATGCTGCTTAAACAGCTTACTGAGGATACCCAGTGGTTTGAATTGGCATTGCAACCTCTTCAAATCATATAGGAATTGCTTGAGGAGCTAAACACGTTAACATTTTAATCCGGAATATTAATTCCTTTTTCTCCTATTGAAAAAATATTAATGGAAGCCCATCTAGCCAGATAAAATTGGCAAAATACAGAAATCTGTTTTCTATCTATTTCTGCGAACTGCCAATGAATTGAAATGATTAATTTTAGTGAAGTAATCCAGACTTTAATTCTGCTACTTAATTTTTTGAAATAGACTTTCAAAAATGTATACTGTTAAACCGGAGTTTTTTTCCTTAAACTCAAATTTGGGGAAGACTAATTTTATTAACACAAGAGAAGACCCGGCAAAGGCAGATTAGGAGTATCAATTCACAGGTAAGCTTTACATTTGCACAGTAGGGAACATTAAGAGAATTCAAGGTCAATACGTTCCTTAAGGGTAAATATCAGGGATAACACATTTAGAGAGCACCAAATGTCAAATGGGTTGGATAAAGAGAAAATAGGAAATATATGACAGGTATATGGAACTAATGTGGAGACTTCTGTCAAGAGTATAAAAGGTGTAAGGAAGAACTTAAACAGAAAATTAAGATGGCTAAGAGCGGTTCATGAAAAATCACTGGCGAACAGGATGAAGAAAAATAAAAGGATTTTTATTAGTATTTTAAGGGCAATGACCAACCAGGGAAAAAACAGGGCACATGAAGAATAACAAAGGCAATCTGTGGAGAAGATATAGGCAAGGGTCCTAAATGAACACTTATTCATTGGTATTCACAAAGGAAACAAACTTTTTAGGTGGAAAATTCAACAAAGGGATAGGTGAAAGTCTCACCTAGTGCAAGTCTCCATAAATAAAGAGGCACTCAGTGATTTAGTGACTCAAAACTGAATAAACACATAGGACATAAAAGCATAAGAAATGGGATCAGGAATAGGATATCTAGCCCATTGCACCACTCTGCCATTCTGACCATGGAATTGGTAGCTCCATCTACCAAGGAGCAAATGGGATTTATCTCAGGCTGCTACAGGAGGCAAAGGAGATTTTTAAATCTTCACTGGACATGTAAGGTACCAGTTGATTGGAGAACAGCAAATATGATCCTCCTTTTCAAGAAAGGCAGCAGGCACAAGCCTATTAACTATAGTCCCCTGAGCTTAACATTGATGGGACAGAAGATACTGGAAAAAATTCTGAAGAAGGGAGTTAATGATTACTTTGAAAGTCAGTGACTATCCAGAGACAGCCAGCATGTATAAATCAAAAGATACAAATATGTATGCCTAAGTACAAAGATATAAACTTCAGATTGCTATTCATCAGTTACAGCTTAGCATTCAACACCATCATTCCCTCACCACGAATCAACAAGCTTCAAACACTCTCTTTGCAACTATATAACCATATAACAATTACACCATGGAAACAGGCCATCTCGGCCCTTCTAGTCCATGCCGAATGATTACTGGATCCTCAACTTCCTTATCAGAAGACCAAGTCAGTGTTGATCAGTAAAACTCTGGTTAGGCCACACTTGGAGTACTGTGTCCAGTTCTGGTCGCCTCACTATAGGAAGGATGCGGAAGCATTGGAAAGGGTACAGAGGAGATTTACCAGGATGCTGCCTGGTTTAGAGAGTATGCATTATGATCAGAGATTAAGGGAGCTAGGGCTTTACTCTTTGGAGAGCAGCTGGATGAGAGGAGACATGATAGAGGTGTACAAGATAATAAGAGGAATAGATAGAGTGGATAGCCAGCGCCTCTTCCCCAGGGCACCATGCTCAATACAAGAGGACATGGCTTTAAGGTAAGGGGTGGGAAGTTCAAGGGGGATATTAGAGGAAGGTTTTTTACTCAGAGAGTGGTTGGTGCATGGAATGCACTGCCTGAGTCAGTGGTGGAGGCAGATACACTAGTGAAGTTTAAGAGACTACTAGACAGATATATGGAGGAATTTAAGGTGGAGGCTTATATGGGAGGCAGGGTTTGAGGGTTGGCACAACATTGTGGGCCGAAGGGCCTGTACTGTGCTGTACTATTCTATGTATCTATGTAATAACATCTCCTTCTCACTATCTTATTGTATTTTTTGAAGAGGTTACTAGGAAAGTTGACGAGGGTAAAGCAGTGGATGTTGTCTATATGGACTTCAGTAAGGCCTCTGACAAGGTTCCACATGGAAGGTTAGTTAGGAAGGTTCAATCGTTAGGTATTAATATTGAAGTAGTAAGATGGATTCAGCAGTGTCTGGATGGGCGACGCCAGAGAGTAGTGGTGGATAACTGTTTGTCAGATTGGAGGCCGGTGTCTAGAGGTGTGCCTCAGGGATCTGTACTAGGTACAATGTTGTTTGTATATATATTAATGATCTGGATGATGGGGTGGTAAATTGGATTAGTAAGTATGCAGATGATACTAAAATAGGTGGAGTTGTGGATAATGAAGTAGGTTTTCAAAGCTTGCAGGGAGATTTAGGCCAGTTGGAAGAGTGGGCTGAAAGATGGCAGATGGAGTTTAATGCTGGTAAGTGTGAGGTGCTACATTTTGGTAGGACTAATCAAAATAGGACATACATGGTAAATGGTAGGGCATTGAAGAATGCAGTAGAACAGATGATCTAGGAATAATGGTGCATAGTTCCCTGAAGGTGGAATCTCATATGGATAGGGTGGTGAAGAAAGCTTTTGGTATGCTGGCCTTTATAAATCAGAGCATTGAGTATAGGAGTTGGGATGTAATGTTGAAATTGTACAAGGCATTGGTAAGGCCAAATTTGGAGTACCGTGTACAGTTCTGGTCACTGAATTATAGGAAAGACGTCAACAAAATTGAGAGAGTACAGAGGAGATTTACTGGAATGTAACCTGGGTTTCATCTCCTAAGTTAAAGACAAAGTTTGAACAAATTGGGTCTTTATTCTTTGGAGCGTAGAAGGTTGAGCAGGGATTTGATAGAGGTATTTAAAATTATGAGGGGGATAGACAGAGTTGATGTGGATAGGCTTTTTCCATTGAGAGTGGGGGAGATTCAAACAAGAGGACATGAGTTGAGAGTTAGGGGGCAAAAGTTTAGGGGTAACACGAGGGGGAACTTCTTTACTCAGAGAGTGGTAGCTGTGTGGATCGAGCTTCCAGTAGGAGTGGTTGAGGCAGGTTCGATGTTGTCATTTAAAGTTAAATTGGATAGATATATGGACAAGAAAGGAATGGAGGGTTATGGGCTGAGTGCAGGTCGGTGGGACTAGGTGACAGTAAGAGTTCGGCATGGACTAGAAGGGCCGAGATGGCCTGTTTCCGTGCTGTAATTGTTATATGGTTATATGTTATATGGTAACAATCAACATGAGCACTCCTCAAGAATACATACTTAGCCCACTGCTCTACTCTCTCTCTGCACACAAGACTGTGTGGCTAGGCACAGCTCAAACACCTTCTATAACTTCCCTGATGACACCATTATTGATAGAATCTCAAATGATGATGAAGAAGCATGCATGAGTGAGATACACTCAGTGGCCACTTTATTAAGTATACTTGTACAACTGCCTGTTAATACAAATATCTAATCAGCCAAACACGTAGCAGCAACTCAATGCATAAAAGCCCGCAGAGCTGGTCAAAAGTTCTGAAGTTGTTCAGACCAAACATCAGAATAGCCTCTCCATGAAGCAAGAATTCAATACTGTGGATGAATTCCAATTTTTTTCAATTTCAATTATCACATCATAGGGTGGCAAACCTTTAGAAATTAAACTGTCTAATTGTTACTGAAAACTGCTGATAGAAATTAGCAGAAAGATTGCTCAGGAGAAAATGCCATGGTCAATCCAGTGGGAAAAACCAAAATAAAACATTCACTCACAAAACGCTGGAGGAATTCAGCAGGCCAGGCAGCATCTATGGAAAAAAGTACAGTCAACAGTTCAGGCCGAAACCCTTCGGCAGGACTGGAGGAAAAAGCTGAGTAGATTTGAAAGGTGGGGGGAGGGAAGAGAGAAACGCCAGGCAATAGGTGGAACTTGGAGGGGGAAAGAGGAAGCAAAGAGCTAGGAAGTTGATTGGTGAAAGAGACAGAAGGCAATGGAAGAAAGTAGGGAGGGGTGAGGAGCACCAGAGGGAGGTGATGAGTGGGCAAGGAGATAACATAAGAGAGGGACAAGGGGATGGGAAATGGTGAAGGGGAGGTGGAGGGATTACTGGAAGTTTGAGAAATTAATGTTCATGCCACCAGGTTGGAGACTACCCAAACAGAATGCAAGGTGTTGTTCCTCCTACCTAAGTCCTAAGTGTGGCCTTTTCCTGACAGTGAAGGAAGCCATGGATATCCATGGCAAGAACATTGATTTCTCGAACTTCCAGTAATGCCTCAACTGCCACCACCCCTCTTCACCATTTCCCATCCCCTTATCTCTCTCTCATGTTATCTCCTTGCCCACCCACTGCCTCCCTCTGGTGCTCCTCCACCACCACCCCTCTTTCTTATGACCCACACCAGTGTCCGTCACAAAAACCTCTCCACTCGGCTTTCTCTAGAACCTTCTCCCAATTCCACCTTCCTGACCGGCTGACCCAACAATCCCAAGTTGAACATCACAACTCATTATCTCTAACTGAAACCCAAACAATCAGCAGAACACACTGCTTCTACAGAAAGCTATTAAATGATATACCCTACAACATTTGGAGTAAAACCTTAGTGGTAAGATCTTAACCAAGGTGTTACACCTATATTTACTCAACATTTAAAGGTATACATAATCCTTTAAAGCAGAGAATCTTGCAAGTGAAGAAATGTCTACTCCTGTGCTAAATGGGCAAACCACTATCCAGAACTTTTGCACTTTACTCTCAGTCCAACTCAGAAACTTGCGGACATATATATCTGAACTCCAGTGATTATAGGTCAGTCTTTTCGGTTTCTCCTCATAAGACAATTTCCTCATCCCAGACATCAAATTCTGTCACATCCAATTTATTTTCATGTACACAAGTATCGTGAGTATACACAAGTACAATGAAAAGCTTGCTTGAAGCAGTAATACAGGTACGTGGCTACACATAACAAACAGAAAATAAATTATTCTATGCCCTTTGCAGAATCAAAGACAGCCATGGTTGTACAATAGGCAGTCTATGGTGTCGTGCTGTTGGAACATAGAACATAGAATAGTACAGCACATTACAGGCCCTTCGGCCAACAATGTTGTGCCAACCCTCAAACCCTGCCTCCCATATAAGCCCCCACCTTAGATTCCTCCATATACCTGTCTAATAGTCTCTTAAACTTCACTAGTGTATCTGCCTCCACCACTGACTAAGGCAGTGCATTCCACGCACCAACCACTCTCTGAGTAAAAAACCTTCCTCTAATATCCCCCTTGAACTTCCCAGCCCTTACCTTAAAGCTATGTCCTCTTGTATGGAGCAGTGGTGCCCTGGGGAAGGGGTGCTGGCTATCCACTCTATCTATTCCTCTTATTATCTTGTACACCTCTATCATGTCTCCTCTCATCTTCCTTCTCTCCAAAGAGTAAAGCCCAGCTCCTTTAATCTCTGATCACAATCCATACTCTCTAAACCAGGCAGCATCCTGGTAAATCTCCTCTGTACCCTTTCCAATGCTTCCGCATCCTTCCTATAGTGAGGCGACCAGAACTGGACACAGTACTCCAAGTGTGGCCTAACCAGAGTTTTATAGAGCTGCATCATTACATCGCGACTCTTAAACCCTATCCCTCGACTTATGAAAGCTAACACCCCATAAGCTTTCTTAATTACCCTATCTATCTGTGAGGCAACTTTCTGGGATCTGTGGACATGGACCCCCATATCTCTCTGCTCCCCCACACTACCAAAGTATCCTACCATTTACTTTGTATTCTGCCTTGGAGTTTGTCCACCCAAAGTGTACCACCTCATACTTCTCCGGGTTGAACTCCATCTGCCACTTCTCAGCCCATTTCTGCATCCTATCAATGTCTCTCTGCAATCTTCGACAATCCTCTACACTATCTACAACACCACCAACCTTTGTGTCGTCTGCAAACTTGCCAACCCACCCTTCTACCCCAACATCCAGGTCGTTAATAAAAATCACAAAAAGTAGAGGTCCCAGAACAGATCCTTGTGGGACACCACTAGTCACAATCCTCCAACCTGAATGTACTCCCTCCACCACGACCATCTGCCTTCTGCAGGCAAGCAAATTCTGAATCCACCTGGCCAAACTTCCCTGGATCCCATGCCTCCTGACTTTCTGAATAAGCCTACCATGTGGAACCTTGTCAAATGCCTTACTAAAATCCATATAGATCACATCCACTGCACTACCCTCATCTATATGCCTGGTCACCTCCTCAAAGAACTCTATCAGGCTTGTTAGACATGATCTGCCCTTCACAAAGCCATGCTGACTGTCCCTGATCAGACCATTATTCTCTAAATGCTCATAGATCCTATCTCTAAGAATCTTTTCCAACAGCTTTCCCACCACAGACATAAGGCTCACTGGTCTATAATTACCCGGACTATCCCTACTACCTTTTTTGAACAAGGGGGCAACATTCGCCTCCCTCCAATCCTCCGGTACCATTCCCGTGGACACCGAGGCCATAAAGATCCTGGCCAGAAGCTCAGCAATCTCTTCCCTCGCCTCGTGGAGCAGCCTGGGGAATATACCGTCAGGCCCCAGGGACTTATCTGTCCTAATGTATTTTAACAACTCCAACACCTCCTCTCCCTTAATATCAACATGTTCCAGAATGTCAACCTCACTCATATTGTCCTCACCATCATCAAGTTCCCTCTCATTGGTGAATACCGAAGAGAAGTATTCATTGAGGACCTCGCTCCCTTCCACAGCCTCCAGGCACATCTTCCCACCTTTATCTCTAATCTGTCCTACCTTCACTCCTGTCATCCTTTTTTTCTTCACATAATTGAAGAATACCTTGGGGTTTTCCTTTACCCTAGGCCAAGGCCTTCTCATGCCCCCTTCTTGCTCTTCTCAGCCCCTTCTTAAGCTCCTTTCTTGCTTCCCTATATTCCTCAATAGACCCATGTGATCCTTGCTTCCTAAACCTCATATATGCTGCTTTCTTCCACCTGACTAGATTTTCCACCTTACTTGTCACCCATGGTTCCTTCACCCTACCATTCTTTATCTTCCTCACCGGAACAAATTTATCCCTAACATCCTGCAAGAGATCTCTAAACATCAACCACATGTCCATAGTACATTTTCCTGCAAAAAACACCGTCCCAATTCACACCTGCAAGTTCTAGCCTTGTAGCCTCATAATTTGCCCTTCCCCAATTAAAAATTTTCCTGTCCTCTCTGATTCTATCCTTTTCCATGATAATGCTAAAGGCTAGGGAGCAGTGGTCACTGTCCCCCAGATGCTCACCCACTGAGAGATCTGCGACCTGACCCGGTTCATTACCTAGTACTAGATCTAGTATGGCATTCCTCCAAGTCAGCCTGTCCACATACTGTGACAGGAATCCGTCCTGGACACACTTAACAAACTCTGCCCCGTCTAAACCCTTGGAACTAATCAGGTGCCAATTAATTTTAGGGAAGTTAAAGTCACCCATGATAACAACCCTGTTATTTTTGCATCTTTCCAAAATCTGTCTCCTAATCCGCTCCTCGGTATCTCTGCTGCTACCAGGGGGCCTATAGAATACCCCCAATAGAGTAACTGCTCCCTTCCTGTTCCTGACTTTCACCCATGCTGACTCAAAAGAGGATCCTGCTACATTACCCACCTTTTCTGTAGCTGTAATAGTACCCCTGACCAGTATGCCAACCCTCCTCCCCTCTCCCCCCCCCCCACATCCCTTTTAAAGCACTAAAATCCAGGAATATTGAGAATCCATTCCTGCCCTGGTGCCAGCCAAGTTTCTGTAATGGCCACTACATCATAATTCCATGTATGTATCCAAGCTCTCAGTTCATCACATTTGTTCCTGATGCTTCTTGCATTGAGGTACACACACCTTCTACCTTAGCCCTTCTACCTTACTATCTTCACACCGTTTATTCTGCTTCTCTTTCCCCAAGGCCTCTCTGTATGTTAGATCTGGCTTTACTCCATGCACTTCTTTCACTGCTCTATCGCTCCGGGTCTCATCCCCCTTGCAAATTAGTTTAAACCCTCCCGAATCATGCTAGCAAACCTACCTGCAAGGATATTGCTCCCCCTCGGGTTCAGGTGCAACCCATCCAATCTGTACAGGTCCCACATTCTCCAGAAGAGATCCCAATGATCCAAAAATCTAAAACCCTGCCCCCTGCACCAACCCCTCAGCCACGCATTCAACTGCCATCTGCTCCGATTCTTACCATCACTGTCACGTAGCACTGGCAGCAATCCTGAGAATGCCACCCTTGAGGTCCTGTTCTTCAGCCTTCTCCCCAGTTCCCCAAATTCACACTTCAGGACCTCATCCCTCTTCCTGCCTATGTTGTTGGTACCAACATGTATCACGACTTCTGGTTGCTTTCCCTCTCCTACCAGGATGTCATGCACCCGGTCAGAGACATCCCGGACCCTGGCACCCAGGGGGCAACAAACCATGTGGGTGTCCTTCTCACATCCACAAAATCTCCTGTCTGCTCCCCTGACTATAGAGTCTCCAATGACAACAGCTCTCCTCTTCTCCGTCCCACCCTTCTGCACCACTGGGTCAGACTCAGTGCCAGAGTCCCTGCCACCGTGGCTCACACCTGGTCAGTCGGGGTAGTATTAAGATTGTGCGGGTACAAGAACCTGATGGTTGTAGGAAATCAGCTTCCTGGACCTGGTGGTGTAGAACCTCAAGTTTCTGTATCTCCTACCTAATAGTAGCAGTAAGAAGACAGCAAGATTGGATGATAGATGCCAACTTTTTGAGGTAGCATCTCTCGTAGATGCTGTCCACCCCACAATGTAGTTACAATCATATTACAAAAAAAGAGGTATCTACCTTAAATACAGTATAGAAACACCATATATACATTCCCCATTACTAAAGAGATGGTGTATGGTGGGAAAGGCACCATAAAGCCAAACCGAGTCCATCAGCTAAGTTTAGGACCTAGTGGATACCATATGGCTGCCAGAAAACGACAGCATAAAACAACAAAGTGCTCAATACAATTGCACACTTACAGTTAAGTACAAATAAAGAATTAAATTAAACTAAACTTTGGTGTCTGACTCTGAATGTATGTAGCAATGTGGAGGGAAAATAGTGGGTTAATTATGTGAATATAATGTGGAAGACATTGAAGTGTGTACACTCACAGTAGTGTCTGCAGAATGACAAGGCAACGTTTGTGTGTGTGTGAATGCACATGGCTAAGGAGCATGTTTATTGAGTGCTCTCTGTCACACAGTCACAATCTGAGATTGTGAAAAAGAGCTGTGGAGAAATATTAATTGAGAATTGTTGAAGCATACTATTTTAGCAGTGGGTGGTTGAAATAGAAACCATTACATCTTTTAGGAAAGTATTTCAAGCTAATGATATGCTGATTAGGAGTGTTTGGAGAAATCAGATTAATCATAGTTTGTTTTAGAAAAGAACGGGCACACAATAGTTGGATAATCCACTCATTCTATGCTGTAAACTTCCTCAGTTCTAAATGCAGGTGTAAGTAGTTTACTTAACATCTGGAACAAAAGGACAATGGGCAAGCCAGACAACATATAAAACAAATGTTGTTTTTTCCCAAATTAGAAATATATAGTCCCTAACTTTATCTCAGTTGATTGCAGTTTTGGAATAACTAAAATTTGTCCTTAGACTCATCATGATATCAAGTAGAGGAAAAGAGGAGCACAGTACATTGACTGGGAAATCTATTGGCTGAACCTGATGAAAGTCCAGTTGGCCTTAATTTCAATAGGAAGAAATAGCTGTTGAGCCATTTTTAAAACATAATTAAGTGTACTCATTTTGTTACATTTCTGAGTGTTTTGATTTTCTGATTTTGTTTTTCTATTTTTACTTTTTTCTAATATTTTCTATGCTTACCAGTTTATAAATATCTGCATATTTGTGAATCCTAGAGAATTTGCGTGTAAATAAATAGCTGCATATCATGATTAACACAACTTATTATGACCGGGAAAAGAATGTTGAAGGATTTTGAGGAAGTGTGGGAGATTGGGATGAGAATTTACAGAGGGGCAGATGAATGAGATAAAGGTCTCTCAGGTACAATGTGCTTCCCTCCAATGAAGTTCTACGATGGGATTTTATAACTATAATGCACATTATAGGAAGACAGAGAACACAGAAAAGCTATAGTACAATACAGACCCTTCAGCCCACAAAGCTGTGCTGAACATGTCCATACCTTAGAAATTACCTAGGGTTACCCATAGCCCTCTATTTTTCTGAGCTCCACGTACATGTCCAGGAGTCCCTTAATAGACCCTATCATATCAGCCTCCACCACATTTGCCGGAAGCCCATTCCACACACTCACCACTCTCTGCGTAAAAAACTTACCCTTGACATCTCTCTGAACCAACTTCCAAGCACCTTAAGACTCTGCCTTCTCGTGCTAGCCATTTCAGCCCTGGGAAAAAGCCTCTGACTATCAACACGATCAATGCCTCTCATGATCTTGTACACTTCTATCAGGTCACCGCTCATCTTCCGTTGGTCCAAGGAAAAAAGGCCGAGTTCACTCAACCTATTCTCATAAGGCATGTTCCCCAATCCAAGCAACATCCTTGTAAATCTCCTCTGCACTCTTTCTATGGTTTCCACATCCTTCCTGTAGTGAGGCGACCAGAACTGAGCACAGTACTCGAAGTGGGGTCTGACCAGGGTCCTATATAGCTGTAGCATTATCTTTCGGCTCCTAAACTCAATCCCACGCATGATAAAGGCCAATGCGCCGTATTGTTTTCTTAACCACAGAGTCAACCTGCGCAGTAGCTTTGAGCGTTCTATGGACTCAAACCCCAAGGTCCCTCCGATCCTCCACACTGCCAAGAGTCTTACCATTAATACTATATTCTGACATCATATTTGACTGACCAAAATGAATCACCTCACATTTACCTGGGTTGAACTCCATCTGCCACTTCTCAGCCCAGTTTTGCATCCTATCAATGTCCCACTGTAACCTCTGACAGCCCTCCACACTATCCACAACACCCCCAACCTTTGTGTCATCAGCAAATTTATTAAGCCATCCCTCCACTTCCTCATCCAGGTCATAAAATCAGGAAGAGCAGGGGTCCCAGAACAGATCCCTCAGGCACACCACTGGTGACCGACCTCCATGCAGAATATAACCCATCTGCAACCACTCTTTGCCTTCTGTGGCAAGCCACTTCTAGATCCACAAAGCAATGTCCCCTTGGATCCCATGCGTCCTTACTTTCTCAATAAGCCTTGCATGGGGTACCTTGACAAATGCCTTGCTGAAATCCAAATACAGGTGTCCCCCACTTTTCAAATGTTCGCTTTACGAAACATCGCTGTTACGAAAGACCTACATTAGTTACCTGTTTTTGCTAACAGAAGGTGTTTTCACTGTTACGAAAAAAGCAGCGCGCGAAAAAAGCAGCCAAGCTCCTCCCCCGCAACTGCATTCTAGCCAGCATTGCTTAAACACGTGCCTGTGAGCAGCCGTTAGCAAGATGAGTTCTAAGGTATTGGAAAAGCCTAAAAGAGCTTGTAAGGGTGTTACACTTAGCGTAAAACTAGACATAATTAAGCGTTTCGATCATGGTGAACGAAGTAAGGACAACGTGAGTTTGGCTCGTGGAAGATGACGAAGATGATGTTGAAGAGGTTTTGGCATCCTATGACCAAGAACTGATAGATGGAGAGCCGATGCAATTGGAAGAGGAAAGGATAACAATTGAAACCGAATGCAGTAGCGAAAGCTGCAATGATTGCAGAAAAGTACGACTTTAATATTGAAAGGGTACGTAGGTTTAGGGCATATTTGCAGGATAGTTTGAGTGCTTACAAAGAACTGTATGATAGAAAAATGTGCAAGGCTAAGCGGTCAAGCATACTGTCGTTTTTCAAGCCTTCCACATCAGCCACAGCAGACGACGAACCTCGACCTTCGACATCGAGGCAGGCAGACATAGAAGAAGATGACCTGCCTGCCCTGATCGATGAGCTGACACCTCAAAGTCCCACCACCCCAACCCCCGGGCCGCGGACCGATACATTGCCGCGGAGAATGCAGTGGTAGTCAGGACGCACCCAGCACATCTTTAAGAAAAAAGCCGAAATAAACAAGCTAATTAATTAGGTGCCACCCAGCATGTAAATGTCGGCCCAGATCAGAGGCGACGCAATCTGGACTGACATTTACGTGCCGAGTGGCACCTAATTAATAAGCTTGTTTATTTCAGTTTTTTTCTTAAAGACATGCTGAGTGCATCCTGGCTACCGCTGCACAACTGCATGCTTCACAGATTGGTATCAGTCGGTGGCCTGGAGGTTGGGGTCCACTACACCACCCCAACCTCCGATGACTCAGCCTAACACATTATCATCAGTGTGCTCGGCACTGTCTTCCAGATTCTGGTAAGTGATACTACACTGTACATACATTATTTCTACTTTATATAGGCTGTGTATTTTTATGTGTTATTTGGTATGATAGCTTAAGGGTTATTAGAGACAGTGTTTCTGCTGAGAGCACTTGTGCGAGATTTTCGTTATGGAGAACAGTGTGGCAATGATTGTAGAAAAGTATTTCTACTTTATATAGGCTGTGTATTTATCATATCATTCCTGCTTTTACTATATGTTACTGTTATTTTAGGTTTTATGTGTTATTTGGCATGATTTGGTAGGTTATTTTTTGGGTCTGCAAACGCTCACAAATTTTTCCCGCTGATCAGAAATAGTAAATGATAACCGCTTCTTCACTTTACGACATTCCGGCTTACGAACCATTTCATAGCAACACTCTACCTTCGGATGGCGGGGGAAACCTATACACTACATCTACTGTTCTACCTTCATCAATGTGTTTAGTCACATCCTCAAAAAATTCAATCAGGTTCGTAAGGCATGGCCTGCCTTTCACAAAGCCATGCTGACTATTCTGAATCATATTATACCTCTCCAAATGTTCATAAATCCTGCCTCTCAGGATCTTCTCCATCAACTTACCAACCACTGAAGTAAGACCCACTGGTCTATAATTTCCTGGGCTATCTCTGCTCCCTTTCTTGAATAATGGAACAGCATCTGCAATTCTCCAATCCTCCAGAACCTCCCCCGTCCCCATTGATGATGCAAAGATCATTGGCAGAGACTCAGCAATCTCCTCCCTCGCCTCCCAGTTGCCTGGGGTACACCTCATCCAGTCCCAGTGACTTATCCAACTTGATGCTCTCCAAAATCTTCAGCGCATCCTCTTTCTTAATATCTACATGCTCAAGCTTTTCAGCTGTAAGTCATCCCTACAATCGCCAAGCTCCTTTTCCATAGTGAATACTGAAGCAAAGTACTCACTAAGTATCCCTGCTATCTCCTCCGGTTCCATACCCACTTTTCCACAGTCACACTTGATTGGTCCTATTCTTTCACGTCTTATCCTCTTGCTCTTCAGATATTTGTAGACTGCCTTGGGTTTTTTCTTAATCCTGTCCGCCAAGGCCTTCTCATGGCCCCTTCTGGCTCTCCTAATTTCTTTCCTAAGCTCCTTCCTGCTAGCCTTATAATTTTCTAGATCTCTATCATTACCTAGTTTTTTTTAACCTTTCATAAGCTCCTCTTTTCTTCTTGAGTAGATTTTCAACAGCCTTTGTACACCACGGTTCCTGCACCCTACCATCCTTTCCGTCTCATTGAAACGTACCTATGCAGAACTCCACGCAAATATTCCCAAAACATTTGCCACATTTCTTCCGTACATTTCCCCGAGAACATCTGTTCCCAATTTATGCTTCCAAGTTCCTGCCCAATAGGCTCATATTTGCCCTTACTCCAATTAAACACTTTCCAAATTTGTCTGTTCCTATACCTCTCCAGTGCTATGATAAAGAAGATAGCATTGTGATCACCATCTCCAAATTGCTCTCCCACTGAGAGATCTGACACCTCACCAGGTTCATTTCCCAATACCAGATCAAGTACAGCCTCTCCTCTTGTAGGCTTATCTACATATTGTGTCAAGAACCCTTCCAGAACACACGTAAGAAACTCCTCACTCTAGGAACATGCCATTCGATATTTGGGAAATTAAAGTCTCCCACCATGACAACCCTGTTATTATTACACCTCTCCAGAATCTGACTCCCTATCTGCTTCGCGATGTCCCTGTTACTACTGGGTGGTCTATAAAAACCACCCAGTAGAGTTATTGACCCCTTCCTGTTCCTAACTTCCACCCACAGAGACTCCGTAGACAATCTCTCCATGTCTTCCTCCTTTTCTGCAGCCGTGACACTATTTCTGATCAGTAGTGCCACGCCCCCACCTCTCTTGTGCCCCCCCCCCACCCTGTCCTTTCTGAAACATCAAAGCCTGGCCCTTGAAGTAACCATTCCTGCCCCTGAGCCATCTAAGTCTCTGTAATGGCCACAACATCACAGCTCCAAGTACTGATCCAAGCTCTAAGTTCATCTGCTGTGTTCATAATACTCCTTGCATTAAAATAGACATCACAAACCATCAGTCTGAGTGCGTCCCTTCTCGATCACCTGCCTATCCTCCCTCTCGCACTATCTCCAAGCTTCTTCTATTTGTGAGCCAACTGCTTCGTCCTCCGTCTCTTCAGTTTGGTTCCCACCCCCCCCCCCAGCAATCCTAGTTTAAACTCTCCCCAATAGCCTTAGTAAACATCCCCACCAGGATATTGGTCCCTCTGGGATTCAAATGCAACCTGTCCTTTTTGTACAGGTCACTCCTGAGCCAAAAGAGGTCCCAATGATCCAGAAATCTGAATTCCTGTTCCCCGCTCCAATCTCTCAGCCACGCATTTATCCTCCACCTCACTCTATTCCTATAATCACTGTCATGTGGCACAGGCAGTAATCCTGACATTACTACTTTTGTGGTCCTGCTTCTCAACTTCCTTCCTCACTCCCTATAGTCTGCTTTCAGGACCTCCTCCCTCTTCCTGCCTATGTCGTTGGTACCAACATGTACCACGACCTCTGGCTGTTCTCCTTCCCACTTCTGGATATCATGGACGAGATCAGAAACATCCCAAACCCCTGGCACCTGGGAGGCAAACTAATATCTGTGCTTTTCTCCTGCATCGACAGAGTCGCCAGTCTGATCCCCTAAATACATAGTCGCCTATCACTGCTGCCATCTTCTGCCTTCCCCTATCCTTCTGAGCCATAGGGCCAAACTCTGTGCCAGAGACGTGGCCACTGTTGCTTCCCCCAGGTAGGCTGTCACCCCCAACAGTACTCCAGCAGGACTGCTTATTGTCAAGGGGTACAGCCATCGGGGTGCTCTCTAGCCCCTGACTCCTGCCCTTCCCTCTCCTGTTACCCACTTATCTGTCTCTCGAGGCTCCAGTGTGACTACCTGCCTATAGCTCCTCTCTATCACCTCCTCACTTTCCTCTTCACTGGGGTCGAGGTCTTTTTGGTGGAAGTTGGGGGAAGACAAGAGGAAGATGTCTGAGGATGCTGTCCCAGGCGCACAGGGTGCTTTATGCAGATGAATGGTTTCAAGGAGGAGGGCTAATATTCCCACAGGGGAGCCCGGTTGTTCAAGATGTATTTTGAGTGATGTTTGGAAGATGGTGTGTGCTTTTACGCAGACTGTGGGTCCTGCACGTGAGTTAAGGTCAACATTGTGTGCATATTTGGACCAGGTTAACTGTAATGGGCCCTTTATTTTTTTCTTTTCTTTTTCCTACTAATTGTACAATCAAGCTGAAATTTGCAAATAGATTTTCTTTATAATTATATGCAGTCTACAATGTGTTATTTCTTCCTGACGGCTTATTGCATGGAGGCACTATTTACAGAGTAATTCCACAGATCGAGATTTGGGTGGTTGAAATGTTTCAACTTCCTGATTTTGGTGGGACCCAAGTTGTACCAACACTAGATGCATGGAGTTCAAGAAAAGTGGTTTTCTCACTGCTGAGTGACTCTTACAAATGGGAGGATGTCTGTAGCATACTCCCAATAGAGTGATCCCTTCTGACTTACACCCACACTGGCTCAGACAATCCCTTTCACAACAGCCTCCCTTTCTGTAGCTTTGATACAATTCTTAATTAGCAATGATACAATACCCCCCTCCTCCATTACCACTTTTATGACCCTCCCTATCCCTTTTGAGATGTCTAATCCCAGGAACGTCCACCTACCATTGCTGCCCTTGTAACAGCCAAGTCTCTGTAATGGCCACAATGTCATATTCTCAAGTGCTGACCCATGCTCTAAGTTCATCACCCCGTCCCTTATACTTCTTGCATTAAAATAGACACATTTCAACCCATCCTAGTGTCCATATTTTTACCCTATCAACTACCTATCCTCTCTCATAGTCTCTCTATACACTGCATCTACCTGTACGGTAACTGCCCCATCCTCTGACCTGTCTCTGAAAAATTAGTTTAAGCCCTCCCCAAATGCTCCAGCAAACCTGCCCACAAGAATATCGGTCTCCACAAATTCAGGTATAACCCATCTTTTTAGTACAGGTCTTCCTTTCCCAAAAGAGATCCCAATGATCCAGAAATTTGAAACCCTGCCTCTGCACAATTTACCTGCCAAGTCATCCTATTCTTACCCTCTTTGGCACATGACGGAGGCAACAATCTGAAGATTATTACCCTTGAGGTCCTGCTTTTCAGCTTCCTGCTTAACTTTCTATATTCTCTCTTGAAGACCTCCTCCCCTTTTCCACCTAGGTCATTGGTACCAATATGTACCACAACCTCTGGCTGCTCACCCTCCCTCTTTATAATTCTGTGGACCAGATCGGAGAAGTCTATGACTCTGGCACTAGGGACATCTCTTTCACATCAAATTAGCCAGAGAAAGTGGCTCACCTGAGGACTGGGAGAAATTCAGAGTTCAGCAGAGGAGGACAAAGAGCTTAATTAGGAAGGGGAAAAAAGATTATGAGAGAAAACTGGCAGGCAACATAAAAACGGACTGTAAAAGCTTTTATAGATATGTAAAAAGGAAAAGACTGGTAAAGACAAATGTAGGTCCCCTGCAGGCAGAAACAGGTGAATTGATTATGGGGAGCAAGGACATGGCAGACCAATTGAATAATTACTTTGGTTCTGTCTTCACTAAGGAGGACATAAATAATCTTCCAGAAATAGTAGGGGACAGAGGGTCCAGTGAGATGGAGGAACTGAGCGAAATACATGTTAGTAGGGAAGTGGTGTTAGGTAAATTGAAGGGATTGAAGGCAGATAAATCCCCAGGGCCGGATGGTCTGCATCCCAGGGTGCTTAAGGAAGTAGCCCAAGAAATAGTGGATGCATTAGTGATAATTTTTCAAAACTCGTTAGATTCTGGACTAGTTCCTGAGGATTGGAGGGTGGCTAATGCAACTCCACTTTTTAAAAAAGGAGGGAGAGAGAAACCGGGGAATTATAGACCGGTTAGCCTAACGTCGGTGGTGGGGAAACTGCTGGAGACAGTTATCAAGGATGTGATAACAGCACATTTGGAAAGCGGTGAAATCATCGGACAAAGTCAGCATGGATTTGTGAAAGGAAAATCATGTCTGACGAATCTCATAGAATTTTTTGAGGATGTAACTAGTAGAGTGGATGGGGAGAACCAGTGGATGTGGTATATGTGGATTTTCAGAAGACTTTTGACAAGGTCCCACACAGGAGATTAGTGTGCAAACTTAAAGCACACGGTATTGGGGGTAAGGTATTGGTGTGGGTGGAGAGTTGGTTAGCAGACAGGAAGCAAAGAGTGGGAATAAACGGGACCTTTTCAGAATGGCAGGCGGTGACTAGTGGGGTACCGCAAGGCTCAGTGCTGGGACCCCAGTTGTTTACAATATATATTAATGACTTGGATGAGGGAATTAAATGCAGCATCTCCAAGTTTGCGGATGACACGAAGCTGGGTGGCAGTGTTAGCTGTGAGGAGGATGCTAAGAGGATGCAGGGTGACTTAGATAGGTTGGGTGAGTGGGCAAATTCATGGCAGATGCAATTTAATGTGGATAAATGTGAAGTTATCCACTTTGGTGGCAAAAATAGGAAAACAGATTATTATCTGAATGGTGGCCGATTAGGAAAAGGGGAGGTGCAACGTGACCTGGGTGTCATTATACACCAGTCATTGAAAGTGGGCATGCAGGTACAGCAGGCGGTGAAAAAGGCGAATGGTATGCTGGCATTTATAGTGAGAGGATTTGAGTACAGGAGCAGGGAGGTACTACTGCAGTTGTACAAGGCCTTGGTGAGACCACACCTGGAGTATTGTGTGCAGTCTTGGTCCCCTAATCTGAGGAAAGACATCCTTGCCATAGAGGGAGTACAGAGAAGGTTCACCAGATTGATTCCTGGGATGGCAGGACTTTCATATGAAGAAAGACTGGATGAACTGGGCTTGTACTCGTTGGAATTTAGAAGATTGAGGGGGGATCTGATTGAAACGTATAAGATCCTAAGGGGATTGGACAGGCTAGATGCAGGAAGATTGTTCCCGATGTTGGGGAAGTCCAGAACGAGGGGTCACAGTTTGAGGATAGAGGGGAAGCCTTTTAGGACCGAGATTAGGAAAAACTTCTTCACACAGAGAGTGGTGAATCTGTGGAATTCTCTGCCACAGGAAACAGTTGAGGCCAGTTCATTGGCTATATTTAAGAGGGAGTTAGATATGGCCCTTGTGGCTACGGGGGTCAGGGGGTATGGAGGGAAGGCTGGGGCGGTGTTCTGAGTTGGATGATCAGCCATGATCATAATAAATGGCGATGCAGGCTCAAAGGGCCGAATGGCCTACTCCTGCACCTATTTTCTATGTTTCTATGTTTCTATCCACAAAAATATCCTCTGTGCTTCTCTAACATTGGATCCCTTATCAGAATCAGATTTAACGTCACCCCATATGTTGTGAAATTTGTCACCACTGCACTCCTGTATTTCCCCCCTTTTTCTTTTCAGCCACAGAACCAGACTTAGCACTGGAGACCTGGTTACTGTGTCTTTCTCCTGGCAGGTTGCCCTCTTCTCAATAGTATCCAAAGTAGTATCCCCGTGACTGTGGGGAACAGCACTGTCTGTCTTTTCCCTTTATTTGGTCTGACAGTCACCCAGCTACCTGCCTCCTGTAACTTAGGGGTGACAACCTCCCTGTAGCTCCTATCTAACACTTCCTCATTCTTCCGTATAAGCCCAAGGTCATCCAGCTGCAGCTTCAGTTCCCTAACATAGTCTGTGATGAGCTGCAGCTGATACATTTCATGCAATAGGAGTTATCAGGGAGGCTGTAGTTATAAATGGGTTACATTCACAGTAAAGGAAATAAAAGCACAGCAGAAACACAAACAAATTCTAATAAAATGGAGAAAAGCACTTGAAACAAGTATATGTTGAGTTAGCATTCATTAGTTGGGGATTGAGTTCAAGAGCTATGAGGTTTGTTGCAGCTCTATAAAACTCTGGTTAAACCACATTTAAGAGTACTATATTCAGTTCTGGTCACCTCATTAGAAGGAAGATGTGGAAGGAGGAGAAGGTTCAGAGGAGATTTACTAGGATGCTGCCTGGATTAAGGACATGTCTTCTGAGGAAAGGCTGAGCAAGCTAGAGCTTTTCGCTCTGGAGGAAGAGAAGTGACTTGATTGAGGTGTACAAGATAATGAGAAGCAAGGATAGAGTGGACAGCGGGTATCCTTTTCCTCGGATGGCAATGGCCAATATTAGAGGACATACATTTAAGGTACAACACATAGAGGGGATTTCAGGGGAAAAGCCAGAGTTCAATGTTCAAAGCAAACTTATTATCAATGTATGTATACATTCAGTGACCACTTGATTAGGTACACCTGTACGCGGGCTCGCTAATGCAAATATCTAATTGGCCAGTCATGTGGCAGCAACTCAATGCATAAAAGCATGCAGACATGGTCATCAGATTCAATTGTTGTTCAGATCAAACATCAAAATGGGGAAGAAGTGTGATCGAAGCGACTTTGACCATGGAGTGATTCTTGGTGCCCAGAGGGGTGGCTCAAATATCTCAGAAAATGCTGATCTCCTAGGATTTTCACATAAAACAGTTTCGAGAATTTACAGAGAATAGTGTGAAAAAGGCAGTTCTGCGGGCAAAAGATGCCTTGTTAATGAGAGAAGTCAGAGGACAGATGAAAATGGCCAGACTGGTTCAAGCTAACAGGAAGGTGACAGTAAATCAAATAACCACATGCTACAAAAGCATTGAGCAGAAGAGCACCTCTGAAAGCACAACATGTTGAACCTTGATGTGGATGTGTTACAGTACCTCATAAAGTAGCCACTGAGTGTATCTCACCACATACAATCCTGAGATTTATTTTCTTGCAGGCATTCACAGAACAAAGAAATCCAAGAGAATCAATGAAAAACTACACACAAAGATGGACAAACAACCAATATACAAAAGACTGTGAAAATATCTACACATATAAATGAACAAATAAATAAATAAAGAATAGATCGATGGATGGATGGGTGGATGGATGATGCAAAGAACATGAGTTGTAGAAAGCAAACTGATAGGTTGTGGAATCAGCTCAGAGTTGAAGTGAGTGAAGTTATCTGCGCTGCAGCCTGATAGCTGAGGAACAATCACTGTGCCTGAAGGTGGTGGTGTAGGACAGCGGTCCCCAACCAAAGGGCCACAAAGCATGTGCCACTGGGCCGCGAGGAAACGATATGAGTCAGCTGCACCTTTCCTCATTCCCTGTCACACACCGTTGAATTTGAACATAGGGCTGCCAACTGTCCCGTATTAGCCAGGACATCCCGTATATTGGGCTAAATTGGTTTGTCCCATACGGGACCGCCCTTGTCCCATATTTCCTCCGCTAAGGTACAGCGTTCCTATGAAACCTTTCATGCCGAAATGGTGTGAAGCGAAGTAGCAATTACCATTAATTTATATGAGAAAAATTTTTGAGTGTTCCCAGACCCAAAAAGTAACCTAATAACACATAAAACCGAAAATAAATAACACTAACATATAGTAAAAGAAGGAATGATATGATAAATACACAGCCTATATAAAGTAGAAATAATGTATGTACAGTGTAGTATAGAAGATTAAGGCAAAACCGATTTGTGGGGAAAAAAACAGCACGTACATGCATGCGCACATCACATGCACACACAGGTGCCCGCGCAAGGCTTCATGGTCATGGTAGTCTTTTCCTGGGGTAAAGTGTACCAGGATTTGACTGCTACTTTTGTCCCTTATTTGGGAGTGAGAAAGTTGGCAACGCTAACTGTAAAAGACATGTTGAGGTGAGTTTATCCCTACTTGAACACCCACCCCGGTAGGCCGGTCTGCAAGAATATTGTCAATATTAAACCAGTCCACAGTGCAAAAAAGGTTGGGGACCCCTGGTGTAGGACCTAAGTCTACAGTACCTCCTGCCTAATGGCAGCAGTAAGAAGAAATCATGGGGGGTTCATGAGGGTTTAATTGTACCAGCTCTCTGGAATGGTTCTAGAACACAGGAAAATTGCAAATGTCACTCCACTCTTCCAGAGGGGAGAGAGACAGAAGAAATTATAGGCAAGTTAGTCTGACCTCAGTGGTTGGGAAGATGTTGGAGTCGATTGTTAAGGATCCGATTTTAGAGTACTTGGAGACACATGATAAAATAGGTTACAGCCAGCTTAGTTTACCCAAAGGAAAATATTGCCTAACAAATTTGTTGGAATTCTTTGAAGAAATAACAAAAATAGACAAAGATAGACAAAGGAGAATTGGTGGGTGTTGTGTACTTGGATCTATAGAAGGCCTTTGACAAGGTGCCACACACGATGCTGCTTAAAATGCTTAAGAGCCCATGGTATTACAGGAAAGATTCTAGCATGGATAAAGCAGTGGCTAATTGGCAGGAAGCAAGAAGTGGGAATAAAGGGAGTCTTTTCTAATTGGCTGCTGGTGACTAGTAGGGCTCCACAGGGGACTGTGTTGGGACCGTTTCTTTTTACAATATATGTCAATGACTTGGATGATGAAATCGATGGCTTTGTTGCCAAGAATGCAGATGATATGAAGATAGATAGAGGGGCAGGTAGTTTTGAGAAAGTAGAGAGGCTACAGAAGGACAAACAGTTTAGACAAATGGGCAAAGAAGTGATAGATGTAATACTGTTTCGGAAAGTGTATGGTCATGGAACTTGGTAGAAGAAATGAAGGGGTAGATTATTCTATAAGTGGCAAGAAAATTCAAAACTCTGAGACGCAAAGGGACTTGGGAACACTTGGGCAATATTCCTGAAGGTTCATTTGCAGGTTGAGTCTGTGCTGAGAAAGGCAAATACAATGTTAGCATCCATTTCAAGAGGACTCAAGTGGTTGAGGCTTTATAAAACACTGGTGAAACCTCACTTGGAGTATTGAGAGTAGTTTTGGGCATCTTATCTTAGAAAGGATGTGTTGACACTGAAGAGGGTTCAAAGGAGGTTCATGAAAATAATTCTAGGATTGAACAAATTGTCATGAACAATGTTTGATTGCACTGGGCCTGTATTCACTGGGATTCAGAAGAATGAGGGGTGACCTCATTGAAACCTATCAAATGATGAAAGGCCTAGATAGAGTGGATGTGACTAGGATGTTTCCTACAGTAGGGGAATCTAGGACCAGGGAACACAGTCTCAGAATAGAGGGGCATCCTTTTAGAACAGATGTGGAGGAAATTTCTTCACCCACAGAGTGGTGAATCTGTGGGATCCATTGCCACGGGCGGCAGTGGAGGTTAAATCTTTATGCATAGTTAAGGCAGAGGTTGATTCTTCATGGTCAGCACATAAAGGGATAATGTAGGAGACTGGGGGTGAAAGGGAAAATATGTCAGCCATAATGAAATGTCAGAGCAGACTCGATGGACCAAACAGCCTAATTCTACTCCTATACCTTACCTTCTTATAGTCTCTTTGTAGATATGCTAAATGATGGGGAGGGTTTTTTCTGTGAAGGAGTGGGCCATATCCACCAGGTATTGTAAGCTTTTCCAATCTTGGGAATTATGTTTCCATACCAGGCCATGATACACCCATTGTGCATTCATAGAAGTTTGTCAAATTTTTATATGACATGCCAAATCTACACAAACCTCCAAGAAAATAGAGGTGTTATCTCGCCTTCTTTGAAATTGCACTTACGTGCAGATCCCAGGATAGACAGAAACAGAAGCAGAATTAGGTATAACATCACTGGTATATGTTGTTAAATTTGTTGTTTTGTGGTAGCATTACATTGTAATCCATAATAATAAAATCTATAAATGTAAACTATATTAAAAATTAAATAAAATTATTCGTGCAAAAAGAGAACAAGAGAAAAGTGAGGTAGTGTTCATGGATTCACTGTCCATTCAGGAATCTGACCGCAGAGAGGAAGAAGCTGTTCCTGAAATGTTGAGTGTGTTTCCTCAGACTCCAGTACCTCTTCCTTGATGGTAGCAGTGAGAAGAGGGCATGTTCTAGGTGATGGGGGTCCTTAATAATATATGCCATCTTTTTCAGGCATCACCTTTTGAAGGTATCCTTGAAGCTAGTGCCTGTATGGAGCTGGCTAAGTTTACAACTGTTTGCAGCCTTTTCTGATCTTGTGCAGTGGCCCCTCCATACCAGATGGTGATGCAACTTCTCCACAGCATATCTGCAGAAATTTGTGTGAGTCTTTAATGACATACCAGGTCTCCTCAAACTTCTCATTAAGTAAGGTGCTGTAATGTTTTCTTTGTAATTGTATCATTATTTTGGACCCAGGATAGATCTTCAGAATGGTTGACACCCGGGAATTTGGAACTGCTCAACCTTCTCACTGCTGATCCCTCAATGAGGACTTGTGTATGTTCCCTCAACCACCCCCTTCCTGAAGTCCACAATCAATTTCCTGGTCTTACTGACATTGACTGCAAGGTTGTTGCTGTGACATCACTCAACCAGCTGATTTCTCTCCTGTACACCTCCTCATCATCATCTGAATTCGGTCAACAATAGCTGGTCATTGTCAAATGTACAGATAGCGTTTGAGCTGTGCCTAGCCTCACGGATGTGTGTGTACAGAGGGTAGAGCAGTGGGCTAAGCACACATTCTTGAGGAAGACCTTGTCATGGTTTCTCGTTTCTCACAAACGACAAGGAGACGCAGAAAATTCTTCAAGAAGTTTTAAACTTTAATTTGCAAATCAAAACTGAGACAGTCAGTGAGCTAGTCGCTGATTTTCCGCCGATTCTTGCACATAGCATTTTTATAGCAATTCTCCTATCTTAGCTGTATTATCATATCCAATCGGCCTGTGATTACATATCATCAATATATCTGCTCTAGACTTTCCACTATTGTTTTACTCCCCAACTTAATTATGTCCTAGTTTACATTTTAGTCCATATGACCATATGTCTTCTCATCCCCAACCACAGTTATTTCTTAAGTAGCTTTGCATCAACATACTGCCACATATTTCATCATCTTAGCCACCACCGTTATCTTTCTACTTGATTTCATTCTAGCTCTCCATGAATTAATAGTGAACAGGTCAAAAGTCATGGCTGCATAGTGAATACCTTCTAATGAGTTAACAGTGGTTATATAGAAACATAAAAGCATAGAAAATAGGTGCAGTAGGCCATTCGGCCCTTCGAGCCTGCACCGCCATTCAGTATGATCATGGCTGATCATCCAACTCAGAACCCTGTACCAGCCTTCCCTCCATACCCCTGATCCCTTTAGCCACAAGGGCCATATCTAACTCCCTCTTAAATATAGCCAATGAACTGGCCTCAACTGTTTCCTGTGGCAGAGAATTTCACAGATTCACCACTCTCTCTGTGAAGAAGTTTTTCCTAATCTCGGTCCTAAAAGGCTTCCCCTTTATCCTCAAACTGTGACCCCTCATTCTGGTATAGTAAATACTGTGGAAAACACTATGTGTGCATTTGAGTAAATACTGTAACACTATAGAAAATACAATGTGTGCATTTGAGTAAATACTGTAATACTGTAGAAAATACAATGTGTGCATTTACATTTTCCAATAACCTTACGACCATAAAATATAGGAGTAGAATTAGGCCATTTGATCCATTAAGTCTTCTCCATGATCGTCATCCTATCATGGCCATTTATTATCCCTCTCAACCCCATTTACCTCCTTTTTGCCCATAACCTTTAATACCCTAACTAATCATGAATCTATCTACCTATGTTTTAAATATATCTCATGACTTGACCTTCACAGCCATCTATGGCAATGAATTCCACAGAATCACCATCCTTTGGCTAAAGAAATTCTGTTTTAAAGGAACATCCTTCTATTCTTGAGCTGTGCCCACCAGTCCTATACTTCCCTACTAAAGAAAACTTCCTCTCCACAGCCACTCTCTCTTGACCTGTTGAAATGGCAGACAAATAGGAGTGGACACAAGTTATTCCTCAGGCAGAACATAATATGCTTCATGACCAACTTCTCAAATCACTTCATCACAGTGGATGCAAGTGTTAATGGACAATAGTCAAATTCAATCACACTGATATGATTGAAGGACGTAGTTTTAAAGCAGTGAAATTATTTTTTTACATCGACAGGTAGGTAGTTTTGAAGCAGAGAGGTTTCAGAAGGACTTAGACAGATTAGGAGAATGAGCATTGGAGAGGCCTCACGGAGTACTGTCAGCAGTTTTGGGCCGCTTATCTTAGAAAGGATGCACTGAGACTGGAGAGGGTTCAAACGAAGTTCACAAAAGTGATTCCGGGATTGAACAGCTTGTCATATGAAGTGCATTTAATGGTTCTAGGCCTATACTCATAAGAAGTCAGAAGAATGACGGGTGACCGAACGGAAACCTATCAAATGTTGAACGGCCTCAACAGTGTGAATGTGGAGAAGATGTTTTCTATGGTGGGAGAGTCTAGGACCAGAGGGCACAGCCTCAGAATACAGGGGTGTCCTTTTAGAATGGAGATGAGGAGAAATTTCTTCAGCCAGAGAGTGGTGAATCTGTGGAATTTGTTGCCATAGGTGGCTGTGGAGGCCAAGTCTTTACGGATATTTAAGGCAGAGGTCGATGGATTCTTGATTAGTCAGGACATGAAAGGATACAGAGAGAAGGCAGGAGATTGGTGCTGAGAGGAAAAATGGATCAGCCATGATGAAATGGCGGAGCAGATGCGAAAGAGAAAATGACCTAACTCTGCTCCAAAATCTAATGGTCTTATTGTGCCCAGAACACTGGCTTGGTGGTAAAGGCTGATACAATAGGGACATTTAAGAGAATCCTAGATAGGCACATGGATGCAAAATAAAAACAGAGGTTTATGAGAACTCGGACGTGGAAGCAGAGTTAAGATGGCGCTAAACGGCGACTCCTTTGCTTGCTTTATTTCCATCCTTAATATCTTTATTTTTCCCTTTCAGGGTTCTTTTGAAGATCCTGACCTGGAGTTACGCGCAGACTTTGGTTCTTTGTGGGAATGGTACCCGTTCTCGGGATTTCAGGACTGGCCGATATCGACATGCCAAGGGTTCGGCCTGAGAGTCCCACTCGTATTTGGAAGCCTAAGATCTTGGGGCTCTGGAGACAGGCGGATCAAGGGTCGGTGTCACAGCAGGAGACTCATGTGTCATCGGGGGGGGGGGGGTACAGAAAATCTTTCACTGAGGACCCAAAGACCAAAGATCTTTGCGATCTTCAGGCACAGAGCTCATAAAAAGCGACAAAATGGACTTTTAACATCGTAAACCAGCGGTTGTTGTTATCTCTCCCCGCTCACTGTGAAAATGGGGGATGCTTAAGGAGAGACCTGGAATCATCCTGCCACCCAACCTTTATAAGTGCCTATTTCTTCCTAAACTTTCCTTTCCAAGTAAGGTCTAGGCTTTCTAATCCAATCATCTTTTCCGAGCATTATCTCCATATTCCTTTCACCCTGACCCAGGTGTCTTATCTCCCAATAATACATAAAATTGTCTCTTCAACTTCTCTGTGAGGCATTGAGTTCTCACTATGGAAAGAAATCATTCCCAAGCATACAACTGTATCCTGATTTGCAATAAGTATCCATGTAAATATATTCTAAGAGTTACTATGTCAAACTTCTCTATAATTTTGAAAATAACTGTCGCATATCTTCTACCAGCTACCCATCCTTTCTCAACAGATCAGTACTTCATGTTTTAATCAGTCTTTGCTCTTTTCCCAGTACCTCAAAGACTTTATTGTAATAATAAGAACAGAATTAGGTTTGAACTAGAGTGGCTTAACCAGGGTTCCTAAGAGCAACACCGCAGCATTTAAGAAGATTTGTCCTACAGGCAGTATGTTTGAGCATCTTGACGACAGAACATGGACCCATTTTTTTGACCTTGTTTAATGCTGTACCAAAGCACTTTCATTACTTTTACATAACCTATAACATTCATGCAAAATATATTCTCAACTCAATGAAATAGCTATTAAGAACAATAGAAACAGAAATAAATTTGTGTGAAAATATCTAAGATGCATAACTAATTCTGAGAAACTGTGTCTATAAAAGTTTCCTGCCAGTGATTTCACTTCTGCTGATACTTTGTTGAAGCTTACATTACAATAATAGAGCACATGGCAAGTATAAGAAATTTCCTGGTTCTATATTGTGAAACAAATGGCAATGAGAAAATTAAAGAAATAAGCTGCAAGCCAGCATTGGCAAGAGGATTATTTTTTTCACCTTTATCCAAACATGCCAGACATGAAAATTATTTTATTTCTCTCTGTATCTATGAACCATATTTTACTGACCCACAATCTTCACCTGGTCTCTTCATACCCATTTGTACCTGGTCTGGTGTCAGATGGCTAATTCAATGGCCAAAACATCCAGAAAGCTCGCACTGTGGTCTCAATTGCAACAGAATCCCTTAATCTTTGAGAACCAACAAGACGACAGCCCCAGATTTTCTGTTGTAGAAAATGTGAGGAATTATCAATGGATTTTAAGTGTCCTAACATTTAGGGCTATTAAATTTAAAGTGAATCACTTTGAAAATTTTGGATAAAAATAAAGTGAAAGTCGATTAAAAATACCTCAAACACAGTTAATTGAAAACATTAAGCAAAGTTAAAGTAACTGAAAAGAGAAATAAAGTGCTCTTTTGGCACCTAATTTGAAAACTTAGTCTCCTTTGAAGGAGATGTAGAATTTAATGATGGACCCAACTGACAAGTTTAGCATCCATAATTGGTCAGTAAAGCTAGAATTCCAATTTGGCTACCAATGGATAGAAGTCCTAAATACTGTGTTTCAAAGAGCCAGGAGTACTGGCACTAGCCAACAAAATTGAGTGTTTTGTCTCATTTTTAAAATGGGAAATTCACCCTTCTATCCAGAAACATTGATGAAGATCTTTTTGGTTTTTATCACATCTTCATCACAAAATTGTACTGAAGTAATGCCTTAAACATGAACAAGTACAAATTTCTGAGTGAATTTATTCAGTAATCAGAATGAGATTTTAGCATATTGTCTGAAAGTAATCTTTACCGATGTCTCTAAATTCCCAGTATTATTCATTTCATTACAATAAGTAAGACAAGTTGAAAACACAAAAAGAAATACAAGAAATCAGTTTATCACAAACAGACATGGGATGTGTTATAAGACCAACTGAGATACATATAGTGACTTGGCAGACATACAGCTGAAGACTTGATCTTGTTCATTTAAGACATTACATTCTAGTTCAACACTGTCAGACTTGATTCTCTTGAAACACCAATTTGTTACTACAGACTAACCCGGATAGAAAAAGGTTAATGAATCTGAGATTGCTTTCCCCACCTTCAAGTGGCCAGCCAGAAGACCACAGGCTCTGCTAAGGTAGAGCTGTCATGTGGGCTGCAGTCTATGTAACTTGGGATCCAACCTCCAACTGGACATTCAGCTGATATAGATACGATCATGCATTTTGCATTTTTGACAAATTCAGTTCTCTACCTGAAAAAAATAATAGAACTTGGCCAATATTTGCCTTTCATCTAGCATTGAAAAACAAATCAACTAAGATCTTATTAAGAACAAACTGCTGTCATCTTTCCCTCCACTGAGGTTAACTTCTTATCACACCATAAAACCATAAAACAGAGAAGCAGAATTAGGACATTTGGCCTTAAGGCTGCTCTGCCATTCCATCATGGCTGACTTATTATCCCTCTAAACCCCATGTTCCTGCCTTCTCCCTATAACCTTTGACACCCTTCCTAAACAAGAACCAATCAATCTCCACTTTAAGTATACCCAATGACTTGGCCTCCACAGCTGTCTGTGGCAATGAATTCCACAAATTCACTATCCTCTTGTAAAAGAAATTCCTTCTCATCTCTCTTCTAAAGAGATGCTCTTCTATTCTGAGGCTGTGGTCTGGTCCTAGACTCCCCAGCTATAGGAAATATCCTCCCCACATACACTCTGTCTAGGCCTTTCAATATTCAAGAGGTTTCAAAGAGATCAATTACCCTTTCTTCTGAACTCCAGTGAGTACAATCCTAGATCCAATAAATGCAACTCATATGTTAACCTTGTCATTCCTAGGATCATTCTCATGAACTTTCTGTGGACCCTCTGCAATGCCAGTGCATCCTTTATAGATAAGGGTGCCAAAAACGGCTCACAGAACTCCAGGTGTGTGATCTGACCAACATCTTAAAAAGCTTCAGCATTACATCCTTGCTTTTATAAGACCATAAGATGTAGGAGCAGAATTAGGCCATTTGGCCCATCAAGTCTGCTCTGCTATTTCATCATGGCTGATCCAATTTTTCCCTCTCAGTCCTTGTCTTTTGCCTTCCCCTGTATCTCTTTATGCCCTGACCAACCAAAAATCTATTAACCTCTGCCTTAAATACACATAAAGACTTGGCCTCCACAACTTCCCCTGTGCCAAAGAATTCCATAGATTCACCAATCTCGAGCTAAAGAAAATTCTCCTCACGTCAGTTCTAAAAGGATGCCCCTCTATTTTAAGACTGTGTACTCTGGTCTTAGACACTCCCACTATAGGAAACATCCATTCCACATCCACCCTATCAAGGCCTTTCACTATTCAATTAGGTTAAAGCTCATTTTTCTAAATTTATGTTAATACAGGCCCTGAGCCATCAAACTCTCTTCATATGACAAGCTGTTTAATCCTATAATCATTTTTGTGAACCTCCTTTGAACCCTCTCCAGCTTCAACACATCCTTTCTAAGATAAAGGGCCCACAACTGCTCACAATACTCCAAGTGAAACCTCACCAGTGCTTTATAAAGTCTCAACATTACATCCTTGCTTTTATATTCTGGTCTTCTTGAAATGAATGTAAACATTGCATTTGCCTTCCTCACCACAGACTTAACCTGCAAATTAACCTTAAGGAAATCCTGCACAAAAACTCCCAAATCCATTTGTGCCTCAGATTTCTGTATTTTCTCTCCATTTAGAAAATAGTCAACCCTTTCATTTCTTCTACCAAAGTGAATAATCATATACTTACCGACACTGTATTCCATCTACAGTTCTTTGCCCATTCTCCTAATCTGTCTCAGACCTTCAGTAGCCTCCATATTTCCTCAAAAACCTCCACCTATCTTTGCATCATCTACAAACTTTGCAACAAAGCCATCACTTCCACCATCCAAATTATTGACATACAATGTAAAAAGAATTGGTCCCAACAGAGACACTGTGGAACACTACTAGTCACCAGCAGCCAACCAGAAAAGACCCCCTTTATTCTCACTCAGTGCCAATCAGCCACTGCTTTATCCAATGCAGAATCTTTCTTGTAATACCATGGGTTCATAGCTTGTTAAGCAGCCTACAAGGTTGCTGGACCAGACAGTATCAGCCCCAGGGTACTGAAGGCCTATGCAAGCTAGCTATCTGGTATTTTACAGCACCTTTACAAACTGAGTCTGAGTCAGGAAAAGGTACCAGTGCTATGGAAGACTTCCCAGCTCTTTACTTCCCTATCTCCTCCTGGTTTCATTTATCACCTTATGTCTCTCCCTCCCCTCCCCCACCTTTCAAATCTACTCCTCATTCTTTTTTTTCCTCCAGGCCTGCTGAAGGCTCTCAGCCTGAAACATAACTGTGCTCTTTTCCGTAGGCGCTACCTGGCCTGCTGAGTTCCTCCAGCCTTTTGCGTGTGTTTATTGAAATCGCCTATGACCATAATAACATTGTCCTTTTGGAATGCATTTTTTATCTCCCTTTGTAACCTGTAGGCCACATCCTTACTATTGCTAGGGAGTCTGTATACAACTCCCAACAGGGTCTTTTTCCTTCTGCAGTACTTTTACTTATATTCTTATTTATTTATCCTTATGTGTCTTTATTTATATTCTCATCCTCTTGAAATCAATGCTAAGAATTGGCCATTAATATAACGGTAGAAACCCTTGGGATTTATTTTCACCTTACTTGCCAAATCAACCTCATATCATTAGCTTTTCTAATTTCTTTCTTATATTCTTTTTACATTCTTTATATTCCTCCAGCACCTCATTAACACCATGCTGCCTATATTTATTGTAGATATCTCTCTTTTTCCGAACCAAGTTTCCAATATCCCTTGAAAACCATGGCTCTCGAACTTTTAACCTTTCCTTTCAACCTAACAGGAACATAAAGATTCTATACTCTCAAACTTTCACCTTTAAATGACCTCCATTTCTCTATTACATTCTTCCCATAAAACAAATTGTCCTAATCCACTCTTTCTAAATTCTTTCGCATCTCCAGGTATTTAAAATTATGAGGGGGATAGATAGAGTTGACATGGATAGGCTTTTTCTATTGAGAGTGGGGGAGATTCAAACAAGAGGACATGAGTTGAGAGTTAAAGGGCAAAAGTTTTGGGGTAACATTTGGGGGAACTTCTTTACTCAGAGAGTGGTAGCTGTGTGGAACGAGCTTCCAGCAGAAGTGGTTGAGGCAGGTTCGATGTTGTCGTTTAAAGTTAAATTGGACAGTTATATGGACAGGAAAGCAAGGGAAGGTTATGGGCTGAGTGCAGGTCGGTGGGACTAGGTGAGAGTAAGAGTTCGGCACGGACTAGAAGGGCCGAGATAGCCTGTTTCCGTGCTGCAATTGTTATATGGTTATATGGTTATAATCCTCTTACAAATGCAGATATGAAACACAAAAGATTCTACAGTTGCTGGAAATACAGAGACGCACACACACAAAATGCTGGAAGAACTCTGCAGTTCAGGCAACAACTAAGCAGAGGAGTACACAGTCTAGGTCTGCTGAAGGAGCTCGGCCTAAACGTTGTCTATTTATTCCTCTCCATATTTGCTGCCTGATCTGTTGATTTCCACCAGTCATTTGCAGAAGTTAACCACCTTTTTTTTTTCCGTCAACCAGTCTCCAAATGTTTCTGATCTCTCAGTTGTAGCCACATCCTGCTGGTCTGATTCTTCTTCCTCCTCCTCTTCGTAAACTCTAGACCCCATCTCTCTCTGGAGCCTCAAAGCCCTGACTCGGGCTGGCAACCCTTTGGTTTCTGACTCTGTTCCATGAAAGATTCACTTGCTAGTCTGCTGTCAGACTTTAGAGGTACATTGCAACAACCCAGCTGTCTGAGGCACAGTCCTTTGAAATTGGTGAAAATGACCCGAAACTTTGCAAAGAGTGGGGAAGAAGGAGTTTAACCAACTTCGTCCAGAGCCCTGAAGGACGTCAAAACCACAGTGAGCTCATCGTCCTTTTCAGCCTGGAGAAAATCATGCAGGAAATTCATGCAGGTGTATAGGATGATGACAAGCATTGGTCATGTGGATAGCCAGAGGCTTTTTCCCCAGGGCTGAAACAGCTAACACGAGGAGGCATAGGTTTAAGCTGCTTGCAAGTAGGTACAGAGATGTCAGAGCTAAGTTTCTTAAACAAAGAGTGGTGTGTTTGTGGAATGCACTGCCAGCGACGGTGGTAGAGGCGGACACAATAGGGTCTTTTAAGAGCAACTTAGATAGGTACATGGAGCTTAAGAAAATAGAGGGCTATGTGGTAGGGTAATTCTAGGCAGTTTCTAGAGTAAGATACAACATTGTGGCACAACATTGTGGGCCAAAGGGCCTGTAATGTGCTGTAGATTTCTATGATTCTATGATTTTGATTCCTGACTTTGTCTGACGTCTTAACAACATCAGATTCACAACCTCTCCACTATCTATTCTGTAACTCTGGTTCCCATCCCCCTGCAACTCTAGATTAATTCCCCCCTCCACCGTGGTGTACTCCTGTTTACAGGTCTTCTTGTACCATTGGCAGTATGTGGATGTAATGACTAATTGACGTGAACAAAGTTTGCATCCAAGTCTTCCATTGATATTATATTCAAAATAAACAGGACTGAATAATGATAGAATGACTTCATTGCTTACCAGGATGATGTAATAGCACACTAAAAGCTGTAAATAATAGTTAAGTAAATCAAAAACTGTACAGTGACTTTTTGGGAAATAAACACAAAGAATAAAAGACTAGAGACAGATAAAAGAAAACTTTAATAGAGTTAGAAAGAAACTGTAAACAAGTATACCCTCAACATAGCAAAGGAACAAAAAAAGATGTTCAAGGAGTAAAGAAGATTCCCACTCTAGGGGTCAGAATGTCACTCAGCTTGAAGCAATCATCACTGGGCTTGGAATCTCTTCAAGGCATGGTCCTAGTTTACTGTTCTAGCACACAGTTTACAGCAAATTTTATGTGTCATTTTGAACACAGAAAAACTGTATTAAATAACAATACTTCTTCGATTTTAATGCAATAAAGAGTACCTTTTAGGGTATGTGATGAAATTAGGCCATCGCAATGACAATGCAAATGTTATAATGGCCATTCTGTCTCTCAAAGCCATTACTGTCAATCACAATGAAGTATGAAATTAATTTTTTAATCTAGAATCATGTCAACTTGAATGAGCAATGAAATTGGAATTTTATCTTCTAATGAAACCAATGTCTTTTGGCAAGTACACAAGTAGGCCTTCATCAACAGAACTAGGGAAACAATTTTTAATATCTAAAGTATTCTAGTGGATTTATTACTTTTATTCATAGTAAAGAGTTCACTTTTATGTAATACTGTATAATAGTCAACTAGAAATACACAACTGAGCTTTTTTTGTATTTTATTTACCCAAATATTGTAAAAATGAATACTATAATAGGCATGGAGATTTAAAGCCTGCTGCACCATTCGAATGGTGACATATATTACAAAAATATTTCCATGCCTTTACTCCAGATTACACAATATCTTCATCTATTGTCAATGAATTGATTTCAATCTTAACCAATGTTAATTAATTTACAATAGGTGAAGATATTGTGTAATCTGAAATAAAAGGTACGGAAATATTTTTGTAGTATAGATCACCATTCCAATGGTGCAGCAGGCTTTAAGTCTCCATGATTAACCAAGATTAACCAATGTTAATATCAGTCCTTTGCAGACAAGACAGCAGAAATTATACTAGAGAAATAGAAAATGACTGAGAAGTTGCAGGAATACTTTATGGCCAATATCACAAAAAATGTAGAAACCCCCTAGAAATTATCATATTACAGGTATAAATCAGAGTTCTAAGAATGTAGCGTGAGAAGGAAATCAGTATTGGATAAGTCAATGGAACTTAAGATGTCCTGAAGATGAAGACAAGCAAGATGACAACTGTCACGTACCCTGTGACGAGTTAAAGGTCCAGCAGAAATGGAAAACATTTTGGAGTCCAGTATTGCTACTAACTAATGGTATTTATCAGTTACTACACAATACAGTAATATAAATGCAGATATATCAAACAGGTTAGCAATGATTATATATAAGTAAGTGTGGAAATATATGAAAACCAAGTTTCTTCAAGTCTAGGGGTAAATAGATAGTCTTACGATGATGAGTAAAGTTCAGTTCAGTTCGTGGTATTGAGTTGAGTAGTGATAGAGAGAGAGAGGTTTGAGTCTTCAAGGTGAACACCAGAAAGAAGGGAGGAGCTTGTTGAAATGTCAACAATCTCTTGTTGAAAGATGTCAACAAAATAGAGAGAGTACAGAGAAGATGTACTAGAATGTTACCTGGGTTTCAGCACCTAAGTTACAGAGAAATGTTGAACAAGTTGGGTCTTTATTCTTTGCAGTGTAGAAGGTTGAGGGAGGACTTGATAGAGGTATTTAAAATTATGAGGGGGATAGATAGAGTTGATGTGGATAGGCTTTTTCCATTGAGAGTGAGGGAGATTCAAACAAGAGGACATGAGTTGACAGTTAAAGGGCAAAAGTTTTGGGGTAACATGAGGGGGAAGTTCTTTACTCAGAGTGATAGCTGTGTGGAATGAGCTTCCAGCAGAAGTGGTTGAGTCAGGTTCAATGTTGTTGTTTAAAGTTAAATTGGACAACTATATGGACAGGAAAGGAATGGAGGGTTATGGGGTGAGTGCAGATCGGTGGGACTAGATGAGAGTAAGAGTTTGGCATGGATTAGAAGGGCCAAGATGGCCTGTTTCCGTGCTATAATTGTTATATGGTTATATAAGGTGAGCTGACACTGTCGATCTTCCCGTTGTCCTCCGAAATCCTTTAGAAGTCACCGACTGTGACCACAACAAAGGGGACCATTCTTCTGTGGTAGAATTATCAACTCAGGTGAGGATCGGACACACGAATAACTCCCCACCAGTCACACCCTTTTCACACTGCGAGAGCCATTGATCAATCCTCCAAAACCCACCTTTTCTGTGGGCACAACAAAGCTCATTCTGTGTCCAAAACCATGTGTCTGTCAGGCTATCAGCTGACCTTCTATTTATCTCACCATGTTCAACACCAGCTGTCCATCATGTAGCTCCTCCCTTCTCTCTTTAAGAACTTAGAAGCTGCCAGTGTCCTTGCAGAAGTGTAAACATGCTGCAGAGAAACCATAACACCACCTCAAAGCAGTTTTTGTCTGTCTCTCTCTCTCTCTCTCTCTCTCTCTCTCTCTCTCTCTCTTAATAACAAGGTGTCTGGTGTTGAACAACTCTCTCTCTTTTCAAAAGCACAGTTCATAGAGGTAATTCAGGACCCCATCACACCCCCTTCCTTTTAGAAAAAAAATTCACGTAGGCAAAATTTTTAGTTTAACTGTAAATTACAAAGTTTGAAACAATACATGTATGATCAATTAACAGAGTAAAAGTGTGCACAATTTCTAACTTAACATCTGGATAAACAATCAGCTATAATGTTGTCAGTACCTTTCACACGTTTGATTTCTAAGTCATATTCTTGCAATATCAGACTCCAATTTAATAACCTTCTATTCTTATCCTTCATCTTAGTTAGAAACACCAATGGATTGTGATCCGTGTAAACCACAAGTGGTCTCTGGGCAGGACAAACATAGACTTCAAAATGTTGTAGAGCCAGAATAAGTGATAACAATTCTTTTCAACAGTGGAATAGTTTTTCTGATGCACATTAAATTTCTTTGAGAAATAAGCTACTGGGTGTTCAATGTCATCCACACCTTTCTGTAACAATACTGCCTTAGCAGCTTCGTCACTACTGCCTGTTGCTATAGATAATGGTTTTGAAATATCAGGTGCTTTGAGCACAGAATGATAACACAGGATGGTTTTCAGGCGTTCAAATGCCTCCTGGCAAAGGTCATTCCATCCAAATCTTTCACTCTTCCCTAGAGTTTTGTTAGGGGAAGAGCGATATCTGCAAAGTTCTTACAAAACTTTCAGTAATACCCCACCCATTCCCAAAAACCTTCTTAACGCTTTCTTGCCCGTCGGAACGGGAACCTCAGCAATAGCTTGAACCTTGGCCTGTACAGGAGCCGGTTGGCCCTGACCTACTACATAGTCCAGATATGTAACTGTGGCATGGCCAAACTCACTCTTAGCCAGGTTCACAGTAAGATTTGCCTTGCTCAGCCTTTCAAACAGTGTTTCTACAGCTGCAATATGCTCTTCCCACGTGTCATTCCAGACCATTAAATCATCAATATAAGCCCCTGTGTTTTCTAAACCTCTAATCACAGAATTGATCATCCTTTGAAATGTCCCTGGCACATTTTTCATCCCGAAGGGTAAAACATTATATTCATACAGCCCAGGAGGTGTAATAAACGCTGAGATTTCTCTGGCCCTTTCAGTCAATCCTTTTAGCAAGTCAATTTTTGTGAGGTACTTAGCCTTTCCCACTTTATCAATACAGTCATCGATTCTCGGGATAGGATAAGCATCTGTCTTGGTTATTGCATTGATTTTCCTATAGTCAGTACAGAATCTCATGCTACCGTCTGGTTTAGGCACAAGAACGCAAGATGACACCCAGTCTGAGGTAGATTGCCTAATGGTACCGGTTGTTAGCATGTAGCCAATTTCTTTTTCAACCCCTTGCTTTTCTCGAAGTTCATTCTGTAAGGATGCTGTTTAATGGGCTGGGCTGAATTTACAATGACATCATGCACTGCAGCTGTGCATCATCTTGGAATGTCAGGAAACAAATCTTCATGCTTGTTAATTAATTCTTTCAATTGTTTTCTCTGTGCAGGCTCCAGATGATGGACTTTATCAGAGAGGTCTGTCAAAATAGTGGAATTCTCAAGTCTTGTTGATACGATATTCAATTTGTTAAAATGATCTTGCACCTCATTATCAAATTCCACAGCCCCATTTGTTTTCATAACAGTACTTATTAGTACTGTCTCAGAGTCATATAAAGGCTTCAGCATGTTTACATGCACTAATCGGGTCGCCTTCCTTCTGTCGAGAGTTTCAATAACATAATTCAAAGAATCAATTTTCTTAATTATGTGGTATGGTCCATGAAATTGTGCTTGGAGGAGGTTGATCACAAGGGGGAACAGCACCAGCACTCTATCTCCAATCTCAAAGCCTTGCTCCCTCATTCTTATCAAACCAATGTTTCATTTTAATTTGGGAGTTTTGCAAATTCTTCTTCACAAGGTCACAAGCCTTGTTAAGTCTTTCACGGAATTTCAAAACATAATCTAACACACTGACACACATTTTTGGGTTAGACCATCACTCTCTGAGCAAGGTCAAAGGTCCTTTGGGCCTATGGCTGAAAATGAGCTCAAACAGGCTAAACCCCAGGGATTCTTGAATGGTGTCTCTCATGGCAAGAAGTAATAAATGTATCCCTTCATCCCAGTCCCTGTCATTCTCATAACAGCAGGTTTTAATCACGGTCTCTAAAGTGGACTGAAACTGCTCCAAAGCCCCTTGAGACTCCGGATGGTAGGCAGATGACACAATTTATTTAGCCCCCAGCTCAGAAACTATTTGCTGGAATGTTCTTGAAGTAAAGTTACTACCCTGATCAGATTGAATTTCTTTAGGTAAACCTACCAGTGCAAAAAACTTGCTGAGTGCCTTTACCACAGTCTTGGCCTGGGTGTTTCTGAGAGGCACAGCTTCAAGGAACCTAGATGCAATACACATAATTGTTAACAAGTACAAATGACTAGCAGCAGTCTTCGGCAATGGGCCTACCCAATCCACTATTACCCTGGAAAATGGTTCACCAAAAGCAGGTATTGGCCTAAGTGGTGCTTTTGGGATGGCCTGATTAGGTTTTCCCACGACCTAGCACGTATGACACCCTCTGCAGCAATTGACAATATCCTTCCTCACGTTAGGCCAATAAAATACCCTCATAGTCCTATGCACTGTTTTCTTTACTTCAAAATGTCCATCTAAAGGCATTTTGTGGGCCAGGTTTAAAATTTCAGCCCTGTAAACCTTTGGAACCACTCCCTGATGCACAATAGCCCAATCCTCACTTGCAGGCACCATAGTGGGTCTCCACTTCCTCATCAAAACCCCATCTTTAAGGTAATATCCCACTGTCTCATTCTGAATTTCATCCTCAGAGACAGCTGTCTCCTTTAAAGCCACAATTTCAGGATCTTTATTTTGTTCCTCTATAAATTCCTTCCTCAATAAGGACAAGTCTTTCTCACACACCTTGTTCTCCTCAGCCTTACTGTCCTCTAAATCCTGTTGATATAGGGACGGTAGGAAAGTCTCAGATAAATCAACATTAGCATTAGCAGACTTTCTCGACATGCTTCTGGTTACTGCGCAGGCGGGGTACACATCAGCATCTATGGGCGGGTCCCCAGCAGCAACAGGCTTACTCGTTAGCTGAACTGCTGGATAAACATCCCCATCTGCAAGGTCATTACCGAGTAAGACATCAACATTGTCTATTGGTAGTTCAGATCGTGCCCCTATTGTGACTAGTCTGGATACCAAGTCGCATTTCAAAACTATCTTATGCAAAAGCACGGCCTCAGTCCCCTTTCCAATACCTTTGATAATATTTAATTCACCAGTCTCCGTCTCAGCACCGAATTCCAAAACACTCTTTAATATTAATGACTGAAAAGCTCCAGTATCTCTCCAGATTCTCACTGGAACCGGGGTTGACCCTTCCTTCACAGATATAAATCCATTTGAAATAAACCTCTCGAGTCCCTCTTGAACTCGGTCAGACCCCTCTTTCTTCAGTGGTGTTTTAACCGTCTGAATGCAGGCATTTGGGGTTTTCTCTCTCTCTCTTTTCCTTTTTCCCTTTTCATAGCAAAACAATTGGACGCCACATGACCAGGTTTCCCACAAAAGTAACACTTTAAACTGGGAAACTTTCCCCCCGACTGCTTTCCTTCCTCCTTACTTTTGTCACTAGTCCCTGGTTTACTCTCTGGTTTAGCCAGTGGATTATCTCTATTACCCTTTTGGTAATTCCTATTCGGAAAAAACCTAGCTTTATGAGTTAAAGCATACTCGTCTGCTAATCTAGCAGACTCTGACAGTGTCGCTGCCTCTCTCTCATCCAAGTATGTCCTTATACCATCAGGGACACAACCTTTAAACTGTTCAATCAATATCAACTCTTTCAGGTTGTCAATATCCTCACTTGCCCCTTTCGAGGTACACCAGTGATCCAATTACATCTGCATCTCACGGGCAAACTCTAAATATGTGCAGTCCCAAGGCTTCGTCAAATTTTGGAACCTTTGCCTGTATGCTCCGGAACCAACTCATAAACTTTTTAAGTACAGCACCTTTCACTTTTTCATAATCATTTGCGTCTGCAACAGACAACACCAAATACGCTCATTGGGCCTTCCCCTTATTCACACTTTGTAACAGAACAGCCCACTGATCTCTCGGACAGTTCCGATTTATGGCCACTTTTTCAAAATGTAGGAAATACCTATTGACTTCTGCTTCCTCAAGCAGAGGTACCAACTTAATTTCTTGGTTAACATTAAATGGTACAACCAGCTCCCTACTACGGCTTGACACTGGAACTCCTTGCTGCACTATCTCCCTCTCAAACTCTGTTTGACTACCTCTCTTGCCTCATGGACCCTCTGCATTTCTGCATCATCAGCCTCAAGCTCTTTTAATTGCAATTGCAACTGAACCTCAGCCTCAATAAGTACCTTATCTTCAGCAAATAACTGTAACGCCTCCTCATCAAACTTTCCCTTAGTTATATAACGCTGGGCTATTACCATCTGCATCTGAGGTTTCCTCATTTTAGTGGTCACCTTTAGTCTTAAGTTTTGGGTGATTGCCAACAGCACGTTCCTTGTAGCATCATCCAACGCTTCAGGGGTTGTTTTCAACAGAAGCCTCTCAGCACTAACGTCCATTTTTGCTGTTTTTTCACACAACCAAATCAAAAGGGATTTTCCCCCAATCAATTCAAACAAGCCCCCACACAATTTTTAGAATGGCTCCCACCAATTTGTTCATATCCCAGATGAGCCCCCAATTTTGTCACATACCCCATGACAAGTTAAAGATCCAGCAGAAATGGAAAACACTTTGGAGTCCGGTATTGCTATTAACCAATGGTATTTATTAGTAACTACACAATACAGTAATATAAATGCAGATATATCAAACAGGTTAGCAATGATTATATATAAGTAAGTGTGGAAATATATGAAAACCAAGCTTCTTCAAGTCTATGGGTAAATAGATAGTCTTATGATGATGAGTAAAGTTCAGTTCGTGGCATTGAGTTGAGTAGTGATGTGGAGAGGGAAAGAAAGGTTTGAATCTTCAAGGTGAGCTGACGCCGTCGATCTTCCCGTTGTCCTCCGAAATCCTTTAGAAGTCACCAACTGTGACCACAACAAAGGGGACTGTTCTCCTGTGGTGGAATTATCAACCCAGGCGAGGATCGGACACACGAATAATTCCTCACCGGTCACACCCTTTTCACACTGCAAGAGCCACTGATCAATCTGCCTGATTGATCCTCCAAAACCCACCTTTTCTGTGGACGCAACAAAGCTCATTCAGTGTCCAAAACCACGTGTCTGTCAGGCTATCAGCTGTCCTTCTATTTATCTCACCATGTTCAACACAGCTGTCCATCAAGTAGCTCCTCCCTTCTCTCTCTGTAAGAACTTAGAAGCTGCCAGTGCCTTTGCATAAGTGTAAACATGCTGCAGAGAAACCATAACACCATCTCAAAACAGTTTTCACCTCTCTCTCTTAATAACAAGGTGTCTGGTGTTGAACAATTCTCTCTCTCTCTTTTCAAAAGCACAATTCATAGGGGTAATTCAGGACCCCGTCACACAACCAAAATAGTGAATATATTGGTTTTCATTGTCCAGAGTTCCATTGCTTCCACTACAGTATCCATAGATTGGAAGGGGAAAAAACTGTTATCTCACGATTTAAGAAAAGAAGTAGCAAAAATAAAGGTATTTATAGACCAATTAGATTGACATACTGTAAATCAATGAGGTGTACTGTGATTTTCAAAAGACCGTCAATAAAGTGCCATACAAAGAATTATAAGATTTCAAGTGCATGGTACTGTAGGTCAGCGGTCCCCAACCACCGGGCCATGGACTGGTACCGGGCCACAAAGCATGTGCTACAGGGCTGTGAGGAAACAATGCAAGTCAGCTGCACCTTTCCTCATTCCATCACGCACTGTTGAACTTGAACATAGGGTTGCCAACTGTCCCGTATTTTCCGGGACATCCCGTATATTGGGCTAAATTGGTTTGTCCCATTTTTCCCCCACTAAGGTAGAGCAGGCCTATGAAACCTTTCGTGCCAAAATGGCGTGAAGCGAAGAAGCAATTACCATTAATTTATATGGGAAAAATTTTTGAACGTTCCCAGACCCAAAAAATAACCTAACAAATCATACCAAATAACACAAAACCGAAAATAAATAACACTAACATATAGTAAAAGCAGGAATGATATGATAAATACATAGCCTATATAAAGTAGAAATAATGTTTGTACAGTATAGTTGGGAAAATGAAGGCAAAACCGATTTGCGGAAGAAAAATTCGGCACGTACATGCATGCGCACATTACATGCACATGTCACGCATGCGCACACAGGTGCCCGTACAAGGCTGCATGGGCATGGTAGTCTTTCCTGGGGTAAAGTGTCCTGGGGTTTGACTGCTACTTTTGTCCCTTATCTGGGAGTGAGAAAGTTGGCAATCCTAACTGTAAAAGACATGTTGAGCTGAGTTTAACTGTACTTGAACACCCCCCCCCCCCCACCCCTGGTCGGCTGGTCCGCGGTGCATAAAAGATTGTAGGTTATGCACTGAGGAGAAATGACTACTCGTTAACACAAAATAGACAATAAGAGTAAAGAGGTAATGTTAAGATCGGAATGCTAAGTCTCGGGATGGGCTATAGGGATCAGTACTGGGATTAAGATGCAAGAATCAAATGTGATATGTCCAAGTTTACTGTTAATAATGTAGCAGTGTTAGTTGCAAGATGGATGCAAAGAGACTTCAGGAGGACACATACACAGTGAATGGAGAGAATGTGGAACATGGAATACTCTGAAAATGGAAAAGAATGTGGGAGTTGAATTATTCAGTGAGTGGAAGAGGATGTGGAAGATGGAATATTATCTGGAAAAATGTCAAGTCATTAACTTTGGGGGAAAAATAAACAATATTTTTAAATGTGAAGGAATAAAGATGTTGGTGTTCAGTAGTAAATGGGCATCATTGCATATGAATCAGTGAAAATGAACATGCAGGTACAGCGATCTGCAAATCAAATGATATTCCGGTCTAATTTGCATAGTTTTTGCAGTATGAGAGGAGTGATGTTTTGCTCCAATTATGTAAGGCCCTGCTGGGGCACATCAGGGCTCACAGTCTCAAAATGAAGGGTCAGCCACTCTGCTGGGAAGAGCACACCAAATCTTTGGATCTCTCTACCCAAGAGGGCTATTAAAGTTTCATTGTTTAGTATAGTCAAAGACACAATAATTTATTATTTTTAGATTTTCATGGATATGGGGTTAATGCAATGGAATAGCACCAATGCAAGATATTAACCATGATCTTATTGAACAGGCGCATGAAGCAAGGTGAATGATTCCTGCTTCTATTTCTTATGTTGGGTATAAAGATGTTTCCTGATTTTGTTAATGAATGGCTTAGCTGGGTATTTTCATAAATGTTTTTTCATCCTTCCATCTGAAGAAGAAATATTTTTCTTTGTATATTATTCTCTAAGTTCCTTAAATGTCCCATGTTAGCTTGCATTCTTAGCATTTCACTCTTCAATAGAACATAGGAAAGCACAGTACAGGAACAGACCTTTCAGCTCACAATGTGCCAAACTAAATGAACTTGTAATTAAGTAATAGAGTGAACAAGCAATTTCAATACTCAAAAAATCCAATTTGCTTTCATGTTTTAACCTAGATGTCATTCTGTAAATCCAGGTGCAACACCTACAAGGTCAACATTTTCCTCCAGAGATTTTGGGTCCAAAATTGAATGCAGCACTTCAGATAGATTTTTAACTATTCAGCTACAATGTGTTATGCATTCTAGTTGCCTTGAGGTAGAGTTTATCATGACTTTAGACTGCTTATTATACTTGTCTACAATGTTTCTAAGTACCAGGACTCCCAAGTTTCTTTGATAAGAATCTAGGTAATGTAAAGATGCATAAGGAAAAGGTCAATTTAATTTGCTTAAACCCAGTGGATTATTTCATGTACCAAATTCACTACATTGGCCATTATTTTCTTCACCCATTCATTTCACATAGCTTTGTAATTTTTTTCTGTAATTTACTGATTACTTCAGTATCATCAGCAAACTTGAACATTCAACTCCCTTCCTTACTCTCTCTTCAACCAAGCTATTATTAAATAGGATGAATGTTAATAGATCCCCAAGGAGGATAAACTTGTCATTTTCTGTTCATCTAAGCCCTTACCTTTATTTTAATCTCCAACCTCTTAGTCAACTTCCAATGTAGATTATAAAGTTTGCTGCTCATCAGCAGTTCTGATGAAGGGTCTAGGCCCAAAACATCAACTGTTTACTCTTTTCCATAGATGCTGTCTGGCCTGCTGAGTTCCTCCAGCATTTTGTGTGTGTTACTTGGATTCCCAGCGTCTGCAAATTTTCTCTTCTTTTTGATCATTATCTAAATAGATTTTCGGAGGGAACTTAATAACATGCGTGAAACTTGTGTTCCTGATTTGTAACCCTGGCACTTACAGACCTCAACTTTAACAAAGCATTGCTGGCTCAATTGCATAAACTCACATTCTTGCAGGTCACGATCTCCAACAAGATTCCAGTAGTTAACCAGCAATAAATATTCAGCTAATAGGTCAAAAATCCCTGGTATCTCTCTTCAAACTTTCAGTCTTATTCCCAATATGTTTTAAGGTCAAAAGACTCTTTCTCCAGGGAGGCTTATTGTAAGCATAAGTGATTGTCAACTTAGAACTGAGATGAAGATAAAATTTTGACTGTAAAGATAAATCCTCTGCCACATAGGCTTTTTGGATACTAAGAAAGTAAAAGACACAAAGACAGGACAAAAAGGTGTTGAGGCAAAAGGTCTTAATGAAAGGCGGGGCAAGCTGGAAGAACTGTATTGCTTATCCCTACTTCTAATTTTGTCTTGAATACTGGAGACACAAAAGACTGCAAATGCTGGAAACTGGAGGAAACAAAGTATCTGCAGGCAGAACTCAGCAAGTCAAGCAGCATCTGTGAGAGGAAAGAGGAAGTGGTGAGACAAAAAACAAAAATAAATGATAGATTGAGATAGTGAGGGTTGGCGGATTATGATGGGCAGAGCGAAATAGGTAGGAAGGGGAAGGGTGGAGTTGGGAGACATGGTAGTAGGTGACAGATGCAAAAATGAGGAAGATGGGGTGAGGAAGAGAGTGGGGAGATTGAAGGTGGAGACAGCTGCTGGGAGAATGATAGAGCCAGAGTAATACAGGATTGGAACAGGCCCATCAGCCTAACTCATCCATGCCAACCGTGGTGCCAACCAAGCTAGCCCCATTCGCCTGTATTTCTCCCATATACCTTTAAACTCCTCCTATCCATGTACTTATCTAAATGGCTTTTGAATGTTATTAAATGTAATTATCATACATGCCTGAACTACTTCCTCTGGCAGCTCATTCAATATATACATAGATGAAGAAGTTGCCCCTACGGTCTCTTCTATACCTTTCAAGTCTCACCTTAAATCCATGCCACTGAGCTTTCAGTTCCCCTAACATGGCAAAAAGACAATGCCAATCTTTGGCCCACTTACTTAGCTGATGAAAATTCCCCTGTAATTTTTGATAACCTTCTTCACTGCCTACAATTCCTCCTATTTTACAAACGTAGTATCAACTGCAAATCATGCCTTGCACATTCTCTCACACACACAAGGTTCCCAGTACTGACACAGGCCTCCAGTCCAAGAAACAACCCTCAACTGCCACTCTGTGCTTCCTAACTTTGAACTTTGGATTCATAAATTAATAGCAATAAATAACAAGAGTATGAAATACAAGATAGTGAGCCTTAAAGTGAGACCATTCATTGTGGAAACACCAGAAATAGACCAAGTGCAGTTATCTCGTTTGGTTCAAAACCCTGATGGTTGAGGGGTAATAACTGCTCATGATCTTGGTGGTGGAGTCCTGAGGATCCTGTATCTTCTTCCCTATAGCAGCAGCAAGAAGAAGCATGACTTGGGTGGTGGGGGTCCCTCATGATGAATGCTGCTTTCCTGTGACAATGTTTCATGTGGATATGCTCACTGCTGGGGAGGGCTTTACCTGTGAAATTAGGTTGTAGACTACCCAGGCAGAATATGAGGTGTTGTTCCTCTAGTTTGCATTTGGCCTCATCATGGCAGTAGAGAAGGGCAGGGCCAGGTTATCTGTGAATCAGTCACCTAGATTGTTGGTAATAATTATTACCAACGAATCACTTGTAATACCAGAAAAACCAACGAATGTGGGATAGCCCACAGCCACACTTTGGAAAGTTTGATCACCTGGTTGTACTGAGTACAGGCAGATACTGAAAACTGCAGCACCCGCAGTGAGGACCAAGAAGGTATGGACAGGACTGCTTTGAATCAGTGGACTGGACTGTATTCAAGGGAGTCTAAATAAATATATCACAGCTGTCACTACCTTCATTAAAACCTGTGTGGATGAGTGTGTGCCTACAAGAACATATGGTACATACCCAAATCAAAAGCCATAGATGAATTTGCAGGTTCATAGTCTGCTGAGGGCTAGATTTATGACATTCAAGTTGGGTGACCTTGGTCTGTGGTTGGCTATCTCAAGTGCAAAGGAACAATTCCAAACAAGGTTGGAGGCAGAATCGGATGCACATTGACTCTGGCAGGGTTTGCAGGCCATTACTTCCAACAAAGTGAAACCTAACATCATGAATGGAAGTTATGCTTCACTCCCAGATGAGCTCAAAGCCTCTTATGCTCACTTTGAAAGGGAAAATAGAACTACAGCTATGAGGATCCCTGCAGCACCAGGTGACCCTGTGATCTCTGTCCTGGTGACCGATGTCAAGCTGCCTTCAAGAGTGAGAACCCTCGCAAGGTGACAGGGCCCAATGGAATACCTGGTAGGGCTCTGAAATCCTTTGCCAACCAACTGGTGGAGGTGTTCAAAGCTCATTGCTACAGTCAGAAGTTCCCACCTGCTTCAAAAGGGCAATAATTATACCAAGGCCAAAGAAAAGCAGGGTTAGCTACTTCAACAACTATCATCCAGTAACAAACATATCTATAGTGATGGAGTGCTTTGAGAGGCTGGTTATGGCTAGAATTAACTCCTGTGTCAGCAAGGACCTGCACCCACCGTAATTTGCCTATGTCCATAAAAGCTTTGCAGTGAATGCAATCTCATTGGCCCTTCATGTGGCCTTGAGTCACCTGGTCAATACAAATACCCATGTCTGGATGTTGTATATTGACTACAGCTCAGCACTTAACACAATCATTCCTACAGTTCTGATCAAAAAGCTCCAGAACTTGAGCCTCTGAACCACCCTCTGAAACTAGATGACCGACTTCCTAACTGGAGGACCACAATCTGTACAGATTGGAAATAACATCTCCAACTTGCTGACAATCAACACTGGCACACTTCAGAGATGTGTGCTTAGCCCACTGCTCTACTCTCGCTACACTCATGACTGTGTGGCTAGACACAGCTCAAATGGCATCTATAAATTGGCTGACGACACAACTATTGTTAGCAGAACTACAGATGGTGACAACAAGAGGGCATACAGAAACAAAATTTATCAGCTACTTGAGAGGTGTCGCAGCAACAACCTTGCACTCAATGTCAGTAAGACCAAAGAACTGATTGTGGACTTCAGAAAGGTTAAGGCAAGGGAACACACATCAGTCCTCACAGAGGGATCAAAAGTGGAAAGAGTGATCAACTTCAAGTTGCTGGGTATCAACATATCTGAGGGTGTATCCTGGACCCAACATATCGATGCAGCTACAAAGAAGGCACAACAGTAGTTATATTTAATTAGGAGTTTGAGGAGATTTGGTATGTCACCAAGACATGTGCAAATTTCTACAGATGTACTGTGGAAAGCATTTTAACTAGTTGCATCACTGCCTGGTATGGAGGGGAGGGGCTACTATACAGGATCAAAATAAGCTGCAGGTAATTGTAAGCTCAGTCAGCTCCATCATGGGCACCAGCTTCCATAGTATCCAGGACATTTTCAAGGAGTGATGCCTCAAAAAGGAAGCATCGATCATTAAAGACCCCCATCACCCAGGTCATACCATTGCTACCATCAGGAAGGAGGTACAGTAGCCTGAAAGCACACACTCAATGATTCACGAACAGCATTTTTCCCTTTGCCATCTGATTTCTGAATGGACACTGAACCCATGACACTACCTCACTACTCTTTATTTCTATTTTTACACTAATTATTTAATTAAATGTTTAATATATATACTTACTGTAATTCACAGTTTTCTCTATTATTATATATTATATTGTACTGCTGTCATAAGGGGGGCGCTGGGAGGCTGGGCAAGACACAGACAACTGAAGAACAAGGAACAGGACTAGGTTAGGCAAGAAAGCAAGGGAAGTGGGGAAGGAAGGACGCTAGACATGACACAGGCCCTGGACGAGACAAGGATACAGGGCCTGGGCTAGCACTTGACTAGGATAGCAGAACCAGGACATGGAACTTGGAACTAGGAGCCTGGGTTTGGACTCCGAGCCAGAGACTGGACAAGGACCCGAAACTTGGGTTTTGACTTGGGCTCGGACCCTAGATCAAGGTGAAGACATGACGAGGCTTGGGTTCTTCGAGGCTAGGGTACTTCAAGGTTTGGGTATGGACTCCGAACCAGACACCGGGCAAGGACCCAGAACCTGGGACTTGACTCGAGCTCGGACTCCAGAACTAGGCGGGGACAAGCCATGACTCCAGGAAGAGGAGTGGCAACAGGACTGGACGTGAGACTCCTGGACAGGACAAGGGAACCCCAGCACAGGATGAGGGCACCCCAGCACCAGGCTGGGCAAGGTACTCCTGGGCTGGGTGAGACATGGACAAGACGAGAACACTAAGCCATAGCTTGAACAGAACAAGGTTCTTGGATCGTGGCTAGGACTGGACGAGACCCCAAAGCCTTGACTAGGTTGAGGGAGAGACAGGAGCACACAGCCTTGATCGAGGGAGAGACAGGAACATGGAACACAGAGCCAGGACCCCTCCTTGGGTACAGGACATAGGGCCGGGACTCATTACACAGAATGCAGAATAGGACAAGATGGTTCTCAACACAAGACAGCAGCAGACGGCTGGACCTACCGAGTGAAGGCATGGATACAGACGGTTCCCAACACTAGGTAGCAGCAAACTGCCGGATCTACCTAGAGAAGGCGAGGACACAAAGACAGATCCCAACACTAGGTAGCGGCAAACAGCCAGACCTACCTAGTGAAGGCATGGACACAGAGACAGTTCAAAACAACAATAGACAGTTCCTTATCTTGCTCCGGCAATGGAACTTGACAGCAGTGCAGGCGAGGGTTAGAGGCGAGGCAAGGCTTCAGACGAAGCAACAGAAGGCAGGGGAACAGAAGGGATTCAAACAGGGGGTATGGACAGGAACAACCCAGCAGCCGGAGGGTGAATCCTGAAGGTAATTATGAAGCCAGCCCAAACGAGAATCAGCTGCCTCAACAAAAACTGCGGAAAACTGGAAAACCTGGAATAAGGAACATGGACTGGGCCATGAAGCAGAATGCAGATTTCACGGACCGGACCATGACAACTGCTGCCACAAAGATAACAAATCTCACGACATATGCCAGTGATATTAAACCTGATTCTGAACTAGTCTCCTAGAACCTCATTTAGTGCATTAAGAGTTCCTGATGTGGCCTCCTCTACATCAGCAAAACCAAATGCACTCTAGGCAATCAATTCACAGAGCACCACATTCTGTCCACAATAGTCACCCCAATGGCCACTCTCAGCGAGCAATTTCATTTCCCCTTCCAATTTCTACAGTAACCAGTCCATCCACAGCCTTCCCTACTGCCAAGCTTAAGCCCAATACAAATTAGAGAAATAACAACTCATATTCCACATGGGTAGACTTACACCAAAAGTATGGAAATTTTTTTTTCCCAGTTTCAGGTACCTCTAAAATTGGGCTTCCCCACCCCACTCCACTCTTTCTCTACTTCTAATCCTTATCCAATTAAACTATTTTTGTTCCATATCCCCTATATCACAATCCAACTCTCTGTTACCTATTTTTGTTTTCTGTCTCTGGTTCCATCCACCTATTACCCACATGTTTCAGCCCATTCACACCCCCCATAGCAATGTGATTACATCTGCCTTTCATTTCTCCCCTAATTCCTCCCATTATCATCTTTCTTACTTATCAGATTTCAGTATTGATAGTCTGTCTCATGTTCCCCTCTCTCCTCTTTACATTACTGCTCACCACTCTCCACTCTGGTGTAGGGTTTCTAATAAAAATGTTAATAATTCTTTTACCTCCCCACCACCGAGAATGTCTTCAAAGGGCAAAACCGCAAGAAGGCAGCATCCATCATGAAGTTCCCACCATCCAAGATATACCCCTTTTCTCATTATAACCATTAGAGAGGCAGTACAGGAGACTGAAGACCCACATTCACTCTTTAGGAGCAACTTCTTCCCCTCTGCCATTAGATTTTTGAACAGATCATGAACCCATAAACACTATTTTGCTCTCTTTTTGCACTAATTCTTATATTTCTTTTTGTAATTTACAGTAACTTTATATATATTGTGCTGTACAAACCAACAAATTTCACAATATATATCAGTGATAATAATTCTGATTCTGACACTGTATTCTTCCAGCTGATTTATTCCTGAAGATTGATCTATGTTCTATTTCCTTTTATTACATTGTCTTTTCTTAAAATAGTATTAAATGACGTTCTTCCCATTGATTTACTTTTTTTCCTTTCCAGTCTCTGCATTTTATCCTTTTCCTTTACTGAGAAAAGGAAAAGATCCTGCTTAATAAATTTAAAGTATTATAATAATCATCCATGTAGATTTATAATGAGACAACTTCAGTCAATACAGTCCTTTTATTCTTCAGATGTACATTTATATTTCACTTTACTGCATAAAGAGCTACTTGAATACCTCCAAGAGACTTTGTAGGTTCCTGCTCTTTCCTATCTACATTCATGACTATGTGGCTAGGCACAGCTCAAACACCATCCATAAATGGTGAACAGTGTGGAAAGGGTGATGAGTTTCAAGTTCCTGGTGTCAACATCTCAGAGGATCTATTCTGGTCCACTATGTTGATGTAATCATGATAAAGGAACACCAGTGCCTGTTCTTCAGTATGAGTTTGAGGAGATTTGGTACATCACCAAAGATTCTAACAAATTTCTACAGAAGTTTAGTGGAGAACAGTTTGACTAGTTGAAACACCATCTGATATGGAGGCGTCAACGTACAGGATTCTATAAAGCTTCAGAGGGTTGGAGGCTCAGCCAGCTCCATCACATATACAAACCTCCCCACCATCAAGGACACCGTGCCTCAAAAAGGCAGTATTCATCAATAAAAACCCTCACCATCTCAGACATGTCAACTTCTCTTCACTATAAAAAGGAAGGGATACATGATCCTGAAGACCAAATTCAACCTTTTAGGAATAGATTCTTCCCCTCTGCTATCAGATTGCTGAATAGTTCATGTACTATCTCACTATTCCTCTTTTGTACTATTTATCTATTTTATTGTATCCTATAATAATTAGTTTTGCCTATACTGTACTGCTGCCATAAAACAACAAAGTTCATAACTTGCTATGTGTCAGTGACAATAAACCTGATATTGATTCTGATAGCTGGCTGTTTAAGATAGCTATTTTAACATTTTTCTTCAAAAGTCAGCCTTAATTTAATTTAACACATTGGATAGTTTGTGATGTTAAATTCTAAAATGTTCGACTGCGAAGAGAAGTGATGAAGACTGCAGTGGTGACAGGAGATTCCATTGTCAGAGGAACAGAGATGAGATTCTGTGGGTATGACAGATATATGTTGCTTCATAGGTGCCAGGGTCAGCGATGTCTCAGATCAGGTCTATGGAATTCTAAAGGGAGAGGGTGAGCAACCATAAGTCTTAGTTCATATTGGTACTGGCAACAAAGGTAGAAAAGATGAGTAGGCCCTGAAGAGAGGTAAGACCATAAGACATAGGAGCAGAATTAGACCATTTTGGCCCATCCAGTCTTCTCCGCCATTCAATCATGACTGATTCTTTTTCTTTCATCTCCTCAGCCATACTCCCCGGCCTCCTCCTCGTAACCTTTGATACCGTGGCCAATCAAGAACCTATCAATCTCTGTATTAAATAGACCCAACAACCTGGCCTCCACAGCTGCCTGTGGTAGAAAATGCCACCAATTTACCATCCTTTGCCTAAAGAGGCATTAGATTAGATTAGATTGTGAGGACACGCAGTCCTCTTTTATTGTCATTTAGTAATGCATGCCTTAAGAAATGATACAATGTTCCTCCAGAATGATATCACAGAAACACAAGACAAACCAAGACTGAAAAAAACTGACAAAAACCACATAATTATGATGTATAGTTACAACAGTACAAAGCAATACCGTAATTTGATAAAGAACAGACTATGGGCATGGTAAAAAAAAAAAGTCTCAAAGTCTCTCGAAAAGTGCCATCATCTCACGCAGACGGTAGAAGGAAGAGAAACTCTCTTCCTGCCATGAACTTCCAGCGCGGCAAACTAGCCGATGCAGCACCCTGGAAGCACCTGATCACAGCCAACTCTTGAGTCCGTCCAAAAACTTTGAGCCTCTGACCAGCCCTCCGACACCAAGCACCATCTCTGCCGAGTGCTTCGACCCCGGCCCCGGCAACAGACAATAGGCAAAGCCGAGGATTTGGGGCCTTCTCAATCGCATAGTAGCAATGGCAGCGAAGCAGGCATTTTAGAAGTTTCTCCAGGTGTTCCTCCGTGCTTCTCACATCCGTCTCCATCAAATAAGGATTGTGCACGGTACCTACTTACAAATACGATATCATTTCGGAGCAGCCGCGCGCATTGTGTCGCGCCGCCATCTTCTCCTCCCCTCTTTATTACTAAAGATCTTTCAAGAATCATTTGATTCTTTCATGATTCTGGAGGAAAGGAAAATTGCAAAATGTCTCTCCACTCTTCAAGGAGGAGAAAAGCAGAAGAAAGGAAAGTATAGGCCAGTTAGTCTGACCTCAGTTTTGGGAAGATGATGGAGTCGATTGTTAAGGATATGGTTTGAATTACTTGGAGTCATATGCTAAAATAGGCTATAGTCAGCATAGTTTCCTCAAAGGAAAATCTTGCCTGACAAATCTGCTGGAATTCCTTGAAATAACAAGCAGGATAGTCAAATAAGAATTGGTGGATATTGTGTACGTGGAATTACAGAAGGCCTTTGACAAGGTGCCACACATACAGCTGCTTAACAAATTAAGACCCCATGGTATTACAGGAAAGATACTAGCATGGATAAAGCAGTGGCTGATTAGCTGGAGGCAAGGTGTTATTTAATTGGCTGCTGGTGAACAGTGGTGTTCTACAGGGATCTATGTTGGGACCACTTCTTTTTTTACGTTATGTGTCAATGAGCTCGATGACAGAATTGATCACTTTGTGGCCAAGTTTGAGGATGATACAAAGATAGGTGGAGGGGCAGGTAGTTTTGAGGAGGTAGAGAAGGACTTTGACAGATTAATAGAATGGGCAAGGAAATGGCAGATGGAATACAGTGTCAGGAAGTGTATGATCATGCATTCTTGTAGAAGGAATAAAAGTATAGGCTATTTTCTAAATGGAGATAAAACTCAAAAATCCAAGGTGCAAAGGTACTTGAGACTCCTTGCGCAGGATTCCTTAAAAGGTTAATTTGCAGGTTAAGTCTGTCGCGAGGAAGGCAAATGCTATGTTAGCATTCACATCAGGAGTACCAGAATATAAAAGCAAGGATGCAATGTTGGGGCTTTATAAGGCACTGGTGAGGCCTCACTTGGGAGTATTGTTGGCAATTTTGGGCCCCTTTTCTACGAAAGGATGCAGTGACATTGTAGACGGTTCAAAGGAAGTTCACGAAAATTATTCCAAGATTGAAAGGCTTGTCATATGAAGAGTATTTGGTGGCTCTGGGCCTCTACTCACTAGAATTCAGAAGAATGAAGGGTGACCTCATTGAAACCTATCAAATGTCAAAAGGCCTCAATAGAGTGGATGTGGGAAGGATGTTTCCTATGGTGAAGGAGTCTAAGCCCTGAGGATACAGCCTCAGAATATAGGAGCGTCCTTTCAGAATGGAGATTGGACACACTAGAGGCAGGAAACATGTTCCCGATGTTGGGGGAGTCCAGAACCAGAGGCCGCAGTTTAAGAACAAGGGGTAGACAATTTAAAACGGAGTTGAGGAAAATCTTTTTCATACAGAGGGTTGTGGTTCTGTTGAATGCTCTGCCTCAGAAGGCAGTGGAGGCCAATTCTCTGGATTCTTTCAAGAAAGAGTTAGATAGAGCTCTTAAAGATAGCAGAGTGAAGGAATATGGGGAGAAGGCAGGAAAAGGGTACTGATTATGAATGATCAGCCATGATCACAGTGAATGGTGGTGCTGGCTCGAAGGGCCAAATGGCCTACTCCTGCACCTATTGTCTATTGAGATGAAGAGGAATTTCCTTAGCCAAGGAATTTGTTGCCACAGGCAGCTGTGGAGACCAAGTCATTGGGTATATTTAAGGCAGATTGATGGATTTTTGATTATTCAGGGCAAGAGGGGATACAGGGAGAAGGCAGGAAATTGGGATTGAAAGGGAAAATAGATCAGCTATGATGAAATGGCATAGCAGAGTCAATTGGGCCAAATGGCCTAATTCTGCTCTATATCTCATGGTCTTATGTCATGGTCACTACTTTACAAATTCCTTTTATTTTGTTAGATTATTGATGCTGTATTTACAAATTAGCATTTAATTGAAAGAAATTCTTTGCCAAATGGGTATTTCATAAATTTGGAAACCAACCCAATGACTGAAATCAAATCGATATTTAGCAAGAGCCTTGCCAACACTAGGTGAACTAGAGGAGAACACTAGAGCAGACTTCCAAATGATAGATTGGTGGTTAAATTAAGAAAGTACCAACAAACATTATTTAATATTTCTCATTGTTCATACAGTCTTCATTCAGACTGTTCACTTGACCACATTTTGACTGTCTGGAAAACTGAGTGTGGCTGATTTTTTAAATCCATTAAATTATTGGTTCAATACCATTCAATAGAACTTACTGCCTTGTTGACTCAATACCAAGTACTTGAATAAGAAGCAAGAGTAAGCCACTCCGCCCCCAAGTCTTCTCCACCATTAATGAGACCATAGTTGATATGATAGTAATCTCATTCCTGTCAACTCATGAATAAACAATTCATGCCCTACCTACCAAGTATCTGTGTATTTCTGGTTTTAAAATATTCAGTCTCTTTTTCAACCAGTCCTTTAGTTTCAAAGATGCACATTGTTTGAGAGAAAAAAAATTATTTATCATCACTTACCACAATTCCTTATCTATAAATTAGTAACCCCCAATTCTAGATTCTCCCACTAAGAAGCATCTCGACATCCACTCTGTAAAGGTCCTTCAGAATCTTCCCGTTACAAAAGAGTCACCTCTCACTTCTCTCAAGTCCACTGCATATGCCTACCTAATCATATGTATATCATATGATATTATACCTAAATCTGATTTGAATCCAATCTCTCATATGACAACAACAAATTATGCTCATTAGTTGAATTACCTCTAAACTGCTTTGAATGCATTGGTAAATTTCCTTAAAGACATTAATATATTACACAATCTCAATTATCAATATTAAAGGTGTAATCTTACCAATGCCCCATAGAACTGAAGAATAATGTCACTATTTGTATTTAATTCCTTTAGCAATTACATTCTAACAGATTGAATAAAAACAAATATAATTCCTTTCTAAAGGGATGGAGAAGACAAAAGGCAAGTAATTTTCTGCTGCAACCTTCAATCCAGCACAATGTCAAATGCCTGCCACGCAACATGCATCCATTGATTCTCTTTCATTCATGTTACTTCCATGAAGGACTCATATAAACTGGTCAAATATGATTTCACTCTCACAAACCACATTTACATTGTCTAACTACTTTGAATTGTTCTAATTGTCTTGCCATGTCTTCAACAATAGCTTCTAACTTTTCCCATGACAGATTATTAACTGGTTTGCAGTTAATAGATTTTTCCCTCCTTACACTTTTAATTTTCCAATCTATCAGAATAGTCCAAAATATAAACAAGTGTCATTATCTTACCAGGCCTTCTTTTCTGACCCAAGGGCAAAGTTAACTAGAATTCAGAGATTTGCCGTGCATTACTCCAACATTTGCTTAGTATCACCAAGCATAGATTGCAATAGCAAATCTGCCCACACAGTTCATAGAACATAGAAATCTACAGCACATTACAGGCCCTTCAGCCCACGATGTTCTGCCAACCATGTAACCTACTCTAGAAACTGCCTACTTCATAGCCCTCTATTTTTCTAAACTCCTTGTACCTATTTGAGTCTCTTAAAAGACCCTATTGTATCTGCCTCTACTACTGTCACTGGCAGTGCATTCCACGAACCCACCACTCTCTATATGGAAAACCTACCTCTGACAACCCCCTTGTACCCACTACCAAGCACCTTAAAACATTGCCCCACATGTTAGTCATTTCAGCCTGGAGAAAAAACCTCTGGCTATTCACATGATCAATGCCTCTCAACATCTTATACACCTCTATCAGGTTATCTCTCATCTTCCATCACTCCAAGGAGAAAAGGCCAAGTTCACTCAACCCATCCTCATAAGGCATGCCCTCCAATCCAGGCAACATCCTTGTAAATCTCCTCTGCACTCTCTCTATAGTACCCACATCCCTCCTGTAGTGAGGTGACCAGAACTGTACACAGTACTGCAAGTGGGGTCTAACTAAGGTCTTATATAGCTTTAACATTACCTCACACCTCTTGAACTCAATCCCACGATTGATGAAGGGCATCACAACATACACCTTTTTAATAACACTGTCAACCTGTGCAGCATCTTTGAGTGTTCTATGGACATGGACCCCAAAATCTCACTAATCTTCCACACTGCCATTACCATTAATATTATATTCTGTCTTCAAATTTGACCAACCAAAATTAACCACTTTACACTTATCTGGGTTGAACTCCATCTGCTTCTTCTCAGCCCAGTTCTGCATCCTACTGATGTCCCCCTGTAACCTCTGAAAACTGTCCAGACTATCTATAACACCCCCAACTTTTGTGTCATCAGCAAACTTACTAACTCACCCTTCTACTTCCTCATCCAAGTCATTTATAAAAATCACAAAGAGGAGGGGACCCAGAACAGATCCCTGTGGAACACCACTGCTCACTGTCCTCCACACAGAATACGAACCATCTACAACCTTGCCTTCTGTGAGCAAATCAATTCTGGATCCACAAAGCAAGATCTTCTTGGATCCCATGCCTCCATACTTTCTGAATGAGCCTTGCAGGGGAATCCTCATCAACTGCCTTATTGAAATTGATATACACTACATCCACTGCCCTACCTTCATCGATGTGTTTTGTTACCTCTTCAAAGAATTCAAACAGGGTTGTAAGGCATGAGCTGCCCTTGACAAAGCCATGCTGACTATCCCTAATCAGATTATGTCTCTGCAAATGCTCATAAATCCTGCTTCTCAGGATCTTCTCCAACAACTTGCCCACCACTGAAGTAAGACTCACAGGTCTATAGTTTCCTGGATTATCTCTACTCCCTTTCTTGAACAAGGGGACAACATTTGCAACCTTCCAATCCCCTGGTACTTCTTCCGTCTTTATTGATGACGCGAAGATAATTGCCAGAGGCTAAGCAATCAATCTCCCCCCTCGTTTCCCACAGTGGCCTGGAGTGTATCTTGTCCAGTCCGGGCAAATTACCTAACTTAATACCTTCCAAAGCTCCAGCACATCTTCTTTCATAATGTCTGTATGCTCAAGCATTTCAGTCCACTGTCATCCCCACAATTGCCAAGGTTCTTTTCACTGGTGAACACTGAAGTGAAGCATTAAGTACCTGCTCTGGCTCCATGCACGTTTCCACTAACGCCCCTGATTTGTCCTATTCTCACATAGCTTATCCTCCTGCTCTTCACATACTTGTAGAATGTCTTGGGGTTTTCCTTAATCCTGCTCACCAAAGTCTTCCCATGGCCCCTTCTAGCTCTCCTAATTTCATCCTTCCTGGCACCCTTGTAATTTTCTAGAGCTCTAACAGTACCTAGTTTCTTGAACCTTTCATAAGCTTTTCACTTCTCCTTAACTAGATTTTCTACATCCTTTGCACACCATGGTTTTTTTACCGTATTATCCTCTCCCTGCCTCAAAGGAACATACATACCTATGTAGAACGCCATGCAAATGTTCCCTGAACATTTGCAACATTTCTGCTGTGTATTTCCTTTGCCACATTTCTGCCATGCATTTCCTTTGCCATATTTCTGCCATGCATTTCCATCAGTAAAAGGTTTTAAAGCTTAAGATGAATTGATGAATTTAGGAAAATGAATTTACACCTACTGAAAGATGGACTATATTCGGTTGAATTACACAATCTACAGTTAATGAAATGTACTACAATGTGACCCAACTGAACTCATCAAATCCAAGCCAAAATGAACCAATCAAACCTGAACCTAAACTACTTTGTAAAAGTGTTGTTCCAATTTCTACCTACACAACATGATAACCCTTTAAATGCCTTTAGGAATATCTTATATCGTAAATTTGTTTATTGCATTTGAAGATACCGTTTTTAACTACATCGATCGAACTGCCAGCCTCATCATTTTTTTGGTAAAGAACACATAATTGTATAAATATCAGACATTTAAAATATAAGTTTCTGAGGAAGCATTTTCTGCCTTTAATAAGGCTGAAGTAGCAAGTCTGTTCTGCAAAATATATTACAAAATATAAAAAGTGTACAGAGATGTTATATATTTTAATACTGCATGGATTGCAGTTGGTTCCATAATGGGCAGGCAATTAAAATTGGACTATTAATGACAGTTTTGCCATTTAACTCCCAAATCCCATGAATAAAGATCTTTTAAAAAAAATCTTTCCAAATTTTTACACTAATTATTCTTTGACTTATGCCATGATATATATGGAAAGCACTTCACACAATTCTTCATTCTGGCAGAAACCAAGGACAGGAACAATGAAAAAGCAGGTTTCAGTGAGTCTGTGCAGCTTAATTTGTGAATATAAGCTATCACAGAAAACAGTACAGGAGGAGGACAAGTTGCTGAGTGTCATTTGTTATTTCTTCAAGTGACCTACTCACCCACAAGACTATTCACTCTTCATTTTGTCTGACTGCAGTCATTGTAACACAAATTACAGCAATTGCATGTTAGTTACTCAGTAAATGTGAGCCAAAAACAGCTTTAAAATCTTTTCATATCAGTTTTATTTTCATATTTTAGTAATGAACTGTCATGAAGACTAAAAATGTATGTTCAAGGGAGGAAAATAGATCACAAGATTCAATCTATCAATTTTAAGGATATAACTCAGATTCAATGTTGGCATCACACCCATGGATACTTCAGTTAGAACATCCCATTTCCTCATTCTCCTTCGAAAGTTTAGTTTTTTTTAACCTATAACTGAACTACACAATTCTACTTTTCTGTTCATAAGTTCTTTATTAAGTTAGAAAGTTATTTGCCCAGAAAGAGACATTTTATTGATGGGAGATTTTAATTTCCCAAATATCAATTGGCATCTCCCTAGAGCAAGGGGTTTAGATTGGGTGGAGTTTGTTAGGTGTGTTCAGGAAGGTTTCTTGACACAGTATGTAGATAAGCCTACAAGAGGAGAGGCTGTACTTGATTTGGTATTGGGAAATGAACCTGGTCAGGTGTCAGGTCTCTCAGTGGGAGAGCATTTGGAGATAGTGATCATAATTCTATCTCCTTTATAATAGCATTGGAGAGAGATAGGAACAGACAAGTTAGAAAAGCGTTTGATTGGAGTAAGGGGAATTATGAGGCCAGTTCATTGGCTATATTTAAGAGTGAGTTAGATATGGCCCTTGTGGCTAAAGGGATCAGGGGGTATGGAGGGAAGGCTGGTACAGGGTTCTGAGTTGGATGATCAGCCATGATCATAATAAATGGCGGTGCAGGTTCAAAGGGCCGAATGGCCTACTCCTGCACCTATTTTCTATGTTTCTATCAGGCAGGAAATTGGAGGCTTAAATTGGAAACAGATGTTCTCAGGGAAAAATACGGAAGAAATGTGGCAAATATTCAGGGGATATTTGTGTGGAGTTCTTCATAGGTACGTTCCAATGAGACAGGGAAGTTATGGTAGGGTACAGGAACCATGGTGTACAAAGGCTGTAATAAATCTAGTCAAGAAGAAAAGAAAAGTTTACAAAAGGTTCAGAGAGCTAGGTAATGTTAGAGATCTAGAAGATTATAAGGCTAATAGAAAGGAGCTTAAGAAGGAAATTAGGAGAGCCAGAAGGGGCCATGAGGAGGCCTTGGCAGGCAGAATTAAGGAAAACCCCAAGGCATTCTACAAGTATGTGAAGAGCAAGAGAATAAGACGTAAAAGAATAGGACCTATCAAGTGTGACAGTGGAAAAGTGTGTATGGGACCGGAGGAAATAGCAGAGGTACTTAATGAGTACAGTACTTTACTTCAGTATTCACTATGGAAAAAGATCTTGGTGATTGTAGTGATGACTTGCAGCAGACTGAAAAGCTTGAGCATGTAGATATTAAGAAAGAGGACGTGCTGGAGCTTTTGGGAAGCATCGAGTTGGATAAGTCGCCGGGACTAGATGAGATGTACCCCAGGCCACTGTGGGAAGTGAGGGAGGAGATTGCTGAGCCGCTGGTGATGATCTTTGAATCATCAATGGGGACAGGAGAGGTCCCAGAGGATTGGAGAGTTGCAGATGTTGTTCCTTTATTCAAGAAAGGGAGTAGAGATAGCCCAGAAAATTATAGTCCTGTGAGTCTTACCTCAGTGGTTGGTAAGTTGATGGAGAAGATCCTGAGAGGCAGGATTTATGAACATCTGGAGAGTTACAATATGATTAGGAGTAGTCAGCATGGCTTTGTCAAGGGCAGGTCATGCCATATGAGCCTGATTGAATTTTTTGAGGATGCGACTAAATACATTGATGAAGGAAGAGCAGTAGATGTATTGTAGCAACACACATCAAAGTTGCTGGTGAATGCAGCAGGCCAGGCAGCATCTCTAGGAAGAGATACAGTCGACGTTTCAGGCCGAGACCCTTCGTCAGGACACGAAAGCAATGTCCTAGTAATTTCTAAGGTAGGGACATGTTCGGCACAACTCTGTGGACCAAAGGGCCTGTATCATACTGTAGGTTTTCAATGTTTCTATAAGCTTTAAGATAGTTATGGAAAATGATAAGGTGGGCCTAGAGTTAAGGCCTACACTGAGGGAGGGCTGACTTGAACAGTACATGACAGAGGAACGTTTTGAGTGCAGTCAAGAAGGAAAAGGAAGTACATATACAGTTGGGGAAACTAAAATCGAACAGGCCTCTTGAGAATATAACGAAGCCAGAAGAGAACTCCAAGAAGCAAATTAAGCAAGCCTGGAGAGGCCATGAAAAGTCCTCAGCAAGTAGTATTAAAAAGAATTCTAAGGCATTGTATGCATAAAACAAGAGTAAGAGGATAACTAGGAAGAGGATAGGACTTCAGAAGAATAAATGCAGGAACATATGCTTGGAGACAGGATGTGAGCAAGGATCTAAACATAAGGTTTGCTGGCCTATAATTTCTTAGTTTGTATCCATTGGCCCTATTAAACATAGAAACAACATTGGCTATTTTTAAGTCCTCTGGGAAATTGTCTTTGACTAAAGAGGACCTCTCTTACCCCTCTGTATAAAATGGAATAGATACCATCAGGCCCTGGGGATGTATCCACTTTAATGTTCTTCAACATACCCAACATTTCCTCCTACTTTATAACAAAATGCTTCACCAAATTCCCAAACATTTACACTGTCTTAAAGATGCATTGTTAAAATTGCATCCACAGTCTGCTAACACATTTCAAAAAGAAGGAAACGGGCATGTTACCACCCACCCTGACAGATTTCAGTGTACCTGAACCCCTGGGAAGTATCGGGCCCAGAAGATGTCCTTGGCCGTGTCCCGAGATCCTGTGCAGTTGAGCTGGCATTAGTATTTGAAGACATTTTTAAAGTCTTCCTACTTTCATCTGAGGTTCCCATCTACTTTAAGACCACCACCATTATCCCAGTACCTCGGAAACGAAAGGTAATATGCCTTAGTGATTACCACCCAGTGGGTTTGACATCAACTGTTATTAAGTGCTTCAAGAGGCTGGTCATGACACACATCAACTCCAGTCTTCCATACAACTTTGACCCATTGTTATTTGCCTACTGCTGAAAGAGATCTACAATGGGCTCCATATCTCTAGCTCTACACTCATCTCTAGAACACCTAGACAGTAAACACATCTATATCAGACTAATATTTATTGACTTCATCTCCACTTTCAGTATTGTAATACCAAGCATAACCAAACTCAGAACCCTGGAAGTCAATACATGATCCTTGACTTCCTGTCCAACAGACCACAATCAGTAAGGATAGGCAGTAACACCACCATCACAATTATTCTAAACAATGGGCTCCACAAGGTTAAATCCCCAGGCCCCTACTCTACTCCCTGTATATTCATGACTGAATGACCAGATTTTCCTCTAACTCTATCTACACATTTCTAGATGATACACTGTAGTGGGGCGTATCTCAAAAAAAAGATGAGTCGGACTATAGGAAGAGGATAGAGAACTTAGTGACATAGTATCATGACAACAACCTTTCCCTCAATGTCACCTTCTGAAAGGGGAGTAGTACACATGCTTCTGTTTATATCAGTGGTGTTGACGTTGAGAGGATTGAGAGTTTAAAGTTCCTAGGAGTGAACAGCCTTTCCTGGTCCAAACACGTTAATATCACAGCCAAGAAAACTCACCAATTCCTTTACTCACTCAGGAATCTAAAGAAGTTTAACATAACCTCATTGACCCTTACCAATTTTTAATAAAATGCACATAGAAAGTATTCTATCTGGATGCCTCATGGCTTGGTAAGGCAACTGCTCTGCATCTGACCGCAAGAAGCTGCAAGAGTTATGCACATCACAGAATCCAGCCTCCCCTCTGTGGACTATAAGACAGAGGAGCATATTTAGGCCATTCAGCCCATTAAGTCTGCTCTGCCATTCAATCATGGCTGATTTATTATCCTCTCAACCTAATTCTCTGGCCTTCTCCTCATAACCTCTAGCACCCTTACTAACCTTTCAACCTCCACTTTAAATGTATCCAATGACTTGGCAATGAATTTCAGATTCACCACCCCCTGGCTTCAGAAATTCCTCCTCACCTCTGTTCTAAAGGTACATCCTTCTATTCTGAGGCTGTACCCTTTAGTCCTAGACTCCTCCACTAAGGGAAACATCCTTTTCACATCCACTCTATCTAGGCCTTTCAATATTTAATAGGTTTTACTGAGATTCCCCCTCCTTCTTCTCAACTCCACTGAGAACAAGCTACAGCCTTCAAACGCTCCTCATGCATTAAGCCATTCATTCCCAGAATCATTCTCGTGAGCCTCATATGGACCTTCTCCAATGTCAACACATCTTTTCTTAGATTTGTTTTTCCAAAATTCCTCACAATACTCCAGATGTGGTCTGACCAATGCCTTATAAAGCCGCAGCATTACACCCTAGTTTATATTCCATTCCTCTCAAAATGAATGATAAAACTTGCATTTGCCTTCCTTACCACCAACTCAACTTGCAAGTTAACCTTTAGGGAATCCCAACTTCTCCGTGGATTGTCACCTTGTCGTGGTGGAGAAGCTTGTGTGGTCCTGAGATCCCGACAGCAATGTGTCTGGAGCTATGCTCCTGGTAGGGTCACCCATGGCGGTAAGGTCGAAGGTGAGGTCCCTGACAAAGAACAATCCAACCAAGACCTCAACGGTGGAACAGGCGGACGAAGTTACTTTGAACTCAACGGCTGTGAAGGCGGATGAAGGCTGCAACAAATCCATCAGCTCCAATCGTCGTGGTTTCCATGCCATTGGAATCAGTTGGTTGATTTGTGAAGTATCGTGTGCTTCTTGGAGTGCAACATCAAGTACACGTTAAACAAATACATCATGCACAGGCATCTTGCCTCTGTGGGCCACTTCTTCAGAATGAAGACCATCATCCTCGACCTCGAGGGATAGCCACGACGAGGGAGCTTTGCATTGCATGTCTAATTTCTATATTTGCTTGCCATTTAAAAAACAGTCTACGCCTTTATTCCTTCTATCAAAGTGTATGAGCATACACTTCCCTACACTGTATTCTATCTGCCACTTCTTTGCAAATTCTCAAACTGTTTAAGTCCTTCTACAGACTTTCTGCTTCCTCAATAGTATCTGCCACTCGACCTATCTTTGTACTGTCTACATGTTTGACCACATAGCCTTCAAGTTCATCATCTAAATCATTGACATACAATATGAAAAGAAGCTATCCCAACACCAACCTCTGTGGAACACCACTAGCCAACCAAAAAAGGCCTTGAGGTATACAGCTCCATGGGGCAGCACAGTTGCACTGCGGTTAATGGAATGCTATTACAGTGCCAGCTCTTGTGAATTTAATATTTCAGTATTATTTGAGTAATATTGTAAACATATTGTTTGATCAAGTATTCTTAAATAATCCAACACAGTTTACATGTAAAAGTATGTGAATGGCATTTGTCATCATGCTACCATGTCATATATGTGTGCCTCACTTAAAGTAAAAACCAAACTAAGACACACATTCCCAGCTCTGTGCTTCCTTTGGAGTTACAAAACTTAACAGTAGCAACGACGGCATTTTAAACAAACCTGAAGTGACTACCTGCCTGTTGAAATGCAGCAAGATGTTTGAGACATTTTGGGTTTAAAAAAGTGCAGCAAATACTTCTTCAGGAAGGGACAGAAACAGTTGCATTTTTAAAAGGCAGAAAACAGACTAAATTCATAGGTTCATAAACAGTGAGGCCTGGGTGATAATAATAATAATTTTTAAAAAACAGAAATGGATGGCTACATCAGAAAGATGGGCATGTTCAATTGCATAATGAGTGAACTGAGTAGTATTTTAAAGCAAATGAAATAACCAATGAAAAGTAAGTGCCAGTTTTGCTGAGTGCATTGGGTTTAAAGGCAGTTTGTTTAGAAGTTTGACTGCTCCAAAGCAGCCAGAATTGACAAGGTGCCACACGTGAGGCTGCTTAACAAGCTACAAGCCCATGGTAATACAGGAAAGATTCTAGCATGGATAAAGCAGTGGCTGATTGGTAGGAGGCAAAGAGTGGGAATTAAAAGAACCTTCTCTGGTTGGCTGCTGGTGACTGGTGGTGTTCAATAGAGATCTGTGTTGGGACCAGTTCTCTTTACGTTATGTGTCAATGAATTAGATGATGGAATTTGTGGCTTTGTTGCAAAGTTTGCAAATGATATGAAGGTAAGAGGAAAGGCAGGTATTTTTGAGGAAATAGAGAAGTTACAGAAGGACTTAGATTAGGAGAATAGGCAAAGAAGTGGCAGATGGAATACAGTGTCGATAAGTACATGATCATGCACTTTGGTAGAAGAAATGAAAGGGTTGACTATTTTCCAAACGGAAAGAAAATACAAAAATTTGAGATGCAAAGGGACTTGCGACTCCTTGTGCAGGATTCTGTAAAGGTCAAGTTGCAGTTTCAAAAAGAGCACTAATCTGCTTGCTTTTGATGAAAAATCTGATAATGATTCACTTGAATGATTGTAGACTTCAGGAGAGGGAAACCAGAGGCCCATGAACCAGTAATCATCAGAGGATCAGAGGTGGAGAGGGTCAGTAACTTTAAATTTCTGAGTGTCACTATCATATAAGACCTGTCTTTGACCAATCATATGTAGCCTGGGGAAAAATACACGCTCAGGACAACAAAGACTTTTTTGGGTTTTAAAAAGACACCCCACCAGCATCTTCAGCAGAAAGCAAAATGGTCTCCCCACTATCCCGCATGTGCGTAATGACATCACCATCTCCCTTAAAGGCACAGACAACTATTCTAGCATTACCCAGATGGATGCCTAAGTACACTTTTAACAATGCTGAATAAGATTCGACGATCACCCGGTTACATTCTCCCCTGCATTCAAGTAATCGTCCTCCATCACTCGCTCACTACAAGGGTACTTTTAACCTCCTTAACTACTTCTCTAAAGAGAACTGAACTGGGACTAGCCAGTCATGTTTCCGGTCCACCGTCTGTTCTTGCCCCAGCAGAGCATCCACAGGCAAGTGGGGATCCACCCCAAACAACAGACAGTAAGGCGAATACCCGGTGGTTGCGTGAGGTGTCGCATTATATGCATTCACCAACTCGGGTAGATGTTCTGGCCGTCTGCGCTTCTTTTCTGGAGGCAACGTACGCAACAAATCATGCATCGTCCTGTTGAAACTCTTGCACTGCGCATTTCCAGGATGATGAGGTGTGGTACGGCTTTTCTTTACCCCGTATAGTTTGCAAAGCTCCGCTATGACCTCACTTTCGAAGTTCCGGCCCTGGTCAGAATGCAATCTCTCAGGGACATCGTACTTCATGAACCATTCCCTCAAGAGCACCCTTGCTGTGGTACCTGCCTTTTGATCCCGAGTCGGAAATGCTTGGGTAAATTTAGTGAAAACGTCCGTGACCACTAAGACATTCTCACACCCATCACTTGCCGGCTCCAACACAGTGAAATCTACCGCTACAACTTCAAGCGGCCCAGAGGCCAGAAATGACTTCATGGGGGAATGGACCCCAGGCTGCAGCATCTTAGTTAGCACACAACGTGAACAATTTTTGACCCACCGTGCCAAATCCCCATGTATGCCCACCCAAAAACATTGGCTTCTCAACAACTGCAGAGTATGTTCTATGCCTTGATGGTCCATAGAATCATGTACATATTCTAACACTTTGCTCCTCAAGCTGTTAGGTACCAGAAGCTGGTAACACTCCCCAAGCTTCTCATCCTCAACTACCCTATACAGTAACCCCTTACGCTCCCTGATGCTGTCCCAGTGCTTTAACAGAGACCAAACAGGCTTAGGCAGAGTTTTACGCTCCTGGCCACTCAGTTTCCTTTTCTGATCCCATAAGTCTCTTAGGCCACTTAACAGAGGGTCTTGCTTCTGAAAAGTACGCAAGTCCCCATTAGAATAACCTAGGAGGGTTGGAGTGTTCCCTTACTAGGACCTCACTAGTACCAGCTTCCCAGGCTCGAATTTGCTTAACCCTACAGCTGTTAAGACCAGCAGTAACCAGTGCCGGGTCAAGGGCAGTGCCGCAATTGATCAAACTACAGATCGCCACAGCCCCATCGAAGTCCGCATCCTCTGAGGCAGGCTCAGGCTCCCCTGCAAATGGCTGCCTAGAGAGTGCATCAGCCACGGTATTGCTCCAAACCGGACGATACTGGACATCGAAGTCTAACACTGCGTAGACAAGTTGCTTGTACTGGCTGATAATATTCATGCCTACAATATATGGGATAGGTGGCTTGGTGCCAACAGGATCCCTGACTACTAGAAAGACACAATTTAGTATCTTTATGCCCACTGCTTGAACCTCTAGCTCTAGATACCCAAGGTAAGGAATATCAAGACCGTTTGCAGCTGCTAGCCTAAGCCAGCCAGCAGTGGACAACATACCCTTGTCCTCTCCATTTAAGTGTTCTTGAAAGAACTGCTCGGTCAGCGTGCTTACCTGACTACCTGTGTCCAACAGACAACAGACAGCGACACCTGATACTTCAAGCTCCACAACTGGACATGTCCCTACAGAGCGTTGCAGCAACTGGTCACAGGGTAGCTGTACATTATCCGTATCTATGAGGTTCCGCTGAATTGCCCGACTCCCAACCTCTTGAAGGGAGGAGGATGCAGACTCCACTTCTCTTGCACTCCACTTCTGTGGGCAATTCTTGGCCAAATGCCCTCCCACCTGACACTTGAAACAGATGGGCTGCCCATCTTCTGTGAACCTAGGCCGTAAATTACGTCTGCCACTAGTAGCGCGTGTAAAATCCCTCTGTACAGTGAGATCTTTCACTGCTTGAGTCAATCCACAAAGGGCTTTGCCCTGCTCTGCGACCACTTTAAGGACGTCACCTAGTGCGACAGACTCAGACTCCCGAGCTGTAAGAATCGAGCATTGTGCCTGGCCACGGCTACACTTTGACTTTCCAGACCTTGTATTTCCCAGGGGCTCTTCTACAAGCCACAGACGAGCCTCCTCCCTCAATTCTATCATTGGGGACTCAGGGTGGGCCCTGCACGAATCTGTGGAGCTCCCTTCTAAGGGAAGGATCCCAGATCCCCTCTATAACTTGATCTCTTAGCACCACCCTCTTATTGGTCACGGCATCAGGGGAGTGCTTCAGTATCAAGTTAAGGGCTTGGGCTAGGGCATGTGAAAACTCTCATATCTTCACTTTCACGCTATTAGCGACTGTAGAAGCTAAGCCACAGCTGGGGTGCACTACGCTTGTCTCTAAAAGCTTCCCTGAGATAGGTGAACAAGTCATCAGCGCGGTCTTCCCCAGCATCAATGCGCATACGTGCTTCCTCTAAGGCTGCACCCCTGAGCAGGGACATAACAAAGTCATATTGATCCTGGTCAGACTGATTTCTACTATGAAGTGCACGTTGTACTTCTTCAATAAAGTCATCAACAGACCTCCCATCTTTCTCAATATCCCCTGTAAATGGAACAATGTGTCTTTCCCTTGGGACATATACATAGGACCTTCTGCTTAATTTATCTATGGTTGCCATGGCTTCATCATACCTACTACGCAATTCCCTAATTTGTTCATTCAAGTTCAACTGTTGTGTTCTCCGAGGTGACATAGTAAGACCACAAGTTTTTAAAGTTCACATAAGCCTGCAAAAGGAGCTGCTGCCGTCCTTTGCTGCAAACGCGCTGGCTCCACGGCCCCCAGTTCCCGGGGTCCACGTCACCGCTCTGTGCCCTGACATCAGTCGCTGGCCCAGTCCCGAGGCTCAGCGCACTTTCCATGAGGCTCTACCACGCTCTCTCCTTCCTCCTAACGGGAACACGGTCCTGTCATCACCACTACCGTATTAGGTACTGTATATTATACTGCATACAACAATCGGAGACCCTCTGAACTGGCTTGGAATTAGCCCCATTCCTGGTACCAGATTTTGTCGCCTAGGGAAAAGTACACGCTCAGGACAACAAAGACTTCTTCGGGTTTTAATTCCTTTATTGGTCTTCGATGTTTAAGTGCCAATAGAGGGTCGCGAAACAAAACGAACGAATTTACAACCAGTTCTTGCCGTTACAATCTCAATTTAACTTCCGATTCACACCCTTGTGTATGGACAGAATTGCGTATGCAGTATAAAAATGCCAGAACTAATACGGTACAAATACGGTAGTGGCAATCCTACTTGGATGGTGAGGAACTTTGCCCAAGCCATGCGATCCAGCGTTGAGTCATTCACTCGAGAAAATCTTTCCTCACCATGCCCAGCACACTCTGGGACAGACCAGACTCCAACACCCCACCAGCAGAAAGCAAAATGGTCTCCCCAGTATCTCTGTCTGTCTGTATCTTGTTTTACGGCGGTTGGCATCCAGCTTAATGGTGCATTACCGCCACCCTCTGCTCCAGAATGTGCACTAGACATACATTCTAAATCCCAGGAAAGGAAAGTGGAGGGCCTCCCCACTATCTCGCGCGTGCTTAATGACATCACCATCTCCCTTAAAGGCACAGACGACTATTCTAGCATTACCCGGATGGATGGCTAAGTACACTTTAACAATGCTGAATAAGATCCGACAGTCACCCGGTTACACATATAAATATAATTGTGAAGATAGCGCAACAGCGGCTCTACTTCCTCATGTGTCTGCAGAGTTTCAGCATGTCATCAAAACTCTTGGCAAACTTCTCTAGGTGTGTGGTGGAAAGTTGCTGACTGGCTGTATTACAGCCTGGTACAGGAATACCAATGCCGTTGAACAGAAAATCCTACAAAAGCTAGTGGGTTTGGCCCAGTACATCAAAGGTAAAACCCTCCCAACCATTGAGTACATTTACATGAAACATTGCTGTAGGAAAACAGCATCTATTATCAAAGATCCTCACCACCCAGGCCATTCTCTTTTCTCGCTGCCACCATCAGATAGAACTTACAAATGCCCCAAGACTTACACCACCAGGATCAAGAACAGTTATTACCCCTCAACCATCAGACTCTTGAACAAAAGGGGATAACTACACTCATTAAGGACTCTTTTATCTCATTTCATGCTCAATATTTATTGCTATTTGTTTATACAGTATCTGTATTTGTACAGTTGGCTGTTCATTGATCCTGTATACAGTTACTGTTCTATAGATTTGCTAAATATGTCTACAAAAAAAAAATCTCAAGGTTGCACGTGGTGACTCTGAGAATAAATTTTAATTTTACTTTGACTTTGACTGACACAGTTACTGGATGATGCCACAGCAGTGTTCACGAATGGCATTGAAGAACTCAAACTTATCAAGGGCAAAATAATGTTAAATGAAAATACACCCAAGTTTTACAAAGCCTACCCAATTTCTTATTACCATGCGTGATAAAGTAGTCAATGAGCTAGATCGTATGAAAGCAGTGTGAGGTGGCTTTTAAAAAGGTAAGAGAAATGGTGATGTACTCACATATTATGATCCACATCACAAGCTTGCCTGTGACAACTCGCGTTATAGTATAGGTGCAGTCATCACATGTTATGAGCAATGGAAGTGAATACCCTACAGACTTTGCATCATATTCCCTTACCACTGCAGAGAAAAATTTTGCATAGATTGACAAAGTCTGGTTTGGGGTGTAAAATGTTTGGGGTAAATGAATTTGGAGGTAAGTTTTTTTTAAACGCAGAGTGGTGAGTGTGTGGAATGGGCTGCAGGTGACGATGGTAGAGGCAGATACAACAGGGTCTTTTAAAAGACTTGTGGATAGGTACATGGAGCTTAGAAAAATAGATGGCTATGGGTAACACTAGGTAATTTCTAAAGTACATGTTCAGCACAGCATTGTGGGCTGTAGGGCCTGTACTGTGCTGTAGGTTTTCTGTTTCTATGAAAATGGAATGTTAGCACTCATTTCAAAAGGACAAGTATATAAAAGCAAGGATGTAAGGTTGAAACTTCATAAAGCACTGGTGAGACCTCACACTGGAGTATTGTGAGCAGGTTTGGGCCCCTTACTTTATTAAGGATATGCTGAAACTATAGAGGGTTCAGAAGAGGTTCACGAAAATGATTCCAGTTTTGAATGGCTTGTCATATGAAGACTGTTTGATGGCTCTGGGGCTGTATTCATTTGAATTCATTAGAATGAGGGGTCACCTAATTGAAACTTATCTAATAGTGAAAGGCCTTGGTAGAGCAAATGTGGAGAGGATGTTTCCTATGGTGGGAGAGCCTAAGACCAGAGGTCAGACCTCAGAATAGAGGGGCTTCCTTTCAGAGCGGAGATGAGGAGGAATTTCTTCAGCCAGAGAGTGGTGAATCTGTAGAATTTTTTGCCACAGGCAGCTTTGCTAAGTCTTTGTATAGAGGTTGATCAGGGCATGTAGCAGTACAAGGGGAAGGCAGGATATTGGGGCTGAAAGGAAAATTGGATCAGCCATGATGAAATGGCAGAGCAGACTCAATAATCCAAGTGGCCGAATTCTGTTCTTAGGCATCCGCTAGTCTCATGAGACCATGGATTTACACCTTGGAAGGTTTCCAGGGCGCAGGCCTGGGCAAGGTTGTATGAAAGACCAGCAGTTGCCCATGCTGCAAGTCTCCCTTCTCCACACCATCGATGTTGTCCAAAGGAAGGGCACTTGGGCCGATACAGCTTGGCACCGGTGTCGTCACAGAGCAATGTGTGGTTAAGTGCCTTGCTCATGGACACAACACGCTACCTCAGCTGAGGCTTGAACTAGCGACCTTCAGATCACTAGACCAATGCCTTAACCACTTGGCCAGGCACCAACACTTATATCTTATGGTCTTATAGAGAGGAAGTTCTGTGAACAAGAACAGATTCTCAGATGGTATGCTGCCTCCTGGGTGCCGGGGTCTAGGATAACTTTGACCGAGTCCTCAGCATTTTTCAGTGAGATGGTGAACACCCAGAGGTCGTGGTCCATGCACATACCAGTCACATCGGTAGGAAAAGTGAAGAGGTTCTGCAAAGTAAGTTAAAGGACAGGGCTGCCAGGATTGTAATCTCAGAACTATTATCTGTGCCATGTGCTAGTGAGGCCAGAAATAGATAGAGTTTAATACATGGTGTAGGAGGAAGACTAAAAGACACTTGGATCATTAGGTTCTCTTCCAGGGAAGGTAGAGCTGGTACAGAAGAGACAGTTTTCACCTGAAATTAGAGGGGATCGACAAATATGTCAGCAGGAAGGTTTGCTATTGCTGCACAGTTTGGAGTGGAGGGGTGGGAGTTTAAACTGGAGTTGCAGGGGGATGGGAACCAGACTGCCATAACAAATAGTGGAGAGATTCTGAAGACAGATGTTGTTGAGACCTCAGACAACATCAGGGATCCAAAGATTGAGCATGGTGTGACTAATGTCCTGAGCTGCACTTATTTCAATGCATCATCAGAAAGGCAGCTGTGCTCAGGGCATGAATCAACACTTGAAATTAAGATATTGTAGTTATTAGTGAGACTTGGTTGCAGGACGAGCAAGACTGACAACTCAATATTCCAGGGTTCCATTGTTTTAGAGGTGACAGAGCGGGAGTGATTATAGGTGGAGCTGGCGTTACTAGTCAAGGAAAATGTTATGGCAGTGCTCAGTCAGATCAGACTGGAGAACTTGTCTAGTGAGGCATTATGTTTAGACTGAGTAATAAGAAAGGTATGACCATGGGTATGAGGGATTTAGAGGAACAAATTTGCGGAGAGATCACAGACTGTTTCAAGAAACAGAAGGTTGTTATAGTACGTGATTTTGACTGGGAATCCCATTCTGTAAAAGGAATAAATGGGTCAGAGATTGTGAAATGTGTTCAGGAATTTTTTTTTAAATCAGTATATAGAAATCTCAACGAGACAGGGACTGTGGCAATAAATTCCACAGATTTACCACTCTCTAGCTAAAGAAACTTCTCCTCACCTCTGTTCTATAAGGATCCCTCTCTGTTCTGATGCTGTATCCTCTGGTCTTAGACTCTCCCACCATTGGAAACATCCTCTCCGCATCCACTCTATCAAGGCCTTTCACCATTTGATAGGTTTCAATTAGGTCACCCCTCATTCTTCTGAATTCCAGTGAATACAGACCCAGAGCTATCAAATGCTCTTCATATAACAAGCTGTTCAATCTTGGAATCATTTTCATGAATCTCCTTTGAACCCTCTCCAGTTTCAGCACATCCTTTCTAAGATGAGGGGTCCAAAATGGCTCACAATACTCCTAGTGATGACCCACCAGCTTTCTAAAGTTTCAACATTACATCCTTGCTTTTATATTCTATCCTTCTTGAAATGAACCCTAACATTGCATTTTTAGATTAGATTAGATTCAACTTTATTGTCATTGTGCTGAGTACAGATACAAAGCCAATGAAATGCAGTTAGCATCTAACCAGAAATGCAAAGAATAGTGTTATTTACAAAATAACTGTGAATAAAAAGTAAGTGCTACGGCACACAAATATATAAGTACTAAGACAGTACAATATGGGTGCAACACTGCTTAGCGCTGCGATGTGAGGTTCAGCAGGGTCACAGCCTCAGGGAAGAAGCTCTTCCTGTGCCTGCTAGTGCGGGAGCGGAGGCCCCTGTAGCGCCTACCAGATGGGAGGAGAGTAAAAAGTCCATGGTTAGGGTGAGATACATCCTTGTTAATGCTTTTCGCCCTGCCCAGGCAGCATTTATGGTAGATGTTCTCAATAGTGGGCAATTGGGTACTGATAGTCCGCTGGGCAGTTTTCATCACACGCTGGAGTGATTTGCAGTCCGATATGGAACAATTGCCATACCACACTGAGATGCAGTTGGTGAGTATGCTCTCAATGCTACAGTGGTAAAAGTCCATCAGTATCCTGGGACAGAGGTGAACTTTCTTGATGCTCCACAGGAAATAAAGGCTCTGTTGCGCCTTTTTGATCAGGATGGAGGAGTTCAGGGACCAGGTGAGATCCTCGGAAATGTGGACACCAAGGAATTTGAAGCTTGATACACGTTCCACTACAGCTCCGTCGATGTAGATGGGGACGTGAGTGTGGCTCCTAGCATGCCTGAAGTCCACAATGATCTCCTTGGTCTTCTGGGTGCTAAGGGCGAGGTTGTTGTCAGCACACCACGCGGCCAGGTGCTGGACCTCGTCCCTGTAGGCTATCTCATCATCCCCTCTGATCAGGCCAACCACCGTGGTGTCATCTGCAAACTGATTATGGAGTTAGAACCATGTATAGGAATGCAGTCATAGGTGAAGAGGGAGTACAGAAGAGGGCTCAGCACACAGCCTTGAGGCACGCCGGTGTTCAGGGTGAGAGTGGAGGAGGAGAGGTTGTCTAACTTAACTGACTGGGGTCTGTTAGTCAGAAGTCCAAGGTCCAATTGCAGAGGGATGAGCTGATACCAAGCTGGCGAAGTTTGGCAATCAGCTTGGGATCACAGTATTGAATGCCGAACTAAAGTCAATGAACAGCATTCTGACATAAGAGCTGGGGCTGTCCAGGTGGGTCAGGGCAGAGTGAAGTATCTTCCTCGCCACAATTTAACATGCAAATTAACCTTTAGGGTATCCTGCACAAGGAGTCCCAAGCCCCTTTGCACATCAGATTTTTGAATTTTCTTTCCATTTATAAAATAGTCTAGCCTTTTATTTCTTCTAACAATGTGCATGACTACACCCTTCGCAACACCTGTCAATTCTTTGCCCATTCTCCTAATTTGTCCTTCTGTAGCATCTCTACTTCGTCAAAATTGGCTGACCCTCAACTTATCTTTGTATTATCTGCAAATTTTGCAACAAAGCCATCAATTCTATTTTCCAAGTCATTGACATAAAACGTGAAAAGAAGCGGTCCCAACCTAGGGCCCTGTGGAACACCACTAGTCACCTGCAGTCAAACCAAAACGGATCTCTTTATTCCCACTCTTTGTCTCCTGCCAATCAGCCACTGCTTTATCCTTGTTAGTATCTTTCCTGTAACACCGTGGGCTTGTAACTTGTTTAGTTGCCTCATGTGTGGCACATTATCCATAAGACCATAAGACCATAAGACAAAGGAGCAGAAGTAGGCCATTCGGCCCATCGAGTCTGCTCCACCACTTTATCATGAGCTGATCCATTTTATCCTATTTAGTCCCACTGCCCCGCCTTCTCACCATAACCTTTGATGCCCTGGCTACTCAGATACCTATCAATTTCTGCCTTAAAGACACCCAATGACTTGGCCTCCACTGCTGCCCGTGGCAACAAATTCCATAGATTCACCACCCTCTGACTAAAAAAATTTTTTCGCATTTCTGTTCTGAAAGGGCGCCCTTCAATCCTGAAGTCATGCCCTCTCGTACTAGACTCCCCATCATGGGAAACAACTTTGCCACATCCACTCTGTCCATGCCTTTTAACATTCGAAATGTTTCTATGAGGTCTCCCCTCATTCTTCTGAACTCCAAGGAATACAGTTCAAGAGCGGACAAACGTTCCTCATATGTTAACCCTCTCATTCCCGGAATCATTCTAGTGAATCTTCTCTGTACCCTCTCCAACGTCAGCACATCCTTTCTTAAATAAGGAGACCAAAACTGCCCACAGTACTCCAAGTGAGGTCTCACCAGCGCCTTATAGAGCCTCAACATCACATCCCTGCTCCTATACTCTATTCCTCTAGAAATGAATGCCAACATTGCATTTGCCTTCTTCACTACTGACTCAACCTGGAGGTTAACTTTAAGGGAATCCTGTACGAGGACTCCCAAGTTCCGTTGCATCTCAGAACTTTGAATTCTTTCCCCATTTAAATAATAGTCTGCCAGTTTATTTTTTCTGCCAAAGTCCCATTCTTCCAATCTATCCAAGTCTCTCTGCAGACTCTCCGTTTCCTCAGCACTACCGGCCCCTCCACCTATCTTTGTATCGTCAGCAAACTTAGTCACAAAGCCCTCTATTCCATAATCCAAATCGTTGATGTACAATGTAAAAAGAAGCGGCCCCAACACTGATCCCTGTGGAGCACCACTGGTAACCGGCAGCCAACCAGAATAGGATCCCTTTATTCCCACTCTCTGTTTCCTGCCAATCAGCCAACGCTCTATCCACGTGTGTAACTTTCCTGTAATTCCATGGGCTCTTATCTTGTTAAGTAGCCTCATGTGTGGCACCTTGTCAAAGGCCTTCTGAAAATCCAAATATACAACATCCACCGCATCTCCCTTGTCTAGCCTACTGGTAATTTCCTCAAAAAATTGTAATAGGTTTGTCAGGCAGAATTTTCCTTTAAGGAATCCATGCTGAGTTCTGCCTATCTTGTCATATGCTACTCTGTAACCTCATCCTTGACAATCGACTCCAACAACTTCCCAACCACCGACGTCAAGCTAACAGGTCTATAATTTCCTTTTTGCTTCCTTGCCCCCTTCTTAAATAGCGCAGTGACATTTGCAATCTTCCAGTCCTCCGCAACCATGCCAGAATCTATCGACTTTTGAAAGATCATCGCTAATGCCTCCGCAATCTCCACAGCTACTTCCTTCAGAACACAAGGGTGCATTCCATCTGGTCCAGGAGATTTATCGACCTTTAGCCTATTCAGCTTCCTGAATACTTTCTCTGTCGTAATTGTGACTGCGCACACTTCTCTTCCCTGCCTGCCTGAGTGTCCGGTATCCTGCTGTCTTCCTCAGTGAACACTGATGCAAAATACTTGTTCAGTTCCTCTGCCATCTCCTCATCTCCCATTACAACTTCTCCAGTATCATTTTCTATCGGTCCTATATCTACTCTCACCTGTCTTTTACTCTTTATATACTTGATATGCTTTTAGTATCCTCTTCGATATTATTTGCTAGTTTCCTTTCATAGTTAATCTTTTCTCTCTTAATAACCTTCTTGGTTTCCTTTTGTAAGGTTTTAAAGACTTCCCAATCCTCTGTCTTCCCACTAATTTTTGCTTCCTTGTATGCCCTCTCCTTAGCTTTAACTTTGGCTTTGACTTCTCTTGTCAACCACAGTTGCATCCTTTTTCCACTCGAAAATTTCTTCTTTTTTGGAATATACCTGTCTTGCATATTCCTCATTTCTCGCATAAACTCCAGCCACTGCTGCTCTGCCGTCTTTCCCGCCAGTGTCCCTTTCCAGTCAACTTTAGCCAGTTCCTCTCTCATGCCACTGTAATTTCCTTTACTCCACTGAAATACCGACACATCAGATTTCGGCTTCTCTTTTTCTAATTTCACAGTGAACTCAATCATGTTATGATCACTGCCTCCTAAGGGTTCCTTCACCTCAAAGGTCTTCTGAAAATCCAACATATAGATAGGGCAAATGCAAGCTACCTTTTTCCACTAAGGTTGGGTGGGACTACAACCAGGGGTCATGGGTTAAGGGTGAAAAGTGAAAAGTTTAAGGGGAACATGAAGGGAAACTTCTTCACTCAGAGAGTCATGAGAGTATGGAACCAGCTGCCAGCACAAGTGGTGCGTATGAACTCGATTTCCACGTTTAAGAGAAGCTTGGATAGGTACATGGATGGTAGGGGTATGGAGGGCTATGGTCTCAGTACAGATCGATGGGAGTACACAGTTTAATGTCTACTTGATGGGCCGAAAGGCCTACTTCTGTGTTTCTGTGCTGTACTTTTCTTTGATTCTATGATCTTGCATGTTATCACTTACCTGAACTGTACTTTCTCTGCAGCTTTTACATTTTATTCTGCATTATTATTTTATCTTGTTCTACCTCAATGCACTGTGTAATAATCTGATCTGTATAAACAATATGCAAAACAAGTGTTTCACTATATGATACATAATAATAAACTAATACCAATATTTCATATTTTTCTGTCCAAGCTAACTTTACCCTCTGCCAAAATCTATCAGTTCTCTTTCATTACAAAAACCTTCTGTCATACTCAATTAAACAAATACGTTTTACAAATTTGAATTTCTATACTGCCACTACTTACATTTATCTACTGTGCCAGTGACAACAGACTTTATAATGAATCTTTTATCTCTGATCAACATTTTGATCTCTGACACCAATTCCAAACTAACTTGCTCTGAAACCAGTCACCAACCTTTCTCCTCTCTCCTTTCTAATCTCTCAGTCAAGATAAAGAATCTCAACTCAAAACATTAACTGCCCATTTCCCTTTACAGAGGCTGCCTGATATGCCGAATTCCTCTACTGCCTCTTTTTTGCTCCATATTCCAGCATCTCAAAGCTCTTTTGTCTCCATTTTGATCATAAAATGTTTCACAATACCTCAGTAAATATGACAATAATAAATCCTTTACTAATTTACATTTCAGTGGGTCTAGCTCCTCGCTCAGACAGGAGTTAACCTGAGCCATGAGAAATCTCTCAAAGCACTTCATCAGAGTAGATGTGAGTGTTACCACGTGAGAGTAATGTCGCAGTTCTATAAAACCCTAGTTAGACCACACTTTAAAGTTCAAAGTAAATTTATTATCAAAGTATAGATATGTCACCATATACAACTCCAAAATTCATTTTTTGTGGGCTTACTCAAAAATCTGTAGAATAATAACTATAACGTAATCATTGAAAGACTGCCCACTAGGGAGTGAGTGCAGAAGACAACAAACACCAAATACAAAAAGAAGAAATAACAATAATAAATATGTAAGAAGTAAATATCAAGAACACGAGAGAAAGAGTCCTTGAAAGTGAGTCCATTGGTTATGGGAACATTTCAATGATGAGGCAAGTGAAGTTATCCCCTTTGGTTCAAGAGTCTGATGGTTGAGAAGTAATATCTGTTTCAGAATCTGGTGGTGTGGCTCCTGAGACTCCTGTACCTTCTCCCTGAAAGCAGCAGTGAGAAGAGTGTTTTCCTGGATGGTGCCTTCCAGCAACAGCATTTCACGTAGATGTACTCCATGGTTGGGAAGACTTTACCCAATGATGTACTGGGCTACATCCCCTATTTTTTGCGGGATTTTTCATTCAATGGCATTGGTGTTTCCATACAAGGCTGTGATGCAATCAGTCAAAATACTCTCCGCCACACATCTATAGAAGTTTGTCAAAGTTTTAGATGTCATGCTGAATCTCCGCAAACTCCTAAGGAAGTAGAGGCACTTCGATCCATGGACTCACTTTACACCGTACGCTGTCGGAGAGTGCTGCCAGGATAATCAAGGACACGACCCACCTAGCCAACACATTTTTTGTCCCTCTTCCCTCTGGGAGAAGGCTCAGGAGCTTGAAGACTCATATGGACAGATTTGGGAACAGCTTCTTTCCAACTGTGATAAGACTGCTGAATGGATCCTGACCCGGATCTGGGCCGTACCTCCAAATATCCGGACCTGCCTTTTGGTTTTTTTGCACTACCTTACTTTCCCTTTCCTACTTTCTATTTATGATTTATAATTTAAATTTTTAATATTTACTATCGATTTGTACTCCAGGGAGCGCAAAGCACAGAATCAAATATCACTGTGATGATTGTACGCTCTAGTATTAATTGTTTGGCGACAATAAAGTAAAGGAAGCAGAGGCACTGCCGTGCTTTCTTCATAATGCACTTACATACTCGACGGAGGACAAGTCCTCAAAAATAATAAAACACAGGAATTTAAGAACACTGAAGGCTGTTGTCAATGGCACACACTCATCCACAGGTCGTGGTGAACAAATGGGCTAAGGTTATTATGTCTGATTATTACTGTTGTAATTTAACCATTTTGCCATCACTAAACATACCTAAGTTATGTAACATACAGCAACTAATTTCCCTTGTATACCTTCGGGAAACCCTGAGCTGTTCAGACAAGAGAATATAATTTTTAGAACAATAATGTCTCACAATGATTCTGATATTTCGATTCTTCTCACAGTGCTGGTGCTCAAATATCATGGTTGAAATGCAAACAGATGAGAGCAGCTATTGAAGCTGTATAGCTAGTGACCACCCAAAATATATTATTACAGACAGAGCTGACCACTGAAAATCCTTCATATTGTGATCTTCCAAAAAACAGCCATTACATGTGCTTCATAGAAACATGACACTGATCATGAAGAAATTCTTCCAATGATCCACAACTATAGAAACGTTGATTGATGAGAAACCTGAAGTTAATGAAAAGACTCATAGTTAATTGTTAATGGAAGCCTCGAAGGGCATCTGACTGCAGCCAACAGCTATAGCTAACTAAACTATACCTCTGTTAGCTTAAGCACAATTTGTCGATTTTGGAATGTGCTGGAATAGCCTGCAGTCAGTTCTAAAGCTGCCTAGTCAGAAGACTTCTCTTTTAAACAGTGATAAAAGCAACAGAGTAGCTCACTGCATTCCCAGATGTACTAACTCAATTCAACAAAAAAGGTCGCAGGTCGCACCCTGGAGCTCTAGTTATGTCAGAAAGGGTGGATATGGGCATTGCACAAATAGAGATATCATTAGATGTGTTTGACAGGGTAAAACGTGCACTCTCCTGTAAATAGTGCACAAAGTGCCTGGTCCAGTTTAACAAAGGGTTCAATTTCACCAAGAAATTATCACTGGTATGAACTCCAACAGATTCAATCATTGTTTATGGGATTTGCATTTAAAGAGGGAGCTAATCTATACAGTTTTACACTTGTACCTCCAGGCAGCAACTTTCCCAGATAAAATTGCCAAGAAAAGCAGATTCCATTTGCAGGAATTCCAAGCAAAGCCTCTCTAGTAGCGCTTTATGTAAATTTCTTCTTTATTTTCTAATATTCTACATAAATTAAGGTATCAATTAAATAAAATGTAACTATTCATTGACTAAAATGTAAAACGTATCAATTAAAGTCTTAAAATTCTAAACTGGAGATTCATAATGATGTGCAGAGTTGATGGGGAATATGCAGAAGACTGTAATAATAAAAAGCTTACTATGACAAATCTGTATGTTGTAACAAATATTTGATAATAATACATTGGTGTCTACAATATTTAGCAAGATGACTTTATCACTCTGAAAAGTAGAAGCTTGTTAAACAGAAAACTACCATTCCTTTACTTGCAAGTACAATCAAAACCAAAATCACGTTGTGTTGGTCTCCCCTTTCAGCTACACATAAGTTCCCGTTTCATCACTTCCAACTGAAACTTAGCGCATTGGTAGCAATTTTAAAGTATTAATTGACCAATACACCACAAATTTGGGATTTTTCAAAATAAAAGTTATTTACATAGTACTCTAAATAGGAAAGTATATAATTTTATCCAGGTTTATTCTGAATTATCTGATATCAACTATCACCAATAGCTGTCAGGTGCTGCATTTTTGTCCAGGTTACAGAGGAAGGCAGAAACCAGATATCCTGATCTCTAACTCTTGATTGTTACCAAGCTGTAGTGTGTAAATTGTGACTCTAGGGAAAGATCATAAGTAGACTCAGGTATAGAATGCTATACTGCAGAATGGTTTACCAATCTTCAATGTTCTGAACCACACGTAAATATATATTCATTTGTAGTATAAAAGCATCCTAATGAATAATTAGGACAAAGTTAGGACAAAAATCTAGCATTCTTGGTAGAATAAGCATTAAAAATAATATTATCATTGCTAGCGCACAATATTTATTTTAAATGCATACAAACATGTACTTTTATTGAACTACATCAAGATTCTATCACAGTGATAGGCCTTTTGCACCAAATGATCTCAAGTAGTTCTAATGCTCCAAATATCAAGTTTTGCCAGAAGTAAAACTATCATGCATATTACAGAAATGTCTGTACAGGTTGTTGCCAGGTTATGGCAGAGCATTGTTCCTGTGAACTAAATCAATGTAAGTTATATAGAGTTCACCCAACTTGTTCACACCTTAATCTCCTCAGCACCACTTGACTGAAGCAATTAATGGAGCCCCTAAAACTGCTCATTAACTACATTACCTGGTATGGTATAGCACAAATACATCAGAAGGTAATACTTTGTGTATTTTGAGGATGCACTCTTCTCTACAATATAAATAAGACCTTCACACAAATTAAGAACCTAATTGTTGCATAAGTGGTCAGTACAAACAATACAAGTTTGAGAAAAAAATTACATTGGTATTCTTTAGATCATAAATTGGTCACAAAATAAAGACTCAATTAACCTATTTATAAAATCATTCAAAATCTGATAGTTAGGTATAATAGCAGAGCTGAAAATATAACCCTAAGTTTGGAGTTCCACTTTAAGCCTCCACTTAATTACCGAAAAATTACAGTTGAGTTGCTGAAGATACACTTTCTCACTACCCTGTTGTGACTTGCAGTCCTGCATTTTTCTGAGTCTAATACAAGCAGCATATACTCATGTCATTGTTTAGAATTGTATAAGCACAACTCCACAACCTTTTGAATTAGTGAATGTTCACATACAGATCAAAAAAAGTACAAGATCAACTATCTTATTGGTATGGTGTTAACAAAAGTAAATTTTGTAGCTTTTAATGCAAGCCTCAACAGTTGTGTCATGCATCATAGCACTAAATCAGTCTGATAAAATATAATACAATTTCAATTGGCGTAAGTACCCAATCTGTTATCTCCATATAAAAAAAATGCTAACCGACAGTGACCAACTTGATGAGGTTAATATATAACTAAAATTGATTTAATTTGCTCGGGTAAAAATATACAGTATTTTAATTTGATTACAACCCGCTGAGGCCAATGTATCGACGTACAGTATTTAGATACCAACACCTCCACCTGGTGTACAAAATGAGGATTTTTGATACACATATACAGTACAGTATTTCAGGTTCCGATGTCTATAACGAATCATTCAATTTTACCAATCTCTACTTCTACAGACTTCTATAGTTTGGGAATGCATTGAAAATACCAAAAACAAATCTACAATGACATGTCAAAACGAACTTGCTACCACAGAAATATAGTGATTTTGTACAGAGTATTTATTACTACAAAAATGGGATGAATACCGATCATCAAAACTGCAAGCTTCGCATATCAATACATATAAATGTTCCCTGCTTGATAAGTGAGTATACATCGATAGTAATCAATTACAATTAAAAGTCTTTTATTTCTGTAAACTGAATGTTAATAAACTCCTAATAACTATAGAAAGCAACTTTAATTATTATTACATAATGGAATTTAATACATCATTGATATGACTAAAGTCATTAGATATTGTATAAAATTACACTGTGCTTCGGCGTGTGACAGGAATTTTTAATCCTCAAGTCTTTAAATAAAAAGCAGTACTAAGACGACACCAAGATGTAGACTACTGCAAGTACCCAACAGCTGTGGGCATGGACAGACGTGCTCAGAGTAACTGGCAAAACCGAGCTCACACTAACATTACAACGTCCAATATTATTTCCACAGCAATAAAAGCAAAGGACTAATTTGCGACATTAAATAGTAAAAGAAAATGCTCCTAAAATAAAAATCCGCCTTTAAAAATATCACAAGTACAAACCACCTCGTCCGATGATAGCAGCGAGGCAACCCTATCCAAGACATTTTTTCATTTTTCTTAGACTTACAACAGTTAAATGCACGATGCAGTTTCTCACGTATTCATTCAAAGCAATATATTAAGAAAAACCGCAAGTTTTTATTCAGACCCTTCCGCAATAAACACAGGGAAGAATCGTCTCCCCCAAAAAAGCCAGTTAGCACCGGGACGGACGCAACCAGAGAACAGGACCAAAAACAACGCTTCAACATCAAAAACACTCTCAATCCGAGTCCTCTTGGAGAGGCAGGAAATTAAAGTTTATTCTTACCTTGGAGTTGAAAAAGAACCCCGCAGAAGCTGTAGAGGCAGAAAAGGGAGATGTTGTGTTTGGTGAACATGGTTCTTCTCCTCCTGCCTGATATTTATTTCTCTCTCTTTTATTTTCCTCGGTTCCTTCTCACGCCGACCGATCTGCAGATATCCAGTGGAGGTGCTGACGGGACTGAATCTGCGATAACCGATTTTGTTTTTAGGAGATTTGGATGTCAAATATTTAAAGATGTATGCTTATATTCACAACTGTCCTTTCCCCCCTCGGTTGAGTTTGAATGATTAATTTTTAATATTGAGTCGATCTCAGCGCCCGTGCGGTGGGTCTGTCCGCCGACCGCCCGCTCGCGCTGCTGCTGCTCCTCGCTCGCGCCGCCGCCGCCGCCGCAAACGGATGCACGGCCCAGAGTCTCGAGCGGGCTGGCGAGCTTTCCCACCGGCCAAGCCAACCTGCAGAAAGCGGCGAGCGGGCTGGGCGGGACTCTACCCGCCTGACCGACACCGCAGCACGCCAATCAGACGCAGCTTCTGCTCCAGTGCCACCAATCGTGGCAAGGGAAGGCGGGACTGAAATGCTTAACCTGCTAGATTGACAGAAGGTTTTAACCATTCGGAGAAACAAAATTAATGCAACCTGCAAGAAGCAAGAAATTGGCCTCTCCAAACTTATGCAGAAGATTGCTTAATGCAAATTTGGAACATTATATTGATATTCAAAGAACCTATACCCCACATTTTAATGTACTGGGTATTTTTAGATCCTTCACAGCTGCTCTTCAGCATTGATACTTATGTTGATGACTGTTGGAATTTGGTGATGGCTCCTTTAAAGATCTTAACGGAGCAGATCGGGGGCTGGAGGGTCGGGGGGGGGTATCGCGGAGCGAGGGGGCGCGGGGATCTCTCCTAGCAACCGAGGCCCGGATTTGACATAACGTGGTCTTTGGCTAATCGGATCATCACGGTTTCCCAGCGGTCCAATAGGAAGGAGCGAGTGGTGAAAGGGGCGGGACCAGGAGCAGCACGAGCATGGTAGAGGTGCTGAAAAAACAGCAACTCGCGAGCGCGCCTGGCTCCCGGGATGATTGACAGCTCCGTGGCCGAAGTTGCTGCAGACTGTTCTAATCTATCTCTTTCCAGACAGCTATAATAAATTACAACTTCAATTTACATCCATGCAAATAATTTCCTACCTGAATTTTTATTTCAGCTGAAAACTTTTAAATATGTTTTAAACAGTCCCCGAGTTCATGCAACATAAGTAGGAGTGGGATGTTCAGTCACTTCGTCTTTCTACCAAAGTGGATGACTTCACAGTTCTGCTTCGATTTCACCGAGATCAGGGTACGTTATTTACATCAGAGTTTCCTTACAGTACTAAACATTTGTTACCCTAATATCCAAAAATATAGTCTTGTCAGTCTTTCGCAGAACCCAGGGTGGTCAGTTCCGAAGATTCACAACCGTGTGAATGAAAAAAATGGCTTCATCTCAGCTCTAATCGATCTATCTGTTCTTTTTTCAGACTGTAACACCTGGTTGTGGACACCCCACCAAGGAAAGTAAAGGTGAGTAAGTTGTGGCATTTTATGTTGGCACCGGAAGTATGGTGACACTTGCAGGCTGCCCCAGCTCACCCTCGGACTGTGTCATTGACGCACTCGAGTGTCGATGTTTTGATGTGCATGTGACGAATAAAGCTAATCTTTAGAAAACACCATCGCTGCATTTGCTTTGTCAACCCCCAAAAATATACTGTGACATTCTGGGCGGGGCGTGGTCGACAGCCTGCCCCTGCATTTCTAATGAACCAGTACTGCTTACTGTTCTTGTGTTAAAATGCTTTTGTGGGATTATGGTGGGAAGTTCCAGTTCATTATTGCTACATTTTAGCTTGGGTTATAGAGTTATTTGCTTGTGTATTTGTGGAGCACCCTAACTGTAACTGGGGTGTGCGGTGGTCACCCCCACCCCCCCGTCACTGTGAGACTGGGGGTGGGGGTGGGGGTGGGGGTGGGGGTGGGGGTGGGGGTGGGTTCACTCTCCGGGTCATGGTGCCTGGTCTGTTTGTGTCTATCACAATAAAACTGTCGTTGAGTTAAAGAGCTTCCTCCTCTGTCATTATGGACCAAATGCTTGCCAGGATATTTTGAATATTTCAGTGTGAATTGTCTCTCATTCTCTAAACTCAAGAATTCGTGGGGCCATTTGCTTAGTATCTGTTAACCCCCAGTAATTCAATTTTATCAAATTAAAACACACACAATTAGACGGATATTTGGTTAGAAAAGGTAAAGAGGGATAGGAGGCATATTGGACAGGAATATGGGAAGGATGGACAGCACTGTTGTCTCTAAGCTGAGCAGTAACTGAAATGCTCCTACGCACGTAGCCTTTGTTGGCAGGCAGCTGGAATTTTATTTTATATAATGTTAATAAGACCACAGGAGCAGAATTAGAGATATCTGGTGGTAGATTAATTGGACATTGTAAATTGTCCCATAACCAGAAATGAGAGGAAATCTGCAGATGCTGGATATTGGAGCAGCACACACAAAATGCTGGAGGAACTCAGCAGGCCTGACGGCATCTAATAAAACTAGCAAATATCTAGGATACTTTTTTCCATAGATGCTGCCTGGCCTGCTGAGTTCCTCCAGCATTTTGTGTGTGCTGTCCCACAATTAGCCTAGGATTAGATCAGGGGATTGCTGGGCAGCATACCTCGAGGGCCAAAAGGCCTATTTACACTGTATCTCATTAAGTAAACAAACAAACAGACAAATAAATAACATATTTCATGACATACAGTATATCAGTGATAATGTCAGTGATTTGGATTCTGATTGCAATCCTTTAAATTATTGCGATACCAAGTTTTTAATAATGGCGATTTCTTTATGGTTCTCTTTCACTCTGGACCTGTTACTGTTACTGAGAGGATATTGGCATCTCCTTCCATTAACATAAACATGAAATATTTGTTTAATTTTGTTGTTATTTCCTGATTGCCCAAAGTGACTTCTCCTTACTCAGTCTCTAAGGGAACTCCATTGATTTTAACTAATCATTTCCCTTTTATATATCTATAAACTCTGCACTGTGTTTCTATGTTTCTCTCTGGAGTATCCTTGCATCTTAATTTCCATTTCAATATCAGTGCTTTCCTTCAGTGAAATCTGAAATTTCCCAATTCACAGGCTTATTCCAATATTACGAGCCTTTACCTAAATGTGAAATTTAAGCAATACAACATAGAACATTACAGAACAGTACAGGCTGTTCAGCCCACAATGTTATTGTGACCCTATAATCTACTCCAAGGTCAATCCTTCCCACATAGCCCTCCATCTTTCTATCATCCATGTGCCCATCAATGAGTTTTATAAATGTCCCTAATGTATCCAACTCTGGCACCACCCCTGGCAAGCCTTCCATGCCCCCACCACTCTACATAAAAATCTAACTCCAGCATTCCCCTATACTTTCCCTTCTAATCACCTTCCAATTATGCCCACTTGTATTAGCCATTTCCACCCCAGGGAAAAAGTATCTGGCTGTCCACTCTAAGTATGCCTCTTATCATCTTGTACACTTCTATTAAGTCACCTCTCATCCTCCTTTACTCCAAAAAGAACATTCCCAGGTTAGTAGGACAACACAATGTAAATTAAATGAAGCAGCCTTCACAGATGTTTCTAATTATGTAAAGAAGGGAATTATTGCTAAGACAAGCTTTGCAAAGACGCATGAAAACAAAGATGTAGTCGCTCCTAGACCAAAGACAGTGCTGAAAAATACAGCCTGGTTTCCATCGCTTAGATGTAAGGTTGGCTGTGTATTACCAGTAACACAATTGTGTTTTTATAACAGTAAATCACTGTTATAATAGAGATTATTTACATCAACACTGTAGAATGCTTGATATGTACAACATGTAGGTGATAAAATAACCCTGACAGGGGTTTGATATATTAATAGCTTGTCAACTGCAGGTCGAGTTGAGGCTTACGGCATTTTTAGGAAGATACGAAGTATACAAATCATAACAGCTTCAGATTCAGTAGTAGTTGTAATGTCGCTCCAAGGGCACTAGACTGACCATCAATGTGCTATTATATTACATACAGTGAGATGTATATCAGTGGTGTCTTCCAAAATAAGAGGGTTATGAAATCACTGGTTTGCTCAAAATTGCTTCTAAAAAATTAATTGTGTTTCGGCTGTAGCTCTGCATTGGGATTCTGCCCACTACTGGAAGTACCTGTCATTCCTTTGTTTAAAATCAGTTTAAAATCGTTGAGCTTTTAAACTGCAAGTTAAGCCAATTAGAAATAGTATGGTTATTATCAAACAATTTTCTGCTCTGTGCCTGCAGGTGGTAATCCCCAGGTTAAGCACAATGAATGTTAAAACTCCTTCCATACTTACCCCTCAAGCATTCCAAACATTGCGTGAGTTATAGCCCATTCAGCACCTCTTCGCAGAACATTTTGGTTCTAAATATAGCTGCAGCATCTTTATATCTGTGACCTCAACAAGAATTCTGTAATTGGAGAGAGGAGAGTCAGGATCAGAATCACTTTATTGCCAGTGTGTAAAAAAACATACCAGAATTGATTGTGGTTCGATGCCAAACATCAAACACAGGACAATACCATAACAGACAACACAACAGCAACCAACCACTTACAAGGCAATAGAGCAAACAGCCATGAGCAATCACCAAGTAGCAGAACGGTCACATGCACAAACGTCAATAGGCAAGCTTAAATAAATGTGAACATACGAAGAGATTTAATAATTATCAACAGAACAAGGAGAGTAGGAAAGACCATTTAACGGATGTTGTACAGGGACAGTTTGCGTATTAGACCCGCGTGAGTTTGTTGAGAAGCTGAATAGCCACAGGAGAGTAGCCACAGGAAAGAAGTTTCGGAGATGACGTGAAGTCATGGTGGTGATGGACTTGTAGCCTCTCCCTGATGGCAATTCAGTGAATTGGTGACTACAGTAATTTTCTCAGCTCTTTTCTTCACTCTGGTGATGAACGGGTCTTTTAATGTTGGCAGCTGACAGCCAATGATCTTTGTTGAGTGGGCGGACCACTTGCTACAACCTGGACTTGGAGAAAGATGCTTTGTCCCAATAATGTATCAAAATTCACAACTCAAGTGAGCAATCTCACTAAACTAGTATGGTAATGAACTCAAGACAGTTTACAAGTGCTTGAAATCCAGACATGTGGGCAGGGATTCAGATTTATGGATAATTGGGACCTCTTCTGGGGCAGATGTGACCTGTACAAAAGGGATGAGTTGCACTTAAATCTGATGGAGGCCAATATTCTTGCAGGCAGATTTACTTGAGCTGTTGAGAGTGGTTTAAACTAATATGGCAGGGGGATGGGAACCAGTATGACAGAGCTGAAGATACGCCAGCAGGTTTACAAGTAGATGATGGGTGTAACATGAATGTAAGGAAGGACAAAGCAACGACTGGGTACAAATGCAGACAGAGCAAAGTGTTGAATTATACCACAGAAGAAAATCCAAAATGGGAAAGAATGCAAAACTGAAGGAGCAGTGTATAAATGCACGTAGCATTCGGAATAAGGTGGATGAACTCGTGGCACAATTAAAGATTAGTCGGTTTGACGTTGTGGGCATCACTGAGTCATGGCTGAAAGAAGGCCAGAGTTGGGAGCTTAACATCAAGGCTATACTGTACTTTATATCCAAAGGAAAGGCAGGAAGGCATAGGCGATGGTGTGGTTCTGTTGGAAGGAGATGGAGCTACATCTTTAGAAAGAGGTGACATGGGGTCAGAGAATGTTGGATCTTTGTGGGTGGAGTTAAGAAATTGCAAGGGTGAAAAAACCATTATGGGAATCAAATATAGGCCTCCAAATAGTAGCCAAGATGTGGGGTTGAGATTGCAAAGGGAGTTGGAAAGGCATGTAATAAGGGGAATGACACAATTTGTTGAATACCTATGAGATGGCTTCTTAGAGCAGTTTGTGCTTGAGCCTACTTGGGGAAAGGCTATCTTAGATAGGGTGTAGTGTAATAACCCAGATCCGATCAAGGAACTTAAAGTAAAGGAACCCTTAGGAGGTAGTGATCATAATATGATTGAATTCATACTGAAATTTGAGAGGGAGAAGCATAAACCACATGTATCAGTATTGCAATGGAATGAAGGGAATTAAAGAGGCATGGGAGAGCAGCTTGCCCAGGTGGATTGGAGGAGGATACTGGCAGGGATGACGGCAGAGCAGAGATGGTTGAAGAGTCTGGGAACAGTTGACAAGGCACAGGATAGATGTGTCCCACAGAAAAAGGTCTCAGCTGACAGGTGTAAGCAACTATACCTGACAAGGAAGGTTAAGGATAGCATAAAAGCCAAGGAAGTGCATATAAGGTAGCAAAAGCGAGTGGGAAGTTGGATGATTGGGAAGCTTTTAAAATCCAACAAAAGGCAACTAAAACAGTTATAAGAGAGGAACAGATGAAATAGGAGGGCTACCTAGCCAATAATATAAAGCAAGATACTAAAAGATTTTTCAGTTATATGAAGAGTAAAATGGAGGTGAGAGTTGAGATTGGACCACAGGAAAATGATGCTGGTGAGGTAGTAATGGGGGACAAAGAAATAGCAGAAGAATTTAATGGGTACTTGGCATCTGACTTCATTGTGGAAGATATTGGCAGTGTGCTAGAGGTCCATGAGTGTCGGGGAGCAGTAGTGAGTGCCTTCGCTATTACAAAGGAAAAAGTGCTGGGCAAACTCAAAGATTTTAAGGTGGATAAGTCACCTGGACCAGATGGACTACATCCCAGAGTCCTGAAGAGATAACAGATGCATGGTCATGATCTTTCAAGAATCACTTGATTCAGGTATGGACCCAGAGGACTGGAACATTGCAAATATCACTACATTGTTTAAGAAGGGAGGAAGGCAAAAGAAAGGAAATTATAGACCAGTCAGCCTAACCTCAGTGGCTGGGAAATTGTTGGAGTCTATTATTAAGGATGAGGTTTCAGTGTACTTGGAGACTAAAAATAAAATAAGTCAAAGTCAGTGTGATTTCTGTGAAGGGAAATCTTGCCTGATAAATCTATTAAAGTTCTTCACACAACTAGCAGCGTGGACAAAGGAGAGGCTGTGGATGTCATTTACTTGGATTTTCAGAAGGCATTTGATAAGGTGCCAAACATGAGGCTGGTTAACTAGATAAAGTTCTGTGGCATTACAGGAAAGATACTGGCATGGAGAGAGGAATGGCTGACAGGCAGAAGGCAGCGAATGGGAATAAAAGGGACCTTTTCTGGTTGGCTGCTGGTGCACAGTGGTGATCCTCAGGGATCAGTATTGGGACTGCTACTTTTCACATTGTTTGTCAGTGATTTGGATAATGGAATTGATGGCTTTGTGGAAAAGTTTGCAGATGATATGAAGATAGGTGGAGGGGTAGGTAGTGCTGAGGAAGCAATGCGATTGCAGCAGGACTTAGACAAATTAGGAGAATGGGCAAAAAAGTATTGGGAAATGTATGATAATGCATTTTGGTAAAAGGAACAATAGTGTAGACTATTACCTAACTAGGGAGAAGGTTCAAACATTAGAGGTGCAGGGGGACTTATGAGTTGTTGTGTAAGACTCCCAAAGATTAATTCACAGGTTGAGTCTGTAGTAAAGAAGCCATATGCAATGTTGGCATTTATTTCAAGGAGAATAGAATATAAAAGCAAGGAGATAATGCTGAGGCTTTATAAGACTCTAGTCAGGTTGCACTTGGAGTCTTGTCAACGGTCCTGGGCCCCATATCTCAGAAAGGATGTGTTGTCATTGGAGAGAGTCCAGAAGAGTTTCACAAGGATGATTCTGAGAATGAAGGGGTTAACACATGAGGAGTGTCTGGCAACTTTGAGTCTGTACTCACTAGAATTTGGAAGAATGTGTGGGGATCTCATTGAAACCTACCGAATGTTGAAAGGACTAGATAAGGTGGATGTGGAGAGGATGTTTCCTATGGTGCGGGTATCCAGAACTAGAGGGCACAGCCTCAAAATTGAGGGGCGACCTTTTGGACAGAGGTAAAGTAGAATTTTTTTAGCCTGAGAGCAGTGAATTTGTGGAATGCCCTGCCACAGATTGTGGTGGAGGCCAAGTCTGTGGGTATACTTAAAGCAGAAGTTGACAGGGCATCAAACAATATGGCGAGAAGGAACATGTATGGGGTTGAATGAGATCCGAGATCAGTATTGATAGAATGGCAGAGCAGACTCGACATGCTGAATAGCCTAATTCTGCTCCTATGTCTTATAGTCTAAAATGCTGAAGGATTTTAGCAGGTCAGCAGGTCAGACGGCATCTATGGAAATGAATAAACTGTTGACTTAGGCCCTTCATGCAACTAGTATGGTATCTTTCTCTGGCAAGCACCCTTGTGAGGGAGGATATAGAACACAGAACATAGATACCAACAATTTATTTTGTAAGTTGAAGACATTGGTCTGGATGTGGAAAAAACTAACTTAAAATCAAATTAGCTCCCTTAAAATGGAATTCTAAGACTTCTTCTTTCAAACCCATCTGACCTTCTGGCACCTTCCACTCCATCTATAGGTACATATAATGATTTGCTCAACCAACTCATCTTTCATCACTCTGTTCCATTTCATTTATTATTGCTGGCTTTCAATGCCAGTGGTTTGGAGAGTTAAAGGGAAGAACTTTGTTGAATTATATTAGGCTTTGTCAGGACTACATTTGGAGTACAGCATGTAGTGTGGGTCTTTGTACTTAAAAGTATGTGTTTGGCTTGGAATCAGTACGTTGTAGATTCATGGCATTGGTCCTTGGACTGCAGGAATTGATCTATAAAGAGAACTTGAATTCCTGACTGGAGTTTATAGGAATGAGAGGTGATTTCATTGAGACATGCAATATTCTGAGAGGATTAACAGAGTAAATTCTGAAAAACTGTTGCTTCTAACAGAGTCAACATCTAGAGTGACTATTCTCTGTATAAGGGTCAAGCGTTTGCAATTGAGATGACGAAATATTTCTCCATGTAGAAAGTTGTAAATCTTTGGAATTTACTTTTACTAAGCTTTGAAGAAGCTTAATTATTCTTTATCTTCAAGGGAAAGATTTAAAGATTTTTGACTCCCACCAATGCTGTTTGACCTGCTGAGTTCCTCCAGCAGGTAATGTGTAATCCCAGCAAGGTCCTCTGGTATAGAAAAAAAGTCAAAATAACATGAAGCTCAATAACCTTAATTTAGTACATGTCTGGTGCCTGTCATTGCTACCAGTATGTGTATTAAGAGAAGTGGAACTTAGAGAATCATTCATATACAACACACACACAAAAGGAAGAACCCAGGCAGTATCTGTGGAGGGAAATAAAATGTCGATGTTTTGGGACCGGAAAGGAAAGGAGTCGAAGCCAAAATAAGAAAACGAGGAGAGGGGATTATTTTATAGTGAGAGCAGATATGCTGGTCAAGTATTGAGTAATTGTCTTGCAATGGCCTAGTAACTCTGCATATTATGTTCAATAACACTGTGATTAACGTTTCTCCCCTTCCCTGCCCACTGTTTGAATGTAACTAAAGTGGAATTCCTGCTCAGTCCATTTCTTTGCTGTTCTTTGCACTCAGCATGTGTGGCGATGAGAATGAAAAGACTTAGTTGTGTCCAGTTTCTTATAAAATAGCACCAATGGTAGTCTGAAAGCAAATTACACAGTCGTCTGCTGGGGGTTCAGTATGACTGGGAGGAATCAAAAGGTCACCGAGCACCATTGTGAAAACAGCACCACGCACAGACCACAACACCACAGAAGTCAGCCACCACCTGTTCAAGGCAACGTGGAGCGAGCAGTAATTATTGCTGCATCACCATTGCTCACTTCAGGGAACATATTAAAAAGGAGGCAAAGTATCTTTCAATGCAAGCACATACAAAAGTATCACACAGATAATCCGATAAATAACCCATTGTGAGGGGACAGAGTGTGGTTTCTATTTTCTGCCCTATTGAAGAAAAACTGGTCTTGGCAATGTTGCTTGAATTTTAATGAAATTCATTCTAAATATATTTGTATTAATTGTAATACAAGGGGAAATAGCAGATTTTAAAAAAGAATGTTTTGATATTTGGGATGTGATTGAACTTAGATAAGACATCCAGTGAGTGTCATAAGTCATAGAGTCACACAGCACAGGTGTTTAGGGCCTGTGATGGAAGACCTGGGTAGGGATGGTTAGGGCTGGAGTATCGAAGTGCTGGAGTATCGAAGACTAGAATCAAGACATGATACAAGGCTGAAAAGGAGACAGCATTCTAAGCTAGACACCAGACGAGAATCCGAAGTTGTGCCGATGATTGAGCATTGAACCTCCGTTCAGGTGCTCTCCAAATATTAAAACCTTGGAGCCAAAACATGGCCGCCAATTAGTGGCACTGACCTGAAACTTTAAAGGGGCCTTGTCAACTATCCCTATTCCAGAGAGTTAGCATGTCTAATCCTCGGAAGTTGGTGCGGTTGGGTATGTGTCGTAACAGGACCCCCTCCATAATGGCTGATTCTGAACAGTCCTGGCTGCTCGGAGAGACAATGATGCCAGTTTTGGATGAATGCTAGATCGAAGACGTTCCTTTATGAAAATGAGCATCGTCCCTTGGGTCCAAATACTTGCCAGTTCAGGAAGAACTGCTGAACACCCCAAACAGTTTGTGAATCCAGAATTCTTTTTACAGTGAAGACCTGTTCCCCATTGACAAACCTTGGTGGCAACTGGACCGATGGTGATGGGGCTAAAAGACTGGTGCTTACAGATTTTAACTTGGAAGTGTGGAAGGTGAGATTGACTCAATAGTGAGGGGAACAGGCAGGAGCTCCTGTCGACGTGAACGGGACACCCGGAAGGTATGTTGCCTCCCAGGTGCCAGGATCAGGGATCTCAGATCTTGTCCACAACATTTTGGAGAAGGAGGGGGAGCAGCCAGATGTCTTGGTACATATCAATGACATAGGAAGGAAAAGCGATTAGGTCATAAAAACAGAATTTAGAGTGCTAAGTAGAAAGCTGAGAAGCAGGACCACCAGGATAGTAATTTCTGGTTTGCTGCCTGTGCCACGCACCATTGAGGGTAGAAAAAGGATGATTTGGCAGATTAATGTATGGCTGGGAAGTTGGTGCAGGGGGCAGGGCTTCAGGTTTTTGAATCATTGGGATCTCTTTTGGGGGAGGTATAACCTGTTCAACAGTAAAGATGGTAAAAAGGTAAAGATAGCGCGCAGTCAGACTGTCAGGAAGGGTAGGCAGGTGATGGGACTTAGTTGCAGCAACAAGCTGAGTATCAAATCATTAGGGATGCGAATCAGAAAAGATAGCAAATATGGTACACAAGGTGTCGTATCTAAATGCGCATAGTATGAGAAATAAGGTGGAAGATCTTGCCAGGTATGATGTTGTGGCCATCACTGAATCGTGGCTGAAGGATGGTTGTAGTTGGGAGCTGAATGTCCAAGGTTACACTTTATATCAGAGGGACAAGAAGGTAGGCAGAAAGGGTAGTGTGGCTCTGCTGGTAAAGAATGGCATCAAATCAGTAGAAAGATGTGACATGAGACTGGAAGATACTGAAACCTTGTGGGTTGAGTTAAGAAACTGCAAGGATAAAAGGACACTGATGGCAAGTTATATACAGTCCTCCCAACAGTGGCTGGGAGGTGGGCCACAGAAAATAGAAAAGGCGAGTCAAAAGGGCAACGTTATGGTGGTCATGGGAAATTTTAACATGCAAGTCGATTGGGAAAATCAGGTTGGTTATGGATGTCAAGAGAGTGAGTTTGTTGAATGCCTAAGAGATAGCTATTTAGAGCAGTTTGTTGTTGAGCCAACTAGGGGATCAGCTATACTGGATTGGGTGTTATGTGATGAACTGGAGGCGATTAAGGAGCTTAAAGTAAAAAAAACCCTTAGGAATCAATTATCACAATATGATTGAGTTCAATTTGAAATTTGGGAGGGAGGAAGTAAAGTCTGATGAAGCAGTATTTCATTGGAGTAAGGGAAATTACTTTGGTATGAGAGAGGAGTTGGCCAAAGTAAATTGGAAAGAGCTACTGGTAGGGATGTCAGCAGAGCAGCAATGGCATGTGTATCTGAGAAAAATGAGGAAGGTGCAGGACATGTGCATTCCAAAAATGAAGAAATACTCAAATGGTAAAATAATACAACCATGGCTGACAAGGGTAATCAAAGCCTCTGTAAAAGCAAAAGAAAGGGCATATAATAAAGCAAAAATTAGTGGGAAAATAGAGGATTGGGAAGTTTTTAAAAACCTACAGAGAGCAAATGACTGGTATATGGTCGCTTCCACAGTCTGCAACAGGGTAGCTTTTAGACTGAGTTATCGAGTTTTTGAATCTGTCATTGATTGTTATGTAGTTGATTTGATTTTTGTTGTTCCTATCTGGGCTTCTCCATGTCCATTTTCTTCTTGGATGTTGTTTAAACCAAGTGTTATGGTTTTATGGTCTAAAACAAGTGTTGGTCATTATCTGATTGTTTGTTTTACACCATGATATAAGCTTTTCTCCTCTTTCATTTCTTTCTCCCAGTCCCTGGTCTCCAACAATATGGTCTTCTCTTCCCTCACCAACTTCTGCATTGAAGTCATCCATGGCTATGATGGCTTCTTGTGGTTTGCATTTTTCTAGTGCTTTGTCTAGGGAGTGGTAGAAGGCATTAATTTCTTCCTCTGAGTTTGCCATTGTGGGTGCATGTACTTGGATGATAGAGATGTTGTTTTGTTGTCCTTTTAGTTTGATTAGCATCATTCTGTCTGAGATATGCCAGTATCCTAGTAGGCTCTTGGATGTTTCTTTGTATAAGATGATTGCAACACCCTTTTCATATTTATCTCCACCAGAGTATATCATCCTGTAGTCGTCTGATTGGAATACTCCAGTGTCTTTCCATCTTATTTCACTTAGGCCTAGGATGCTGACTTCTAGCCTCTTCATTTCTAATTTTACGTTTTCTAGCTTACCAGCTTGGTGCAGGGTTTGAACATTCCAAGTGGCAATTCGCAGTCTCTTGTTCTTGCAGACAGTAGTGTTTGGACGATTCGGGCTCACCTGTCTATTTACATGATATCCCGTACTGAGCAAGGTGTCCGCACTATTTGGAAGTGGGCTCCCATTTACGCTGTTGTCTTTTATATTTGTGTCTGTATTAACCATGGTTGTTTGTACTAGGAATAAAATACAAGAAGTAGCTTCCCCTTGCTTGCTTCCGATGCAGTCATTTGCAAAATGAAAATAAAGATGAGAAAATTAAAGAAACCAAAAAGATCAGAACCACTGGATTACTGACAACTACAAAACAACCCTTATCTGAAAACAGAATACACAATCAAGGTGAATTACTGTTTTCAATTGCTGCAGGATGAAGGAGGCAAATCTTCCTGGGACATACTGAAGGAATCCATGGTTATAGCTGCAAAAGAAACCATCCCACGAAAAGAACAGAAAAGTAAGAAGAAATGGATCACTGAAGATATATTACCATTGATGCAACAAATACAGACCATCAAACCAAGAGACAGCGAAGAATACAAACAACTTGATAAGACAATAAAAAGAAAATGCAGAGAAGCTAAAGACAGATGGCTAAATGAGAAATGCTCAGAGGTAGAAATGCTACAAACCCATAACCCTGGAACAAAGTTAATGCACAGTAAGATTAAAGAACTAACGGGGAAATTACCTTGCTCAGCAAGTGGATGCATCAAGGCAAAAGACGGCAGTTTAATTATGAACAAAGAGGAAATCCTAAACAGATGGACAGAATATATAAAAGAACTTTTTGAAGACCAAAGAGGAGAAAAGCCGAACATAAAGAAGAATCTTGAAGGACCTAGCATTCTAAAATCAGAAATTTGAGCAGCCGTAAATAAAACAAAACATAACAGAGCAACTGGTCCAGACAACATCGCTGTTGAAATGATACTGGCCTTAGAAGATTTTGGAATAGAGAAAATAACAGAAATAGCAAATGAAATCTATGATCATGGGGATATACCTGATGATTTAAATCAGTGTTCATCACATTTCCAAAGAAAGAGGGAGCAACAGAATGTGAGTTACATCGTACAGTAAGCCTGATGAGCCACGTGGCAAAAATTATTCTCAGAGTAATCATGATGAGAGCAAGACGCTGTATAAAACCAGAAATCAGTAAAGAACAATGCGGCTTTGTGGAAAACACTGGAACCAGAAATGCAATTTTCATGCTATAGATGATCTGTGAACGAGCCATCCAGGGACAAAAAGACATTTCATCGACTATACAAAAGCTTTTGACACTATCAGACAGCAAGATCTTCTGGAAATGCTTCAAAATCTTGACATAGATGGGAAAGATATATGTTTCTTAAGAAACTTATACTGGGACCAGACAGCATCCATCAGAATAGGAGAAGTGAGTGAGTATGTGAATGTCATGAGAGGAGTCAGGCAAGGTTGTGTCTTTTCGCCAGACATGTTCAACCTGTATAGTGAAAATATCTTGAGGAGTATCAAAGACATCAAAGGATTCAGAGTTGGAGGCCATAATATAAATAACATCAGATATGCTGATGACATCATACTAATAGCTGACTCAGAAACAAAACTTCAAGAACTACTCACTATAGTGGCAGCAGGAAGTAATTGCAGAGGCCTCTCAATCAACACCAAGACAGAAAGCATGGTCATCTCCAGAAAGACAAACACCTCACAATGTGTGATCAAGATCGGAAATACAAACATCAAACAAGTCAACAAATTCATATGTCTTGGCAGCCTAATAACAAGTAATGAAAGAGGTAATGTTAGAGATTGTGGTGGCATTAGAAATGATTTTTCAGAAATCATTGGACTCTGGCTTGGTGCCAGAGGACTGGAAAAATGCAAATTTCACTCCACGCTTTAAGAAAGAAGGAAAGCAGCAGAGAGGAAATTATAGACCAATTAGCCTGACCTCCTGGTTGGGAAGATATTAGAGACAATTGTTAAGAATGAGGTAATAGAGTACTTGATGGCACAGGACAAGATAGTACAAAGTCAGCATGGTTTCCTGAAGGGAAAATTTTGCCTTATGACCCTGTTGGAATTCCTTGTGATTACAAGTGGATGTTGAATATTTGGACTTTCAGAAGGCCTTTGACAAAGTGCCACACATGAGGCTGCTTACCAAGTTAAGAGCCCATGGTATTACAGGAAAGTTACTAACATGGTTAGAGCATTGGCTGATTGTAGGAGGCAGCGAATGGAAATAAAAGGATCCTTTTCTGGTTGGCTGGCAGTGATTAATGGTGTTCCACAGGTCCAGTGTTGGAACCACTTCTTTTTATGCTGTATATAAATGATTTAGATGATAGAAACCATGGAAACCATAAAAAAACTACAGCACAGAAACAGGCCTTTTGGCCCTTCTTGGCTGTGCCGAACCATTTTCTGCCTAGTCCCACTGACCTGCACATGGACCATATCCCTCCATACACCTCCCATCCATGTATCTGTCCAATTTATTCTTAAATGTTAAAAAAGTACCCACATTTACCACCTCATCTGGCAGCTCATTCCATACTCCCACCACTCTCTGTGTGAAGAAGCCCCCCCCTAATGTGCCCTTTAAACTTTCCCCCCCTCACCCTTAACCCATGTCCTCTGGTTTTTTTTCTCCCCTTGCCTCAGTGGAAAAAGCCTGCTTGCATTCACTCTATCTGTACCCATCATAATTTTATATACCTCTATCAAATCTCCCCTCATTCTTCTACGCTCCAGGGAGTAAAGTCCTAACCTATTCAACCTTTCTCTGTAACTGAGTTTCTCAAGTCCCGGCAACATCCTTGTAAACCTTCTCTGCACTCTTTCAACCTTATTTATATCCTTCCTGTAATTTGGTGACCAAAACTGAACACAATACTCCAGATTCGGCCTCACCAATGCCTTATACAACCTCATCATAACATTCCAGCTCTTATACTCAATACTTTGATTAATAAAGGCCAATGTACCAAAAGCTCTCTTTACGACCCATCTACCTGTGACGCCACTTTTAGGGAATTTTGTATCTGTATTCCCAGATCCCTCTGTTCTACTGCACTCCTCAGTGCCTTACCATTAACCCTGTATGTTCTACCTTGGTTTGTCCTTCCAACGTGCAATACCTCACACTTGTCTGTATTAAACTCCATCTGCCATTTTTTAGCCCATTTTTCCAGCTGGTCTAAGTCCCTCTGCAGGCTCTGAAAACCTTCCTCACTGTCTACTACACCTCCAATCTTTGTATCATCAGCAAATTTGCTGATCCAATTTACCACATCATCATCCAGATCATTGATATAGATGACAAATAACAATGGACCCAGCACTGATCCCTGTGGCACACCACTAGTCACAGGCCTCCACTCGGAGAAGCAATTCTCTACTACCACTCTCTGGCTTCTTCCATTGAGCCAATGTCTAATCCAATTTACCACCTCTCCATGCATACCTAGCTGTGAGATGCAAGAGACAGGGTGAGAAGAGGAATAGTCCAGATAGCTGTGAGACGCAAGAGACAGGGTGAGAAGAGGAATAGTCCAGATAGCTGTGAGACTCTCACAGCTATCTGGACTATTCCTCTTCTCACCCTGTCTCTTGCAAAAACGCCATCCCCTTCTCGCAATTCCTCCGTCTCCGCCGCATCTGCTCTCAGAATGAGGCTTTTCATTCTAGGACGAGGGAGATGTCTTCCTTTTTTAAAGAAAGGGGCTTCCCTTCCTCCACTATCAACTCTGCTCTTAAACGCATCTCCCCCATTTCACATACATCTGCTCTCACTCCATCCTCCCGCCACCCCACTAGGAATAGGGTTCCCCTGGTCCTCACCTACCACCCCACCAGCCTCCGGGTCCAACATATTATTCTCTGTAACTTCCGCCACCTCCAACGGGATCCCACCACTAAGCACATCTTTCCCTCCCCCCCCTCTCTCTGCATTCCACAGGGATCGCTCCCTACACAACTCCCTTGTCCATTCGTCCCCCCTATCCCTCCCCACTGATCTCCCTCCTGGCACTTATCCATGTAAGCGGAACAAGTGCTACACATGCCCTTACACTTCCTCCCTTACCACCATTCAGGGCCCCAAACAGTCCTTCCAGGTGAGGCAACACTTCACCTGTGAGTCGACTGGGGTGATATACTGCGTCCGGTGCTCCCGATGTGGCCTTTTATATATTGGCGAGACCCGACGCAGACTGGGAGACCGCTTTGCTGAACATCTACGCTCTGTCCGCCAGAGAAAGCAGGATCTCCCAGTGGCCACACATTTTAATTCCACATCCCATTCCCATTCTGACATGTCTATCCACGGCCTCCTCTACTGTAAAGGTGAAGCCACACTCAGGTTGGAGGAACAACACCTTATATTCCGTCTGGGTAGCCACCAACCTGATGGCATGAACATCGACTTCTCTAACTTCCGCTAAGGCCCCACCTCCCCCTCGTACCCCATCTGTTACTCATTTTTATGCACACATTCTTTCTCTCACTTTCCTTTTTCTCCCTCTGTCCCTCTGAATATACCTCTTGCCCATCCTCTGGGTCCCCTCCCCCCTGTCTTTCTTCCCGGACCTCCTGTCCCATGATCCTCTCGTATCTCCTTTTGCCTATCACCTGTCCAGCTCTTGGCTCTATCCCTCCCCCTCCTGTCTTCTCCTATCATTTTGGATCTCCCCCTCCCCCTCCAACTTTCAAATCCCTTACTCACTCTTCCTTCAGTTAGTCCTGACGAAGGGTCTCGGCCTGAAACGTCGACTGTACCTCTTCCTACAGATGCTGCTTGGCCTGCTGCGTTCACCAGCAACTTTGTGTGTTGAATGGGAAAGGAAGGGTGTTATGACTCCACTCATGCTATCTAATCTTCTTCTCTTGAACTTGCAGCTTTCATTCATCAAGGACTAGCCCCAAAATCATTGTTAAACTGCAGAGAATGATGTATTACGAGAAGCACCACCTTCTAATCTAAGTACTAAATTCATGATGGCTTCTCATATGCCCACCTGGGATGACAGGTGAAATTTAATCCAGACAGTGTAACTTAATGCAGTCTGGGATGTCCCAATGAAGAGTGTCAGACTGAAATGTCAACTCTTTATTCCTCTACCTTGATGTTGCTTGACCTGCTGAGTTCCTCCAGCATTCTGTGTGTGGTGCTCTGGATTTCCAGCACCTGCAGAGTCTCTTGCATTTAAGTCATGTATAGTAAATGGCAGGGATCTTCGGAGCTTTGCTGTGCAGAGTGACCTTACAGTGCCAGTTCGTATTTCCCAGAAATTGGCCATACAGTGGATAGGGCGGTGAAAAAGAGATTTGGCATGATTGCCATCATAAGCGGGGCATTGAGTAAAAGGACTGAGGTGTCACATTACAGCTGTACAATACATTAGTCAGATTACACTTGGAGTTTCTGAATGCTACACTATAGAAAGGATGTAGTAGCATTAAAAAGAACACAAAAAGGATTCACCAAGATGTTGCCTGGAATGGAGGGCTATATTTATAAGAGATTTAATGGACTGGGTTTATTCTCACTGGAATGTAGGAAGGTGGCAGGTTACCTTATTGGTATTTTTAAGGTTGAGTTGCATAGATAGGGTAGATAGTCAGAGACATTTTTCCAAGGGTGGGCAAGTCTAAAACCTAAGGACATAGGTTTATGGTGGGAGGAGAGAAGTTAAAGGTGATCTGAAGTTTCTCCCCCACACAGACGGTGGTGGGTCTGTGGAATGAGCTGTCAGAGGAGGTGTTAGAGGTGGATCCAATTGCTTGAAAAGTATGTACCTGAAGCAAGGAGTAGAGGGATATGGACCTAATGTGGCCAAGTGGGATTGTGTAGACAGGGATCATGGTTGGTACGGATGAAATTGGGTAAAGGGCTCTTTCCTGTGCCATACGACTCTGTCAGTGGACAATTCCTGAAGTGTAATTCTGTCCTTGTTGTGGTGGCACAGAGTGACACAACATGAAAACAAGCCAGGCTGCCCCAGATGTCTTTCTTAGTTAGTCCCATTTGCCTACAATTACTTTTGGATTATTATTTCTACAACTTACTGATCAAACTAATGTACCGTGGGCTGTAGATATAATAATTTTTATGCAGGGGGTTCCCTGAGACCTGAAAGTTATTTCAAAGGTTTGTCCAGGACAAAGAGGTTGGGAAAGGCTGCTGTAAACTGTTCCCAACATATACCTGTCCAAATGTCTTTTAAACAATGTCATTGTACACTTCCTGTGGCAGCTCGTTCCACAGACCAGCCTCCTTCTGTGCCTCTTATGTCCCGGTTAAATTTTTTGTCCTCTCACCTTAACTCCATGCCCTCTAGTTTTAGACTCCACTATCCTAGGAAAATAGCTGCGATCAACCATCAACGCCCCCCATGATTTCTTTTTAATCCAGGGCTTCCCAACCTGGGGCCCACGGTGACCTTGCTTTATGGTATTGATCCGTAGCATAAAGAAGGTTGGGAACCCCTGGTTTAATCTCTATAATGTTATCACTGATCCTCTTTAGCTGCGGGGTAAATAGCCACAAGCTGTCGAGGTGACGAAGATGAATGATGGAGATAGAGCTGTGGATGTTATCTACATGGATTTTAGTAAGGTGCTTGGCAAGGGTCCTGGTGGGAAGCTCGACCAGAGTAAGATGCATGCAGTCCATGGTGAGTTAGCAATTTGGATTCAGAACTAGCTTGCCCAGTGAAAACAGGGTAGTGGCCGATGGGACATCTTGGCTGGAGGTCTGTGATCGGCAGTGTTCCACAGGGATTTGTACTAGGACCTCTGCTATTTGTGAGGTATATAAATGACCTGGATGAAAACGTACAATAGATTGGTGGGTGAGTAAGTTGGCAGATGATATAAAGATCAGTGTAGAAGACTGACAAAGAATTCAGCAGGATATAGATCAGTGCAGATGAGGACAGAGAAATGGCAGATGGAGTTTAACCCGGCTAAATGTGAAGTATTGAACCTTGGAAGATCAAATCTAAGGGGCAATACACTGTTAATATCAAGTGCTGATAGGCAAATGGAATGTTTCCCTTTACTAGTTGAGGAACTGAGTTCAAAAGTTGGGAAGTTATGTACAGTACTGTGCAAGATTTTTGCACAGTACCATATTTGTCAACATGGAGCAGAGAGCGAGTTTGTAAATCTGGCGGGAGGAAAGGATTTTGGGAATGCTGGAGCACCGAGGAAGTGTTGTGAGACAGGTGGTAGAGGAGGAGTGTGAGGGGCGAGAGGTGGCATAGGTGCAGACACACACAGCCCTGAGACATTAGGCAAGGTCACTTGATTCCAAACAATCGGTTTATTGTTCTTTACAGAATGTCTTTCTGGTGCTTCCCACTCCTTTTCCTCTCGCTTTCTCTTTACCAAACCTTGATTCCTCTCTCCCTGCCCCCTTCCCACTCTCAGTCCACTTTAAAGAGCCAGATCAAAATCAGGTTTATCATCACTCACAGACGGTATGAAATTTGTTTTGCTTTGTGGCAAAATTACAGTATAATACATAAAATACTACAGTGCTGTGCAAAAGTCTTAGACAGCAGAGTGATATATCTGTGCCTAAGACTTTTGCATAGTACTCTAGACTCTCTCTCTCTCGGGGGCTGAGTGTTGGCAACATCGAACTGAGTGTAAGAAGGATTTAGCTCATCTGGGAGAGGGGCAGTGACTGGGCTCTGTAGTTCATGTTATGACATGTTTCGAGCTTCTGGTCACTCCTTTTTTTTTGTTGCTATTTTGATCAGATCAGCTTGCAGATAATGAACGACACCAAGCTAGATTGAAATGAACTGAATGTGCCTGGACTTCTGATTTTGTGTTTTATATTCTGTTTTTCGCTCATTTTCTTCTTTTTTGCCATTTCTGCATGGGGGAGGTAGGTTGATGTTTTTTTTTTGAATGGGTTCTAGGATTTTCTTTGTTTCATGGCTGTCTGTGGGAAGATGAATCTCAGGGCTGTGTACTGCATACATATTTTGATGATAAATGTACTTCGATTCTTAGAGTCCTCCGCAGAGGAAAATGCCTGGCCAACTAAGTTTTTCCAGCATTTTGAATGTGTTGCTCAAGATCTCCATTATTTGCAGAATCTCGTGAATGTTGTACATTTATAACATGAGATCCTAACTTGTACTCAACTCATATCCTTAACCACATCTGACAGCTTCCTATCTGTTCTAGTGCTGCTGTCACTCGGGACTGAATTTGAAAGGGCCATGGGCCGACTCAAGTCAAGTCACTTTTTATTGTCATTTCGACCATAACTGCTGGTACAGTACACAGTAAAAACGAGACATTTTTTAGGACCATGGTGCTACATGAAACAACACAAAACTACACTGAACTACATAAAACTACACTAGACTACAGACCTACCCAGGACTGCATAAAGTGCACAAAACAGTGCAGGCACTACAATAAACAAGACAATAGGCACAGTAGAGGGCAGTAGGTTGGTGTCAGTCCAGGCTCTGGGTATTGAGGAGTCTGATGGCTTGGGGGAATAAACTGTTACATAGTCTGGTCGTGAGAGCCCGAATGCTTCGGTGCCTTTTGCCAGATAGCAGGAGGGAGAAGAGTTTGTATGAGGGGTGCGTGGGGTCCTTCATAATGCTGTTTGCTTTACAGATGCAGCGTGTGGTATAAATGTCTGTAATGGTGGGAAGAGAGACCCTGATGATCTTCTCAGCTGACCTCACTATCCGCTGCAGGGTCTTGCGATCCGATATGGTGCAATTTCCGAACCAGGCCATGATGCGGATGCTCTCAATACATCCTCTGTAGAATGTGTTGAGGATGGGGGGGTGGGAGATGGACTTTTCTCAGCCTTTGCAGAAAGTAGAGACGCTGCTGGGCTTTCGTCGCTATGGAGCTGGTGTTGAGGGACCAGGTGAGATTCTCTGCCAGATGGACACCAAGAAATTTGGTGCTCTTAACAATCTCTATGGAGGAGTCGTCAATATTCAGCAGAGAGTGGTCGTTCCGTGTCCTCCTGAAGTCAACAATCATCTCTTTTGTTTTGTTGACATTCAGAGACAGGTTGTTGGCCCTGCACTAGTCTGTTAGCCGCTGCACCTCTTCTCTGTACGCTGACTCATCGTTCTTGTTGATGAGACCCACCATGGTCGTGTCATCAGTGAACTTGATGATGTGGTTCGAGCTGTGTGTTGCTGCACAGTCGTGGGTCAGCAGAGTGAACAGCAGTGGACTGAGCACACAGCTCTGGGGGGCCCCTGTGCTCAGTGTGATGGTGTTGGAGATGCTGCTCCCGATCCGGACTGACTGAGGTCTCCCAGTCAGAAAGTCTAGGATCCATATTGCAGAGGGAGGTGTTCAGGCCCAGTAGGCTCAGCTTTCCAATCAGTTTCTGAGGAATGATTGTGTTGAATGCTGAACTGAAGTCTATGAACAGCATTCGAACGTATGTGTCTTTTTTGGCCAGGTGGGTGAGGGCCAGGTGGAGGGTGATGGCAATGGTGTCGTAATGAGAAACAACTGACACTGTAAATAAATAGCATCCCTTGTAAAGTTCTAAAACGTGGTAAAGAGGAACCTCAGTCCCAATTCAATCCCTCCTCTCTCACACCTCTAAAGAACTAAATGGGTAATGTGAGAGACATATTTTAAGGTGACAGCAGGAACGTATAGGGGGGTTGTCTGGGGTGTGTTTACACAGAGAGAGGTAGGTGCATGGAACACACTTCCAGGTAGAGGAAAATACATGAGTAACAGTTAAGAGACTCCCAATAGGCACATGGATGATAGAGAAACAGAGGGCTAAGTAAAAGGGAAGCTTTAGATTGATGTTCGAGAAGGTCTGCTCTGTGCTGTAATGATCATTGTTCTATGTTTGATGTAAAATACCAAGTGAAACGGGTTTTCTCTTTTATCTAATCAACAGGGAGAAGTTCAGAATAAATGTTGACAAAGGAAAGCACTTCATTCCATTGCATCTGTGCCAAATCTTTACCAATCAGCTTCACGTGACTGCTGCTGTCTCACACTTTGTCCAAAATGCACCAGTGATTGCTCGTTCCGTTCTCTTCTTGGAATGTTGACAGTAATTACTGTCTAACATCAGTTGTTGCGAAAGCACTGAATGCCCACAAGCAAGATTGGGAGGGGACGAAGGAAATGAGTTAACTGGTTGGGCAGCAAGTTTTATGAATACGCATCTCTGAGTGGGAGCCAATATATGACCTAGTGTAAACAACAGGAATTCTGCAGATGCTGGAAATTCAAGCAACACACATCAAAGTTGCTGGTGAACGCAGCAGGCCAGGCAGCATCTCTAGGAAGAGATACAGTCGACGTTTCGGGCCGAGACCCTTCGTCAGGACTAACTGAAGGAAGAATCCCTTACTCACTCTTCCTTCAGTTAGTCCTGACGAAGGGTCTCGGCCTGAAACGTCGACTGCACCTCTTCCTAGAGATGCTGCCTGGCCTGCTGCGTTCACCAGCAACTTTTATATGACCTAGTGTTATTGAATTCAATTTCAGAGTTTTCCATGTTGACAGTTAAACACAGCTTTAGGTTTCCATTGGGGTACAATGCTATTTAGATGAGGTTTCCAGTGGGGTACAATGCCATTTAGATGAGGTTTTCATTGGGGTACAATACTATTTAAACTGTTTCCAGTGGGGTACAATACCATTTAGACATTTTTCCAGTGGGGTACCATACCATTTAGACTGGGTTTCCAGTAGGGTACAGTACTATTTAGATGATGTTTCCAGTGGGTTAGAATTCCATTTAGACTGGGTTTCCAGAGGCATACAATACAATTTAGACATTTTTTTCCAATGGGGTACAAACTATTTAGAAAGGGTTTCCAGTGGGGTATAATTCCATTCAGACTGGGTGTCAGGTGGGGTACAATAACATTAAAACTGTGTTCCCAGTGGGGTGCAATACCATTTAGACTGGATTTCCAGTGGGGTACGATACCATTTAGACCATAAAACAAAGGAGCAGAAAGTCGGCCATTCGGCCCATCAAGTCTGCTCCACCATTTTGTCATGAGCTGATCCATTCTCCCATTTAGTCCCACTCCCCTGCCTTCTCACCATAACATTTGATGCCCTGGCTACTCAGATACCTATCAATCTCTGCCTTAAATATGCCCAATGACTTGGCCTCCACTGCCGCCCGTGGCAACAAATTCCATAGATTCACCACCCTCTGGCTAAAAAAATGTCTTTGCATCTCTGTTCTGAATGGGCGCCCTTCAATCCTTAAGTCATGCCCTCTTGTACTAGACTTCCCCCATCATGGGAAACAACTTTGCCACATCCACTCTGTCCATGCCTTTCAACATTCGAAATGTTTCTATGAGGTCTTCCCTCATTCTTCTAAACTCCAAGGAATACAGTCCAAGAGCGGGCAAACATTCCTTATATGTTAACCCTCTCATTCCTGGAATCATTGTAGTGAATCTCCTCTGTACCCTCTCCAACGTCAGCACATCTTTTCTTAAATAAGGAGACCAAAACTGCTCACAGTACTCCAAGTGAGGTCTCACCAGCGCCTTATAGAGCCTCAACATCACATCCCTGCTCCTATACTCTATCCCTCTAGAAATGAATGCCAACATTGAATTCTCCTTCTTCACTACCGACTCAACCTGGAGGTTAACCTTACGGGTATCCTGTACAAGGGCTCCCAAGTTCTGTTGCATCTCAGAACTTTGAATTTTCTCCCCATTTAAATAATAGACTGCCCGTTTATTTCTTCTGCCAAAGTGCATAACCATACACTTTCCAACATTGTATTTTATTTGCCACTTCTTTGCCCACTCTTCCAATCTATCCAAGTCTCTCTGCAGACTCTCTGTTTCCTCAGCATTACCGGCCCCTCCACCTATCTTTGTATCATCAGCAAACTTAGCTACAATGCCACCTATTCCATAATCCAACTCGTTGATGTACAGCATAAAAAGAAGTGGTCCCAACACGGACCACTGGTAACCGGCAGCCAACCAGAATAGGATCCCTTTATTCCCACTCTCTGTTTCCTGTCAATCAGCCAATGCTCTATCCACGTATGTAACTTTCCTGTAATTCCATGGGTTCTTATCTTGTTAAGTAGCCTCATATGTGGCACCTTGTCAAAGGCCTTCTGCAAATCCAAATATACAACTTCCACTGCATCTCCCTTGTCTAGCCTACTGGTAATTTCCTCAAAAAATTGTAATAGGTTTGTCAGGCAGGATTTTCCTTTAAGGAATCCATGCTGAGTTCTGCCTATCTTGTCATATGCCTCCAGGTACTCTGTAACCTCATCCTTGACAATCGACTCCAACAATTTCCCAACCACTGATGTCAAGCTAACAGGTCTATAAATTCCTTTTTTGCTTCCTTGCCCCCTTCTTAAATAGCGGAGTGACATTTGCAATCTTCCAGTCCTCCGGAACCATGCCAGAATCTATCGACTTTTGAAAGATCATTGCTAATGCCTCCGCAATCTCCACAGCTACTTCCTTCAGAACACGAGGGTGCATTCCATCTGGTCCGGGAGATTTTTCTACCTTTAGACTATTCAGCTTCCCAAGTACTTTCTCTGTCGTAATTGTGACTGCGCACACTTCTCTTCCCTGCCACCCTTTATATACTTGAAAAAGCTTTCAGTATCCTCTTTGGTATTATTTGCTAGCTTCCTTTCATAGTTCATCTTTTCCCTCTTAATGACCTTCTTGGTTTCCTTCCGTAAGCTTTTAAAAACTTCCCAATCCTCTGTCTTCCCACAAATTTTTGCTTCCTTGTATGCCCTCTCCTTTGCTTTAACTTTGGCTTTGACTTCTCTTGTCAGCCACGGTTGTATCCTTTTTCCATTCGAAAATTTCTTCTTTTTTGGAGTATACTTGTCTTGCACCTTCCTCACTTCTCGCATAAACTCCAGCCACTACTGCTCTGCTGTCCTTCCCGCCAGTGTCCCTTTCCAGTCAACTTTAGCCAGTTCCTCTCCCTTGCCACTATAATTTCCTTTACTCCACCGAAATACCGACACATTGGATTTCGGCTTCTCTTTTTCAAATTTCACAGTGAACTCCATCATGTTATGATCACTGCCTCCTAAGGGTTCCTTCACCTCCATCTCTCTAATCACCTCCGGTTCATTACACAATACCCAATCCAGTACAGCCGATTACCTAGTCGGCTCAACAACAAGCTGTTCCAAAAAGCCATCTCGCAGACATTCTACAAATTCTCTCTCTTGAGATCCAGTTCAGACCTGATTTTCCCAATCCACTCGCATGTTAAAATCCCCCACAATTATCATAATACTGCCCTTCTGACAAGCTTTTTCTATTTCCAGTTGTAATTTGTAGTCCACATCCCTGCAGCTGTTTGGAGGCCTATAAATAACTGCCATCAGGGTCCTTTTACCCCTGCGATTTCTTAGCTCAACCCTTAAAGATTCTGTACCTTCCCATCCTATGTCACCTCTTTCTAATGACTTAATATAATTTCTTACCAATAAAGCCATACCTCCCCCTCTGCCTACCTTCCTATCCTTCCGATACACCGTGTATCCTTGGACGTTCAGCTCCCAGAGACATGCATCCTTTAGCCGCATCTCAGTGATGGCCACACTATCATACCTGCCAACCTGTAGCTGTACGACAAGATCAGCCACCTTATTCCTTATGCTGCATACATTTAAGTATAACACCTTAAGACCAGTATTTGGTACTTTTCGCTTTGATTTCACTGCAACTCATCCCAGTGGACGAGTTTAGACTGGGTGTCAGGTGGGGTACAATAACATTTAGACTGGGTGTCTAGTGGGGTGTAAAATCATATAGATGAGGTTTCCAGTGATTTAGAATTCCATTTAGACTGGGTTTCCAGTGGGGTACAATACCATTTAGACTGGGTTTCCAGTGGGCTACAATACCATTTAGAGCAGGTTTCCAGTGGGGTACAATCCCATTTAGACTGGGTTTCCAGTGGGCTACAATACCATTTAGAGCAGGTTTCCAGTGGGGTACAATCCCATTTAGACCGGGTTTCCAGTGGGCTACAATACCATTTAGACCGGGTTTCCAGTGGGGTACAATACCACTACAATTATTTATCCAGTTGGGTACGATACCATTTAGTTTGCTTATTCTGTAGGGAACAATACTATTTAGAGTAGGTTTGAAGTGTGGTACAATTCTATTATGACTGTGTTCCCATGTGATGCATGCCAACAATACAGGGTTTCATATAACCATATAACAATTACAGCACGGAAACAGGCCATCTCGGCCCTTCTAGTCCGTGCCGAAATGTGGTTGGTTGTCATTTTGACTGTGTTTACAGTGGGGTACAATCTGATTTACATTTATTTTCCAGTGGGGTTCAATACCATTCAAATTGGTTATCGAGTGGGATACAATACCATTTAGAATGGGTTTCCAGTGTGGTAGAATATCACTTAGACAGTTTCCAGTGGGGCACAGTGCAATTTAGACCGGGTTTCTAGTGGGACACAATGGAATCTCAACTGAGTTTCTGGTGGGGTACAATGCCTTTTGTACTAGGTTTCTAGTGGGGTACAATACCATTCAGATTGGTTACCCAGAGGGGTACAATATCATTTAGGCTGGGCTTTCAGTGGGCTACAGTAACATTTTGACTGGTTTCCAGTGGTGTATAATACTCCTTTGACTATGTTTCCCCTGGGGTACAAAGCCATTTAGACTAAGTTTACATTGGGGTACAATACCACTTACACTAAATTTCCAGGGTGGAACAAAATTATTTAAGATGGTTATCCTGTTGAATATTGAAATGAATTGGCTTTTTTTACTTATATCCTTCACATCCACGAGGAGTAAAATCTTTACATTATGTTTCTGTCTAAATGTGCAATGTGCGATCTATAGTAACTTGTAATAAATAGTATGTACAACAGGACTGTCAATTTAGCGTATAAATACAATTGTATCGGCGTGAATTAATCAGTCTGATGGCCCTGTGTAAGAAGCTGTCCCAGAGCCTGTTCGTTTTGTCCTAATGCTGCGGTACTGTTTCCCATATGGTAGCAGCTGGAACAGTTTGTGGTTGAGGTGACTCAGGTCCCCAATGATCCTTCGGGCCCTTTTGACATACCTGTCCTTGTAAATGTCCTGAATCATGGGAAGTTCAGAACTACAGATGTGCCAGGCTGTCCGCACCACTCTCTGCAGAGTCCTGCGATTGAGGGAGGTACAGTTCCCATACCAGGCAGTGAGGCAGCCAGTCAGGATGCTCTCAATTGTGTCCCTGTAGAAAGGCTTTAGGATTTGGGGACCCATACCAAACTTCAACAACCATCTGAGGTGACAGAGGAGCCATTGAGCTTTTGTGCAATACCATATATACAAGGTTCCCAGTGGGGTACAATACTATTTAGATTTGGTTTACAAAGTGTTACAATACCACTTAGACTGGGTTTCCAGTGGTGCCCAATACCATTTAGATTTGTTATCTAGTAGGGTACAGTACCATTTACACTAGGAGTCCATGAGGTAGACTACCATTTCGATTGCATATCCACTGGGGTACACCATCATTAAGAGTATGCTTCCTGTGGGGTACAACTTCATTCACTCTGGGTTTCCAGTGGGGTATAATACTATTTTAGACTGGGTTTCCCATGGGGTACGACACAATTTAGGCTAAGTTTCCAGTGTGATACAATATCATTTGGATTCAGTATTCAGTTAGGTACCATACCATATAGGCAAGATTCTGTGTGTGGTACGATACCATTTAGAAAGGGTTTCAGTGGAGTTCAGTACATTTTAGACTGGGTTTTCAGTCAAGAACAATCAAATTAAACTGTGTTTCCAGTGGGGTCCAATAGGATTTCCATTTGGGTTCTGGTGAGATTCAATACCATTTAGACTGGTTATCCAGTGGGTCACAATACCACTTAGATTAAGTTTCCAATGTGGTACAATATCATTTTGACGAGCTGTCGAGTGGAATACAATACTATTTAGATTAGGTATCCAGTTGGGAACAATGTCATATGGACAAGTTTCCTAGCGGGCTACAATTTAAACTGTGTTTCCAGTGGGTACAATACGATTTATATTCATTTTCCAGTGGGCTCAATACCACTCAGATTGGTTATCCAGTGGGATACAATACAAGTTCGTGTATAGTTCCAGTGGTGTGTAACACCATATAGGTAACATTTCCAGTGAGGTACAATATGATTTAGACTTGATTTCCATTGGGTAGAATACAATTTAAGCAAGGTTTCCAGTGGGGTACAATACCAAATAGCCTGGGTGTCCAGTGGGGTACAATACCAAATAATCTGGGTGTCCAATGGGGTACAATACCAAATATACTGGGTGTCCAGTGGGGTACAATACCAAATAGTCTGGGTGTCCAGTGGGATACAGTACCAAATAGTTTGGGTGTCCAGTGGGGTACAATACCAAATAGTCTGGGTGTCCAGTGGGGTACAATATCAAATAGCCTGGGTGTCCAGTGGGGTACAATACCAAATAGTCTGGGTGTCCAGTGGGGTACAATATCAAATAGCCTGGGTGTCCAGTGGGGTACAATATCAAATATACTGGGTGTCCAGTGGGGTACAATACCAAATAGACTGGGTGTCCAGTGGGGTACAATATCAAATAGCCTGGGTGTCCAGTGGGGTACAATACCAAATATACTGGGTGTCCAGTGGGGTACAATACCAAATAGACTGGGTGTCCAGTGCGGTACAGTACCAAACAGACTAGTTTTCCGTGGGGTACAATATCAAATAATCTGGGTGTCCAGTGGGGTACAGTACCAAATAATCTGGGTGTCCAGTGGGGTACAATACCAAACAGACTAGTTTTCTGTGGGATACAATACCAAACAGAGTGGGTTTCCTGTGGGGTACAGTACCATTTAGACTGGGTTTCCAGTGGGGTACAGTACCAATTAGATTGGGTATCCAGTTGCATACAATGCCATATAGGCAAGGCTCCCACTTGGGAACAGTACCATTTAGACTGTGTTTTCAGTGGGGGTACAATACCAGTTAGATTGGTTATCCAGTGAGGTACAATGCTATTTAGACTGCTTTTTCAGTGGGGTGTAATGCCATTTTTCCTGTGTTTCCAATGGGGTACAACATCATTTATATTGTGTGTCCACTGGGCTTGCAGTAGTGTACAGTACCAATCAGACTAGGTTTCCTGTGGAGTAAAATTTAGCCTAGCTTTGAAGTGGGTTACAATAACATTTAGACTAGGTGCCCAGTGGGGTACAACACCATATGAATGTTTCCAGTGGGGTACAGTGCCATTTAGTCTGGGTTTCAAGTGTGGTACAATACTATTTCAATTGATTTTCTAGTGGGGTACAAAACCATTTACACAAGGTTCCTAGAGGTGTAAAATACCATGTTACCCTGGTTTCCATTTAGACTAGGTTTCAAGTGGAGTACAATACTATTTCAACTAGGTTTCCAGTGAGGTATAATACAATCAGTACTGGGTTTCCAGTTGGGTTTAATGCCCTCAACATCAAGGCAGCATTTGACCGAGTATGGCATCAAGCTGCCCTAGCTAAAATAGAGTCAACGGGAATTAGGGGGAAAATCCTCCGCTGGTTGGAATCATACCTGACACAAAGGATGATGGTTGTGGTGGTTGGAGGTCAATCATCTCATCCTCAGGACATCACTGCAGGAGTTCCTCAGGGGAGTGTCTTAGGACCAACCATCTTCAGTTGCTTCATCAATGACCTTCCTTCCGTCATCAGGTCAGAAGTGGGGATGTTCGCAGATGACGGTACAATGTTCTGCTCCATTCGTGACTCCTCAGATAGTGAAGCAGTTCATACCCAAATGCAGCCGGACCTGGACAATACCCAGGTTTGGGCTGACAAGTGGCAAGTAACAGTCGAGCCACACAAGTGCCAGGCAATGACCGTCTCCAACAAGAGAGGCTCTAACCATTGTCCCTTGACATTCAGTGGCATCACCATTACTGAATCCTCTACTATCTACATCCTGGGGGTTACTGTTGACAGGAAATTGAACTGGTCTGGCCATATAGACACTGTGGCTACCAGAGCAGGTCAAAGGCTAGGAATCTTGCAGTGTGTAACTCACCTCCTGACTCCCCAAAGCCTGCCCACCATCTTCAAGGCTCAGGTCAGGAGTGTAATGGAATACTCGCCACTCGCCTGGATGAGTGCAGCTCCATCAACACTCAGGAAGCTTGACACCATCCAGTACAAGGCAGCTCACTTGATTGGTAACCCTTCCACAAGCATCCAATCCCGCACCATCGACGGACAGTTGCAGCCGTGTGTACTGTCTACAAGATGCACTGCAACAACACACCAAAGTTCCTAAGGCAACACCTTCCAGACCCACAACCACTATCATTTAGAAGGATGAGAACAGCAAATACCTGGGAACCTCACCACTTGGAAATCCCCTTCCAAGTCACTCACCATCCTGACTTGGAAACATATCGCAGTTCCTTCATTGTCACTGGGTCCAAATCATAGAATTCCCTCCCTAGCAGCACTGTAGGTGTAAACACAAAATAACCTGCAGATGCTGGGGTCAAAGCAACACTCACACCACGCTGGAGGAACTCAGCAGGCCGGGCAGCAGCCGTGGAAACGTCGACTGCTCTTTTCCACGGATGCTGCCTGGCCTCCTGAGTTCCCCCAGTGTGTTGTGAGCACTGTAGGTGTACCTGCACCTCAGGGACTGCTGTGGTTCAAGAAGGCAGCTCATCACCACCTTCTTCAAAGGCAACCAGGGATGGGCAATAAATGCTGGCTTAGCTGGCAATGCCCACATCTTGTAAATTAATAAATTACAAAAAACTTTATTGAGGCCTTTCAATTTTTGGTGGGTTTCAATGAGGTTTCCCCCCTCATTCTTCTAAATTCCAGTGAGTACAGACACAGAGACATCAAACGGTTCTATACGCATTCTCTTTAAGTGGGGTGGGGGCAAGTTTAAACAAATGAATATAATACATTTTCACAAACAAGAGAAAATCTGCAGATGCTGGAAATCCAAGTAACACACACAAAATGCTGGAGGAACTCAGCATGCCAGGCAGCATCTATGCAAAAGAGTATAGTCAATATTTCGGGCTGAGACCCTTCATCAGCACTCTATAAATCAACTCCCGTCGAAGGGAACATATAAACTTCATCAGGGTAGGCACCCCTGGAAGAGACCTTGCAGAGTAGTAGTCCAATCACAAACAAGAGAAAACCTGCAGATGTTGGAAATCCAAGTAACACACACACAAAATGCTGGAGGAACTCAGCAGGCCAAGCAGCATCTATGGAAAAGGGTGCAGTCGACGTTTCGGAACAAGACTCTTCATTATTTGCATGCATTTGTTCATATCTCATGCTTAATTGATTCCTGGGAATACCTGTCGCCCATAACTGGGAAGCTGTTCTCTCTCTGTTGTCGCAATACCATGGTCATGAGATCTTAAGCATTCCCAGTGTGGCTGCAGTGTGACATTTCACAATTCTCACATGTGCTGATGTGTGACATCTTTGAATAGAAAATATAAATTAGCTCTAAATTGAATTTAGGTGTGCTGAACTCCCTTGCCTGCATCAATTCACCTCCGACATAGATGCCATCCACAACAAAGCAGTTCCACATGATGGCATCTGATCTAACACCAGAACATTCCTGCCGCTCCCCACCAGCACATAGCAATTGCCTTCTATGTGCCAATGGAGGCTGATGCACAGACAGCTGCCGCACGGTCCTTGACAGATTGGGCTCAGGGTCCACTGGTACGGGGTGCAAGTTGACTGGACCTTCATTGCTGCAGCCTTCCTCACTTTCACGGACTTGCGATGGGTCATTACGGCTCCACCATGGAGGTCTGCTCAGGTTTCCCTTTGCCTGGATCCTTCCCCTTCACCCTACTATTATGGGTGACTCTGCCAGGAGCTAACCTCCAGGTGGCGTTGATCTTGGGATCTCAGGAACTCACAAGTCTCTCCATCACCATAAGTCCATAAGACATAGGAACAGAATTAGGCCATTTGGCCCATCAAGTCTGTTCTGCCATTCAGTCATGGCTGATCCTTTTTTTCCCTTCCTCAACCCTTCTCCCCAGGCTTCTCCCTGTAATCTTTGATGTTGTGTCTAATCAAGAACCTATCAATCTCTGCCTTAAATACACCCAATGACCTGGCCTCCACAGCTGCATGTGGTAATAAATTCCACAAATTCACCACCCTCTTGCTTAAGAACTTTAAATGGATGCCCCTCTATCCTGAGCCCTCTTTCCCTCTTGTCCTAGACTCTCCCACCATGGGCAACCTCCTTTCCACATTTACTCTGTCAAGGCCTTTCAACATTCAAAAGATTTCAATGAGATCCCCCTCATCCTTCTGAATTCCAGTGAGTACAAACCCAGAGCTATCAAACGTTCCTCGTATGATGACCCTTTCATTCCCGGAAACATCCTTGTGAACCTCCTCTGAATCCTCTCAGAATCAGAATCAGGTTTATTATCACTGGCATGTGACGTGAAATTTGTTAAATTAGCAGCAACAGTTCAATGTAATACATAATATAGAAGAGGAAAAAAAAGTAAATCAATAAATTACAGTATACGTATATTGAATAGATTAAAAATCATGCCAGCTTATCTTTTCTTAGATGAGGAGCCCAAAGCTGTTCACAATACTCAAGGTGAGGCCTCAACAGTGCCTTATAAAGCCTCAGCATCACATCCCTGCTCTGATATTGTAGACCTCTTGAAATGAATGCTAACATTGCATTTGCCTTCCTCACCATAACTCAACATGCAAGTTAACCTTTAACCACATAACCATTAGCGTGTTCTGCACAAGGACCTCCAAGTTGCTCTGCATCTCAGGTTTTTGGATTTTCCCCACATTTAGAAAATAGTCCGCACATTTGTTTCTACTACCAAAGTGCATGACCATGCATTTTCCAACATTGTATTTCATTTGCCACTTTCTTGCCCATCCTCCTAATCTGTCCAAGTCCTTCTAAAGTCTTCCTGTTTCATCAACACTACCTACCCCTCCACTAATCTTCATATCATCTGCAATTTTGGCAACAAAACCATCTAATCCATCATCTAAACCATTGATATACAGCATAAAAAGAAGTGGTCCCAACACCAACCCCTGTGGAACACCACTAGTCACTGGCAGCCAACTAGAAAAGGATACTTTTATTCCCACTCGCTGCCTCCTACCAGTCAGCCAATATTCTAACCATGTTAGTAACTTTCTTGTAATACCATGGGCTTTTAATTTGGTAAGCAGCCTCATGTGTGGCACCTTGTCAAAGGCCTTCTGAAAGTCCAAATATACAACATCCACTGCATCCCCTTTATCTATCCTACTTGTAATTTCCTTAAAGAATTCCAACAGGTTCGTCAGCCAAAATTTTCCCTTAAGGAAACCATGCTGACTTTGTCCCATCTTGTTCTGTGTCAGTAAGTACTCCATAACATCATCCTTAACAATCGACTCCTACATCCTCCCAACCACTGAGGTCAGGCTAACTGATCTATAATTTCCTTTCTGCTGCCTCTCTCCTTTCTTAAAGCATGGAGTGACATTTTCAATTTTCCAGTCCTCTGGCACCATGCTTCTTTTGCTCACTGGTTTCGCAAGTGCCTTCAATACCATCGTTGCTGGGGGAGAAGCTCTGTTGAATGCAGATTGGCACTTCCATTGTATCCTGGACAATGGACTACCTGACTGGCAGACCACAATTTGTGCGGCTTCAGAGCTGCATGTCAGACATGGCTTTCAGCAGCACTGGGGCCCCACAGGGGACTGCATTGGCTCCCTTCCTGTTTACCCTCTATACCTCAGACTTTAGATACAACACTGAGTCATGTCATCTGCAGAAATTTTCTGATGACTCAGTAATAGTTGGGTGTATAAAGGGAAGACAGGAGGATGAATACAGGGCCCTGGTGGAGGACTTTGTCAAATAAGATCATAAGACATCGGAGGAGCATCACACCATCTGGCCCATCAAGTCTGCTCCGCCATTCAATCATGGCTGATCCTTTTTTTTATTTTCTCCTCAACCCCAGTTCCTGACCTTTTCCCCATAACCTTTGATGTCATGTCTAATCAAGAACCTATCAATCTGTGCCTTAAATATACCTTAAATACCTGGCCTCCACAACAACCTGTGGCAACAAATTCCACAAATTCACTACCCTTTGACAAAAAATTTCTCTGCATCTCTGTTTTGAAAGGGCACCCCTCTGTCCTGAGGTTGTGCCCCCTTGTCCTAGACTCCCCCACCATGGGAAACATCCTTTCCACATCTACTCTGTCTAGGCCTTTCAACATTCGAAAGGTTTCAATGAGATCCCCCCTCATCCTTCTGAATTCCAGCGAGTACAGACCCAGAGCCATCAAACGTTCCTCGTATGATAACCTTTTCATTCCTGGAATCATCTTGGGAACTGCAAGGGTAAGAAAGACATCATATTATGAAAATAGTCCACACATTTATTTCTACTACCAAAGTGCATGACCATGCATTTTCCAACATTGTATTTCATTTGCCACTTTTTTGCCCATCCTCCTAATCTGTCCAAGTCTTTCTGCATTCTACCTGTTTCTTCAGCACTACCTGCCCCTTCACCAGTCTTCGTATCATCTGCAAATTTGGCAACAAAGCCATCTACTTCATCATCTAAATCATTTATATACAGCATAAGAAGAAGTGGTCCCAACACTGACCCCTGCAGAAATGGTGCAAGCTGAATTATCTACAGCTCAACACCAGTAAGACAAAGGAGATGGTGATGGACTTTAAGAAGACTAAGCCAGCACTGCATCCTGTTACTATTGATGGTGAGACCGTGGATGTGGTGAGCACCTACAAGTACCTGGGAGTGCACCTGGACAACAGACTTGAGTGGAGCGCCAACACAGAAGTTGTGTGCAAGATGGGCCAGAGTTGCCTCTACCTCCTGACGAGGCTGAGGTACTTTGGAGTATGCAGGCCTCTCCTTCACACGTTCTACCAGTCTGTTGTCACCAGTACAATCTTCCATGCAATGGTTTGCTGGGAAAATGGCGTCAACACGGGCGATACCAGTAGGTTCAATAAACTGATTAGAAAGGCTGGCGCTGTTGTAGGAGTCAGAATGGACATACTGGAGGCTGTGGTAGAACAAAAGACCCTTTGGAAAATCCTGGCAATTCTGGACAATGATTCTCACCCTCTGCATGCCACCTTGGCTGAACAGAGGGGCAATGGAGGAAACCAAAACTCTGGTTAGGCCACACTTGAAGTACTGTGTCCAGTTCTGGTCACCTCACTATAGGAAGGATGTGGAAGCATTGGAAAGGGTACAGAGGAGATTTACCAGGATGCTGCCTGGTTTAGAGAGTATGCATTATGATCAGAGATTAAGGGAGCTAGGGCTTTACTCTTCAGAGAGGAGGATGAGAGGAGACATGATAGAGGTGTACAAGATAATAAGAGGAATAGATTGAGTGGATAGCCAGCGCCTCTTCCCCAGGGCACCACTGCTCAATACAAGAGGACATGGCTTTAAGGTAAGGGGTGGGAAGTTCAAGGGGGATATTAGAGGAAGGTTTTTTACTCAGAGAGTGGTTGGTGCGTGAAATGCACTGCCTGAGTCAGTGGTGGAGGCAGATACATTAGTGAAGCTTAAGAGACTACAAGACAGGTATATGGAGGAACCTAAGGTGGGGGCTTATATGGGAGGCAGGGTTTGAGGGTCAGCACAACATTGTGGACCGAAGGGCCTGTACCTTGCTGTACTATTCTATGTTCTATGTTCTATTTTCAGTAATGGTCTAAGACAACTGTGCTGCTTCACAGAGCACAATATGAGGTCTTTCTTACCCTTGGCCATTAGGCTGTATAATGAATCAACCTATAGCTGGGAATTGATACCCCTCACCCTGTTAGACTGTTATTAACCCCCTTTACACTCTGTTTACCAGACCCTGCTATCACAGACACTCTGTGCAATGCTACCATCACTTCATATCTGGGTGATATGAATGTGCACCCAATACTGTATTGTATTACAGTAATTCTTGTACTACCGTCCGATCAGTGTGAACTTGGAAATCTTGTAATCTTTGACTTGGAAGTCTTGTACAACTTATTTTTAAGGTAACCTTTATGTTCTTCTTACTTCTCATCTAATATTTGTATATCTGTGCACTTGTAATGCCACTGTGTCACTGTAATTTCCTTTGGAATCAATGAAGTATCTATCTATTGGTTTTTTCAGTCTTTGTTGATATATAACTTTACATCAATTCTATTGTATTCCTTTTTTTTCCTGGAAATGGCTGCAAAACAATGAATCTCAGGGTCGTATATAGTGACATTAACTTAGTTAATAACAAATTTACTTTGACTTTGAGCTTTGGAACTCCCTGCCTCACTAAAAGACAGCAGGAGTTTGAGTGTGCTCCATGATGTATGAAGCATTTAGACAGACACATGAACAGGTAGGGGAATGGAAGGATGCAGTCATTGGGACTAGTTTAGACTGACAACAGGGTGTGTCTGTTCCTGTGCTGTACTCTTCTGTGTTCTATATGGGGCTGTAGTTTGACCTGATCCAAGAGGCAATATACGCCTGGGATTGGATTTGCAAAATCCTGGAAAGGTATCATTGAAGTCATAATTTGCCTGTTAAAGAGGGCAAAGTTCACCTCAGTGAGCTCGGACTAACATTCCAGTGCATCTGCCAGGGATGGTGGTGGAGGCCAAACATATGAGGGACATTTAAGAGACTCTTAAATAGGCATAGTGATGAAAGTGGGAGGCTTTGTGGGAGAGAAAGATTAATTTGTTCTTGGGGGTGCGCAGGTTAAAAGGTCGGCACAACATCTTCGGCTGAATGGCCTGCGCTGTTCAAAGTTCTGTACGACTGTAAGGCATAGGACATATTAAGCCATTGAACCCAATCATGGCTTACTTATATTCCTCTCAACCTGACACATGACTGGACACCAGGGTGGCTACTCCTGCAATAATTGTGTCCAAGCATGTTGTCCCAGACCAGGGAATTCTTCATCATAGAACCATAGAAACTACAGCACAGAAACAGGCCCTTTGGCCCTTCTTGGCTGTGCCGAACCATTTTCTGCCTAGTCCCACTGACCTGCACACGGACCATATCCCTCCATACACCTCCCATCCATGTATCTGTCCAATTTATTCTTAAATGTTAAAAAAGAACCCGCATTTACCACCTCATCTGGCAGCTCATTCCATACTCCCACCACTCTCTGTGTGAAGAAGCCCCCCCTAATGTTCCCTTTAAACTTTTCCCCCCTCACCCTTAACCCATGTCCTCTGGTTTTTTTCTCCCCTTGCCTCAGTGGAAAAGCCTGCTTGCATTCACTCTATCTATACCCATCATAATTTTATATATCTCTATCAAATCTCCCCTCATCCTTCTACCTGTGACGACACTTCTAGGGAATTTTGTATCTGTATTCCCAGATCCCTCTGTTCCACTGCACTCCTCAGTGCCTTACCATTAACCCTGTATGTTCTACGTTGGTTTGTCCTTCCAACGTGCAATACCTCACACTTGTCAGTATTAAACTCCATCTGCCATTTTTCAGCCCATTTTTCCAGCTAGTCCAAGTCCCTCTGCAGGCTCTGAAAACCTTCCTCACTGTCTACTACACCTCCAATCTTTGTATCATCAGCAAATTTGCTGATCCAATTTACCACATTATCATCCAGATCATTGATTATAGATGACAAATAACAATGGACCCAGCACTGATCCCTGTGGCACACCACTAGTCACAGGCCTCCACTCAGAGAAGCAATTCTCTACTACCACTCTCTGGCTTCTTCCATCGAGCCAATGTCTAATCCAATTTACCACCTCTCCATGTATACCTAGCAACTGAAATTTCCTAACTAACCTCCCATGCGGGACCTTGTCAAAGGCCTTACTGAAGTCCATGTAGACAATATCCACTGCCTTCCCTTCATCCACTTTCCTGGTAACCTCCTCGAAAAATTCCAACAGATCGGTCAAACATGACCTACCACGCACAAAGCCATGTTGACTCTCCCTAATAAGCCCCTGTCTATCCAAATGCTTGTAGATTCTTTCTCTTAGTACTCCCTCCAATAACTTACCTACTACTGACGTTAAACTCACCGGCCTATAATTTCCCGGATTACTTTTCGATCCTTTTTTAAACAACAGAACAACATAAGCCACTCTCCAATCCTCTGGCACTTCACCCGTAGACAGCGACATTTTAAATATTTCTGCCAGGGCCCCCGCAATTTCAACACTAGTCTCCTTCAAGGTCCGAGGGAACACTCTGTCAGGTCCCGAGGATTTATCCACTTTAATTTTCCTCAAGACAGCAAGCACCTCCTCCTTTTCAATCTGTACAGTTTCCATGGTCTCATTACTTGATTCCCTCAATTCCATAGATTTCATGCCAGCTTCCTTAGTAAATACAGACGCAAAAAACCTATTTAAGATCTCCCCCATTTCCTTTGGTTCCGCACAAAGCCAACCACTCTGATCTTCAAGAGGACCAACTTTACCCCTTACAATCCTTTTGCTCGTAAAAGATCTTTAGATTATCCTTCACTTTGACTGCCAAGACAACCTTATGTCTTCTTTTAGCCCTCCTGATTTCTTTCTTAAGTATTTTCTTGCACTTCTTATACACCTCAAGCACCTGATTTACCCCCTGTTTCCTATACATTTCATACAACTCCCTCTTCTTTATCAGAGTTGCAATATCCCTTGAGAACCAAGGTTCCTTATTCCTATTCAATTTGCCTTTAATCCTGACAGGAACATACAAACTCTGCACTCTCAAAATTTCCCCTTTGAAGGCTTCCCACCTACCAATCACATCTTTGCCAGAGAACAACTGTCCCAATCCATGCTTTTTAGATCCTTTCTTATTTCTTCAAATTTGGCCTTCTTCCAGTTCAGTACCTCAACCCTAGGACCAGATTTATCCTTGTCCATGATCAAATTGAAACTAATGGTGTTATGATCACTGGAACCAAAGTGCTCCCCTACACAGACTTCTGTCACTTGCCCTAATTCGTTTCCTAATAGGAGATCCAATATTGCATCCCCTCTAGTTGGTCCCTCTATATACTGATTTAGAAAGCTTTCCTGAACACATTTTACAAACCCGAAACCATCTAGACCCCTAACAGTATGGGAGTCCCAATCAATGTATGGAAAATTAAAATCCCCTACCACCACAACTTTATGTTTCCTGCAGTTGCCTGCTATCTCTCTGCAGATTTGCTCTTCCAAGTCTCGTTGACTATTGGGTGGTCTGTAATACAATCCCACTAATGTGGCCATACCTTTCCTGTTTCTCAGCTCCACCCATAAGGACTCAGTAGACAAGCCCTCTAATCTGTCCTGCCTGAGCACTGCTGTAATATTTTCCCTAACAAGCAATGCTATTCCCCCACCTTTCATTCCTCTGCCTCGATCACATCTGAAACATCGGAACCCTGGAATATTAAGCTGCCAGTCCTGCCCCTCCTGTAGCCAAGTTTCACTAATTGCTACAACATCATAATTCCACATGTCAATCCACGCCCTCAACTCATCCGCCTTCCCCGCAATACTCCTAGCATTGAAATATATACACCTCAGAAGATTTTTACCACCACTCACAACCTTTCTATCAGCGGATTTGCTTAAACTTTCAACATCATTTATTTTCACCCCAGCCACACTGTCAGCTCTGGCACTCTGGTTCCCATCCCCCTGCAAATCTAGTTTAAAGCCTCCCCAATAGCACTAACAAACCTCCCTGAAAGGATATTGGTCCCCCTGTGGTTCAAGTGTAACCCGTCTCTCTTGTACAGGTCCCACCTGCCCCAGAAGAGGTCCCAATGATCCTGAAATCTGAAACCCTGCCCCCTACACCAGTTCCTCAGCCACTTGTTCCTCCTCCAGAGCATCCTATTCCTACCCTCACTGGCACCTAGCACAGGTAGCAATCCTGAGATTACCACCCTTGAGGTCCTGCTTTTCAACTTCCTACCAAGCTCTCTATACTCATTGTCCAGGACCTCTTCACTCTTCCTTGCTATGTCATTGGTACCGATGTGCACCACGACATCTGGCTGGTCACCCTCCCACTTCAGAATGTCATGCAATCTATCAGAGACATCCTTGACCCTGGCACCCGGGAGGCAACAAACCGTCCTGGATTCTCTGTCACAACCACAGAACCTTCTATCTGCACCTCTAACTATCGAGTCCCCTATCACTATCGTTTTATGCATTCCAACAAGCACAAAAATTATGGAGAAACACCCACTGGAGGGATTCCATCGGTCAAGATTCAAGATTCAAGATTGTTTAATGCCATTTCCAGTACACATGTAAAAGAAAACAAAATAATTGTTACTCCGGATATGAAACCCGATGAGGTAAAGAACACAATATTAATAGTAACAATGAAAAATAAACAATAAATATAAATACATAAGATAGCTGATATACATAGATAGATTGCATGTCCACAAAATGATGCTCTGCACAGGAGTGTCTGTACATAAGGTGACTCTGACAGGAAATGATAAAGTCATGGAGGTTGGGGATATGGAGGGTTGGGTTAGTGGGTGATGATGGGAATAAGCAGTCAACCTTTTGGGCTAAGGACCTTCACTATTCATAAGGTTGTGGAGTACTGGGATGGAAGAGATAATATTTTCAGTGCCTTTTTTTCCATACTAAACACTGTAGAATTAACAGAACAACCACCTCATAAGGATAATGCATCCAAATCGAACCTCCTGCATCTCCTCCAGTTCATACTCAGCAGTTGAATGGCAGACACGACAAATGGGGTTCAGTTCACGGACCTTTAGATAAAACTGTGGGGGTGTGGAATTAATAGAAGGAATGATTTGAATTGCACATGATGAATATTTCGTCCATTTTTCTACTTGAACAAACGATGAAATTAAGTACGCTGTCGCTTGGCTGAACTGTAACAGTGGCTCTGCATCATTTACTGATATGCAGCTTTCTTAAGGGAATTAAGACCTGTATTAAAGTTCTAAACAGTGATAATTACTGCTGCTGGATGACCTACAGTATACAGTCTGCATTACCAAATCACTCATAAAACAACGTGCTGCATATACAAACAAGGCTGTGCTACAAAAGCAGTGTGTTGCCATGGGGAGAGCTCTACATATTCTTTTAAAACTGTACAGAGTAATATTTAAAGAATATTTACTTGGAAATCCTGTTTCCAATACTTTTATTCGAAGTGGAACACGTTAGCTTCTGATCCTTTTCTACTTTTGTTAAGTCTGATCGACACAAAGCCAGCAGCTGTGCATGTGGAATACAGATAGACAGATAGTTGCATTGTGCATGCATTACACACTCTCTGGGCCTGCCTCTGTGGCAGGTCAGGCTGGTCTGCCTTATGTTGCACTCCTCCTTGTGATCGCATACAAAAATGATGGAAGTTGCATTTCTATGGTGCCATCATCGCCACAGGATGTCCAAAACCAATGAAGTAACATGGAACACAGATAGATAGACACTGCAGTCCAGTACAGGTCCTTTGGCCTACAATGCTCATCCAACCTTTGAACCTACTCTGAAATCAATCTAACCCTTTCATCAAACCTTGCCCTCTATTTCTCTATCATCTATGTGACTATCTTGGAAGATAGTATATTAATTGCTCTAGGTTGACCACGGATGTTGCGCTTTAGCTCTCTACATCATACACATGCCTGGGCAGGACGATATGGAGAGCAAGCTGTTGCCCATGTGGCAGGCTCCCCCTCTCCACACAGCTGGTGAATCTAAAGGAACAGCAAAGATTGATACAGTTTTGCACCAGTGGCATCGCAGGAGTTGAATTTAATATAGAATTGCCTTAGGGATTCCAGCTCTGGATTTTCCCCATGAGAGGGTATAACCACTAGGCAGCGGAGGCTTGAGATCAGAGTTTTCCTTCAGGTAGATGAGTTGCCAACCATGCATTACGAGAACCATCTGATCGATGTGACTATCTATAAATGTCCCTAACATATCTGCCTCGACCCCCACCCCGATAGTGAGCTCTATCCATCCACTACGCTCTGTGTAAAAAAAACTTATCTCCGACATCTCTTCATACTTTCCTGCTATCACCTTAATATTATCCCCTGTCACATTTGCTAATTTTGCCCTTGCAAATAGCCTTTAGCTGCCTGCTCTATTTCTGACTCTTATCATCTTCTCTACCTCTTATCAAATCACCTCTCATCCTCCTTCACCCAAAGACAAAAAGCCCTAGCTCACTGATTAGATACGTTGTCTAATGCAGGTAGCATCCTGGTGAACCTCCTCTGCACCCTCTCTAGAGCTCCCACCTTTCTCTTACAAAAGGAGGATTATGAGAATGATTCCAGGATGAGAGAGTTATCCTGTGACTAGCTCTGGGCCTGTCCTTGCTGGAGTTTAGAAGAATGTAGGGGATCTCACTGAAACCTATCGAATATTAAAAGGCCTAGATATTGGATCACTGGGAAGTGATGCTGGAGAGGTAGTAATGGGGGACAAGGAAATGACAGATGAACTTAATAAGTATTTTGCATCAGTCTTCACTGTGGAATGCCAGAAGTTTGGGAGTGTCAGGATGCAGAAGTGAGTGCACTAGAGAGATGGACCAAATGGTCTACACCCCAGGGTTCTAAAAGAGGTTGTGGAGGCAGTAGTAATGATCTTTCAAGAATCACTAGATTTTGGAATGGTTCCAGAGGACTGGAAAATTACAAATGTCACTCCACTCCTGAAGAAAAGAGAGAGGCAGAAGAAGGAAAATTATAGGCTAGTTAGCCTGACCTCAGTCATTGGGAAGATGTTGGAGTCGACTGTTAAGGATGAGGTTTTGGGTTACTTGGAGGCACATAACAAAATAGGCCTAAGTCAGGATGGTTTCCTTGGAGTATTGTGACAGTTCTGGGCCGCTATCTATAAGAAGGGATATGCTGACATTGGAGGAGGGCTCAGAGGAGATTCATGAGAATGATTTCAGGAATGAAAGGGTTATCATTTAAGCAGTGATTGAAGGCTGTAGGCTTGTACTCATCTGAATTAAGAAGAATGAAGGAGAATCTCATTGGAACCTGTCGAATGTTGAAAGGCTTAGATAGAGTGGATGTGGAGAGGGTGTTTCCTTTGGTGGGGAGTCTAGGGCTGGAGGGCACAACCTCAGAATAGAGTGACAACTATTGAGGAAGAATTTCTTTAACCAGAGGATGGTGAATCTGTGGAATTTTTTGCCCCAGGAGGCTGTGGATTGGTCAGGACATGAAAGGTTATGGGGAGAAGGCAGGAGAATAGGGTTGAGAGGGAAATGGATCAGCCATGATGAAATGACAGAGCAGACTCGATGGGCCAAATGGCCTAAATCTGCTCCTTTGTCTTTAGCCTTATGATCTATAGGTAGAGGGAGTGTGGAGGAGATATTTCCTATTGTGGGTGAATCCAGAACCAGAGGACACAGCCTAAGTATAAGGATGTTCCATGAGAACAGAGATGAGGAGGAATTTCTTCAGCCACAGGGTGCTGAATCCATGGAACTGATTGCTACAGATGTCTGTGAAGGCCAAGTCATTGAATATATTTAAAGAAGAGGTTGATAGGATCTTAATTTGTTAGGGCATCTAAGATTACAGGTTAAAGGCAGAAGATTGGGGTTAAGAAGAATGGGATTGAGAGGGATAATAAATCAGCCATGACGGAATGGAAGACTAGACTCGATGGGCTGAATGGCCTAATTCTGCTCCTATGCCTATGGTCTTATGGTCGTAATCTGGAGATTTCTATTTTTGAGGTCCTGCTTTTGAACTTATTTCCTACATCCCCAAATTCTACCTGAAGGATCACACCCCTCTGTCATTCTCTGTCACTGGTCGTGATGTGGACCTTGACTTCTGGCTGTTCCCTCTTTGCTGTTCTGTAGCTGCAGGGTGACCCTGGCTGTATCGAAGTAATGTAATATCCTGGAACTAAAACGGACCGTTTCTCATTTGATTGTGTTTTCTTCTTGTCGCAATTGTGTATCATTTCTGTTTCTTTTATGTTTTTCATTGTGAATGCTGTGTACATAAGATGCTGATGTTTGTGATATTGCTGCATTGCATTTGGCCATAAAATATAAAGGCATCCGTTAGTCTTGCGAGACCATGGATCTGCGCCTGGAAAGTCTTCACTCTCCAGGGCGCAGGCCTGGGCAAGGTTGTATGGAAGACCGGCAGTTGCCCATGCTGCAAGTCTCCCCTCTCCACGCCACCGATGTTGTCCAAGGGAAGGGCACTAGGGCCGATACAGCTTGGCACCGGTGTCGTCACAGAGCAATGTGTGGTTAAGTGCCTTGCTCAAGGACACACACGCTGCCTCGGCTGGGGCTCGAACTCACGACCTTCAGGTCGCTAGTTGAATGCCTTAACCACTTGGCCACGTGCCCACACTATTTGGCCACACATGTGCAAGGAACAGGGCATAGTACAGTACAGCAGGAACACACGAGATTCTGCAGATACTGGGAATCCAGAGTAACAGAATCCTGGTGAGGGGTCTCAGCCTGAAACGTTAGATCTGCAGATGAACTCCTCCAGCATTTTGTGTATGATGTGCTACAGCACAATGCAGATCCTTCAGCCCACAATACTGTGCCGACCTTTTAACCTACTCCAGAATCAATCTAACCCTTGCCTCCCACATAGTCCTCCATTGTTCTTTCATCCATCTGCCTATCTAAGAGTCTCTTAAATGACCGTAATACACCTGCCACTCCAATAAAATTGTCATATGCCTATGCACAAGCAGCCACCACATGGTTCTTGACAGAGAAAGGGCCAGAATCCGATGGCATGGAGACCAAGACGACTGGTGTCTTGGTAGTGGGTAGGTGATGCTGGTGATGTGTTGAGCAGTTTTAACTTCCCTTTGTACACTGCAGAGCGGTTTCCATACCATCCAGTTTTGTAACCTGCTCGGATGCTCTCTACCACGCATCTGTAGAAGGGCATGAGTTTTCTACGTTCATGTCAGAGGGTACTGAAAATAAATTCATATCACACAGGCTGTCAATATACCTGCTGGCATAAAATAGACAGGAGACTTACAACTAAAATAAAGAAAAGGGTCAGCACAGTGTCGTGGGCTGAAGGACCTGTATTGTGCCGTACTGCTCTATATTAAATTGACAATGAGATGGGTAAGTTACGTTTCACTGACAGGCTCTGTTCGTTTGGTTCAGATCAGAGACAGTGCATTGTAATGGCCACTGCTGCATGCTAACCTATTTACAGTGACAAAGCCATGGCAGCACGCTATCGATCACTAGAGTGACGTGGAATATTGATGTGAATATTTGTGCTCTCAACAGGATATATTTTATCACCATCTCCAGTAAATTAATACCACACTTATGCATTCAATTCCAAATAAAAGCAAAGCAGCTTCGTGGTACAGCCAGCTGCCTGATTGACTGCTCGTGCTGTTTAACCCCGGATTGAATCTAATGCTATAATTACCCCAAAGTCATGGAGACACATACAGCAACAGGGCCTTCCCAGGCTACTCAAAAGTCCAGACTTTCAGAAGGCAGTACAGAGTAAGTGACAGATCAAAATCAGGTTCAAAGTTCAAAGTTCAAAGTAAATTTATTATCAAAGTACATACATGTGTAACTCGCAGGCTCTGCCCAGCTCATGTTGGTCTAGGGGAATCAGCTTTCAGCCCCACCAAACTGGGAAATCACGTTTGTGTGGATGCTGTGTGATGTACCCCCAGTTACAAACCCACAACGCAAAATATCAGACAGTGCACCATATGCAATTAAATGATTGAACTTTATGAATCTTAATCTGAATATAGGGTTAGTAATGAAAATGAAAAAAAGGCCCCAATTCAAGTCAAAAGTTCACGTTGGAGCTCACTCAGTAGTCATTCGTCCATCATCAATCTCCTCCGAGTGTCACCGACCTTCGGACCCTCAGATCCCAGTCCACTCTGTCCGGTGGTCTACCAGCTCTCTCCACACACGTCCTCCCTCTTCCTCTCTCCTCGACAAAAGACCACTAGAAAACGTCCTTCCAGATACACAAGACAGAGTAACATTCTCTGATTAAGTAACATGAATACCACAGTCCTGTTATCTCCAGCCATAACCCAAACATTGCTGCTACAGAGAAACCGTTACCTCAATAGTGAACGTTACAGAGAAGCCATTACATTAGCCTTAGTAGTGAAACATAACAAAGAACCAATTACGTTCTCCCCCACCAAACTTAGTTATGTCCTCATGAAGTTGAGATAATTCGCCAACCCTTCCTGCAAAACACAATGCCCAATCCAGGTGCAAAAGGCAGTGACATAGCTCCCCAACAAGTACAGATCACACCCTGTTCCCCAGGCACTACATAGGCCAACCTATCCGGTGGTCTCTTAATTCTCTGAGACTTCTGTACCTCCTCACCTAACCCTTCAGGCTCAGACGCTACTGGGGATACTTCGAGTCTACTTGGCGAATCCTCCCCCGATCTATCACTCATGCCCCCTGGCAACTCGGAGACCTCTGTCCCGTGTCCAGGTCCCGCTTCCTCTCCTTCAGGGCCCTGCTGTAACCCAGGCTGCCCACAGTAGCCCCCCACCCCCCTCCTCACCTGTCTCAGTGGGAGAAGGGCTTGGAGTCTCTTCCTCAATCAATGGGGAGTTAGCAAAAGGCAGCATGTACCACACATCCAGGTCCTCATCCTCCGAATCAGTATCCCTCTCAGGGGTGGGGCCCGGTCCAGCCTCTTCCGCTGTGGGCCCTGCAGTCACCCCGCGTTTTCGCAGAGTCCTCTTGCTAAGTGTGGGCTCCAAGTCCGGCTCTGGGTCTACCTGCTCCTCTTGTCCCGGAGCAACAGACGGTTCCGATGGAGAATCTTGACAGGCCCGTTCCCATCCTCTGGTTTCACCCAGAAAACTGGTAGGTTTGGCATCTGACTCTGCATCACATAGGGCATAGCTGCCCAGCAGTCAGCCAATATATAGTCATAGTCATACTTTATTGATCCCAGGGGGAAATTGGTTTTCGTTACAGTTGCACCATAAATAATAAACAGTAATAGAACCATAAATAGTTAAATAGTAATATGTAAATTATGCCAGTAAATTATGAAATAAGTCCAAGACCAGCCTATTGGCTCAGGGTGTCTGACCCTCCAAGGGAGGAGTTGTAAAGTTTGATGGCCACAGGCAGGAATGACTTCCTATGACGCTCTGTGCTGCATCTTGGAGGAATGAGTCTCTGGCTGAATGTACTCCTGTGCCCAACCAGTATATTATGTAGTGGATGGGAGACATTGACCAAGATGGCATGCAACTTAGACAGCATCCTCTTTTCAGACACCACCGTGAGAGAGTCCAGTTCCATCCCCACAACATCACTGGCCTTATGAATAAGGTTGTTGATACTGTTGGTGTCTGCTACCCTCAGTCTGCTTTCCAGGTAGCCCCAAATTCCATATGAGGACTCGGTCTCCCAGCAGGAGTTGGAAGAACCTCACTTTCTGGTCATACCTCCTCTTATTTCCCTGACTCTGCAACCCCAGCCAATTCGTAAGCCCTCTTCAGCTCTCTCCTCACATCAGACACATGCTTCAGATAAGGCTTCGGTGGTAAGTCATCCTCGTCAGTCCCAAAACAAAGGTCAATGGGCAACCTCACCTCGCGCCCAAACATCAGATAATATGGCGAGTACCCAGTAGCTTCATTTCGTGTACAGTTGTACCAGTGAACCAGATGCCCAATATGTTGACTCCACCTGCTCTTCTTGCTGATCTCCAGGGTCTCGAGCATGTCTAGCAAGGTCCGATTAAACCTCTCTGCTTGGGGATTACCCTGCTGGTTACAGGGCGTGGTTCTCGACTTCTCAACTCCAAGCATGCCCAGTAACTCATAGATGAGTCTGCTCTCGAAGTCCCGTCCCTGGTCACTATGTCTCCGCCTGGGAAGGTCATAATAAATGAAATGGAAACATAGTGTGACAACAGACCAAATTATCAGAAGATTGATGCTGATAGGAGGACAATGGGGGAACATTGGGAAATGTTAATGGGGGACGAGAGGGATTAGCGAAAAGGAGACACAGTTCCGAGTATAGTCAAGACCGGTTGCTTTGAACCCTGAACTGTTTGAAGTTTGATGGACAGGCGATACCCCAGCAGGGGGATAAAAGGGACAGGTTCGCTAAGGCAAAGGACACCACGACACCACGAGGTAACGAGACCCTGGAAGCGGTGTGCCCCCACAAGTTGGTGAGAGTTTTGGAGGTCTGCTCGCGGGACCAGCCATAGACGCACAGGGTGGAAAGGTACAGTCGGCGGGAACCCGGTGTGTGTGTCCGCCCTTGCCTGGGTGCCAGGTTCACCGCAGAAGAACGATTGTATCTGGAACGGAGGGGTCACAGTCGGTGATCTCAGAAGACATTACAAAGGGCTCGCCCGAAAGCTAACTGCGAGGAATATCGAAGGTCAGTTTGGAATCTGATTTGGATATTCATTCGCTCTCTCTCCCTCCCAACGGCACAACAGCGATTACTGCGAACTGAACTAAATTGAACTGAACTCTGTGTCACTTGAGACTGATCATTTACCCCTAGACTGCGATAGAGCTTGATTGATCCTATTAGCCTAGTTCTGTGTACATGTGTGTTTTATCATTGCTAACCTGTTGCATTTATATCCTTATGATTAGAGTACTGTGTTGCTTATTTCTTTAATAAAACTTTCTTAGTTCCAGTAATCCTGACTCCAACTAAGTGGCCCATTTCTGCTGGTTTGGCAACCCAGTTACGGGGTACGTAACAAAAGAAACATAGAAAATAGGTGCAGGAGTTGGCCATTCGGCCCATCGAGCCTGCACCGCCATTCAGTATGATCATGGCTGATCATCCAACTCAGAACTCTGTACCTACCTTCTCTCCATACCCCCTGATCCCTTTAGCCACAAGGGCCATATCTAACTCCCTCTTAAGTATAGCCAATGAACTGGCCTCAACTGTTTCCTGTGGCAAAGAATTCCACAGATTCACCACTTTCTGTGTGAAGAAGTTTTTCCTCATCTCAGACCTAAAAGTCTTCCTCCTTATCCTCAAACTGTGACCCCTCGTTCTGAACTTCCCCAACATTGGGAACAATCTTCCTGCATTTAGCCTGTCCAATCCCTTTAGAACTTTATACGTTTCAATAAGATCCCCACTCAATCTTCTAAATTCCAATGAGTATAAGCCTAGTTGATCCAGTCTTTCATCATATGAAAGTCCTGCCATCCCAGGAATCAATCTGGTGAACCTTCTTTGTACCCCCTCTATGGCAAGAATGTCTTTTCTCAGATAAGGGGACCAAAACTGCACACAATACTCCAGGTGTGGTCTCACCAAGGCCTTGTACAACTGCAGTAGAACCTCCCTGCTCCTGTACTCGAATCCTCTCGCTATAAATGCCAGCATACCATTCGCCTTTTTCACCGCCTGCTGTACCTGCATGCCCACTTTCAATGACTGGTGTATAATGACACCCAGGTCTCGTTGCACCTCCCCTTTTCCTAATCGGCCACCATTCAGATAATAATCTGTTTTCCTGTTCTTGCCACCAAAGTGGATAACCTCACATTTATCCACATTAAATTGCATCTGCCATGAATTTGCCCACTCACCTAACCTATCCAAATCACCCTGCATCCTCTTAGCATCCTCCTCACAGCTAACACTGCCGCCCAGCTTCATGTCATCTGCTGTATTTAATTCCCTCGTCTAAGTCATTAATATATATTGTAAACAACTGGGGTCCCAGCACTGAGCCATGCGGTACCCCACTAGTCACTGCCTGCCATTCTGAAAAGGTCCCGTTTATTCCCACTCTTTGCTTCCTGTCTGCCAACCAATTCTCTGACAACATCAATACCATATCCCCAATACTGTGTGCTTTAAGTTTGCACACTAATCTCCTGTGTGGGACCTTGTCAAAAGCTTTTTGAAAATCCAAATATACCACATCCACTGGTTCTCCCCTATCCACTCTACTAGTTACATCCTCAAAAAATTTTATGAGATTCGTCAGACATGATTTTCCTTTCACAAATCCATGCTGACTTTGTCTGATGATTTCACCACTTTCCAAATGTGCTGTTATCACATCTTTGATTACTGACTCTAGCATTTTCTCCACCACCGATGTCAGGCTTACCGGTCTATAATTCCCCGGTTTCTCTCTCCCTCCTTTTTTAAAAAGCGGGGTTACATCAGCCACCCTCCAATCCTCAGGAACTAATCCAGAATCTAAACAGTTTTGAAAAATTATCACTAATGCATTCACTATTTCTTGAGCTACTTCCTTAAGCACTCTGGGATGCAGACCATCTGGCCCTGGAGATTTATCTGCCTTTAATCCCTTCAATTTACCTAACACCACTTCCCTACTAACATGTATTTCCCTCATTTCCTCCATCTCACTAGACCCTCTGTCCCCTACTATTTCTGGAAGATTATTTATGTCCTCCTTAGTGAAGACAGAACCAAAGTAGTTATTCAATTGGTCTGCCGTGTCCTTATTCCCCATAATCAATTCACCTGTTTCTGTCTGTAGGGGACCTACATTTGTCTTAACCAGTCTTTTTCTTTTCACATATCTATAAAAGCTTTTACAGTGAGTTTTTATGTTCCCTGCCAGCTTTCTCTGATAATCTTTTTTCCCTTTCCTAATTAAGCCCTCTATCCTCCTCTGCTGGACTCTGAGTTTCTCCCAGTCCTCAGGTGAGCCACTTTTTCTGGCTAATTTGTATGCTTCTTCTTTGGAATTGATACTATCCCTAATTTCCCTTGTCAGCCACGGGTGCACTGCCTTCCCTGGGAGAAATATTTCTCCCATAACACTTTTGCCACCGTAGTCGCCCTCTGGTCCTTGGTAGGAAAAGCCTGAGCATATCCGGTGTAGTGATCTGTGATAACTAAGATATTCGCCATGTTGCTGGCATCGGGTTCTATGGACAGGAAATCCACACACACCAGGTCAGGGACGGTGCGCCTGTTCAGAGCCTATAGTCTACACACATGCGTACCTTCCTGATCTTCTTCCGGGCCACTGCTACTGGGGACACATAGGGACTTTGGGACTCAGTGATGATCCCAGCTTCCTTCAACTTACACAAATGCAGCTGCACGTCTTCCACGTCTGCAGGGGCCAGTTACCACGGCCTCTCTCTAAATGGGGTGTCCTTGGTCACCCGGATAGTGTGGCGAGTGCTCTTGGAACAACTCACGTCAATCTCGCCAATGGAAAAGACATCTTCCAGCTTCAACATCTTCTCTACAGCCTCCTTTTCCAACCCAGCGGCACCGGGGTGTCCCCGAAGTTGAATGACTTAGCAGTCAACTTTTTCCCCTTTTCCAATAGTTTCTCCCCGGTGTCTCATAGGGACACTGGACATTGCCGTCACCGGGCAAATATGTGCCAGGGGCATCCCCCGCTTGAAGGTGATCTCCCTCTTCGTAGTGTTCCTGACAATCACTGCCATCCTGCTCGCCTGTACAACCAAGGGCTTCTGCAGTTCGGGCCTCACTAGTATCCCAGCAGGAAATCCCGACTTTCCCTCGTGGTCTTCCAGAGCATCCATTAAGAGGGCTTCACCCTCAGGCACTCTGGGAAATTTGGGGGTCCCCATCACTCTCACTACTTCCCCGGGCCATACCACCATTGGCTTCGACTGGGTGAACCACACAGTCCCTCGTTTAAGTTCGGTATTTGGCCCAATGCGACCTTGCACTTCCTCAAAAGCAGCTCGAAACACTGGGTGCAGGGGCAATGTCCCCAAAGAACTCTTGCCAGCCTTCTCCTTGCAGGCCCCCTTGAGCCTCCTCACAAGAGGGGTGTTGGTCCCCACCAGAATTGAAATGCCGCCCTTCTCAACAGGGTCCGGACAAACCAGCACCAATGTATCAAGGGCCTCAAACACTCCCACATCGGCCTCCAAGAACTCCAGTTTCACCGACAAATAACCGTCGTATGGATAATCACCAGCACTGAGACCCCAAATCTCCAGTGCACTGAATGGTGTCAAGGGTAAATGCTTCAGATACTGGTTGTAAACCGAATGGTACAGTAACGTGACCTGCGACCTGGTGTCGAGTATGGCTTTAGCGTGAATACCCTCTATCCATAGCGACACACTGGAGCGTGGTCCCACTAAGTCTTCAGCAGTGAGGTCTTTTACTTTTGAAAGTTCCTTGGTACATTGCTGGGAACGTGTTCCCCCAGAGACACCAGGCCGTTCCCTCACTGGGTCTCCTCTAAGTATCCCGACACCTCTCCCTGCTTGGATACCTGGGGACTCGCCCTCCGAGGGGCTTCCTGCTGCTCGCATTCCCACCGGAGGTGTCCCTCTTCCCCACAGTTATAGCACACACTACTGGCCGCCCCTCTTCTTGTGTAACGCCGGCCATTCGCAGCCCTCTGCGTAGCCTGTCCCCTTGGGGGGGGGAGGGTCCCTCTCTACCAGTCCTATCATACGGAGGGTCCACACCCGCTGTTAACACCCGGGACTTCTCAGTTCTCAGCTCTGCCTCAATCTCCTTTGCCATTCCCCAGGCTGGGCTGGCCGCGGTCACTTCAGCATAAGGTGCTACTACCGAGTACTGTACCCTGCTGACGGAGCCGTCCCGTGCTTCCAACGCATCCTCCTCCTCCCGTACCTCTCTAATCAGCTCAACAAAGGAGAGAGGGGGCACATTTTATGGGACTGTTGGAGACCCCAAGCAATCATGTCCTGTGACTGGGCGCCCTTGGCTATCTGGTCCATCCTTAACTTATCCACCTCAGCCGCCTGAATGACCCCCCCGCGCCACAAACAACTTAGCTGTCTCTCTCACCGAAAAATGTACGCCGAAAGCTTCTCCCCCTTCTCCTGACACATGTTTTGAAGCGCATGAGCTCCAGTGGGATCCCTGTCGTACCAAAAACGCTCTCCAATGCATCGAGATACTCACCAAGGATAGCAGAGAGTTGGCTAGTTTTCACAGCTCTCACTATGTCAGCCGCCAGCCCCATCAAACGTTCAACCAATCTCTGTCGCTTTACGTCATCAGAGCACTGCCACTCATCTAACAACTGAGGGGCCTGCTCCACCCACATCTCATACTCCTCTTCCCCCTCGGGGGTGGGCGTTATTCCAGAACATTCTTAGCTTCCGGTGGAGACCCGCTGCCTGTGCACTGGGCCACTTATTCGCCAAGGAGGTAAGGGCTGAAGCCAACACAGATCACTCAGTCTTCACTGGGTGACGGGGACTAATTAAACTTTCCAAATCTGACCACTCTGTCCCCTAACTCCTCCGAAACAATAGAACCCTGTCTCTGAAATCTCCACCCCCAGCTGCGGGCAACTCAGCTTGTGACCCAGCCTGCTGGGCTCCCTTCTCCTCCTCCCTGACAGTATGGACAGGCCATGGCCCCGCCTCACCTGGGGCACCGATAGACGCTGGCAGTTCCACCACCGTGACGTCAGCACTAGTCTGAGCTAAAACAAGGTCTGAGTCCACCATTTTATCAAAGCTTTGCACTACGATTTCAACTTTGCCAACAGCTTTAACCATACTCAAAAATCGAATTAACAATTCATCTGGGGTACGAATATCCACCCCACTCAACAAGCATGCATTAATTACCAGTAACCCCACAGAAGCACACCAGTGCCCCACCCCAGCAGTAACCATACCAGCACAGGTTTAAATAGGACAATCACACAACATCCAACGGAATCAATCCCAGACGAGCCCCCACAATTGTGACCCTCAGGCTCTGCCCAGCTCATGTTCGTCTAGGGGAAACAGCCTTCAGCCCCACCAAACTGAGAGATCACATTTGTGTGAATGCTGTGTAATATACTGCCCAGTTACAAACCCACAATGCCAAATATCAGACAGTACACCATATGCAATTAAATGATTGAACTTTATGAATCTTAATCTGAGTATAGGGTTTGTAATAAAAAATTTTAAAAGGCCCCAATTCAAGGAAAAATCAAAATTTCACGTTGGAGCTCACTCAGTAGTCATTCTTCCACCATCGGTCTCCTCCGAGCATTGCCGACCCTCGGACCCTCAGATCCCAGTCCACTCCATCCTGTGGACTACCAGCTCTCTCCACATGCATCCTCCCTCTTCCTCTCTCCTTGACAAAAAACCACGAGAAAACGTCCTTCCAGATACACAAGACAAAGCAATCATTTCCGATTGGCTAACATGAATACCTTAGTCCTGTTATCTCTAGCCATAACCCAAACATTGCTGCTCCAGAGAAACCACTACCTCAGCAGTGAACATTACAGAGAAGCCATTACATTAACCTTAGCAGTGAAACATGACAAAGAAGCCATTACATATGCTACCATATACAATCCTGAGATTCATCTTCTTCTGTGCATACTCAATAATAACCATAATAGAATCAATGAAAGACCTCATGAAATGGGTGTTCAACCAGCGAGCTATCTTCTTTGATTCAGGAGCCTGATCGTTGTTGGGTAATAACTGCCCCCGAACCTGGTGGTGAGAGTACTGAGGCTCCTGCCCCTTCTTCCTGATGGCAGCAGCAAGAAGAGAGCATGGCCTGGGTGGTGGGGGTCCCTGATGATGGTTGCTACTTTCCTGCGACAACGCTCCATGTAGATCTGCTCAATGGTGGGGAGGGCTTTACTCATGATGGACTGGACTGTATCCACTACTTTTTGTAGAATTTTCCATTCAAGTGCATTGGTGATTCCATATCAGGCTGTAATGCAGCCGGTCAATATACTCTCCACTACACATTTATAGAAGTTTGTCAAAGTTTTAGATGTCATGCCAGATCTTCATGAACTCATAAGGAAGTAAAGGTACTGCCATGCTTTCTTCATAATTGCACTTACAGTATGTGCTGGATCTATCACAGATCCTCTGAATAACACCGAGGAATTTCAAGTTGCTGATCCTCTCCACCTCTGATCCCTTTATGAGGACTGGCTCATGGACCTCTGGTTTCCTCTTCCTGAAGTCAATAGTCAGCTCCTTGGTCCTGCTGACATTGAGTGAGGCCATAAGACTATGAGATAGAGGAGCAGAATTCGGCCATTTGACCCACCATCTCCTCTGCCATTTCATCATGGCTGACCCACCATCTCCTCTGCCATTTCATCATGTCTGACCCACCATCTCCTCTGCCATTTCATCATGGCTGACCCATCATCTCCTCTGCCATTTCATCATGGCTGACCCATTTCCCTGTGAACCCCATTCATCTGCCTTTACCCATATCCCTTCATGCCTTGACTAAACAAGAATCTATCAACCTTTGCCTTGAATATACCTATTGATTTGGTCTCCAACAGCCACCTGTGGCAACAAATTTCACAGATTTCCCACTCTTTGGCTGAAGAAATTCCTCCTGTCTGTTCAGCCTCCATTCTGAGGCTGTGTTCTTTGGTCTTAGGCTCCCCCACCATAGGAAACATCCTCTCCAAATCTTTTCTAATGAGCCCCTTTCAATATTTGATGGGTTTCAATGAGGTCCTCCTTGTTCTTCTGAATTCTAGTGAGTACAGATCCAGAGCCATCAAATGTCCTTATATGATAAGCCTTTCAATTTTGGAAACAGTTTTATGAAACTCCTTTGAACTCTCTCCAAAGTCCTTTCTTAGATAAGGGGCTAAAAACTGCTCACAATCTCCAACTGAGGCCTCACCACTGCTTTTTTAAAGCCTCAATATTATGTCCTTGCATTTATATTCTAGTCCTCTTGAAATGAATTCTAACATTGCATTTGCCTTCCTCACCACCAATTCAACCCACAAAGTAACCTTTAGAGAATCCTGCATGAGGACCCCAAATCCCTTTGCACCTCGGATTTTTGAATTTTCTCTCCAATGAGAAAATAATCTATGCTTTTATTTCTTCTGCCAAAGTGCATGACCATACACTTCCTGACACTGTATTCCATCTGCCATTTCTCTGGCCATTCTCCTAATCTGTCTAGATCCTCTGTAAATCACAAATGCGAGAAACTCTGGAGATGCCGGAACTCCAGAACCACACACCCAAAGTGCTGGAGGATGTCAGCAGTCGAGGCAGTAGAATAAAGAATGGAAAAGAATAATCAGTTGACGTTTCAGGCAAGGCTCTTCATCGGAACTTGAAAGGAAGGGGAGAGGGGAGGGTGTGAAGTATAGAACTGGGAAGTTGATTGGTGAAAGAGATAAAGGGTTGGAGAACATGGAATTTGATAGGAGAGGGTAGAAGAACATGCAAGAAAGGGAAGTGGAAGTACAGGCCTAGAGCTTTCAAACACTTCTCATACTTTAACCCTTTGATTCATGGATGATTCTCACGAACCTCCTCTGGACCCTCTCCAATGCCAGCACATCATTTCTTAGATAAGGGGCCCAAATCTTGCCACACTACTGCAAGTGGTCTGACCAATGATATATAAAGCTTCAGCCTCTCCTCCTTGTTTTCTAGTCCTCTCAGAATGAATGCTAACATGGCATTTGCCTTCCTCACCACTGACTGAACATGAAAGTTCAGTTTTAGGGAATCTGCACCTCTGACCTTTGAATTTTCTCCCCATTTACAAAATAGCCCACACCTTTAATCCTTCTGCAAAGTGCATGAATATACACTTCCCTACATTATATTCCATCTGCCTATTTCCCCAATCTATTCAAGTCCCTCTGTAGACTCCCTGCCTCCTCAACAGTACCTGGCTTTCCATCTATCTTCGTGTTATCCACGTACTTGGCCACAAAGTCATCAAGTACCTTCATTCAAATCATTGACACGCAATGTGAAAAGAAGCAGTGCCAACACCAACTCCTGCAGCACATCACCAGTCACCAGCAGCCAACCAGAAAAGGCTCCCTTTATTCCCACTCTGCCTCCTGCCAGTTGCCCTATATTCGATCCGTTTTAGTACCTTTCCCACAATACCAGGGGCTCTTATCTTGTTAAGCAGCCTCATGGGCACCACCTTATCAAAGGCCTTCCAACAATTCAAATAAACAACCTCCACTGAATCTCCTTCGTCTATCCTGCCTGTTACTTCCTCAGAGAATTTCAATAGATCTGTCAGGCAAGATTTCCCCGAGAGAAAACCATGCTGACTTTGGCCTATTTTATCATGTGGAGTGACTTTTGCAATTTTCCAGTCCTCTGGAGCCAATCAGAATCTACTGACTCTTGGAAGATCATTACTGATGCCTCCAAAATCTTTACAACTACAGTAGCTCTTTCAGAAGCCTGGGGCTAGTTCTTCTGGGTCAGGTGACTTGTCAGCTTCCCAAGCACCTTCTCTCTAGTAATGGCAACTACACTCACTCTCTCTCTCTCCTGACTGTCCCACATTTCTGGCATTCTGCTACTGTCTTCCACAGTGAAGACAGACACAAAATACTTATTCAGTTCCTCCACCATTTCTTTTCCTCCATTACCACTTCTTCAGTGTTATTTTCCAGCAGTCAGATAGCTACTCTCATCTATCTTTTTCTCCTTATAATCCAGAGACCAGATATGGTGTAAGGTATCGTGGGATGTTCCCATTTCACACAGCTTTCCCTCCCAAAAGTTAGTTAAAGCTGCAAATATAAACACAAAAGACTGTGCAGATCTTGAGTAACACATACAAAATGCTCGAGATGAGCTCAGCTGGCCAGGACCAACCGAAAACTTCAGCAGTTCTTCCTCTGCACAGATGCTGCATGACTTGCTGAGTTCCTCCAGCATTTTGTGTGTGTATACTTAAATTTACATCTGTTTCTAACATCTGTCTTCCAATACATACTCTTCTTTCTTCACCCCTTGGAATTAGAAATTTAAAGAAAACAATTTATTTGTTCATCAATATCATTAGTTGCAGGATTGAGTTCAAGAGCCGTGAGGTAATGTTGCAGCTCCATAAAACCCTGGTTAGAGCACACTTGGAGTATTGTGTTCAATTCTGGTTGCTTCATGATAGGAAGGATGTGGAAGCTTTAGATTTGGTGCAGAGGAGATTTACCAGGGTGCTGCCTGGATTAGAGGGCATGTTTTATGAGGAGCGATTGAGTAAGCTAGGCCTTGTCTCTTTGGAGTGAAGGAGGATGCGATGTGACTTGATAGAGATGTTCAAGATGATACGAGGCATAGATTCAGTGGCGATTTTTATCCAGGGTGGAAACGGGGGCATAATTTTAATGTAAACACAAGATATTCTGCAGGTGTTGGTAATCCAGAGCAACACATACAGGATGATATAGAAACTCAGCTGGTCAGAGAGCAACTTTGGAAATGAATAAGCAGTTGAGATTTTGGGCTGGGACTCTTCTTCAGAACTGGGAGGGAAGGGGGAAGATGCCAGAATGAAAAGGTGGGAGGAGGGGAAGGAAGACTAGCTAGAAGGTTTTCGGTGAAGCCAGTGGATGAGAAAGGTAAAGGACTGGAGAGGAGGGAATCTGAAAGGAGAGGGAAGTGGACCATTGGACAAGGGGAAGAAGGGGGGTCACCGAGGGAAGTGGTAGGCAGGTGAGGAGAAGAAGTAAGAAGTCAGAGTGGGGAATAGAAAAAGAGGGAAGGGGGAGGGGAAATTGATTTTCATGCCATCAGGTGGAGGCTGCCCAGACAGAATATAAGGTGTTGCTGCTCATCCTGAGAGTGGCCTCAACATGGTAGAAGAGGCCATGGACTAACATGTCAGAACAGGAAAGGGGATAGTAATTAAAATGGTTGGCCACCGAGAAATTCAGCTCTTGGCAGACTGAGCAGAGGTGCTTGACAAAGCTGTCTCCCGATTTATGTTGGGTCTCACCAAAGTAGAGGATTCGCAGGAGAGATGTTGCCTCACCTGGAAGAACAGTTTGGGCCCTGAATGGAGGTGAACAAGGAGCTGAATAGGCAGATGTAAAATTGCTGTTGCTTGCAAGGATGTGTGCCAGGAGGGAGATTAGTGGGGAAGGATGAACTTGCAAAGTTCAAAGTTCAAATTAAAATTCCTTATCAGAGTACATACATCTCACCACATATAACCCTGAGATTCTTTCTCTGTGGGCATACTTAGCAAATCTATAGGGCAGTAACTGTAAACATCAGGAACTGCTTAACATGTACAAGCTTTTTTTTCTTGTCATTATTCCCTAAACAATGTACAATAACAAATGTTTTACATAGCATTTACATTGTATTAGGCATTATAAGTAATCTAGAGTTGACTTAAAGTATACGGGAGGATGTGTGTAGGTTGTATGCAAATACTACGTCATTTTATATAAGGGACTTGAACATCCATGGATTTTGGTATCTGCGGGGGGTCCTGGAACCGATCCCCAGTGGATACCGAGGGACGACTGTATAAATAAATAGCGATAAATAACGAGTATGAAATAACAATATAACAGAGTCTTTAAATGAGTGTAGCTGTTCTCTTTTGTTCAAGAGTCTGATGGCTGTTCTTGAACCTGGTGGTTCGAGTCCTGAGGCTCCTGTGCCTTATACCTGATGGCAGCAGTGAGAAGAGAGCATGGTCTCGGTGGTGAGGTTCTCTGAGGATTGATGATGCTTTACACGTTACTGTTTTAAGTAGCATCAATCATCAGCGATGTGCTCAATGGTCAGGAGGGCTTACCCTGCGATGTACTGCGCTGAATCCACTACCTTTTGCAGGATTTTACGCTCAAAGGCATTGGTGTTCCCATACCAGGCCATAATGCAGCCAGTCAGCACACTTTCCAGCACTCATCTCTGGGGTTTATCAAGGCTTTTGATGACATGCCAAATTTCCGTAGACTCCTGTAGAGTAAATGCGCTGTTGTGCTTTCTTCACAATTATATTCATACGATAGGTTTAGGACAGATCCTCTGAGGAAGTGACACCCAGGAATTTAAAGTTACTAACCCTCTCCACCTCTGATACTCTGATGATTACTGGCTCATGGACCTCTGCTTTCCCTCTCCTGAAGTCCATAATCCGTTCCTTGGTCTTAGTGACATTGAGTGAGAGGTTATTGTTATTACACCACTCAATCAAGTTTTCAAACTCCCTCCTGTATGCTGATTGATGTTCTCCTTTCATACAGCCCACAACAGTGGTGTCGTCAGTAAACTTGTATGTGGTGTTGCAGATGTACTTAGTTACAGAGACATAGTCAGAAACAGAATCAGGTTTATTATCACCAGCATGTGATGTGAAATTTGTTAACTTAGCAGCAGCAGTTCAATGCAATACATAATCTAGCAGAGAGAAAAAATAGTAATAAATAAAATTAAAAATAATAATAACAAATAAACAAGTAAATCAAATACATATATTGAATAGATTAAAAAACATGCAAAAACAGAAATACTGTATATTAAAAAAGTGAGGTAGTGTCCATTTAGGAATTGGATGGCAGAGGGGAAGAAGCTGTTCCTGAATCTCTGACTGTGGGTCTTCAGGTTTCTGTATCTCCTACCTGATGGTAACAGTGAGAAAAGGGCATGCCCTGGGTGCTGGAGGTCTTTAATAATGGACACTGCCTTTCTGAGACACCGCTCCCTAAAGATGCCCTGGGTACTTTGTAGGCTAGTGCCCAAGATGGAGCTGACTAGATTTACAACCTTCTGCAGCTTCTTTCGGTCCTGTGCAGTTGCCCTTCCATACCGGACAGTGATGCAGCCTGTCAGAATGCTCTCCATGGTACAACTATCGAAGTTTTTGAGTGTATTTGTTGACATACCAGGCTGTAAAGCGAGTAGAGCAGGGGACTAAGTACACATCATTGCGGTGTTCCTGTGCTGGTGGTGATTGTGGAGGAGATGTTGCTGCCAATCCGAACTGACTGGGGTCTGAGAGTGAAGAAATCCAGGAACCAATTGCACAAAAGGGTATTCAGGCCCTGGTCTTGGAGTTAACTGATCAGTTTTGATGGTGTAAAATGCTAAGCTGAAATCGATAAGGAGCATCCTAATGTGTGCTGATGGGGACAAGGGAATCACAGGGGAAGTGATCCCTGCAGAAAATGGAGAGTGGGGTGGGTGTGAAGGTACAGATATGTTTGGTGGCAGAAACTTGTTGAAGATGGCTGTTGATATGTTGGATATGGAGGCTCATGAGATGGTAGATGAAGACAAGAGGAACTCAATCACTGTTGAAGAAGTGGGAAGATGGGGTGAGTGTGAGTATCCAGGAAATGGAAGAGATGTAGGTGAGGGCAGCATCTTGCAGGAAGAAGAGAAACCATGTTTTTTGAAGAAGGAGGACATCTGAAAAGGAAAGACTCATCCTGGGAACAAATGCAATGGAGACTAAGGAACTAAGAAAAGGGAATAGCATTTTTACAAGAGACAGGGTGGGAAGAGGGATAGTTAAGATAGCAATAGCAAGAGAAAATCTGCAGATGCTGGAAATCTGAGCAACACACACAAAATGCTGGAGGAACTCAGCAGGCCAGGCAGCATCTATGAGAAAGAGTCTTGCCGAAGGGTTTCAGCCTGAAATGCCGACTGTACTCTTTCCCTAGATGCTGCCTGGCCTGCTGAGTTCCTACAGCATTTTGTGTGTGTTTTTCAGTCTGCATGTCCGTGCAGAGGTGCTTCTATTTCCTGCTGGATGGTAAGAGATTGAACAGCTGATTACTGAGGTGGGATGAGTCCGTCAGGATTTTGCGAGCCCACCATAGACATGGCGAGTTGTAGATGGCTTCCATTTCTGGTAGTTGTGTCCCAGTGATGCTCTGTGCAGTCCTGAGCACTTGCTGACGTGCTTTTAGGCTGATCTTATTGCAGCTGGTGTTCCAGACTGTCATGCAGTAGGTCAGTACGCTCTCAGTTACACATCCATATAGGTTTACCAGCAGCTTTTGGGCCAGATTTGTCCTCGTTAAACTCCTAAGATAACATAGGCACTGCTGAGCCTTCCCTACTAACGTTTGTACTTGGAGTCAAAGTTCATGAAATCGACAAGCTTAGCATGGGAGCATGAAGTGGCACCAATGCAGTTGTCAATATTGAGCAGGAAGAGTTGAGAGCATTACTGGGGAAGGCTTGGAACATAGAAAGTTTGGACATAGCTAGGGCAATTGCAGATGCGCATGGCTACCCCTTGGGTTTGGAGAAAATTGTAAGAGCCAAAGGAGAAATTGTTGACCCTAAGACCATAAGATATAGGAGCTGAAGTAGGCCATTCAATCATAGCTCATCCAATTCTTCCAGTCATCCCAACTCCCCTGCCTTCTCCCCATACCCTTTGATGCCCTGGTTAATCAAGGAACTATCTATCTCTACCTTAAATACACCCAATGACTTCGCCTCCACAGCCGCTCGTGGCAACAGATTCCACAGATTAACCACCCTCTGACTAAAATAATTTCTCCCCAGCTCTGTTCTAAATGGATGTCCTTCAATCCTAAGGTCATGCCCTCTTGTCCTAGACTCCTCTACCATGGGAAATAACTTTGCCATACGTTGAGGGTGAGTTCCATTTCTGCCAGTTAGAAGAAGGTGGTGGTGGAGGGGAATGGTTAGGTCTTTTATTGAGAAGGAAGCAGAGAGCTTTAAGGCCTCCTTGACGGGGGATAGAAGTGCTTCAGGACTGGACATCCATAGAAATGAGGTGGTCAAGGTCAGGAATTGAAAGTTACTGAGGAGATTGTGTACATGAGAAGAGTTGTGGATATAGGTGGGAAGGGAGATAGAATGGAGTTGAAGTATGCAGACATGAGTTCAATGGGGCAGACATAATGGATCTACCTGGTCAATTAGGTTTGTGGATCTTGGGTAGGAGGTAGAAACGAGCAGTGTGGGGTAAGAAACTATGAATTTGGTGATAGTAGATGGGAGTTCTCATTCTCCAGATTTCATAAGGTTAGCGATGGTGTCGGATTTTAATTTTAAGGTGATTGGAGGAATGTACAGAGCGGATGTTAAAGGTTATGTAGGTTTCTTTTACACAGAAAGTGGTGGGTGTGTGGATCTAGGGATTTTTAATAGAATCTTAGATAGGCACAGAGATGAACGAAAAATGGAGGGTTACATACGAGGGAAAGGTTAGACTGATTTTAGTAGATTAAAAGTTCAGCAGAATATCCTGGGCTGAAGGACAGGTTGCACTTGAATCCCGGGGGACCAATATCCTGGCAGGCAAGTTTGCTAAGGCTATTGGGGAGAGTTTAAACTAGAATTGCTCGGTGGTGGGAACTGAACTGAAGCGATGGTGAAGGGGCAGTTGGCTCACAAATAGAGAAAACTTGTAGGCAGAGAAGAGATGGGCTCACACTGATGGTTTGAGATGTGTTCATTTTAATGCAAGTAGCATCATGAACAAAGCGGATAAGCTTAGAGCGTGGATCAGTACTTGGATCTATGATGTTGTTGCCATTACAGAGATTTGGATGGCTCAGGGGCAAGAATGGCTACTTAGAGTGCCAGGCTTTAGATGTTTCGGAAAGGACAGGGATGGAGGCAAAAGAGATGGGGGCGTGGCACTGCTGATCAGGGATAGTGTCATGGCTGCAGAGAAAGAGGATGTCATGGAGGGATTGTCTACTGACTCTCTGTCGGTGGAAGTTAGAAACAGGAGGGGGTCAATAATTCTACTGGGTGTTTTTTATAGACCACCCAATAGTAACAGGGACATCGAGGAGCAGATAGGGAGACATTCTGGAACGGTGCAGTAATAACAGGGTTGTCATGTTGTCATGGTGGGAGATATTAATTTCCCAAATATTGATTGCCAGCTCCTTACAGCAAGGGGTTCAGCTGGGGTGGAGTTTGTTAGGTGTGTTCAGGAAGGTTTCTTGGCACAATATGTAGATAAGCCTACAAGAGGAGAGGCTGTACTTGATCTGGTATTGGGAAATGAACCTGGTCAGGTGTCAGGTCTCTCAGTGGGAGAGCATTTTGGCGATAGTGATCACAATTCTATCTCCTTTACCATAGCATTAGAGAGGGATAGGAACAGACAAGTTAGGAAAGCGTTTAATTGGAGTAAGGGGAAATATGAAGCTATTAGGCATGAACTTGGAAGCATAAATTGGGAACAGATGTTCTCAGGGAATTGTACGGCAGAAACTGTGGCAAACAGTCAGGGGGTATTTGCATGCCATTCTGCATAGGTACATTCCAATGAGACATGGAAAGGATGGTAGGGTACAGGAATTATGGCATACAAAGGCAGTTGAAAATCAACAAGAACGGTAATGCTTATGAAAGGTTCAAAAAACTATGTAATGATGGAGATCTAGAAGATTATAAGGCTAGCAGGAACGAGATAAAGAATGAAATTCGGAGAGCCAGAAGGGGCAATGAGAAGGTCTTGGCAAGCAGGATTAAGGAAAACCCCAAGGCATTCTGCAAGTATATGAAGAGCAAGAGGATAAAACGTGAGAGAATAGGACCAATCAAGTGAGACAGTGGAAAAGTATGTATGGAACTGGAGGAGATAGCAGAGGTACTTAATAAATACTTTGCTTCAGTATTCACTACAGAAAAGGATCTTGGAGATTGTAGGGATGACTTACAGCAGACTGAAAAGCTTGAGCATATAGACATTAAGAAAGAGGATGTGCTGGAGCTTTTGGAAAGCATCAAGTTGGATAAGTCACCAGGACCAGATGATATGTAACGTAGGCTACTGTGGGAAGCGATGGAGGAGATGGCTGAGCCTCAGGCGATGATATTTGCATCATCAATGGGGACAGGAGAGGTTTCAGAGGATTGGAGGGTTGCAGATGTTGTTCCCTTATTCAAGAAAGGGGCTAGAGATAGCTCAGGAAATTATAGACCAGTGTGTCTTACTTCAATGGTTGGTAAGTTGATGGAGAAGATCCTGAGAGGCAGGATTTATGAACATTTGGAGAGGCATAATATGATTAGGAATTGTCAGCATGGCTTTGTCAAAGGCAGGTCGTGTCTTATGAGCCTGATTGAATTTTTTGAGAACGTGACTAAACACATTAATGAAGGTAGAGCAGTAGATGTAGTGTATATGGATTTCAGCAAGGTATTTGATAAGGTACCCCATGCAAGGCTTATTGAGTAAGTAAGGAGGCATGGGATCCAAGGGAATATTGCTTTGTGGATCCAGAACTGGCTTGCCCACAGAAGGTAAACAGTGGTTGTAGACGGGTCATATTCTGCATGGAGGTCGGTCACCAGTGGAGTGCCTCAGAAATCTGTTCTGGGACCCCTACTCTTCGTGATTTTATAAATGACCTGGATGAGGAAGTGGAGGGATGGGTTAGTAAATTTGCTGGTGACACAAAGGTTGGGGGTGTTGTGGATAGTGTGGAGGGCTGTCAGAGGTTACAGCGGGACATCGATAGGATGGAAAACTGGGCTGAGAAGTGGCAGATGGCATTCAACCCAGATAAGTGTGAGGTGGTTCATTTTGGTAGGTAAAGTATGATGAGAGAATATAGCATTGATGTTAAGACTCTTGGCAGTGTGGAGGATCAGAGGGATCTTGGGGTCTGAGTCCGTCGGACACTCAAAGCTGCGGCGCAGGTTGACTCTGTAGCTAAGAAGGCAGACAGTGCAATGGCCTTCATCAATCTTGGGATTGAGTTTAGGAGTGGAGAGGTAATATTGCAGCTATATCGGACCCTGCTCAGACCCCACTTGGGAGTACTGTGCTCATTTCTGGTCACCTCACTACAGGAAGGATGTGGAAACCATAGAAAGGGTCCAGAGGAGATTTACAAGGATGTTGCCTGGATTGGAGAGCATTCCTTACGAGAATAAGTTGAGTGTACTTGGCCTTTTCTCCTTGCAGCAACGGAGGATGAAAGGTGACCTTATAGAGGTATATAAAATGATGAGAGGCACTGATTGTGTGGATAGTCGGAGGCTTTTTCCCAGGGTTGAAATAGCTAAAAAGAGAGGGCACAGTTTTAAGGTGCTTGGAAGTAGGTACAGAGGAGATGTCAGGGGTAAGTTTTTTACGCAGAGAGTGGTGAGCGCGTGGAATGGGCTGCCGGCGACGGTGGTGGAGGAGGATACGATAGTGTCTTTTACGAGACTCCTGGACAGGTACATGGAGCTCAGAAAAATAGAGGGCAATGGGTAACCCAGGGTAACTTCTAAAGTAAGTACATGCTTGGCACAGCATTCTGGGCCAAAGGGCCTGTATTGTGCTGTAGGTTTTCTATGATTCTATGACCTGTAATGTACTATGTGCTATGTCCTATTTTCTATGTTGTGTATCTGCCACAGCTCACTGGTGACCTTCCTGCTCCAAACCAGCATCTGCAGGCTCCAGCTCTCCTGATGAGACTTGGGACTTGAATGGTCATTCTTCTGCTGCAGTCTTGGAGCACCTGTTCTTGAGGTGGGGCTCATTTACGAAGCACTTGTATTAGTGTATTGAGAAGTGAGACTGTGGGCTAAGCTTAGAAAATTGGGACTGACGGGGTGGGCACGCTTGTTGGCACTGACTGGTGGGGCCCAAAGGCCTGTATCTATTTATTTTTTTTAATTGGAGTACAACGTTAAACGGGCCATTCTGGCCCAATGAGCCACAACACCCAATAACCCACCTGTTTAACCTTAACCCAATCGTGGGACAATTTACAATGACCAATTAACCTACTAACTGGTACATCTGTGGACTGTGGGAGAAACTGGAGCACCCGGAGGAAACCCGACCACTCATGGGAAGAACGTACACATTTTCTTACAGAGGATTTCACAACTGAATTCTGAACTCTGACGCCCTGAGCTACAATAATGTCACACTGCCGTGGCGCTCCGGGACTCCAATAGACCAGTCCAATTTGGTTGGTAGATCTAAAAGGTCCCATGGTGTTTTCATTCATTTAACTTGCTAAAATAGATTATCTGGTCATTATTAAAATACACTTTCTCCTTTTCTGTCTGGCCATTACTATTTTACCAATTGTGGAAACTCATTCTGTGCCAAATAGCAGCAGCATTTTTAACATTGCAAAAACAACTGCATTTCAAAAGTCAGAGGATAATGGAACAATATCAGCACAGATAGAGGCCCTTTGGCCCATCAAGTCAATGCCGAGCACGGGGCCCACCCAGCTGCTCTCAGTTTCCTGCAGTCAGCCCTTATTCCTCTAAACCCCATCACTCCATGTACCAGTCCAAGTTCTTAAATGATACTGTCGTACCTGCCTCAAATACTTCATCTGGCAACTTTTTCGATATACTTATCACCCTCTGGGTGTAAAAGTTGCCCCCAGGACCCTTTTAAAACTTTCTTCTCTCAATTTAAACCTTTGGCCTCTAGTTTTGGGCTCCCCTATCCTGGGGAAAAGACTGTCAGCAGGAACAGTATAAAGGAATGTATCTGCAGCAGCACCTGGCAGACAGGAACAGATGAGCAGAATGCACACGAACTACAGGACTGGAAAGGAAGGGGGAAGATGCCAGAGTAAAAAGGTAGGGGAGGGGAAGCAGGCAGGTGATAGGTGAGACCAGGCTTTGGGTCATTCGGGCTTCGGCAAGGTAGGTGGGTAGATAGACTTCATTTTTTTTTAGGAATAGAGAGCATGCCTGTAGGGTTAGTACTTTGCTCTGGATGTCAGATGTGGGAATCCTGGGAATCTTTCAGTCTCCCAGATGGCCACATCTGTGCCAGGTGCACCGAGATACAGCTCCTGAGAGACCGTGTTAGGGATCTGGAGCTGTGGCTCGATGACCGACAGCTTACTAGGGAGAGTGAACAGGAGACAGAGGAGCTACAGGGAGTCAGTCACCCCGAGGCTGCAGGAGTTAGATAAGTGGGTAACTGTCAGGGAAGGGATGGGAAGAGCTCAGATAGTAAAGAAACATAGAAACATAGAAAATCTACAGCACAATGCAGGCTCTTTGGCCTACGATGCTCCGCCGAACATGTACTTATTTTAGAAATTACCTAGGATTACCCAAAGTACTCCATTTTTCTAAGCTCAATGTACCTATCCAGGAGTCTCTTAAAAGACTTTATCGTATCTGCCTCCACCACCATCACCAGCAGCCCTTTCCACGCACTCACCACTCTCTGTGTAAAAAACTTACCCCTGACATCTCCTCTGTACCTGCTTCCAAGCACCTTAAAACTGTGCCCTCTCGTGTTAGCCATTTCAGCCTTGGGAAAGAGCCTCTGACTATCCACACAATCAATGCCTCTCATCATCTTATACGCCTCTATCAGGTCACCTCTCATCCTCTGCCACTCCAAGGAGAAAAGGCCGAGTTCACTCAACCTATTCGCATAAGGTATGGTCCCCAATCCGGGCAACTTCCTTGTAAATCTCCTCTGCACCCTTTCTATAGTTTCCACATCCTTCCTGTAGTGAGGTGACCAAAACTGAGCACAGTACTCCAAGTGGGGTCTGACCAGGGTCCGATATAGCTGCAACATTTCCTCTCGGCGCCTAATCTCAATCCCACAGATGATGAACGCCAATACATCATATGCCTTCTTAACCACACTGTCACCACCCTCTGCATACAAAACTTGCCCCTGATATCTCCTCTGTACCTACTTCCAAGCACCTTAAAATTGAGCCCTCTCGTGGCCATCCCCCTCAGTAATCATTACCTCGTTTTGGATGCTGTTGAGGGGGGTGACCTGACAGAGGACAACCACAGCGATCAGGTCTCTGGCACTGAGCCTGGTTCCGTGGTGCAGAAGGGAGAGAAGAAGATGAGGAGTGTGGTAGTCATAGGGGATTCCGTAGTGAGGGGAACAGACAGGAGGTTCTGTCAGCCTGATAGAGATACCCGCATGGTGTGTTGCCTCCCAGGTACCAGGATACATGATGTCTCGGATCGGGTGCAGAGTATTCTGAAGGGAGAGGGTGAAGTCTTGGTACACGTTGGTACCAATGACATAGGTAGAAAAAGGGAGGAGGTCCTGAAGAGGGAATTCAGGGAGTTGGGTAGGAAGCTGAAAAGCAGGACCTCCAGGGTAGTAATCTCAGGATTGCTGCCTGTGCCACGTGCTGATGAGCGCAAGAATAGCATGATCAGGCATATTAATGCATGGCTGAGAGACTGGTGTAGGGGGCAGGGCTTCGGGTTCCTGGATCATTGGGGCCTCTTCTGGGAGAGGTATGACCTATGAAAAAAGGACGGGTTACACCTGAGCTCAAAGGGGTCCAATATCCCAGCAGGCAGGTTTAATAGAGCTGTTCTGAAGGGTTTAAGCTAATTTGGCAGGGGGGTGGGAACCAGAGTGATAGGGTTGAGGAAGGGGGAAACAGAAATAAATCAAAGATAGCGTGCAACAGAGATGATAGAAAGGACAGGCAGGAGATAAGGCATAATCACAGCCAGTGGGACGAGTTACAGGGCAATAGAGGCATGGTGCAGTTAAAACAGAAAGCAACAAATACTGGACTGAAAGAGTTATATTTGAATGCATGCAGAATAAGAAATAAAATGGAGAATCTTGAAATTCAGCTACAGATTGGCAAGTATGACATTATGGCCATTTCTGAAACTTGGCTAAAGGATGGCTGACATTGGGATTTGAATGTCCAAGGACATATGGTGTATTGGAAAGATAGGTTAGTAGGCAGAGGGGTGGTGTGGCCCTGTATATAAGAAATAATATTAAATCATTAGAAAGGGATGACATAGGATTGGAAGGTGTAGAGTCTGTATGGGCTGAGGTAAGAAATGGTAAGGGTAAAAGGACCCTAATGGCAGTTGTATACAGGCCTCCAAACAGCAGCCAGGATGTGGATTACAAATTACAGCGGGAGATAGAAAAGGCGTGTCAGAAAGGCATTGTTATGGTAATTGTTGGGGATTTTAACATGAAAGTGGATTGGGAAAACCAGGTCTGTACTGGTCCTCAAGAGAGAGAATTTGCAGAATGTCTAAGGGATGGCTTTTTAGAACAGCTTGTTGTTGAGCCCAGTAGGGGATCGGCTGTGCTGGATTGGGTGTTGTGCAATGATCCGGAGGCGATAGGAGAGCTTGTTATTAAGGAACCCTTAGGGAACAGTGATCACAATATGATCGAGTTCACTTTGAAATTTGAGGAGAAACTAAATTCCAATGTGTCGGTATTTCAGTAAGATAAAGGAAATTACAATGGCATGAAAGGGGAACTGGCTAAAGTTGACTGGAAAGGGACACTAGCAGGAAGGACAGCAGAGCAGCAATGGTTGGAGTTTCTGTGAAAAATGAGGGAACTGCAAGACAGATATATTCCAAATAAGGAGAAATTTTTGAATGGAAGAAGGACATTACCGTTGCTGACAAGTGAAGTCAGAGCCAAAGTAAAAGTAAAAGAGAGGGCATACAATGAAGCCAGAACTAGTGGGAAGATAGAGGATTGGGAAGCTTTTAAAAACTTGCAGAAGGATACTAAGAAGGTCATTAGGAAGGAAAAGGTGGATTATGAAAGGAAGTTGGCGACTAATATCAAAGAAGATACTAAAAGCTTTTTAAATAGATAAAGAGTAAAGGAGAGTTGAGGGTAGGTATAGGACCAATAGAAAATGATGCCAGCAATATTGTAATGAGAGATGCAGAGGTGGTAGAGGAACTGAATGCATATTTTGCATCAGTCTTCACAGTGGAAGACATTTGCAGTATACTGGACATTCATGAATGTCAGGGAAGTGAAGTATGTGCAATGAAAGTTACGACTGAGAACGTGCTCAGGAAGCTTAATGGTCTGAGGGTGAGTAAATCTCCTGGACTTGATGGAATGCACCCTCAGGTTCTGAAAGAAGTAGCTGGAGAGATTGCAGAGGCATTAACAATGAAATTTCAAGCATCGATAGATTCCGGCATTGTACCAGATGACTGGAAAATTGCAAATGTTACTCCACTATTTAAGAAGGGTGGGAGGCAGCAGAAAGGAAACTATAGTCCTGTTAGCCTGACATCAGTGGTTGGGAAGTTGTTGGAATCGATTGTTAGAGATGATATTACGGAGTACCTGGAGGCACATGACAAGGTAAGCCAAAGCCTCAAAGCTGATATGCAGGTTGACTGTGTGGTTAAGAAAGCATACGGTACATTGGCTTTCATCAACCGTGGGATTGAGTTTAAGAGCCAAGAGGTAATGTTGCAGCTATATAGGGCCCTGGTCAGATCCCACTTGGAGTACTGTGCTCAGTTCTAGTCAGCTCACTACAGGAAGGATGTGGAAACCATAGAAAGGGTGTAGAGTAGATTTACAAGGATGTTGCCTGGATTGGGGAGCATGCCTTATGAGAATAGGTTGAGTGAACTTGGCCTTTTCTCCTTGGAGCGACGGAGGATGAGAAGTAACTTGATTGAGGTGTACAAGATAATGAGAAGCATTGATTGTGTGGATAGTCAAAGGCTTCTCCCCAGGGATGGAGTGGCTAACACAAGAGAGCATAGTTTTAAGGTGCTTGGAAGTAGGTACAGAGGAGATGTCAGGGGTAAGTTTTTTACGCAGAGAGTGGTGGGTGCGTGGAATGGGCTGGACAGGTACATGGAGTTTAGAAAAATGGAGGGCTATGGGTAAGATTGGTAGTAGTTCCAGTGTAAGGACATGTTCAACACAGCTTTGAGGGCCGAAGGGCCTGTATTATGCTGTAGGTTTTATATGTTTCTATGTTCCCTGAAAGGAAAATCTTGCCTGACTAACCTACTGCAATTTTTTGAGGAGATTACAAGCAGGGTTGACAAAGGACATGCAGTGGATATGGTGTACTTGGATTTTCAGAAGGCCTTTGACAAGGTGCTACACAGGAGGTTGCTTAGCAAGTTAAGAGCACATGGAATTACAGGGAAGTTACTAGCATGGGTGGAACATTGGCTGATTGGCAGAAAACAGAGAGTGGGAATAAATGGATCCTATTCTGTCCGGCTGCCGGTTACCAGTGGAGTTCCACAGGGGTTGTGTTGAGACCGTTGCTTTTTACGATATATGTCAATGATTTGGACTATGGGATTAATGGATTTGTGACTAACTTTGCCAATGATACAAAGATCAGTGGAGGAGCAGGTAGTGTTGAGGAAACAGAGACTTAGATAGTTTAGGGGAATGGGCATAGAAGTGGCAAATGAAATACAATGTTGGAAAGTGTACGGCTATGCACTTTGGTGGAAGAAATAAACGGGCAGACTATTATTTAGATGGGGAGAGAATTCAAAATGCAGAGATGCAAAGGGATTTGGGAGTCCTTGTGCAAGATACTCTAAAGTTTAACCTTCAGGTTGAGTCAGTGGTGAAGAAGGCAAATGCAGTGTTGGCATTCATTTCTTGAGGTATAGAATATAAAAGCAGGGATGTGATGTTGAGGCTCTATAAGGCACACTTGGAGTATTATGTGCAGTTTTAGGCTTCTTATTTTAGAAAGGATATACTGACATTGGAGAGGGTTCAGAGAAGATTCATGAGATTGATTCTAGGAATGAAAGAGTTACTGTATGTGAAACGTCTGGCAGCTCTTGGGTTGTATTCCCTGGAGTTCAGAAGAATAAGGGGGGATCTCATAGAAACATTTCGAGTGTTAAAAGGCCTGAACAGATTAGATATAGCAAAGTTATCTCCCGTGGTAGGGGAGTCCAGGACAAGAGCGCACAACTTCAGGATTGAAGGACATCCATTTGGAACAGAGATGCGGAGAAATTATTTTAGTGAGAGGGTGCTAAATCTGTGGAATTGATTGCCACGAACGGCTGTGGTTGCACTTAAGGCAGAGATAGATAGGTTCTTGATTAGCCAGGGCATCAAAGGGTATGGGATGAAAGTAAGGGAGTAGGGATGACTGGAAGAATTGGATCAGCCATGATTGAATGGCAGAGCAGACTTAATGGGCCGAATGGCCTACTTCTGTTCCTATATCTTATGGCTTTATGGTCTCATCTCCAGTTGTATGACCATCTCTCGTCTCTATCTCCAACAGCACAACCATGTCCCATTCCAATCTGCACCTCCATTTCCACCTATGTGATATGATTGTCTCTCATCCCCCAATCGATCTAAATGATCTTCTCACATTCCCACCTCTACTTGCACGACCATCTCTCATCCCCAACTCCACCTGCATGACCATCACCCATTCCCATCTTCACCTACAAGACCAACTTTCATCCCCATTTCTGTCTGCATGACCATCTCCCATTCCCATCTCCACCTGCACAATGATCTTACGACCCCATCTCTACCTACATGGCCATTTCTCATCCCAATCTCCCATTCCAATCTCCACCTGCACAACCATCAGTTATCTCCATCTCCACTTCCTTGACCATCTCCTGTTCCCATCTCCACATGCACAACCATTTCTTGTCCCCATAACTACCTACACGACAATCTCCCATTTTCACCTCCACCTACACAACCATCAGTCATCCTCATCTCCACCTCCATGAACATCTTGTGTTCCCATCTCCACCTGCACGACTATCTGTCCTCCCCATTTCTATATACATGACAATCTCCCGTTCGCATCTCCACCTGCATGAAAATCTCGCGTTCACAACTCCACCTGCACGACCATCTCCTGTTCCAATTTCCACCTACACAACTATCTCCCTTTCTCATCTCTACCTCTATAGCCATCTCCTTTTCCCATCTCCACTTGCACAACCATCTCTTACTCTCATCTCCAGCTGCTCAACAATCTCGCGTCTTGATCTCCACTAACATGACCATGTCTCGTTCCCATCTCCAATTCTCATCTTCACCTGGGGAATCATCTCTTGACTGCATAACCATCACTTGTCACCATCTCCTATTTTCATCTCCACTTCCACGACCTTCACCTGTTCCCATCTCCACCTACGTGGCCATCTCCCGCTCCCAGCACCACCTACACAACCATCTCCCATTCCCATCTCCACCAAAACAATAATCTCTCACTCTCATCTCCATTTACAAGATGATCTGGCATTCCTATCTCCACCTGCACAACCATCTGCCAACCCATTTCCGCTTGCATGACCATCTCCCGTTCCCATCTCCACCTGCAAGACCATCTCCCGTTTCCATCTCCACCTGCATGACCATCTCCCATTCCCATCTACACCAGCTCGATCATCCTTCATCCTCATCTCCAGCTGCATGACCATCTCCCATTCCCATCTCCACCTGCAAGACCATCTCCCATTCCCATCTGCATCTGCATGACCATCTCCCGTTCCCATCTCCACCTGCTTGAACATCTCACAAGATCACGAGAGAAAGGAGCAGAAGTAGGCCATTTGGCCCATCAAGTCTGCTCCGCCTCTCCATCATGAGCTAAACTATTCTCCCATCTAGTTCCAATTTCCAGCTTTTCCCCATATCCCTTGATACCCTGACTAATTAGATAACAATCAATGTCCTCCTTAAACACTCTCAATGATCGAGCCTCCACAGCTGTATGTGGCAACGAATTCCATAAATCCACGACCCACTGGCTAAAAAAAATTCTCCTCATCTCTGTTTTAAATGGGTACCTTTAATTCTAAGACTACGGCCTCTTGTCCTGGACTCACCCACCAAGGGAAACAGCCTTTCCACATCTACTCTGTCCAACCCTTTCAACATTTGAAATGTTTCTGTGAGACCCCCTCTCATTCTTCTATACCCTAATGAATACAAGAGCCGACAAACGCTCCTCATATGTTAGCCCCTGCATTCCAGGAATCATCCTCGTAAATCTTCTCTGAACTCTCTCCAACATCAGAACACCCCTTCTAAGATAGGGGGCCCAAAACTGCACACAGTATTCCAAATGAGGTCTCACCAGTGCCCCATAGAGCCTCATCAACACCTCCTTACTCTTATACACTATTCCTCTTGAAATGAATGCCAACATAGCATTCGCTTTCCTTACTGCTGATCTAACCTGGTAGTTGACCTTTAAGGTATCCTGCACGAGGGCCCCCAAGTCCCTTTGCACTTCTGATTTTTGAATTTTCTCCCCATCTAAATAATAATCTGCCCGATTATTTCTTCTTCCAAAATGTACAACCATACATTTCTCAACATTGTATTTCATCTGCCATTTCCTTACCCACTCTTCTAAACTGACCAAGTCTCTCTGCAACCTTTCTGTTTCTTCAACACTTCCTGCTTCTCCACCTATCTTGGTGTCATCCGCAAACTTAGCCACAAAACCATTTAATCCATAATCTAAATCATTGATATACATTGTAAAAAGAAGCGGCCCCAACACCGACCCCTGCAGAACATCACTAGTAACCGGCAACCAATCAGAATAGGATCCCTTTATTCCCACCCTTTGCTTTCTGCCCATCAGCCAATGCTCCACCCATTCCAATAACTTTCCTGTAATTCCATGGGCTCTCATCTTATTAAGCAGCCTCTTATGTGGCACCTTATCGAAGGCCTTTTGAAAATCCAAATACACAACATCCACAGCCTCTCCCTTGTCAATCTTATTTGAGATTACCTCAAAAAATTCCAATAAGTTGGTGAGGCAGGATCTTCCCTTCATGAAACCATGCTGGCTTGGGCCTGTTTTGTCATGCACCTTGAGGTATTTCATAACCTCGTCCTTGAGGATCGACTCCAATAACTTTCCAACTACCGATGTCAGACTAATAGGTCTGTAATTTTCTTTTTGCTGCCTCCTTCCTTTCTTAAATAACGGAACTACATTTGCGACCTTCCAGTCCTCCGGAACCATGCCAGAGTCTATTGATTCTTGGAAGATCATTTCCAATGCCTCCACAATCTTCAAAGCCACCTCCTTCAGAACCCATGGGTGTACCTCATCCAGTCCGGGAGACTTATCTATTCTTAGTCCATTTAGCTTCCCAAGCACTTTCTCTCTAGTAATCTTGACTGTACCTAATTCTATTCCCTGAGACCTCTGGCTATCAGGTATGTTGCTAATGTCTTCCACTATGAAGACTGATGCAAAATACTCATGTAGTTCCTCTGCCATCTTTGTTACCCAGTATAATTTCTCCAACCCATTATAATTTCTCCAGCATCATTTTCAATTGGTCCTTTATCTACCCATGTCACTCTTTCACTCTTCATATATTTTAAAAAACTCTTAGTATTCTTTTTGATGTTAATTGCCAACTTCCCTTCATAATTTATCTTTTCTTTCCTAATGACCTTCTCAGTTTCCTTCTGTAAGTTTTTAAAAGTCGTCCAGTCCTCAATTTTCCCACTAATTTTTGCTTCCTTGTACTCCTTTGCTTTTATTTTAGCCTTGACCTCTCTCATTAGCCACATTTGTGCCATTTTTCCATTCATGATTTTCTTTTTTCTTGGAATATATTTTTCCTGCACTTTCCTTATTTCTTGTAGGAGTTTCATCCAATTCTGCTCTACCATCCCTCCATCTGACTTACTTTTCCAATCTATTTGGGCCATCTCCCATTCCCATCTCCACCAGCTCGACCATCCTTCATCCTCATCTCCAGCTGCACGACCGTCTCCCATTCCCATCTCCACCAGCGTGACCACCTCCCATTCTATTCCCCACCATCACAACCATCTTCTGTTCCCATCTCTACCTGCACGACTATCTCCCTTTCCTATCTCCACCTGCACAACTATCTCTCATCCCCATCTCCACCAATGCAACCACCTCCACTATCATGGCCATTGACCATCCCTCTGCCCCTTCCCGCACAGCCATTTTCTGCCCCCTGCTCCTTACTATCTGGCCAGCCATTTCCTGTCTCTGCCTCTGCATCCTCCAATAGCTGCTCCGTCCTGAAGCAAGACACCTTGTGTCAATGGAGCTGCTGGACTGTCAGCTTATTTTATCATTTTCTGTGGGTTCCCAAGGAGTTAGAATTGCTTTCCAATCCACCAGGAGGAGGCGAGCAGTGGCTTGGCATTCCTTTGAATGTGTGAATTTACGAAAACTTGTCATGTGACATTCAGATCTAAATAACTCTGTGCAGCACCACAGTGACAGATATTTTTGTTCTGAGGAAGAGTTGTACTGATGCAGATAAATGGAACCTCAGAACATTCCAAAACATTTTATGATTAAATCTCTTTTACCGGTATTCATTCTGGTAAGAAAACAGACAAGGCTGCTGATTTAAGATGCACAGTGAAATATGCTGACTGGTTGTATCACAGCCTGATACGGAAACACTGATGCCCACGATCAGAAAATCTGACAGAAAACAGTGGATACGGCCCAGTCCATTACAGATAAAGCCCTCCCCACCGTTGAGCACATCTGCTGTTGCAGGAACGCAGCTTTAATTATCAAGGACCCCCGCCACACAGGACATGCTTTCTTCTCACCAGTGCCAGCAGAAAAAAGGTACAGGAGCTACAGGTCCCACACCACCAGGTTCAGGAACCTCTCCATCTCTACCCCTCTCCCATCGGGCTCTTGAACCAGGGGGGATGACTTCACTCACCCAGCATTGAAAAGCTTCCACAACCTATCGACTGGCTTTCAAGGACTCTACAGCCCATGTTCTCAATATTATTTAATATACTACAGACCCCTAATGGCTACCGGGACATTCAGGAACAGATATGTAATCAGATTGAAGAAATGAGTAAAAATAATAGGGTTGTTATCATGGGCGATTTCAACTTCCCTGTTATAAACTGGGAACTTCTTAGTGCGAGGGGTTTAGATGGGGAAGAATTTGTGAAGTGTATCCAAGAAGGCTTCTTAAATCAATGAAAGGAGGGGCAATATTGGGCCTGATGTCAGGTAATTAACCTGGCCAGATGACTAACCTTTTAGTGGTTGAACAGTTAGGAAACAGTGATCACATCATAACATCTAGAATAGCTCTAGATGAGGATAGGTATGGGCCACGTGGGAGAATTTTAAACTGGAGTAGGGCAAATCATGAGGGCATTAGGCAGGAACTTAGAATCATTCATTTGGAACACAATTTCTCTGGGAAGTCCACATCAGACAGGTGCAGGGTGTTTAAGGATCCATTGCACAGAGTAGAGGAAAGTATGTTCCTGTTTGAAGGAAGGACAGGGGTGGAAAGGTAAAGGATCCTTGCATGTCCAGAGAGGCGATGAACTTAGTCAAGAACAAAAGGAAAAGTATGCAAAACTTCCGAAGTCAAGGTCAAATGAAGCACATGAGGAATATAAAGAAGCCAGAAAAGAACTAAGGATGGAATTAGGAAAGCCAGGGGAGGGGCATGCAAAGTCCTTGGCCAGGAGGATTAAGGGGAATCCCAAGGCATTCTGTACATATATCAAAGCAAGAGGGTGACTAGGGAGAGGATAGGACAACATAAGAATAAAGTGGAACATTTGCTTGGATGCGGAGAATGTGAGTGAGGTACTTAATGAGTACTTTGTTTCAGTATTTAACAAGAAAAGGGATATGGAGGACCAGGAGATCAGTGCTGAGTTTATAAATACGTTAGGTTGTTCAGAGATCAAGGAGAAGGAAGTGTTGGGTCTCCTAATGAGTATTAGGTGGATAAGTCTCCGAGACCTGATGGGATTTATCCCAGGTTATTGAAGGAAGAAGATTGCTGGACCTTTGACCAGTGTCTTCACGTCCTATCTCAGCACGGGCGAGGTCCTGGAGGACTGGTGAGTCGCTAATGTTGTACCTCTATTTAAGAAGAGAACAAGGGAAGATCCTGGGAACTATAGACGGGTGAGTCTCACATCAGTTGTAAGGATATTGCTGGAGACAACTCCTAGGGATAGGATGTATGAGCATTTGGAAACTCATGGCCTAATCAGGGAGAGCCAGCACGGATTTGCATGGCAGGTCATGCCTTACCAATGACTGAGATTTTTGACAAGGTAATGAGAGAAATTGATGAGGGTAGGGCAGCCAATGCTGGCTGCATGGGTTTAGTAAGGCATTTGAATAGATTCTTAACAGTGTTGCTGAGCAGACAGATCCTGAGATCCAAGTTCATAGCTCCTTGAAAGTGGCTACACAGGTCAATTAGATGGTTAGGAAAGTTTATGGAATGTCTGCTTTCATTAGTCGAGGTACTGAATTCAGAAATCAAGAGGTTATGTTGCAACTTTATATAACTCTGGTTAGGCCCCGTCTAGAGTGTTGCCTACAGTTCTGGTCACCCCACTATGGGAAGGATATTGAGGTTTAGGAGAGGTTTCCAGGATGCTGCCTGGTTGAGAGGGTGTGTGCTAACATAAGAGACTGGATAAACTTGGGTTGGTTTCTCTGGAGCGCTGGAAGCTGAGGGGAGATCTGAGAGAGGTTTACAAGGTTATGAGAGGCATAGATACAGTGGACAGAGAATACTTGTTTCCCAGGGTTGAAATGTCTAATACCAGAGGGCATGCATTGAAGGCAAGAGGGGATAGGTTCAAAGAGGGGATGTGATGGGTAAGTTATTTACTCAGAGTGGTGGATGCCTGGAATGCACTGCCTGGTATGGCGGTAGAGGCAAATACATCAGAGGCTCTTAAGGGACATTTGACACTTGACACTAGACACTACAGTGCAGGTCCTTCGGCCCTCGATGTTGTGCCGACCCATATATTCCTTAAAAATTGTACTAAACCCATACTACCCCGTAACCCTCTATTTTTCTTTCATCCATGTGCCTGTCCAAGAGGTTCTTAAATACCCCTAATGTTTTAGACTCCACCACCATCCCTGGCAAGTCATTCCAGGCACCCACAACTGTTACATGCTCAAGGAGATCTGTTTATTTTTGTGAGAATGATGTAATGGTCTTTTGGAGGTCACCTGATGTGATTTCCCCGCCGATGTGAGGTCACGTGATGACATGTGCCCCGTGACTATATAAGGGTCGACCCAGGTGACGCAGTTGGTTTTTGAGTTTGTAGGTTTCCAGGTAGAACGTGCTGTATCTCCATTTCTGTTGCGTGTTTGTTTTTGTGACGCAGTTTCATTTTTAAAATAGTTGTGTATTCTGTTGTAAGATACCATTATTATTTGGACTGGAAATTTTTGCTAGATGTGTTGATTTACTCAATTCCACATTCGAAGGGAGAGTGAAGAATTCATCGAAGTGCAGGATTGAAGGATTGAGAGAAGTCGGCATCGTTTGACAGTTTAATAAAGGATCGACCTTATTGAGTCTTCGTTGGAGTAGCAACCTGCATCGAGATAACTCTTGCCAAAAGAGATATGAGTTCATGCAAAAAGGTGCTCTCTCTCTCTAAAGGAATTTAAAGTCAGTCGATTTAAACTGTTTATTTTCGGCATCGTGAATCCCGTGGACAGAACCAGCAGAAAGGTGCGCCTGTGAAGAAATCTTTCTCCAGAGAAGTCTCTCCCAATTGAACGTGTAAATCTGTTCGACTTTTGAAGTCATTGCTTTAAGAACTATACCTGACTGTATCGCTTTAAGAACTGTTTTCGCATTTAACGCTTTAAGAACCAGAGCCAAGTGGCGAGTTGGTGAACAGCTGCATATCTGTTAACTTCCGGTTAAAGTTTTTGTTTGTTTTTTTTCCCCTTATCGTTTATCGGTGTTTAATAAATGTTTGGTTATTTTTATATAACCTGTCTCGATTGATACTCATTGTTGCCGGTTACGTAACACAACCCTCTTGTAAAAAACTTACCCCTGATGTCTCCCTTAAACTTCCCTCCCTTAACTTTGTACATATGCCCTCTGGTGTTTGCTATTTGTGCCCAGGGAAACAGGTACTGGCTATCCACCCTATCTATGCCTCTCATAATCTTGTAGACCTCTATCAAGTCCCCTCTCATTCTTCTACACTCCAAAGAGAAAAGTCCCAGCTCTTCTAACCTTGCCTTATAAGACTCGTTTTCCAATCCAGGCAACATCCTGGTAAATCTCCTCTGCACCCTCTCCATACTTTCCACATCCTTCCTACAATGAGGTGACCAGAATTGAACACAATACTCTAAGTGTGGGCTCACCAGAGATTTGTAGAGTTGCAACATGACCTCTCTACTCTTGAACTCAATCCTCTAATTAGTGAAGCCTAGCATCCCATAGGCCTTCTTAACTATCCTATCAACCTGTGCAGCGACCTTGAGGGATGTATGGATTTGAACCCCAAGGTCCCTCTGTTCATCCACGCTCTTAAGTAACCGACCATTAACCCTGTACTCAGCCTTCTGGTTTGTCCTTCCAAAATGCATCACCTCACACTTATCCGGATTGAACTCCATCTGCCACTTTTCTGCCCAACTCTGCATCCTGTCTATATCCTCTTGTAACCTTCGACAACCTACAGCTCCATTCACGACTTCTTCAATCTTCGTGTCATCCGCAAACTTACTCACCCATCCTTCCGCATCTTCATCCAGGTCATTTATGAAAATCACAAAGAGCAGGGGTCCCAGGACAGATCCTTGCGGCACTCCACTAGTCACCGACCTCCAGGCAGAATACTTTCCTTCCACTACTACTCTCTGCTTTCTTCCTGTAAGCCAATTTTTTATCCAAACTGCCAAGGTTCCACTGATCCCATGCCTCATGACTTTCTGGATGAGTCTCTCGTCGGGGACCATGTCAAATGACTTGCTAAAATCCATGTAGACCACATCTACTGCCCTACCCTCATCAATTTCTTTTGTTACCTCTTCAAAAAACTCAATTAGGCTCGTGAGGCATGACCTTCCCCTCACAAAGCCATGTTGACTATCCCTGAGTAGACTGTACTTCTCCAAATGCTCGTAGATCCTATCCTTAAGATCCTTTCCAACAGTTTCCAGACCACCGACGTAAGACTCACCAGTCTATAGCTCCCAGGATTCTCCCTATTACCTTTTTTAAACAAGGGAACTACATTTGCCATTCTCCAATCCTCCGGCCCCTCCCCTGCAGCCAAAGAGGATTGAAAGATCATAGCTACTGCTCCAGCGATCTCTTCTCTCACTTCCCACAGCAACCTGGGGTATATCACATCCAGCCCTGGGGACTTATCAATCTTGACGTTTTTAAGAAGATCCAACACTTCTTCTTCCTTAATCTCCACATTGTCCAGCACACAGGCCTGTTCTACTTCGACCTCACCCTGATGAAGGTCCTTTTCACTTGTGAATACTGAAGCAAAGTATTCATTTAGGACCTCCCGAACCTCCTCCGCTTCCAGGCACATGTTGCCTTCTTTATCCTTTAGTGGTCCCACCTTCATTCTTGTCATCCTTCTGTTCTTCACATACGCATAGAATGCCTTGGGGTTCTCCTTAATCCTACATGCCAAGGCCTTCTCATGCCCCCTTCGAGCTCTCCTAAATCCTTTCTTAAGCTCCTTCCTGGCTACCCTATATTTCTCATGAGCCCCTCCTGCTTCCTGCTTCTTATATCTAATATATGCTTCCTTCTTCCTCCTAACGAGTTGCCTCACGTGTTTCATCAGCCACGGTTCCCTTTTCCTACCATTTTTTCCTTGTCTCAGTGGGACAAACCTATCCTGAACCCAGCCCAAGTGGTCCCTAAACTTCCTCCACATTACTTCTGTGCTTTCACCCTTGAACATCTGTTTCCAATTTACTCTCGCTAGTTCCTGCCTCATCCCTTCATAGGCAGCCCTTCCCCAGTTAAGCACTTTCCCATTTTGTCTGTTTTTATCCTTTTCCATAGCTATGCTGAAGCTAAGGGAGTTGTGGTCACTCCCACCAAAATGCTCCCACACCAAGAGGTTTGCCACCTGACCAGGTTCATTACCCAGAACTAGATCCAGTATGGCCTCTCCTCTCGACGGCCAGTCCACATACTGTGTCAGGAATCCTTCCTGAACACACCTGACAAATTCAGCCCCATTTATCCCCCTTGCAGTCAGGAGGTGCCAGTCAATATGAGGGAAGTTGAAATCACCCATAACCACAACCCTGTATTTCCTGCACCATTCTAAAATCTGCCTGCTTATCTGCTCCTCGGTGTCCCAAGGGCTATTTAGAGGCCTATAGACTACTCCCATCACAGTGATGGGAGTAGTCTACATGAATGCGTGGCTGAAGATTTGGTGCAGGGGGCGGGGGTTCAGATTTCTGGATCATTGGGATCTCTTCTAGGGAAGGTCTGACCTGTACAAAAATGACGGGCTGCACCTGAACTGGAAAGGGATCCTGGCGGGCAGGTTTGCTAGAGCTGTTGGGGAGGGTTTAAACTAGTTTGGCAGAGGGGTGGGAATCAGAATGTGAGAGCAGAGATTAGGGTAGAAGGACAAGGGTATGACGGTATGTGTTCTGAGTTGGTGAGGAAGGACAGGCAGGGGACAAAAGTAGCCAGTTAGAGGGGTTGAACTGTGTCTATTTCAATGCTAGGAGTATTAGGAATAAAGGGGATGAACTTACAGTATGGATCAGTACGTGGAACTACGATGTTGTGGCTGTTACTGAAACTTGGCTGGAGGAAGGGCAGGATTGGCTGATGCAGGTACAGGGGTTTAGGTGTTTTAAAAGGAATAGGATGGGAGGTAGAAAGTGGGGGGGGGGAGTAGCATTACTGGTCAGGATAGTATCACGGCTATAGAAAGGGAGGAGGCTGCAGAGGGAGTGTCCACTGAGTCGGTGTGGGTGGAAGTCAGAAATAGGAAGGGATCATTTTTGTACAGGTCAGACCTTCCCTAGAAGAGATCCCAATGATCCAGAAATCTGAACCCCCGCCCCCTGCACCAAATCTTCAGCCACGCATTCATCTGCCATAACTTCCTGTTCCTACCCTCTCTGTCTCGTGGCACAGGCAGCAATTCCGAGATTACCACCCTTGAGGCCCTGCTTTTTAACTTCTTTACTAACTCCCTATATTCCTTCTTCAGGACCTCATCCCTACTCCTATCTACGTCGCTGGTCCCCACGTGGACGATGACATCTGGCTGCTCACCCTCTCTCCTGAGAATACCGAGAACTCGATCCGCGATATCGCGGACCCTGGCACCGGGGAGGCAACAGACCATCTGGGATTCTTGATCTCTCCCACAGAATCTCTTATTTGTCCCCCTAACTATCGAATCCCCTATCACTACTGCTCTCCTCTTTTCCCTCCTTCCCTTCTGAGCTTTGGATAGGCACATGGATGTAAGGAAGATGGAGGGATATGGTTGTGGTGCAGCTCGGATGGATTAGTGTTTGAGTGGTTTTGATTTGCTTTTTAGCAGGTTCAACACAGAACTGTGAGCCGAATGACCTGTTCAAGTAGTTGAAATGGTTCTATTTATAATCAGAGATTGTATACAGTATATAACTTGAAATATTTATCTTTGCAGACATCCACATAAAACAGAAGAACCTCAAAGGAATGAAAGAGAGGAAAATTATAAGACCCCAAAGCCCCCTCTCCCTCCACCCCCATGCAATCAGCAACAAGCATCAATGAATCGACTTCTCCCCACCTCTTTCAGCAAAAAGCGTCAGCAACCACTACCTCCCAAGCAACAGCAAAGCACCCCAAAGGACACCATGATCTGCAATCAACAAGAACTGTTTACCTGACAGTTGGACTTGCCACAAGCTCTCTCTCTCTCACTAATAAGGGACAGTGAAAGGGGAGACTTAACAGTCACTGTTGCAGTGTTACAGTCTGCTGTGTCGCTTTTTATTCCAAGATTCCCAACCTGACTGAGAGAAGGAGAGGGAGAGTATGCAACTGCTGGACTGCAGAGACATCCGTCCATACAGGGCCATCTCCTACAGCACCTCAATCGACAACACCAGCCTGAAATTGGTCATCCACAGGGTCGCACTGGGCTGCACCCCAGAGGCACCATCTTCCAAGCCGCACTCAGGCCATCAGACTGATTAACTCACACTGATTTGAGTGCATTTCTATGTTACATTGACTGTTCTATTCATTATAAATTATTATAAATTACCATGATTGCACATTGCACATTTAGACAGAGACGTAACGTAAAGATTTTTACTCCTAATGTATGTGAAGGATGGAAGAAATAAAGTCAATTCATTTCAATTGTTTCTTCTACCAAAGTGCATGGCCATTCACTTTCCAACATTGTATTTCATATGCTACTTTTTTGCCCATTCTGCTAATCTATCTAAGTCTTCCTGTGGTCTCTCTACCTCCTCAAAACTATCTGCCCCATCACCTATCTTCATATCCTCCGCAAACTTTGCAACAAAACCATCATATGCACCCTTGCAAACTTGTAAGGAAGTAGATGTGCTGCCACGCTTTATTTGTAATCTGCTTCTGTAAGCAACCTGCTCACACAAGCTTTTGACAGCAACTTCAAATTTCAAAGTATCTGTCCTAGACCCAGCAGGTAAGTGCAAAGTTTCTGACCCTCTCCACCTTTGAAGGTCAGGGTCTTGAAGCTTATTTATTAGTTTTGAAGGGATTATAGTTTTGAATGCCAAGCTGTAGTTGATAAAGAGCATCCTAATGTATGCATCTTTGCTGTCCAGATGTTACAGGGTCAATGAAATGACATCTGTCGGAGACCTGCCGTGCCAGTAGGTAAATTGGGGTGGATTCTAATCTCTGGAGCTTTGCTTTTTAGCCTCTGCCTGCATGCAGGCGGGACAGCCAAGTGATCAGATTTCCCAAAATGTGGTCTGGGCATGGAACAGTATGAATTCCTCATCTTGGTATAACAGTGATCCAGTGAGTTGGGACCCCAAGTGCTGCAGGTTATATGCTGATGATAATTGGGCAGAAATTTCTTCACACAAGCCTGATTGAATTTCTTGGCTATGATTTGAAATGTGTTGGGGTGTGCTGTTTCTTGCTGTGTCATGGCAGAATTCAATATCTTGAGTACTCTGATTTTAGTGGTACGTAAACTGGTCAGGATCACAGAGAACTCTCTTGTTAAGTGGAACAGTCGGCACTTATTTGTTAGATGTTCCAGGTTGGGGGAACAAGAGTACGACAAACCGTTACATCTGAGTGCTAAAGAGGGTTTATCATGAAAAATGGAACCCCCACCTTTTGCCTTCTCTGAATCAGCATTTTGGTGCATGCTGCATATCGAGAAGCCTTTAGATCTTACCGATGTATCTGGTGCGTCCAGAGTGACTGATGCATGTCTCTGTGAGACACAGAACACAACAATCCCTTATTTCCTTCCAACACAGCAATCTTGCCCTGAGGTCTTCAGTCTTGTTCTCCAGCAACTATACGTTTGCTAGCAAGAGGAAGATTCATTCCTCTGGGGCTCAGCCTGGTTTTGATTCCTCTCGTTCTGCCTCACTTTCGGCCATGGTGCTGTACCTGCATACCTGAGAGTTATGATCACTGAGTCCTTCAGAATATCGTGAAATCACGCATTTATGAAGATGGCTTAAAAGTATGCTGCTCAAGTTGCAGATTGTAGTAAGAATAATTCAAATGAATTACTGCTGCGGTCCCCAACCACCGGGCCGCAGAGCATGCGCTACCGGGTCGCGAGGAAGCGAAATGATTTGGTCAGCTGCACCTTTCCTCATTCCCTGTCACGGCCACTGATCAGCCATTACGCATGCGAGGTCATGACCCGCACGCCATCCGTGTCAGGGCGGGAAGGCGATCAACTCCTCGAGCTTGCAAATGACGACGGGCTGAAAAGTATGTTTGACATAACACCTCTGCCGGCATTCTGGATCAAAGTCAAGGCTAAATATCCTGAGATAGCCACGAAAGCACTGAAAACGTTGCTTCCACTTCCAACATCATATCTCTGCGAAGTGGAGTTTTCTGCAATCAATGCAATGAAAACTAAACTGTGGAATAGACTGGACACAAGGAACCCCCTTCGAGTATCGCTGTCTCCCATCACCCCTCAATAGGACCGTGTTGTTGCAGAAAAACAAGCCCAGGGCTCCCGCTGATTCAGCGATATTGGTGTGTTGCAATGATTTTACATATTTATACGGGGAAAATATTTGCTGTGCGTTTAATAATTACTTAAAATGTTATGATGCTATTGACTTATAAGTGACCTATATAACATATAACAATTACAGCACGGAAACAGGCCATCTCTGCCCTTCTAGTCCGTGCCGAACTCTACTCTCACCTGGTCCCACCGACCTGCACTCATCCCATAACCCTCCATTCCTTTCCTGTCCATATACCTATCCAATTTTTCTTTAAATGATCGTATCGAACCTGCTTCTACCACTTCTACTGGAAGTTCGTTCAATACCTACTTCAAGCTCCCCTGATAATTGACTTACCACTATATCCATGCAAGGAAAATATGCGCTCTGTGCTTAATATTAAATTCGTTAGATAAACCTTTTTAGAAACAAAATTGAGTGTACTACCCACTTATCACCTATATTCCGGTGGTGATTAACCCCCCCCCCCACGAACAGAATCGTCAGAAAGGATTTGCTCCGGGGTGGGGAGGAATCGGCCGGTCACGACGCGCATGCGCATTGGTGCCCGCGCAAGGCTTCATGGTCATTGTAGTCTTTTGGGTAAACAACGTATTTGACTGCTACTCTTGTTCGTTGGCAATCCTACCGCCTCCCCCACCCCCGGGTCGGCCGGTCCGCAAGAATATTGTCAATATTAAACCAGTCCGCAGTGCAAAAAAGGTTGGGGACCCCTGAATTACTGTATATTTAGAAGTTCTGAAAGCAACCTGTTAACAAAAGCTTTTGTAAGCATCGTGCCACCTTCTGTGTCGAACCAATTATATCAGTAATTAAATGGCCAGCTAAAGTAATCTATTCTGACTACATATCCGTCCGTTTTCCTCACATTCGTGTGCCTATTTAAGGTGAGAGATGAGTGTAGATCAGGATGCCAGGAGGAACTGCAGAGAGAGGCTGATGGTGGGGAAAATCCATTCTTGAGAACAGTGAAGATGGAGAAGATCTGGCAAAGCTGACATGGATCGGCGAGAGGGAAAGCATGCACCATCAAACAAATGGAATTTTTGTAAGATGTAGATGAGCTCTGGACGATGTAATGGAGCAGACTCTGATAAAAGCCTGCATTAAAGATTAGCATGAAAGCTGATGAGGTTGGGGAAATGGGAGGTGAAGTGCTGACATGTTGACTAACTGGAAACACAGTAGGTACGAAGGAGGGTGGTTCTGAGTTACCGACAATGACCTGTAGTGTACCATGGGGATCGCTGCTGGACCCAGGTATTCGTGGTATATATTCTAAAGATAGAGATAAAGATTTGCATGTACATTGAAATGGGCGAAATGCATCGCTTATTTTGGGGATGTACTGAAGGAAGCCCTGCAAGTGTTGCCTCGCTTTTAGCATCAACACAGCATGTCCACAACTTAATGAGGTGATCAGAACTGAACACCATATTCCAAGTATGGTCTAACCAGAGCTTTAAAAATGCTGCAACATTACCTCGCAACTGTGAACTCAATCTCAAATCAAATCAAGTTTAATTATCATTCAACCACATATGGATACAGCTGAATGAGACAGTGTTCCTCTGGGGCCAAGATGCAAAACATGCACAGCACATTCAAACTAGTGAGCAAAAAAAAATCATTACGCCAAAAAAAACCCTGTACCTGTAAATTGATGGTATAGTGTCCCAGCAGCGCGCAGAAGTACTTAAACCTACCTGTTATTGCACCGATTGGACACTGGAGGGCAGCACCAACAGGAGAGACCAGTTCCCAACAGAGCACAGAACACCACGGCGTACGTCCTCTGACGCTTCTTCACCTGGACTGCAGCATCAGGAAAGCCCGCGGCTTGAAGCCCAGGCCTTGCTACAACCGAGGCTATGCTGTTCCCACCTACCTGTCGCACCACCAAGCAAGGGAAACAGGTCTGCAGCATGTTACCATTATCAGTGTCCAACAGGGTCTTGCGATTGCAAGAAAACCATGCAAGACAATCACCCACGATTACACAGCCTCGCCTTCACGCACCAGTTCTGATGTCTTCAAGTAGCAGGCAGCTCCTTCGAACCCAGTCTGGCTCCTCCACTGGCATGCCAGCCGCCTCCTTTGACATGCTGGCCAGCTTCTCTGATCAACAAGCAGTTCACTGAGGCAGTAGCCTGCAACTCCTGAAGTTCCTGGAGTCCAGAGTAGTCTTGCGGTCATGAAAAGCACCTTGAACAAAGAAGCCCACTATCTAACTGAAGTAAGAGCCATCTCCCAACCAATGAAGGCCAGTAACCATCCATCTTCTCAAACTGGCATGATGTGTCACCCTGTTACAGATGAGCACCACGAAATAACAGACAATACACAATATGTAATTAAACGGTTTAGCTTTATATTTGTTAATTTGACTGAAGGGTTAGTAAAGTAAAACAAAAAGAAAGGGGCCCATTTTACTGAAACAGTCCAATGTGCACAAGTCAGAGCTCACGGTTTCAGCTCGGCTGGTCCTCCATCGACTTTCCCGGGCTTCGTGACTCCCAGCCCCACTCCAAGTCCACTCCTTTCTGGTGTCTACAACCTCTCCTTTCCGGCATCTTCCCTCTTCATCTTCCACTGAACAAAAGACCCAGATCAGCTCGGTCTCAGGCACACAACAAGAAAAAAGCACTCCCTTTATTGGACGGCACTCATTCCAAATCCCCCGTTATCTCCAGTCATAACCCAGACACTGCTGCTACAGAAAAACCATTACATTAGCAGTGCTTCTACAGAAAGACCATTACATTAGCAGTGAAACCATTTCCATGGTGTTACACTCTCCCCTCATCAAATTTAGTCATGTTCTCATTACATTGAGATAACTTGCCAACTCTTCATGCAAAGCATTAAGTCCAACCCAGGGGTAAAAGACAGTGACATAGCTCCCAGAGTGGTAGGGGCCATACCCTGTTCCCCTGGTGCTACATAGACCGGCCTATCCGGTGGTCTCCTGATCCTTTGCGACCTCTGTACCTCCTCATCTACTTCTTCATGTTCCGACACGACTGGGGATACTTCTGGTCTACCTGCAACTCGGACCCATCTGTCCATTGGCTGAGCCCCGCTTCATCCTTTGCTGAACCCCCGGCTGTTTACAGATAGCCCACTACTCCACCACCCCCCGCACAATTTCACCTGACTCAGTGTGAGAAGGGATGGAAATCTCTTCCTCAATCAGTGGGGAGGTAGCAAAAGACAGCATATACCACACCCCCATTTCCTCATCCTCCAAATCAGTACCTCACTCAGAGGGGGCCGGTCTAATGTCTCCTGCTGTGGGTCCTTCAGTCGCCTCGTGTCACCGCAGAGTCTACTTACTAGGTGTAGGCACCAGGTCGGGCTCTGGGTCAACCTGCACCTCTTGTCCCAGAGGCGGAACATAGAACATAAAACATAGAACACAGCACAGTACAGGCCCTTTGGCCCACAATGTTATACCGACCCTCAAACCCTGCCTCCCATATAACCCCCCACCTTAAATTCCTCCATATACCTGTCTAGTAGTCTCTTAAACTTCACTAGTGTATCTGCCTCCACCACGGACTCAGGCAGTGCATTCCACGCACCAACCACTCTCTGAGTAAAAAACCTTCCTCTAATATCCCCCTTGAACTTCCCACCTCTTACCTTAAAGCCATGTATTGAGCAGTGGTGCCCTGGGGAAGAGGCGCTGGCTATCCACTCTATCTATTCCTCTTAATATCTCGTATACCTCTATCATGTCTCCTTTCATCCTCCTTCTCTCCAAAGAGTAAAGCCTAGCTCCCTTAATCTCTGATCATAATGCATACACTCTAAACCAGGCAGCATCCTGGTAAATCACCCCTGTACCCTTTCCAATGCTTCCACATCCTTCCTATAGTGAGGCGACCAGAACTGGACACAGTACTCCAAGTGTGGCCTAACCAGAGTTTTATAGAGCTGCATTATTACCTCGCGACTCTTAAACTCTGTCCCTCGACTTATGAAAGCTAACACCCCATAAGCTTTCTTAACTACCCTATCTAACTGTGAGGCAACTTTCAGGGATCTGTGGACATGTACCCCCAGATCCCTCTGCTCCTCCACCTACAAAGTATCTTTGTACTCTGCCTTGGAGTTTGTCCTTCCAAAGTGTACCACCTCACACTTCTCCAGGTTGAACTCCATCTGCCACTTCGCAGACCACTTCTGCATCCCGTCAATGTCTCTCTGCAATCTTCGACAATCCTCTACACTATCTACAACACCACCAGCCTTTGTGTCGTCTGCATACTTGCCAACCCACCCTTCTACCCCCACATCCAAGTCGTTAATAAAAATCACGAAAAGTAGAGGTCCCAGAACAGATCGTTGTGGGACATCACTAGTCACAATCCTCCAACCTGAATGTACTCCCTCCACCATGACCCTCTGCCTTCTGCAGGCAAGCCAATTCTGAATCCACCTGGCCAAACTTCCCTGGATCCCATGTCTTCTGACTTTCTGAATAAGCCTACCGTGTGGAACCTTGTCAAATGCCTTACTAAAATCCATATAGATCACATCCACTGCACTACCCTCATCTATATGCCTGGTCACCTCCTCAAAGAACTCTATCAGGCTTGTTAGACATGATCTGCCCTTCACAAAGTCATGCTGATTGTCCCTGACCAGACCATGATTCTCTAAATGACCATAGATCCTATCTCTAAGAATCTTTTCCAACAGCTTTCCCACCACAGACGCAAGGCTCACTGGTCTATAATTACCCGGACTATCCCTACTACCTTTTTTGAACAAGGGGATAACATTCGCCTCCCTCCAATCCTCCGGTACCAGTCCCGTAGAGAACGAGGACATAAAGATCCTGGCCAGAGGCTCAGCAATCTCGTCCCTTGCCTCGTGGAGCAGCCTGGGGACTATTCCGTCAGGCCCCGGGGACTTATCTGTCCTAATGTAATTTCACAACTCCAACACCTCTTCTCCCTTAATATCAACATGCTCCAGAACATCAACCTTATTCATATTGTCTTCTCCGTCATCAAGTTCCCTCTCACTGGTGAATTCCGAAGAGAAGTATTCATTGAGGACCTCGCTCACTTCCACAGCCCCCAGGCACATCTTCCCACCTTTATCTCTAATCGGTCCTACCTTCACTCCTGTCATCCTTTTGTTCTTCACATAATTGAAGAATGGCTTGGGGTTTTCCTTTACCCTACTTCTTAAGCTCCTTTCTTGCTACCCTATATTCTTCAGTAGACCCATCTGATCCTTGCTTCCTAAACCTCCCGTATGATGCCTTCTTCTACCTGACTAGATTTTCCTCTTCACTTGTCATCCATGGTTCCTTCACCCTACCATTCTTTATCTTCCTCATTGGGACAAAGTTATCCCTAACATCTGCAAGAGATCCGTAAACATCGATCACATGTCCATAGCACATTTCCCTGCAAAAACATCATCCCAATTCACACCTGCAAGTTCTAGCCTTATAGCCTCATAATTTGCCCTTCCCCAATTAAAAAGTTTCCTGTCCTCTCTGATTCTATCCTTTTCCATGGTCACTGTCCCCCAGATATTTACCCACTGAGAGATCTGTGACCTGACCCAGTTAGTTACCTAATACTAGATCTAGTATGGCATTCCCCCTAGTCAGCCCATCAACATACTGTGCTAGGAATCCATCCTGGACACACTTAACAAACTCTGCCCCGTCTAAACCCTTGGAACTAATCAGGTGCCAATCAATATTAGGGAAGTTAAAGTCACCCATGATAACAACCCTGTTATTTTTGAACCTTTCCAAAATCTGCCTCCCAATCTGCTCCTCGGTATCTCTGTTGCTACCAAGGGGCCTATCGAATACTCCCAATAGAGTAACTGCTCTCTTCCTGTTCCTGACTTCCACCTATACTGACTCAAAAGAGGATCCTGCTACATTACCCACCCTTTCTGTAGCTGTAATAGTATCCCTGACCAGTAATGCCACCCCTCTTCCCCTTTTCCCCCCTCTCTATCCCTTTTAAAGCACTGAAATCCAGGAATATTGAGAATCCATTCCTGACCTGGTGCCAGCCAAGTCTCTGTAATGGCCACTACATCATAATTCCATATATGTATCCAGGCTCTCAGTTCATCACCTTTCTTCCTGATGCTTCTTGCATTGAAGTACACGCACTTTAGCCCTTCTACCTTACTACCTTTACACCGTTTATTCTGTTTCTCTTTCCTCAAAGCCTCTCTATATGTTAGATCTGGCTTTACTCCATGCACTTCTTTCACTGCTCTATCGCTCCGGGTCCCATCCCCCTTGCAAATTAGTTTAAACCCTCCCGAACCATGCTAGCAAACCTACCTGCAAGGATATTGCTCCCCCTCGAGTTCAGGTGCAACCCATCCAATCTGTCCAGGTCTCACCTTCCCCAGAAGAGATCCCAATGATCCAAAAATCTAAAACCCTGCCCCCTTCACCAACTCCTCAGCCATGCATTCAACTGCCATCTCCTCCAATCTTTACCATCACTGTCACGTAGCACAGAAGGTGGTTCCATTGAAGAATCTTGACTGGCCCATTCCCCTTCTCTGGTTTCACCCTGAAAACTGGTAGGTTCAGCATCTGACTCTCCACCACATAGGCATAGCCACCCAGCAGTCAGCCAACATATGCTTCCCAGGTAGCCCCAGATTCCTTATGAGGACTCGGTCTCCAGGCATGAGTTGGGAGAACCTCACCTTTTGATCATACCTCCTCTCGTTTACTTGATTCTGCCTGGCAGCCACAACCTGAGCTAATTCATAATCCTTTCTCAGCTCCCTTCTCATATCAGACACACACTACAGATAATCTTCAGTGGTAAATCTTCCTCGCCAGTCCCAAAACAAAGGTCAATGGGCAACCTCGCCTTGTGCCCAAACATCAGGTAATATGGCGAGTACCCAGCAGCTTCATTTCGTGTACAGTTGTAGCAGCGGACCAGATGTCCAATACGTTAACTCCACTTATTCCTGCTTGTGTAGCAAGGTTCGATTAAGTGTCTCTGGCTAGGGATCATCCTTGACTTCTCATGAGCATGCTCAGTTACTCGTGTATGAGCCTACTCTCGAAATCCCGTCCCTGATCGCTATGTATTCACCTGGGGAGTCTGTAATAAATGAAGTTCTTCTCCCAAAACACTTTGGCCACCATGGACACCCTCTGGTCCTTGGTAGGAAAAGCCTGTGCATAGCTGGTGTAGTGATCTGTGATGACTAAGACATTCACTGTGTCGCTAGCAGTGGGTTCTACGACAGGAAATCCATGCACACCAGGTCCAGGAGCCCCGCAGTCTGCAAGTGGGTCAAGGGAGCTGCCCTCGTAGGCAGTGTTTTCCGTCGTATGCATTGAATGCATGACTTGCAGTATTCTTCCACCTCCGGCATCATTTGGGGCCAATCTGGAACCTCTGAGCAATCCGAAGGTCTCTTCAACCCCCAAATGTCCAGAAGCATCATGAAGTGACTTCAGTTCAATCCTCCGATATTCCTCAGGCAAAACCAGCTGAGAATGTCGAGGTTGGTCCAGAGGCAACATGACCCGGTATAGGATCTGGTTACTACGTCGACTCAGGCCTAGGGGGTTGGCATCAGGCACGATGACAGACTCTCCACTTCTCCCTCTCCCTCATCAGTGTGTTCAGTTCACCTACATTAGCCACGCCACTGTCTTCTAGGAGCGTGTCGACCATAGTCTTGGGAGGGTGCCCAGGGTTCATCCTCCTGTGCTTGGGCTCCCATATGCTGACTAGGCTGGCAGGTAGCTCAGGGTGGCGTGGACAGTGTCCTGCTTGTTGCAGTCTTCTTGCCTTGATTTTAGTGGTGAGTCATCGGTAGGTTGTTATAGAGCTCGACGTTCGTCATGTGCTGTTGCCAACTCACATCAAGAGCCACCTGGAGCATTCGTGTATAGCAACCATCTAGAGACTTTCGCATAGTCTTGGTGTGTGTCCACGTCTCGCATCCGTACATGAGAATGGACTCTATGACTGCTATGAAGATCCTCTTTTTAAGCCTTCTGGTCAGGTTCGACTTCCAGATTTCCTTCATGTCGTTCATAGCCCTCCACACCAGCGCCTTCCGTATCTTTATGTCCTTCTCTGAACTCATCATTCTTGACCCAAGGTACTTGTAGTCAAAGACTTTCTTAATGGTATCATTCTTTACGGTCTTGAGAGTACCTTCGTCGCAGTTAAACGCCATGTACTCTTTCTTTTTAGTGTTTAGGTGAAGTCCAACTTTATTGCACTCAATTTCCACTTTTGTCAGTAGCCGCTGTGCTTCCTCCATCTGGTCAGATAGCAGGACCATGTCATCTGCAAAGTCGAGATCTGTGAGTGTAACTAGTCTGACCCTTTTGATTTCTCCTGGTTTTATGGTAAAACCAAGCTTGTCATGATCTTTGGTAGCTTAACATAGAGCGTAATCAAGGACGATTATAAAGATGTAGGGTGCCAGAGTGTCTCCTTGCAGCACACCAGCTAGGAGCTCGAACACTGCTGTTTCTCCATCTGGTGATACAACTTTCACCATGGTTTTGGTATAGCTGGACTCTATTGCTCTCAGTAGACGGTCTGGCACTCCGTAAGCTTTCAGGATCTTCAGCATTTTACCTCGGTGAATCGAGTCAAAAGCTTTGCGAAAATTGATGTAAGTAAGCACGGCTGGTAGGTTGTTCTTCTTGACTTCCTTAATCTGGTTCCTCAACTCCAATCTGGGCCATTCTCTCAGTAATGGAGGCACTGCGGCATGTTTTGTCTTCTCCGCCTGAGTCATGTCTCCCTTTTCGACTGCTGATCAAATGGTGCCGATGCCCGGGTCATCTCGCTGAGCAGCTGCTGCTTCCCCAGGACTCAATTCTGGCAGCTGATTGGTCTACAGAGCATCAGGTTACAGTAAACTTGTGAAATGGCGTCATCAGAAGCCCCCAATTGATCTACCGCTCGATCCTGCCCTCTGCCTTCACTGTGATGGAAAACTGATAATGGCTTTCACTCCCAGGGCGGGAACACTCTCCCAATCTTTGTCCCTGTCTAGTCCTTCATGCACACATCGGGACAAAGCATCAGCATCAATGTTCCTACTTCCCAGCCGGTACTTCAGGCTGAAATCATAGGCAGACAACGCCACCAACCACCGATGGCCTGTGCATCCAATTTTGCTGAGATCAGGATATAATTTAAGGGATTGTTGTCCGTCCTCACCTCAAACTTGGCACCATAGAAGTAGTCACTCAACTTATCCACCACCACCCATTTCAACGCCAGAAACTCCAACTGTGCGTGGGATAGTTTTTTTCAGAGGGCGACGACTCCAGCTGACAAATGCAACAGGTCTCAACCCAGTGTCCTCATCCTGATACAGGACACCCGCTAAGCCTTCTCTGCTGGTATATACAGCAAACAGGGGTCTGCAAAAGCCAGCACTGGCACCTGGGTCAGCAGCTCCATCAGCGACTGAAAGGCCTCTTCACAGTTCACATCCCACCTCAGTTCAAAAGGCTCCAAAGGCTTCATACTCTTTACCCTCCTCTCCTTTTATCCTCCTCCCTTTCTTCCACAAGGGAGGGTAACCACACAGAAGCTGACTTAAAGGGTGACTCATTTTTGGGTAGCTCTTCACGAGCCTCTGATAGTAACCACAGAACCCGAGGAACGAGCACAGAGCACTCACAGTCTGGGGTCTTAGCCATGTGGTCACCGCCTCTATCTCAGATGGATCTATAGCTACTCCATTCCATGAGACTATGTGCCCAACATAGCTGACAGACCATCTTGCAGAACTGGCACTTGTCCAGGGAAAGTTTTAACCCTTCAGCTTTCAGATGACCCTGCACCTTTAGCAGCCTTGCTTCATGTTCCTCCAAGGTGGACCCAAACACTATGAGGTCATCTAGATACAGCAATACCTCAAGCAAGTTCGTATCCCCCACCGTTTTCTCCATGTCCCACTGGAAGGTTGCGGGGCTCCCGGTATGGCCTGGGGCATCCTTTTGAGCTGGAAGAATCCCAGTGGATATATAAATGCCATCTTTTCTTTGTCAGCCTCCCTCATGGGGCTCTGGTAATATCCACTCCTCAAGTCCAGCACAATGAACCACTTCATTCCACTCAGACAGGCCAGCGCGACTTTGATCCTTAGGACCATATACTGGTCAGGGACAGTGCGCCTGTTCAGAGTCCTATAGTCCACACACATCCGTACCTTCCCATTCTTCTTCCTGGTCACTACTATTGGGGACGCGTAGGGGCTTCAGGACTCAGTGATGATCCCAGCTTCCTGCAACTTACACAAATGCTGCCACACGTCTTCCACGTCTGCAGGGGCCAGTTGCCACGACCTCTCTCTAAGTGGGGTGTCCTCAGTCACCTGGATAGTGTGAAGGGAGCTCTTGAAACAACCTACATCAAACTCGTCAGTGGAAAAAACACCTTCTAGCTTCAACATCTTCTCTATCAACCTCCTCTTTCAACCCACAGGTAGCGAGCGGGGGGTCCCCAAAATTGAAATCGGTGAACTTTCCCCCTTTTTCCAGTAGTTTCTTCCCGGCTTGTCTCACAGGGACACTAGACATTACCGTCACTGGGAACATATGCGGCAGGGGCATCCCCCGTTTGAAGGAGACTTCCCTCTTCGTGGTGTTCCTGACAATCATTGCCATCCTGCTCGCCTGTACAACCGAGGGCTTCTGCAGTTCGGGCCTCACCAGAACCCCAGCAGGCATGCCGGACTCCTCTTCGTGGTCTTCTGGAGCGTCCACTAAGAGGGCCTCGCCCTTGGCGTTCCGTGAAATTTGGGGTTTTCCATCACTCTCGCTACTTCCCCGGGCTGTAACACGTTTGGCTTGGACTGGGTGAACCACACAGTCCCTCATCTAAACTCATTATCTGGCCCACTGCAGCCACGCATTTCCTCAAAGCAGCTCGAAACACCGGGTGAACAGACAATGTTTTCAGGAAGCTCTCTCCAGCTCTCTCCTTGCAGGCTTCCATGAGCCTCCTCACAACAGGAGTGTTGGTCCCCACAAGAATTGAAACGCCGACTCTCTCAATGGGGTCCGGACAAGCCAGTGCTAATGGATCAAGGACCTCAAACACTCTCACATCGTCCTCCAAAAACTCCAGCTTTACTGACAAATAACCATCTTATGGATAATCACCCGCGCTAAGACCCCAGATCTCTTGTGCACTGAGTGCATCAATGGTAAATGTGTCAAATACTGGTTGTTAAACGAATGGTACAGCAAAGTGACCTGTGACCCTGTGTCAAGTCTGGCTCTAGCATAAATACCATCTGTAGCGATACACTGGAGCTTGGCCTCACTTAGCCTGCAGGAAAATGGTTTTTAGCTTTAGGGTGTTCCTTGATATATTGCTGGGAATGTGTTCTCCCCAGATACGCCAGGCCATCCCCTCACTGGGTCTCTTTTAAGTTTACCCAACGACTCTTTCTGCTTAGATACCCGGGGCTCACTCTCTGAGGGGTTTCCTGTCCTTCACACTCCTGCCTGAGGTGTCCCTCTTCACCACAGTTATAATAGACAAGTCTCATACTCCTCTTCCCCTTTAGGGGTGGGCTTCGTTCCTGAGAATAGGCAGGGCCAGCCATAGCTGGGACTTTGAAACTGGGCATTTTTCCATTTAATCGCCAGAGAGGTAACGGGGGATACTAACTCAGAATTCTCACATTTCACTGGGGGATGGGGACTCATTAGACATCCCAAATCAGACCACTCCTTCCCCTCGCTAAGCAGGAAGAAGAGAATCCTTTCTTTGAAGTCTCCACCCTCAGCTACGGGAGATGACTTGCAATTCGGCTGGCTCACCTACACTCTCCTCCTCCCGGAAAGTATGGACAGTCCATGGTACCACCTCTCCTGAGCTAAAACAAAGTCTATGCCCGCCATTTTATCAAATCTCCACTCCACAATCGTAACTTTGCTTTCAGATTTAACAGTACTTAAAAGTCGAATTAGCAGACAATATTAGTAGGCAGGAGTACAAATATCTACCCCACTCAACACACACGGATTCATTACCAGTAACCCCGGCAGCATCCAATCATATCGTAATCACTTTACCGGACAATAGTTTAACACAGACTTAAATACACAACCCACCGGTTCAGTGCTCAGGGCAATCACACAGCATCCAATGAAATCAACCCCAGGTGAGCCACCACAACTGTAACCCTCAGGTTCTGTCATCTGCATAGTCCAGGGAAGACAGTCTCTGGTCCCACCGAACATGGGAGATTGAGGTGCAAAACCTCCTGTTCGTGTGGATGCTGTGTGATGTGTCACCCTGTTACAGATCAGCACCACAAAATAACAGACAATACACCATATGCAATTAAACAGTTTAGCTTTGTATTTGTTAATTTGACTGAAGGGTTAGTAAAGTAAAACAAAAAAAAGGGCCCATTTTACTGAAACAGTCCAATGTGCACAAGTCAGAGCTCACGGTTTCCGCTCCGCTGGTCCTCCATCGACTTTCCCACGCTTCGTGACTCCCAGCCCCACTCCAAGTCCACTCCTTTCTGGTGTCTACAACCTCTCCTTTCTGGCATCTTCTCTCTTCATCTTCCACTGAACAAAAGACCCAGATCAGCTCGGTCTCAGGCACACAACAAGAAAAAAAGCACTCCCTTCATTGGACGGCACACATTCCAAAGCCCCCGTTATCTCCAGTCATAACCCAAACACTGCTGCTACAGAAAAACCATTACATTAGCAGAGAAACCTTTCCTAGGGTGTTACATGTGGAATTAACATGTGGAATAACCTGTCACAGTTCAAGACCGTGTCAGTGAGAGGGTTTATTCAGGAGATTTCTGGATATAGGGGAAGTTCAGACCAGTGCTCTGGCAAAATCTTTCTGCAGCCTTTCTGCTTTCTCAAAACTACCTGCACCTCCACCTATCTTCAAATAGTCCACAAACTTGAGTACCAAGCCATCAATTCCATCAACCAAATTATTGACATATAACATGAAAAGAAGCAATCCTAACGAAGATCCCTGTGGAATACCACTAGTCACCATCAGCTATCCGGAAAAGCTTCCTTTATTGCCACTGTGCCTCTGACCAATCAGCCTAACTTCTATCCATGCTAGTATCCTTTCTGTAATACCAAGGAATCTTTTCTTGTTAAGCAGCCTCATGCGCAGCATCCTGTCAAACCCCTTCTGAAAATCCAAGTACACAACATCCATCTCTTTTGTCTGTCCTGTTTGTTATTTCCTCAAAGAATTCCAAAAGTTTTGTCAGGCAAGATTTTTCCTTAAGGAAATCATACTGACTTTGACCTAATTTATAATGGGTCTCCAAGTGCCCTGAGACCTCATCCTTGTGGAGCAGACTCGATGGCCAAATCACCTAATTCTGCTTCTATGCCTTATGGTCTTAACATCTTCCCAAACACTGAGGTCAGACTAACTGGTTTATAATTTCCTTTCTTCTGCCTCCCTCCCTCTGTGACATTTGCAATTTTCCAGTCCCCTGGAACCATGCCAGAATCTAGTGATTCTTGAAACACCATTACTAATGCCGTCTCCATCATCATTTTCCAGCGATCCAATATCTACTCTAGCCTTTCTTTTATTCTTTATATCTCTGAAAAGAAATCCTCTGATATTATTGGCTAGTTACCTTCACATTTCATCTTTTCTGTCCTTATGGCTTGTTAGTTTCTTTCTTTTGTTTTTAAATGCTTCCCAATCCTATAACTTACCATGAATTTTTTTGTCAGTTATAAGTCACTTTTGCTTTTGTGTTGGCTTTGACTTCCCCTTGTCAGGCATGTTTGCATCATCCTGCCTTTAGAATACTTCTTTGGGATGTATCCATCTGCACCTTCTGAATTGACCCCTGAAAACTCAGCTACTTTTGTTTAAATTTTTAAATGTTTAATATTTTTTTTAATCGAGATACAGCACAGAATATGGCCCTTCTGGCCCTTTGAGCCGTACTGCCCAGCAATTCCTTAGCCTAGTCACAGGACAATTTACAATGACCAATTAACCTACTGGCTGGTAAGTCTTTAGGCTGTGGGAGGGAGCTGGAACAGCCAGGCGGTCAAGGGGAGGAACGTACAAACTCCCTACAGATGGCATTGGAATTGAACTCCGAACTCCAATGCCATGATTGTAATAGTGTGCGCCAACCATTACTCTACTGTAGCACCTGTGGCATTTTTTATAGTTAAGATACTAAATAAATGAACGTTGCTGTTCGATGCATCATTAATTTGGTGGTAATTAATGTGCAGCAGAACCTGGTGCTGTTGTAGAAGAGGGTTTTGACAAAGTGTGGTAGAAAGTTTAGCTAACAGACTCAATTACACTTTGCTCCATAGAACCATAGAACCATAGAAACTACAGCACAGAAACAGGCCCTTTGGCCCTTCTTAGCTGTGCTGAACCATTTTCTGCCTAGTCCCACTGACCTGCACACGGACCATATCCCTCCATACACCTCTCATATACACCTCCATATATTGTGATTTAGATTGATAGTCTAATGAGTACATTTGTGTTGATGTTAAATGTTGTTGCGGTTACTTAGAAAATTAAAGTATTTTAAACAAAGAAACATAAAAAACTTACAGTACAATCCAGGCCCTTCAGCCCACAAAGCCATGCTGAACATGTACTTACTTTAGAAATCACTAGGGTTACCCATAGCCCTCTGTTTTCCTGAGCTCCATGTACCTGTCCAGGAGACTTTTAAAAGATCCTATTGTATCCGCCTCCACCACAGTCACTGGCAGCCCATTCCACGCACTCACCACTCTCTGCGTAAAAAAAACTTACCCCTGACATCTCCTCTGCACCTACTTCCAAGCACCTTAAAACTGTGCCCTCTCGTGTTAGCAATTTCAGCCCCGGGAAAGAGCCTCTGACTATCCACATGATCAATGCCTCTCACCATTTTATACACCTCTATCAGGTCACCTCTCATTCTCCGTCGCTCCCAGGAGAAAAGGCCAAGTTCACTCAACCTATTCTGATAAGGCATGCTCCCCAATCCAGGCAACATCCTTGTAAATCTCCTCTGCACCCTTTCTATGGTTTCCACATCCTTCCTGTAGTGAGGTGACCAGAATTGAGCACAGTACTCCAAGTGGGGTCTGACCAGGGTCCTATATAGCTGCAACATTACCTCTTAGCTCTTGAACTAAATCCAACAGTTGATAAAGGCTAATGCACCATATGCCTTCTTAACCACAGAGTTCACCTGCGCAGCAGCTTTGAGTGTCCTATGGACTTGGACCCCAAGATCCCTCTGATCCTCCACACTGCCAAGAGTCTTACAATTAAAACTATATTCTGCCATCATATTTGACCTACCAAACTGAACCACATCACACTTATCTGGGTTGAACTCCATCTGCCACTTCTTAGCCCAGTTTTGAATCCTATCAATGTCCCGCTGTAACTTCTGATAGCCCTCCACACTATCCACAACACCTCCAACCTTTGTGTCATCAGCAAATTTACTAACCCATCCTTCCACTTCCTCATCCAGGTCATTTATAAAAATCACAAAAAGTAGGGGTCCCAGAACAGATCCCTGAGGCACACCACTGGTCACCGGCCTCCATGCAGAATATGACCCATCTACAACCACTCTTTGCCTTCTGTAGGCAAACCAATTCTGGATCCACAAAGCAATTTCTCCTTTGATCCCATGCCTCCTTACTTTCTCAATAAGCCTCATATGGGGTACCTTGTCAAATGCCTTGCTGAAATCCATATACACTACATCTACTGCCCTACCCTCATCAACGTGTTCAGTCACATCCTCAAAAAATTCAGTCAGGCTCATAAGGTACGACCTGCCTTTCACAAAGCCATACTGACTATTCCTAATCGTATTATGCCTCTCCAAGTATTCATAAATCCTGCCTCTCAGGATTTTTTCCATCAACTTACCAACATTTTGTTTTTAAAAGAGTAATTGTAAGCTGCCAGGAGTCGAATTGCCTTGTTCATTCATGCCGACCAGATTCTCTCCCATTTCTGTGAATGCTGAGCTCAGGTACATGTTGGTGATACACATGACCTATTGCTGTATTCATGTTGACTCTCGGTAGTGATGGTCAATGTTCCCTCAAAACTGTGCAAGTGTGCAGCTGTGCAGTAACTGAAATGCTCTCACACACAAAGCTGTAATTTTCTTTTAAATAACATCAATATAATTTTTAAATTATGCTAATATGGTTGGGTTGAGTTGTTCTCCGATCCTGTCAATTTACTTGCAAACATCTCATCACCCTATGAGGAGACATCATCAGTCCGCTATTAATTGCGGCATGTTCTCCAAATACTTGCCTTTACAAGATTATAAATCAGCTGATTGGTTGTTATTACAGAAGCCCAATTGTGATGTCGGAAGGAAATCTTGTTGCTGATTGATAAGTATATAAAGGGCAAACATTCAGAGGACACAAAACAATTTACAGTGCACTAATGATGTCTCCTTGTATGGTGGCAAAATGTTTGCAAGCAAATTGCTAAGATCAGAGACTAACTCAACCCAGCCATCAACCACCTGAGCTACAAATTTTCTGAATTATTATGCTAATATAGTTTTGAAATGTATGTTACTATAATTTTCAAATGCCCTGTAATTATTTATGTTAAATAAGACCATAAGACATAGGAGCAGGATTAGGCCTTTGGCCCATCGAGTCTGTTCCACCATTTCATCGTGGATGATCCATTTTCCCCTCCTCAAACCCAGTTCCTGACCTTCTCCCCATAACCTTTGATGCCATATCCAATTCTAGAACATATCAATCTCTGCCTTAATACTCCTAACGACCTAGCCTCCACAAATTCACCACCCTTTGGCTAAAAGAATATCTCCGCATCTCTGTTCTGAAAGGGCACCCCTTTATCCTGAGGCTGTGCCCTGTTGTCCTAGACTCTCCCATGATGGGAAACATCCTTTCCACATCTACTCCGTCTCAGACTTTCAACATTCAAATTCCAGTGAGTACAGATCCAGGGTCATCAAACGTTCCTGGTATGGTAACGTTTTCATTCCTGGAATCATCCTTGTGAACCTCCTCTGGACCGTCCCCATTGCCAGCACATCTTTTCTAAGATGAGGGCCATACAAAGCCTCAGTGTCACATCCCTGCTCTTGTATTCTAGACCTCCTGAAATGAATGCTAACATGGCATTTGTCTTCCTTACCACCGACTCAACTTGCAAGTTCACCTTCAGGATGTTCTGCACAAGGGCTCCCAAGTCCCTCTGCATCTCAGATTTTTGGATTTTCTCCCCATTCAGAAAATAGTTTGCACATTTATTTCTTCTACCAAATTGCATGACCATGCACTTTCCAACATTGTATTGAATTTGCCACTCTCTTGCCAATTCTCCTAATCTGTCCAAGTCCTTCAGCAGCCTACCTGTCTCCTCAACACTACCTACCCTTCCACCAATCTTTGTATCACCTGCAAACCTGCCAACAAATCCATCGATTCCTTCATTTAAATCATTGATATACAGCATAAAAAGAAGTGGTCCCAACACCGACCTCTGTGGAACACCACTAGTCACTGAAAGCCAACCAGAAAAGGATCCTTTTATTTCCATTCGCTGCCTCCTACAATCAGCCAATGCTCTAACCATGTTAGTAACTTTCCTGTAATACCATGGGCTCTTAACTTGGTAAGCAGCCTCATGTGTGGTACCTTGTCAAAGGCCTTCTGAAAGTCCAGATATACAACATCCACTGCATTCCCTTTATCCATCCTACTTGTAATTTCCTCAAAGAATTTCAACAGGTTTGTCAGGTAAGATTTTCCCTGAAGAACATGCTGACTTTGTTCTATCTTGTAACTGCGTCACCAAGTACTCCATAACATCATCCTTAATAATTGACTCTAACATCTTTCCAATCACTGAGGTCGGGCTAATTGGTCTATAATTTCCTTTCTGCTGCCACCCTCCTTTCTTAAAGACTGAGCGTGACATTTGCAATTTTCCAGTCCTCTGGCCCCATAGAAGAGTCCAATGATTTCTGAAAGATCATTTCTAATGCCAGCACAATCTCTAACACAGAACCCTAGGATGCAGTTCATCTGGTCCGCTGACTTATGTACCCTTTGGTTTTTCAGCTTTTTGAGCACCTTCTCCCTTGTATTAGTAACTACACCCACTTCTCTCCCTTCACACACTGCAACATCAGGCACACTGCTAGTGTCTTCCACAGTGAAGACTGATGTAAAATACTCGTTTAGTCCATCTGCCATCTCCTTGTCCCCCGTTATTATTTCTCCAGCCTCATTTTCTAGTGGTCCTATATCCACTCGCATCTCCCTTTTATTTTTAACATACTTGAAAAAAGCTTTTCCTATCTACTTTGATACAGTTTACTAGCTTGCTTTCATATTTCATCTTTTCCCTTCTAATGATTCTATTAGTTGCTCTCTGTGGGTTTTTAAAAGCTTCCCAATCCTCTGTTTTCCCGCTAATTTCTTTGTTGTATGCCCTCTCTTTTTTTTTTACATTAGCTTTGACTTCCCTTGTCAGCCACAGTTGTACTATTTTGCCATTTGAGTATTTCTTGGTTTTTGGAATACATCTGTCCTGCACCTTCCTCATTTTTCCCCGAAGCTCATGTCATTGCTGCTCTGCTGACGTCCCTGCCAGCAGCTCCTTTCAATTTACTTTGGCCAACTCCCCTCTCAGACCGCTGTCATTTCCTTTAATCCCTGTCAAATTTCAAGTTGAACTCAATCATATTGTGATCATTGTCTCCTAAGGGCTCTTTTACCTTAAGCTCCCTAATCGCCTCTGGTTCATTACATAACACCCAATCCGGTATAGCTGATCCCCTAGTAGGATCAATGACAAACTTCTCTAAAAGGCTACCTCATAGGCATTCAACAAACTGTATCACTGGAGATCCATTACCAACCTAATTTTCCAATCGACTTGCATGTTAAAATCTCCAATGACTATCATAATATTGTCCTTTTGATTCACCTTCTCTATTTCCTGTTGTAACCTGTGGTCCACCTCCCAGCCACTGTTGGGAGGCCTGTATATAACTGCCATCAACGTCCTTTTACCCTTGCAGTTTCTTAACTCAACCCACAAGGATTCACCTCCCATCCTATGTCACATCTTTCTACTGATTTGATGCCATTCTTTACCAGTAGAGCTATATCAACCAACCCTCCCCGTCTACTTTCCCATCCTTCGGATACAATGTGTAACCTTGGACATTCAGCTCCCAACTACAACCATCCTTCAGCCATGATTCAGTGATGGGCACAACATCATACCTGACGATCTGTAATAGTGCAACGAGATCATCTACCTTATTCCTTACACTCCATGCATTGAGATATAACACTGTGAGTACTAAATTTGCTACCCTTTTATGATTTTGCATCCCTAATGCACTGATATTCACCCTGCAGGCTGCAATTTTGTCCCATCACCTGACTGCCCTTCCTGACAGTCTGACTGCATGCTATCTTTACTTTTTTACCATCTGTCCTGTCCTGAGTTCCTTCACTCCGGTTCCCACCCCCCTGCCAAATTAGTTTAAACCCTCCCCAACAGCTCTAACAAACCTGCCCGGGAGAATTTTGGTCCCCCTCGGGTTCAGGTGCAGCCTGTCACTCTTGTACAGGTCATACCTCCCCCGGAGGAGATTCTAATGATCCGAGAACCTGAAGCCCTGCCCCCAGCACCAGCTTCTCGCCACACATTAATCTGTTTCTACCCTCACTGGCACGTGGTAGAGGCAGCAGTCCAGAAATTACTACCCGGGAGGTCCTGCGTCTTGGCTTCCTAGCTAGCTGTTTAAATTCTCTCTTTAGGACCTCTTTGCTTTTCCTTCCTATGTCATTGGTACCAATATGTACCAAGACATCTGTCTGCTCTCCTCCCCCTCCAGAATGATGTGGATGCGATCCGAGATGTCCCTGACCTTGGCATCTGGGAGGCAGCGTACCATCCGGGTGATCCATTCTTGTCCACGGAATCTCCTGTCTGGTCCCCTGACGATTGAGTCCTTTATTACTGTCACTCCCCTCTCCTTCTTCTTTCCCTTCTGCACCACGGACCCATACTCAGTGCCTGTAACCTGGTCTCCATGGCAATCCCCTGGGAGCTCATCCCCCACCATGGTATCCAAAACAGTATACTTATTATTGAGGGGAATGGCCACAGGGGTGCTCTGTGTTAACTGCCTGTTCACATTTCCGTTTCTCCTGACAGTCACCCAGCTACTCGCCTCCTGCAACTTAGAGGTGACTACTTTACTGTAACTCTGATCGAAGGCCTCTTCACTTTCCCGTACAAGCTGAAGGTCATCCAGCTGCTGCTCCAGATCCCTAACATGGTCTTCAAAGACCTGTAGCCAGATGTACTTCATGCAGATGTAGTTCCCAGGGCTCCCAGGACTCCAACATCCAGCATGAAAAACACACAACAGCCACTTTCTACACTAGGTACGGATAAGAGAGAGAGAAAAAAAAGAGAACCTTAACAGAAGCTTACCCAGAGTCAACGCCTCTTTCGAGCCAAAGCCTGACACTTCTACTCTCACCACTGGCCTAGTCACAGCAATGGCCGTCCCGCTTGTCCCTTGTGTACTTTTATTTAATTTGCTGTGCTCTGCTCCCACCACTAATTGGGTTTCCGGAATGTTGGAATGCCCAAGAATCTCTCCTTTTAAACAAGTGTCACCAACCTGCAAGAAATATCGACATTTTACTCTGCTCCTGGTGCTGATCTGGCCTCTGGAATGTTCGAACACCCCTGAAGCTCTCCTTTTAAACCAGCGTCGCCAACCTGCAAGAAATCTCAACACTGTGTTCTGCTCACTCTGCTGATTGGGCCTCCATAATGAATATAATCTGTAAGTTTTATAAATAATAAACATACTACAAAGTTTACTTTGAAACATTTTAGAGCTTCAATGTATTTACATTGTCAGTGCTACAAGTTACAACACCTTTACAAATTGTAACAATAAGCACAGAATGGAAGTCGGTAGCTCATTGTTACATAACTGATGTCCTGCTAGATGTCAACGCCATCTAATCAAAACATTTTATTTTTATCATTGTTCCTGTCAATTGGTTTGTCTGCCTGTGACATCACTTATTTGTATTATGAGTTGTGGTTTGATTTTGTTTTATGTGTATGTTATATAAAAAAACATTTCCAGACCCATGCAGCTTTCAGGCCATGTGAGTACTCCCTGCTCACAGCAATGATTGGTCTGTGCAGCTGCAAAATTGGATGGAACATTGGGGTTGATACACGCAAAAATTGTTTCACAATATACATTAACGACCTGGAAGAGGAGCCAAGTGTAGTGTATCTAAATTTGCTGATGAGACTAAATTGAGTGGAAAAGCAAATTATGCAGAAGATATGGAGAGTCTGCAGAGAGACATAGATAGGTTAAGTGAGTGGGCAAGGGTCAGGCAGATGGAGTACAATGTTGGTAAACGTGAGGTCATCAGCTTTGGAAGGAAAAATGAAAGAGCAGATTATTATTCCATCCTAACTCTACTCCCCCAAATCCTGAGGCTATGTCCCCTAGTTCTAGTCTCACCTATCAGTGGAAACAACTTTTCTGCCTCTATTTTATCTATCCCTTTCATAACTTTATATGTTTCTATAAGAACTCCTCTCATTCTTCTGAATTCCAGCAAGTACAGACTTAGGTGACTCAATCTATCCTCACAGTCTAATCCCCTCATCTCTGGAATCAACCTGGTAAACCTCCTCTACACCGCCTCCAAAGCCAGTATATCCTTCCTCAAGTAAGGAGACCAGAACTGCACGCCGTACTCCAGGTGCGGCCTCACTAGTACCCTGTACAGTTGCAGTATAACCTCCCTGCTCTTAATTTCAATCCCTGTAGCAATGAAGGCCAGCATTCCATTTGCCTTCTTGATAGCCTGCTGTACCTGCAAACCAACCTTTTGTGATTCATGCACAAGCACTCCCAAGTCCTCCTGTACAGCAATATAGCATGCTGCAACATTTTACCATTTAAATAATAATCTGATCTTCCATTTTTCCTTCCAAAGTGGATGACCTCACATTTACCAATATTGTACTCCATCTGCCAGACCCTTGCCCACTCACTTAACCCATCCATATCTCTCTGCAGACTGTCTGTATCTTCTACACAATTTGCTTTTCCAATTTAGTATTGTCAGCGAACTTAGATATACTGTACTACCCCAAAGCCTCTACTATAACTTCTGCCATTTCTTTCAGTACCCTGGGATACATTCCATCAGGACCAGGGGACTTGTTGATCTTTAGGCCCACAAGTTTGCTCAGTACTACCTCTCTAGTGATAGTTATTGTATCGAGGTCCTCACCTCCCAACACATCCATAATATTTCTCTTCAACATGTTAAATGTGTCCTCACAAAACAGTCATTCAAAGCCGCTGCCATTTCCTCATTACCCAATATCAATTCGCCCTTCTTGACCTCCAAGTGGATTACATTCACCCTTTCCACTTTATATAATTATAAAAACTTTTACTATCCATTTTTATATTTTGTGATAGTTTATTTTCATAATCTATCTTCCCTTCCTTTATTACTCTCTTAGTGTTCTTTGTTGCTTTTTAACGTTTTCCCAGTCTTCCAGTTTCCCACTACTCTTGGTGACTTTATATGCACGAGCTTTTAGTTTGATGCCTTCTTTTATTTCCTTAGTTACCTGAGGCTAGCTCTCCCCACCCTTACTTTTAACTGGAGTATACCTTTGTTGAGTACCATGAAAACCTCTGAAAAATTTACAGTGTTCCTCAACTGCCCCACCATATAGCCTGTGTTCCCAGTCTACACTAGCCAAACCCTCCCTCACATCCCATTGTGGTCTCCATTGTTTAGGCATTATACACCGGCTTTTGATCGAACTATTGCACCCTCCATTTGTATGAGAAACTCAATCATACTGTGATCACTCTTTCCAAGAGGATCCCTAACTACAAGATCACTAATTTTACTTGACTCATTGCACAGGACCAGATCCAAGACAGCAGATTCCCTTATAGGTTCAGTAACATGCTGTTGCCTTGACCAACTTAATTCACCCAATCTATTATACCCTAAATTCTGTGCCAATCCTTCTGCCAATGGTGAGATGACAGATGATGGATTTTCCACCTGTGTGAAAACATGTGTGTGTGACTGACGTCGGTGGGACATGGTTTTGCATGAAGACAGCACAAAAGAAAGAGGATTTAAAAATATAAAAGTCACACTGTCCTCTGAATTACATAATCATTTCTTACTGATTAAGTATTTAATGTCATAGCCTAAATATTCACAAAACAATTGCTAATAAATGTATTCATTTTGCTAATGGGACTAATTGGAAATGTTAAAGATTTGATCTGCAGCCAAGAAGTTGATATTTGTGCAGAGACTTAATTGAAGTGGAAGGAAGTGTGAGAGAAAGGCTCACGGTGCAGCGTAAGTCTTCCCCAGCCAAGTTGCAGAGAGCCCACCGCAGGGAGCAGAGACCCTCCTCACACCTCATCCGGCCTCTCCACTCACAAGTGTGGATGGAGACAAAGTTCAAAGGAAGCTTATTATCAAAGTGTATATATATATCTCACCATATACAACCCTGAGATTCATCTTCCTGCAGGCATTCATAGTTAATAAAAAGAAGGAAATTAATAATAATCACAAAAAAGAGAAAATATTCCAATGCAGGAAAACTGAGCAACACACACAAAATACTGGAGGAACTCAGCAGGCTAGGCAGCATCCATGGAAAAACTACAGTCGACGTTTCGGGCTGAAACCCTTCAGCCAGACTGGAGAAAAAAAGGCTGAGGAGTAGATTTGAAAGGTGGGGGAGGGGAGAGAGAAACACAAGGTCATAGGTGAAACTGGGAGATGGAAGGGTGAAGTAAAGAGCTGGGAAGTTGATTGGTGAATGAGTACAGGGCTGGAGAAGGGGGATCTGATTGGAGAGGAAGGAAGCCATGGTGAGGAGCACCAGAGGGATGTCCTGCCCAAGGGTCTCAACCCAAAATGTCGACTGTACTCTTTTCCATAGATACTGCCTGGCCTGCTGAATTCCTCCAGCGTTTTGTGTGTGTTGAATAAATATCAAGAACATAAGATGATGAGTCCTTGAAAATGAGTCCATAGGTTATGGGAACATTTCAAACGATGGGGTAAGTGAAGTTGAGTGAGGTTATCCCCTCTGGTTTATGATTCTGACGGTTGAAGGGTAATAGCTGTTCCTGAGTATGGCGAGTGGCCAAGTGGTTAGGACGTTGGACTAGCGAGCTGAAGGTCGTGGGTTCGAGCCTCGGCCGAGGCAGTGTGTGTGTCCTTGAGCAAGGCACTTAACCACACATTGCTCCAGTCTACCCAGCTGAGAATGGGTACTGGCAAAAATGCTGGAGGTTAACCTCGCGATGGACTGGAGTCTCGTACTCTCAGTCACTTCATGCTACGGAAACCGGCATAAGCACCAGCCTGATGGGCCACAAGGCTCGTGACAGACTTTAAAAAGCTGTTCCTGGACCTGGTGGTGTGGGTCCTGCAGCTCCTGTACCTTCTTCCTGATGACAGCAGCAAGAAGAGAGTATGGCATGGATGACAGTGCTCCATGTAGAAGTGATCAATGGTGGGGAGGCCGACGGCAGCTACCTAGAGATCCAGGTTGCCTGTGCCATTCTGACCTGATCAGCACCACCTGCTTCGGATAGACACCAGCACGGGGTTTTCAGGGTGAAGATCAGGCCATTTGGTCTTTGAATCTTCCTCTACCAATCGGGAAAGTTCATGGCTCAGGTGACTCTTCCTCATTTCTTCATTCCTAAAGTTCTGTAATCCTGAGTGTCTCTACCACTGAACATCTCATGTCCTGGGTACTTACCACTGAAAATCACTGATCCTGGATTTCCCTACCACTGAACATCTCAGATCCTTTACCATTGAATCTCAGTACCAAGGTACCTCTACCACTGAACACATCAGATGAGGGGCATGAACAGGATTATCATCGTCAGCAACCAACATCCAGGTAAGCCAAGAGACGGGACATGTAGCTCAGCGCATGAGTGCGGGAGATGGGAAGTGGGGTTTGATATGTGATTGGGGAGGTGGGAAGTGGGGTTTGACAGGTCAGTGGAGAGATATTAAATGGGGTTTTGTTGGTGAATAGGACTGGCTGGTGGCGTAGTGGCATCAGCGCCGGACTTCGGAGCGAAGGCTCCCAAGTTCGAATCCAGCCGTCTTCTTTGCATTCTTTCCATCCATGCTGGGTTGAGCATCGAGCTAGCAACTCGGCCTCATAGAAAGCCTGCTAAAAAAAGATGCTGTCATGACGGCGTCCCGATGACTCCACTCGGAGTGAAGGGCTTTCTCCTTTTTCTTGGTGAATCAGAGAGATGCGAAGTGGTGTTTGACCTGTGGGTGGTGCAATGGGAAGTGGGTTTGACAACTGAGTGTGGGAGATGGGATGAGGGACTGTTTAAAAGCAAGGTCTCTCTCTCTCTCTCTCCCCCCTCACCCCACCCCTCATTCTGCAGCCAGCGCTATCACATCGCACACCCCTATCTTTCCCTTTACCTAAACTTTAATGTATTAAATATCTTTTGTTTCTAATTCCTGTTGTGGTCTGACTCCTTCATTTTACATCCTCAGGGCTGAGGTTGTAACATAATGAAGGCTCATCCATCGTTTTTATTTTGAAAGGGTGGGCCCAAGTTGTATTTGCCCTTTTTTTTTGTAGTTTACAGGCCTTTTGTTAGCTTGTTACTTTGTTTTGTGGTGTGCTGTTGCTTTGCCATTTATCTCCCTTTTGGCACAGCTGCCGCCGGTGAGTTTGGTTGTTCGGTTGATGTTACGTCAACTATTGCATGAGTACCCTGGTTAGATAGGGGAGTGTTCCAGCTGGGCTGTGTAATCATGGGTCACTCCTTTGTTATCTTTCCTTTGTTGTTTTCAAGATTATCCTGCATGGAGTCTCGTTCACTGGCGGGGGTAAGTGTCTCAGGATTGCATGACCATTCGCCTGAGGGACTAGGCTTCCTGAAGTCACCTCTTGCCCAGTATACCTCAGAAGATAGGTAGTTTACAGCAAAGACTAGGTAGGTATCTTGTGGTGGTGGTGTTGCTATCTTGTATGTTTGCTTAGCAAGCAAGCAAGTTATTAGTATAGCAGTTTTCAAACACAAGGCAGTATAAAGTGCTTTATAATAATTACTTTGGTTCTGTTGAATAATTACTTTGGTCCTGTCTTCACTAAGGAGGACATAAATAATCTTCCAGAAATAGTAGGGGACAGAGGGTCCAGTGAGATGGAGGAACTGAGCGAAGTACATGTTAGTAGGGAAGTGGTGTTAGGTAAATTGAAGGGATTGAAGGCAGATAAATCCCCAGGGCCAGATGGTCTGCATCCCAGGGTGCTTAAGGAAGTAGCCCAAGAAATAGTGGATGCATTAGTGATAATTTTTCAAAACTCATTAGATTCTGGACTAGTTCCTGAGGATTGGAGGGTGGCTAATGTAACTCCACTTTTTAAAAAAGGAGGGAGAGAGAAACCGGGGAATTATAGACCGGTTAGCCTAACGTCGGTGGTGGGGAAACTGCTGGAGTCAGTTATCAAGGATGTGATAACAGCACATTTGGAAAGCGGTGAAATGATCGGACAAAGTCAGCATGGATTTGTGAAAGGAAAATCATGTCTGACGAATCTCATAGAATTTTTTGAGGATGTAACTAGTAGAGTGGATAGGGGAGAACCAGTGGATGTGGTATATTTGGATTTTCAGAAGGCTTTTGACAAGGTCCCACATAGGAGATTAGTGTGCAAACTTAAAGCACACGGTATTGGGGGTAAGGTATTGGTGTGGGTGGAGAGTTGGTTGGCAGACAGGAAGCAAAGAGTGGGAATAAACGGGACCTTTTCAGAATGGCAGGCGGTGACTAGTGGGGTACTGCAAGGCTCAGTGCTGGGACCCCAGTTGTTTACAATATATATTAATGACTTGGATGAGGGAATTAAATGCAGCATCTCCAAGTTTGCAGATGACATGAAGCTGGGTGGCAGTGTTAGCTGTGAGGAGGATGCTAAGAGGATGCAGGGTGATTTGGATAGGTTGGGTGAGTGGGCAAATTCATGGCAGATGCAATTTAATGTGGATAAATGTGAAGTTATCCACTTTGGTGGCAAAAATAGGAAAACAGATTATTATCTGAATGGTGGCTGATTAGGAAAAGGGGAGGTGCAACGAGACCTGGGTGTCATTATACACCAGTCATTGAAAGTGGGCATGCAGGTACAGCAGGCGGTGAAAAAGGCAAATGGTATGCTGGCATTTATAGTGAGAGGATTCGAGTACAGGAGCAGGGAGGTACTACTGCAGTTGTACAAGGCCTTGGTGAGACCACACCTGGAGTATTGTGTGCAGTTTTGGTCCCCTGATCTGAGGAAAGACATCCTTGCCATAGAGGGAGTACAAAGAAGGTTCACCAGATTGATTCCTGGGATGGCAGGACTTTCATATGAAGAAAGACTGGATGAACTGGGCTTGTACTCGTTGGAATTTAGAAGATTGAGGGGGGATCTGATTGAAACGAATTAGATCCTAAAGGGATTGGACAGGCTAGATGCAGGAAGATTGTTCCCGATGTTGGAGAAGTCCAGAACGAGGGGTCACAGTTTGAGGATAGAGGGGAAGCCTTTTAGGACCGAGATTAGGAAAAACTTCTTCACACAGAGAGTGGTGGATCTGTGGAATTCTCTGCCACAGGAAACACTTGAGGCCAGTTCATTGGCTATATTTAAGAGGGAGTTAGATATGGCCCTTGTGGCTACGGGGGTCAGTGGGTATGGAGGGAAGGCTGGGGCGGGGTTCTGAGTTGGGTGATCAGCCATGATCATAATAAATGGCGGTGCAGGCTCGAAGGGCCGAATGGCCTACTCCTGCACCTATTTTCTATGTTTCTATATAGAATAGGATATAAAAATCAAACATCAAATTTTAGACTATCTATAAGAGAATAAAAGCACACAAAAGCTATAGCGAAATAAAGTTTTAAGCCTCGATTTAAAAGAGCTTAAAGTTGGTGCAGACTTCAGATCATCTGGAAGGTCATTCCGGATATGTGGAGCATAGTAACTAAAAGCTGCTTCACCATGTTTAGTTTTGACCCTGGGGACGGTATGCAGACCCGCCCCAGACCACCTGAGAGTTCCGGAAGGTTCATAATGCAGCAGGAGATCAGAGACTATTGGCCCCAGACTATTCAGTGCTTTATAAACCAGTAGTAATATTTTAAAGTCAACCCTCAGATGGACAAGACGTCAGTGTAGCGATCTGAGAATTGTGGTGATGAGATCTACTTTCCTGGTCTCAGTGAGGAGTCTAGCAACAGTGTTCTGAATGAGCTGCAGCTGAATGAGGGATTTGTTACAGAGACCTGTGAAAATGCCATTACAGAAATCAACACTACTAAAATAATGCATGGTCAGGTTTTTCTAGATCTTGCTGAGACATAAGCCTTTAACTCTCACGGTATTTTTAAGATGGTATTAGGTTGACTTCGTAATTATCTTGATGTGGCAGTTAAAATTTAAATTGGAGGCCATCACAACACCAAGGTTTTTGGTTTGGATTGTGGTCTGTAACCACAGGGGTTCTAAGTTAACACAGAGTTTTAATTGCTCTTTTTTGGCACCAAAAACAATTATTTCGGTTTTCTCTTTGTTTAGCTGGAGGAAGTTTTGGCTCATCCAATTGGTGATTTGTTCAATGCAGTTTCTTTTAGTGATTGTATGGGACCATGGTCACTTGATGACACTGTTATATAAACCTGAGTGTCATCCACATATTTAAAGAAAGATATTTTGTTGCTGACCATGATTTGAGCCAGAGGGAGCATGTATATGTTAAACAGAAGAGGCCCTAGTATGGATGCTTGAAGCACTCCACATGTCATTTTTGTTCAGTCAGATAACACCCATGTATCCCAACTCTCTGCTTTCTATTAGTTAACCAACCCTCTCTCCATGCTGATACATCACCCCCAACGCCATGCATCCTTATCTTATGGATAAGTTTTTTATGCGGCACCTTATCAAATGCCCTCTGGAAATCCAAGTTAATAATGTTTATCTGTTCCCATCTATCCCCTGTGCTCATTATATCCTCAAAGAACTCCAGTAAGTTTGTCAAACAGCACATACCTTTGCTGAATCCATGCTGCATCTGCCTGATGGATCCATTTCTTTCCGGACGCCTCGAATTGGTTCCTGAGGCTTATCACCGGTGGTTTAGGAGCTATAGTAAGCTTGATCAGCAAGCGTTATGTTGCGTTTTCCCTAGAGAAAAAGAATCTGTTTGACCGGTGGTCAACAAGTAGAAACTAAAGAACAACTTAGTCAACTCATCTTGCTTGAGGAATTTAAGAGCTGTTTGCCTGAAGTTGTATCTGGTTTTATAAATGAGCGAAAAGCATCAACCTTTGAGCAAGCTGCCACGTTGGCAGATGAGTAGGTCTTCTCCCACAAAGTCAGTGTTGGCAGTAAACAGAGAGCAAAGATCTATCCTATCAGGCACCGTCTTTAAAACCAGTATTCCCTGACTTGCCCTTAGCTAGGAATTTTATATCTGAGAATGCTACAGCTGACCGAGTATGTTTCTACTGCAAGAAGCCTGGTCATCTAATTGTTGAATGCTCAGTTCTTAATAAAAAGCAGAAATCTGTGAAGCCTGTAGCTTTTGGGAAAACTGTAGCAAATTTTCTCTCTTTCTCCAGATAATGATGTCTCAAGCAAGAAGCATGCATTGGTTGGCTCTTCTTCCTCACTGATGGATCGTTTCATTTCTCTTGCCTCTGATCCTGAGTCAAGGCAACCTACTAAGATCTGGAGGGACACAGGAGCTTTTCAGTCTGTGATTCTCCAGGATGCTTTGCTACTCCTTGATGAGTCTGCATTGGGTTCAGGGACACTTGTAAAAGGGTTTGAAGCAGGCTTTTTGTCCATGCCTTTGCATAACATTTGTCTCCAATCAGGTTTGGTTTCTGGTGAAGTTATTGCTGCCCTCGGTTCCCAGGCCCCAATTGAAGGCGTGCCTCTCAGTCTAGGAAACAATTTGGTGAGTGGTAGAGTTCTAACTACTCCAGAAGTAACCTCTAATCCTGTGGTGCAGGAGTGCTGAGATGAGCTTGAATTGACTTTCCCAGACACCTTTCGGTTTCTGTTACTACTCATGCAATGTCTCAGAAAGATCAAAGCAAAGGCAAGAGCTCTGACAATCTCCCTGATATTGCCCTCTGTGACACCCTTATGGCCAAAGGTGATGCAGATCTAACAGGACTTGGCCAAGTCTTACCCTCTTGTGAACAGCTGGTGCTCGAACAGAAAAGGGACCCTCGCCCGTCTCCTCTGTCTGAAGAGGTGTTCTCAGAGGAAGCAATTGTAGAGGCCTCCTGTGGCTATTTATTAGCAATAGGGTGTTAGTGAGAGAGTGGAATCCTCCAAAGACGTCCATTCAGGATGATTGGAGTAGTGTTTATCAAATTGTTGTGCCCGATGTTTACCGGCCTGATATATTGCATTTGACTCATGACCATTGTCTTGCTGGACATTTAGGCTCGAGGAGAACTCTTGACCGTGTACTTTAGCATTTGCTCTGGCCTGCTGGGAGGCCTGATGTAGCAGAGGTCATGCCAGGGGTGTCAGGTTGCTGGTAAGCCCAGTCAAAGGATCCCTGTTCCTCATCTACACCCTATCCCTGCCATCGGGGTGGCTTTAGGTCACCCCAGGATGGGGGTGTTATGTCCTGTACATTTCCTGGCCTGTGTTTTGTCTTTAACCAGTGTTGCACTTCCCAGGGATGCCTGCAACTACCCATTCATTGCCGGCATCTGCTGGGGACTGCTTAAAAACAAGGCCATTCCCACTCCCACTCTCTCCCATTCTGCAGCCGCACTACCACACCATGCAAGACCCTTTCTCCCTCTGATTTTATACATATCTTTTGTTTGTGATTCCTGTTGTAGCCTGATTCCTTTGTGTTATTTCCTGAGGGCTGAAGGTGGAACAGGGAGACAGTGAGGGTTCTGTGTGTCTGGATGGTTATGTGAAGTGACAGGGAGGGGACGGTGTATCTCTCCTTCGGTGTATCACGTCGGCACTGACTGCTCTTTCTGGATGAATGAGTTGTGTGACCCACACTCTGCAGCTCTGCCCATTATTAGCATAATGACACATCCGAAGGGCAGACGTGACATTTTCACTGATGCAAATTGCAAACATTAAGGAGAATGATAATCCCAGTAATTATCATCACATGGTGCAGCAAAGTTGATATTAGTGTAGCTTGTAAACCCAGAACACATTTGGTACTGGCCTGTTCACAAACCTGTTCACCTGTCGTCTCAGTCATGGTCAAGTGTGTGTGTGTGTGTGTGTGTGTGTGTGTGTGTGTGTGTGTGTGTGTGTGAGAGTGTGTGTGTGTATGTGTGTGTGTGTGTGACTGTGTGTGAGAGTATGTGTATGTGTGAGAGTGTGTGTGTGTGTGTTTGTGAGTGTGTGAGTGTATATGTGTGTGTGTATGTGAGAGTGGGTGTGTGTGAGAGTGTGTGTGTGTGAGAGAGTGTGTGTGTGAGTATGTGTATGTGAGAGTGTGTGTGTGTGTGTGTGTGTGTGAGAGTGTGTGTGTGTGTGTGTGTGTGTGTGTGACTGTGTGAGAGTATGTGTATGTGTGAGAGTGTGTGTGTGTGTGTTTGTGAGTGTGTGAGTGTATATGTGTGTGTGTATGTGAGAGTGGGTGTGTGTGAGAGTGTGTGTGTGTGAGAGAGTGTGTGTGTGAGTATGTGTATGTGAGAGTGTGTGTGTGTGTGTGTGTGTGTGTGTGTATGTGAGAGTGTGTGTGTTTGTGAGTGTGTGAGTGTATATGTGCGTGTGTATGTGAGAGTGGGTGTGTGTGTGAGTGTGTGTGTGTGTGTGTGTGAGAGAGTGTGAGTGTGTGTGTGTGTTTGTGAGTGAATGTGTTTGTGAATGTGAGAGTGTGTGTATGAGTGTGTATGTGTGTTTGTGAGTGTGTGAATGTGTAAGTGTGTGTTTGTGTGAGTGTGTGTGTGTTTGTAAGTGTGTGTGTGTGTCTGTGCGTGGTGCGTGTCTGCCTTTGTGTTTCTGTGTCTGCGTGTGTGTGTTTATATGTATATATATCTCCATTCAGACTCTCATGGACCCATCAAAAACCCTAGCTCGCTCAACCTATCAATAGACATGCTCTCTAATCCAGGCAGCATCCTGGTAAATCTCTTCTACACCCTCTTACACATCCTTCCTATAAAGAGAACACTAGAACTCAACGCAGTATTCCGAGCACAAAATCCTGGAGGAACTCAGCAGATCAGGCAACTTCTATGGAAATTAACAAAAAGTCAATGTTTTGGGGTGAGACACTTCATCAAGACTGGAAAGGAAAAGGGCAGAAGTCAGAATAAGAGAATGAGAAGGTGGCAGGAGGGCAGGCTAGGTGATAGGTGAGACCAGGTAAGGGGGAGAGAGGATGAAGAGAGAAACAGGGAGGTGAGAGGTGGAAAAGGTAAAGGGTTGAAGAAGAAGGAATCTGATAGGAGAGGAGAGTAGACCATGGGAGAAAGGGAAGGAGGAGAGGCCCCAGAGCGAGATGATGAGCATATACCCACAGACTTTGCCTCCACCACAGTCTGTGGCAGAACATTTCTAAGAGGTTATTCGCAGGTTGGAGAAGCTTGTAAAAAAGGAGAGCTTCACGGGAGTTTGAACATTCCGGAGGCCCAATCGGTCTCAGGAGCAGAACAATATGAATTAAATAAAAGTACAGAAGAGAGAAGCAGAGCGGCCATTGTTCGGAATAGGCCAGTGCTGAGAGTGGGAGAGTCAGGCTTTGACTCCAGATGCTTTGATGAGAAGAGGCTGAGGCCAAAGAAACAGGTTAGAAGATTTGGTGTTGGTTGCCCATTGTAGAGGGCAGGCAGGATGGCAGATATGGCAGTGGGTTGCTTCTCCTGTAGGGGATGTGGGAATTCATGGAACCTGATGCTGTCCCTGATGACTACACCTGTGGGAAGTGCAGCCAATTCCAGCTCATGAAGGACCATGTTAAGGAGCTGGTGCTGGGGCTGGATGAACTTAGGATCATCTGAGAGGCAGAACAATTGACAGATTGGACTTTTCAGCAGGTGGTTACACTCAGAGTGCAGAATTCAGGAAGTAGATGAGTGAACACCGAGAGAGGTAAAGGGAGAAAGAAATCAGCTCAGGGTCCCCCTGTGGCCATTCCCCTCAGTAACAGGTTTACCCCTGTGGATACTGATGAGGGGGATTTGACCTATCTGGGCAAGGCAGCAGCAGCCAGACCAATAGTACTGCAGCTGGCTCTGAGCTTCAGAAGGGTAGGGTGAAGTTAGACGGAGCAACATTCATAGGGGACTCTATAGTTGGGGGGGACAGATAGGAGATTCTGTGGCAGTAAAAGAGACGCCAGGATAGTCCTGACGAAGGGTCTTGGCCTGAAACATCGACTGTACCTCTTCCTATAGATGCTGCCTGGCCTGCTGCATTCACCAGCAACTTTGATGTGTGTCACCAGGATAGTGTGTTGCCTCCTGGTTGCTAGGGTCCAGGATGTCTCAGGTTGCAGAATATTCTTGAAGGGAAGGGTGAGCAGCCAGAGGTCGAGGTACATATTGGTACCAATGACATAAGCAGAAGAGGGGTAGAGGCCCTGTGCAGTAAGTTTAGGGAGTTAGGAAGGAGGCTGGAGCAGGACCTCCAAGGTGGTAATCTCCGGATTACTCCCAGTGTCACGAGCTAGGGAAGGTCCGAACAGGAAGAAAGCACAGATGAATGAGTGGCTGAGGAGATGGTGCAGAGGGAAGGATTTCACGTTCTTGGATCTTTGGAACTTTTTCTGGGGAATGGGTGACCTGTACAAGTGGGACGGGTTGCACCTGAACTGGAGGGGACCAATATCCTGGGAGTGAGATTTGCTACTTGAAGCACCTTCAATAACTCCAAAAGACTGAAGTAGGGTAAATACTGAAAGGCTTTTATTCGCTGTACAATATGAATTCCATGCTGAGTGTCTCCCCAGGACTGAGGGGGAGGGGCAAGGTGAAGTCACCTTTATTCAGGGTTCTGTGGCAGTCAACAGAGGGGAGGTGTCCAGACAGTTAACCCAGTTACAACATATATATGGTTTACCACACTACTGCTCACAAACATTGGGGAGGGTTTAACCTAGATTGCAGGGGGTAAGGAACCAAAGTGAAGAGGCAGAGGACAGGGAGGTTGGTGCACAAGTAGTGACAGTTTGTAGGGAGTTTGTGAGGAAGGATAGGCAGATGATAGAACAAAGATACACACAGTCAGATGGCTTGAGATGTGTCTATTTTAATGCAAGGAGTATCATAAACAAGGCAAGTGAATTTAGAATGTGGATCAATACATGGAACTATGATGTTGTGGACATTATAGAGACTTGAATGTCAGAAGGGGGCCCAATGATCCACAAGTCCAAACTCATGCCCTCTACACCAGTTCCTCACCCGTGCATTTAGCTGCCAAATCATCCAATTCTTACTCTCACTGGCACGTGGCACAGGCAGCAATCAAGAGATCACTACCCTGAAGTCCTGTTTTTCAACTTTCTACCGAGCTTTCCTAATTCTCTTTTCAGGACTTAATACTTTATGTTCAGACTATAAATTACAGTATTGGTAGTGATACATATTGGTACCAATGACATAGGCAGGAAAAGGGAAGAGGTCCTGAAAACAGACTACAGGGAGTTAGGAAGGAAGTTGAGAAGCAGAACCACAAAGGTAGTAATCTCGGGATTACTGCCTGTGCCACGTGACAGTGAGTATAGGAATAGAGTGAGGTGGTGGATAAATGCGTGGCTGAGGGATTGGAGCAGGGAGCAGGGATTCAGATTTCTGGGATCATTGGGACCTCTTTTGGGGCAGGTGTGACCTGTACAAAAAGGACGGGTTGCACTTGAATCCCAGGGGGACCAATATCCTGTCAGGGAGTTCTGCTAAGGCTGTTGGGGAGAGTTTAAACTAGGATTGTTGGGGAGTGGGAACTGAACTGAAGGGACTGGGGAAGAAGCGGTTGGCTCACAAATAGAGAAAGCTTGGAGACAGTACGAGAGGGAGGATAGGCAGGTGATAGAGAAGGGATGCGCTCAGACTGATGGTTTGAGATGTGTCTATTTTAATGTGAGGAGTATCATGAACAAAGCGGATGAGCTTAGAGTGTGGATTGGTACTTGGAGATATGATATTGTGGCCATTACAGAGATTTGGATGGTGCAGGTCCAGGAATGGTTACTTCAAGTGCCAGGCTTTAGATGTTTCAGAAAGGACAGGAATGGAGGCAAAAGAGATGGGGGTGTGGCACTGTTGATCAGAGATAGTGTCACGGCTGTAGACAAGGAGGAAGACATGGAGGGATTGTCTAAGGAGTCTCTGTGGGTGGAAGTTAGAAACAGGAAGGGGCCAATAATTCGACTGGGTGCATTTTATAGGCAACCCAATAGTAAGAGGGACATCAAGGTGTACATAAGGAGACAGATTCTGCAAAGGTGTAATAATAGAGTTGTTGCGGTGGGATATTTCCCAAATATCAATTGGCGTGTCCCTAGAGCGAGGGGTTTAGATGGAGTGGGGAGTTTGTTAGGTGTGTTCAAGAAGGTTTCTTGACACAATATGCAGATAAGCCTACAAGAGGAGAGGCTGTACTTCATCTGGTATTGGGAAACATACTTGGTCAGGTGTCAGGTCTCTCAGTGGGAGAGCATTTCTGGAGATAGTGATCACAATTCTATCTCCTTTACTGTAGCATTGGAGAGGGATAGGAACAGACAAGTTAGGAAAGCATTTAATTGGAATAAAGGGAAATATGAAGCTATCAGGCAGGAACTTGGAGCATAAATTGGAAACAGATGTTCTCAGGGAAATGTACGGAAGAAATGTGGCAAATGTTCAGGGGATATTTGCATAGAGTTCTGCATAGGTACGTTCCAATGAGACAGGGAAAGGATGGTAGGGTACAGGAACTGTAGTGTACAAAGGCTGTTGTAAATCTAGTCAAGAAAAAAAGAAGAGCTTATAAAAGGTTCAAAAAGCTAGGTATGATAGAGATCTAGAAGATTATAAAGCTAGCAGGAAGGAGCTCAAGAAAGAAATTAGGAGAGCCAGAAGGGGCCACGTGAAGGCCTTGGTGGACAGGATTAAGGAAAACCCCAAGGCATTCTACAAGTATGTGAAGAGCAAGAGGATAAGAGGTGAGAGAATAGGACCTATCAAGTGTGACAGTGGAAAAGTGTATGGAACTGGAGGAAATGGCAGAGGTACTTAATGAATACTTTACTTCAGTATTCACTACGGAAAAGGATCTTGGTGATTGTAGTGATGACTTACAGTGGACTGAAAAGCTTGAGCATGCAGATAATAAGAAAGAGGATGTGCAGGAACTTTTGGAAAGCATCAAATTGGATAAGTCACCTGGACCGGATGAGATGTAACCCAGGCTACTGTGGGAGGCGAGGGAGGAGATTGCTGAGTCTCTGGTGATGATCTTTGCATCATCAATGGGGAAAAGAGAGGTTCCGGAGGATCGGAGGGTTGCGGATGTTGTTCCATTATTCAAGAAAGGGAGTAGAGATAGCCCAGGAAATTATAGACCAGGGAATATTACTTCAGTGGTTGGTAGGTTGATGGAGAAGATCCTGAGAGGCAGGATTTATGAACATTTGGAGAGGCATAATATGATTAGGAATAGTCAGCATGGCTTTCTGAAAGGCAGGTCGCACCTTACGAGTCTGATTGAATTTTTTGAGAACGTGACTAAACACAGTAATGAAGATAGAGCAGTAGATGTAGTGTATACGGATTTCAGCAAGGCATTTGATAAGGTACCCCATGCAAAGCTTATTGAGAGAGTAAGGAGGCATAGGATCCAAGGAGACATTGCTTTGTGGGCCCAGGACTGGCTTGCCCACAGAAGGCAAAAAGTGGTTGTAGACAAGTCATATTCTGCATGGAGGCTGGTGACCAGTGGTGTGCCTCAGGGATCTGTTCTGGGACCCCTACTCTTCGTGATTATTATAAATGACCTGGATGAAGAAGTGGAGGGATGGGTTAGTAAATTTGCTGATGACACAAAGTTTGGAGGTGTTGTGGATGGTGTGGAGGGCTGTCAGAGGTTACAGTGGGACATTGATGGGATGCAAAACTGGGCTGAGAAGTGGCAGATGGAGTTCAACCCAGATAAATGTGAGGTGGTTTATTTTGGTCGGTCAAATATGATGACAGAATATAGTATTAATGGTAAGACTCTTGGCAGTGTGAAGGATCAGAGGGATCTTGGGGTCCGAGTCCAAAGGACACTCAAAGCTGCTGCGCAGGTTGACTCTGTGGTTAAGAAGGCATACGGTGCATTGGCCTTCATCAATCGTGGGATTGAGTTCAGGAGCTGAGAGGTAATGTTGCAGCTATATAGGTTCTTGGTCAGACCCCACTTGGGATACTGTGCTCAGTTCTGGTCACCTCACTATAGGAAGGATGTAGGTACCACAGAAAGGGTGCCGTGGAGATTTACAAGGATGTTGCCTGGATTAGGGAGCATGCGTTATGAGAATAGGTTAAGTGAACTCGGCCTTTTCTCCTTGGAGCGACGGAGGATGAGAGGTGACCTGATAGAGGTGTATAAGATGATGAGAGGCATTGATCGTGTGGACAGTCAGAGGCTTTTTCCCAGGGCTGAAATGGTTACCACAAGAGGCACAGGTTTAAGCTGCTGGGGAGTAGGTACAGAGGAGATGTCAGGGTAAGTTTTTTATGCAGGGAGTGGTGAGTGTGTGGAATGGGCTGCCGGTGATGGTGGTGGAGGCGGATATGATAGGGTCTTTTAAGAGACTCCTGGACAGGTACATGGAGCTCAGAAAAATAGAGGGCTATGGGTAACCCTGGGTAATTTCTCAGGTAAGGACATGCCTGGCACAGCATTGTGGGCCACAGGACCTGTATTGTGCTGTAGGTTTTCTTTGTTTCTATGTTTCTGATGTAAAACAAGAGTAAAAGTTGTGAGATAGTGTTCATGGGTTCGTTGGCCAGTCAGAAATCTGATGGCAGGGGGGAAGGAGCTGTTCCTGAAACATTGAATGTGGGTCTTCAGACCCCTGTACCTCCTCCCTAATGGTAGCAATGCAAAGAGGGCTTGTCTTGAGTGATGGGGTCCTTAATGATGAATGGTGCCTTTTGAAGGCTAAGAAGCAAGTGCCAGTGAATGGGATCAGTGAAGATAGGTATTCGGCAGGATCATGATGGGTTGAGCTGAAGTATGCATCAGGGTTGAGATCAGATATGAGCTGGTTGCAGTGATGGGGTGCCATGGTAGTGTAGTGGTTAGCGTTGCACAATTACAGTCGGGGTTGAAGGATTTTAGACCATAAAACCACAAAATATAGGAACATAATTAGGACATTTGGCCCATTGAGTATGCTCTGCCAGTTCATTATGGCTGATACAATTTCCTTTCAGCCCCAATCTCCTGCCTTCTCCCCGTATACCTCCATGCCCTGACCAATCAAGAATCTATCAAATTCTGCCTTAAATATACATAAAGACTTGGCCTCCATAGCCACCTGTGGCAAAGAATTCCACAGATTCACCACTCTCTGGCTAAAGAAATTCCGCCTCATCTTTGTTGTAAATGGACGTCCCTCTATTCTGAGTCTGTGCTCTCTGAGTCCAGTTCCAGCTCCAGCTGTACGAAGTGTAATGGCCTGGTTAAGGTTCTGTAGATATTTCATCTTATTAGCTTCTGCAAAAGCAGTGTGTCCTGCCGGTAGACTGTCTTGTCTCGGCAAAAGATAAGGGACTACGATGTTTAACTTAGAAGTGTTGTGACAGCCAATCGGGATGGTGGAATGGGGAGAAGGTTCTAGAAAGAGCTGGGCAGAGCGAGATTTTTGTTGGACTCTGGCAGGGTTCATGGTCTTTTTGGCGGGAGCTGCAGAAAGGACAAGAGGAAAGATGGCTGAGAATGTCATGGGACAGAACAAAGTGCTTTGCTGAGATGAATGGCCCCAAAGAGGAAGGGCCAATGCTCCTGAGAGAGAGAGACTGTTTGTTTGAGATGGAATTTGAGTGAATTTGGGATGTGGTGTGTGCTCTCACACAGACCACAGGTCCAGCAGCTTCAGGATGAGCTCCGACTTCATGTGCTCATTTGGACTGGGTTAACTGTAATGGACCTTTTACTTTTCCTTTCTTTTTCCTACTAAATGATCGATAAAGATGAAATTTGTAAATATACTTTCTTTATAACTTTACGCAGTGTACAATCTGTTATTTCATTGAAACATAGAAAATCTACAGCACATTACAGGCCCTTCGGCCCACAATGTTGTGCTAAGCATGTAACCTACTCTAGAAACTGCTTACAGTTCCCTACCTATTTTTCTAAGCTCCATATACCTACCTTAGAGTCTCCTGCCGACTGACACAACACTTGCTCAAATCAAGGTTTCTTTAATCAGAACAGCATGATGTTCCTGTTTGGCTGAACCCCAAATCATACCGACCGTAGATGTATATTGTGTATGAAAAGTGGCCGTCTCCCCCCTGAGCCCCATGGCTGTTTGCAGAGCCGGCTATCCAGCCAGATTCACATACGAACCCAGTGAGGGGTTACAGAAGTTTGTACATTCCTGAGTGCTCTGGTTTCCTCTCACATTGCAAAGCTGTACGGGTTAGGGTTAGTGAGTCGTGAGTGGGCTATGTTGGTGACAGTTGTGGGCTGCCCCCAGCTCATCCCTCAGACTGTGCTGGTCATTAACACAAACAACACGCTTCACTGTATGTGTTGATTACAAGTGTCAAATCAAGCTAATCTTTAATCTTTAAATCACTATGAGTGGTTCAGGTGAAGGGGAAGTCTCCAACAGGATAGCATGAATATTGATTTCTTCTTCCAGTAGTTCTTTTCCCTTCCCCCTTCCTCTTCTTCAATTCCGCACTCTGGGCTCTTACTTCTTCTCTTCATCTACCTATCACTTCCCCCTGGGTCCCCTCCTTCTTCCCTTTCTCCCATGGTTCACTCTTCACTCCTATCACATTCCTTCTTCTCCAGCCCTTAATTTTTCCTACTGTCCTGGTCGCACCCCGCTCTTTCTAGCTACCCTCCTTCCCCTCCTCCCACCTTTTGGTTCTGTCATCTTTCCCCTTGCTTTCCAGTGATCTTGCCCCAAAACTTCGACTGCTTATTCCTTTCCATAAATGCTGCCTGACCTGCTGAATTCCTCCAGCATTTTGTGTGTGATGCTCAAGATTTTCAGTATCTGCAGAATCTCTTGTGTCAGGTTAAGGTGGTATGTTTAAAGGGAACAAACAGACAAGATTAAGGATATAAATCATGACAGATGATATGACAGATATGAAGCCTGGATGCTGGTTCGGACAAATGGAGCTGAAAGGTCTGTTCTGCCTGTAACTGGAGTCGATCTCAGCGGGCCGAGGAGGGGATCTCAGCCTGAGGGGGAGATCTCAGTGGGCCAAGGAGGAGATCTCAGCGGGCCGAAGAGGAGATCTCAGCCTGAGGAGGTGATCTCAGCGGGTCGAGGAGGGGATCTCAGCCTGAGGAGGAGATCTCAGCAGGCTGAGGAAGAGAGCTTAGATAACGCACAACAGCAAAGCTTTCTCCCTGTGCTCAGGAGCCCTCTGAAACAAAGAGGAACATCTCTGCTGATAGGAATTTCAGAAAGCCTGGTGGCGAATTCTAAATATCAGACATTAATTATAGAGCTTTCTTTTACAGATTTACCATGAGTAAGGGTCATTCTATTTGTGTTGTACATCTAATCAAGTATTTAGGCAGATTCACACAGAGTCATTTGAGAATATTTCAGATACTTCAAGTGACATTGACAGAAAACTTGTGTCATAATTTCCAACAGTGCATGTCAGTTTTATATTTAATTACTTGCTTCCAAAATTATTCCCTCCCGGTCACCTTCTCTTGCAGCGTTTCTGTCTGCCCATGTACACTGTCTCTCCGAGTGTTACTTGCTCAACACCCCTTGCTCCCCAGTCATTATTCCTGGCCATTTCCCCATCCACCCATCACTATTTCTGGTCCCATCACCACTCCCAGTAATTTACCCTCCCCTCATCACCATTCCCAATCTCATCCCTTCTCTCCATCACCATTCCCAGTCCATTCCCTTCTCTCCATCACCATTCCCAGTCACATCCCCTCCCTCCATCACCATCCCCAGTCCCATCCCTTCTCTCCATCACCATTCCCAGTCCCATCCCTTCTCTCCATCACCATTCCCAGTCCATTCCCTTCTCTCCATCACCATTCCCAGTCACATCCCCTCCCTCCATCACCATCCCCAGTCCCATCCCTTCTCTCCATCACCATTCCCAGTCCATTCCCTTCTCTCCATCACCATTCCCATTCCCATCCCTTCTCCATCACCATTCCCAGTCCCATCTCCTCCCTCCGTCACCATTCCCAGTCCCATCTCCTCCTTCCATCACCATTCCCAGTCCCATCCCCTCCCTCCATCACCATTCCCAGTCTCATCCCCTCCCTCCGTCACCATCCTCAGTCCCATCTGCTCCCTCCGTCACCATCCCCAGTCCCATCCGCTCCCTCCGTCACCATTCCCAATCCCATCCCCTCTCCATCACCATTCCCAGTCCCATCCCCTCCCTCCATCATCATTCCCAGTCCCATCCCCTCCCTCCATCACCATTCCCAGTCCCATCCCCTCCCTCCATCACCATTCCCAGTCTCGTCCCCTCCCTCCATCACCATTCCCAGTCACATCCCCTCCCTCCGTCACCATTCCCAGTCCCATCCCCTCTCCGTCAACATTCCCAGTCTCATCCCCTCCCTCCATCATCATTCCCAGTCCCATACCCTCTCCGTCACCATTCCCAGTCCCATCCCCTCCCTCCATCACCATTCCCAGTCCCATTCCCTCCCTCCATTACCATCCCCAGTCCCATCCCCTCCCTCCATCACCATTCCCAGTCCCATCCCTTCTCAGTCACCATTCCCAGTCCCATCCCTTCTCTGTCACCATTCCCAGTCCCATCCCCTCTCTCCATCACCATCCCCAGTCCCATCCCCTCCCTCCGTCACCATCCCCAGTCTCATCCCCTCCCACCATCACCACTCTTGATAATTTACCCTCCCCTCATCAACATTCCCAGTCTCATCTCCTCCCTCCATCACCATTCCCAGTCCCATCCCCTCCCTCCATCACTGTCCCCAGTCCCATCCTCTCCCTCCATCACCATTCCCAGTCCCATCCCCTCCCTCCATCACCATCCCCAGTCCCATCCCCTCTCCGTCACCGTTCCCAGTCCCATCCCCTCTCCGTCACCATTCCCAGTCACATCCCCTCCCTCCATCGCCATTCCCAGTCCCATTCCCTCCCTCCATCACCACTCCTGATAATTTACCCTCCCCTCATCAACATTCCCAGTCTCATCCCCTCCCTCTGTCACCATCCTCAGTCCCATCCCCTCCCTCCATCACCATTCCCAGTCCCATCCCCTCTCTCCATCACCATTCCCAGTCCCATCCCCTCCCTCCATCACCATTCCCAGTCCCATCCCCTCTCTCCATCACCATTCCCAGTCTCATCCCCTCCCTCCGTCACCATTCCCAGTCACATCCCCCACCCTCCGTTACCATTCCCAGTCCCATCCCCTCTCTCCATCACCATTCCCAGTCTCATCCCCTCCCTCCGTCACCATTCCCAGTCACATCCCCCACCCTCCGTTACCATTCCCAGTCCCATCCTCTCTCTCCATCACCATTCCCAGTCACTTCCCCTCCCTCCATCACCATTCCCAGTCCCATTCCCTCCCTCCATCACCACTCCTGAAAATTTACCCTCCCCTCATCAACATTCTCAGTCTCATCCCCTCTCTCCGTCACCATTCCCAGTCCCATCCCCTCTCTCTGTCACCATTCCCAGTCCCATCCCCTCTCTCCGTCACCATTCCCAGTCCCATCCCCTCTCCCCATCACTATTCCCAGTCCCATCCCCTCCCTCCATCACCATTTCCAGTCCCATCCCCTCTCCATCACCATTCCCAGTCCCATCCCCTCCCTCCGTCACCATTCCCAGTCCCATCCCCTCCCTCTGTCACCATCCCCAGTCACATCCCCTCCCTGCATCACCATCCCCAGTCCCATCCCCTCCCTCCGTCACCATTCCCAGTCCCATCCCCTCCCTCCATCATCATTCCCAGTCCCATACCCTCTCCGTCACCATTCCCAGTCCCATCCCCTCCCTCCATCACCATTCCCAGTCCCATTCCCTCCCTCCATTACCATCCCCAGTCCCATCCCCTCCCTCCATCACCATTCCCAGTCCCATCCCTTCTCAGTCACCATTCCCAGTCCCATCCCTTCTCTGTCACCATTCCCAGTCCCATCCCCTCTCTCCATCACCATCCCCAGTCCCATCCCCTCCCTCCGTCACCATCCCCAGTCTCATCCCCTCCCACCATCACCACTCTTGATAATTTACCCTCCCCTCATCAACATTCCCAGTCTCATCTCCTCCCTCCATCACCATTCCCAGTCCCATCCCCTCCCTCCATCACTGTCCCCAGTCCCATCCTCTCCCTCCATCACCATTCCCAGTCCCATCCCCTCCCTCCATCACCATCCCCAGTCCCATCCCCTCTCCGTCACCGTTCCCAGTCCCATCCCCTCTCCGTCACCATTCCCAGTCACATCCCCTCCCTCCATCGCCATTCCCAGTCCCATTCCCTCCCTCCATCACCACTCCTGATAATTTACCCTCCCCTCATCAACATTCCCAGTCTCATCCCCTCCCTCTGTCACCATCCTCAGTCCCATCCCCTCCCTCCATCACCATTCCCAGTCCCATCCCCTCTCTCCATCACCATTCCCAGTCCCATCCCCTCCCTCCGTCACCATTCCCAGTCACATCCCCCACCCTCCGTTACCATTCCCAGTCCCATCCTCTCTCTCCATCACCATTCCCAGTCACTTCCCCTCCCTCCATCACCATTCCCAGTCCCATTCCCTCCCTCCATCACCACTCCTGAAAATTTACCCTCCCCTCATCAACATTCTCAGTCTCATCCCCTCTCTCCGTCACCATTCCCAGTCCCATCCCCTCTCTCTGTCACCATTCCCAGTCCCATCCCCTCTCTCCGTCACCATTCCCAGTCCCATCCCCTCTCCCCATCACTATTCCCAGTCCCATCCCCTCCCTCCATCACCATTTCCAGTCCCATCCCCTCTCCATCACCATTCCCAGTCCCATCCCCTCCCTCCGTCACCATTCCCAGTCCCATCCCCTCCCTCTGTCACCATCCCCAGTCACATCCCCTCCCTGCATCACCATCCCCAGTCCCATCCCCTCCCTCCGTCACCATTCCCAGTCCCATCCCCTCCCTCCGTCACTATTCCCAGTCCCATCCCCTCTCTCCGTCACCATTCCCAGTCCCATCCCCTCCCTCCGTCACTATTCCCAGTCCCATCCCCTCTCTCCGTCACCATTCCCAGTCCCATCCCCTCCCTCTGTCACCATTCCCAGTCCCATCCCCTCCCTCTGTCACCATTTCCAGTCCCATCCCCTCCCCTTTAGGCTGATGATGTTTTGATCCATCTCCAAAATCAACCTAACCCCTCACTTCCACATAGGTCTCTATTTTTCTGTCATCCATGTGCCTATCGACGAGTCTGTTAAAAGCTGTAGTGTATTCTGCCTCTACCACCACCACTGGCAGCACATTCCAGGCACTTCTCACTCTCTGTATAAACCTATCCCTGACAACCCCACACTATTTCTTATAATCTTAAACACCTCACATCCTCCCCTCTACAGAGGAAAGCCTTAGCTCAGTCAACCTATCTCGTAACATGTGTTCTCTAATGCAGGCAGTATCCTGTTAAACTGCCTCAGCACCCTCCCTAAACACCTACACTCTTCCTATAATGAGGCCCTCAGAACGGAATGCAATATTCTAAGTGTGCTGTAAGCTGAGTTTTATAGACCTGCATCATTACCTGGTGGCACTTGAACTCAATCCTCTGACCAGTGAAGGACAACTCACCCTATTTCTCTGACACACCTTATCAACTTGAGCAGTAACTTGGAGGGATCTGTTTGGGTGGATCCCAGACCTTTCTGCTCCTCCACACTGCGAAGACCCCGCCATTAACCCTGCATTCTGCGAAGACCCCGCCATTAACCCTGCATTCTGCCTTCGTTGGACTTTCCAAAGGGAAGGGTTGCTAGTGCTGCCTGGTGGGGTGTAAACTGAAGTTGCAAGGGGATGGGAACCAGAGTGCCAGAACAGTTAGTGGAGGGGTTGTGGAGGCAGATGTCGTCAAGACCTCGGTCAAAATCAGGAATCAAAAGGTTGACATGGTGAGACTAGTGTCTTGAGCTGCGTAAATTTCCATGCAAGAATTATCGTAGGAAAGGTGGATGAGCTCGGGCGCGGATCAGACCCTGGATTTATGATACTGTAGCCACTAGAAACACGGCTGCTGGAGAAACAGGACTGCCAGCTCAGTATTCCGGGGATCAGTTATTTTATGGGAATGACTGAAGGAGGAGAGCTGGTGTTACTGGTCGGAGAAAATGTCAGGAGAGACTGGAGAACAAATCAAGTGAGGTGGTGCGGTGGAACTGAGAAATAAGAAAGGTATGACAATGTTAATAGGGCTATATTAGAGACCACCCAACAGTCTGAGAGATTTAGATGGACAAATTTGGAGAGATTACAGACTGTTTTCTGGCAGTACTTGGTAAATGGAAGGCCTTTAACAGTGAAATTTTGAGGGTACAACTCTTGTTAAAATAAACAGTAAAGATAGCAGGTGCAGGGAAGCTTGGCTGCAAGAGATAGTGAGGTCCTGGTTCAGAAAAAAAGGAGGTGCACAGCAGGTACAGGAACAAACCAGGTACTCAGGGAGTATAAGAAATGCAAGAGAGCACTTAAGAACAGACTGAAAAGCTTGAACATGTAGATATCAGACTGAAAAGCTTCAGCAAGAGGACGTGCTGGAGCTTTTGGAAATCATCAACTTGGATAAGTCACCGGGACTGGATGAGCTGTACCCCAGGCTACAGTGGGATGCGAGGGAGGAGATTTGAGCCTCTGGTGATGATCACTGGGGAAGGGGGAGGTTCCGGAGGATTGGAGGGTTGCGGATGTTGTTCCTTTATTCAGGAAAGGGAGTAGAGATAGCCCAGGTAATTATGGACCAGTGAGTCTTACCTCAGTGGTTGGTAAGTTGACGGAGAAGATCCTGAGGGGCAGGATTTATGAACATTTGGAGAGGTATAACATGATTAGGAGTAGTCAGCATGGCTTTGTCAAGGACAGGTCATGCCTTATGAGTCTGATTGAATTTTTTGAGGACGTGACTAAACACATTGATGAAGGAAGAGCAGTAGATGTAGTGTATATGGATTTCAGCAAGGCATTTGATAAGGTACCCCATGCAAGTCTTATTGAGAAAGTAAGGAGGCATGATATCCAAGGGAACATTGCTTTGTGGATCCAGAATTGGCATGCCCAGAGAAGACAAAGAGTGGTTGTAGACGGGTCATATTCTGCATGGATGTCGGTGACCAGTGGAGTGCCTCAGGGATCTGTTCTGGGACCGTACTCTTCGTGATTTTTATAAATGACCTGGATGAGGAAGTGGAGGGATGGGCTAGTAAATTTGCTGATGACACAAAGGTTGGGGGTGTTGTGGATAGTGTGGAGGGCTGTCAGAGGTTACAGCGGGACATCGATAGGATGCAAAACTGGGCTGAGAAGTGGCAGATGGAGTTCAACCCAGATAAGTGTGAAGTGGTTCATTTTGGTAGGTCAAATATGATGGCAGAATATAGTGTTAATGGTAAGACTCTTGGTAGTGTGGAGGATCAGAGGGATTTTGGGGTCAGAGTCCATAGGGCACTCAAGGCTGCTACACAGGTTGAATCTGTGGTTGAGAAAGCATACAGTGTATTGGCCTTCATCAATCGTGGGATTGAGTTTAGGAGATGAGAGGTAATGTTGCAGCTATATAGGACCCTGGTCAGGCCCCACTTGGAGTACTGTGCTCAGTTCTGGTTCCTTCACTACAGGAAGGATGCAGAAACCATAGAAGGGGTGCGGAGGAGATTTACAAGGATGTTGCCTGGATTGGGGAGCATGCATTATGAAAGCAGGTTGAGTGAAATCAGCCTTTTCTTTTTGGAGTGACGGAGGATGAGAGGTGACCTGACAGAGGTGTAGAAGATAACGAGAGGCATTGATCGTGTGGATAGTCAGAGGCTTTTTCCCAGGGCTGAAATGATTGCCACAAGAGGACACAGGTTTAAGGTGCTGGGGGTAGGTACAGAGGAGATGTCAGGGGTAAGTTTTTCACTCAGAGAGTGGTGAGTGCGTGGAATGGGCTGCCAGTAATGGTGGTGGAGGTGGATACGATAGGGTCTTTTAAGAGACTTTTAGATAGGTACATAGAGCTTAGTAAAATAGAGTGTTATAGGTAAGCCTAGTAATTTCTAAGGTAGAGACATCTTCGGCACAACTCTGTGGGCTGGAGGGCCTGTATTGTGCTGTAGGTTTTCTATGTTTTCTAAAGAAATTAGGAGGGCTAAAAGAAGGCATAAAGTTGATCTAGCAGACAGAGTGAAGGGGAATCCTAAGGGTTTCTACAGATATGTTAAGAGCAAGAAGGTAACAAGGGCAAAATTGATCGTCTGGAAGATCAGAATGGTATTCCATATGTGCAGTCAAAAGAGATGGGAGAGATCTTAAATTTCTTTTGTATCTGTATTTACTCAGGAGACAAACATAGTCTGTAGAAGTGAGGCAAAGCAGCATTAACTTCATGGACACCGTACAGATTACAGAGTAGGAGCTGTTTGCTGTCCTGAGGAAAATCAGGCTGGTAAATCCCCAGGGCTTGACAAGATGTTTCCTCAGACCCCATGGGAGGCAAGTGCAGAGGTTGCCAGGATCCTAGCACAGATATCTAATTCATCTTAGAACATATAACAGTACAGCACAGTACAGGCCCTTCGGCCCACATGGTTGTGCCGACCCTTAGCGATCAGAGGATTGGAGGATAGCCAATGTTGATCCATTGTTTAATAAAGGCTCTAAACATAAACCAGGAAATTTTTGTCCAGTGAGCCTGACATTAGTGGTGGTAAATTTATTGGAATGGATTCTGAGGGTTGGATATAAGTATTTGGATAGACATGAACTGATTAAGGATAGTCAGCATGGCTTCACGCTTGGTAGGTCATGTCTAACCAACCTTATAGAGTTTTTTGAGAAAGTTACCAGGAAAGTTGATGAAGGCAAGGTAGTGGATGTTGTCTCCATGGACTTTAGCAAGGCATTTGACAAGATCCCACATGAGAGGTTGGTCAAAACAGTTCAGTTATTCAGCATTCAAGACAAGGTACTAAATTGGGTTAGACATTGGCTTTGTGGGAGAAGCCAGAGAGTAATAGTAGATGTTTGTCTCTCTGACTGGAGGCCTGGTATGCCGCAGGGATCGGTGCTGCATCTATTGTTGTTTGTCATCTATATCAATGATTTGGATGATAATGTGGTTAACTGGATCAGCAAATTTGAGAATAATACCAAGATTAATGGTGTAGTGGACAGTGAGGAAGGCTATCCTGGCTTGCAGAGGGGTCTGGACCAGCTAGAAAAATGGGCTGAAAAATGGCAGATGGAATTTAATTGCACTTCAGTAGGACCAACATAGTGAACAGTAGGGCACTGGGGAGTTTGGTAGAATAAAGGGATCTGGGAATACAGGTCCATAATTCATTGAACGTGGCATCTTAGGCCTAATTTAGAGGACTGTGGTCACCTACCTACAGGAAAGATGTGAATAAGGTTGACAAAGTACAGAGAAAATTTACAAGGATGTTGCCAAGACTGAGGACCAGAGTTATAAGGAAAGATTGAATAAGTTAGGACTTTATTCCTTTGAATGTAGAAGACTGAGAGGAGATTAGATAGAGGTAATTAGATAGATTTGGAGAAGGAGGTCTGAGAATTGGAGCGGGAGTGCGGCGGGAACAGTTTGATTTTTTCTACTGCGCAAGCGTGTGACATCAGACAGTGAAGCACGGAAGATTTAAAATAAACACAGCCTTATACAGTGGGCAGCATCGTTTTGCAGGCAGCGGAGCGAGTCAGGAGCAGAGTGAAGGCTTAAGTGCTTTGGCTCAATGGGCTTAGGCGGAAACGGGCAAGGCAAAGTAGGTATGGTTTTCAATTTTTCCTGTTCTTTGAGGAAAGGGGGAAGTATGAATGTGAGGGCAGCTTGTTGTTCTTGGTGTCGGATGTGGGAGGTCCTGGAGCCTCCTAGCCTCCCGGATGTCCACATCTGCGCCAGGTGCGCTGAGCTGCAGCTGCTAAGGGACTGTGTTAGGGAACTGGAGCTGCAGCTCGATGACCTTCATCTGGTCAGGGAGAGTGAGGAGTTGATAGAGAGGAGTTGCAGGCAGGTGGTCACACCGGGGCCAGGGGAGGCAGACAAGTGGGTCATGGTTAGGAGGGGGAAGGGAAAGTGTCAGGTACTAGAGAGTACCCCAGTGGCTGTGCCCCTTTATAGTAAGTACTCCTGTTTGAGTACTGTTGGGGGAGACCTGGATGATAGTTTGACTCCCTGGTACCAAGGTCCGGGATGTTTCTGATCGCGTCCAAGATGTCCTGAAGTGGGAGGGTGAGGAGCCAGAGGTCGTGGTACATATAGGTAGGAAAAGGGGAGAGGTCCTGAAAGGAGAATATAGGGAGTTAGGAAGGGAGTTGAGAAGCAGGACCATAAATGTAGTAATCTTGGGATTACTGCCTGTGCCACGCGACGGTGAGAGTAGGAATGCAATGAGGTGGAGGATAAATGCATGGCTGAGGGATTGGAGCAGGGGGCAGGGATTCAAGTTTCTGGATCATTGGGACCTCTTTTGGTCAGGTATGACCTGTACAAAAAGGACGGGTTGCACTTGAATCCTAGGGGGACCAATATCATGGCAGGGAGATTTACGAAGGCTAGTGGGGAAACTTTAAACTAGAATGGTTTAAACTTTAAACTAGAATGGAAATCAAATTGAAGAGACTAGGGGAGAGGAGGTTAGTTCACAAATAGAGAAAGCTAGCAGACAGTGTGTGAGGGAGGATAGGCAGGGGACAGAGAATGGGAGCGCTCAGACTGAAGATGTAGGGGAGAAGGAAGAAAAAGGTAATAAAGTTGTTTGCACCATTAGGGATAAACAGAGTAAGAGGTGGAGAGTTTCTTAAGTGCATCTATTTTAATGCTAGGAGCATTATAAGAAAGGTAGATGAGCTTAGATGGATTGATACCTGGAAATATGATGTTGTAGCTATTAGTGAAACATGGTTAAAGGAGGGGTGTGATTGGCAACTAAATATTCCTGGATTTCGTTGCTTCAGGTGTGATAGAATCGGAGGAGCAAGAGGAGGAGGTGATGCATTGCTTGTCAGAGAAAATATTACAGCGGCGCTTTGGCAGGATAGATTAGAGGGCTTGTCTAGGGAGGCTATTTGGGTGGAATTGAGGAATGGGAAAGGTGTAGTAAAGCTTATAGGGGTGTATTATAGACCACCTAATGGGGAGTGAGAATTGGAGGAGAAAATTTGTAAGGAGATAGCAGATATTTGTAGTAAGCACAAGGTTGTGATTGTGGGAGATTTTAATTTTCGACACATAGACCTGGGAAGCCCTTTCTGTAAAAGGGCTGGATAGTTTGGAGTTTGTAAAGTGTGTGCAGGATAGTTTTTTGCAGCAACACATAGAGGTACCAACTAGAGAAGGGGCAGTGTTGGATCTCGTTTTAGGGAATGAGATAGGTCAGGTGACAGAGGTATGTGTTGGGGAGCACTTTGGGTCCAGTGATCACAATGCCATTAGTTTCAATATAATTATGGAGATGGATAGGACTGGACACAGGGTTGAGATTTTTGATTGGAGAAAGGCTAACTTTGAGGAGGTGCAAAAGGATTTAGAAGGAGTGGATTGGGACAATTTGTTTTATGGGAAGGATGTAATAGAGAAATGGAGGTTATTTGAAGGTGAAATTTTGAGGATACAGAATCTTTATGTTCCTGTTAGGTCAAAAGGAAAGGTTAAAAGTTTGAGAGCCATGGTTTTCAAGGGATATTGGAAACTTGATTTGGAAAAAGAGAGGGATCTATGATAAATATAGGCAGCTTGGAGTAAATGAGGTGCTCGAGGAATATAAAGAATGTAAAAAGAATCTTAAGAAAGATATTTTTCAGAGCCTGCAGAGGGACTAGGACCAGCTGGAAAAATGGGTTGAAAAATGGCAGATGGAGTTTAATACAGACAAGTTTGAGGTATTGCACGTTGGAAGGACAAACCAAGGTAGAACATACAGGGTTAATGATAAGGCACTGAGGAGTGCAGTGGAACAGAGGGATCTGGGAATACAGATACAAAATTCCTTAAAAGTGGCGTCACAGGTAGATAGGGTCGTAAAGAGAGCTTTTGGTACATTGGCCTTTATTAATCAAAGTATTGAGTATAAGAACTGGAATGTTATGATGAGGTTGTATAAGGCATTGGTGAGGCCGAATCTGGAGTATTGTGTTCAGTTTTGGTCACCAAATTACAGGAAGGATATAAATAAGGTTGAAAGAGTGCAGAGAAGGCTTACAAGGATGTTGCCAGGACTTGAGAAACTCAGTTACAGAGAAAGGTTGAATAGGTTAGGACCTTATTCCCTGGAGCGTAGAAGAATGAGGGGAGATTTGATAGAGGTATACAAAATTATGATGGGTATAGATAGAGTGAATGCAAGCAGGCTTTTTCCACTGAGGCAAGGGGAGAAGAAAACCAGAGGACATAGGTTAAGGGTGAGGGGGGAAAAGTTTAAAGGGAACGTTAGCGGGGGCTTCTTCACACAGAGAGTGGTGGGGAGTATGGAATGAGCTGCCAGACGAGGTGGTAAATGCGGGTTCTTTTTTAACACTTAAGAATAAATTGCGACAGATACATGGATGGGAGGTGTATGGAGGGATATGGTCCGTGTGCAGGTCAGTGGGACTAGGCAGAAAATGGTTCGGCACAGCCAAGAAGGGCCAAAAGGCCTTTTTCTGTGCTGTAGTTTCTATGGTTTCTATATTAGAAAAGCTAAAAGAAGATATGAGGTTGCTTTGGCAAGTAAGGTGAAAATAAATGCAAAGGGTTTCTACAGTTATATTAACAGCAAAAGGATAGTGAGGGATAAAATTGGTCCCTTAGAGAATCAGAGTGGACGGCTATGTGCGGAGCCAAGAGAGATAGGGGAGATTTTAAACAATTTCTTTTCTTCGGTATTCACTAAGGAGAAAGATATTGAATTGTGTAAGGTAAGGCAAACATGTAGGGTAGCTATGCAAACTATGATGATTAAAGAAGAGGAAGTACCAGTGCTTTTAAGGAATATAAAAGTGGATAAGTCTCCGGATCCTAACAGGATATTCCCTAGGACCTTGAGGGAAGTTAGTGTGGAAATAGCAGGGGCTCTGACAGAAATATTTCAAATGTCATTAGAAACGGGGATGGTGCCGGAGGATTGGCGCATTGTTCATGTTGTTCCATTGTTTAAAAAGGGTTCTCAGAGTAAACCTAGCAATTATTCAGACTGTAAGTTTGATGTCAGTGGTGGGTAAATTAATAGAAAGTATTCTTAGAGATGGTATATATAATTATCTGGATAGACAGGTCTGTTTAGGAACAGTCAACATGGATTTGTGCGTGGAAGGTCACGTTTGACAAATCTTATTGAATTGTTTGAAGTGGTTACTAGGAAAGTTGATGAGGGTAAAGCGGTGGATGTTGTCTATATGGACTTCAGTAAGCCTTTTGACAAGGTTCCACGCGAAAGGTTAGTTAGGAAGGTTCAATCGTTAGGTATTAATATTGAAGTAGTAAAATGGATTCAGCAGTGGCTGGATGGGAGACGCCAGAGAGTAGTGGTGGATAACTGTTTGTCAGGTTGGAGGCTGGTGACTAGTGGTGTGCCTCAGGGATCTGTACTGGGTCCAGTGTTGTTTGTCATATACATTAATGATCTGGATGATGGAGTGGTAAATTGGATGAGTAAGTATGTAGATGATACTAAGATAGGTGGAGTTGTGGATAATGAAGTAGGTTTTCAAAGCTTGCAAAGAGATTTAGGCCAGTTAGAAGAATGGGGTGAAAGATGACTGATGGAGTTTAATGCTGATAAATGTGAGGTACTACATTTTAGTAGGACTTATCAAAATAGGACATACATGGTAAATGGTAGGGCATTGAAGAATGCTGTAGAACAGAGGGATCTAGGAATAATGGTGCATAGTTCCCTGAAGGTGGAATCTCATGTGGATAGGGTGGTGAAGAAAGCTTTTGGCATGCTGGCCTTTATAAATCAGAGCATTGAGTATAGGAGTTGGGATGGAATGTTGAAATTGTACAAGGCATTGGTAAGGCCAAATTTGGAGTATTGTGTACAGTTCTGGTCACCGAATTATAGGAAAGATGTCAACAAAATAGAGAGAGTACAGAGGAGATTTACTAGAATGTTACCTGGGTTTCATCTCCTAAGTTACAGAGAAAGGTTGAACAAATTGGGTCTTTATTCTTTGGAGCGTAGAAGGTTGAGGGGGAACTTGATAGAGGTATTTAAAATTATGAGGGGGATAGATAGAGTTGACGTGGATAGGCTTTTTCCATTGAGAATGGGGGAGATTCAAACAAGACGACATGAGTTGAGAGTTAGGGGGCAAAAGTTTAGGGGTAACACGAAGGGGAACTTCTTTACTCAGAGTGGTAGCTATGTGGGACGAGCTTCCAGTAGAAGTTGTAGAGAGAGGTTCGATTTTGTCATTTAAAAATTGGATAGGTATATGGACAGGAAAGGAATGCAGGGTTATGGGCTGAGTGCGGGTAGATGGGTCTCGGTGAGAGTAAGCATTCGGCACAGACTAGAAGGGCCAAGATGGCCTGTTTCTATGCTGTAATTGTTATATGGTTATATAGTTATATGGTATACAAAATTATAGATAGGGTAATTGCAAGCAGGGTTTTTCCATTGAGGTTGGGTAGAACTACAACTAGAGGTCATGGGTTAAGGGCGAAAGGTAAAATGTTTAAGGGGAAGATGAGGGGAAAATTCTTTACTCTCAAGTAAGCAAGGGACGTGAGAATGTGGAACGAGTTGCCAGCACAAGTGGTCCATGCGAGATTGAATTCAATGTTTAAGAGAGGTTTGGATAGGTACGTGAATGGTAGGAGTATGGAGGGCTGTGGGCAGGTGCAGATTGATGGGAGCTGGCACAGATGAGAAGGGTCAAAGGGTCACAGGGCCTGTTCGTGTTACTCTATGATGAAGTGAAACACTTCACACTTCTTCATGTTGAACTCCATCTGCCACTTCAGAACCCAACTCTGCATTTTGTCGATGTCCAGTTGTAATCTATGACAATCTTCTACACGATCCACCACACCACCAATCTTTGTGTCATCTGAAAACTTACTTGCCCATCTTTCCACTTCTTCATCCAAGTCATTTATAAAAATCACCAAGAGCAGAGGTCCCTGCAGATACTGCTGGTGACTGGCAACCTGGCAGAGTACACTCCATCTACAATCACCCACTGCTTTCTGAGGCCAAGCCAGTTCAGAATCCACACCATCAAGTTTACATGCCTTCTGACTTTCTGGATGAGCCTACCTTATCAAACACCATACTGTCTCTTCTGTCCATAAGACATATGAGCAGAATCAGGCCATTCAGCCCATTAGGTCTGCTCCGCCATTCCATCATGGCTGATCCTGGATCTCACTCAACCCTGTACACCTGCCTTCTCACCATATCCTTTGATGCCCTGACTGATCAGGAAACGATTAACTTCTGTTTTAAATATACCCACGGACTTGGCCTCCACCTCAGTCTGTGGCATGGTACTACTCTCTGGCTAAGAAGATTCCTTCTTACCTCTGTTCTAAAAGGTCGCCTTTCAGTTTTGAGGCTGTGCTCTCTAATGCTGGATACTCCCACAAGAGGGAACATCCTCTCCACATCCACCTTATCCAGCCCTTTCAACATTGGGTAGGTTTCATTGAGATCCCCCCCCCCCCACACACACATTCTTTCTAAATTCCAGCGAGTACAGGCCCAAAGCTGCCAAATGCTCCTCATACATTAACCCCTTTGTTCCTGGAATCACCCTCATGACTTTTGCATTACGGAGTGCAGTAGAGTGGAGTGACCTTTCCATTACAGAGTGGAGTGGAGTGGAATGACCTTTCCATTATGGAGTGGAGTGGAGTGACTTTTGCATTACAGTGTAGAATGGAGTGACCTTTGCATTATGGAGTAGAGTGGAGTGACCTTTCCATTACAGAGTGGAGTGGAGTGTAGTAACTTTTTCATTAAGGAGTAGAGTGGAGTGACCTTTCCACTACAGAGTGGAGTGGAGTGTTCTTTGCATTACAGGGTAGAGTGGAGTGACCTTTGCATTATGACATTCATTGCAACCTCTGCATTTTACTGTGCTCTGTAGTTCTAAGATTTCTCACACATTAATACATTAATTACCAGACAAAATCAGAGTGTAAACATTGGTGAATTAGCTACACCTTGACACCTTTGCCTGCAAAGCCCCTGTTGATGGGAGGGGGGAGTGTTTCAGAATTTATTATCGGGATCTGGGATTCACTGTCAAGGTCACATTTTTTGCCAAGTAAGGAGGGATCCAGGTGAGGAGGGGAGAGTGGGAATAGTGACAGAGATTGAGAGGTGATGGGTGGATCCAGGGGAGGAGGGTGATGGACAGATGGAGGAGGGAGAGTGGGAATAGTGACAAAGAATGGGAGGTGAGAGGTGGATGTGATAGAGGGCTGCGGATGGTAGGACCTAACAGGAGAGGAAGGTAGAACATGGAACTGGGAAGAGGGGAGAGCAGATGGAAAGGGGAGGGTAAGGCAAGGTGTTTCCACAGACTCCATTGGCCCATCCCTCATACACTCTCTCATAGGCTTCCCGTATCCGTTGTATCATTCCGAGGGGCCACAAGGCTATGTCACACTTATTCTCACCTAGAAACTCACCCCACTCCAACCAGTTTCTGAAAATATATGTTCAGGCACCAATGCAGCCACCAGCTGCTTCCCACATCGGTTTGAGACACCTGACCTTGTCGCTTCGAGACTTCCACTGTCAGGGATTGCTATTTATCTTTCCCTTCAACTTGTTAATTGACCTGTTGAACTTTTTACAGATTCCTGTAGGCTGAAATAATACGACGTCTGAATCTATATTAATTTAAATATGAACCCAAACAGGTGCTATTTAGAAGGCATTTTCATTAATATTCCAGTGGTTTGTGTTGTTTACCTCAGCTAATCTATTAGAACAATTAACTGACTCAGGCATGTAATTCCGAATATGATCGAGCTTCCCTTATGGTCTATTAAGTGCCTGCTTGGGTTTTTAATTGTGTATACAATACTAGCGAGAGGCATTACAGGACCTGGCACTGCTTCACTTTGCTCTCTCTGGTCGATATGTCAGAGAGTGCACAAATGCCTGTGAGATTGGCAGACCTGGGTTACGTCTAGTGCACAGAGAGAGAGAAGATACCTATTCACAGCCTCAGACAATTCAGCGATACCTGACAGCAAAGCTGAGAACAGCAACAACTCAGAAATTGTAAAAACAAGAAGACCATCAGACATAGGAGCAGAATTAGGCCAATCAGCCCATCGAGTCTGTTCAACCATTCCATCATGGTTGATTTATTAACTCTCTCAGACCCATTCTCCTGCCTTCTCCCCGTAACCTTTGACACTTTTACTAATCAAAAACCTATTACCCTCCACTTAAAATATATCCACTGACTTCCACAGAATCACCATCCCTGGGTCAAGAAGTTATTCCTCACCTCTGCTCCGAAAGGAAATCCCAGAGTCCCGAGGCTCTGAGTCCTGCTCCTAGACTCCCCCACAAAAGCAAACATCCTTTCTACATCCATTCTATCTAAGCTTTTCAACATTCAATAGGTTTCAATGAAATCCTCCCCTCATTCTTCTAAACTCCAGTGGGTACAGGCCCAGAACCAATGAATGCTCCTCATCTGTTAATCCTAAACAAAAGAGATTCTGCTGAAAATCCAAAGCAGCGCGCACAAAATGCTGAAGGAACTCAGCAGGCCAGGCAGCATCAATGGAAAATACAGTCGTCGTTTTGGGCTGAGACCCTTCATCAGGACTGGAGATCAGAGTACGAAGGTGGGAAGAGGAGAGGAAGAGACACGAGGTGATAGGTGAAACTCTGGGGGGGGGGAAGAAGTGGTGGTAAATAGCTGGGAAGTTAATTGATGAAGGAGATACAGGGCTGGAGAAGAGGGAATCTGATAGAGAAGGACAGAAGGCCATAGAAGAAAGAAAAGGGCGAGGAGCACCAGAGGGAGTTGATGGGCAGGTAAGGAGATAAGGTGAAAGCCTGACTATCAGCTCCCTCTATGTGCTGGACATGCAGGCTGGTGGGGTGGTAGGTGAGGATAGGAGGAACCCTATCCCTGGTGGGGTGGTAGGTGAGGACGGGAGGAACTCTATCCCTGGTGGGATGGTAGGTGAGGACGGGAGGAACCCTATCCCTGATGGGATGGTAGGTGAGGACGGGAGGAACCCTATCCCTGGTGGGATGGTAGGTGAGGATGGGAGGAACCCTATCCCTGGTGGGATGGTAGGTGAGGACGGGAGGAACCCTATCCCTGGTGGGATGGTAGGTGAGGATGGGAGGAACCCTATCCCTGGTGGGTTGCTGGTGAGGACGGGAGGAATCCTATCCCTGGAAGAGTGGTAAGTGAGGACAGGAGGCAATAAGACAGGTAAGATTAACATCTTGTAGTCAGGGATCCTCTTGGAAAGAGTGATTATTTTATGATTGAATTTCGCCTACGGATGGAGGATGAAATAGTTAGATCTTAAACTAGTGTATTATGCTTGAACAAGGGAGACTACAACAGGATGAGGGAGGAGTTGGCTACTGTGAATTGGGAGCTCAGGCTATTTGTTAGGACTGTTGAGGAACAGTGGAATACTTTCAAAGGGATTTTTCACAGCGCTCAACAAAAGTATATTCCAGTCAAAAGTCAGGACAGTAAGTGTGAGAAGAGCCAGCCTTAGATAACTAAGGAAATAAAAGATAGTATCAAATTAAAAGCTCATGTGTACAAAGTCGCAAAGAGTAGTGGGAGACTGGAGGATTGAGAAAACTTTAAAAAGTAACAGAGAACAACTAAACAAGAAATAAGGAAAGGAAAGATAGAGTATGAAAGTAAATTAGCACAAAATATAAACAGATGGCAAAAGTTTTTATAAATATATAAAGCGGAAGAGGGTGGCTAAAGTAGGTCCTTTGGAAGACGATAAGGGGAAATTGATGCTGGATGAGAAGGAAATGGCTGAGGCATTGAACGACTATGTTGTGTTGGTCTTCACGGTGGACGACACGTCTAATATGCCAAAGAAGGATGTTATAGACGAAATGGGAAGGGAGGATCTCGATAAAATCATTGTCACGAAAGAGATAGTGATGAGCAAACTAGAGGTCCTGAAGGTAGATAAGTCCCCTGGTCCTGATGGGATGCGTCCCAGGGTGCTGAGGGAATTGGCGAAGGTTATAGTAGACACGTTGGTAATCGTTTACCAAAATTCTCTAGACTCTGGGCAGGTCCCGGCAGATTGGAACACAGCAAATGTCACGCCACTTTTTTAAATAAAGATGGAGGCAAAAGACGGACAACTATAGGCCAGTTAGCTTAACAGCTGTAGTGGGGAAAATGGTTGTGCTGACCATCTTATTTTCACTGTGGATGTCCAGTCCCTATACACCCCCAACCCACCAAGAAGGCCTCAAAGCTCTCCAATTTTTTCTGGACACCAGACCTAACTAGTTCCCCTCCACCACTACTCTCCTCTGACTGGCGGAATTTGTCTTAACTCTCAATATTTTTTCCTTTGGCTTTCCATTTCCTTCAAACAAAAGGTGTAGCCATGGGCACTTACATGGGTCCCAGCTATGCCTGCCTGTTTGTTGGCTACATGGAACAGTCTATGTTGCAAGCCTACACTGGTATCGCTCCCCAACTTTTCCTATGCTACGTTAGCAACTGCATTGGTGCTGCTCCCTGAGCCCATGTAGAACTAGTCAACTTCAGCATTTTGTATGTTCTTTCATCTGTTAACCCTTTCATTCCTGGGATCATTCTTGAGAACCTCAGTTGGACCTTCTCCAATGCCATCACATCCTTTCTAAGATAAGGGACCCAAATCTGCTCACAATACTCCAAGTATGGTCTGACCAATGCCTTATAAAGCCTCAGAATTATATCCTCATTTTTATATTCTAGTCCTCTTGAAATGAATGCTAACATTGTACTTGTCTTCTCTACCACCGAATCAACCTTCAGGGAAATGTATACCATGATTCCCAAGTCCCTTTAACTTTCTCCCCATTTAGGGAATAGTCCACACCTTTATTCCTTCTAACAAAGTGCATGACCATGCATCTCCCTAATCTATATTTCATCTGCAACTTCTTTGCACCTTTCCCCAATCTAAGTCCTTTGGCAGACATCATGCTTCCTCACACTACCTGCCCCTTCACCTATCTTCATATTGTCTGCAAACTTGGCCATAAAGCCAACAATACCTTCATCCAAATCATTGAGATGTAATGTGTAAAGAAATGGTTCCAACACTGACCCGTGTGGCACACCACTAGTCACCAGCAGCCAACCAGAAAAGGCCCTCTTTATTCCAACGCCTTGCTTCTGTGAGCCAGCCATTCTTCTATCCATGTGAGTACCTTCTTTCCTGTAATACTATGGGCTGTTATTTTGTTAAGCAGCCTTTTTGCAGGGAAAGGGGGAGCAGCCAAATGTCTTGGTACATATTGATTCCAATAACATCGGAAGAAAAAGCGATGAGGTCCTGAAAAGAGAATTTAGAGAGCTAGGTAGAAAGCTAAGAAGCAGGACCCCCCAGGTAGTAATTTCTGGATTACTGCCTGTGCCACGTGCCAGTGAGGGTAGAAACAGGATGATTTGGCAGATTAATGTGTGGCTGAGTAACTGGTGCAGGGGGCAGGGCTTCAGGTTCTTGGATCATTGGGATCTCTTCTGATGGAGGTATGACCTGTTCAAAAGTGACGGGTTGCACCTGAACCAGAGGGGGACCAATATTCTCCCGGGCAGGTTTGTTAGAGCTGGTAGGGAGGGTTTAAACTAACTTGGCAGGAGGGGTGGGTGGGAACTGGAGTGAAGGGACTCAGGACAGGACGGATGGTAAAAAAGTAAAGATAGCATGCAGTCAGATTGTGAGGCAGGTGATGGGACTTAATTGCAGCCAACAGGCTGAGTATCAAATCATTAGGAATTCAGAGTCAGAAAGGACAGCAAATGCAGTACTCAAGGTGTTGTATCATATGCATGTAGTATAAGAAATAAGATGGCTGATCTTCTTGCAATATTACAGATTGCCAGGTATGATGTTGTGGTCATTACTGAATTGTGGATAAAAGATGGTTGTTGTTGGGAGCTGAATGTCCAAGGTTACACATTATATCAGAGGGATAGGAAGGTAGGCAGAGGGGATGGTGTGGCTCTGCTGGTAAAGAATTACATCAAATCAGTAGAAAGGTGTGACAGAGGATCGGAAGATGTTGAATCTTGTGGGTTAAGTTAAGAAACTGCAAGAGTAAAAGGAAACTGACCCCAAGATCCCTCTGATCCTCTATACTGCCAAGAGTCTTCCCATTAATGTTATATTCTGCCATCATATTTGACCTACCAAAATGAACCACTTCACACTTATCTGGGTTGAACTCTATATGCCACTTCTCAGCCCACTTTTGCATCCCATCAATGTCCTGCTGTAACCTCTGACAGCCCTCCACATTATCCACAACACCCCCAACCTTTGTGTCATTGGCAAATTTACTAACCCATCCCTCCACTTCCTCATCCAGGTCATTTTTAAAAATCACAAAGAGAAGGGGTCCCAGAACAGATCCCTGAGGCACACCACTGGTCACCAACCTCCATGCAGAATATGACCCATCTACAATCACTCTTTGCCTTCTGTGAGCAAGCCAATTCTGGATCTCCAAAGCAAGTCCCCTTGGATCCCATGCCTCCTTACTTTCTCAATAAGCCTTTCATGTGGTATCTTATCAAATGTCTTGCTGAAATCTATATACACTTCATCTACTGCTCTACTTTCATCAATGTGTTTAGTCACATCCTCAAAAAATTCAATCAGGCTCGTAAGGCACGACCTGCCTTTGACAAAGCCATGTTGACTATTCCTAATCAATTATGCCTCTCCAAGTGTTCATAAATCTTGCCTCTCAGGATCTTTTCCATCAGCTTGCTGCCTGGTTTAGAGAGTATGCATTATGATCAGAGATTAAGGGAGCTAGGGCTTTACTCTTTGGAGAGAAGGAGGATGAGAGGAGACATGATAGAGGTGTACAAGATAATAAGAGGAATAGATAGAGTGGACAGCCAACGCCTCTTCCCCAGGGCACTACTGCTCAATACAAGAGGACATGGCTTTAAGGTAAGGGGTGGGAAGTTCAAGGGGGATATTAGAGCAAGGTTTTTTACTCAGAGAGTGGTTGGTGCGTGGAATGCACTGCCTGAGTCAGTGGTGGAGGCAGATACACTAGTGAAATTTAAGAGACTTCTAGACAGGTATATGGAGGAATTTAAGGTGAGGGGTTATATAGGAGGCAGGGTTTAAGGGTCGGCACAACATTGTGGGCCGAAGGGCCTGTACTGTGCTGTACTGTTCTATGTTCTATGTCAAGCTTACCAACCACTAAAGTAAGACTCACCGATCTATAATTTCCTGGGCTATCTCTGCTCCCTTTCTTGTATGAGGGAACAACATCTGCAATGCGCCAATACTCCGGAACCTCTCCTGTCCCCATTGACGATGCAGAGATCATTGCCAGATGCTCAACAATCTCCCCCCTCGCCTTCCACAGTAACCTGGGGTACATCTCATCCGGTCCCAGAGACTTATCCAACTTGTTGCTTTCCAAAAGCTCCAGCACATCCTTTTTCTTAATGTCCATATGCTCAAGCTTTTTAGTCTGATGCAAGTCATCTCTACAATCACCAAGATCCTTTTCCATAGCGAATACTGAAGCAATTTCACCTGGTCCAGGTGATTTATCTACCTTCAGACCTCTCAGATTCTGAAAAGCCTTCACTTCTGCCCCCCGACACTCTTGCATTCCTGGCATTCTGCTACTGACTAACACAGTGAAAACTGATACAGAATACTTATTCAGTTTGTCGGCCATTTCTTTGTTTCTCCACCCCCCCCCCCAACATTACTACCACTGTAGTGTCATTTTTCAGCGGTTCAACACCCACTCATCTTTCTTTTACTTTTTATATATCTGCAAAAACTTTTGATACCCTGTTTTATGTTATTGACAAGTTTACCTTCACATTTCATCTTTTCACTCTTTATTGTTCTTTTTAGTTGATTCTGTTGGTTTTTTAAAACTTCCCATCTTCAACCTTCTTGTTAATTTTTGCTGTATCATATGCCCTCCCTTTTTCTTTCCTGCTGTCTTTGACTTCGCTTGTCAGCCATGATTGGCTCATCCTCACTTTAGAATACTTCTTCGTCTTTGGGATGCATCTTTCCTACACTTTCCAATTTGCTCCTCGAAAGACCAGCCATTACTGTTCTGCTGTTATACCTGCTCATGCACCCTTCCAATTAACTTTGGCCAGCTCCTCTCTTGTGCCCCTGTAATTCCACTGTAATACTGATATATCCAATTTTTGCTTCTCTTTTTCAAACTACAGGGTGAATTTTACTATATATTATTTCTGTTTTTGCATTATTTTTAATCTATTCAATATACATATGTGTACTCACTGTAATTTATTTATTTTGTTTGTTTGCTATCTTTCTAAATTATTGTGTATTGTACTGCTGCTGCTAAGTTAATAAATTTCATGAAACAGGTCGGTGATAATAAGCCTGACTGATTCTGAATGCTATCATACTATGATCACAGCATCCTCAGGGTTCCTTTACCTTAAGCTCCCTAATCAAATATGAGTCATTCAATACTGTAACACGCATTTCAGAATTGATGTTCCCTTAGTGGGCTCAACCACAAGCTGCTCAAAAAAGTCATCTCATAGGCATTCTGCAAATTCTCTCTCTTCAGATCCAGCACCAACCTCTTTTCACAATCTACCTGCATATTGAAATCTCCCATAACGATTGTAACATTGCCCTTTTCTTATTGAAATTTATATCCCACATCCTGGCTAGAGTTTGGAGGTTGTATATAACTCCCATCAGGGTCTTTTTTCCTTTGCAGTTTATTAACTCTACCCACAATGATTCTACATCTTTTGATCCTTTGTCACCTCTTTCTTAGCATTTGATTTCATTTTTTACCAACAGAGCCATGCAGCCCTCTCTGCCTAACACCTGTCCTTTCAATACAATGTGTATCCTGGATGTTCGACTCCCAATATAATCTTCTTTTAGCCACAACTCAATGATGCCCGTAACGTTATACTTGCCAATCTCTAACTGTTCTTCTGCCTTATTCCATACACTGCGTACGGGGAATAGAAGAACTTCAGTTCTGTATTCAGCTCTTTTTGATTTTGGTCCCCTGTTACCAGAGGTTATAGAAACAGAATTTGGCTGTTTGGCCCATCGAGTCTGTTCCACCATTTCATCATAGCTGATGCACTTTCCCTCTCAGCCCCAATCTACGCCATCTCCCCGTATCCCTTCATGCCCTAAATAATCAATAACTTCTCAATCTCTGCCTTAAATATACCCAATGCCATGGCCTCCACAGCCCCTCCCCCCACCGTGGCAACGAATTCCACATATTCACTATACTACGTCAAGAAAAAAATTCCTCTTCATCTCCATTCTGAAGTGATGTCCCTCTATTCTGAGGCTGTGTCCTCTGGTCTTAGACTCCTCCATCACAGGAAACATCTTCTTCACATCCACCCTATCGAGGTCTTTCACCATTTGATAGGTTTCAATGAGATCCTCATCTCGTTCTTCTGAATTCCACTGAATAGAGGCCCAGAGCCATCAAATGCTCCTCATATGACAAGCCTTTAACTCATCCCACTGACTGCAATTCTGCCTGTCTTTCCTGACAGTCTCACTGCACACTGTATCGAGTTGTATACCAACTACCCCGTTCTCAGCATAATAACACCGATTCTCAAACCCCTGTCCATTAGTTTAAACCTCTAGTAAACTTGCCCACAAAGATGTTGGTCCCCCTCAGGTTCAGGTGTAACCCAGCTCTCTTGTACAGGTTATACCTCCCCCAGAAGAGATGCCAATGATCCAGAAATCTGAAACCCTGCCTCTGCATCAGTTCCTCAGCCATCCGTTTATCTGCCAAGTCATCCTATTCTTACCCTCTCTGGCACATGGCACAGGCAGCAATCCAGAGATTGCTACCCTGGAGGTCCTGCTTCTCAGTTTTCTACCTAGTTCCCCAAAATCTCCCTTCAAGGTCTGCTCACCATTCCTACCTATGTTGTTGGTACCAATATGCATCATGACGTCCAGCTGCTCACCTTTCCCCTTCAGATAGCGTGTGCCCCTCCCTCTGTTTCTACCCCTCCCACAATGTGACCCCTCTCTGTATTGCCTCTCTCACAGTGACTCTACACAGTTACATTTTCCCACTGTGGGAGGGGTGGTCCTCAGGGGGTCTCACTCTATGGATGTGTAGTCAGAGGCGTTGCACTATGAAATGGACGGTGAGGGAGCTCCGCTCCGTGTTGGGGGGGTCGGTGAGGGAGCTCCGTCCATGGGGGTGGGGTTGGTGAGGGAGCTCCGCTCCGTGGGGGGTGAGGGGGAGGGAGCTCCACTCCGTGGGGGGGTGGGGTCGGTGAGGGAAAGCTACACTGTATTGCCTTAAATCGATAAACGTGCTGGAGTCTATGTTTTAAAAGACAAAGGAGGTTACCAGAGGAGAAATTTTTAAATTAAAGTCTAAAATACAAACCAATGCCAAGCAGATCCAGAGGGACATTGGGGTGGGGTGAGACCCCTCATTCATGTTTCAGAGAGCCGTCTTGAGCCTTGTCCAGAACCCTGGTGAGGACCTGATGTACTCCCTCCTTCACCCCCCTGATGTACCCCCCACCTGACGTTCCCCCTCGATGTACCCCCTGATATACTCCCCATTCACCCCCTGATGTACCACCCCCGATGTACCCCTGCTGATGTAGCCCCCTTCACCCCCCGATGTACCCCCCTTCATCCCCTGATGTACTCCATCTTCACCCCCTGATATATTCCCCCGATGTACCCCCTTCACCCCCCGATATACCCCCTGATGTACCCCCCTGATGTACGCCCATTCACCCCCTGATGTACCACCCCCGATGTACCCCTGCTGATGTAGCCCCCTTCACCCCCCAATGTACCCCCTTCACCCCCCGATGTACCCCCCTTCATCCCCTGATGTACTCCATCTTCACCCCCTGATATATTCCCCCGATGTACCCCCTTCACCCCCCGATATACCCCCTGATGTACCCCCCTGATGTACGCCCATTCACCCCCCCGATGTACTCCACCTTCACCCCCTGATGTACTCCCCCGATATACCTCCGATGTAACCCTGATGTACCCTCCCTGATGTACCCCTTCACCCCCCCTGATGTACCCCCTTCACCCCCCACGATGCGCCCCCCTGCTGTATGCCCCTTCACCCCCCCCAATGTACTCGCCTTCACCCCCCGATGTACCCCCCTGATGTACTCCACCTTCACCCCATGATGTACCCCCCAATATATCCCCCCGATGTACCCCACCTTCACACCCCGATGTATCCCACTGATGTACCCACCCTGATGTACCCCCCTTCACCCCCTCACCCGCACACCTGCAGGGAAGTGAACTCTACTGAGCAATACAGAAAGTTTGAAATTGAGTCAGCCTCATCTTGGAGACTGGCTTCCACAGTGTCTAAGACATCTTCAAGGAGCAGTGTCTCAGGAAGGCAGCGTCCATCATTAAGAAACCCCATCTCCCAGGATATGCCCTCTTCCCACTGTTAACCAGCAGGAAGGAGGTACAGAAACCAGAAAGCACAGACTCAGCGATTCAGGAACAGCTTCTTCCCCTCTGCCGTCAGATTCCTAAACAGGCATTGAACCCATGAACACTACCTCACCTTTTAATTATTTCTGTTTTGCATTTTTAATTTAACCAGTTAATACACATATTATATACTTTCTATATATATATATATACACACACACAAACATTTGTGTATATATATATATATATATATATATATACTCTCTACAACTGATTTACTTATTTTTTTTCTATATTATCCGGTATTGCATGGTAGAGCTGCCACTAAGTTAACAAATTTCATGAATGATGCCAGGGATTAATTCTGGTTCCGATTCTGAGGAAATCTCTCGCTCTGAGTTACAGTCAGAAGGAAACAGCATCATGCGGCGGCCGGAGAGACAAGGCTGAAATGAAATACAAGAGGTGATTGATAAGTTGTGGCCTAAGGCACAAGGAGTCAATTTTAGGCTTTACCCGTGATGGACTGAGCTGTATCTACTACTTTTTGTAGACTTTTCCAATCGCCTTAACGTTGCCATTCCTGCTGGTATTAGCCATTTCCAACTCTCATCCTCTTTCCAAAGAGAACATCCCTAACTCTCTCAACCTTTCTATGTAAGGTATGTTCTCTAATCCAGTCAGCATCCTGGTAAATCCTCTCTGCACCCTCACTAAAGTCTCCACATCCTTCCTATAATGTGGTGGCCAGAACTGAACAAAATATTCGAATTGTGGTTTAACCGGAGTTTTATAGAACTGTAACATTACCTCATGGCTCTTGTGCTCAATCCTCCGACCAATGAAGGCCAGCATACCATGTGCCTTCTGATCAACTCTATCAACTTTGAAGGAATTATGTATTTAAGAGACTCTGAGATGGGCACATGGATGATAGAAAAATAGAGGGTTATGTGGGAGGAAAGGGTTAGATTAATTTTAGAATGGGTTAAAAGATCAGTCCACTATTGTGGGTCAAATGGCCTGTACTATCTGTAATGTTCTATGTTCTCTGTTCTATATGCCATGTTCTGTGTTCTGTGTCCTGTGTTCCATGTTCTGTGTTCTATGTTCAGTGTTCTGTGTTTTACATTCTGCGTTCTGTGTTCTGTGTTCCATGTTCTATGTTCAATGGTCTGTGTTCTATATCCTGTGCTCCATGTCCTGTGTTCTGTGTTCTATATGCTGTGTTCTGTGTTCTGAGTTGTATTTTCTGTGTTCTATTTTCTGGGTTCTGGGTTCTAGGTTCTGTGTTCTATTTTTTGTATTTTCTGAGTTCTGTGTTGTATTTTCTGTGTTCTGTGTTCTGTTTTTTTGTGTTTTGTGTTCAGTGTTCTGTGTTCTGAGTTCTATTTTCTGTGTTCTATTTTCTCTGTTCTGTGTTCTACATTCTGGGTTCTATTTTCTGTGTTCAGTGTTCCGTGTTCTGTGTTGTATTTTCTGAGTTTTATTTTCTGTGTTCTGGGTTCTATTTTTTGTGTTTCGTGTTCAGTGTTCCGTGGTTCTCACATAAATCTCTGAAACCTGACGGCAACTAACTCTTTGCTGGTCAATGCTACAAGGTCACAAGCTTTGAGGTGAATGATATGTTGATGCACAATCAGACACTGTGATATATTTAGCAAAAGTAATGCTGGTTGTGATAAAAATATAACCAATTTATTCTGATTCTGCATAGTGCTTTAACACTGAATAAATTCCCACTTAAGATTGGTTTATTTATGACTGGAGCTAATTGAAACAAGTAGCTCAGAGCAGGTTGTGTAGAACTCCTTCTGACAAATATCTTTGCACATTGATGGATTTCAGAAGGTGTGTTCATCATACACCACAGTGCTGGAAAACGTGTCACTGAGACAGGGTCGCCCTCATCACCACACCCCGTAGACCAGGAACAGGGGGCCTTCCATCCATTCAGAGAGGAACAGGCCACTGGCCCAAGTATTGACTCCTGTGCACTGTGTGTGTGAGTGTGTGTGTGTGAGCGTGTGTGTGTGTGTGTATGTATGTGAATGTGTGTGTATGTGTGTGTGCTTGTATTTGTGTGTGTGTGTGTGTGTTTGAGTGTGTGTGTGTGTGTGTGTGTGTTTGAGTGTGTGTGTATGTGTGTGTGTGTGTGTGTGTGGCGGTGTGTGTGTGTCTGTGCATCTGTGTCAGTGTGAGTGTGTATATGTGTGTGGGTGTGTCTGTGTATCTGTGTCAGTGTGTGTGTGAGTGTGTGTGTGTGCCTGTGTATGTGTGTGGGTGCGTCTGTGTATCTGTGTGTGTGTGTGTGTATGTGTGTGTGTGTGTGTGTCTGTGTGAGTGTGTGTGTGTGTGTGTGTGTGTATGTGTGTGTGTCTGTGTAAGTGTGTGTGTGTGTGTGTGTGTCTGTGTAAGTGTGTATGTGTGTGTGTGTGTGTGTGTCTGTGTGAGTGTGTGTGTGTGTGTCTGTGTAAGTGTGTGTGTCCAGCTCATCAAAATACTTACAGGATTTCTAAACTTCTGTGGGTCTTCCCTCATTCTCCTGTGCTCCAGGGTTTGAGGATGATGATGTGGATTTTAAAGCAGTGTGTATAGGCTGGGGAGTGAGGGGAGAGCGAGTGAGTGATATCTAAATGTCTGTCCATCTCGGGGCCATTAGAGGCAGACAGGGTGACAGTGCGGACCACCACTGTAGTCAAGCCTGTCACTGCCCCAGAGACCAAACTCAAAGCAATCCTGACAGCCAGCTCCGGCTGAAGTAAATACCTGGATCTTCAGTGCAGCTGTATTGGTGACAATGAAGTTCTCATCTTATAGTTCTCAGTGTGATTGTGTCAGGTACAATGAGACTCTCACATTCTGGATCATCGGTGTAACTGTTTCAGATACAATGGGGCTCTCACAGGAGCTCCTGTGGGAAAGAATGAGATTCCTGAATGGTACGTTGCCTCCCGGGTGCCAGGGATCATGATATGGTGGACTGTGCCCTCAGTATTCTCTGGGAGGGTGAACAGCCAGATGTCGTGTTCCATGTAGGTACCAATGACAATGAGTTGGACAAGAAACAAGGTTCTGCACACAGAATTCAGAAAGTTAGATGTTAAATTAAAAAGCAGGACCTCCAGGGTTGTGTTCTCAGGATTGCTATCTGTGCCATGAGCCAGTGAGGTGAGAACCAGGAAGATTAAACAGTTTAATAGCTCCGTCGCTCTAAGGGAAAAGGCCAAGTTCACTCAACCTATTCTCATAAGGCATGCTCTCCAATCCAGGCAACATCCTTGTAAATCTCCTCTCCATCCTTTCTATAGTTTCCACGTCCTTCCTGTAGTGAGGTGACCAGAACTGAACACAGTACTCCAAGTGGGGTCTAACTAAGGTCTTATGTAGCTGTAACATTACCTTATGGCTCTTGAACTCAATCCCATGGTTGATGAATGCCAACATACCATATGCCTTTTTAACAACAATATCAAGCGCAGCAGTTTTGAGTGTCCTATGGATCCTTCTGATCCTCCACACTGCCAAGAGTCTTATATTTAATACTATATTCTGTCTTCAAATTTGACCTACTTGACACTTATCTGGGTTGAACTCCATCTGCCACTTCTCAGCCCAGTTCTCCATTCTATCGGTGTCCCACTGTAACCTCTGACAACCCTCCAGACTATCTACAACACCCCCAATCTTTGTGTCATCAGCAAACTTACTAACCCACCCTTCTACTTCTTCATCCAGGTCATTTATAAAAATCACAAAGAGGAGGGATCTCAGAAAGATCCCGGCAGAACACCACTGGTCACCGACCTCCATGTAGAATGCGAACCATCTACAGCCACCACCCAGCACATTCTGTGGGCAAGCCAGTTCCGGATCCACAAAGCAAGGTGTCGTTGGATCCCATGCCTCATTACGCTCTGAATGAGTCTCACATGAGGAACCTTACTGAAATCCATATACACTGCATCCACTACTCTACCCTCGCCAATATGTTTTATTACATCTTCAAAGAATTCAGTCAGACTCCTGAGGCACAACCTGCCCTTGACAAAGCCATACTGACTATTCCGAATCATATTATTGCAGGAGGGGGAGTTTTGAGAGTGTCCATTAGATAGCTTTTTCGAGCAGCACGTGATTGAACCCATAAGCAGATCAGCTTTTCTAGATTGGGTATTGTGCAATGAACCAGAATCGATTAGAGACGTTAAGCTAAAAGAACCCAAAGGGGAAAGTGATTATAATATGATCACAGTCACCCTGATATTTGAGAAGGAGAAGCTAAGGTCAGATGTATCAGTATTACAGTGGAGTAAAGGGAATTACAGAGGCACAAGATAGGAGTTGGCCAAAATTGATTGGAAAAGAACGCTAGTAGGGATGACAGCAGAGCAGCAATGGCTGAAATTTCTGGAAGCAACTCGGAAGGCATGGGATATACACATCCCAAAGAGGAAAAAGCATTCTAAAGACAAAATGACACAACCGTGGCTAACAATGTAACATAAAAGCTGAAGAGTGGGTATATAATAGAACAAAATTTAGTGGAAAGTTAGAGGATTGGGAAACCTTCAAATAGAAACAGAAGGCAAGTAAAAAAGTCATTAATAAGGTAAAAATGGAACACAAAAGTAAGCCAGCCAATAATATTAAGGAGGATATCACAAATTTCTTCAGATACATAAAGTGTGAAAGAGAGGCGAGAGTGGATTTTGGTCCACTGGAAAGCAATGCAGGAGAGGTAGTAATGAGAGACAGTAAAATGGTGGACAGACTGAATAAGTATTTTGCATCAATCTTCACTGTGGAAGACACTATCAGTACTGTGGAAGTTCCAGAGTGTCAGGGGTCGGAAATCTGTGAAGTTGCCATTACTAGAGAGAAGGTTCTTGGGAAACTGAAAGTTCTCAAGGTAGGTAAGTCACCTGGAGCAGATGGTGTACACCTCAGAATTTTGAAGGAGGTGGCTGAAAAGATTGTGGAAGCATTAGTAATAATCTTTCAAGAATCACTAGATTCTAGTGTGGTTCCCGGAAGCTGTAAAATTGCAAATGTCACTTCACTCTTCAAGAAGGGAGAGAAGCAGAAGAAAGGAAACTCCAACATGGTTAATTTGACCTCAGTGGTTGAGAAGATGGAGTTCATTATTCAGGATGAGGTCCCAGGGTACTTGGAGGCACATGATAAAATAGGCAGTAGTCAGCATGGTTTCCTCAATGGAAAATCTTGCCTGACAAATCTGCTGGAATTCTTTGAAGAAATAACAAGCAGGAAAGACAAAGGAGAATCAGTTGATGTTGTGTTCTGGGATTTTCAGAAGGCCTTTGACAAAGTGCCCCACATTAGGCTGCTTAACAAGCTATGAGCCCATGGTATTACAGGAAAGATTCTAGCATGGACAAAGCAGTGGAGGCAAAGAGTGGGAATACAGAGAGCCTTTTCTGGCTGGCTGCCGTGACTACTGCTGTTCCACAGAGGTCTGTGTTGGGACCGTTTCTTTCTACTCAATTTGTCAGTGACTTAGATGATAGAACTGACAGCTCTGTTGCAAAGTTTGCAGACAATATGGAGATAGGTGGAGGGGCAGGTAGTTTTGATGAAGTAGAGTAGCTACAGAAGAACTTAGAAAGATGAGGAGAATGGGCAAAGAAATGGCAGATGGAATACAGTGTTGGGAAGTGTATGGTCATGTACTCTGGACAAAGAAATGAAAGGGTTCACTAAGTTCGAAATGGAGAGATAATACGAAAAAACTGAGGTGCAAAGGGACTTGGGAATCGTTGTGCAGAACTCCCTTCAGGTTGAGTCTGTGGTGAGGAAGGCAAATGCAATGTTAGCATTAATTTCAAGAGTACTAGAATATCAGAGCAAGAATGTAATGTTGAAACTTTATAAAGAACTGGTAAGGCCTCACGTAGAGTATTATAAGTGTCTTTGGGTCCTTTATCTTAGAAAGGATGTTGGAAACTGGAGGGTGCAAAGGAGGTTCACAAAATGATTCCAGGATTGAATGGCTTGTCATATGAAGAGCATTTGATGGCTCTGGGCCTGTATTCTCTAGAATTCAGAAAGAATGAAGGGTGGCCTAATTGAAAAAAAGTATTAAATGGTGAAAAGCCTTGTGAATGGGAGGAGAAGATGGTGGCGCGACGCAGCTCGCAGCGACCACTCTGGTGGTGATGTCTGTTATTTGTCAAGTAGGGTGCCGTGCACAATCCTGATTTGATGGAGACAGAGGAATATCTGGTGGAACATCTGAAATGCCTGCTTCGCTGCTGCTGCTACTGTGTGATCCAGAATCTCCGGAGGGAAAGCCCCGAGTCCTCGGCTTTGCTTGTTGCTCGGCGGCCGGGGCGGGGTCGAAGCGCTTGGCAAAGGATGGTGCTCGGTGTCGGAAGGACTGGTCGGAGGCTTGAAGTTTTCGGATGGACTCAGAGTCTGCTGCAGTCGGGTGCTTCCAATGGTGCTGCATTGGCAAGTTTGCGGCGCTTGGAAGTTCATGGCAGGTAGAGTTCCTCCCCCCGCCGCCTGGGTGAACTTTGAGACTTTCTCTACTGTGCCCATAGTCTGCTCTTTATCAAATTATGGTATTGTAGCGGTGTGCTACACACAGCGCTAGAATAACGACACGTAGTCGGTGAGTTGGAGTTGCAATAAAAGAGGTTTATTCAAACTTCTCAGCCTCCTTTAAAGCCTTCCCGTTTCCGCCCTCCCTGGAGTGGGACTGCTGTCAGGAATGCATATTCCCAGACCCTTTCCACGCGCGGGATTTTCCCCCTGCTGGTGAAGGTGGCCTGGCGCCCTTTTTGGGGCCGGCCCTCTGCCTGCGCGCGCCGTTTTGTGAGCCGGTTCGTGTGTGCTAGAAAGTGGGTCGCCACATAACCCCCCCCCCCCCAGAACCGGCGATACCTCCCCCAATGTCCACAGTCTGGATCGGCCTCTGTTTGGGGGGTCTGCCCCTGCGCCGCGGTGCCTGAGCCTGGACCGGCTGTGCCAAGTCCACATGGGCCGGTTTGAGTCAGTCCACTGTGAAAACCTCCTCTCTCCCCCCAATGTCCAGCACAAACGTGGACCCGTTGTTCCTGATCACCTTAAACGGCCCCTTGTAGGGCCGCGGTAGCGGTGCCCGGTGTCCGCCCCGTCGTACAAAAAGAAACTTACAGTTCTGCAGGTCTTTGGGTACGCAAGTCGGGCTCTGTCCGTGCTGTGAAGTGGGGATGGGGCCCAGGTTACCGAGCCTGTCACATAGTCTGTCCAGGACTACTGTGGGTTCTTCCTCTTGCCGCCTTGGGGCTGGTATGAACTCTCCTGGGACGACCAGGGGTGCGCCGTACACCAACTCGGTGGACGAGGTGTGCAGATCCTCGGGCGCCGTGCGGATTCCGAGCAGGACCCAGGGAAGTTCATCCACCCAGTTAGGCCCCTCCAGGCGGGCCATGAGAGCCGACTTCAGGTGACGGTGGAAGCGCTCCACTAGTCCGTTCGACTGTGGGTGGTAGGCAGTTGTGTGGTGTAGCTGCGATCCTAAAAGTAAAGATGAAGCCACACTCAGGTTGGAGGAACAACACCTTATATTCCGTCTGGGTAGCCTCCAATCTGATGGCATGAACATCGACTTCTCTAACTTCTGCTAATGCCCCAACTCCCCCTCGTACCCCATCTGTTATTTATTTTTATACACACATTCTTTCTCTCATTCTCCTTTTTCTCCCTCTGTCCCTCTGAATATACCCTTTGCCCATCCTCTGTTCCCCCCACCTTGTCTTTCTTCCCGGACCTCCTGTCCCATGATCCTCTCATATCCCCTTTGCCAATCACCTGTCCAGCTCTTGGCTCCATCCCTCCCCCTCCTGTCTTCTCCTATCATTTTGGATCTCCCCCTCCCCCTCCCACTTTCAAATCTCTTACTAACTCTTCCTTCAGTTAGTCCTGACGAAGGGTCTCGGCCTGAAACGTCAACTGTACCTCTTCCTACAGATGCTGCCTGGCCTGCTGCGTTCACCAGCAACTTTGATGTGTGTTGCTTGAATTTCCAGCATCTGCAGAATTCCTGTTGTTTGCGCCACAGTATTGCTTTGCACTGTTGTAACTTTCTGTTATAATTATGTGGTTTCGTCGGTTTTAGTCTTGGTTTGCCCTGTGTTTTCTTGTGATATCATTCTGGAGGAACGTTGTATCATTTTTTAATGCTTGCATTTCTAAATGACAATAAACGAGGACTGAGTGTCCTCATAATCTAGTCTAATCTAATGTGGAGAGGATGCTGGGAGAGTCCAAGACCAGGGGACACAGCCTCAGATTAGAGGGACATCCTTTTAGAACGGAGATGAGGAGGAGTTTCTTCAGCCAGAGAGTGGCAAATCTGTGGAATTCTTTGTCATAGGCAGCTGTGGAGGCCAAGTCTTTATGTATATTTAAGGCAGAGGTTGATAGATTCTTAGTTGTTCAGGTCATGAAGGGATACAGGGAGGAGATCGGGGCTGAGAGGAAAATTGGATCAGCCATGATAGAATGGAGGATCAGACTTGATGTGCCAAATGGCCTAATTCTGCTGTTATATCTTATGGTCTCATGATCTTATCTGTATTGCTAGTCTTCGAACGTATAGTGGAGACTTAGAGTGTGGTCTGAGCTCTAATTCCTGGACATCCCTGGTCCTAAAACCTTTGCCTGTCCCTCAGCTTTTCTGTCTGTCCCCAAAACCCAAAAATGAGCCCAAAAAACAATTAAACCAATTAAATCAGTTCAATTATGTACAATCCATAGTATTAACGATGGTTACAACTTCTGCTTCCAAAACATTGGTGACTCTGAAGTGAATGGGCTTAAAGTCACATTCTTGGACCTCAGTGTAACTGTGTCGGCTATAATCTGAATCAGAATCAGGTTTACTGTCACCGGCATGTGACGTGAAATTTGTTAACTTAGCACCAGCAGTTCAATGCAATACATAATCTAGCAGAGAGAGAAAATAATAAATTAAATAAAACTTAATAATAAATAAACAAGTAAATCAATTACATGTATTGAATAGATTTTAAAAAATGCAAAAACAGAAACACTGTATATTAAAAAAAAGTGAGGTAGTGTCCAAAGCTTCAATGTCCATTTAGGAATCGGATGGCAGAGGGGAAGAAGCTGTTCCTGAATCACTGAGTGTGTGCCTTCAGGCTTCTGTATCCCCTACCTGATGGTAACAGTGAGAAAGGGGCATGTCCTGGGTGCTGGAGGTCTTTGATAATGGATGCTGCCTTTCTGAGATATCGCTTCCTAAAGATGTCCTTGATACTTTGTAGACTAGATTTACAACCTTCTGCAGCTTCTTTCAGTCCTGTGCAGTAGCCCCTCCATACCAGACAGTGATGCAGCCTGTCAGAATGCTCTCTAGGGTACAACCATGGAAGTTTTTGAATGTATTTGTTGACATGCCAAATCTCTTCCAAATCCTAATGAAGTATAGTCTCTGTCTTGCCTTCTTTATAACTACATCGATATGTTGAGATCAGGTTAGATTCTCAGAGATCTTGACACCCAGGAACTTGAAGCTGTTCACTCTCTCCACTTCTGATCCCTCTATGAGGATTGGTATGTGTTCCTTCGTCTTACCCTTCCTGAAGTCCACAATCAGCTCTTTCGTCTCACTGACGTTGAGTGCCAGATTGTTGCTGCGGCACCATTCCACTAGTTGGCAGATCTCACTCCTGTACGCCCTCTCGTCACCAGCTGAGATTCTACCAACAATGGTTGTATCAACAGCAAATTTATAGATGGTATTTGAGCTATGCCTAGCCACACAGTCATGGGTATAGAGAGAGTAGAGCGGTGGGCTAAGCACACACCCCTGAGGTGCACCAGTGTTGATCGTCAGCGAGGAGGATATGTTATCACCAATCCACACAGATTGCGGCCTTCCGGTTGGAAAGTCGTGGATCCAATTACAGAGGGAGGTATAGAGTCCCAGGTTGATAGATTCTTAGTTGGTCAGGGAATGAAGGAATATAGTGAGAAGGTAAAAGATAGGAGCTGAGAGGAAATTTGAATCAACTTCTCAACCAGGATTGTGGGATTGATGGTATTAAATGCAGAGCTACAGTCGATGAACAACATCCTGACGAAGGTGTTTGTATTGTAGAGGTAGTCTAAAGCCGTGTGAAGAGCCATGGAGTTCCATCTGCCATTGACGTATTGTGGCCAAGAGACTCTCACATTCTGATTTGGCGGTGTGACTGAGAGAGATACGAAGAGAATCTCACATTCTGGGTCATCGGTGTCACTGTGTCAGATACAAAGAGAGTCTCACATTCTGGATTATCGGTGTGACTGTCTCAGATATAAAGAGACTCTCACATTCTGCTCGTTGGTGTGACTGTCTCAGATACAAAGTGACTCTCACATTCTGGGACCTCAGTGTGACTGTCAGATACAAAGAGTCTCTCACATTCTGGATTATCGGTGTGACAGTCTCAGATACAAAGAGACCCTCACATTCTGGGACCTCAGTGTGACTGTGACTGTGACAGATACAAAGAGACTCTCACATTCTGGGACCTCAGTGTGACTGTGACAGATACAAAGAGACTCTCACATTCTGGTCGTCGGTGTGACTGTGTCAGATACAAAGAGACCCTCACATTCTGGGACCTCAGTGTGACTGTGACAGATACAAAGAGACTCTCACATTCTGGGACCTCAGTGTGACTGTGTCAGATACAAAGAGTCTCTCACATTCTGGTTGTTTGTGTGACTGTGACAGATACAAAGAGACTCACATTCTGGGACCTCAGTGTAACTGTATCAGCTACAATGGGATTCAAGTTGATCAAAAAGCTTTTTCATGTATGTAAATAGTAAAAGAGAAATGGAGTGGATTTAGGACTGCTAGTAAACGAGGCAGGAGAACTAATAACAGGTGGGGGGGGAGTGGCAAGAAGATGGCAAGAAAATGAGTATTTTGCATCAGGTTTCACTGTACAAGATACTAACAGTGAGCCAGACGTTGATGGGTGTGAGGGAAGGGAAGGGAGTGCAGTTACTATTACAAGGCAGAAGTTTCCTAAATAGTTGAAAGACCTAAGGCTGCATAAGTTTCGCTGACCAGATGAACTGCACCAAGAGTTTTGAAAGAGGTAGCGTTAGATGATTGTGGTGGCATTAGAAATGATCTTTCAAAAATCATTCGACTCTGGCATGGTGCCAGAGGACTGGAAAGTTGCAAATGTCACTCCACTCTTTAAGAAAGGATGAAGGCAGCAGAAAGGATTCCAGTGACGACATCGTTCAGAATGGCAGCTTAAACCAACAGCTCCTCTGGAAAAATTGATATTTTGCCCCGTTAATGCATCAGATATAAGATACAAGAATGGGGAGAAAGAATGGTGATTTAAAAAAAAAAGCATCACTGCGGAGCCTTTGGAAGAGAGAGGCGCAACGAGCGGCTCTCCTACATGTGGCGTGGTGGCGAGGCTGACGCTGGGCCTCGTTCAGGCGAAGCGGCAAACATGATAAAGATTCTGGAAGAGATAAGGGAAGCCCAAAAAGATATAAAGCAGCAACTCAATGATATAAAGTCAGCTTGCCAACGTCAATCAGACAATAGCGGTGGCAGAGACTCGAATTGAGAAGGTGGAAGATCGCGTGCAAAACGTGGAACAGATACTAAGTAAGACAATCAAAATATTAAATCAACGGGAAAGTAAATTGCTTGACCAGGAGAGAAGATCGCGATGGAAAAATATCGGGATTTATAATGTTCCCGAAGGAGCGGAGGGATTGTCGATGATGGACTTTGTAGACAAGCTACTGCGGGACGCACTGGAGATTCCCCTGACTGTGGAGATTGAAGTTGAGAGGACGCATCGTTCACTTGTCCAGCGGCCTCCCAGAGACAGACAAAATGAACCGCGCTCAATAGTACTTGTATTCCTTCGATTCAAGAGCAAGGCGGAGATTCTACAAAGGGTCTGGGGTAAGAAGAGGGTTTTTAGGAACGGGAAGTTAATATACTTCGATCATAATTACCCCCCCCCCCCCGGCGGTCCTACAGAAACGGAAGGAATATTCCGAAGCGAAACGAATATTAAAGCAAGAAAAGATTAAATTTCAAACCCCGTACCCTGCTAAACTGAGGGTATTTTACCGAGAAGGTGGAAGAGGCGACTACAGACATGAACAACAGAGGACTGCCCATTAGCGTGGTCAGACCAAGGGAAAGTCTGGCTGAGCAGTTATCCCGATCTGCTTGGGAAATAGTAAGAGAACCGAGAAAGCAGGGGACAGGAGGAGGACGACAGAAGGATATTAGGAAGAGACTAAGAGTTCTCCGAAGACAACCCTCACCTCCTCCAGAAGAGCCAAAAGGTTTGCCTAACCTTAAAAGTGCTGATAAACTAAACAGAAGCAAAAATAGACGGTGATATACCTATCTCGAGAAATACGTGTTATAATGTGGTTTTTATATTACTCAATTTTTTAAAAAATCATTTATTCATTCCTTTTTCCCCACCTAAATGACAGTATATACATGGGAGGAATATACAGGGAAATCATTTCTGTGTAATGGGCATAATTTCTTTTACTTACTTTTATAGGTACTGCAGCGGGGGCCTTCAACCCACAGGTAGGAGGGACTATCCCCCACGACTAGACTTTTCTTCTAGCCCAACCCAGGGTCATCTAGAGACCCCAGACGTGGAATCCATACCTTCGTTACCTTTTTTTAAATTATTCGCGTTTCTTGGCCCTTATTTGTTCGGGGAGTAAATCGATTAAGTTATCTTCTGCAAATTTCAATGATATACTAACAGATAAATACACATGGCTAACTACAAAGTAAAGTTCATTTCTTTTAATGTCAGTGGGCTTTTGAATCCAGTCAAGCGCAGTAAAATTCTATCAAAAATGAAAAAAGAACAAGCCCATGTAGTATATTTACAGGAAACTCACTTAAGTGATAATGAGCTTGGAAAATTAAAGAGAATGGGCTTCCCTAATTTGTTTTTCTCCTCATATAAATCAGGACATAGAAGAGAGTTGCTATTCTCATCTCAAGTAAGCTAAATTTTGAAAAAGTGTTCGAAATGGGAGATAAGGAGGGCAGATATATTCTGGTAAGGGGGAATATAGACGGAAATCCAGTTACTTTATTGAATATATACGTACCCCCAGGAAGTGATATTAGTTTCTTCCAGAAAATTACTAATATTATGGTAATGGAAACAGAAGATCTCTTGATATGTAGGGGAGACTTAAATTTACAATTACAACCAAAGCTAGATTTTTCCAATAGGAAAACTTATGAAACAAAATCCTTACATAAGAAAGTTAACACTTTTTGAGGATGTTGGTCTAATTAATAGATGGAGGGACCTTTTCCCCGACAGAAGGGATTACACTGATTATTCTACCCCCCATTCCGTATATACAAGAATAGACTATCTCATAGCATTTGGAAAAGATAGAGACGAAATAATCACCTGTGGAATTGGGACAATAGATGTAAGTGACCATGTACCTATATATTTATCTGTTGATTTTGACCTACAACCAAAGAATACTATTTGGAAAATAAATTCAAGTCTACTCAATGATCCCTATTTTAAGGAACAAATTAAAAAAGAAATTGGTCTTTACTTAGAATTCAATGATAATGGAGAGGTTTCACCTCCCAATCTATGGGATACTCTGAAGGCTGTCTTAAGAGGGAAAATTATAGTGATATCTTCATAAAAGAAAAAAAAAATAAGGAATAAAACATTAGAGGAATTACAGAATAAGCTGAAGGAACTAGAAAAAAACACAAATTGAGCTTCGCACAGGATATACTAGAGGAACTTAAAAAAAAATTAGGAATGAAATTAATAGTTTGGCTACACAAGAAATTAGAAAAAATTTGTTTCTGAAACAGAGACTCTAGTTTAGATTAGATTATGAGGACACGCAGTCCTCTTTTATTGTAATTTAGTAATGCATGCATTAAGAAATGATACAATGTTCCTCCAGGATGATATCACAGAAACACAAGACAGACCAAGACTAAAAAAACTGACGAAAACCACATAATTATAATGTATAGTTACAACAGTGCAAAGCAATACTGTAATTTGATAAAGAACGGGCCATGGGCACGGTAAAAAAAAGTCTCGAAGTCTCTTGAAAGTCCCATCATCTCACGCAGACGGTAGAAAGAAGAGAAACTGTCTTCCTGCTATGAACTTCCAGCGCTGCAGACTTGCCCATGCAGCACCCTGGAAGCACCTGACCACAGCCGACTCTTGAGTCCATCCGAAAACTTGGAGCCTCCGACCAGCCCTCCGACACCGAGCACCAAGCACCATCTCTGCCGAGCGCTTCGACCCCAGCCCCGGCAACGGGCAATAGGCAAAGCCGATGATTTGGGGCCTTCCCTTCTGGAGGTTCTCAATTGCACAGTAGCAGCGGCAGCGAAGTAGGCATTTCAGAAGTTTCTCCAGGTGTTCCTCCGTGCTTCTCACAATCAGGATTGTGCACGGCCCCTACTTAAAAATACGATAATCATTTCGGAGCGGCTGCACGCCCTGCTTCGCGCCGCCATCTTCTCCTCCCCTCCATACGAAAGTGGATCTAAATCTATGAAAATACTGGCGTGGAAACTGAAAAAAAAATAGCAGAAAATACGATTAGGGATCCAAGAACAAAAGTGATAAAAAATAAGCTAAGTGAAATTCAGGAAGCTTTTGAAGTGTTTTACAAAACTCTATATTCCAAAGTTACAGGGGGAAACTTAACCCAAATTGACACCTTCCTGAATTCTTTAGAGTTACCCACTTTAAGCAAAGAACAAAATAGAACGATGACTGCTGACATAACTGAAGCTGAACTAAAAACTACAATTAGTAGGCTTAAATTAAGCAAGTCACCAGGATCAGATGGATGTACGGCAGAGTAGTACAAAGAGTTTAGAAGTGAGTTAATTCCTGTTTTACTCCCCACACTGAACTGGGCCCTGAAAAAGACACAAATGCCACCCAGCTGGAAGGAGGCGATAACCTCAGCTATACCGAAAGAAGGCAAGGATAAAATGGAACGTGGGTCATTTAGACCAATATCTGCTCTTAATGTGGGTTATAGAATATTTACTTCCATCATGGCCAAACGATTAGAAGAGTTTCTACCCACACTGATACATAATGATCAGACAGGTTTCATACAACAACGCCAAACACAGGACAATATACGAAGGACACTTCACATTATGGATCATATTAAAAAAATGAAATTGAAGCAATAGTGATAAGTGTGGATGCTGAAAAGGCATTTGATTTGGTTAATTGGAATTTTCTTTACAGAGTTTTACATAGATTTGGTCTACATGATACAATTATTAAAACTATACAGGCACTATACGACAATCCTACTGCCAGGATTAAAATCAATGGATATTTATCTAATAGTTTTACCCTAGAAAGGGGCACGGAGCAGGGTTGTGCATGGTTACCGCTACTCTTTGCATTATATCTGGAACCATTAGCTCAACACATCAGACAAAATGAAGGTATCAGGGGAATTACTATTAAAGGGGCAGAACATAAATTGTCCTGTTACACGGATGACATTTTGATCTATCTAGGGCAACCAACAGACTCTTTACCTAAATTGATGTAATCCTTTGAACAATATGGCCAATTATCAGGATACAAGATCAACATAGATAAAACCCAACTATTTTCATATAACTATAGCCAACCAAGAGAAATTGAAAGTAGATTTACTTGGGCATGGCAAACAGAGTCCGTCAAATATTTGGGCATCATTATGCCAAAAGATTTGGCAAAATGATCAGAATGCAATTATCAGCCTATACATAAAAAAATTAAGGAAGATATAACAAGATAGAACCTAATTCCTTTTCTTGGTCTCAGTTCAAGGATTGAATCTATTAAAATGAATTTACTGCCCAGACTACTATATCTCTTTCAGACGCTGCCAATAGAGATTAACCAAAATCAATTCAATGAATGGAACAAGATGCTATCAAGATATATATGGCAAGGTAAAAGGCCTAGGGTTCGTCTCAAAACTTTGCAATTAGCCAAGAAAAAGGGGGGATGGAGCCTACCTTCTCTTAGAGATTATTATTTTACAGCACAGTTGAGAGCTGTGATATGCTGGTGCAACCCATCATATGATGCTCAATGGAAAAACATTGAGGAGAGGATACTTTCCATCCCCATACAGGCAATTTTGGCTGATAACAACCTACAAAGTTACATAAATACTATTGATAACCCGTGGGTGAAATGGACTCTTAAAATATGGAAAACTATTATAAAAGAATATAAACTGGAGAGGGACATTGCAATTCTTAAATGGTGTGCATATGACTTGGATTTTGTGGCAAATAAACTGGATGCTAGATTTAAGGACTGGACAGCTAAAGGAATAACAACTATCTGCAACATAATGAAAGAAGGAACACTGTTCAGTTTTGAAATGCTCAAAGAGAAACACTTATTAGAAAAACAAGACTTTTACCGGTATTTACAGATGCGACAGTATGTTAATAGGACGGTTAAAAATGTAACCAAAGCAAGTACATGTCTGATAGACTACTTAGAAAAGCATATAGTTCAGACAACGGTAGTAAGATCATTTCAAGCGTGTATAAGGGCTTGTCAAATCTTAAAACACATTCGACTTCATACATTAAAACAAAATGGGAGAAGGAAGGAGGGATAATAATATCTGAGGAAGGCTGGACAATAATATGGAGGTATCAATGGAAGTGTACCAGTTCACAGAAATGGAGGGAGTTCAGGTGGAAAAACTTGATAAGATATTTTATTACACCCTCTCAGAAATCCCATTATGACAACAACCCCCCTATTTGCTGGAGAATTTGTGGAAATCAAAATGCAAACCATTATCATATTTTCTGGGAATGCCCCGTTATCAAAGACTATTGGAGTGGGATACACAATGCCCTACAAGACATTTTTAAATGTGAAATACCCTTAGAGAGTAAGACCATATACTTTGGGTATACACCTCAAGAATGGTTGAAAAGAGATAAATATTTAATGAATGTGCTGCTGGTGGCTGATAAAAAGACTCTTACCAGGAAATGGTTATCACAGGAGAGCCCAACTCTAAATGTATGAATGGAAATTACAAGGGACATTTACAAAATGGAGAAGGTAACAGCATCTGTTAATCATAAGTTGGAACAATTTTATTCATGCTGGAAAAAATAGTTTAACTACAAAACACCTCATAGGCCTGATTTTATTCTCACAAGTCAATGAATATGTTGTAAAAAAAATCACTCCCTACTATAGTTTTCTTCTTTTGATTGTTCTTTCTTTCCTCTCCTTTCTATAAATGTATACCTCAGATAAATATTATGTGGAGATTTGTGACAAATATGATTATATGATATATATGTACAGTATCTGAAATACATCGTGGGGAAATGCTTGTTTGATGATGAAATTCAATAAAAAAAATAAATTACAAAAATAAGGCAGCAGAAAGGAAATTATAAACCAGTGAGCCTGACCTCAGTGGTTGGGAAGATATTGGAGACAATTGTTAAGGATGAGGTGATGGAGTACTCAATTACACAGGACAAGACTGGACAAAATTAGCATGGTTTCCATGAGAAAAAATCTTGCCTGACGAACTTTTTGCAATTCTTTGAGGAGATTACAAGTTGGATAGATAAAGGGGATGCAGTGAATGTTGTATATTTAGACTTTCAGAAGGCCTTTGACAAGATGCTACACATGGGTCCGCTTAGTGAGTTCAGAGCCCATGGTATTACAGGAAAGTTACTAACATGGTTAGAGCATTAGCTGATTCGTAGAGGCAGCGAGTGGGAATAAAAGGATCCTTGTCTGGTTGGCTGCCAGTGACTCGTTGTGTTCCGCAGGGGATGGTGTTGGGACCACTTCTTTTTATGCTGCATATCAATAATTTAGATGATAGAATAGATGGCTTTGTTGCCAAGTTTGCAGATAATATGAAGATTGTTGGAAGGGCAGGTAGTGTTGAGGAAACAAGTAGGCTGCAGAAGGACTTGGACAGATTAGGAGAATGGGCAAGAGAGTGGCAAATAAGAACACAAGAACATAACAAAAGATATAAGGGCAGGAGTAGGTCAACTGGCCTGTCGAGCCTGCTCTGTCATTCAATAAGATCATGGCTGATCTGGCCATGAACTCATCTCCACCTACCTGTCTTTTCCCATTATACTTAATTCCCCTATGATGCAAAAATCCATTCAACTTTGTCTTAAATATATTTACTGAGGTAGCTTCCTCTGCTTCATTGGGCAGAGAATTCCACAGATTCACCACTCTCTGGGAAAAACAGTTCCTCCTCATCTCCTTCCCTAAATTTTCTCCCCTGAATCTTGAGGCTATGTACCCTGGTTCTCGTCTCACCTACCAGTGGAAACAACTTTCCTGCCTCTATCTTATCTATCCCTTTCATAATTTTATATGTTTCTAAAAGTTCTCCTCTCATTCTTCTGAATTCCAGTGAGTACAGTCCCAGGCGACTCAATCTCTCCTCATAGTCTAACCCCCTCATCTCTGGAATCAACCAGGTGAACCTCCTCTGCATCGCCTCCAAAGCCAGTATATCCTTCCTCAAGTAAGGAGACCAGAACTGCACGCAGTACTCCAGGTGCGGCCTCACCAGTATCCTGTACAGTTGCAGTATAACCTCCCTGCTCTTAAATTCAATCCCTCTGGCAATGAAGGCCAGCATTCCATTTGCTTTCTTGATAGCCTGCTGTACTTGCAAACCAGCCTTTTGTGATTCATGCACAACCACTCTCAAGTCACTCTGCACAGTAGCATAGCATGCTGCAATTTTTTACCATCTAAATAATAATCTGCTATTTCATTTTTCCTTCCAAAGTGGATGACCTCACGTTTACCAACATTGTACTCAATCTGCCAGACTCTTGTCCACACACTTAACCTATCCATTTCTCTCTGCAGACTCTCTGTATCTTCTGCACAATTTGCTTTGCCAATTATCAGCAAACTTTAATACGCTGCACTTGGTCCCCTCTTCCAGGTCGTTTACGTATATTGTGAACAGTTGCAGACCCAGCACCGACCCTTGTGGCACACCGCTCACCACTGATTGTCAACCAGAGTAACACCCATGTATCCCAACTCTCTGCTTTTTATTGGTTAACCAATCATCTATCCATGCTGATACATCACCCCCAACTCTATGCAACCTTATTTTATGGATAAGTCTTCTCTGCAGCATCTTATCGAGCACCTTTTGGAAATCCAAGTAAATAACATCCATCTGTTCCCCTCTATCCACTGCGCTCATTATATCCTCAAAGAACTCCAGTAAGTTTGTCAAACAGGACCTGACTTTGCTGAATCCTTGCTGCGTCTGCCTGATGGATCTATTTCTTTCCAGATGCCTCACTATTTCTTCTTTAATGAAAGCTTCAAGCATTTTCCAACTACAGATATTAAGCTATCTGGCCTATATTTACCTGCCTTTTGCCAACATCCTTATTTTGAACAGTGGTGTGACATTCGCCATCCTCCAATCTGCAGGAACCTGTCCAGAGTCGAAAGAATTTTGGTAAATTATCACCAAAGCCTCCACTATAACTTCTGCCATTTCTTTCAGTACCCTGGGATACATCCCATCAGGACCTGGGGACTTGTTGATCTTCAGGCCCACAAGTTTGCTCAGCACTACCTCTTTAGTGATAGCTGTTATATCGAGGTCCTCACCTCCCATCGCATTCATAAGATCTTCTTTGGCATGTTAGAGGTGTCCTCCACTGTGAAGACTGGCACAACATAGTCATTCAAAGCCTCTGTCATTTCCTCATTACCCAATATCAATTCCCTCTTCTTGTCCTCCAAGGGACCTACATTTACTTTAGCCACCCTTTTATGCTTTATATAATTAGACAAACTTTTACTATACATTTTGATATTTTGTGCTAGTTTATTTTCATAATCTTTCTTTATTGCTTGCTTAGTGGTACTTTGTTGCTTCTTGAAGTTTTCCCAGTCTTCCAGTTTCCACTACTCTTGGTGACTTCGTATGCACGAGCTTTTAGTTTGATGCCTTCTTTTATTTTTCAGTTATCCAAGGCTGGCTCTTCCCACACTTACTGTCCTTGTTTTTAACTGGAATATACTTTTATTGAGCACTGTGAAAAATCTCTTTGAAAGTCTTCCATAGTTCCTCAACTGTCCCACCATATAGCCTGTGTTCCCAGTCTGCACGAGTCACATCCTCCCTCATCCCATTGCAGTCGCCATTGTTTAGGCATAATACAGTGGTTTTCAATCGAAATATTGCGCCCTCCATTTGTATGAGAAATTCAATCATACTGTGATCACTTTTTCCAAGAGGATCCCTAACTCAACAATTTTACCTTTCTCATTACGCAGGACCAGATCTAAGACAGCACATTCACTTGTAGGTTCAGTAACATGCTGTTCAAGAAAACCATCACAGAAGCATTCTGTGAAGTCTCCTCAAGACTGCCTCGACCAAATTCATTCACCCAATCTATGTGTATGTTAAGGTCCCCCATGATAACTGCTGTTCCATTTTTACATGCCTCAGATATTTCCCTGTTTAATGCCTGTGCCAACTAGTGGAGTGGTGCTGCAGCAACAACCTGGCACTCAACGTCAGTAAGACGAAAAAGCTGATTGTGGACTTCAGGAAGGGTAGGATGAAGGAACACATACCAATCCTCATAGAGGGATCAGAAGTGGAGAGAGTGAGCAGCTTCAAGTTCCTGGGTGTCAAGATCTCTGAGGATCTAACCTGGTCCTAACATATCGATGTAGTTATGAAGAAGGCAAGACAGCGGCTATACTTTATTAGGAGTTTGAACAGATCTGGCATGTCAACAAATACACTCAAAAACTTCTATAGATGTACCGTGGAGAGCATTCTGACAGGCTGCATCACTGTCTGGTATGGAGGGGCTACTGCACAGGACCGAAAGAAGCTGCAGAAGGTTGTAAATCTAGTCCGCTCCATCTTGGGCACTAGCCTACAAAGTACCCAGGACATCTTTAGGGAGCGGTGTCTCAGAAAGGCAGCATTCATTATTAAGGACCTCCAGCACCCAGGGCATGCCCTTTTCTCACTGTTACCATCAGGTAGGAGGTACAGAAGCCAGAAGGCACACACTCAGTGATTCAGGAACAGCTTCTTCCCCTCTGCCATCCGATTCCTAAATGGACATTGAAGCTTTGGACACTACCTCACTTTTTTTTAATATACAGTGTTTCTGTTTTTGCACATTTTTAAAAAAATCTATTCAATATACATAATTGATTTAATTGTTTATATATTATTCTGTTTTTATTTTATTTATTATTATTTTTTTCTCTCTCTGCTAGTTTTGTATTGCATTGAACTGCTGCTAAGTTAACAAATTTCATGTCACATGCCGGTGATAGTAAACCTGATTCTGGTTCTAAGGTAGGGACATGTTTGGGTCAGCCTTGTGGGCCAAAGGGTCTGCATTGCGCTGTAGGTTTTTTATGTTTCTATTCTGGGACCTCGGTGTGACTGTGTCGGATACGATGAGAATGGGACTCTCACATTCTGGGACCTCGGTGAAACTGGGCAGCTCCATTGGACACTGAGACTGACATTCTGGGCCTTCCGTCTGAGAGTGTCGGGTACTCTGAGACAGAAAACCTGGGCCCTTGGTGTGACTGTCAAATACTATGAAATCCTGACACATTCTGGTTCGTTGGTGTGCCTGCGTTGGCTCCAATGATACTGACACTATCTTGCCTGTCAGTATGACTGTGTCTGATACAATGACACTGGCACTTCCTGGGCCATTGGTGTGACTGTATCGGCTGCAATGATACTGACACTTGCTGTGTCGTCAGTGTGATTGTGTCAGCTACAATGATACTGACTCTTTCTGAGCCATCAGTGTGACTGTGTTGGCTACAATGACTGACATTTCCCGGGTCGTTGGTGTGACAGTATCAGATAGAATGACACTGACAATTTCTGGGCTGTCGGTGGGACTGTGCTGGGTATAATGATTCTCACACTTTCTGTGTCGGGTACAATTATACTGACTGTTCCTAGGTCATCAGTGTGACTTATTTTTACTACAAAAAGATAACTTCTCACTGAATATTAAACAAGACTGGGAGAGAGAACTTAATATGACTTTTGTTAATGAAGACTGGTCACGAGTTTTGAAAATGGTTAATTCTTCTTCGATATGTGCCAATCATTGTTTAATTCAGTTTAAAATTGTTCACCGCTATTATTTAACAAAGGAGAGGCTATCCAAAATATTTCCTAATGTTTTTCTAGTGTTGAAATTGCGGGGGCCCTGGCAGAAATATTTAAAATGTCGCCGTCTACGGGTCAGGTGCCGGAGGATTGGAGAGTGGCTCATGTTGTTCCGTTGTTTAAAAAAGGATCGAAAAGTAATCCGGGAAATTATAGGCCAGTAAGTTTAACGTTGGTACTAAGGGAGTACTAATCTATTGGAGGTAGTACTAAGATTAGTACTAAGGGAGTACTAATCTACAAGCATTTGGATAGATAAGGACTTATTAGGGAGAGTCAACATGGCTTTGTGCGTGGTAGGTCATGTTTGACCAATCTATTGGAGTTTTTCGAGGAGGTTACCAGGAAAGTGGATGAAGGGAAGGCAGTGGATATTGTCCACATGGATTTCAGTAAGGCCTTTGACAAGGTCACGCATGGGAGGTTAGTTAGGAAAATTCAGTCGCTAGGTATACATGGAGAGGTGGTAAATTGGATTAGACATTGGCTCATTGGAAGAAGCCAAAGAGTGGTAGTAGAGAATTGCTTCTCTGAGTGGAGGCCTGTGACTAGTGGTGTGCCACAGGGATCAGTGCTGGGTCCATTGTTATTTGTCATCTATATCAATGATCTGGATGATAATGTGGTAAACCGGATCAGCAAATTTGCTGATGGTACAAAGATTGGAGGTGTAGTAGATAGTGAGGAAGGTTTTCAGAGCCTGCAGAGGGACTTGGACCAGCTGGAAAAATGGGCTGAAAAATGGCAGATGGAGTTTAATACAGACAAGTGTGAGGTATTGCACGTTGGAAGGACAAACCAAGGTAGAACATACAGGGTTAATGGTAAGGCACTGAGGAGTGCAGTAGAACAGAGGGATCTGGGAATACAGATACAAAATTCCCTAAAAGTGGCGTCACAGGTAGATAGGGTCGTAGAGAGAGCTTTTGGTACATTGGCCTTTATTAATCAAAGTATTGAGTATAAGAGCTGGAATGTTATGATGAGGTTGTATAAGGCATTGGTGAGGCCGAATCTGGAGTATTGTGCTCAGTTTTGGTCACCAAATTACAGGAAGGATATAAATAAGGTTGAAAGAGTGCAGAGAAGGTTTACAAGGATGTTGCCGGGACTTGAGAAATTCAGTTACAGAGAAAGGTTGAGTAGGTTAGGACTTTATTCCCTGGAGCGTAGAAGAATGAGGGGAGATTTGATAGAGGTATATAAAATTATGATGGGTATAGATAGAGTGAATGCAAGCAGGCTTTTTCCACTGAGGCAAGGGGAGAAAAAAACCAGAGGACATGGGTTAAGGGTGAGGGGGGAAAAGTTTAAAGGGAACATTGGGGGGGGCTTCTTCACACAGAGAGTGGTGGGAGTATGGAATGAGCTGCCAGACGAGGTGGTAAATGTGGGTTCTTTTTTAACATTTAAGAATAAATTGGACAGATACATGGATGGGAGGTGTATGGAGGGATATGGTCCGTGTGCAGGTCAGTGGGACTAGGCAGAAAATGGTTCGGCACAACCAAGAAGGGCCAAAAGGCCTGTTTCTGTTCTGTAGTTTCTATGGTTTCTATCTAATATAGACAATTACTGTGATAGGTGCAAAAATGAAGTTGCTACTTTGTCACATATGTTCTGGTCATGTCCCTTGTTGAAACCTTTTTGGAAATCTTTATTTTACACAATTTCTAAAGCTTTGAAAATTAATTTACAACCTAATACATTGACTGTTCTATTTGGAATAGTTCCACATCATATTCAGGGTATTTCATCTTCAGACCAACATGGAATTGCATTCGTTACATTGTTGGCAAGAAGAGCTATTTTATTGAAGTGGAAAGATACCTCTGCTCCTACACTAACTCAATGGTTTTCCCAAGTAATGTTGTGTCTCAGTTTGGAAAAAAAATAGAGGTAGAGCTTTTGATCCCTGATTTGATTTTGAGAGAAGGTGGGGCTCTTTTGCTAAATATTATCATTTAATTTGAATTAATTTATATGGTTTCCTTCCAATTTTATGTTATATAAGTGTGATTTGATGGCTGTTGCTTTCTTTTTCTTTTGTGTATATATACATATATATAAATGACTGTAAGATGTATCGCTCCAGGAGTTGGTTCCTAATGGTTTTTTTTTTTCTCTTTTTTTTTTGTTTTATAGTTAGTGGGTTTTTTTTAGTTAGCTGGGGTTCTCTTTTTTCCTTCTTTAAAAATTTTTTTTTCATTAGCATATATATGTTTTTTCTTTAGCTTTATTAATTATATACATACTAATTTGTTGAATCTCTGTATTTTATAGCTGTAGAAGATTATATTAATAAAAAGATTTAAAAATGAAATGTCAGTTTAACTATGTCGGCTACAACAATACCGACACTTTCTGTGTTGTGAGTGTGACTGTATCGGCTACAATGAGACTGACACTTTCTGGGTTGCTGGTGTGACTGTGTCGGATACAATGATACTGATGTTTAGGTTATCGAAGTGAATGTGTCGGCCACAAAGAGACTGACACTTTCTGGGTTGTCCATGTGACTGTATCGGCTACAATGATACTGACACTTCCTGGGCCGTCGGTGTGGCTGTGTCCTGTACAATGATACTGACACTTTCTAGGTTGTCTTTGTGACTGTATCAGATACAACGAGACTGCACTTTCTGGCCTGTCGGTGTGAATGTGCTGAGTAAATGATACTGACACTTACTGGGTCGTCGGTGTGACTGTGCCGGCTGTAGTGATATTGACACCTTCTGGGCCATCCGTGTGACTTTGTCCTACATAATGATACTGACACTTCCTGTGTCATCAGAGTGACTCTGCATGATACTGACACTTTCTGGTCTGTCAGTGGGACTGTGTCAGGTACAATGATACTGACACTTACTGTGTCATCATTCTGACCATGTCGGCTATAATGATACTGACACTTCCTGGGCTGTTGGTTTGACTGTTGGGAACATTGAGACTGACACTTTTTGAGCCATTGGTGTGATTGTGTTGGCTGCAATAAGACTGAAACTTCCTGGGTCGTTGGTGTGACTGTGCCAGCTACAATGAGACTGACACTTCCTGTGTCATCCGTGTGAGTGTGTCGGGTATAATGAGACTGATACATCCTGGGCTGTCGGTGTGACTGTTTCGATGACAATGAGACTAACAGTTTCTGTGCTGTTGGTGGGTCTGTATCCGATACTATGAGGCTGACACTTTCTGGATCGTTGGTGTGATTGTGTCGTGTACAATGATACTGACACATGCTCAGTCGTCGTTACGACTGCATCGGATACAATGATACTGACATTTCCTGCATCGTCAGTGAGTCTGTATCCAATACAATGAGTCTGACTCTTCCTGGGTCATCGGAGTAACTTCGTCGGGTAGAATGATACTGACACTTTCTGGGCTGTTGGTGGCACTGTGTCAGGTACAATGATACTGACACTTCCTGTGTCGTCGATCTGACTGTGTCGGCTACAATGATACTGACACATTCTGGGCTGTCGGTGTGACTGTTGGGAACAATGAGACTGACATTTTCTGGGTCGTCAGTGTGATTGTGTTGGCTACAATAAGACTGAAACTTCCTGGTCGTCAGTGTGACTGTGCTGGCTACAATGATACTGACACTTCCTGGGCAGCTGGTGTGACTGTGTCAGCTACAATGAGACTGACACTTAGAAAACCTACAGCACAATACAGGCCCTTCAGCCCACAAAGTTGTGCTGAACTTGTCCCTACCTTAGAAATTACTAGGCTTACCCATAGCTCTCTAATTTTCTAAGCTCCATGTACTTATCCAAAAGTCTCTTAAAAGATCCTATCGTATCCGCCTCCACCACCATTGCTGGCAGCCCATTCCATGCACTCACCACTCTCTGTAAAAACACTTACCCCTTATATCTCCTCTTTACCTACTCCCCAGCACCTTAAACCTGTGTCCTCTTGTGGCAACCATTTCAGCCCTGGGAAAGAGCCTCTGACTATCCACACGATCAATGCCTTCCATTATCTTATACACCTCTACCATGAAAACTAAGGTGCCTTCCTGAGCATGTGTTTTGGCCTATGCTCATTAAACCCTTCCTATCGATGTATCTGTCCAAATGTCTTTTACACATTGTAATCATTGCCCTGCTTTACTTTCCCAAAATCACACTTGTCTGAGTTGGAAGCAATAAGGAAGTGTCAGTACCATTGAGCTTCCTGGGCTGTTGATGTGACTGTGTCAGCTACAGTGAGACTGACACTTCCTTGGCTGTTGGTGTGACTGTATCCAATACAATGATACTGACACTTTCTTGGTCATCAGTGTGACTGTGTCCGATGCAATAAGACTGAGACATTCTGAGCCGTGGGTGTGACTGTGACAGGTACAATGAGAGTGACACTTTCTGAGTCTTCGGTCTCACTGTGTCAGGTACAATGATACTGGCACTTTCAGCGTTGTTGGTGTATCTGTGTCTGATACAATGAGACTGACACTTTCTGCATTGTGGGTGTGACTGTGTTGACGACAATGATACCGACACTTCCTGCGTCGTTAGTGGGTCTGTATTCGATACAATGAGACTGACATTTCCTGGGCCATCGGTGTGACTGTGTCCTGTACAATGACACTGACACTTTCTGGGTTGTTGGTGTGACTGTTTCGGGTACAATGAGACTGACACTTTCTGTGCCATTGTTGTGACTGTGTTGGCTGCAATGATACTGACACTTCCTACATCATCTGAGTGACTGTGTCGGGTACACTGTGACTGACACTTTCTGGGCCGCCGGTGTGACTGTGTCGGGTGCAATGAACTATAGAACCATAGAGCACTACAGCACAGAAAACGGGCCATTTAGCCCTGCTGGTCTCTGCCAAAACATTATTCCGCTAGTCCCATTCACCTGCATCCAGTCCATAACCCTCTAGGCCTCTCCCATCCATGCACCTATTCAATTTATTCTTAAAACGTAAGAGTGAGCCCGCATTTACGTCAGATGGCAGCTTGTTCCACACTCCCACTGCTCTCTGAGTGAAGAAGTTCCCCCTAATGTTCCCCCTAAATCTTTCCCCTTTCACCCTAAAGCCACGTCCTCTCGTATTTATCTCTCCTAATCTAAGTGGAAAGGGCGTACTCGCATTTACTCTGTCTATACCCCTCATAATTTTGTAAACCTCTATCAAATCTCCCCTCATTCTTCTACGTTCCAAGGAATAAAGTCCTAACTTATTCAATCTTTCCCTGTAACTCAACTCCTGAAGACCTGGCAACATCCTAGTAAATCTTCTCTGCACTCTTTCAATCTTACTGATATCCTTCCTATAGCTAGATGATCAGGACTGCACACAATACTCCAAATTTGGCCTCACCAATGTCTTATACAATCTCACCATAATATCCCAACTCCTATACTCAATACCTTGATTTATGAATGCCAGGATGCCAAAAGCCTTCTTTACAACCCTGTCTACCTGTGACGCCACTTTCAGGGAATTATGTATCTGAACTCCCAGATCCCTTTGTTCCTCCACACTCCTCAGTGCCCTACCATTTACTGTGTGTGTCCTACCTTGATTTGTCCTTCCAAAATGCAACACCTTACACTTGTCTACATTAAATTCCATCTGCCATTTTCTGGCCCATTTTTCCAGTTGGTCCAGATCCCTCTGCAAGCTTTGAAAGCCTTCCTCGCTGTCCACAACGCCTCCAATCTTAGTGTCATCAGCAAACTCGCTGATCCAATTTACATTATCATCTAGATTAGGGGTCGCCAACCCGTCGATCACGATCAACTGGTCGATCTTTGAGACTTCCCCAGTCGATCCTGAAAAGAATGAAAAATAAATACACAAATACTGTTGTAATGTGAGCATTATAAAAATAAGTAATACTAATTCGGATAATGGTAATATAGCAATACTTTCGCTATTGAAAACTATTTGTAAAGAGAGATTGTTTCCAGGTTGCGGGGTTTTAGTTCAGTTCTTTCTGCCCAGTGTGCATGTGTGTAGCTCCCCCGCCATGCACCACGTTTTCAGCGTAGCTTGTGCTGCATTAAAGTGATCAATTAGGTTAGATAAGAGTAGAGACTGTCGCAAACATCAATATACGGCACTCACTCGTGATATCCCGCAAGGTAACTGGCTAGCATGGTGGAGGCTCCACGAAAGAAGGCGAAAACGTACAACTTCCATCCAGAATGGGAAGAAGAATTTCTATTTAGCTTGGTGAAAGACAAGTGTGTATGTATGTGCGGAACCAAAGGAAATGGGGGAGATCTTTGCGTCTATATTTACTAAGGAAACTGGCATGAAGTCTATGGAATTGAGGGAATCAAGCAGTGAGATCATGGAAACTGTACAGATTGAAAAGGAGGAGATGCTTGCTGTCCTGAGGAAAATTAAAGTGGATAAATCCCCAGGACCTGACAGGGTGTTCCCTCGGACTTTGAAGGAGACTAGTGTTGAAATTGCAGGGGCCCTGGCAGAAATACTTAAGATGTCGCTGTCTACGGGTGAGGTGCCGGAGGATTGGAGAGTGGCTCATGTTGTTCCATAGTTTAAAAAAGGATTGAAAAGTAATCGGGGAAATTATAGGCCGGTGAGTTTAACGTCGGTAGTGGGTAAGTTATTGGAGGGAGTACTAACAGACAGAATCTACAAGCATTTGGATAGACAGGGACTTATTAGGGAGAGTTAACATGGCTTTGTGCGTGGTAGGTGATGTTTGACCAATCTATTGGAGTTTTTCGAGGAGGTTACCAGGAAAGTGGATGAAGGGAAGGCAGTAGATATTGTCTACATGGATTTCAGTAAGGCCTTTGACAAGGTCCCGCATGGGAGGTTAGTTAGGAAAATTCAGTCGCTAGGTATACATGGAGAGGTGGTAAATTGGATTAGACATTGGCTCAATGGAAGAAGCCAAAGAGTGGTGGTAGAGAATTGCTTCTCTGAGTGGAGGCCTGTGACTAGTGGTGTGCCACAGGGATCAGTGCTGGGTCCATTGTTATTTGTCATCTATATCAATGATCTGGATGATAATGTGGTAAATTGGATCAGCAAATTTGCTGATGATACAAAGATTGGAGGTGTAGTAGACAGTGAGGAAGGTTTTCCGAACCTGCAGAGGGACTTGGACCAGGTGGAAAAATGGGCTGAAAAATGGCAGATGGAGTTTAATACAGACAAGTGTGAGGTATTGCACGTTGGAAGGACAAACCAAGGTAGAACATACAGGGTTAATGGTAAGGCACTGAGGAGTGCAGTAGAACAGAGGGATCTGGGAATACAGATACAAAATTCCCTAAAAGTGGCGTCACAAGTAGATGGGGTCATAAAGAGAGCTTTTGGTACATTGGCCTTTATTAATCAAAGTATTGAGTATAAGAGCTGGAATGTTACGATGAGAGTGTACAAGGCATTGGTGAGGCCGAATCTGGAGTATTGTGTTCAGTTTTGGTCACCAAATTACAGGAAGGATATAAATAAGGTTGAAAGAGTGCAGAGAAGGTTTACAAGGATGTTGCCAGGACTTGAGAAACTCAGTTACAGAGAAAGGTTGAATAGGTTAGGACTTTATTCCCTGGACCGTAGAAGGATGAGGGGAGATTTGATAGAGGTATATAAAATTATGATGGGTATAGATAGAGTGAATGCAAGCAGGCTTTTTCCACTGAGGCAAGGGGAGAAAAAAACCAGAGGACATGGTTTAAGGGTGAGGGGGGAAAAGTTTAAAGGGAACATTAGGGGGGGCTTCTTCACACAGAGAGTGGTGGGAGTATGGAATGAGCTTTCAGATGAGGTGGTAAATGCGGGTTCTTTTATAAGATTTAAGAATAAATTGGACAGATACATGGATGGGAGGTGTATGGAGGGATATGGTCCGTGTGCAGGTCAGTGGGACTAGGCAGAAAATGGTTCGGCACAGCCAAGAAGGGCCAAAAGGCCTGTTTCTGTGCTGTAGTTTCTATGGTTCTATGTTGTGCCACCAAACACAAGCACTGACTAAAAGAGGGAATCTGGAGCGGCACCACAACACCAACCACCAGAAATTTAAAGACACCTACCCCCCAAAGAGCACAATCCATGCCAGGAAGGTTGATGAGCTGAAATCGGGGTTGAAGGCCCAGCAATCTCACAAAACACGCTGCTCAAAATAAGGCTGCTATTGAAGCATCATTTCGTGTAAGTCACCTTTTGGCTAAACACAAGAAGCCTTTTACAGATGGCGATTTATTCAAGGAAGCAATGGTCATTACCGCAGAGACTGTTTTTAATGACTTTAAAAACAAAAATGACATCACAACCGCAATACATAATATACCGCTTGGCCCTGCAACAGTGACAAGGAGGGCGGTCAGAGGACGTGGATCGACAAGTGTTAAAAGACTTGTCACTCTGTCAATATTTTTCACCGCAGTTCGATGAATCCCTGGATGTAACGCAAACAGCTCAGCTTGTTGTATTTGTCAGAATGGCTTTCCAGGATTTTACAACAAAGGAGGACTTCCTCACTCTTTCGCAATTAAAGGAGAGAACGAGAGGTGAGGATATTTACAATGAGTTTAAAAAATATAACCGTGAAAATGACATCCCCATTCATAAACTGGTGGCAATTACTACTGATGGGGCTCCAGCAATGCGCGGTGTGCGCGTTGGTTTTATAGCACTGTGCCGTAATGACCCTCATTTTCCCAACTTCCTGGATTATCACTGTGTGATTCATCAGCAGGCCTTGGCCAGGAAGGTCGTGACTTATCTCATGTAATGACACTGGTGGTCAAACTGATAAACTTGATTCAAGCAAAAGCGCTTCAGCAACGCTTATTCAAGGCGTTATTGGACGAGTTCGACGCAGCTTACAGAGACATAATTCTTCATGCTGATGTTCCGTGGTTGAGTCTCGGCAAAGTGCTGCAACGATTTCTTGACTTACTGCCTGAGATAAAGATTTTTCTGTTGACAAGAAACGAGGGGGACAAGGAACTGTCAGATGATGCCTGGCTATTGCATTTAGGGTTTCTGACAGACCTAATGGCTAAATTAAACGCACTTAACAATGAGCTCATGGGAAAAGACCGACACCTGCCCCACATGATAAGCGCAGTAAATGCGTTTAAGGGCAAGCTAGGTATTTGGATTTCAAATTTAAAGAACGGGAGGCTGACACACTTCCCCAACTTGGAGAAAATGTTACAGGCCATCAAGACAAAAAAAATGCTTTTTGCCCTGAGCAGTACTGTGCTTACCTAGACAAACTGACAATAGAGTTCGATCGGCGTTTTGGGGAGTTAAACGTCATGAAAGATATTGCTGCATTTATTTCAAACCCATTTCTGCCGATCAATATAGAACAGATAGCAGCCAAACTCCAGCAAGTATTTGGTGTGCCAAGTGATTCTGAAATGGAAATAATTGATTTGCAAAATGACATCAAGCTTAAAACAAGATCAGGAGACGGTGACTTTTGGAGGCTTGTCAGCAGGGAGAAGTTTCCTTACCTCACCGCATGTGCACTAAATGTCAGTGCTTACTTCGGGTCAACTTATCTGTGTGAAATTGCATTTTCACAGATGAAAATTATTAAATCTAAGTACAGGAGCTCTCTTACTGACAGACACCTCACAGACTATCTCAGACTGGCTATCTGTAGTTATGAGCCAAATTTCAGGGAACTAGCAGAAAGTATTCAGCCCCAGTCATTACACTGAGTGCAACAGTCAATTTTTATTTGTTTATTTTTCGTGTTGAAATAAAACTAAATAATGAAACTTAGAATTAAGGGTGTGAAGTATTGTAATATTCTTAAAGAAAGACAACTATGGCCTGTTTGATATGCCAGTTACAGTGTTTTCCTGTTTGAACTAATTTGAAAGTTTGACAAAAGTATTTTGTGTAATTCAAATACATTTAGCCCAAATAAAACGCCTCAGATTGCAAGTACAACCTGAGCTGTGTTTTCTCTAAACGATTTAGTAGGTAGATCTTGCCTTTCACTAAGGTCGAGGTAGGTGATCTTGGGCTTAAAAAGGTTGGTGACCACTAATCTAGATCATTGATATATACAACAAACAACAATGGTCCCAGCACAGATCCTTGAGGCACACCACTAGTCACAGGCCTCCAGTCTGAGAAGCAATCATCCACTACCACTCTCTGTCTTCTCCCACACAGCCAATTTCGAATCCAGTTTACAATCTCTCTATGGATACCTAGTGTCTAAACCTTTTGAACTAACCTCCCATATGGGACCTTGTCAAAGACCTTACTAAAGTCCATGAAGCCAACATCCACAGCCTTTCTTTCATCTACTTTCTTGGTAACCTCCTCGAAAAACTCTATAAGATTCATTAAACACGATCTACCATGCACAAAGCCTGCTGTCTGTCCTTAATCAGCCCTTGGCTGTCCAAATACTTGTATATCCGATCTCTCAGAACACCTTCCAATAATTTACCTATTACTGATATCAGGCTCACTGGCCTGTAATTACCTGGATAACTTTTGGTGCCTTTTTTAAACAACGGAACAATATGAGCTACCCTCCAATTCTCCGGCACCGCATCGGTGGCTAAGGACATTTTAAATATTTCTGCCAGGGCCCTTGAAATTTCTACACTAGTCTCTCTCAAGGTCCAAGGAAATATCATGTCAGGGCAGGGGATTTATCTACCTTTATTCGCTGTAAGGCAGCACCTCCTCCTCTTTAATCTCCATATGTTCCATGACACTGCTGCTTGTTTCCCTTCCTTCCATATACGCTATGCCAGTTTCCTGAGTAAATACTGATGCAAAAAAACTGTTTAAGATCTCCCCCATCTCGTGAGGTTCCACACATAGACGACCACTCTGATCTTTTAGGGGACCAATTTTGTCCCTTATTATCCTTTTACTCTTAATATACTTGTAGAAACCCTTTGGGTTTACCTTCACATTATCTGCCAAAGCAACCTCATGTCTTCTTTTTGCCGCCTTCAGTATTTTCTTACATTTTCTATACTCTTCAAGTACCTCATTTGTTCCTTGTTTCCTATACCTGATATACACCTCTCTTTTTCTTAACCAGATTGCCAATGTCCCTTGAAAACCAGGGTTCCCTGTGCTTGTTGATTTTCTCCTTAATCCTGGCAGGAACATGCAAACTCTGCACTCTCAAAATTTCACCTTTGAAGGCCTTCCACTTACTGAACACATCCTTGCCAGAAAACAACTTATCCCAATCCACTCTTCCTAGATCCTTTCTCATTTCCACAAAATTGCCCCTTCTCCAATTTAGAATCTTAGCTCAAGGACCAGATCCATCTTTATCCATAATTAACTTGAAACTAATGACATTATGGTCACTGGACCCAAAATGTTTGTCTACCCATACTTCTGTCACCTGACCTGTCTGGTTCCCTAATAGGAGATCAAATATTGCATCCTCTCTCGTAGGTACCTCTATATATTGATCTAGAAAACATTCCTGAACACATTTGACAAACTCCAGGCCATCTAGCCCTTTCAGAGTGTGGGAGTCCCAGGCAATATGTGGAAAGTTAAAATCCCCTACTATTACAACTTTCTGTTTCTTACATCGGTCTGCTATCTCTCTGCAGCTTTGCTCCTCCAATTCTCTCTGACTATTGGGTGGTCTATAATACAACCCTATTAGGGTGGTCATACCCTTCCCATTCCTCAGCTCCACCCATATGGCTTCTGTAGGGCTGTTCTGTCTGCGTACAGCTGTGATATTTTCACTGACTGGTAATACCACTCCTCCCCGCTATCACGTCTGAAACAACGGAACCCCGGAACATTAAGCTACCAGTCCTGCCCCTCCTGCAACCAAGTCTCACTAATAGCAATAATGTCGCAATCCCACGTGCCAATCCACGCCCTAAACTCATCTGCCTTACCTACAATACTCCTTGCATTGAAATAGATGCACCTGAGAACATTTCTATCACGTACAAACCTTTGATTTCTGTCTATACATGCACTCCTCGCATGACCTTTATCCTCCTCCACCTCACTATCTGTTCTAACACTCTGGTTCCCCTCCTCCTGTAAATCTAGTTTAAACCCCCCCCCCGGAGCAGCACTAGCAAATTTACCTGCAAGGATGTTAGTCCCCCTCCAGTTCAGGTGCAACCCGTCCGGTCGGAACAGGTCCCACCTTCCCTGGAACAAAGTCCAATTGTTCAGAAACATGAAGCCCTCCCTCTTGCACCATCTCCTTAACCACGTATTTAGTGCATTATCTTCCTATTTCTAGCCTCACCAGCATGTGGCACGGGTAGCAATCCTGAGATTGCAACCCTAGAGATCCTGTCCTTCAACTTTGCACCTAACTCCCTAAACTCTCTTTGCAGAACCTCCTCCTCCTTCCTATCCACGTCATTGGTCCCCGCATGGACCACAACATCTGGCTGCTCACCCTCCCTCCTGAGAATACCGAGAAGTCGATCCGAGATACAATGAGATTGGCACTGTTTGGCCTGTCGGTGAGACTGTGTCAGGTACAATGATACTGACAGTTTCTGTGCCATTGGTGTGACTGTGTTGGGTACAATGATACCAACACACTCTGGGCCATCAGTGTGACTGTGTCAGGTACAATGAGACTGACACTTTCTAGATCATCGTTGTGACTGTGTCCGATATCATGATACTGACAATTTCTTGGTCATTGGTGTGACTGTGTCAGCTACAATGATACTGACACTTTCTGGGTCATCAGTGTGACTGTGTTAGGTACAATGTGACTGACATTTCCGGGGACGTTGGTCTGAATGTCTCAGGTACAATGATACTGACACTTCCTGGGCCTTCGGTATATTTGTGTCAGATACAATGATACTGACACCGTCTGTACTAGGCCAGCAGTGTGACTGTGTCCGGTACAATGAGAGAGATACTTTCTGTGTCATCTTTGTGACTGTGTACAATACAATAAGACTGACACTTTCTGGCCTGTCGGTGTGACTGTGTTGAGAACAATGATACTGACACTTTCTGTGTCATCGGTGTGACTATGTCGGGTACATAAGACTGACACTTTCTGGATCATTGGTGTGTCTGTGTCGGGTACAATGAGACAGACACTTCTAAGGCCGTCATTCTGACTGTGTCAGGTACAATGATAATGACACTTCCTGGGTCATTGGTGTGACTGTGTTAGGTACAATAGGACTAACATTTCCTGGGCCTTCAGTGTGATTGTGTCGGAAACAATGATACTGGCACTTCCTGGGCTGTCTTTGTGACTGTGTTGGCTAGAATGGTACTGACACTTCCTGTGTCATCGGTGTGACTGTGTCATAGAAACATAGAACATAAAAAGCCTACAGCACAATACAGGCCCTTCGGCCCACAAAGCTGTGCTGAACATGTACTTAACTTAGAAATTACGAGGGTTAGCCAGAGCCCTCTATTTTTCTGAGCTCCAGGTACCTGTCCAGGAGTCTCTTAAAAGACCCTATCGTATCCGCCTCCGCCACTGTCACCGGCAGCCCATTCCACGCAACACCACTCTCTGAGTAAAAAACTTACTCCTGTTATCTCCTCTGTACCTTCTTCAAAGCACCTTTCGTGTTAACCATTTCAGCCCTGGGAAAAAGCCTCCGACTATCCACACGATCAATGCATCTCATCATCTTATACACCTCTGTCAGGTCACCTCTCATCCTCCATCACTCCAAGGAGAAAAAGCCGAGTTCACTCATCCTATTCTCATAAGATATGCCCCTCAATCCAGGCAACATCCTTGTAAATCTCCTCTGCACCCTTTCTATGGTTTCCACATCTTCCTATAGTGAGGCAACCAGAACTGATCACAGTACTCCAAGTGGGGTCTGACCAGGGTCCTATATAGCTGCAACATTGATGAAGGTAGAGCCATAGATGTAGTGTATATGGATTTCAGCAAGGCATTTGATAAGGTACCCTATGCAAGGCTTATTGAGAAAGTAAGAAGGCTTGGGATCCAAGGGGACATTGCTTTGTGGATCCAGAACTGGCTTGCCCACAGAAAGCAAAGAGTGGTTGTAGACGGGTCATATTCTGCATGGAGGCGGGTGACCAGTGGTGTGCCTCAGGGATCTGTTCTGGGACCCCTACTCTTCGTGATTTTTATAAATGACCTGGATGAGGAAGTGGAGGAATGGGTTAGTAAGTTTGCTGATGACATAAAGGTTGGAGGTGTTGTGGGTAGTGTGGAGGGCTGTCAGAGGTTACAGTGGGACATTGATAGGATGCAAAACTGGGCTGAGAAGTGGCAGATGGAGTTCAACCCAGATAAGTGTGAGGTGTTTCATTTTGGTAGATCAAATATGATGACAGAATATAGTATTAATGGTAAGACTCTTGGCAGTGTGGAGGATCAGAGGGATCTTGGGGTCCAAGTCCATAGGACTCTCAAAGCTGCTACACAGGTTGACCCTGCGGTTAAGAAGGCATACGGTGCATTGGCCTTCATCAATCGTGGGATTAAGTTCAGGAGCTGAGAGGTAATGTTGCAGCTATATAGAACCCTGGTCAGACCCCATTTTGCAATTCTGGTCGCCTCACTATAGGAAGGACGTGGAACCATAGAAAGGGTGCAGAGGAGATTTACAAGGATGTTGCCTGGATTGGGGAGCATGCCTTATGAGAATAGGTTGAGTGAACTTGGCCTTTTCTCCTTGGAGCAACGGAGGATGAGAGGTGACCTGATAGAGGTGTATAAGATAATGACAGGCATTGATCATGTGGATAGTCAGAGGCTTTTCCCCAGGGCTTAAATGGCTAGCATGAGAGAGCACAGTTTTAAGGTGCTTCAAACAAGGTACAGAAGAGACGTCAGGGGTAAGTTTTTTATGCAGAGAGTGGTGAGTGTGTGGAATGGGTTGCCGGCAGAGGTGGTGGAGGTGGAAATGATAGGGTTTTTTACGAGATTCCTGATTGCTACATGGAGCTTAGAAAAATAGAGGGCTATGGGTAAAGCCTAGGTAGTTCTTAGGTAGAGACATGTTCGGCACAGCTTTGTGGGCCAAAATGCCTGTATTGTGCTGTATGTTTTCTATGTTTCTGTGTTTCTAACATTACCTCTCGGCTCCTAAACTCAATCCCATGACTGATGAAGGCCAATGCACTGTAGGCCTTCTTTACCACAGAGTCAACCTGCTTAGCAGCTTTGAGTGTCCTATGGACTCGGACCCCAAGATCCCTCTGATCCTCCACATTGCCAGGAGTCTTACCATTAATACTATATTCTGTCATCATATTTGACCTACCAAAATGAACCACCTCACACTTAGAAACAGAGAAAACCTACGTCACAACACAGGCCCACAAAGTTGTGATGAACATGTCCCTACCTGAGAAATTACTAGGCTGGGTTGAACTCCATCTGCCACATCTCAGCCCATTTTTCCATCGTATCAATGTCCCGCTGTAAATTCTGACAGCCCTCCACACTATCCACAACACCTCCAACCTTTGTGTCATCAACAAATTTACTAACCCATCCCTCCACTTCCTCATCCAGGTCATTTATAAAAATCAGGAAGAGCAGGGGTCCCAGAACAGATCCCTGAGGTACACCAGTGGTCACCGATCTCCATGCAGAATATGACCCATCTACAACCACTCCTTGCCTTCTGTGGGCAAGCTAATTCTGGATCCACAAAACAATTTCCCCTTGGATCCCATGCCTCCTTACTTTCTCAATAAGCCTTGCATGGGGTACCTTATCACATGCCCTGCTGAAATCCATGCACACTACATCTACTGCTCTACCTTCATCAATGTGTTTAGTCACATCCTCAAAAAATTCAGTCAGGCTTGTAAGGCACAACCTGCCTTTCACAAAGCCATGCTGACTATTCCTAATCATATTATTCTTCTCCAAATGTTCATAAATTCTGCCTCCCAGGATCATCTGCATCAATTTACCAACCACTGAAATAAGACTCCCTGGTCTATAATTTTCTGGGCTATCTCTACTCCCTTTCTTGAATAATGGAACAACATCCGCAACCCTCCAATCCTCCGGAACCTCTCCCATCCCCATTGATGATGCAAAGATCATCACCAGAGGCTCAGCAATCTCCTCTCTCACCTCCCACGGTAGATGGGGTACATCTCATCCGGTCCTGGTGACTTATCCAACTTGATGCTTTCCAAAAGCTCCAGCATATCCTCTTTCTTAATATCTACATGCTCAAGCTTTTCAGTTCAGGTACATCAAGATTGACAGTTCCTGGGCCATCAGTCTGACTATTTCAGGTACAATAATACGGACACTTCCTGGGTCATCGGTGTGACTGTGTCAGCTACAATGAGACTGACACTTCCTGTGTCGTCAGTCTGACTGTGTCAGTTACAATGATACTGACATTTCCTGGGTCTTCGGTATGACTGCGTCCTATACAATGATATAAACTCTCTGCGTCGTCTTTGTGACTGTGTACGATACAATGAGACTGACACTTCCTGGGTTGTCGGGTGACTGTGTTGGGTACAATGATACTGTCACTTCTTGTGTCATTAGTGTACCTGTGTCATCTGCAATGATACTGACACATTCTGAGTCATTGGTGTGACTGTGTCCAATACAATGATACTGACATTTTCTGAGTCATTGGTGTGACTGTGTCCAATGCAATAATACTGACACATTCTCAGTCATTGGTGTGACTGTGTCGGGTACAATGATACTGACACTTTCTCAGTCATTGGTGTGACTGTGTCGGCTACAATGAGACTGACACTTCCTAGATCATCAGTGTGACTGTGTCAGGTACAATGACTTAAGATGACTCTGCCATAGTTGGATGCATCAGCAAGGGAGATGAGGCTGAGTACAGGGCTACGGTAGGAAACTTTGTTACATGGTGTGAGCAGAATTATCTGCAGCTTAATGTGAAAAAGACTAAGGAGCTGTTGGTAGACCTGAGGAGAGCTAAGGCACCGGTGACCCCTGTTTCCATCCAGGGGGACAGTGTGGACATGGTGGAGGATTACAAATACCTGGGGATACGAATTGACAATAAACTGGACTGGTCAAAGAACACTGAGGCTGTCTCCAAGAAGGGACAGAGCCGTCTCTATTTCCTGAGGAGACTGAGGTCCTTTAACATCTGCCGGACAATGCTGAGGATGTTCTATGAGTCTGTGGTGGCCAGTGCTATCATGTTTGCTGTTGTGTGCTGGGGCAGCAGGCTGAGGGTAGCAGACACCAACAGAATCAACAAACTCATTCGTAAGGCCAGGGATGTCGTGGGGATGGAACTGGACTCTCTGACGGTGGTGTCTGAAAAGAGGATGCTGTCCAAGTTGCATGCCATCTTGGACAATGTCTCCCATCCACTACTTAATGTACTGGTTGGGCACAGGAGTACATTCAGCCAGAGACTCATTCCACCGAGATGCAGCACAGAGCGTCATAGGAAGTCATTCCTGCCTGTGACCATCAAACTTTATAACTCCTCCCTTGGAGGATCAGACACCCTGAGCCAATAGGCTGGTCCTAGACTTATTTCCTGGCATAATTTACATATTACTATTTAACTATTTATTATTTATGGTGCAACTGTAATGAAAACCAATTTCCCCCGGGATCAATAAAGTATGACTATGACTATGACTAATGAGCCTGACACTTCTTGGGCCTTTGGTGTGACTGTGTCCTATACAATGATACTGACACTTCCTGTGTCATTGGTGTGACTGTGTCGGCTACAATGATACTGAGACTTCCTTTGTCATCGGTATGACTGTGTTGGATACAATGAGATCGACACTTCCTGGGCTGGTACAATGATACTGACATTTCCTGGGTCATCGGTGTGACTGTGTACTATACAATGGTACTGACACTTTCTGCGTCGTCTTTGTGACTGTCTACAATACAATGATACTGACACTTTCTTGCCTGTTGGTGTGATTGTGTTGGCTATAATGATACCAACACACTCTGTGCCATCAGTATGACTGGGTCAGGTACAATAAGACTGACACTTCCTGGCCATCGGTGTGACTGTGTCTGATACAATGATACACTTTCTCGGTCATTGGTGTGACTGTGTCGGCTACAATGAGACTGACACTTCCTGAGTCATCGGTGTGACTGTGTCAGGTACAATGAGACTGACACTTTCTGGGCCATCGGTGTGACTGTGTCAGATACAATGAGACTGACATTTCCTGTGTTATCGGTGTGACTGTATCAGGAACAATGAGACTGACACTTTGTGGATTATCGGTATGACTGTATTGGATACAATGATATGAATATTTTCTGGTCTGTAGATGTCACAGTGTTGGATACAATGATACTGACTATTTCTGGGACATTCGTGTGACAGTATCCATACAATGAATCTGACACTTTCTGGGCCATTGGTGTGACTGTGTCGGCTACAATGATAGTGCCACTTTCTGGACTTGTAATATCTGAATTTTCCTCTCATAAAAATATTTGCTCTGACAGAACATAAATAAACCCTGACACTGCCGCAACTTTCTGCCAAGATTAGGCCTGTCCTCTGCCTCAGGGGAAAATGTAACTAAATCATTTAAGAACAATAAAAGCAATAACACTCTTTGTAATCTGAGTTGATCTTTCACCGTTCCTTCCCCTTGATTAATCAGTCAGTGTTCCTCTGGGGATTCCGGAGATATCTTTACATCAGCTCAGAGCTACAGTATGTCCCTGAGTCAGCCAGTCCTCACCCTCGGTGTGGCCCTGAGCGTTTGAGGGCAGTGCCAGTCCTCACCCTCGGTGTGGCCCTGAGCGTTTGAGGGCAGTGCCAGTCCTCACCCTCGGTGTGGCCCTGAGCGTTTGAGGGCAGTGCCAGTCCTCACCCACAGTGTGGCCCTGGCGTTTGAGGGCAGTGCCAGTCCTCACCCTTAGAGTTCAGAAAAATAAGAAGGGATCTCATTAAAACCTGTCAAATATTGAAATTCCTTGATCAAGTGGATGTGGAGAGGATATTTTCTATGGTGGGGGAGTCTAGGACCAGAGGGCATAGACTCAGAATTGAATGTTAGTGAGAAGGAATTCCACTAGCCAGAGGATGGTGAATCTCTGGAACTCTTCATCTCTCTCTTCTGGATGAAGAAGTGGAGGGATGGGTTAGTAAGTTTGCTGATGACACAAAGGTTGGGCTGTTGTGGATAGTGTGGAGGGTTGTTAGAGATTACAGTGGGACATCAGTAGGATGCAAAACTGGGCTGAGAAGTGGCAGATGGAGTTCAACCCAGATAAATATGAAGAGGTTAATTTTGGTAGGTCAACTTTGAAGACAAAATACAGTATTAATGGTAAGACCTTGGTAGTGTGGAGGATCAGCAAGGTCTTGGGGTCCGTGTCCATAGGACACACAAAGATGCTACGCAGGTTGACAGTGTTGTTAAGAAGGGGTATGGTGTGCTGGCATTCATCAACCATGGGATTGAGTTCAAGAGCCGTGAGGTAATGTTACAGCTATATAAGAATTAGGTCAGACCCCACCCGGAGTACTGTGTTCAGTTCTAGTCACCTCACTATAGGAAGGATGTGGATACTATAGAGAGAGTGCAGAGGAGATTTACAAGGATGTTGCCTGGATTGGAGAGCATGCCTTATGAGAATAGGTTGAGTGAACTTGGCCTTTTCTCCTTGGAGCGACGGAGGATGAGAGGTGACCCGATGTGTAAGATGACAAGAGGCATTGATTGTGTGGACAGTCAGAGACTTTTTCCCAGAGCTGAAATGGCTAACATGAGGGGGCATTGTTTTAAGGTGCTTGGAAATAGGTACAGAGGGGGATGTCTGAGGTAAGTTTTTCACACAGAGAGTGGTGGGTGCATGGAATGCACTGCCGGCAGCAATGGTGGTGGAAGTGGATACAATAGGGTCTTTTAAGAGACTCTTTGAAAGGTACATGGAGCTTAGAAAAATAGGATGTTATATGTTAGAGGGATTCTAGGCAGTTCCTAGAGTAGGTTACATGGTCTGCAACATTCTGGGCCGAAGCGCCTGTAATGTGCTGTAGATTTCTATGTTCTACGTTCTACATCATGTTCTCAATATTATTTACTGCTTATTTATTTGTAATGGCTATTTCTTTCTTTTTGTACTTGCACAGTTCATTCCCTTTTCCACACCGGTTGAATACTCAAGTTGGGCAGTCTTTCGTTGATGATATTATGGTTATTATTCTGCCGATTTACTGAGTATGCCCACAAGAAAATGAACCTCAGGGTTGTATACGGTGACATATATGTACTTTTGATTATAAATTTATTTTGAACTTTGAATTTTGTACCTACTCCCAAGAGTTAGGAGAGAGAAAAGGAAATGGCGAATATGGCAGACGTCCTTGAAGAAAAATGAGAAGGGATTGTATAAAAACAAATGAAATTTTGATAGAGACAGGAAAGTTGCTCACACTGGTAGGTGAGACTGTAAGCTGGGTGACATAACCTCAAGATTCAGTGGACTAGACTTAGGATGGAGATGAGAAGGAACATCTTTTTTTCTGGAGAGTAGTGAATCTGTGGAATTCTGTGTCCACAGAGGGAGCAGAGGCTCCCTCATTGAACAAGGAATGCCTTCCATTCTATGGCCAGACCCCAGTTCGGTAAATCTGATCATGGGGCCATCCTTCTCCTGCTTACAGCCCGGCAGAGACTAAAGAGCAAAGCTCCAGAGATTATGACAACAAAGAGTTGGTCGTGGGATGCAGAGGAGCGACTACAGGATTGCTTCCATTGATGGACTGGGCCGCGTTCAAGGACTACTCTATGGATATGGATTGCTTCAGCAGTCTGAGGTGCTGACCTGCTTCAAGCAGGCTTTGCTTGCACCAGTGCCTGAGAAGAACGTGGTAACCTGCCTCCGTGATTAGTGACGAGTAACACTTAAATCCACAGTGATGAAGTGTTTTGAGAGATTGGTGATGAAACACGTCAACTCCAACCCGAGAAGTGGCTTGGATCCACTCCAATCTGTCTACTGGGGCAACAGGTCCATTGCAGATGCCACCTCATTGGCTCTTCATGCAACCCTGGAACATTTGGATAGCAAAGATGCATACATCAGGATGCTGTTTATCAATACAGCTTGACATTCAAAACTATCATCCCCTAAAAACTAATCAATAAGCTTTAAGACCTTGGCTTCAATATCCCCTTCTACAATTGGATCCTCAGTCTCTTCACTTGCAGACCCCAGTCAGTTCGGATTGGTAACAGCATCTCCTCCACAATCTCCATCAGCTCAGGTGCACCACAGGGCTGTCTGCATACCCCCTGCTCTATTTGCTTCATTCTTATGATTGTGTGTCTAACCACAGCTCCGATGCCATATTTAAGTTTGCTGACAACACCACTGTTGTCGGTCAAATCAAAGGCAATGACAAATCAACATATAGGAGGAGGACTGAAAATCTGGCTGAGTGGTGCCACAACAACCTCTTACTCAATGTCAGCAAGACCAAGGAGCTGATTACAGACCAGGAGAAGGAAACCAGAGGTCCGTGAGCCATAAGATATAGAAGCAGGATTTGGCCATTTGGTCATCTAGTCTGTTCCACCATTTTTCCTATCAGCCCCAATCTCCTGTCTTCATAGCTCCCCCCAACCCACTGCGTATCCCTTCACGCCCTGACCCATCAATAATCTATCAACCTCTGCCTCAAACCTATGTAAAGACTTGGCCTTCACAGCTGCCTGTGGAATGAATTACACAGGTTCACCACTCTCTGGCTAAAGAATCAGAATCAGGTTTATTATCACCAGCATGTGACGTAAAATTTGTTAACAGCAGCAGCAGTTCAATGCAATACATAATGTAGCAGAGAGAGAAAATAATAATAATAATGAATAAAATAAAACATAATAAATAAACAAGTAAATCAATTACATATATTGAATAGATTATTAAAAAAATGTGCAAAAACAGAAATACTGTATATTAAAAAAGTGAGGTAGTGTCCAAGGGTTCAATGTCCATTCAGAAATCGGATGGCAGAGGGGAAGAAGCTGTTCCTGAATCGCTGAGTGTCTGCCTTCAGGCTTCTGTATCTCCTACCTGATGGTAACAGTGAGAAAAGGGCATGTCCTGGGTGCTGGAGGTCTTTAATAATGGACGCTGCCTTTCTGAGACACCGCTCCCTGAAGATGTCCTGGATACTTTGTAGGCTAGTGCCCAAGATGGAGCTGACTAGATTTACAACCTTCTGCAGCTTCTTTCAGTCCTGTGCAGTAGCCCCTCCGTACCAGACAGTGATGCAGCCTGTCAGAATGCTCTCCACAGTGCAACTATAGAAGAGGAGAAATTCCTCCTCATCTCTGTTCTAAAATGACACACCTCAGTTCTGAGGCTGTGTCCTCTGGTCCTAGACTCCCCCACTACAGGAAACATCCTCTCCACATCCACTCTATCAAGGCCGTTCACCATTCGACAGGTTTCAATGAGGTCACCCCTCAGTCTTCTGAATTCGAGTGCGTACAGGGCCAGAGCCATCAAACACACTTCATATGACAAGCAGTTTAATCCTGGAATCAATTTTGTGAACTTCCTTTGTACCTTCTCCAGTTATAACACATCCATTCTGACATCAGGGGCCCCAGATTGTTCACAATACTCTGTGTGAGGCTTCACCAGTGCTTTATAAAGTCTCAACATTACATCCTTGCTTTAATATACAAGTCCTCTTAGAATGAATGTCAACATCATTTGCTTTCCTCACCACAGACTCAACCTGCTAATTAATCTTTCGAGAGTCCTGCACAAGGACTCCCAAGTCCCCTCGCTTCTTGGACTTTTGTATTTTCTCTCCACTTAGAGAATAGTTGACCTTTTCATTTCTTCCACCAGAGTGCATGACCATATACTTTCTGACACCGTGGAACACAACTAGTCACCAGCAGCCAGCCAGAAAAGACTCCCTTTATTCCCATTCTTTGCCTCCTGCCAATCAAACACTCCTTTATTCATGCTAGATTTTTTCTTGTAATACCATGGCTCGTAGCTTGTTAAGCAGCCTCGTGTGTGACACCTTGTCAAAGGCCTTCTGAAAATCCCAGTACACAACATCAACTGATTCTCCTTTATCTATCCTGATTGTTATTTCTTCAAAGAATTCCAGCAGATTTGTCAGGCAAGGTTTTCCCTTGAGAAACCATGCTGATTATGGTGTATTTTATCATGTGCCTCCAAGTACCCTAGGACCATAAGACCATAAACCCATAAGACATAGAAGCAGAATTATGGCTAATCCCGGATCCCATTCATGTCATGGTCCGGTCCGTGAAGTCTGCATTCCAGTTCACGGTCTGGTCCATGAACTCAGTACTCCGGGTCTTCCAGCTGTCCCTCGTTTGATTGAGTTAAGCATAGGCACCTGATTCCCATCTTGCAGCTTGGAATATAAGTAGCCTTGTGGTTGACTGTGAGTTGCTGGTTTGTCTTGTCAGTTCCCCTCGGAGCAGCCTGCTGGTTGAAGGCTAGAGTGACCACTTGTCATCTTTAGGCCGCGTTGGAGAACCATCGCTTCATGAAGCCTTGCTGTTGGTGGGCAGAGCTGTCTTTGCGGTATGGATTTGGCTGTTTCCTGGGCTAACTGAGTGGCTGCCAGCCACTCCGAGCTAGGTAGGGGTCTGGCTGTTTCCAGAGCCAGCTGAGGTTGCTGGCCGAACTGAGACTCGGAGCTTCCCCGGAGCAGAGATGGATCTGTCTGTTGTTCTTTGGTGTTGTCTCTTGTCCTCGCCTCTGTGGGGTAAGTCTGGCTGTTGCTGTTACCCAACAGGTGGACCTGTCCCACCTGGGTGTGGAGAGGTTGAGACCTGGCTTGTCTAAGTGCAAGTCCTGGCTCGATGTCTATGTACTGTCCTGTCTCATGTTGGTGTTGTGTTAACAATGAGTCCTGGCTTTTTGAAGGACAAGTCCCGGCTCTATGTTGATGTTCAGTTCCTAGTCGGTCTCTCAGCTCCAGCCTCTGAGTTATCAGCTTTTGCATTTCAAGATGAGGATCCTGTGGCCAAGCTCCAGACCCAAGACCCTAGCCTGTCTCTAAGTTCAGGCCTCTTGACCACAGCCACATCCTGTCCTGAAGCCATGTCATGTCCTTGCCTGGTTCTGGGGTCCAAGCCCGAGGTAAGACCCAGGTTCTAGGTCCTTGTCTAGTCTCTGGCTCGTAGTCCAAGCCATGGTTCCTAGTCCTGGTCCTGCTTTCCCTAGCCCAAGTCTGCGTTCTTGTCCCTGCTCCTTGTCTGAATCCTGTCACGTCCCTACTCCAGTCCTGTTCCTGGTACTTCAGTGTCCGTGTCTTGCATGTGGGTCTGTTCCCAGCACCCCATTGTGATAACTCAACCCCATACATCTGCCTTCTCGTCATATCCTTCGACTTGACTGAATAGGAATACGATCAACTTCAGCCTTAGATATACACATGGACTTGGCCTCCACTGCAGTCTGTAGCAGAGCATTTCACAGATTTACAACTCTCACTAAAATAAATTCCTCCTTACCTCTGTTATAAAGTGTTGCCCCTCAATCTTGAGGCTGTGCCTTCTAGTTCTGGATACCCCTACCATGGAAAACATCCTCTCCACATCCACCTTATCTGGTCCTTTCAATATTCACTAGATAGAAAAACATAGAAACAATGAAAACCTACAGCACAATACAGACCCTTCGGCCCACAAAGCTGTGCCAAACATGTACTTACCTTAGAACTACCTGGGCTTACCCATAGCCCTCTATTTTTCTAAGCTCCATATACCAATCCAACAGACTCTCAAAAGACCCTATCGTATCCACCTCCACCACTGGAAAGCGGCCAGTGCGTGAGAGGGCCAGTGAAGGAGTGGAGCTTTGAGGCTTTGACTCAAGAAGTTTCGACAAGAAGAGGCGGAGGATAAGCTTGTTGCAGTTAGTCTTTACGATGCATCCTGAGACGGTGATGTGCCTCTCATGTGAGATGTGGCAGTCTTGGGGGAACGCCCCTCTCCTGCAGAGTCACATCTGCCAGAAGTGCATACGGTTGGGCAATCTGGAAGACCATGTAAGGAATCTGGAGCAGCAGCTGGATGACCTTCCACTCATAAGGGAGAATGAGGCAGTCACAGATGAGAGCTACAGGGAGGTAGTCACACCTAGGCTGTTGGAAACAGGTCGTTGGGTGACAGTCAGAGGGGGGAAAGTGAAGGTGAGTAGACAGGTAGTGCAGAGCACCCCGTACCCATTCCCCTGAATAATAAGTTTACCGTCCTGGATACTGCTGGCGGGGACGACCGACCAGGTGTGAGCCACGGTGGCAGGGCCTCCGGCACTGAGTCTGAGCCAGTGGTGCAGAAGGGTGGGACGGAGAAGAAGAGGGCTGTCGTCATTGGAGACTCTATAGTCAGGGGAGCAGACAGGAGATTTTGTGGACGTGAGAAGGACACCCGCATGGTTTGTTGCCCCCTGGGTGCCAGGGTCCGGGATGTCTCTGACCGGGTGCACGACATCCTGGTACGAGAGGGAAAGCAACCAGAAGTCGTGATACATGTTGGGACCAACGACATAGGCAGGAAGAGGGATGAGGTCCTGAAGTGTGAGTTTCGGGAACTAGGCAGAAGGCTGAAGAACAGGACCTCAAGGGTGGCGTTCTCAGGACTGCTGCCAGTGCTATGGTAAGAATTGGAGGAGATGGCAGTTGAATGTGTGGCTGAGGAGTTGGTGCAGGGAGCAGGGTTTTAGATTTTTGGATCATTGGGATCTCTTCTGGGGAAGGTCTGACCTGTACAGAATGGATGGGTTGCACCTGAACTCGAAGGGGAGCAATATTCTTGCAAGTAGGTTTGCTAGCATGATTCAGGAGGGTTTAAACTAATTTGCAAGGGGGATGGGGACCCAGAGCGATAGAGCAGTGAAAGAAGTGCATGGAATAAAGCCAGATCTAACATACAGAGAGGCTTTGAGGAAAGAGAAGCAGAATAAACGGTGTAAAGACAGTAAGGTAGAAGGGCTGAAATGTGTGTACCTCAATGCAAGAAGCATCAGGAACAAAGGTGATTAACTGAGAGCTTGAATACATACATGGAATTATGATGTAGTGGCCATTACAGAGACTTGGCTGGCACCAGGGCAGGAATGGATTCTCAATATTCCTGGGTTTCAGTGCTTTAAAAGGGATAGAGAGGGCAGAAAAAGGGGAGGAGGGGTGGCATTACTGGTCAGGGATACTATTACAGCTACAGAAAGGGTGGGTAATGTAGCAGGATCCTCTTTTGAGTCAGTATGGGTGGAAGTCAGGAACAGGAAGGGAGCAGTTACTCTATTGGGGGTATTCTATAGGCCCCCTGATAGCAGCAGAGATACAGAGGAGCGGATTGGGAGGCAGATTTTGGAAAGATGCAAAAATAACAAGGTTGTTATCATGGGTGACTTTAACTTCCCTAATATTGATTAGCACCTGATTAGTAGCACCTGAAGAGGCACTGGCTATCCACTCTGGATACTTTCTAAACCAGGCAGCATCCTGGTAAATCCTCTGTACCCTTTCCAATGCTTCCACATCCTTCCTATACTGTGTCCAGGATGGATTCCTGTCACAGTATGTGGACAAGCCGACCAGGGGGAATGCCATACTAGATCTAGTAGTAGGTAATGAACTGGGTCAGGTCACAGATCTCTCAGTGGGTGAGCATCTGGGGGACAATGACCACCACTGCCTGGCCTTTAACATTATCATGGAAAAGGATTAAATCAGAGAGGACAGGAAAATTTTTAATTGGGGAAAGGCAAATTATGAGGCTCTAAGGCTAGAATTTGCAGGTGTGAATTGGGATGATGTTTTTGCAGGGAAATGTACTATGGACATGTGGTCGATGTTTAGAGATCTCTTGCGGGATGTTAGGGATAAATTTGTCCTGGTGAGGAAGATGAAGAATGGTAGGGTGAAGTGAGGTGGAAAATCTAGTCAGGTGGAAGAAGGCAGCATACATGAGGTTTAGGAAGCAAGGATCAGATGGGTCTATTGAGGAATATAGGGAAGCAAGAAAGGAGCTTAAGGGGCTGAGAAGAGCAAGAAGGGGACATGAGAAGGCCTTGGCGAGTAGGGTAAAGGAAAACCCCAAGGCATTCTTCAATTATGTGAAGAACAAAAGGATGACAGGAGTGAAGGTAGGACCGACTAGAGATGAAGGTGGGAAGATGTGCCTGGAGGCTGTGGAAGGGAGCGAGGTCCTCAATGAATACTTCTCTTTGGTATTCACAATGAGAGGGAACTTGATGATGGTGAGGACAATATGAGTGAGGTAGATGTTCTGGAGCATGCTGATATTAAGGGAGAGGAGGTGTTGGAGTTGTTAAAATACATGAGGACAGATAAGTCCCCGGGGCCTGATGGAATATTCCCCAGGCTGCTCCACGAGGCGAGAGAAGAGATTGCTGAGCCTCTGGCTAGGATCTTTATGTCCTCGTTGTCCACGGGAATGGTACCGGAGGATTGAAGGGAGGTGAATGTTGTCCCCTTGTTCAAAAAAGGTAGTAGGGATAGTCCGGGTAATTATAGACCAGTGAGTCTTACGTCTGTGGTGGGAAAGTTGTTGGAAAAGATTCTTAGAGATAGAATCTCTGGGCATTTAGAGAATCATGGTCTGATCAGGGACAGTCAGCATGGCTTTGTGAAGGGCAGATCGTGTCTAACAAGCCTGATAGTTCTTTGAGGTGGTGACCAGGCATATAGATGAGGGTAGTGCAGTGGATGTGATCTATATGGATTTCAGTAAGGCATTTGATAAGGTTCCCCACAGTAGGCTTATTCAGAAAGTTAGAAGGCATGGGATCCAGGGAAGTTTGGCCTGGTGGATTCAGAACTGGCTTGCCTGCAGAAGGCAGAGGGTGGTGGTGGAGGGAGTACATTCAGATTGGAGGATTGTGACTAGTGGTGTCTCACAAGGATCTGTTCTGGGACCTCTACTTTTCGTGATTTTTATTAACGACCTGGATGTGGTAGTAGAAGGGTGGGTTGTCAAGTTTGCAGACGACACAAAGGTTGGTGATGTTGTAGATAGTGTAGAGGATTGTCAAAGATTGCAGAGAGACATTGATAAGATGCAGGAGTGGGCTGAGAAGTGGCAGATGGAGTTCAACCCAGAGAAGTGAGGTGGTACACTTTGGAAGGACAAACTCCAAGGCAGAGTACAAAGTAAATGGCAGGATACTTGGTGGTGTGGAGGAGCAGAGGGATCTTGGGGTACATGGCCACAGATCCCTGAAAGTTGCCTCACAGGTGGATAGGGTAGTTAAGAAAGCTTATGGAGTGTTAGCTTTCATAAGTTGAGGGATAGAGTTTAAGAGTCGCGATGTAATGATGCAGCTCTGTAAAACTCTGGTTAGGCCACACTTGGAGTACTGTGTCCAGTTCTGGTCACCTCACTATAGGAAGGATGTGGAAGCATTGGAAAGGGTACAGAGGAGATTTACCAGGATGCTGCCTGGTTTATGATCAGAGATTAAGGGAGCTAGGGCTTTACTCTTTGGAGAGGAGGAGGATGAGAGGAGACATGATAGAGGTGTACAATATAATAAGAGGAATAGATAGTGGATAGCCAGCGCCTCTTCCCCAGGGCACCACTGCTCAATACAAGAGGACATGGCTTTAAGGTAAGGGGTGGGAAGTTCAAGGGGGATATTAGAGGAAGGTTTTTTACTCAGAGTGGTTGGTGCGTGGAATGCACTGCCTGAGTCAGTGGTGGAGGCAGATACACTAGTGAAGTTTAAGAGACTACTAGACAGGTATATGGAGGAATTTAAGGTGGGGGCTTATATGGGAGGCAGGATTTGAGGGTTGGCACAACATTGTGGGCCGAAAGGCCTGTACTGTGCTGTACTATTCTAAGAGAAAACTGTTGCCGGTAGCCCATTCCACGCACGCATCACTCTCTGCATTTTAAAAAAAACTTACCCCTGGCATCCCCTCTGTATCTACTCCCCAGCACCGTAAACCTGTGCCCTCCTGTGGCAATTATTTCAGCCCTGGGGAAAAAGCCTCTGACTATCCAAATGATTATGCCTCTCATCATACACCTCTATCGGGTCACCTCTCATCCTCCGTTGCTCCAAGAAGAAAAGGCCAACTTCACTCTACCTATTCTCATAAGGCATGCTCCCCAATCCAGGCAACATCCTTGTCAATCTCCTCTGCACCTTTTCTATGGTTTCCATGTCCTTCCTGTAGTGAGGCGACCAGAATTGAGCACAGTACTCCAATTGGGGTCTGACCAGGGTCCTATATACTGCAACATTACCTTTCAGTTCCTAAATTCAATTCCACGATTGATGAAGTCCAATACACCATATGCCGCCTTAACCAGAGTCAACCTGCGCAGCTGCTTTGAGTGTCCTAAGGACTCGGACCCCAAGATCCCTCTGATCCTCCACACTGCCAAGAGTCTTACCATTAATACCAGATTCTGCCGTCATATTTGACCTGCCAAAATGAACCACTTCACATTTCTGTGTTGAGCTCCATCTGCCACTTCTCAGCCCAGTTTTGCATCCTATCGATGTCCCGCTGTAACCTCTGACAACCTTCCACACTATCCACAAGACCTCCAAGCTTTGTATCATCAGCAAACTTACTAACCCATTCCTCCTCTTCCTCATCCAGGTCTGTCTGTCTAGGTACCATATCCACTGTGGACTTTGGTGACCATGGTTTTCCATATAGATCTATCCTTCGTTTTTTGGATGACTTCCATTTCCTCGATGCATAGCTACTTGGCTAGGCTTTTGTACATAAGCCAAGGTCTTCCTCTAGGATTGCTCCCCTCAATCTTTCCAGAGAGAGAGTTTTTCTAGCTCATCTTTCTGCATAATATGTCCTAGGAATCTGAATCTGTCTTTCTCTTATCGTCGGTATGAGTGATTGAACTGCTTGGGCTCTTCCGAGAACTTCATTTCATGTATGTGTGGTCCATGATATTTTTAACATTCTCCTGTAGAACCATAATTCAACTGCTTCTAGTCTCTTTTTCCATTATCTAGGTCATTTATAAAAATCACGAAGAGTAAGGGTCCCAGAACAGATCCCTGAGGCACACCACTTGTCACTGACCTCCATGCAGAATATGACCCATCTACAACCACTCTTTGCCTTCTGTGGGCAAGCCAGTTCTGGATCCACAAAGCAATATCCCCTTGGATCCCATGCCTCCTTACATTCTGTATAAGCCTTGCATGGGGTACCTTATCAAATGCCTTGCTGAAATCCATATACACTGCATCTACTGCTTTTCCTTCAATGTGTTTAGTCACATCCTCAAAAAATTCAATCAGGCTTGTAAGGCATGACCTGCCCTTGACAAAGCTATGCTGACTATTGCTAATCATATTATGCCCCTCCCAATGTTCATAAATCCGGCCTCTCAGGATCTTCTCCATCAACTTACCAACCACTGAAGTAAGACTCACTGGTCTAGAATATCCTGGGCTATCCCTACTCCCTTTCTTGAATAAGGGAACACATCCACAAACCTCCAATCCTCCGGAACCTCTCCCGTTCCCATTGATGATGCAAAGATCATCACCAGAGGCTCAGCAATCTCTTCCCTCACCTCCCACAGTAGCCTGGGGTACATCTCATCCGGTGCCGGCGACTTATCCAACTTGATGCTTTCCAAAAGCTCCAGCACATCCTTTCTTAATATCTACATGCTCAAGCTTTTCAGTCCGCTGCAAGTCATCACTACAATCACCAAGATCCTTTTCCGCAGTGAATACTGAAGTAAAGTATTCATTAAGTACCTCTGCTATTTCCTCTAGTTCTATCCACACCTTCCCACTGTTGCACTTGATAGGTCCTATTCTTTCACGTCTTATCCTCTTGCTCTTCACATACTTGTAGAATGCCTTGGGGTTTTCCTTAATCCTGCCCGTCAAAGCCTTCTCATGGCCCCTTCTGGCTCTCCTAATTTCCTCCTTCAGCTCCTTCCTGTTAGCCTTATAATCTTCTAGATCTCTAACATTACTTAGCTCTCTGAACCTTTTGCAAGCTTTTCTTTTCTTCTTGACTAGATTTATTAGTCTTTGTACACAGTTCCTGTATCCTACTGTAACTTCCCTGTCTCATTGGAACGTACCTATGCAGAACTCCACACAAATATCCCCTGAACATTTGCCGCATTTCTTCTGTACATTTCCCTGAAAACATCTGTTCCCAACTTAAGCTTCCAATTTCCTGCCTGATAGCCTCATAATTCCCCTTACTCTCATTAAATGCTTTTCTAACTTGTCTGTTCCTATCCCTCTCCAATGCTATTGTAAAGGAGATAGAATTATGATCTTTATCTCCAGAATGCTCTCCCACTGAGAGATCTGACACCTGACCAGGTTCATTTCCCAATACCAAATCAAGTGCAGTCTCTCCTCTTGTAAGCTTGTCTACATGTTGTGTCAAGAAACCTTCCTGAACACACCTAACAAACTCCACCCAATCTAAACCCCTTGCTCTCGGGAGATGCCAATCAATATTTGGGAAATTAAAATCTTCCACCACAACAACTCTTATTATTACACCTTTCCAGGATCTGTTCTCCTAACTACTCCTCGATGTCCCTGTTACTATTGGGTGGCCTATATATATAAAAAAAAATAATCCAGTAAAGTTATTGACCGCTTCTAACTTCCACCCACAGAGACTGTAGACAATCCTTCCATAGCATCCACCTTTTCTGCAGCCGTGACACTATCTCTGATCAACAGTGCCATGCCCCCACCTCTTTTGCCTCCCTCCCTGTCCTCTGAAACATCTAAAGCCTGGCATTGAAGTAACCATTCCTGCTCCTGAGCCTCCTGTCTCTGTAATGGCCACAACATCATAGCTCTAATCTCATCAGTTTTGTTCACAATACTCCTTGCGTTAAAATAGACACATCTCGAACCGTTGGTCTGAGCGCGTCCTTTCTCTGTCACCTGCCTATCCTCCCTCACACTCTCCAAGCTTTCTTTATTTGTGAACCAACAGCCTCTTCCACAGTCTCTTCAGTTCGGTTCCCACCCCCCAACAATTCCAGTTTAAACTCTCCCCAGTAGCCTTAGCAAACCTCCCTGCCAGGATATTGGTCCCCCTGGGATTCAAGTGCAACCTGTCCTTTTTGTACAGGTCACACCTGCCCCAAAAGAAGTCCCAATGATCCAGAAATCTGAATCCCTTCCCCTGCTCCAATCCCTCAGCCATGCATTTATCCTCCACCTCATTCTATTCCTATACTCTCTGTCATGTGGCACAGGCAGTAATCCCGAGATTACTACCTTTGTGGTCCTGCTTCTCAACTTCCTTCCTAACACCCTGTAATCTGTTTTCAGGACCTCTTCCCTTTTCCTACCTATGTCATTGGTGCCAATATGTACCACGACCTCTAGATGTTCTGCTTCCCACTGCAGGATATCTTGGACGCAGTCTGAAACATCCCAGACCCTGGCACCTGGGAGGCAAACTACCATTCGAGTTTCTTTCCTGCATCCACAGAATTGCCTGTCTGACCCCCTAACTATAGAGTCCCCTATCACTACTGCCTTCCTCTTCCTTTCCCTACCCTTCTGAGCTACAGGGCCGGACTCTGTGCCACAGGCACGGCCACTGTTGCTTCCCCCAGGTAGGCCAACCCTCCAACAGTACCAAACAAGAGTGTGTATTGTTTGGGGAGACAGCCACAGGGGTACTCTGTAGTACCTGACTCTTCCCCTTCCCTCTCCTGACTGTTACCCGCTTACCTGTCTCCTGTGGCCCCGATGTGACCACTTGCCTATAGCTCCTTCCTATCAACTTTGTGTCAAGAAACCTTCCTGAACACACCTAACAAACTCTACCCCATCTAAACCCCTTGCTCTCGGGAGATGCCAATTGATATTTGGGAAATTAAAATCTCCCACCACGACAACTCTTATTATTACACCTTTCCAGGATCTGTTTCCCTATCTGCTCCTCAATGTCCCTGTTACTATTGGGTAGTGTGTGTGTGTATATATATATATATATACACACCCCCAGTAAAGTTATTGACCCCTCCCTGTTCCTGATCTCCACCCACAGAGACTCAGTGGACAATCCCTCTACGACGTCCACCTTTTCTGCAATGAGATCCCCCCCCACATTCTTCAAAATTCCAGTGAGTACAGGCTTTAAGCTGCCAAATGCTCCTTGTATGTTAACCCCTTCATTCCCAGCATTATCCTCGTGAACTTTCTCCTCTAGACTCTCTCCAATGATAACATATCCTTTGAAATATGGGACCCAGAACTGTTGATAATACTCCAAGTGCGACCTGACTAGTGTCTTATAAAGGCTCAGCACTATCTCCTTGCTTTTATATTCTATTCCCTTTGAAATAAATGCCAACATTGCATAACCCTTAATTATTAACCCCATTCTTAATAATCGACTCCAACATCTTTCCAACCACTGGAGTCAGACTAACTGGCCTATAGTTTCCTTTTTTGTGCCCCTCTCCCTTAAAGAGTAGATTGACATTTGCAAGTTTCCAGTCTTCCAGAACCATTCCAGAATCTAGTGATTCTTGAAAGATCATTACTAATGCCTCCACTATCAGCCTTCTCTTTCAGAATTCTGGGATGTACATCATCTGGTCCAGATGACTTGCCTACTTTCAGACCTTTCAGTTTCTCAAGAACCTTCTCTAGTTATGGTAGACAATAGGTGCAGAAGTACACCATTCGGCCCTTTGAGCCTGCACCGCCATTCTGAGATCATGGCTGATCATCTACTATCAATACCTGGTTCCTGCCTTGTCCCCATAACCCTTGATTCCCCTATCCATAAGATACCTATCTAGCTCCTTCTTGAAAGCATCCAGAGAATGGCCTCCACTGCCTTCTGAGGCAGCGCATTCCACACCTCCACAACTCTGAGAGAAGTTGTTCCTCCTCAACTCTGTCCTGAATGACCAACTCTTATTCTTAAACCATGCCCTCTGGTACTGGACTCTCCCAGCATCTGGAACATATTTCCTGCCTCTATCTTGTCCAATCCCTTAATAATCTTGTATGTCTCAATCAGATCCCCCCTCAATCTCCTTAATTCCAGCGTGTACAAGCCCAGTCTCTCTAACCTCTCTGCGTAAGACAGTCCGGACATCCCACGAATTAACCTAGTGAACCTACGCTGCACCTCCTCCACAGCCAGGATGTCCTTCCTTAACCCAGGAGACCAAAACTGCACACAATACTCCAGGTGTGGTCTCACCAGGGCCCTGTACAAATGCAAAAGGATTTCCTTGCTCTTGTACTCAATTCCCTTTGTAATAAAGGCCAACATTCCATTAGCCTTCGTCACTGCCTGCTGCACTTGCTCATTCACCTTCAGAGACTGATGAACAAGTACCCCTAGATCTTTGTATTTCACCCTTACCTAACTCCGCACCGTTCAGATAATAATCTGCCTTCCTGTTCTTGTTCCCAAAGTGAATAACCTCACACTTATTCACATTAGACAGCATCTGCCAAGTTTCTGCCCACTCACCCAGCCTATCCAAGTCACCTTGAATTCTCCTAACATCCTCATCACATTTCACACTGCCACCCAGCTTAGCATCATCAGCAAACTTGCTGATGTTATTCACAATGCCTTCCTTTAAATCATTGATGTAAATCGTAAACAGCTGTGGTCCCAATACCGAGCCCTGTGGCATCCCACTAGTCACCACCTGCCATTCCGAGAAACACCCATTCACTGCCACCCTTTGCTTTCTATCTGCCAACCAGTTTTCTATCCATGTCAATATCCTCCCCCCAATACCATGAGCTCTGATTTTACCCACCAATCTCCTATGTGGTACCTCATCAAATGCCTTCTGAAAGTCAAGGTACACCACATCCACTAGATCTCCCGTGTCTATCTTCCTGGTTACATGCTCGAAAAACTCCGAAGCTCCAATGGTAGCTTTGCACACTTCCTGATCCCCGACACCTGGAACTTCCACCACACTGCTAGTGTCTTCCACTGTGAAGAATGATGCAAAATACTGATTCATTCAGTTTGTCTGCCGTTGTATTGTCCCTCATTACTTCCTCTCCAGCAACTTTTTACAGTGGTCCAATTTATGTACTCTCGCCTCTCTTCTACACTTTATGTATCTGATGAAACTTGTCTGATATGGGAATGGGAATTATAAGTCAGGGAGGATGATTTGTTGGATGCAGAAGCTCGTGGGGTGGTAGTTAAAGACAAGATGATCTCTATCACTGCTAAGCCAGTGGGAAGATGGGGTGAGTGTGGGTGTTCAGGAAAGGCAGGAGGTGTGGGTGAGGGCAGAATCTATGGTGGAGGAAGAGAAATCCCGTTCTTTGAAGGAGGACATCTCTGTCCTGGAAAAGAAAGCCTTATCCTGGGAACAGATGTACTGGAGGTGAGGAAACTGAGACAAAAGAATAGGAGACATTGTGGGAAGGGGTATAGTCAAGATAATTGTGGGAATTGGTAGGTCTATAAAAGTTGTCAGTTGAGACAAAGGTCAAGAAAGAGGAAGGAGATGCCAGAAATAAACCAAATGAATTTGAGGACAGAGTGGAAGTTAGAGGCAAAGTTGATGAAATTGATGAGCTCAGCATGGGTGTAGGAAGCAGTCTTCGAGAGAGGTTTGGAACATGGCTGTTCTATGTAGCAAACAAAAAGGCAGGCATAGACGGGGCCCATGTGGGTGCCCGTGGCTACACCTTGAGTCTGGAGAAGGAGAAAATGAGGAGAGCTGAAGGGAAAATGGTAGAAGTTGAGGACCAATTCTGTCAGAAAAAGGAGGGTGCTGGTGGAGGGGATCGGATTGGTGCTTTTATTTTTATTTATCAGTAACTCTGTTATCATTTCAGAAGACCTGTCCTGGGCCCCAGTGAAAGTGCCATCAGGTAAGGGCAGAATGCCTCGACTTTCTTAGAAGTTCCCGTAGATTCGGCATGTCACTAAAAACTGTGATAAGCCTCTGGATGCAGAATGAAAAGTATCCCAACTGGTTATATCACAGCCTGCATGGGAACACTAATGTTCAAGACTGGAAAGTTCATCACATGCAAAGCTCTCCCCACCATTGAGTGCAGTTACAGAGAATGCTGCTGCAAAAAAGCAGCATCCATCATCCAGGCCGTATCTCTCCTACCATCAGCTGGAAGTACAAAAGACATTGATAACTTAACTCACCTCTACTCTGAGCTGTTCCCACAACCTACAGAATCAACAAATCACGTTCTTCGTATTACTTAGTTTTTATTTGCACAGTTTGTCCTCTTTTGCACTTTGTCAATCTTTATGTAGAATATTTTATAAATTCTATTGTATTTCTTTATTTTCCTGGAAATCCTGTAAGAAAATGAATCTCAAGATAATTATTTGGACATTGATAATTTACGTTGAAACTTGAAGGCAAGTGAAGGGATGGTTCTCGGGTAGGAAGGTAGCAGAGCCCCGCAGTCGACAGGCTGCAGCGAGGATCAAGTGTAATGTCTGCAGATCAGCTGCTGATGTGTGTCTGGCACAGGGTGAGAGGAGGGAGGAGGGTGTGGAGACATCTCAAGGAGAAGTGAACAGAGGACAGCTGGAGCACAGAGTGAAGTGATTCACTTGAGGAAAATTGAGTATTTTTAAAATGTGAGAAAGGTGGAATTGCTGATGTTCTTCCACAGGAGTGCAGGAAGGGCAGTGCAGCATTGGCCTTGATTATGAGCAGATTCAAGTACAATACTAAAGATATCTCATTGCAATTCTGCAGAGCCTTGGTTCTACACCATCAACAGTGCACAGTTTTTTGTGCTTAAATATTGTTCAGGGCCCATCAGCGGCGTCGACAGAGCTCTACAAAGACGAGGTGTTTCTCACAGGTCGGAGGCGATTATTTAAGAGAGCTTCGACAGCGTTTGTCCACTGTACAGGGCCTATCAGCGGCGTCAACAGAGCTCTGTCTACTAAATTAAAGTACAGAAGGGATAAGCAGAGCGGCCGTTGTCGGGGAAAGGCCAGTAGCGAGAGTAGAAGCGACAGGCTTTAGCTCAAAGGAGGCTTCAGCTCGGAGGAGGCATCAGCTCTGTGTATAGTGTCTGTTAAGGTTTCCTTTGTTTTTTTTCCCCCTCTTACTGTACCATTTAAGTGACTGTGGTGTGCTCTTTGTGCTGGATGTTGGAGTCTTGGGAGACCCAGAGTCTCCCTGGGAACTACATCTACATGAAGTGCATCCGGCTGCAGCTCCTTGAAGACCGTGTTAGGGATCCGGAGCAACAGCTGGATGACCTTTGGCTTGTACAGGAGAGTGAGGAGATAATCGATCAGAGTTACAGGGAAGTAGTCACTCTGAAGTTGCAGGAGACAAGTAGCTGGATGACTGTCAGAAGAAACAGAAATAGGTAGTTAGAACAGAGCACCCCTGTGGCCATTCCCCTCGATAATAAGTACACCGTTTTGGATACTGTTGTGGAGATGAGCTCCCAGGAGAATGCCACAGTGACTGCGTTACAGGCACTGAGCATGGTCCGTGGTGCAGAAGGGAAAGAGGGAGAAGGGAGCGGTAGTGATAGGGGACTCGATAGTGAGGGGGACAGACAGGAGATTCTGTGGACGTGAACTGAACACCCGGATGGTATGTTGCCTCCCAAGTGCTGGGGTCAGGGATCTCAGATCACGTCCACAACGTTTTGGAGAGGGAGGGGGAGCAGCCAGATGTCTGGTACATATTGGTACCCATGACATAGGAAGGAAAAGCAATGAGGTCCTGAAAAGAGAATTTGGAGAGCTAGGTAGGAAGCTGAGAAGCAGGACCTCCCGGGTAGTAATTTCTGGATTGCTGCCTGTGCCACATGCCAGTGAGGGTAGAAACAGGATGATCTGGCAGATGATCTGATGATACAAAGATAGGTGGAGGGGCCGGTAGTGCTGAGGAAAGAGTCTGCAGAGAGACTTGGATAGATTGGGAGAATGGGCAAAGAAGTGGCAAATGAAATATAATGTTGGAAAGTGTATGGTTATGCACTTTAGCAGAAGAAATAAACGGGCAGACTTATTTAAATGGGGAGAGAATTTAAAGTTCTCAGATGCAACGGGACTTGGGAGTCCTCGTGCAGGATACCCTTAAGGTTAACCTCCAGGTTGAGTCGGTGGTGAAGAAGGCAAATGCAATGTTGGCATTCATTTCTAGAGGAATAGAGTATAGGAGCAGGGATGTGATATTGAGGGTCTATAAGGTGCTGGTGAGACCTCACTTGGAGTACTGTGGGCAGTTTTGGTCTCCTTATTTAAGAAAGGATGTGCTGACATTGGAGAGGGTTCAGAGAAGAGTCACTAGAATGATTCCAGGAATGAGAGGGTTAACATATGAGGAACGTTTGTTTGCTCTTGGACTGTATTCCTTGGAGTTCAGAAGAATGAGGGGAGACCTCATAGAAACATTTCGAATGTTGAAAGGCATGGACAGAGTGGATGTGGCAAAGTTGTTTCCCATGGGGGAGTCTAGTATGAGATGACATGACTTAATGATTGAAGGGCGCCCATTCAGAACAGATGCGAAGAAATTTTTTTGGCCAGGGGGTGGTGAATCTATGGAATTTGTTGCCACGGGAGGCAGCAGAGGCCGAGTCATTGGGTGTATTTAAGGCAGAGATTGATAGGTATCTAAGTAGCCAGGGCATCAAAGGTTATGGTGAGAAGGCGGGCGAGTGGGACTAAATGGGAGAATGGATCAGCTCATGATAAAATGGCAGAGCAGACTCGATGGGCCGAATGGCCTACTTCTGCTCCTTTGTCTTATGGTCTTATAAATGTGTGGCTGAGAAGTTGGTGCAGGGTTTAGGGCTTCAGGTTCTCGGATCATTGGATCTCTTCTGATGGAGGTATGACCTGTTCAAAAGTGACGGGTTGCATCTGAACCCGAGGGGAACCGATATTCTCCCGGGCAGGTTTGTTAGAGCTGTTGGGGAGGGTTTAAACTAATTTGGCAGGGGGGTGGGAACCGGAGTGAAGGGACTCAGGATAGGACGGATGGTAAAAAAGTAAAGACAGCGTACTGTCAGACTGTCAGGAAGAGCAGGCAGGTGATGGGACTTAGTGGTAGCCGAGAGGCTGAGTATCAAATCATTAAGGATGCAGAATCAGGAAGGATGGCAATACAGTACTCAAGGTGTTGTATCTAAATGTGTGTAGTATAAGAAATAAGGTGGATAATCATGTTGCAATATTACAGATTGCCAGGTATGATCTTGTGGCCATCACTGAAGATGTTGAATCCTTGTGGGATGAGTTAAGAAACTACAGGGGTAAAAGGATGTTGGTGGCAGTTATATACAGGCCTCCCAACAGTGGCTGGGAGGTGGACCACAGGTTACAACAGGAAATAGAGAAGGTGAGTCAAAAGGGCAATGTTATGGTAGTCATTGGAGATTTTAACATGCAGGTTGATTGGGGAAAATTGGGTTGGTAATGGATCTCAAGACAGTGAGTTTGTTGAATACCTAAGAGATGGCTTTTAGAGGAGATTGTCGTTGAGCCTACTAGTGGATCAGCTATACTGGATTGAGTGTTATGTAATGAAAGGGAGGCGATTAGGAAGCTCAAGGTAAAAGAACTCTGAGGAATCAGTGATCACAATATGATTCTGTTCAACTTGAAATCTGGTACAGAAAAAGTGAAGTCTGAGAACCATAGAACACTACAGCACAGAATACAGGCCATTCAGCCCTTCTGGTCTGTGCCAAAGCTTTATTCCACTAGTCCCATTGACCTGCACCTAGTTCATAACCCTCCAGACCTCTCCCATCCACGTATCTATCCAATTTATTCTTAAAACTTAAGAGTGAGCCCGCAGTTACTACGTCAGATGGCAGCTCGTTCCACACTCCCACCGCTCTGAGTGAAGAAGTTCCCCCTAATGTTCCCCCTAAACCTTTCCCCTTTCACCCTAAAGCCATGTCATCTCCTATTTATCTCTCCTAATCTGTGAAAAGAGCATACTCGCATTTACTCTGTCTATACCCCTCATAATTTTGTAAACCTCTGTCAAATCTCCCTTCATTCGTCTACGCTCCAAGGAATAAGGTCCTAACCTGTTCAATCTTTCCCTGTAACTCAACTCCTGAAGACCCAGCAACATCCTAGTAAATCTTCTCTGCACTCTTTCAATCTTACTGATATCCTTCCTACAGTTAGGTGACCAGAACTGCACACAATACTCTAAATTTGGCCTCACCAATGTCTTATACAACCTCCCCATAACATCCCAACTCCTATACTCAATACTTTGATTTATGAATGCCAGGATGCCAAAAGCCTTCCTTACAACCCTGTCTACCTGTGACGCCACTTTCATGGAATTATGTATCTGAACTCCCAGATCCCTTTGTTCCTCTGCACTCCTCAGTGCCCTACCATTTACTGTGTATGTCCTACCTTGATTTGTCCTTCCAAAATGCAACACCTCACACTTGCCTGCATTAAATTCCATCTGCCATTTTCTGGCCCATTTTTCCAGTTGGTCCAGATCCCTCTGCAAGCTTTGAAAGCCTTCCTCGCTGTCCACAACATGTAGCAGTATTTCAGTGGAGTAAGGGAAATGACAGTGGTATGAGAGAGGAGTTGACCAAAGTAAACTGGAAGGAGCTGCTGGCAGGGATGTCAGCAGAGCAGCAATGGCTTGAGTTTCTGGGAAAAATGCAGGACAGATGTATTCCAAAAGTGAAGAAATTCTCAAATGGTAAAATGTTACAGCCATGGCTGTCAAGATGAAGTCAAAGCTATTGTAAAAGTAGAAGAAAGGGCATACAACCAAGTAAAAATTAGTGGGAAAATAGATGTTAGAATCGATTAAGGAGGAGATGGAGTACTTGGTGACACAGGATAAGATGGGACAAAGTCAGCATGGTTTCCTTCAGGGAAAATAGGAAAATGGGCAAGAAAGTGGCAAATGAAATACAATGCTGGAAAATGCATGGTCATGCACTTTGGTAGTAGAAATAAATGTGCAGACTATTTTCGAAACACAGAGAAAATCCAAAAATCTGAGATGCAAAGGGATTGGGAGTCCTTGTGCAGAACACCCTGAAGGTTAACTTGCAGGTTGAGTCGGTGGTGAGGAAGGCAAATGCCATGTTAGCATTCATTTCAAGAGGTCTAGAGAATACAAGAGCAGGGATGTGATGCTGAGGCTTTATAAGACACTGGTGAGGCCTCACTTTGAGTATTGTGAACAGTTTTGGGCCCCTCATCTTAGAAAAGATGTGCTGGCATTGGAGAGGGTCCAGAGGAGGTTCATAAGGATGATTCCAGGAATGAAAGGGCTATCATCTTGTGTACGAGGTGATGAGAGGCATTAATCGTGTGCATAGTCCGAGGCTTTTTCTGAGAAACATAGAAAACCTACAGCACAATACCAGACCCTTTGGCCCACAAAGCTGTGCCGAACATGTCCTTGCCTTAGGAATTACCTCGGGTTATTCATAGCCATAGTTCCCTCTAAGCTGTGCGCGTGTGTGCGCGCACGTTTTTCAACCAGCGCACAAAGGAAATTAATGTGTGCACAAAATGTTAGTTACCTAAAATAATGTAGTTAATAATCATACTTATTGAAAATAATCTTTTAGCTAACTGTTTCTATTAACTAGTTGGTTTTTCAAATACCACGATGCTCGTCACTAATTTACGTCACCTCACCTATCCTGTGCCGGTTTGTACAGCTGCATCATGGTGGCAACCATCTTTGGCGGACAGTGTTCATATCGTAAAGTTTACAAAGATCTGTTTCAAATCCTGTAGATAGCTTTCGAAGTTTTTATTGGAAAAAATATTGATTCACTATGTCGAATTCAAAAGAAGCGAAGGGCGAGAAGCGCAAAAGAACTGCAAATTTGTTTAAAGTTGAATGGCTTAACAGAATAGTAGAAACTGCTACACCAAAGGCTCACGAGGTCATGAACGTTCAGCTACAAGAAGTATTTATGTATGATTTGAAAACTGAAGTCATCTGTTTGTATTGTCATGATGCGAAAGTTGCTAGAGAATTTGCTAGTGGGAAGAAGTGGGATGATATTTGGAAACTTGACTTTTTGAAGCATTTGGCAGGTAAATCACACTTAGACGGTGTACAGAACCCATCATTACCCGTTACAGGAGTGCTACGCATGTTATGGTTGAGTGCAGATGAGCCAGAGCAAAAACATCAAACTCAGAGGAGATCAAAGTTGAGGTACAAGAATGGTCAGCTTTTGATTTCTCCGCAATTGCAGATTGTGACTTCACATTTGGCAATGAACAAGTTAATGCCTTATGTCTAAAATATCATGATTTTCTAGCTGAAAGTATTGTAATAGTTAGACAGTTTAATGATTTCAAATTTTCTGTGCAAGAAAAAATTAAATCCAAACCAATTTCAAACTTTGCTCAAATGGTGGCATTTGTACTTCAAAATGAACAGTTTTGTGACCTTGCACAGTTGATGGACATTGGGGGAACCTTTCTTGCGTCTAGTGCGGACTGTGAGTGAGGTTTTAGCCTAATGAATCAACTGAAAAACAAGCTGAGAAACCGTTTAGGTGAATATCATTTGGATATGTTAATGAGAATCAAAAGCTATCAATGGGATGGAAGTTCTATTAGTCGAGATAAAGTTTACAGAGAATGGGTAAATGCCAAAGACAGGAGAGAAAAAATAATTGAGTGACTTAAATATGATAAAAATTAAATACCTCCAACCTGATGGCATGAACATTGACTTCTCTAACTTCAGTTAATGCCCCACCTCCCCTTGTACCCCATCCCTTATTTATTATTATCATTATGAATTTTTTCTTACCCTTTTTTCCTCCCTTTGTCCCTCTCACTATAACTCCTTGCCCATCCTCTGGGCTTCCCATCCCATGATCTTCTCCCTTCTCCAGCCTCTTATCCCTTTTGCCAATCAAATTTCCAACTCTTAGCTCTATCCATCCCTCCCTCTCCTGTCTTCTATCATTTCAGATCTCCCCCTCCCACTTTCAAATCTTACTATCTCTTTCAGTTAGTCCTGACGAAGGGTCTCGGCCCGAAACATCGACTGTACCTCTTCCTAGAGATGCTGCCTGGCCTGCTGCGCTCACCAGCATTTTTTGTGTGTGACTTAAATATGTATGTTATTTTGTTATTCTGTGCAGCTTTATGTCAAATATTTTGTAAACCTACATAAACTGTCCCATGTGTGCATTCAGTGCGCACATACTTTTGTCACAAGAAAAAAATTTGCACAATGTAAGATTTTAGCGCACACTGACTACTAAAAATTAGAGGGAACATTGCTCAGAGCTCTCTATTTTTCTAAGCTCCATGTATCTATCCAGGAGTCTCTTAAAAGACCCTGTCGTATGCGCCTCCACCACCGCCGCCGGCAGCCCATTCCACACACTCACCTCTGCGTTTTTAAAAAAAAAAAACAACAACAACTTGCCCCTGACATCTCCTCTGTACCTACTTCAAAGCACCTTAAAACTGTGCCCTCTCGTGCTAGCCATGTCAGCCCTGGGAAAAAGCCTCTGAGTACCCACATCATCAATGCCTCTCATCATCTTATACGCCTCTATCAGGTCACCTCTCATCCTCTGTCGCTCCAAGGAGAAAAGGCCAAGTTCACTCAACCTATCCTCATAAGCCATGTTCCCCAATCCAGGCAACATCCATGTAAATCTCCTCTGCACCCTTTCTATGGTTTCCACATCCTTCCTGTAGTGAGGCGACCAGAACTGAGCACAGTACTCCAAGTGGGGTCTGACCAGGGTCCTACATAGCTGCAACATTATCTCTCAGCTCTTAAACTCAATCCCACGGTTGATGAAGGCCAATACACCATATGCCTTCTTAACCACAACCAAATTGTGCAGCAGTTTTGAATGTCCTATGGACTCAGACCCCAAGATCCCTCTGATCCTCCACACTGCCAAGAGTCTTACCAATAAAACTGTATTCTGCCATCATATTTGACCTACCAAAAATGGGGATATCTCCCTCTCCCTTGCCAGGGAAAGAGAACCTGTGGGTTGTCGAATTCAAATTAAATGTGAAGCTTTTGGGTAACTGCAAGGCCTGTGTCTTTGCTATCGCTTAGCACACGCTTGGGCTTGGTGATGGTACTGATGTGCTTTTTTCTTTGCTAGTGGGGGCAGGGGGGATCGTTGCTTGTTGCCATGTGCATGCAGGAGGGGGGAGCTGGGGAGGACTTTGAGGATCTCATGTTTAACTGTTGTTTATTCCTTGGGGTACTTCTGTTTTCGTGGATGTTTTGCAAAGAAAGAGCATTTCAGGATGTATGATGTATATTGTATACATTTCTCTGACAGTGAACTTGACCTTTGAACCCTTGAACCTTTGAACCAAAATGAACCACCTCACTCTTTCTGGGTTGAACTTCATCTGCCACTTCTCAGCCCAGTTTTGCATCCTATCGATGCCCCGCTATAACCTCTGACAGCCCTTCACACTATCCACAACACCCTCAAACTTTGTGTCATCAGCAAACTTACTAACCCATCCTTCCACTTTCTCATCCAGGTCATTTATAAAAATCACAAAGAGCAGGGGTCCAAGAACAGATCCCTGAGGCACACCGCTGGTCATCGGCCTCCATGCAGAATATGACCCGTCTACAACCACTCTTTGCCTTCTGTGGGCAAGCCAGTTCTGGATCCACAAAGCACTGTCCCCTTGGATCCCATGCCTCCTTACTTTCTCAATAAGCCTGACATGGGGTACCATATCAAATGCCTTGCTGAAATCCATATAAACTACATCTACTGCTCTACCTTCATCAATGTGTTTAGTCACATCCTCAAAAAATTCAATCAGGCTCGTAAGACATGACCTGCTTTTAACAAAGCCTGCTGACTACTCCTGATCATATTATGCCTCTCCAAATGTTCATAAATCCTGCCTCTCAGAATCCTCTCCATCAACTTACCAACCACTGAAGAAAGACTCGCTGTTCTATAATTTTCTGGCTATCTTTACTCCCTCCCTTCATTAAGGGAACAACATCTGCAACCCTCCAATCCTTCAGAACCTTTCCCATCCCTATTGGGTGGTCAGTCTCTTCCCTCACCTCCCACAGTAGCCTGGGGTACATCTCATCCAATCCTGGCAATTTATCCAACTTGATGCTTTCCGAAAGCTGCTGTGCATCCTCTTCCTTAACACCTCCATGCTCAAGCTTTTCAATCTGCTGTAAGTCATTCCTACAATCACCAAGATCCTTTTCCATAGTGAATACTGAAGCAAAGTATTCATTAAGTACCTCTGCCATCTCCTCTGGTTCCATACACTTTTCCACTGTCAGACTTGATTGGTCCTATTCACTCGTGTCTTACCCTCTTGCTCTTCACATACTTGTAGAATGCCTTGGGGTTTTCCTTAATCCTGTCCACCAAGGCCTTGTCATGGCCCCTTCTGGCTCTCCTAATTTCCTCCTTAAGCTCCTTCCTGCTAGCCTTATAATCTTCTAGATCTCTATCATTACCCAGTTTTTTTGAACCTTTCATAAGCTTTTCTTCTTGACTAGATTTTCAACAGCCTTTGTACACCATGGCTCCTGTACCCTACCGTCCTTTCCCTGTCTCATTGGAACGTACCTATGCAGAATGTCACGCAAATATCCCCAAACATTTGCCACATTTATTCTGTACTTTTCCCTGAGAACATCTGTTCCCAATTTATGCTTCCAAGTTCCTGTCTGATAGCTTCAAGTTTCCCCTTACTCCAATTAAATGCTTTCCAAACTTGTCTGTTCCTATCCCTTTCCAATGCCGTGGTAAAGGAGATAGAATTTTGATCACTATCTCCAAATGCTCTCCCACTGAGAGACGTGACTCCTGACCAGGTTTATTTCCCAATACCAGATCAAGTACAGCCTCTCCTCTTGTAGACTTGTCTACATATTGTGTCAAGAAACCTTCCTGAACACACCTAACAAACTGCACCCCATCTAAACCCCTTGCTCTGGGGAGATGCCAATCGATATTTAGGAAATTAAAATCTCCCACCATGACAACCCTGTTTTTATTACACCATTCCAGAATGTCTTCCTATCTGCTCCTCAATGTCCCTTTTACTAATGGGTGGTCTATAAAAAACATCCAATTGAGTTATTGACCCCTTCCTGTTCCTACCTTCCACCCACAGACTCAGTAGACAATCCCTCCATGACTTCCTCCTTTCCTGCAGCTGTGACACTATCTCTGATCAACAATGCCACGCCCCCATCTCTTTTGCCTCCCTCTCTGTTCTTTCTGAAACATCTAAAGCCTGGCACTCGAAGTAACCATTCCTGCCCGAGCCATCCAAGTCTCTGTAATGGCCACAACATCATAGCTCCAAGTACTGATCCACGCTCTAAGCTCAACCACTTTGTTCATGATGCTTGCATTAAAACAGACATATCTCAAACCATCGGTCTGAGCGTATCCCTTCTCGATCACCTGCCTATCCTCCCTCTCGCACTGTCTCCAAGCTTTCTCTATTTGTGAGCCAACCACCCCTTCCTCTATCTCTTCAGCTTGTTTCTCACAACCCAGCAATTCCAGTTTAAACTCTCCCCAGTAGTCTTAGCAAACCTCCCTGCCAGGATATTGATCCCCCTGGGATTCAAGTGCAACCCATCCTTTTTGTACAGGCCACACCTGCTCCAAAAGAGGTCCCAGTGATCCAGAAATCTGAACCCCTGTTCCCTGATCCAATCCCTCAGCCACACATTTATCCTCCACCTCACTCTATTCCTATTCTCACTGTTGTGTGGCACAGGCAGTAATCCCGAGATTACTACCTTTGAAGTTCTGCTTCTCAACTTCCTTCCTAACTCCTGTCGTCTGTTTTCAGGACCACCTCCCTTTTCCTGCCTATGTCATTGGTACCAATATGTACCATGACCTCTGGCTGTTTTCCTTCCCACTTCAGGGTATCGTGGACGTGATGAGAAACATCCCAGGACCCTGGCATCTGGGAGGCAAACTACCATTCGTGTTTCTTTCCTGCGTCCACAGAATCGCCTGTCTGACCCCCTAACTATAGAGTCCCCTATTACTGCTGCCATCCTCTTCCTTTCCCTACCCATCTGAGCCACAGGGCCGGACTCTGTGCCAGAGGCACAGCCACTGTTGCTTCCCCCAGGTAGGCTGTCTCCCCCAACAGTACTCAAGCAGGAATACTTATTAAGGGGTACAGCCACAGGGGTACTCTCTAGCCTCTGACTCCTGCCCTCTCCTGACTGTTAACCACCTGTCTTCAAGCCCCCGGTGTGACTACCTGCCTATAGCTCCTCTCTATCACCTCCTCTCTCCCTGACCAGACGAAGGTCATCGAGCTGCATCTCCAGTTCCCTAATGCGGTCTTTAAGGAGCTGTAGCTCAATGCACCAGGTGCAGATGTGTCTGTTTGGGAGGCCGGGAGTCTCCAGAACCTTCCACATCTGACACCGAGCGCAGAGCACCGGCCTCATACACATTCTTCCTGCCTGTAATCCACACAGGTAACCTACCTGGCCTTAACCCGTTATCACCAAAGCCCTCCTACTCTGTCTTCCTCTACTCTGATGCCCGCTCCACTAGTGCCCGCTCTGTAAAGGAGTCTCCTTTTATACCCTTCTTGCTGCTCTAGTTGGCTGATGTCCATGGGCCTGCGCAGTTGTGCCTTGATCAAACCGCTGAAGTAGTAACCAGGGCTGAACTGGCTAACGCGAGAGGACACAGGTTTAAGGTGCTTGGAAGCAGATACAGAGGAGATGTCAGGGTGAGTTTTTTTTACACAGAGTGGTGAGTGCGTGGAATGGGCTGCTGGCGATGGTGGTGGATACAACAGGGTCTTTTAAGAGACTCCTGGACAGGTACATGGAGCTCAAAAATAGAGGGCTATGGGTAACGCTGGGTAATTTCTAAAATAAGTACATGTTTGGCACAGCATCGTAGGCCAAAGAGCCTGCATTGTGCTGTAGATTTTCTATGTTTCTATCATACGAGGAACGTTTGATGGCTCTGGGTCTGTACTCACTGGAATTCAGAAGGATGAGGGGGGATCTCATTGAAACCTTTCGAATGTTGAAAGGCCAAGACAGAGTCTTTGTGGAAAAGTTGTTTCCCATGGTGGGAGAGTCTAGGACGAGTTTGGATAAGTACATGGATGGGAGGGATATTGAGGGCTTTGGTCCAGTGCAGGTCGATGGGACTAGGCAAATTATTAGTTTGGCGTAGATTAGATGGGCCGAAGGGCCTGTATTGTGCTGTGTACTCTATGTACGTAGATTGACTAGGCTGGTTCCTGTCTGGAGGATCTGATGCATGAGGAAGGATTGTGTGAGGTGGGACATCTATTCTTGACCATTTAGAAGAACAAGAGCTTACCTTGTTGAACGTCTGGATCTTGATGTGGAGGAGGTTTCTCTGTTGAGGGTCTCAGACCAGGAGTCACTGACTCGGGCTGAGAAGTAGATTAGTTAGGATAATGATCTTCATTCAGAGGGGGGTGAACCTTGGGAATTCTCTGCTCTGGAAGCTGTGACTGCTCAATCAGGGAGTTCATTGTTTTCTCTGGAGATACTGGACAAGTCTGCAGTCTGTGGGAGAAACTTGGGCAGAACAATATCCAGAGGGCAAAAGAAATAGTCATTGTTTCAGGACGAAACCTGCATCAGGACTGAGAGCTAGTACAAAGGGGAAACCAGCACGTGTCCCACACTGTGCAGACAGCTGTTTTCCACACCGATGTGCCCACAGGGGAGCTGCACACCGGTCACTGACAGGAACCAGTGTGGCAGCAGTCAGGAAGATAAACAGTCCATTGGTCTTGGCGGCAGATCTGCGGAACATTTAACCTACTGCCAGTGCCGCCGGGGCGACTGAGGGGCTGATCATTCCAGCCTTGACGAAAGAGGAGATGTAAATGAAATGTGACGGACATGACAGATGGATGTGTGGAGAATGTGACTGTTGACTTGAGCAGAGGGGTCACAGGTTGCAGGTCAGAGGTTAAATGAACAGAACTGAAATGGAAAGGAAGTGTTAATTCACTGCCACAGAGTAGTGTGGAGGCCACACAGTGGGCGTATTTGGTTGCAACAGAGGATCTGCTTGGAGTATACTGAATGGGCAAACGGCAGTACTGAATGGCCCATTCCAGCTTCTTCCATAGTCTCTTTTGCTCTGGAGAATAATTGTCATTTATTAGTTTTTCCCAAGAAATGTGGAAAGCTGTTATTTGTTGTTGCTGGGATGGTGTTGAAATGCTCTATTAATGAGCCAGGCTGAGCTTGTGTGGATCAATTTATCAGAGTGAATAACTGATCAGACAGTGTGGCCAGGATTCCTGACATGGCCACGTGTGAGGTGTTAGATCAGTGACAAGCACAGACAGTCCCTGGGACAACAATCTTCCATCAAACAGATGCTAACCGAGCCGATGCCTTCTTTCCGCCTGGCAGCCTTGTTTGTTGTGAAGCAAATATTGCACCAGGTCCTGCCATCAGAGAAGCCCCGACTGATTTATCCTCGTGTATAACCTCACTGTTCACCCCTAAAGATTTATCTCCACATTTACCCCACTGTGATCAACCCCACAAATTTATCCCCACACTTACTCAACTGTGTTCACCCCCTAAAGATTTGTCTCCACATTTACCCCACTGCATTCATACCTAAAGATAAAACCCCACATTTAACCTCACTGCGTACACCCCTAAAGATTTATCTGCACATTTACCTGTTGAGTTCACCCCTAAATATTTGTCCCCACATTTACCCCAGTGTTCACCCCTAAAGATTTGTCCCCACTTTTACCCCACTACATTCATCCTTAAAAATTTATCCCCACATTTAGCCTCATTGTGTAGACCCCTAAATAATTTTCCCACATTTACCCTACTGTCTTCACCCCTAAAGATTTATCCCCAAATTTACCCCACTGCATTCACCCCTAAAGATTTTCCCCCACATTTAACCCCCTGTGATCAGCACTAAAGATTTATCCCCACCTTTACCCCACTATGTTCACACGTAAAGATTTATCCCCACAATTTGCCAATGTGTACACCCCTAAAGAATTATCCACACTTATCCCACTGTGTTCACCCCTAAAGATTGATCCCCACATTTACCCAACTGTGTTCATCCCTGTCACAATGGGGGGCATTGGTGGCTAACCCAAATGCAAGATAAAGACACTGAAGTACTAGGAACATAACCAGGACCTGAGCTAGGGCTTGGACAAGAAACAGGAAAACCGGACAAGGAACTATGAACTAGGATCCTTGGCTTGAACCCCGAGCCAGAGACTGGACAAGGACCCAGAACCTCTGTCTTGCCTCAGGCTCAGGCCCCAGAACCAGGCAAGGACATGACATGACTGCAGGACTGGAGTCTGGGGTCTTGAGGCTTGGAGACAGGCTTGGGGTCTTGAGGCTTGGAGACAGACTGGGAACTCTATATCAACATAGAACTGGGACTCATCTTTAACACGACACTGACAGGAGATTGGACAGTACATAGACATAGAGCTGGGACTTATCCTTAGACAAGCCGGGACTCAACTTCATCTCCACACTAAGGTGGGACAGTTCTCTCCATCGAGTAATGGCAGATCAGCCAGACTTACCCTACAGAGGCCAAGACAAGAAGAGCCCCTGCAGGGCAACGGCAGAATGGCCTGACTTACCCCACTGAGGCAAGGACAAGACAAGACAGATTCCCCCAGCAGGGCACCGGCAGAACGGCCAGACTTACCCCACGGAAGCAAGGACAAGAAGAGACAAACACCAAAGAACGACAGACAGTTCCATCTCTGCGTTGGCGATTGAACTAGACAGTGGTGCAGGCGTGGTACCCAGGCAGAAAGTCAGGTGAGGGGGGAAAAGACAGGGAGGGGAACAGAACAGTCCAGCAGAGAATCCCTGGTTTGCAGAGGTATTTATGTCTCAGCCCCAAAACGAGAATCATGTGCCTGCAATAGAAACTGGGGAAAACCAAAAACCCTGGAATAAGGAACTATGGACCGGACCATGAACCAGAATACAGACTTCATGGAATGGACCATGACAACCCCTAAAGATTGATCCCCACATTTACCCCACTGTGTTCACCCCTAAAGATTTAGCCCAGATTTAGCCCACATTTACCCCACTATGTTCAGCCCCACAGATTAATCCCCACATTTATTCAACTGTGTTCACCCTTAAAAAATTTATCCCCACATTTACCCCACTGTGTTCTCCCCTAAAGATTTATCCCCACATTTACCCCACTGTGTTCACCCCTAAAGATTTATCCCCACACTTATCCCCAGTGGGTTCACTCCACAGATTTGCCCCCACAGATTCCCCTATATAATTTTCCCAATGAATTTATCCCCAAAGGTTTACACAAATCATGGTTCCCCTGCTGAATTTATTCCTACAGATTTAGCCCCCCCGCCCCTTATATTTATCACGGTGGAAATTGCCCACACTGATTTATCCTGGTATATCTTGTATTGTTCCTAAACTGTTGGGGTAGGGACTACAAACCTCAGTGCTATCCACCCCCCCCCCCACCAATCACCCCCCCCAACCATTCCCCCCCCCCACCATCAGTAAGCTGCAGTTGTGGTCTGATTCAACTCGTGTGGGGGGGGATATTTGTGTGGAACAATTCAGTGGGGGGCTCCCTCATTATCAGCTTCCCAAACCCTCCCTCCCCACTGATCTCGGCGCCCAGTAATTTTAACCTGATTCGCCTTACACCTTCCCATCTTCAGTGTGTGTATTTGAGTGTGTGTGTGTGTGTGTGTGTTTGTCTGTCTGGTGAGAGAGACACAGTGACAGAACAACCAAAGAGAAGAATTTTTTCCCTTCAGTTAAGTGTCTGCTTGAAAGTGTTGCCCTCTTTGCTCGGAGCAGCAACAGAGATGTTTACCAACGGCTCTCTGGTCTCCAGTGACAAGTCTGTGCTCACTGAGCTGATGCTGAGAGAGTTGTTTTTCTGCCTGATTTCTTACTGTCCATTTGTAAGTAATGGCTGCTCCGGAAGTCAGTCAGACTTGCCTGTCTCGTACCCCATCAGCACATCTACCCTTACGTGTGTGGCAAGTCTACAAACTCCAGAACATTCTCATTGTGTGCAGTAATGGGCAAGATGAATGCAATCATCTCTCTGCAAAAATAATGGCCTGTACAAGGGTTACTGTCCTCATAAAGTTTCATTGGGTTTTCTCTTTGAATCACTGATCTTTCTCATCAAGCGTTTTATTGAAACTTGTTTGCACCACAGGAAAAATTCCCCAGATCACACAATTATAACCATCAGAGTGAACAGAGTCAGGACCACTAGACAATGATTAGTCTAGCTGTGGCTCTTAAGGGAAAGGAAAGCCAGTGATAGATGAAAGGAAAAGCAGTAAGTCTGAGGATTGGCATACTTTTGAAATTCAGCAGGGGAAGAAACAGCATTGGAAAGGAGGAATGGAAAGTAGAAAATTAGTCTCGATGAAGGATCTTAGCCCGAAATGTCAGCTGCTTATTCTCATTCACAGATGCTGCCTCACCTGCTGAGTTCCTCCTGCATTTTGTGTGTGTGAGCTGATCAGCATTTCCAGCATCTGCAGAATCTCTTGTGTTTAGAAAGTGAGAATAATGCAGAGAAATTATAGAGATTCAGAACAGGCATTTCCAACCCAACAAACTGCACCACCAAACCGCCCTCAATTTAACCCCTATCCTAACCATGGGACAATTTATACTGGCCAGTTAACTTACTAGCCAGTATGTCTTGGAATGTAGGAGGAAGTGGGACCACCCAGAGGAAACCCCCACACTTACAGGAAGGCTATACAAATTTCTTACAGAGGACACTGGAATTGAGCTCCAAACTCTGGCGCCCCAAGCTGTAATAGCATCACACTTACCACCGTGCTACCAGGACAGCCCTCAGAGGAAGAGATTTGTGATGTTAAATGAGGATCATGGCATTATAGAGCCTAGAAACACGTCCTGTGACCTAATGACCCATGTTCACCATGGTGCCCACCAAGTTTGTGCCTCTCACCCCTATTTAGCCCAAGACCATCCTACCTATATATGCACCCCCTCTGTGAAGAGGTTGCCTGTAAAGTCCCTGTTAAGTCTCATTTTAAACCTTCACCCTCCAGATTGTAATTCCCCAAACTTCGGAAAAAGAGACTGCACATTCACCCTATCTATGCCCATCTTGATTTTATGTACCTCTTTAAGGTCACTCCACAGTACCCTACCCTTCGAGGAATAAAGACTCAACTACAACTACAACTCTGGCATAGGGGGTTGGTGTCAGGCACGATGACGGACTCTCCACTTCTCCCTCTCCCTCATCAGTATGTTCAGTTCATCTACATTAGCTGCGCCGCTGTCTTCTAGGAGTGTGTTGACCGTAGTCTTGGAAGGGCGCCCAGGGTTCATTCTCCCGTGCTTGGGTTCCCATATGACTAGGCTGGCAGGTAGCTCGGTGGCGTAGACAGTGCCCTGCCAGTTGCAGTCGTCTTGCCTCGATTTTAGTGGTGAGCATCAGTAGGTCGTCATAGAGCTCGACGTTCGTCATGTGCTGTTGCCAATTCACGTCAAGAGCCATCTGGAGCATTCGTGTATAGCTCCCTCAATAGCTAGAATATCTTTCCTCAAATTTGGAGACCAAAACTGCACACTATACTCCAGGTGTGGTCTCACCAGGGCCCTGTACAACTGCAGAAGGACCTCTTTGCTCCTATACTCAACTCCCCTTGTTATGAAGGCTAACATGCCATTAGCTTTCTTCACTGCCTGCTGTACCTGCATGCTTACTTTCAGTGACTGATGAACAAGGACACCTAGATCTCGTTGTACTTCCCCTTTTCCTGACGACACCATTCAGATAGTAATCTACCTTCCTGTTCTTGCCGCCAAAGTGGATAACCTCACATTTATCCACATTAAACTGCGTCTGCCATGCATCTGCCCACTCACCCAACCTGTCCAAGTCGCCCTGCATTCTTATAACATCCTCCTCACATTTCACACTGCCACCCAGCTTTGAGTCATCTGCAAATTTGCTAATGTTACTTTTAATCACTTCATCTAAATCATTAATGTATATTGTAAACAGCTGTGATCCCAGGACCAAGCCTTGCGGTACCCCACTAGTCACTGCCTGCCATTCTGAAAGGGACCCGTTAATCCCTACTCTTTTCCTGTCTGCCAGCCAATTTTCTATCCATGTCAGTACCCTACTCCCAATACCATGTGCTCCAATTTTGCCCACTAATCTCCTATGTGGGACCTTATCGAAGGCTTTCTGAAAGTCCAGGTACACTACATCCACTGGCTCTCCCTTGTCCATTTTCATAGTTACATCCTCAAAAAATTCCAGAAGATTAGTCAAGCATGATTTCCCCTTCGTAAATCCATGTTGACTCGGACCGATCCTGTTACTGCTGTCCAAATGTGCCACTATTTCATCTTTTATAATTGACACCAGCATCTTCCCCACCACTGATGTCAGGCTAACTGGTCTATAATTTCCTGTTTTCTCTCTTCCTCCTTTCTTAAAAAGTGGGATAACATTAACTACCCTCCAATCCACAGGAACTGATCCTGAATCTATAGAACATTGGAAAATGATTACCAATGCATCCATGATTTCTAGAGCCACCTCCTTAAGTACCGTGGGATGCAGACCATCAGGCCCGGGGGATTTATCAGCCTTCAGACCCATCAGTCTATCCAACACTATTTTCTGCCTAATGTGAATCTCTTTCAGTTCCTCCGTTACCCTAGCTCCTCTGGCCATTAATACATCTGGGAGATTGTTTGTATCTTCCCTGGTGAAGACAGACAGATCCAAAGTACCTGTTCAGCTCGTCTGCCATTTCTTTGTTCCCCATTATAAATTCACCCATTTCTGTCTTCAAGGGCCCAACTTTGGTCTTAACTAATTTTTTCCTCTTCACATACCTAAAGAAGCTTTTACTATTCTCCTTTATATTCTTGGCTAGCTTACCTTCGTATCTCATCTTTTCTCCCTGTATTGCCTTTTTAGTTATCTTCTGTTGCTCCTTAAAAGTCTCCCAATCCTCTGGCTTCCTGCTCATCTTTGCTATTTTGTCAGCCACGGTCGCCCCTTACTCCCCTTAGAATCTTTCTTCCTCTTTGGAATGAACTGATCCTGCACCTTCTGTATTATTCCTAGAAATATCTGCCATTGTTGTTCCACTGTCATCCCTGCTAGGGTACCTTTCCAGTCAACTTTGGCCAGCTCCTCCCTCATAGCACCATAGTTCTTTGTTCAACTGTAATACTGACACTTCCGAGTTTCCCTTCTCCCTCTCAGATTGTAGATTAAAACTTATCATATAATGGTCACTACCTCCTAATGGCTGCTTTACCTCGAGTTCCCTTATCAAATCCGGTTCATTACACAACACTAAACCCAGAATTGCCTTCTCTATGGGAGGCTCCAGTACAAGCTGCTCGAAGAATCCATCTCGGAGGCACTCCACAAACTCCCTTTCTTGGAGTCCAGCACCAACCTGATTTTCCCAGTCTACCTGCATGTTGAAATCCCCCATAACAACTGTAGCATTACCTTTGCGACATGCCAATTTTAACTCTTGATTCAACTTGCACCCTATATCCAGGCTACTGTTTGGGGGCCTGCAGATAACTCCCATCAGGGTCTTTAGCCCTTACAGTTTCTCAGTTCTATCCATACTGACTCTACATCTCCTGATTCTATGTCACCCCTCGCAAGGGACTGAATTTCATTCCTCACCAACAGAGCCACCCCACCCCCTCTGCCAACCTGTCTGTCCTTTCGATGGGACGTATCCCCTTGAATATTCATTTCCTAGCCCTGGTCCTCTTGCAGCCATGTCTCTGTTATTCCTACAACATCATACTTGCCAACTTCCAACTGAGCCTCAAGCTCATCCACTTTATTTCTTATACTTTGTGCATTCGTATGTAATACTTCTAATATATTACTCCCCTCACCTTTCACATCGATTCCTATTGCACTTGGCTGATTCCTTCCTGAGCTTTCTGCCCCATTAATTCTGTTGTCTTTCTTAACTTTTCTTATTCTCTTTCCTTTTAACTCCATTCTTATATTTCCAGTTGGTCTCCTCCCCCCACTACTTAGTTTAAACACACCCGTGTAGCAGTGGCAAACCTGCCTGCCAGAACGCTGGTCCCCCGCCTATTAAGGTGCAACCTGTCCCTTTTGCACAATTCATCCTTACCCTGAAACCGATCCCAGTGGTCCAAAAATCTAAATCCCTGCTTCCTGCACCAGCTCCTCAGCCACACATTCAGATCCCCTATCTCCCTGTTCCTGCCCTCACCAGCACGAGGAACTGGAAGCAAACCAGAGATAACCACCTTGGAGGTCCTGATTTTCAGCCTTCTTTCGAGTTCTCTGAAGTTACGCTGCAAAATGTCTCTCATCTTCTACCCGACATCATTCTACCCAACAACATGCACCACCACCTCTGGCTGATCACCTTCTCCCTTGAGGATGCCCTGCAATCGGTCCGTGACGTCCTGGATCCCGGCACCAGGGAGGAAACACACCATCCTTAAATCTTGCCTGTTGCCACAGAAACCCCTTTCTGTACCTCTCACTATGGAGTCCCCTACTACCACGGCTCTGCCTGAAGTCTGTCTCCTCGGCTTTGCCTCAGTGCCAATTGTTGACTCGCAGACCCATCCGCCTCTCAGACTGGCATCATCCTCTGCCCCGACAGCTTCCAAGAGGGTGAACCTGTTCAACCTGTTATACTATTTTGTCACTTGAGTGTTTCTTCAATTTTTGAATAAGTCTATCCTGTACCTTCCTCATTTTTCCCAGAAACTCTTGCCATTGCTGCTTTGCTGTTATCCCTGCCAGCATCTCCTTCCAATTTACTTTGGCCAACTCCTCTCTCATACCACTGTAATTTCCTTTACTTCACTAAAATACTGCTACATCAGACTTTACTTTCTCCCTATCAAATTTCAAGTTGAACTCAGTCATATTGTGCTTTTATCTTAAGCTCCCTGATCATCTCTGATTCATTAAACAAAACCCAATCCAGTATAACTGACTCGCTGTTTGGCTCAACAACAAACTGCTCCAAAGGTCATATTGCGGGTCATCAACAAACTCACTTTCTTGGGATCCATTACCAATCTGAGTTTCCAATTGACCTGCATGTTGAAATCTCCCGTGACTACCATGACATTGCTCTTTTGACTTGCATTTTCTATTTTCTGTTGTAATCTGTGGTCCACCTCCCAGCCACTGTTGGGAGGCCTGTATATAACTGCCATCAACGTCCTTTTACTCTTGCAGTTTCTTAATTCAACATCCTCTGATCCTATGTCACATCTTTCTACTGATTTGATGCCATTCTTGACCAGTAGAGCCATGCCACCCCCTCTGTCTACCTTCCTATCCCTCTGATACGATGTGTAACCTTGGACATTCAGCTCCCAACTCCAACCATCCTTCAGCCATGATTCAGAGATGGCCACAACAAGATCATCCACCTTATTTCTTATACTACGTGCATTGAGATATAACACTTTCAATACTGTATTTGCTCCCCTTTTTGATTCTCCATCCCTAATGCACTGATACTCACCCTGCTGGCTACAATTATGTCCTATCACCTGCCTGTCCTTCCTGATAATCTGACTGCACGCTATCTTTGCTTTTTTACCATCTGTCCTATCCTGAGTTCCTTCAGTATGTGTGTTCATCTATGTGTGTGTGTGTAAGTGAGGGTGTGTGTTGTGTTGAGTGTGTGTGTGTGTATGTGTATATGTATCTGTGAATGTGTGCTTGTGTGTGTGTGCATGAGTATACAGTATATGTAAGTGTGTGTGTGTCTTTGTGTATTTGTCTGTGTATCTGTGTGTGTACTGTACGTGTGTGTATGTTCTGTCTGTGTGTGCAAGATTGTGTGTGGGTGTATCTGTCTGTGTGTGTGTGTGTGTGTGTGTGTGTGTGTGAAGAGGTCTGGAATACAAGAGCAAGGATGTGATGCTGAGGCACTTGTGGGGCCTCACCTTGAGTATTGTGAACAGTTTTGGGCCCCTCATTTTAGAAAGGATGTGCTGGCATTGGAGATGGTCCAAAGGAGGTTCACGGATGATTCCAGGAATGAAAGGTTATCATACAAGGAACGTTTGATAGCTCCGGGTCTGTACTCACTGGAATTCAGAAGGATGAGGGAGGATCTTATTGAAACCTTTTGAATGTTGAAAGGCCTAGACAGAGTAGATGTGGAAAGGATGTGGAAAGATGTGCAAACGAGACTCCAGGAGGGTAAGTTGCCTCCCTGGTGCAAGGGTCAAGGATGTCTCTGAGCAGCTGCAGGACATTCTGGAGTGGGAGGGTGAACAGCCAGTGGTCGTGGTGCACAAGGTACCAACGATGTAGGTAAAAAACAGGATGAGGTCCTACAAGGTGAATTTAGGGAGTTAGGAGATAAACTAAAAAGTAGGACCATAAAGGTAATAATCTCTGGATTACTACCAGTGCCACGTGCTAGTCAGAGTAGAAATAGGAGGATATTTCAGATGAATACGTGGCTTGAAAAATAGTACAAGGGGGAGGGATTCAAATTTCTGGGGCATTGGAAACAGTTCTGGAGGTGGGACAGGGTACAAACAGGACGGTCTGCACCTGGGCTGGACTGGAACCAATGTCCTAGGGGGAGCGTTTGCTACTGTTGTCCAGGAGGATTTAAACTAATGTGGCAGGGGGATGGGAACCAGTGCAGAGAGACGGAGGGGTGTAAAATGAGGGTAGAAGCAAAAAGTAGTAAGGTGAAAAGTAAAAGTGGCAGGCCGGCAAATCCAGGGCAAAAATCTAAAAGGGCCACTTTTCAACATAATTGTATAAGGGCTTAGAGTGTTGTAAAAGCGAGCCTGAAGGCTTTGTGTGTCAATGCAGGGAGCATCCGTAACAAGGTGGATGAATTGAATGTGCAACACACATCAAAGTTGCTGGTGAACACAGCAGGCCAGGCAGCATCTCTAGGAAGAGGTACAGTTGACGTTTCAGGCCGAGACCCTCCATCAGGACTAACTGAAGGAAGAGCTAGTAAGGGATTTGAAAGTGGGAGGGAGATCCAAAATGATAGGAGAAGACAGGAGGGGGAGGATCTCCTATCATTTTGGATCATCCCCTCCCCCTCCCACTTTTAGAGCTAAAAGACAAATTTTTAAAATTTGTAAGTGAGATGGTAGTTTAGCTTGTAATTATGAAGATATTAATAAAATTTTTCAAGACTATTACTGTGAACTCTATAAATCTCAGTTTCTAGCTGACCCTTCTAATATGTATTTGAGTTAGATATGGCCCTTGTGGCTATGGGGGTCAGGGGGTATGGAGGGAAGGCTGGGGCGGGGTTCTGAGTTGGTTGATCAGCCATGATTATAATAAATGGCGGTGCAGGCTCGAAGGGCCGAATGGCCTACTCCTGCACCTATTTTCTATGTTTCTATGTATGCCTTTTTACAAAAGATTGATTTTCCTAGAATATCTGTTGAAGATCAGCAAATTCTTGATGCTCCTTTTACTGAAAGAGAAATTCAGAAAGCTATTCTTTCAATGCAATCTGGTAAGGCTCCTGGATTGGATGGTTTTACTGTAGGATGTTATAAAAAAATTTGAACATTTGCTTACTCGTTATATGTTGGAAATGCTCAAAGATTCTTTTCTGTTAGGAGAGTTACCTTCCACATCCTACTTGTAATCTCTTCAAAATATTCCAGCAGGCTCGTCAGGCAAGATTTTCCCTGAAGAACATGCTGACTTTGTTCTATATTGTCCTGTGTCACCAAGTACTCCATCACCTCATCCTTCACAATTGATTCCAACATCTTCTCAACGACTGAGGTCAGGCTAACTGGTCTATAATTTCCTTTCTGCTGCCTTTCTCCTTTTTTTTTTTAATAAAGAGTAGTGACATTTGCAACTTTCCAGTCCTCTGGCACCATGCCAGAGTCCAATGATTTTTGAAAGATCATCACAAACACCTCCACAATCTCTACCGCTGCCTCTTTCAGAACCCTAGAGTGCAGTTCATCTGGTCCGGGTGACTTATGTACCCTTTGGTCTTTCAGCTTTTTGAGCACCTTCTCCCTTGTAACAGTAACTGCACCCACTTCTCTTCCTTCACGCACTACAACATCAGGCACACTGCTGGTGTCTTCCACTGTGAAGAATGACTAAAATACTCATTTAGTTCATCAGCTATCTCCTTGTCCCCTGTTATTATTTCTCCAGCCTCATTTTTAAGCAGTTCAATATCCTCTCTCATCTCTTATTTTTTTACATACTTCAACAAGCTTTTACCATCCACTTTGATATTGTTTTCTAGCTTGGTTTCATAATTCATTTTTCCTTCTGAATTATTCTTTTAGTTGTTTTCTGTAGGATTTTTAAAAGCTTCCCAATCCTCTCTCTTCCTACTAATTTTTGCTTTGATGTGTGCCCTCTCATAGAACATAGAAAATCTACAGGACATTGCAGGCCCTTCAGCCCACCATGTTGTGCAGACTATGTAACCTACTGTAGGAGCTGCATAGTATTTCCCTACTGCATAGCCCTCTTTTTTTAAGCTCCTTGTACCTATCTAAGAGTCTCTTAAAAGACCCTATTGTATCCACCTCTACCACCTTCGCTGGCAGTGCATTCCACACACTCACCACTCTCCGTGAAATACTCCTGACATCTCCCTTGTACCTACTTCCAAGCACCTTAAAACTGTGCCTCCTTGTGTTAACCATTTCAGCCTGGGAGAATGCCTCTGGATATCCACACGATCAATGCCTCTCATCATCTTATACACCTCTATCAGGTCCCCTCTCATCCTCCATCACCCTAAGGAAAAAAGGCCAAGTTCACTCAAACTATTCTCATAAGGCATCCGCGCCAATCCAGGCAACACCCCTGTAAATCTCTTCTGCACACTCTATAGTTTTCACATCCTGTGGTGAGGTGACCAGAACTGAACACAGTACTTCAAGTGGGGTCTGACTAAGGTCTTGTATAGATGTAACATTACCTCACGGCTCTGAGGCAACTTACCCACCACTGAAGAAAGACTCACTGGTCTATAATTTCCTGGGTTATCTCTACTCCCTTTCTTGAACAAGGGAACAACATTTGCAACCCTCCAATCCTCCAGTACTTCTACTGTCCCTATTGATGATGCAAAGATCATTGCCAGAGGCTCAGCAATCTCCTCCCTCACTTTCCACAGTAGTCTGAGGTATATTTCATCCTCTCTCAGGGAATTATCTATCTTAGTGCTTTTCAAAAGCTCTAGCACATCCTCTTTCCTTATGTCTGTATGCTCAAGCATTTCAGTCTGCCGTAAGTCATCCCCACAATTGCCAAGATTCTTTCCCCTGATGAATACTGAAGCAAAGTATTCATTAAGTACTTCTGCTACCTCCTCCGCCTCCATGCACACATTTCCACACGGCTCATCCTCTTGCTCTTCACATCCTTGTAGAATGCCTTGGGGGGTTTTCCTTAATCCTGCTCACAAAGACCTTCTCATGGCTCCTTCTAGCTCTCCTAATTTTGTTCTTAAGCCTCTTCCTAGCAACCTTGTAATTTTCTAGAACTCTATCAGTACCTAGTTTCCTGAACCTTTCGTAAGGTTTTCTTTTCTTCTTAACTAGATTTTCTACATCCTTTGTACACCATAGTTCTTTTACTCTACCATCCTTTCCCTGTCTCAGTGGAACATACTTAAGCAGAATGCCAGGAATACTTGCCTAAACATTTGCCACATTTCTGCCGTACATTTCCCTGAGAACATCTGCTCCCAATTTGTTCCCAAGTTCCTACCTAATAGCATCATATTTCCCCCACCCCAATTAGATGTTTTCCCAAATTGTCTGCTCCTATTCCTCTCCAGCGCTATGGTGAAGGAGATAGAATTGTGATCACTATCCCCAAAATGCTCTCCCACCGGAAGATCTGACACCTGACCAGGTTCATTTCCCAATACCAGATCAAGTACAGCCTCTCCGCTAGTTGGCTGATCTACATATTGTGTCAGGAAACCTTCCTGAATACACCTAACAAACTCCACCCCATCCAAACCCCTTGCTCTAAGGAGATTCCAGTCAATATTAGGAAAATTAAAATCACCCTATTATTATTGCATCGTTCTAGAATCTGCCTCCCAATCTGCTCTTTGATGTCTCTGTTACTATTGGGGGGGGAGTCTATTTAAAAAAAAAACTCCCAGTAGGGTTATTGTCCCCTTCCTGTTTCTGACCTCCACCCACACTGACTCAGTAGGCCATCCCTCCATGACTTCCTCCTTTGCTGCAGCCGTGACGTGATCCCTGAGAAGCAAAGCCACACCCCTACCTCTTCTGCCTCCCTCCCTGTCCTTTTTCAAACATCTAAACCCTGGCACAGTCAGCAGCCATTCCTGCCCCGAGACATCCAAGTCTCTGTAATGGCCACAACATCACAGTTCCACATATTGATCCACGCTCTAAGTTCATCAGCCTTGCATTAAACTAGACCCATCTCAAGCCCTCTGGCGGAGTGCTTCTTTGTTCTGTCATCTGCCTATCCTTCCTCTCAAACTCCCTACAAGCTGTCACTACTGGTGTGCCAACCGCCCCATCCTCTGCCTCTTCGCTTCAGTTCCCACCCCTGTGCAAATCTAGTTTAAACCCTCCCCAGTAATATTATCAAACCTCACTCCCAGGATATTGGTTCCCCTCCAGTTCAGGTGCAACCTGCCCCACTTGTACAGGTCACTCCTTCCTCAGAAAAAGTTCCAATGATCCAAGAACTTGAAACCCTGCCCCCTGTACCATCTCCTCAGCCACTTATTCATCTGTGCTGACTTCCTGTTCTGACCTTCCCCAGCTTGTGACACTGGGAGTAATCTGGAGATTACCACCTTGGAGGTCCTGCTCTTCAGCCTCCTTCCTAACTCCCTAAACTTACTGCACAGGACCTCTACCCCTCTCCTGCCTATGTCATTGGTACCAACATGTACCACGACCTCTGGCGGCTCAAGAATATTCTGCAACCACTCAGACTTCTTGGACTCAGAAGGCAACACACTATGCTGGCGTCTCTTTTGCTGTGACAGGATCTCCTATCTGTCCTACTAACTATCAAGTCCCCTATGACTATTGCTCCACCTGACTTCACCCTTCCCTTCTGAGCTCAGCGCCAACCACAGTGCAATTGGTCTGGCTGCTGCTGCTTTGCCCAGATAGGTCATCCCCCTCATCAGTATCCACAGGGGTAAACCTGTCACTGAGGGGAAAGATCACAGACTTCTTTCTCCCTTTACCTCTCTGTGTTCACCCATCTCTCATTTGCTTTTACATTAGCTTTGACTTCCCTTGTCAGCCATGGCTGTACTATTTTGTCACTTGAGTATTTCTTCATTTTTGGAATACATCTATCCTGCACCTTCCTCATTTTTCCCAGAAACTCATGCCATTGCTGCTCTGCTGTTATACTTGGCAGCATCTCCTTCCAATTTAGTTTGGCCAACTCCTCTCTCATACCAATGTAATTTCCTTTACTTCACTGAAATACTGCTATGTCAGACTTGACTTTACTTCCTGTCAAATTTCAAGTTGAACTCAATCATTTTGTGATCACTGGTTCCTCAGTGTTCTTTTACCATAAGTTCTCGAACCACTTCCGGTGCATGACATAACAGAGGGGTTCATGGTGACTTCTCTGCTTGTGCCTTTGGAAACAGCTCTATTTCTATCTTCGATATCTCTTTCTCCATTTAAAGGGTCTTTTGAAGACCCTGACCTGGAGTTACACTCTGACTTCGGTTCTTTGTGGGAATGGGAGCCTCTCTCAGGGCCTCAAGACTGGCTGCTTTTTGATATCCCAAGGACGCGGCCTGGAAGTCAAGCATGCCTTCAGGGTGCTGGATTTTCATGGTTCTGGAGATGGGCTGATCTAAGGCTGGTGTTGCTGCCGCTGACTAATGCACCTCGAGAGAAGACGGAAGGTTGGAAGCAGCGAGCTGGTTGCTGGCTGCGTGTCCAGGGACCCGAGTTCTTTGGACACGGAGCTTGGAAAAAGCGACGCAACAGACTTTTAACACCATAAATCAGCGGGTTGTTTTGTTACGTCTCCCCTCTTTCTATGAAACAGGGACACCTCTTTTTCCCTTAATAGGAATGTCGAATTACTGGGTGAGTGAGTGGTCTTTGGGTACTGCAAGTCTGTCTTTATTAATGCTTTGCTGCACACTGGAATGCTCAGTGGGGGCGATGATGCTTTTTGCTAGTGGAGGGGGGTTGTTGCCTTGCTGCTGTTTGAGCATGGGGGGGTTGGGGGCCCTTTGGGGTTCGAACATTTAACTGTCATTCATTCTTTGGGGCACTCCTCTTTTTCATGGAATAAGAATTTCAAGATGCATATTGCATACATTTCTCTGACATTAAATGCACCTGTTGATACCCAATCCAGCATAGGTGATCCCCTAGTAAGCTCAACAACAAACTGCTCTAAAAAGCTATCTTGGAGGTAATCAACAAACTCACTCTCTTGAGATCCATTACTAACCTGATTTTCCCAATTGATCTGCATGTTGAAATCTCCCATGACTATCATAAGGCCCTTTTGAATTGCCTTTGCTATCTCCTGTTGTAATCTGATCTACTGTTCATCCCAGCCACTGTTGGGAGGCCTGTATATAACTGTCATCAACATCTTTTTACCCCTGCAGTTTCTTAACTCATCCCACAAGGATTCAACATCCTCTGATCCTATGTCACATCTTTCTACTGATTTGATGCCATTCGTTACCAGTAGAGCCACACCACCCTCTCTGCCTACCTTTCTGTCCCTCTGTTATATCATGCAACATCAGACGTTCAGCTCCCAACTACAACCATCCTTCAGTTATGATTCAGTGATGCCCACATCATCATCCCTGGCCATCTGTAACATTGCAGCAAGATTATCCACCTTATTTCTTTTACTCTGTGCATCAAGATATAACACTTTGAATATTCTATTTGCTATCCTTTTTGATTCTGCAGCCCTAATGCACTGAAACTCATCCTGCTGGCTGCAATTTTGTCCTGACAGTCTAACTGCATGCGATCTTTACTCTTTTGCCATTCGTCCCTTCACTCCGGTTCCCACCCCCCTGCCAAATTAGCTTAAACCCTCCCCAACAGCTCTAACAAACCTGCCCGGGAGAATATTGGTTCCCCTCAGGTTCAGGTGCAACCCGTCACTTTTGAACAGGTCATACCTCTGCCAGAAGAGATGCCAATGATCCAAGAACCTGAAGCCCTGCCCCCGCACCAGCTTCTCAGCCACACATTAATCTACCAAATCAGCCCTCATTCTACCCTCACTGGCACGTGGCACCAACAGCAATCCTGAAATTACTACCCAGGAAGTCCTGCTTCTCAGCTTTCTATCTAGCTCTCTAAATTGTCTTTTCAGGATCTACTTGCTTTTCATTCCTATGATGTTGGATATTTTTAAGTGGAGGTTGATAGATTCCCAATTAGTAAAGTCGTCAAAGTTTACAGGGAGAAGGCAGGAGAATTGTGTTGAGAGGGATAATTAATCAGCCATGATAGAATAGTAGTGCAGACTCAATGGGCTGAATAGCCATATTCTGCTCCAATGTCTTATGATCTTATGGTGCTATGGAATGCACTCATCTTGTCATGCATTACTGGACCCAAGCTCCTTTGGGAACACCTCAAATCCCCTTTTGCATCCTGTCTGAGTTTCAAAACTCATTTGCCAGAAATACCTCTAACACAGTTAGGAGCCAAATATTTCATGAGCCAGTCTAAAGCTTGGAGTTCAATTGCAATGTGACACTCTGCTTTGGAAGGGCCTGCCTGAAAGTATTCATGAAGCAGAAAACATTGAAACTGTCTAGTTCTACATTCATAATGAAAATAATCTTTCTTAAAATATTAATGTGCTGAATGGATGTGACGTTGATCAGTTGGCTGAAACCTTTCTCGATAACATCCTCTGTCACTGATCCCACAGCAGCTGGGCACATAACATCACACAAATGAATCAATTTTTAATAATGGTACAGTTTGTGTCAGTCTCAGTAACAGTTGTGTGGAAGGACATCTTCTCACAGAACACAGATAAAACATCAGCCAAAAACATCGACTGTACTCTTTTCCTAGGTGCTGCCGGGCTTGCTGAGTTCCTCCAGCATTTTGTGTGTGCTACTAGGGTCTCACCATGGTTCCTTGTATTTCAGTCAGTGTCAAATCTTGATGGCAACACTCTTTCCAGGATCACAATTTAGGAATTGTAGACCAGTGGGTCTTAATTCAGTGGTGGGCGAGTTGTTAGAGAAGATCCTGAGGCAGGATTTATGAGCATTCGGAGAGACATAATCTGATTAGGGATAGTCAGCATGGCTTTGTCAAGGGCAAGTTAATTGAACCTGATCAAATTCTTTGAGGATGTAACAAAACACATTGAAGGTAGAGCAGTGGATGTAGTGTATATGGATTTCAGTAAGGCATTTGATAAGGTTCCCCATGCAAGGCTCTTTCAGAAAGTAAGGAGGCATGGCATCCAAGGAGACCTCACTTTGTCGATCCAGAACTGACTTGCCCACAGAAGGCAAAGGGTGGTTGTAGATGGTTCCTATTCTGCATGGAGGACAGTGACCAGTGCTGTGCCTCAGGGATCTGTTCTGGGTCCCCTCCTCTTTGAGATTTTTATAAATGACCTGGATGAAGAAATAGAATGGTGGGTTAGTAAGTTTGCTGATGACACAAAAGTTGGAGGTGTTGTGGATAGTCTGGACAGTTGTCGGAGGTTACAGCAGAACATCAGTCAGAACAGAACTGGGCTGAGGGATTCACCTGATGCAGATGTGGCTGTCCGGGAGGCCGGGAGTCTCCAGGACCTCCCACATCTGACACCGAGCACAGAACACCGGTCTCACACACATACTTTCTTTCTGTATTCTAAACAGATAACCTACCTTGCCTCGACCTGTTATCGCCAAAGCCTTCCTACTCTGTCTCCCTCTACTCTGACACCCGCTCCTCTGGTGCCCACTCTGTAAAGCTGTCTTTTTAAACTCTTCCCGCTGTTTTCACTGGCCAACTTCCACGTGCTTGCGCAGTCATGCACTTTTCAAACCGCTGAAGAAACCGTTGTGGGTCACCTCGCTACAGGAAGGATGTGGAAGCCATAGAAAGGGTGCAGAGGAGATGTACAAGGATGTTGCCTGGATTGGGGAGCAGGCCTTATGAGAATAGGTTGAGTGAACTCGGCCTTTTCTCCTTGGAGTGACGGAGGATGAGAGGTGACCTGATAGAGGTGTATAAGGTGATGAGAGACATTGATCGTGTGGATAATCAGAGGCTTTTTCCCCAAGGCTGAAATGGCCAACACAAGAGGGAACAGTTTTAAGGTGCTTCGGAAGTAGGTACAGAGGAGATGTCAGGGGTAATTCTTTTTTCACGGAGAGTGGTGGGTGCATGGAGTACACTGCCAGGAAAAGCCTCTTAGGTAGATATAGCTTAGAAAAATAGAGGGCTATGCAGTAGGGTAATTCTAGGAGTTTCTATAGTAGGTTACATGGTCGGCACAACATTGTGGGCCGAAGAGCCTGTAATGTGCTGTAGATTTCTATGTTCTATGTTCAGAGGGTGATAGGTTCTTGACTAAACAGAGTATCAAATATTACGGCGAGAAGGCAGAAGAATGGGTTAAGAAGGATAATAAATCAGCCATGATGGTATAGCAGAGCAGATTTAATGGGACAAAAGGCCTAATTCTGCTGCTATATCTTTTGCTCTTATCCAGAATGGTAGCAACCTCTCTTCGGATGTTTAGCAGAGGGAACGGTTAGGTCTACAGCCGAGGAGGGACAAATTTAGGGAATTGTGGATAGTGAGGAAGTTTGTCAAAGGATACATTGTCATGGTCCTGTCTGACAATTCTCCATCTTGCTATTACCTCCTTAATTGGGCTTTAATCCCCTTGTCTAATTTCCAATCATTCCCAGTTTCACTAATTACAGTGCACCTGGTTCCCATTAGCGAACATAGGTTAAAACTCAGGCAGCACAGCCATGCTTTGCCAGTTCGTTGGTTGATTCTAGTGTGAGTAAACCTCATTTCCTGATTCCTTGGCACTGCCAGTTCTAAACTCCGCATCATTTCCTGGATACTCTACGTAAACCTTGTCTCCGTGTAAAGACTCTCCTGGATACTGGTTCCCCATTCATGGCGGTGCTAACGCCTCACAACTCTGCCTCCGAGCCTGTGTCCTGCACTTGGGTTCATCCTCAGCCTCGTCCTTGCAACATACATGGGATATATTTGGATTTTCAAAAGGCTTTTGACAAGGTCCCACACAGGAGATTAGTGTGCAAACTTAAAGCACACGGTATTGGGGGTAAGGTATTGGTGTGGGTGGAGAATTGGTTAGCAGACGGGAAGCAAAGAGTGGGAATAAACGGGACCTTTTCAGAATGGCAGGCAGTGACTAGTGGGGTACCGCAAGGCTCAATGCTGGGACCCCAGTTGTTTACAATATATATTAATGACTTGGATGAGGGAATTAAATGCAGCATCTCCAAGTTTGTGGATGACACGAAGCTGGGTGGCAGTGTTAGCTGTGAGGAGGTTGCTAAGAGGATGCAGGGTGACTTGGATAGGTTAGGTGAGTGGGCAAATTCATGGCAGATGCAATTTAATGTGCATAAATGTGAAGTTATCCACTTTGGTGGCAAAAATAGGAAAACAGATTATTATCTGAATGGTGGCCGATTAGGAAAAGGGGAGGTGCAAGGAGACCTGGGTGTCATTGTACACCAGTCATTGAAAGTGGGCATGCAGGTACAGCAGGCGGTGAAAAAGGCGAATGGTATGCTGGCATTTATAGCGAGAGGATTCGAGTATAGGAGCAGGGAGGTACTACTGCAGTTGTACAAGGCCTTGGTGAGACCACACCTGGAGTATTGTGTGCAGTTTTGGTCCCCTAATCTGAGGAAAGACATCCTTGCCATAGAGGGAGTACAAAGAAGGTTCACCAGATTGATTCCTGGGATGGCAGGACTTTCATATGATGAAAGACTGGATGAACTAGGCTTATACTCGTTGGAATTTAGAAGATTGAGGGGGGATCTGATTGAAACGTATAAAATCCTAAAGGGATTGGACAGGCTAGATGCAGGAAGATTGTTCCTGATGTTGGGGAAGTCCAGAACGAGGGGTCACAGTTTGAGGATAAAGGGGAAGCCTTTTAGGACCGAGATTAGGAAAGACTTCTTCACACAGAGTGGTGAATCTGTGGAATTCTCTGCTACAGGAAACAGTTGAGCTCAGTTCATTGGCTATATTTAGGAGGGAGTTAGATATGGCCCTTGTGGCTAAAGGGATCAGTGGGTATGGAGGGAAGGCTGGTGCAGGGTTCTGAGTTGGATGATCAGCCATGATCATACTGAATGGCGGTGCAGGCTCGAAGGGCCAAATGGCCTACTCCTGCACCTATTTTCTATGTTTCTATATAGACCAGCTGACAATGGGACAAAAAGATGGCAGCTGGAGTTAAACCCAGTCAAGTGTGAGGCACTTTGGGAGATCAAATGTAAGGGGCAAAGCACAGTTAATGTCACAAGTGTTGATTTGCAGATCTCCAAGTTCATAGCTTGCTGAACGTGGCTACGTTGGTTGGTAAGAAGACTTACAGCATGCTTGCCATTATTGGTCAAGGCACAGAGTTCAGGGAGTTATGTTGCAGCTTTTAAAGCTCTGGTTAAACCACATTTGGAGTATAGTGTGCAGATCTGGTTGCCTCGTTTTAGAATGGATGAGGAGGTTTTGGATTGTTTCCTGCGTAGCCCCCCTGGCCACCCTCAGGGTGGCTCGGCTCGCTGTCGTCTAGGGAAACAGCCCTCAGCCCCGCCAAACTGGGTAATTAGTTTGTGTGGATGCTGTGTGATATACCCCACCCTGCCCAAATAACAGACAATACACCAGATATGATTAAATGTTTTACAGTTTAGATATTACTGGAACTATACCACACTTATCAAAGTTCAATCTCTTCATGCACGAACAGTTGAGCTCAGGAGCCGCCTTCACCCTGTGACCCCTCGGACCACCTCGACCGGCCGCCTGGGACCAACACTGGAGGTCGACCAGACACTCCACACGAGTCCGTCTCCGTCTCCTTTCCTCACCCCGGACCTTGGACTCCTGCTCGGGGTCCTACCCCGTTAGCGGACTCACAGCACCTGGTCCATCCTCTGTCTCTCTCTCCCCCGCCGCCTTCTCCAAAACCCCGCGCATACAATATCTTACAGACACACCAAAGCATAACAACTATCCCAATTGGTTCATTCGTCCTCTTATCAATAGATAATCCAAAACAAACTACTAGCGGGAGGACTTTCTCAGTAGTTAACGTAACAAAGAAGCCATTTTAATTAGACTACGCCGTGACATATAAAAAAGAAACCCCTTACGCCTGGAAGAGGTAATATTAACTACAATAAAGGTTGGAAAGACTTTTGCTGTGGCAATTTTCTCATGTCGCTGGACAGCTAGTTCATTCCCAGACCGAGGAATATGTCAGGTTCAGTATGAGGCAGGGAACTGCATCTTTATGTTTTAAAAAAAAAGGTTTCATTCATGTCAGCTACTTCACACTTTGCAACCTGAACAGTGGACAGCATTTCAATTTTTAATGATACTCAGACTGCAGTTGGTCTCAGTGAAGATAAATTTTTTAAACATGTTCAAAATAATTGCAATTAAAAAAAATCTGAAAAATGCCTTTTCTTCCACTGAGCCTGGAGTCCTGCTCAAAAGCTTTACAGCCAAGTGTCTGGACAAGACAAAGTTTAGTTGTACTGCATCTGCACAGCTGAACCCAGCAACCTACACTCACCCACCACAAGATGTGTTGTTCCTTTCCCGAGACGGGTTAGTGGGAGGTACTGGATGCCCCCCCGGATTCTCATTTCCTTTACTGGGCTGGGCTCCCATTGACCCTCCTGGACTCCTATTGCCCCACCTGGATTCCTATTTCCTTCCTGCATTCCCATTGCCTTCCTGGATTCCTATTTCCCATTCTGGGTTCCCACTGCCATCCTCGATGCCTATTGCTGCTCCTGCATTAAAACTGCCTTCCTAGATTCCCATTGCCGCCTTGGTTTCCCACTGCCCCTCATGGATTCCCACTTCCTTTCTGGATTCGCATTGCCCATCTAGGACTCACTCTGCAAATTACCTAACTGGATTCCCACTGTCAACCTGGATTCCCATTGTCTTCCTGGATTTCCCACTGCCCTCCTGGTTTCCTATTTTCCCTCATATATTCTAATTACCTTCCTTGATTCCCATTGCCCTGCTAGATTCCAGTTGACTTCCTGGACTCCCATTGTCTTACAGGATTCCTATTGCCATTCTGGATTTCCGGTGCCATCTTCAATTCTGATTAGAAACATAGAAAACCTACAGCACAATACAGGCTCTTTGGCCCACAAAGCTGTGCAGAACGTGTCCTTACCTTGGAACTACCTAGGCGTATCCATAGCCCTCTAATTTTCGAAGCTCCATGTACCTATCTAGAAGTCTCTTAAAAGACCCTATCACTTCCACCTCCACGACCACTGCCAGCAGCCCATTTCACGCACTCACCACTCTCTGCATTTTTAAAAAAAACTTACTGCTGTATCTCCTCTGAACCTACTTCGAAGCACCTTAAAACTGTGCTCTCTTGTGCTAGCCATTTCAGCCCTGGGAAAAAGCCTCTGACTATCCACACGATCAATGCCTGTCATTATCTTATACACCTCTATCAGGTCACCTCTCATCCTCTGTCGCTCCAAGGAGAAAAGGTCGAGTTCACTCAACCTATTCTCATAAGCCATGCTCCCCAATCCAGGCAACATCCTTGTAAATCTCCCCTGCTCCCTTTCTATGCTTTCCACATCTTTTCTGTAGTGAGGCGACCAGAACTGAGCACAGTACTCCAATTGTGGTCTGACCAAGATCCTATATAGCTGTAATATTACCTCTCGGCTTGTAAATTCGATCCCGCTAATCCTCCACACTGCCAAGAGTCTTACCATTAATACTATATTCTGCCATCATATTTGACCTACCAAAATGAATCACCTCACACTTATCTGGGTTGAACTCCATCTGCCACTTCTCAGCCCAGTTTTGCATCCTATCGATGTCCCGCTGTAACCTCTGACAGCCCTCCACGCTATCCACAACACCTCCAACCTTTGTGTCACCAGCAAATTCACTAACCCATTCCTCCACTTCCTCATCCAGGTCATTTATAAAAATCAAGAAGAGCAGGGATCCCAGAACAGATCCCTGAGGCACTCCACTGGTGACTGACCTCCATGCAGAATATGACCCATCTACAATCACTCTTTACCTTCTGTGAGCAAGCCAATTCTGGATCTCCAAAGCAATGTCCCCTTGGATCCTATGCCTCCTTACTTTCTCAATAAGCCTCGCATGGGGTAACTTATCAAATGCCTTGCTGAAATCCATATACACTACATCTATAGCTCTACTTTCATCAATGTGTTTCGTCACATACTCAAAAAATTCAATCAGGCTCGTAAGGCACGACCTGCCTTTCACAAAGCCATACTGACTTTTCCTAATCATATTATGCCTCTCCAAATGTTCATAAATTCTGCCTCTCAGGATCTTCTCTATCAACTTACGAATCACTGAAGTCAGACTCACTGGTCTATAATTTCCTGGGCTATCCCTACTCCCCTTCTTGAATAAGGGAACAACATTCGCAACCCTCCAATCCTCCAGAACCTCTCCCGTCCTCATTGATGATGCAAAGATCATCACCAGAGGTTCAGCAATCTCCTCCCTCACTTCCCACAGTAGCCTCGGGTACATCCCATCCAGTCCTGGTGACTTATCCAACTTGATGCTTTCCAAAAGCTCCAGCACAATCCTCTTCCTTAATATCTATATGCTCAAGCTTTTCAGTCTGCTGCAAGTCAACACTACAATCACCAAGATCCTTTTCCGTAGTGAATACTGAAGCAAAATATTCATTAAGTACCTCTGCTGTCTCCTCCGGTTCCATACACACTTTTCTACTGTCACACTTGATTGGTCCTATTCTCTCATGTCTTATCCTCTTGCTCTTCACATACTTGTAGAATGCCTTGGGGTTTTCCTTAATCCTGTCCACCAAGGCCTTCTCATGGCCCCTTCTGGCTCTACTAATTTCATTCTTAAGCTCCTTCCTGCTCACCTTATTATCTTCTAGACCTCTATTACCTAGTCTTTTGAACCTTTCATAAGCTTTTCTTGACTAGATTTACAACAGCCTTTGTACACCATGGTTCCTGTACCCTACCATCCTCCCCCTGAACATTTGCCCCATTTCTTCTGTACGTTTCCCTGAGAATATCTGTTTCCAATTTATGCTTACATGTTCCTGCCTGATAGCCTCATATTTCTCCTTACTCCAATTAAACATTTCCCTGACTTGTCTGTTCCTATCCCTCTCCAATGCTATAGTAAAGGAGATAGAATTGTGATCACTATCTCCAAAATGCTCTCCCACTGAGAGACCTGAAACCTGACCAGGTTCATTTCCCAATACCAAGTCAAGTACTGCCTCTCTTCTTGTAGGCTTCTCTACATATTGTGTCAAGAAACCTTCCTGAACACACCTAACAAACTCTACCCCATCTGAACCCCTTGCTATAGGGAGATGCCAATCAATATTTGGGAAATTAAAATCTCCCTCCACAACAACCCTGTTATTATTATACCTTTGCAGAATCTCTCTCCCTATCTGCTCCTTGATGTCCCTGTTACTATCGGGTGGTCTATAAAAAAACACCCAGTAGAGTTATTGACCCCTTCCTATTCCTAACTTCCACCCACAGAGACTCCGTAGATAATCCCTCCATGACTTCCTCCTTTTCTGCAGCCATGACACAATCTCTGATCAGCAGTGCCACACCCCCACCTCTTTTGCCTCCCTCCCTGTCCTTTCTGAAACATCTAAAGCCTGGCACTCTCGGTAACCACTCCTGCCCCTGAGCCATCCAAGTCTCTGTAATGGCCACAACATCTTAGCTCCAAATACTGATCCACGCTCTAAGCTCATCTGTTTTTGTTCATAATACTCCTTGCATTAAAATAGACACATCTCAAACCATTGGTCTGAGTGCGTCCCTTCTCTATCACCTGCCTCTCCTCCCTTTTGCCTGCCTCCAAGCTTTCCCTATTTGTGAGCCAACTGCCTCGTCCTCTGTCTCTTCAGTTCGGATCCCACCCCCCAGCAATTCTAGTTTAAACTCTCCCCAATAACTTTAGCAAACCGCCCCACCAGGATATTGGTCCCCCTGGGATTCAAGTGCAACCCGTCCTTTCTGTTCAGATCATGCCTGCCCTAAAAGAGGTCCCAATGATCCAGAAATCTGAATCCCTGTCCCCTGCTCCAATCCCTCAGCCAGGCATCTATCCTCCATCTCATCCTATTCCTATACTCACTGTCACGTGGCACAGGCAATAATCCTGAGATTACTACCTTTGAGGTCCTGCTTCTCAACTTCCTTCCTAGCTCCCTGTAGTCTGTTTTCAGGACCTCCTCCCTTTTCCTACGTATGTCATTGGTACCGATATGTACCACGACCTCTGGCTGTTCTCCCTCCCACTTCAACATATCGTGGTCACGATCAGAAACATTCCGGACCCTGGCACCTGGGAGGCAAACTACCATCCGAGTTTCTTTCCTGCGTTCACAGAATCGCCTGTCTGACCCTCTAACTATAGAATCCCCCATCACTGCTGCAATCCTCTTCCTTTCCCTGCCCTTTTGAGGCACAGCGCCAGACTCTGTGCCAGATGCACGACCACTGTTGCTTCCCCCAGATAGGTCGTTCCCACAACAGTACCAAACAGGAGTACTTATTGTTAAGGGGGACAGCCACTGGGGTACTCTCTAGCATCTGCCTCCTGTCCTGTCCTCTCCTGAATATTACCACTTATCAGTCTCCCCAGGGCCCAGAGTGACTACCTGCCTGTATCTCCTCTCTATCACCTCCTCACTGTCCATGACCAGACGAAGGTCATCGAGCTGCCTCTCCAGTTCCCTAATGCGGTCCCTGGTGCAGATGTGGCCGTCCAGGAGGCTGAGAGTCTCCAGGACCTCCAACATCTGACACCGAGCACAGAAAATCGGCATCACACTCATACTATTTCCTGTTTGTATTCTACACTGATAACCTACCTCGCCTTTACCCTTTATCGCCGAAGCCCCATTGAGCCAAAGCCTTCCAACTCTGTCGCCTGCTTCTCGGACACGCGTTGTATAAATCTGTCTTCTTTTTAAACTCTCCTCGCTGTTCTCACTGGCTGACCACCACGCGCATGTGCAGTCATGCTCCATTTAAACCGCTGAAGATATAACTGTCCTGGATTCCCATTTCCTTCCTGGATTCCCATTGCCCATTCAGGACTTCCATTCTGCCTCTGGATTCCAATTTTCATCCTGGATTCCCATCGCCATTTCTGGATTCCCTTTGCATTCTTGGATTCCCATTGTCTTCCTGGAATCCCATTGCCTTTTAGATTCCTATTTCCCCTCCTGGATTCTCATTGCCCCTTTCTGGATTCCCGTTGCCTTAGAACATAGAACAGTACAGCACAGTATAGGCCCTTTGGCCCACAATGTTGTGACGACCCTCAAACCCTGCCTCCCATATAACCCCCCACCTTAAATTCCTCCGTGTACCTGTCTAGTAGTCTCTTAAACTTCACTAGTGTATCTGCCTCCACCACTGACTCAGGCAGTGCATTCCAAGCACTAACCACTCTCTGAGTAAAAAACCTTCCTCTAATATCCCCCTTGAACTTCCCACCCCTTACCTTAAAGCCATGTCCTCTGGTACTGAGCAGTGGTGCCCTGGGGAAGAGGTGCTAGCTGTCCACTCTCTCTATTCCTCTTAATATCTTGTATACCTCTATCATGTCTCCTCTCATCCTCCTTCTCTCCAAAGAGTAAAGCCCTAGCTCCCTTAATCTCTGATCATAATGCATACTCTCTAAACCAGGCAGCATCCTGGTAAATCTCCTCTGTACCCTTTCCAATGCTTCCACATCCTTCCTATAGTGAGGTGATCAGAACTGGACACAGTGCTCCAAGTGTGGCCTAACCAGAGTTTTATAGAGCTGCATCATTACATTGCGACTCTTAAACTCTATCCCTCGACTTATGAAAGCTAACACCCCATAAGCTTTCTTAACTACCGAATCTACCTGTGAAGCAACTTTCAGGGATCCGTGGACATGTACCCCCAGAACTCTCTGCTCCTCCACACTACCAAGTATCCTGCCATTTATTTTGTACTCTGCCTTGGAGTTTGTCCTTCCAAAATGTACCACCACACACTTCTCCGGGTTGAACTCCGTCTGCCACTTCTCAGCCCACTTTCGCATCCTATCAATGTCTCTCTGCAATCTTTGACAATCCTCTACACTATCTACAACACCACCAACCTTTGTGTCGTCTGCAAACTTGCCAACCCACCATTCTACCCCCACATCCAGGTCGTTAATAAAAATCGCAAAAAATAGAGATCCCAGAACCGATCCTTGTGGGACACCACTAGTCACAACCCTCCAATCTGAATGTACTCCCTCCACCACCACCCTCTGCTTTCTGCAGGCAAGCCAATTCTGAATCCACCTGGCCATACTTCCCTGGATCCCATGCCTTCTGACTTTCTGAATAAGCCTACGTGTGGAACCTTGTCAAATGCCTTACTAAAATCCATATAGATAGCATCCACTGCACTACCCTCATCTATATGCCTGGTCACCTCCTCAAAGAACTCTATCAGGCTTGTTAGACACGATCTGCCCTTCACAAAGCCATGCTGACTGTCCCTGATCAGACCATGATTCTCTAAATGCCCGTAGATCCTATCTCTAAGAATCTTTTCCAACAACTTTCCCACCACAGACGCAAGGCTTACTGATCTATAATTTACTTGGACTATCCCTACTACCTTTTTTGAACAAGGGGACAATATTCGCCTCCCTCCAATCCTCCGGTCCAATTCCCATGGACAAGGAGAACATAAAGATCCTAGCCAGAGGCTCAGCAATCTCTTCCCTTGCCTCGTGGAGCAGCCTGGGGAATATTCCATCAGGCCCCGGGAACTTATCCGTCCTAATGTATTTTAAAAACTCCAACACCTCCTCTCCCTTAATATCAACATGCTCCAGAACATCACCCTCACTCATATTGTCCTCACCATCATCAAGTTCCCTCTCATTGGTGAATACTGAAGAGAAGTATTCATTGAGGACCTCGCTCACTTCCACAGCCTCCAGGCACATCTTCCCACCTTTGTCTCTAATGGGTCCTATCTTCACTCCTGTCATCCTTTTGTTCTTCACATAATTGAAGAATGCCTTGGGTTTTCCTTTACCCTACTCACCAAGGCCTTCTCATGCCCCCTTCTTGCTCTTCTCAGCCCCTTCTTAAGCTCCTTTCTTGCTTCCCTGTATTCCTCAATAGATCCATCTGATCCCTGCTTCTGAAACCTCATGTATGCTGCCTTCTTCCACCTGACCAGATTTTCCACCTCACTTGTCACCCATGGTTCCTTCACCCTACCATTCTTTATCTTCCTCACCGGGACAAATTTATCCCTAACATCCTGCAAGAGATCCCTAAACATCGACCACATGTCCATAGTACATTTCCCAGCAAAATCATCATCCCAGTTCACGCCCGCAAGTTCTAGCTTGAAAGCCTCATAATTTGTCCTTCCTCAATTAAAACTGTTCCTGTCCTCTCTGATTCTATCCTTTTCCATGATAATGCTAAAGGCCAGGGAGTGGTGGTCACTGTCCTCCAGATGCTCACCCACTGAGAGATCTGTAACCTGACCTGGTTCATTACCTAGTACTAGATCTAGTATGGCATTCCCCCCTGGTTGGCCTGTCAACATACTGTGACAGGAATCCATCCTGGACACACTTAACAAACTCTGCCCCATCTCAACCCTTGGAACTAATCAGGTGCCAATCAATGTCAGGGAAGTTAATGTCACCCATGATAACAACCCTGTTATTTTTGCACCTTTCCAAAATCTGCCTCCCAATCTGCTCCTCTGTATCTCTGCTACTGCCAGGGGGCCTATAGAATACCCCCAATAGAGTAACTGCTCCCTCCCTGTTCCTGACTTCTACCCATATTGACTCAAAAGAGGATCCTGCTACATTACCCACCCTTTCTGTAGCTGTAATAGTATCCCTGACCAGTAATGCCACCCCTTCTCCCCTTTTCCTCCCTCCCAATCCCTTTTAAAGCACTGAAATCCAGGAATATTGAGAATCTATTCCTGCCCTGGTGCCAGCTAAGTCTCTGTAATGGCCATTACATCATTATTCCATGTATGTATCCAAGCTCTCAGTTCATCTCCTTTGTTCCTGATGCTTCTTGCATTGAAGTACATGCACTTTAGCCCTTCTACCTTACTACCTTTACACCATTTATTCTGCTTCTCTTTCCTCAACCTTCTTTATATGTTAGATCCGGCTTTACTCCATGCACTATAGTTGCAAGTCCTACATGACCTTTATCCTCCTCCACCTCACTATCTGCTCTAACACTCTGGTTCTCCTCTCCCTGCAAATCTAGTTTAAACCCCCCGGAGCAGCACTAGCAAACCTTCCCGCAGGGATGTTAGTCCCCCTCCAGTTCAGGTGCAACCCGTCTGGTTGGAACAGGTCCCACCTTCCCTGGAACAAGGCCCAATTGTCCAGAAATATGAAGCCCTCCCTCCTGCACCAACTCCTTAGCCACGTATTTAGCTCATTATCTTCCTATTTCTAGCCTCACAAGCACGTGGCATGGGTAGCAATCCTGAGATTGCAACCCTGGAGATCCTGTCCTTCAACTTTGCACCTATCTCCCTAAACTCTCTTTGCAGGACCTCCTCCTGCTTCCTATCCACGTCATTGGTCCCTACATGGACCATGACATCTGGCTGCTCACCCTCCCTCCTGAGAATACTGAGAACTCAATCCAAGATATTGCAGACCCTGGCACCAGGGAGGCAACAGACCATCCGGGATTCTTGATCTCTCCCACAGAACCTCTTATCTGTCCCCCCAATTATTGAATCTCCTCTCACTACTGTTCTCCTCTTTTCTCTCCTTCCCTTCTGAGCTGAGGGTCCAGTCTCGGTGCCAGAGACGCAACCACTGCAACTTGTCCCTGGTAGGTCGTCCCCATCAATAGTATCCAAAAAGATATTGTCGTTATTGATGGGAACGGTCACAGGGGTGCTCTGCTCATTCTGTCTATTCCCCTTCCCTCTCCTGACAGTCACCCAGCTACCTGTCTCCTGACTTTCAGGGGTGAAAAATCTCCCTGAAACTCCTGTTTATTCCTGCCTCTGCCTCATGAATGATCCGAAGTTCATCCAGCTCCAGCTCCAGTTCCAGTTCCCTAACTCGGTTTGTCAGGAGCTGCAGCTGGATGCACCTTTTACAGGTGTAGTCATCAGGGACAATTGTGCCTGCCCTGACTCCCCATATACTGCATACAGAGCACTCGACTGCCCTAACTGCTGCCTCCATTACCTACTTCTAAGTTAATTAGATTAATTAAAGGAGCTTACCCGGCCTTACCTCACTGGGAGCAAGCTTGTCCTCAGCCTCTGCTCGCCGAAGCCTCTCAAGCCAAAGCCTTCCTACTCTGTCTCCCACTACTCCGTCGCCTGCTCCTACGACACCCGCTCTGTTAATCTGTTCGCTTCTTAAAATCTCCCGCTGTCTCACAGGCTGACCTTCATGCGTTTGCACAGTCATGCCCTTTCTTGGATTCCCATTGCCCCTCCTGGATTCCCACTGCGCTCCTGGTTTTCCACTGTGCTCCTGGATTTCTGTTGCCTCCCTGGATTCCCTTGCCTTCTTGGATTCCCAAGTTATCATTCATTGCTGAATCATCTCCATTGACTTGCTTTTAGGTCAAGCCTCTTGTACATTTCTTGACAACTCTCAGTCGAGAAGTTAGTGTTAGACCAACATTGGCTGAGTAATGGATCTTAGGGGATCTCCTCCTTCTCAGCTGAGTTGCTGTGATTCCTCAGGGACATGCAGTACTGCAGCTGAATGTTTTGCATGTTGGACTGTGCAATCCCCCTTCGCTGTAGCGTAGTGGTCAGTGTAGTGTTTTGCTGTATCGTAGCGGTCAGTGTAGTGTTTCACTGTATCGTAGCGGTCAGTGTAGTGTTTCACTGTAGTTTAGTGGTCAGTGTAGTGTTTCACTGGGGCGTAGTGGTCAGTGTAGTATTTTGCTGTATCGTAGCAGTCAGTGTAGTGTTTCACTGTATCGTAGTGGTCAGTGTAGTGTTTCACTGTAGTTTAGTGGTCAGTGTAGTGTTTCACTGTAGTTTAGTGGTCAGTGTAGTGTTTCACTGTATCGTAGTGGCCAGTGTAGTGTTTCACTGTAGCGTAGTGGTCAGTGTAGTGTCTCAGTGTGGTGTAGTGGTCAGTGTAGTGTTTCACTGTATCGTAGTGGTCAGTGTAGTGTTTCTCTGTATCGTAGTGGTCAGTGTAGTGTTTCACTGTATCGTAGTGGCCAGTGTAGTGTTTCACTGTAGCGTAGTGGTCAGTGTAGTGTCTCAGTGTGGTGTAGTGGTCAGTGTAGTGTTTCACTGTAGCGTAGTGGTCAGTGTAGTGTTTCACTGTAGCGTAGTGGCCAGTGTAGTGTTTCGCTGTAGCGTAGTGGTCAGTGTAGTGTTTCACTGTGGCGTAGTAGACAGTGTAGTGTTTTTCTGTATCGTAGTGGTCAGTGTAGTGTTTTTCTGTATCGTAGTGGTCAGTGTAGTGTTTTGCTGTATCGTAGTGGTCAGTGTAGTGTCTCAGTGTGGTGTAGTGGTCAGTGTAGTGTTTCTCTGTATCGTAG